>NC_083364.1:52525000-53775000 GCF_030254825.1 Meriones unguiculatus | reverse complement strand
TACCAACACAATTCTTTTTACAGACATTGAAAGAACAATTCTCAATTCCATATGGAAAAACAAAACCCAGAATAGCTAAAACAATTCTGTACATTAAAAGATCTTCTGGAGGTATTTCCATCCCTGATCTCAAGCTGTACTATAGAGCATCAGTAATAAAAACGGCATGCTACTGCCATAGAAACAGGCTGGTGGATCAATGGAATTGAACCAAAGATCCAGTAATAAACCCACACACCTACGGATAATTGATTTTTGACAAAGAAGTCAAAACTATACAATGTCCTGAAGATACCTGATAAAACAGGATCAGATGAATGGGGAGGAGGTCCCCCCCCATCAGTGGACTTGGAAAGGGGCACGGTGGAGATGAGGGAGGGAGGGTGGGATTGGGAGGAAATGAGGGAGCAGGATACAGCTGGGATACAGAGTCAATAAAATGTAACTGATAAGAAAAAAAAAACAAAATTAAAAAAATAAAAAAAAATAAAAAACAAAAACTGTGAATACAGCTCCAACAGATGAGTGTAAGATGGAATCTCAGAGTCATCCCTGATGATTAAGGACTTTGAACATTTCTTTAAGTGCTTGTCTGTCATTAAAGATTCCTCTGTTGAGAATTCTCTGTTTAGTTCTGTACCCCATTTTTAATTGGATTATTTGGTTTGTTGGTGTTTTAATTTCTTGAGTTCCTTACATATTTTGAATTTTAGTCCTTTGTCAGATGTAAGATTGGTGATATTTTTCCAATGTGTAGACTACTGCTTAATTCTGTTGCCAGTGTTCTTTGCCTTACAGAAGCTTTTTAGTTCCCAGAGGTCCCATTTATTATTTGTTCATCTTAGAGCCTGAGCTGTTAGTGTTCTGTTCAGGATGTTGTCTCCTGTGCCAATGAGTTCAAGGCTCTTTCTCACTTTCTCTTCTAATAGATTTATTGTATCTGGTTTTATGTTGAAGTCTTTAATCTGCTTGGACTTCAGTTTTCTGCAGAGTGATAAATATGGATTTATTTGTGTTTTTCTACACGTAGACATCCAGTTAGACCAGCACCATTTGTTGAAGAGGATTTCTTTCTTTGTTTCCTTGTTTCTTTGTTTGTTTGTCTCTTTCTTTCTTTTTTCACTGTAAGGTTTTGACTCCTTTGACAAAAAAACAAGTGTTGGTAGGCATGTGTGTTTATTTCTGGGTCTTTGATTTGATTCCTTTGATCAACTAGTCTACTTGTATGCCAGAACCACACAGTTTTTATTACTATTGCTCTATAGTATAGCTTGAAGTCAGGGATAAAGACACCTCTAGAAGTTCTTTTATTTTATAGGGCTGTTTTTGCTATTCTGTTTGTTTCCTTTTGTTTTGTTTGTTTGTGTGTGTGTGTTTCCATATGAAGTTTAGAACTGTTCTTTTAAAATATGTATAGAACTGTGTTATAGAATTCATATAGGATTCCCTAGTAAGGGGAGCAGAGACTGTCTCTGACATGGGCTCAGTTGCCTGCTTTCTGATCCTAACCCCTAGCAGGGTTGCCTTGCCAGGCCACATGGGAGGAGAAGAAGTTCAGTCCTGGTAAGACTTAGGAACTGGGATGAGTAGGTGGTACTCCCCTTATCTGAGGAACAGGGGAGGGGGAAGGGAAAGATGGAGTGTGGGTGGAATCAAGAGACAAGGAGGAAGGGGTCTATGATTGGGATTTAAAGCGAATAGATAAATTAATTAAAATTTAAAAAAAAGAAAAGCAGTTAAACATTTTTAGTGGGGTTTAATGGGCCACACAAATAGGAGCATGGAAGACAAGGAAACTGACTATGATTTGAACTGTGAGTGCCTGGCTCAAAAGGTTTCAGAGTAGTAGAAGAATATTTGAAGATGGCCTAGATACTGTTCTTGTGATATTTTGTCTAATATGGTTGCTTTTTGGCCTTGTCAAAAAGTTTGTCTGAGACTATATTGAAGAGTTTTAGATTAATGCCACTGGCAGAAGAAATTTCAATACAGCCTCATATTGACTCTGCAGTGTGGTTATTATTGTTCATTTTTATGAAGTTCTAAAATAAAAAGGAACAAGCTGAGCCAGAAAAAATATGAAATGTATATTTCAAGGATAAAGGGAACACCAAGAAGTAGAATGGAACTAAATCTTGTGTTTGAAATGATAGAAAGATTAAAAGCAAACTTGATGTTCAATGGAATAAAGGGAGTGGTGACCTCAGTGGAAGACCTCACCCAGCTAAACTTCCAACCTGTGAAGAGAAATTAAAGAAAAACTTAAGGCTGGATGTGGTCGTTGCTGCTAGTCCTTTATTGCAGTACTCAGGAGGCACAGGCAGATGGATCTCTCAGTTTAAGACCAGCTTGGTCTACAGTGCAAGTTTCAGGAAGGCCAAAAATGAGCAGTGAAGGAGACCACCAAAAACATCAATCTCATGAATATGTAATTGAGTGGGGGGTCATGTTTCAGCCCCAGCAAGCAGCAAACTTGGCAGCTTCAGCCACATAGTTCTGGGTTTTGAATCAAGGATGGAAAAAAAAAAAAAGGATGTGGAATCTCTCTCTGTGATTAAGGAAAACTAGTGAGGCCAGTCATGTGATGGGGGTGTCCCTGCAAGGAGGACTAGAGAGGTCATTGTGTGAAGCTCTGAAGGTGAAGCCTGGATGGCCTTGGAGACCCCAAGATGTTGGAGATGCCAGGGACATCTGCTGAGGAAAGGTCCTAAAAAGGGGAGGAACTGTTCAGTCAACAGAGGTGAAAGAAGGTGAAGCTCCAGAGAGCACTTTGAGATCAGACATGATGATTCAGAGTTTGGAGTTCGCTTAGCTGGTTTTCAGTCTTGCTTCCATACTATGCTCTCTTTCCTCTCTTTTGGAATGATGATGTAGATCTTGCGCCATTATATTTTGGAAATATGTGATTTGTTTTCTTGGTTTTGACTTTACAAGGGATTACAGTTTAGAGCCTGCAGGAGTCTCAAAAGAGACTTTGAACTTTGGACTTTTAAACAGTCAGTGCTGATACTATGTTAGACTATGGAGACTTTGGAAGTTTGACTAAATGTGTTTTGTATAATGATATGGCTACAAGCCTATAGGGGCCAGTGAGTAGAATATGATGGTTTGAATAGAAATGGTCATCATAGACTCATCTATTTGAATGCTTAGCCCAAAGGCAGTAGCACTGTTAGGAAGTGTGGCCTTGTTAGAGGAAGTATGTGACTACATGTAGAGAAATTTGAATTCAGAACATGGCTCAAACGTCTCACATCCAGAGCCCTTCTAGGTCTGTGTGATCTGGTTGGAATACAGACATAACTTTAACCCCAGGAGACAGACAAGTAGATCTCTGAGTTCAAGGTCAGCCTGGTATTGTGCAAGTTTCAGGTAAAGAGAAGCTTATGTCCAGGCATGATGGTACATGTCCCTAATCCCGGCATTTAGAAGACAGAGGCATGCAGATCTCTGGGTTTTGTTCAGGTAGTTCAATTTGTGGAACTCAGAAGTAGTTTTACCAGGAGAGTTTTATAGAGACAGGTTAAAGAGAGAACATGTTAGACATAGGTAAAGACAGAACAAGCCAGAGAATGAAAAGGAGCCAAAAGATTACAACATCTTTTGAGAGCTAGTATGAGAACAAACAGAGCAATTCAGTCAGAAATGAGAAAAGCCAATTTGAATTAGTCATCTTGGAGAGGAGTTTTGAACCAGACAGCTGAGTTGAACTAGCCATCCAGAGTTAAAAAAAATTAAAAAGTGTGAGCTTATTCAGCAGTAAGTCTCAGAGGCTGAAAACATTCTAGACCTGGTAGATTGTATGGAGGCTAGAAGCTGCCAGGATTAGGCCTAGGTTATCAAACAGGAGTAGTAAGCCTCAAGATGACAACTAAAAAAGGAGAAGGAAAGTTACTTTAACAACTGGAGGCAGTCTTTGAGTTTTCAAATGTTCAAGCCAGGCACAGTGTGTCTCAGACTTTTCTTGCTTCCTTCTGATCAGGATATAGAACTCTCAGCTACCTCCAAAGCCCCATGTATGCCTTTGTGTTGCCATATTTCCCAACATGATGACAATAGACTAATTTTCTAAACTGGAAGCAAGTCCCAATTAAATGTTTTCCCTTATTAGAGTTGCTGTGGTTTTGTTATCTTCTCTCTTCATAGCAACATTATACCATAACATATATAGAAAGTATAAAAGAGATCAGAATACCAAAGAAGGAGGGGTGGATAGAAGGGTTGGAGGAACAAGCAGGTGGGTAGAAATAATGATGTAAACACAGAATAGTAAGGCAAGAAATTCTCCAAAATATGAAAACTAACATCTAGAAAGCATGCCTAGGCATAATGACCAAGAGGGCTAGAAAAGCAGGCAGCTTGATTTTTTTTTTGAAAGAAGAGAGAGTTGCCCTTAGAATCCCCAAATGCAGAGGCATTGTGTATGCACAATCAAAGCTGAAAAATATTCATCAGACCTGGCCCAATTTTTTTACATACATTCTTGTTCAAATTTCCTGTAAGTTGGCTTTTATAATAATCTTCACTTCTGAGGTAAACTAACTGACATGAATTCATTTTCTCAAGGTTATACAGCTAATAAATAATGAAACTTGGATCCTAATAAACATTTCTCTAGAAATGTTGTTGTGTTATCCAACACTTAATTTTGAATTGTAAGAGCATTTACAAAAACCTCCCAAAGCAAATCAAACCTATCATCTTATAATAAGGCTGCAAAGTAAAAACATCATTAAAGTGATTTGTTCTAAGCCATATTACCAGAACTCCAGACAACCTTCAACAGATGAGACTATCCGATAGGATTTTGATATATGATGCTGTTTGTAAGGATGCATACTGCCAATCGATCCTGGTGATGTGTGGAATTGGGTATGCTTAATTCAAAATCCATCCTAAACATTATGTGTGTTTTTTCTTAAATAGAGAATGTTGGAAAACTATACACATCAGAGATATGATGTATACATAAAGAACTCACCCACATGTCAGAGAGAGTGAAAGAGAGAGAAATCAAGAAACAACAACAAAAAAGAATGTTAAGAGAGCTTAAGCCAGAGATTGATAACACACAAAACAGTCAACTCCTCTCTGGAAAGAATACTGTGATTTGTTGTTCCATTTGTTTGAAGACCATCTTACACATTCTGGCTGTAAGAGACAATTCAATGAGGAATCAATACAATTTAATGATGCTTATATCCTTGAAATGATGTAGGGCAGGCCATGCCCTAGTAATCATACACACCTCTTAATATCCCAGTGCTCAAGGCCACTCATATTGACCCGGTGCAAAGGCTTAAAAAATGTGGAGAGGTTACAAAATACACACACACACACACACACACACACACACACACACACACACATATATATATATAGTTTTAACCCTAAACATACATACGTCTGTCTGTACTTTGTCTATGAGCTAGGAAGATAAATAATTGAATGAAATTTAAAAGTTAAAGTATTTTTTAATAAGTACTTTATTTACTTACAAGTTTGTTAGTTATTAATAAACTTATATTTCTTCAGGCCTCTGGGAAATTCCCTAGGAAGGAAGTTTTCTGATAAATAGAATTTTAGGTAGAAATAAATACAATAAAGGATTTTGAAAAATGACTCCATCATGCAATCACATGATATGTTGAAATCTAAAATGAAACAGTTGTATATAAAATATCCATTTTTTTCATACATTACTCTATAAATGTATATTTATTTTGTTTTTGCTCTTCAGTGAAGTAGAATATTTTTGTTTGAAGTCACTAACTTTATCACATTTAATTGTTATTTTGTGTTCTGTTCTTATGTTCTCCACTGGAGTGTTTATCTTAGCTGTGTGAGATTATTTGATTCAAGAAATTTATTGACTTTGTATATGCTTGGATGTAAATATTAAAGCAAATTGAGAATATTAATACCTTCACATAAGAAATGCTATCATTGAACTTTTCAAGTTTTATAATCTATCCACTCATGGTTTATTCTTATTTTATGAGGGAATTTCTCCATTGAAAAGTATAATTTCAATGCAACCCATTTTTGTTTGAAGTGTAAACTAGCATGGGCATATTGGATGACTGCTTACATTTTCTTTTTAATGACCAGCCTTTTGCATATCCTCTCTAATTTGAAATAAAAACAATGAAAAATTTACCACATGTTTTTATTTGGAATTTGTTGGATTTTTCTTGTCTTACAACTTCAGTAAATTTTGTGCTTTCAAATCAAATTTTGTGCTAGCTTTTCCCTTTAATTGAAAAATATGTTATTTTATTATACAATATATCATGATTAGAATTTCCTTCCCTCTATTTAGCCCAGTTCCTCCTTACCTCCCCTTGCATCCAGATCCACTTTCTTTCTATCTCTCATTAGAAAATAATAGGCACATCTTAGAGCTGAGTAGTATTCCATTGTGTAAATGAGCCACAGATTCTGTATTCATTCCACCATTGAGGGACATCTGGATTGTTTCCAGTTTCTGGCTATAAAAAATAAAACTGCTACAAACATGGTTGAGTAAATGTTCTTTGTTGTATACTTGAGCATCTTTTGGATTATATGCCTAGGAGTGGTATAGCTGGATCTTGAGCAAGTACTATTCCTGATTGTCTGAGAAAGCTTCAGATTGATTTCCAAACTGGTTATTCAAGTCTGCATTCCCACCAACAATGGAGGAGGGTTCCCCTTTCTCCACATCCTCTCCAGCATATGTTGTCACTTGAGTATTTGATCCTAGCCATTCTTATGAGTGTAGATCAAAGTTTTTGTGTCTGTGTTGATGTTTGCATTGGGGAGGGGTAGTCTGAAAAATACCTTCCTATACTGAAGACACTAAAACACCATCTTTAAATTAGATTATTTGGTTTAAATAAGGGAGTGGCCTCAAATAACATAACTCTAACCATGCAAGTGAAAGACTTGTGTAATAAAATTTCAACTTTTTGAAGAAAAATGAAAACCAACATATCCAGGATAGCTAAAACAATCGCAACAATAAAGGAATTGCTGAAAATATCACTATTCTTGATTCTAGTTGTACTACAGATATATAGGAATAAAAACCTCATAGTATTGGCAAAAATCAGGCACACTGATTAATAGGATCAACTTGAATTCCTAGATACAAATCCATCAACCTATAGATGCCTTTTTTTTAATTAAAAAATGTAAATAAACACTGTAGAGCAAGTGTTAACAAGTGGTGCTGGTAAAACTGGATGTTTGCATGTTGAGAAAAAGTATGAAAGGTGACTATTACTTTTTACCTTGCACAAAACTCCAAATGGATCAAAAACCTCATCATAAATCTAGATACACTGAACCTAAGAGGAAAAAAGTGGGAAACAGCCTTGAACTCATTGTCACAGTAGAACACTTCCTGAAAACAGTGCCAATAGCACAGGCACCAAGATAAACAACGGGAGCTCATGAAACTGAAACTCTTCTGTAAGGCAAAAGACACCATAATTCAGATTTGGCAGCAGCCTACAGAATGAAAAAATATCTTTATCCATACCATATCTGATATAGGACTACTATCATGAAACTAGACTTTAGTATGTTTATCTTGTTGACTCAATTGTATCAAATTATTTTCATATTTTATTGTAAAGTGCCTCTACTAAGGTAATTTTTGAGGTTCTTTGTCCTGAAAGAGTTGCTTTACTAATTGGAAAAATATTATTGAAACTCTGTGTCATACAGTATACCAAAATCAAATTCAGATGGTGCCAAGAATTTTTCTTTAATTTCCTTCAATAATGTTTTATTTCTTCTATAAAGCTTTTACAACCAGGTATCTAAGGATTTTAATGGTATCAAGTGCAGTATCTTTAAATTAAAAAATATATTTTGGAACTGTTTACTCTTGGCAGAATAGATCTAAAATTGAATTTCATGTATCAATTTTGGACCTAATGACTTTCAAAATTTGCCTACAAATTTTTCTTATTAAATATTTATATTTATTCATTTGACATCCTGAACACAGCCCTCTTTCGTCTCTTCACCCCATACCACCATCCCACCCTCTTCCCCCTTTACTCTCTCCCCTACCCATGAAGAAAAGGGAAGCCCCAACTACCACACCTGAAGTCTCATTAGGCCTAAGTGCATACTTTTTACAGAGGCTAGACATAGCAGCTGAGGCAGGGGAAAGTGACCCAGAAGCAGATTACAGAGTCCATGTAATCACAGCTCCTACTGCTATTGTTAGGGGACTCACATGAAGACCAAACTGCCCATCACTTACATATGAGTGTGTTTCTATGCATGCTCTTTGGTTGGTACTTCAGTCTCTGTAAGCCTCTGGAGGCCTAGGTTTATTGACTCTGTTGATCATCTTGAGGAGTGTCCTTTCTGGGATATTCTCTCCTCCTCCTTACTCTTTCACAAGATTCCCTGACCAGGCTCCCCTTAATATTTGGCTGGGGTCTCACCATCTGTTTGGACCCCCTGCTGTGTGAAGCCTCTCAGAGTAGTGTAATGCTAAGCTCCTGTCTGTAAGCATAGTAGAGTATCACACCGGAAGAAGAAAACAGGAAACAAGTTAGGAACCTGCCACAGAGGGCCTCTGAAAGGCTCTGCCCTGAAGACTATCAAATCAGACACTGAGACTTATGGCCAACTGTTGGGCAGAGTGCATGGAATCTTATGTAAGAAGTGGGAAATAGTAAGATCTGGAGAGGACAGGAACTCCACAAGGAGAGCAACAGAACCAGAAAATTTGAACATAGGGGTCTTTCCAGAGACTCATACTCCAACCAAGTACCATGCATGGAGATAACCTAGAACCTCTGCACAGATGTAGCCCATGGCAATTTAGTGTCCAAGTGGGTTACATAGTAATGCGAAGAGGGACTGCCTCGGACATAATCTGATTGGCCTGCTCTTTGATCACCTTCCCCTGAGGGGGGAACAGTCTTAGCAGGGCACAGAAGATGACAAGGCAGCCACTCCTGATAAGATCTGATAGACTAAGATCAGAAGGAAGGAGAAGAGGACCTCCCCTATCAGTGGACTTGGGGAGGGGCATGCATGAAGAAGAGAGAGGAAAGATGGGGTTGAGAGGGGAGGAGGGAGGGGCTTATGGGGGGATACAAAGTGAATAAAGTGTAATTAATAAAAGTTTAAAAATAATATCAAGGTTTAGCTCTCTCCTATGGGGTGGGTCTCAGGTTGGGCCAGTTATTGGTTGGCCATTCCCTCAATCTCTACTCCATCTCTATCCCTGTATGTCTTATAGACAGGGTAAATTTTGAGTGGAAGGCTTTGTGGCTGTGTTGGTGTCTCCCTCCCTTGACTGATAGTCCTGCCTGGATAGGAGGTAGCCTCTTCAGTCTACATGTCCCCCACAGCTAGGCTTCTCACCTAGAGTCACCTCCATTTCCTCCTAGGAGCCCTACCCAGTCACAGATCTCTAGCTTGTCTCTGAGATACCCTCGCCCTTGGTTTCTGTTCTCTCTCCCAGTTCTTTTGCCTCCCAACTCCACATCTGATTCCCACCCTCGTTCCTTTTCCCACACTCTCTCCCACCAAATTCACTCTCTTCATCCACTTTTGATATCTATTCTATTTCCCCTTCTGAGTAGGATTCAAGCATCTTCCTTTAGGCCCTTCTTGTTACTCAGCTTCTTTGGTCCTATGGATTGTAGTAGGTTTATCCTGCACTATATGGCTAATATCCACTCATTCCCATAAAAATATCAATGCAATTTTAAAGAAAGACTTTGAAAAAAACAATTATCAACTTCATATGGAAACAAAAATAAAACAAAACAAAACAGAATAGCTAAAACAATCCTGTATAATAAAAGAACTTCTGGAAGTATCGCCATCCCAAATTTCAAGCTATACTACATAGCAAAAGTAGTAGAAACTGTATGGTATTGGCATAGAAACAGACTGGTTGATGAATAGAATTGAAGAGAAATGAAATCACACCTATGGACACTTGATTTTTGACAAAGAAGCTAAAATCATACAATGGGAAAAAAATCAAGTCTGAGTGGATCAAATTTTCAACATAAAACCAGACACACTGAATGTATTAGAAAACAAAGGAGGGAAAAGCCTTAGACTCATTGGTACAGAAAACAACTTGCTGAACAGAACACCAACAGCTCAGGCTCTATGATCAACAATTAAAAAATGGGACCTCTTGAAACTGAAAAAATTCTGTAAGTCAAAGGACACTGTCAATAAAAGAATGTAGCAATCTACATATTAGGAAAAAATCTTCACCAACCCTATAGCTGACAAAGGGCCAATTCAAAATATATAGAAAACTCAAGAAATTAAATGCCAACAAGCCAAATTATCCATTTAAAAATAGGGTACAGAGATAAATTGAGAATTCACAACAGAAGACTCTCTAATGGTTGAGAAGCACTTAAAGAAATGTTCAATGTCCTTAGTCATCAGGGAAATCCGAAAGAAAAAAAAGATTCAGAGATTTCAGCTTACACCCATCAAAATGGCTAAGACCAAAAACTCAGGTGACAACACATGCTGGAGAGGATGTAGAGAAAGGGAAACATTCCTCTATTGCTAGTGGGGATGCAGCAATCTGGAAATAAATTTGGAAATCAATCTGGAGGTTTCTTAGAAAAGTGGATAGCTTTGCCTCAATACCCAGCTATACCACTCTTGGACCTATATCCAAAAGACACTCACCATACAACAAAGGAACTCACTCATCTATGTTCATAGCAGCGTTATTTGTAATAGCCAGAAACTGGAAACAACCCAGACGTTCCTCAACTGAAGAATGAATAAAGAAACTGTGGTACATTTGCACAATGGAATACTACTCAGCTATTAAAAACAAGGAAATCGTGAAGTTTGCAGACAAATGGATGGAACTTGAAAAGATCATTCTGAGTGAGATAATTCAGACCAAGAAAGACACACATGGTATGTACTCACTTACAAGTGGAAATTTTCAACATTTTTAAAAGAGATTTGTTTTTATTAAATTTCTAGTATTTCTTGGAAAGAACAAGTTCATTAAAACAAATTTTATATCTATCTGTATTTATTTATTTTATGTATTTATATGTGTTCTCTTTTGTGTTCCTTAGGTATTAGAATCCCTAAATGAACTGGCATTCTTATTAATGTCATTTATTCTTTTTTTTACACTTTATTCACTTTATCCCCCCATAAGCCCCTCTTTCCTCCTCTCCAGATTCCACCCTCCCTCCCCCTTCTTCATGCATGCCCCTCCCCAAGTCCACTGATAGGGGAGGTCCTCTTCTCCTTCCTTCTTATCTTAGTCTATCAGATCACATCCGGAGTGGCTACTTTGTCATCTTCTGTGGCCTGGTAAGATTGCTTTCCCCTCGGGGGGTGGTGGTGGGAGGTGTGATCAAAGAGCAGGCCTATCAGATTGTGTCGAGGGCAGTCCCTCTTCCCATTACTATGTAACCCACTTAGATACTAAACTGCCATGGATTACATCTGTGCAGGGGTTCTAAGTTATCTCCATGCATTGTACTTGGCTGGAGAAAGACCCCTGTGTTCAAATTTTCTGTTTCTGTTGCTCTCCTTGTGGGGTTCCTGTCCACTCATAACCTACTATTTCCCACTTCTTACATAAGATTCCATGCACTCTGCTCAACAGTTGGTCATAAAGTCTCAGCATCTTCTTTGATAGTCTGCAGGGCAGAGCCTTTCAGAGGCCCTCTGTGGTGGGTTTCTAGCTTGTTTCCTGCTTTCTTCTTCTTCTGATATCCATCCTCTTTGCCTTTCGGGATGGGGATTGAGCGTTTTAGTCAGAGTCCTCTCTCTTGATTAGTTTCTTTAGATGTACAAATTTTAGGTTTATCCTATAAGTCTATATGAGTGAGTATATACTGTGTGTGTCTTTCTGCTTCTGGGACAGCTCACTCAGGACGATCCTTATTCTTAACATAAATTTGTTAGAAGAAATACTAATTACATTAACTGAATGTTTAAATCGCACTTACTAGTACTTTCTAACTATGTACTGCCATGGAAGGGATAGTGGCTCTATTAGCATTATGACTGTTCAAGATGCAATGATTCAAATCTGCATGTTATGATTTCTTGAATACCTACAGTCCTTTGGGGGTGTTGATAAAATAATCTATATAGTGAAGATTAATTTTCTATCAGTGGCTTTAAAAAGGTATATTTTATGACATGTCACATTACATTTAGATGTTTTCAGCCCTTACTATCAAGGTAAAATTTCAAAGAATATTATAGCATGCTCTTTCTCACCCTTCCTAATGCCAAGGCACTTTAATAGAGTTTCATGTGTTATGTTGATCCCCAACCATAAAATTATGTGTGTTTCTTCATCACAACTGTAACTTTGCTACTGTTGTGAATCATAATATAAATATCTGATTTGAAGGATATGTGATATGTGGCCCCTGTGAAAGGGTCACCCAACCCCTAAACAGATCACCGCTCACAGGCGAAGAACCACTGCTCTAGCACATCATATAATGTGTCGGCAAAGTACAGCAGGTGTTGCTATCCTGTCTCATATTGGTTGCTGGACAAACCATACAACACAATGTGAGTAGTTTTCCTTTCGGGAGTAAGGTCACTTTTAAAGTAGGTCTCCACCTTTTGTAATAATTTCTATTTTACCTGTTTTCCTCATTATTGTGTGAGCTTTTTCCATTCTGCTTGTAGAATATTTCACCTTTAATATTGTGACTTATTTTCCAAATATTTGCTTTGCTAGAGTTATGAAATGTTTTACTTTGATTTGTTTTTAATCTTCTGACATTCTCTGTTTTCTATGTTCTCTCCAATAAATTTCTTCTGAGTTGATGTCATATTATTTTAATTTATGCATATTTTTATAATGTAATTAGTAGATACTACAACATTCTGTAATTTTGTACTTTGTTTGCAATGTGAATATTGATTTTCAACATATTTATAATATCATATTTCCTAATAAACTATGTTCATAAAGCAATTCTTCATTTGTGTATCTGGTTATTGATGACTCTAAGTTCTTATGTTGAAAACACTGTGTCCATTTTTCATTAGATTAATTTCTATACCTTTATGTTTTATCAAAAAGTAAATGGCATATTTTACTGGACTCAAATTTGTTTTCTGAAATTCTAAGTAGCATCACTTACTTGTTATTGTAGAATTTATATGGATTATGATGTTAAAACAATGAAATGAGTTTGCTAATAATTGATTTATTTTAATTCTCTGAAAGAAATTTCTCACTAAGATTATGGAAATCTCTTTCTCTAGTCTTTGACAAAATTCATCAAAATTTGGGCTGTGGCATAAGGCTTTCCATTATCAGAAGGACGGGAAAGGGGTATTTAATTTATTTGACATGTGTTAGGAGGATTCAGAGCGTTTTCCTTTGTTCTTGTTTAAGAGTTGTTAAATTACATTTTTCTAGTATTTTGCTCCTTTCATCTCAATTGTCTAGTCATGGGAAATGTGTTACACATTATTACATCATTCCACTGGATACATGATAAGATTCCATTTTCCAACCACTGCGTTTATTAAGTTGTGTTTTCTGTCTTATGTCTTAACATTTTAAAGAAGTAGTGTTGCTAATCTTTTTTTTTAATCAGCTTTTATCTCTGTTGATTTGTGTGTTTCAAGTGAGACAGAGAAAAGGAAAACTAGTTTCTGTTATAACAGCTATTATTTTCCTCCTCTGAACTTTGCTCTTATTATTTAGATTTCTTTAAAGCTGAGGGAACCTACTTAAGCTAATCCTTTTTTTGGCATTTAAATATTTTTTGAGATTATAATATAATTACAGCATTTACTTCTTTCCTTTCCTCCCTTCAAACCCTCCCATATACCCATCCTGGTTCTCCCACAAATTCATGGCCGTTTTCATTAACTGTCATTACATGCATATATATATTTTCTTAAATATAACCTTCTCAGTCTGATAACAGTACTGTCTTGTATGTTTCAGGGCTTTGCCTGTGTTCACTTTAGTCTATTGTTGTCCTTGTTTAGCTTATGTAGGGGAGCCTCTATGGGTTTATCATCTGACATTACTAGAACTCACAGTCTCACAGCAAACTCCTGATCCTCTGACACTTTTAATCTTTCTGTCTCCTCTTCTTAACTGTTTTCTGAGCCTGGGGTGCAGGAGTAGTTCTGTAGATGCATCTACTCTGGAAAAGATCTCCATAACTCTGCATTTGGACCGCTTGTGCTTTTCTGAAGCAGTCTTCATCTGTTCCATAGTTTCAGCCACTCCCTTTACAACCCACTGAATTTAAAGGTGCATGTTTTCTTCTTAAGCAGATATTTGGCATATAGAATACTCAAATCTATCCACACTCTCCAAAAGTGGCCAATTGGGTAATTCCTTACAAAAAAAAATAATAAAATGCCAGTACAGTTGAAAAGGTAGTGATGAAATTAGCCTGCACTTTCTCACTTGTAGGAATAATTCATATGTGTGCTTTGTTAAATGTGGCAAGAACCACAGTGACACTAATGGAAAAATAAACAACTGAGAAGAAAATATAAGCTATTTCTTTCTTGATCTGTCAGATTAGTATGTTAGTAAAAATATAGCCAATAAATAATTATTAAAATTACTGAAAACAAACTGAACATATGAAGACATTTAAGCTTTCTTTTTAAGATTTATTTATTTTATGTATATGAATGCTCTGTTTTCACACATATCAGAAGAGGAAATCAGATTCCATTATAGATGGTCGTGAGTCACCATGTGGTTGCTGGGAATTGAACTCAGGACCTCTGGAAGAGCAGTCAGTGCTCTTAACTGCCGAGTCATCTCTCCAGCCCGACATGTAAGCTTTTAAGTAGCTTCCATTCTTAACTGAATCAAACTTTCATGTTTTATTTAGAATTATTCTCATTGTTCTCTCTTCTTTGTCTTACACATTAGTTAGAATTATATTGCATAAGTTCTTAGCAGTAGCTGACTTATACTTTTATTTTTTATTATAATGTAGCTTCATCATGTCAGAAAATGAGGGCTGGACTATTTTAATGTTTCAAGAAATTTTATGATAGCAATGTGGCCAATTTGAGAGAATGTTCTATGCTCAAAAGAGAGGACTGTGCCTTCTGTCATTCATTCTGTTGCAGTTTTTACGTATCCTCTTAGGTCAGACTGTGAGCTGTGCTATTTAGACATCACAGATATTTATCTAACTGTCTATGTATTTTTCCAGTTACTGAAGCAAGTATGTTGATTTTTATCTACAACTGTGATTTAGTGCTTCTTGGCTTATATTTGTTGTGCAGGATGGTTGCATTTCTGACAAATTCCTTAGAACTGAGATATGTTCCTTTGTGATCTCAGCATTACTGTAACTTTTCTTTGTCTTTCATCTGGAAGCATACTTTGCTTAGTAGTAGAGCTGAATTAGCTTCCATTCTTTAATCAACTCCGACAATTTCTTGGTTTTCTCATCTTATATTTAAAAGCCATTTGTTTTAGGTAGGATGATGTTGGTTTTTTTTTTTTTAAACTAAACATATAATCCTGGATGGGGCATTAGATGTATATACTGTTGGTGTAGCTACTTATAGGTTGTATATATTTCCAACTATCATGTATGGCATGGTTTACCATGTTTTATGCTCCTATTAATGCCTTACTGTAATCCTTTAATCACTTGCTAAGATTGTTCCATTAGAACATATCAGTTTCACTTTTTATATATGCTAACAGTTAAAACATTTTCCTAGGTACCCTAAATATTATAACTGCATTAACTTTGCAATGGAGACCTTTAAAAAATACACACACAAGCAACCAAAATTCAGAGTTTTGGGACCCAGTCCCAACTGCTGCACTTGCAGTACTAATCTCTCTTTAAATAATTAAGCGATTAGAGTGTCTCTGGGAATTTTCAGTGCTGGTGGAAATGTAAACATGTACAAGCACTTTCAAAATCAATCTGGTGGTTTCTCAGAAAATTAGGAATAGTGCTACCCTAAGATTCAACTATACCACTCCTCGGCATATCTCTGAAATATACTCAACTATACAACAAGGGCATTTGCTCAACCATATTCATAGAAGCTTCATTCATAATAGCCAGAACCTGGAAACAACCAAGATGTCCCTCAACTGAAGAATGGATACAGAAATTGTGGTACATTTACACAATGGAATACTACTCAGCAATTAAAAACAAGGAAATCATGAATTTTTCAGCCACCGCGGCATTAGCCATGAGTCATACTGTGCAGACTGCTCAGACCCTAAATAATCTTTTAGCCAAGGTAGCTCATGCCTTAGATGTACAAAAAGGAATTAATGCTCAACTAAAAGGAGGCTTGATGGTGTTCAATCAGAGGATTGACCTCGCGCAGGAGCAAATTGATACCCTATGGCAAATCGCTCAACTTGGCTGTCAATGAAAGTATGCTGGACTTTGTGTCACTAGCATACAACATGAGAATTTTTCCTATGCTGCAAATCTGTCTAAATAATTGTCTAGCTATATTTTAGGTAATTGGACTGAAGAATTCGATACTACGATGGAGCAGCTGAGAGTGGCCATTGTCACGGTAAATTCTACCAGAGTGGACGCAGGACTAACCACAGGATTATCATCATGGATTGCTGCAGCCATGAATCATCTGAAGGAATGGGCGGGCATGGGAGTGTTAGCAGGCCTTCTGGTGTTGGTCTCCTTGGTTTGCCTGTGGTATAAATGGATGGAAATAGAAAAGATCATCCTGACTGAGGTATCCTAGAAGCAGAAAAACACACATAGTATATACTCACATATAAGTGGATATTAGCCATATGATATAAGGTAAACATACTAAAACCTATAGTCCTAAAGAAGCTAAACAACTATTTAGGACCTTAGGGGAGATGCTCAATCCCATTCAGTGGGGCAAATAGGGTAGACACTGGAAGCAGAAAAAGACAGGGAACTGGACAAGAGCCTACCATAGAGGGTCTCTGAAAGACTCTGCTCAACAGGGTATTGAAGCAAGTGCTGAGACTCAATGTCAAACCTTGGGCAGAGTGCAGGGAATCTTATAAAAGAAGAAGGAGATAGAAAGACTTGTATGAGACAGGAGCTCCACAAGGCGACCAACAGAGCCAAAAATCCTGGACCCAGGGGGTTCTGTAGAGACTGATACTTGAACTAAGGACCATACATGGAGAGGACTTAGAACCCCTGCTCAGAAGTAGCCCATAGGTACCTCAGTCTCCAAGTGGGTTCCCTAGTAAAAGGAGCAGAGCCTGTCTCTGACATGAACTCAGTGGCCAGCTCTTTGATCATCTTCCCCTGTGGTGGTGGTGGGGTCTTGCCAAGCCACAGAGGAAGGTGATGCAGCCAGTCCTGATGAGACTAGGGTCAAATACTAGAGGAGGACCTCCCCTATGGATGGACTAAGGGAGGAGCATACGGGGAGAAGTGAGAGGGAGGGAGGGAATGGGAGAAGATGAGGGAGGGGGCTACAGATGGGATGCAAAGTGAATAAATTCTAATAAATAATAAATAAATAATTTTTAAAAGAAGTGAGAAATAATTATGATCAGTAAAAGCAGTGGGTGGTGAAGACCACATAATGTATAGCGTATTAATTTATTGGCTTATTGGAGAAATGCTAGTCTATGAATAAATACCACTAATTTTACCTGTATTCATTCTATTCGCCATGACAGAGCACATACCATTATTGAATGACTTAATGACCAGTTTCCAAGATAGAACAAACTTGCAGCTAAAACACTGTTATTTTAAAAGGTTTGAGAGGGTGATGAAAGAGAAGGTTTGCTCCTACCTATAATTTATTAAGACAAAAACTAGAAATTGTAGAGTAACAGGAAGAACTAAGGACTTTTTTTTCCCTTACTGCAGTTTCTTTTCTTGCAGAGCTCATCTCTTTTTCTGTCATTGAGAGAAGGAAAATACCCAATATGTTGTTACCTTTTTGAGCTTCAGAATATGTGTGTACTATGGGGATGACAGTATGTTTGTTTGTTTTTCTAAAAAAGCAAAAAAACACTTTTCAAACATTTTCTGATTCTATTTATTGGATGAAATTAATCATGAAACGACTGGGGCTCAGCTTACCTTCCAATACTGGTCTGGGATTCACAAGGCTCAGCTACTGTATTGGAGACTGTAATACATTACCACCTTAATATGCATATTCTGCATCTCCAGTGTGCACTTGCGGTATATGGACCACACACTTAATGATCACTCATCTATAAAAATGCTACCACAGAATATTTTCATACTCTAACTGAAACTCTTTCAATCTTAAAGAGTTTTTTACCCCTTTATTTGCCGGTACAACTTCTTGCGTGCATTCAGCCCTCAAACACAACTAATGTGCTCTTTGGCATGCTGCTTTTCTAAGTTGTCAGATCATCTCTACCCTGTTAGCCTATTCTGTTGCTCCATCTCCTGTTCCTTCTTTATACCACACTTCTAATTTAAACCAGTAAGTGCTAAAGTTTCTCTTCAGAACCATCATTGAAAGATATGTTTTCTTTAGATCCTCTCTTCTTTCCTTCTCATCTTCTTTTCTTCTTCTTCTCATCCCTGCTTCTCCCCAAAAGTAATAAGGGGATTGGTCACTGGAAGCAGGAGCCTATAGAAGATATGGATGCAGGACAGATGATCTGACAAAGTGTGGAATTAGAGATACTGTATGAAGTTAGAACACTGATCGATTAAGTGAATACATAATTATGGATGGGATTTATCAACATATTGATGCCATTGGCTATACTTTTCCCTTTGATTTTTTTCATGTTCATAGCAGCTTTATATGTAATAGCTAGAACCAGAAACAACCTAGAAGTCCCTCACCTGAAGAATATATAAAGAAACTGTGGTACATTCCCACATTGAAATTTAGCCATTAAAAACAAGAAAACCAGGAAATTTGTAAGCAAATGGATGGAACTAAAAAAGATCATCCTGAGTGAGGTAACTCAGAAACAGAAAGACAGGCATGGTATACACTCCCTTACGAGTGGATATTAGCTGTATAATATAGGATTGCCGCCTATAGACCTAAAGAAGCTAAACACTTAGGAGGACCCTAGGGAGGCTGTTTAAATCTCATTCAGAATGGCAAACAGAATAGACTCCAGAAGAGGTGGAAGAGAGGAAACAGGATGGGAGCCTACTATAGGGTGTCCTCTGGAAGGATCCACCCAACAAAGGAGCGAAGCAGATGCTGAGACTCAGGGCCATACTTTGGTCAGAGTACAGGGAATCATGGAAGAAGAGAAGAGAAGGAATACAGGGACATGGAGGGGACAGGAGCCCCACAAGGAGACCAACAAAGCTAAAGGATATGAGCCCATCCAGAGATTAATGCTCAAAAGGAAGACCATGCATGGAGAGGCCCTAGACCCCCTGCTCAGATGTGGCCAATTGGCAGCTCAGTCTCCATGTGGATCTCCAAGTGTGGGGAGAAGGGGTTACCTCTATCATGAACTCTTTTTTAATAATTTTTATTTTTTTATGTTAGTCACAGGTTATTTACTTTGTATCCCAGCTGTAGCCCCCTCCTTCATTCCCTCCCAATCCTACCATCCCTCCCTCATCTCCTCCCTGCCCCTTTCCAAGTCCACTGATAAGGGAGGTCCTCCTCCCCTTCCATCTGACCCAAGCTTATCTTCAGGACTGGCTGCAATGTCCTCCTCTGTGGCCTAGCAAGATTGCTCCTCCCTCAAGGGAGGGGGAGGTCAAAGAGCCAGACATTGAGTTCATGTCAGAAATAGTCCCTGTTCCCAAGTAGGGAAACTACTTGGATACTTAGTTACCTTGGGCTACATCCAAACAGCAGATCTAGGTTATATCCATACATAGCCCTTGGTTGGAGAAACAGTCTCGTAAAAACCCCTGTGACCTCAATCCTCACTTAGAAAGGCAAATGGGATGGACATTGCAAGTAGGAGAAAACAAGTAACAGGACAGGAGCCTACTGCAGAGGGCCTCTGAAAGACTCTACCTAGCAGTGTATCAGAGCAGATGCTGAGACTCATAACCAAACTTTTGGCAGAGTGCAGGGAATCATATGAAAGAAGGGAGAGTTAGTATGACCTGGAGAGGACAGGAGCTCCACAAGGACCAAATATATCAGGGAACAGGGGTCTTTTATCATGAACTCTTGACTGCTCTTTGATCACTTGTCCCTGGTAATGTGGCCTTGCCAGGTCATGGAGAAAGACGATCCATTCAGTCCTGATGAGACTGAACAAGCTATGGGCAGATGGCAATGGTGTACAACTCCCCATTTCAGTGCACTAAGAGAAAGGGATGGGAGGTGGGAGAGGAAGAGAGGGTTAGACTGTGAGGAGTCAAGGGAGGAGGCTTCAATCAATATAAATATAATGCATGAATTGTGACAAAAATAAAAAAATAATAATAATAAATGGAAAAAGATTTAACACTAAATTTTCACAAATTATTCTGCAAAATAGAAATGGAAGGAGCACTGCATAATTCTTTTTCCAAGTCCACAATTATCTTGATACCTAAACCACAAGGAGACCCAACAAAGAAAGATTACACACAGATTTCCTCTATGAATATAGAGGCTAAATTTTTTAATTAATTCAATTTACATATGGGTTTTAGGCCCCTCCCTCTTCTCTTTCCAATCCCATCCTCCTTCCCACATCTCCTCTCCCCTATTCCTTAGAACATGCAAGCTCCCCTACCCAGCCACCCAAGCTCATCTATTCACATGAGGACTGAGCTCATCTTCCTCCCCTCTGGCCTGGTAAGGCAGTCCCATCAGGAGGAAGTGATCAAACACCAGTCAACACAGTCCATGTCAGAGATATCCCCTATTTCCCTAACTAGTGGGCCGACATGAAGCATAAGTTGTCCATCAGGCTTATCTTCTCAGGGTCTGTGGATTATATTATGTCTAATCTGTACTATATAACTAAAATCAGCTTATAAGTGAGTATATTCCATGTGTGTCTTTCTGGGTCCATGTTACCTCACTCAGGATGATCTTTTCTAGTTCCATCCATTTGGTTAAAAGTCTCAGCATCTGCTTTGATACGCTGGGTAGTCTTTCAGAGGCCTTCTGTGGTAGGCTCTTGTCCTGTTTCCTGTTTTCTCCTTCTTCCAATGTCCATCCCATTTGTCTTTCTCAGTGAGGATTGAACATCTTACAAAGGGTCCTCCTTCTTGCTTAGCTTTATTAGGTGTACAGATTTTAATATGTTTATCCTGTATTATAGGTCTAGTATCCACTTATAAGTGAGTATATAGCATGTGTCTTTCTGTTTCTGGGATATATCATTAAGGATGATCTTTTCTAGATCCTATGATTTGCCTGCAAATTTCATAATTTCCTTGTTTTTAATTCCTGATTAGTATTCCATTATGTAAATGTATCACAATTTCTGTATCCGTTCCTCCACTGAGGGACATCTGGGTTATTTCCTGGTTTTGACTATTACAAAAAAAGCTGCTAGGAACATGGTTGAGCAAATGTCCTTGTTGTGTACTTGAGCATGTTTTGGATATATATGCTTAGGAGTGGTATAGCTGGATCTATACCACTGGAAGTATTAATCCTAATTGTCTTTGATAGTGCCAGATTGATTTCCAAAATGGTTGTTCAAGTTTACATTCCCACTAGCAATGGAGGAGGGATCCCCTTTCTCTACATCCTCTCCAGCATGTGTTGTCACTTAAATTTTTGATCTTAGCCATTCTGGTGGGTGTAAGGTGAAATCTCAGGGTCGTTTTGATTTGCATTTCCCTGATGACTAAGGATGTTGAACATTTCTTTGTTTCTCTGCCATTTGATATTCCTCTATTGTGAATTCTCTGTTTGGGTCTGTACCCCAGTTTTTAAGTGGATTATTGATTTGTTGCTCTTTAACTTCTTGAGTTCTTTATATATTATGGATAGTAGCCCTCTGTCAGATATAGGGCTAGTGAAGATTGTTTCCCAGTCTATTGCCTGGCAATTTGTTCTGAAGACAATGTCCTTTGCATTACCAAAGCTTTTCAGTTTCATGAAGTCCCATGTATTGAATTTTGATCTTAGAGCCTATGCTGTTGCTATTCTGTTCAGGAAGATTTTCCCTGTGCCAATAAGTTCAAGGGTCTTCCCTAATTTTTCCTCTTACAGATTTAATGTGTCTGGTTTTATGTTGAGGTCTTTGATGCACTTGGACTATTTGTGCAGGGTGATAAATATGGATCTGTTTGCATTTTCCCACATGTAGACATCCAGTTAGACCAGCACCATTTGTTGAAGATGCTATCTTTTTTTCCATTGTATGGTTTCCATAAGTTTAAGGATGTTTCTAATTTATTTTTTTAAATTCTTCCCTGACCAAGCTGTCATTGAGTAGAGAGTTGTTTAGTTTCCATGTCTTTATAGGCTTCTTGTTATTTCTTGTTATGGTTGAGGTCTAGTTTTAGGCCATGGTGGTCTCATAGGATGCAAGGGATTATTTTGATCTTCCTGTATCTGTTGAGGCTTGCTTTGTGCCTGACAATACGGTCAATTTTTGAGAAGGTTCCATGAGGAGGTGAAAAGATAGTGGTATACTCTTTTGAGTTCAGATGAAAGGTTCTGTAGACATTAGATCCATTTTATTTAGGACCTCTGTAGGCATCATTATTTCCTTATTTAGCTTCTCTCTAAATGATCTGTCCCTTGGTGAGAGGAAAGTTTTGAAGTCTCCCACTATTAAGGTGTTCAGATTGTTGTGTGATTTAAGATTTAATAATGTTTCATTTACAAATGCAGATGCTCTGGTATTTGGGACATAGATGTTCAGGATTATGTTGTCCTCCTGGTGGATTTTTCCTTTGATGAAAATGAAGTGCCCCTTCTCATTTTTTTAAATTAATTTTGTTTGAAAGTCTATTTTATTAGATCTTAGGATAGCTACCCCAGCTTGTTTTTTGGGTCCATTTGCATGAAAAACATTTTTCTAGCTCTCTACTCTAAGGTAGAGTTTATCTTTGTTGCAGAGGTGTATTTCTTGGACGCAGCAGAATGTTTGATCCTGTTTCCACAACCATTCTGTTAGGCTGTGTCTTTTTATTGGAGAGTTGAGTTGATGTTGATAGAAAATAGTGACCAATGAATGTTAGTTTGTTTTATTGTGGAGTTTGTAGTGTTACTATGTGTCTATGCTTGTTTTCTTGTTGTTGTTGTGAAGTTATCTATATAATGTATTTTCTTGGGTGTGGTTGATTTTGTTAGATTGGAGTTTTTCTTCTAGTATCTTCTGTAGGTCTGGGCTGCTGGGGAGATATTGTTTAAGTTTAGATTTGTTGTGAAATATTTGTTTTCTCCATCTTTGTTGAATGAAAACTTTGCTGGGTATAATGAATGGAATTTTATGTAAGAAGTGGGAAATAGTAAGAGGACAGGGTCTTCACAAGGAGAGCAACAGAACAAGAAAATTTGAACACAGGGAACTTCCCAGAGACTCATACTCCAACCAAGGACTATCCATGGAGATAACCTAGAACCCCTGCACAGATGTAGCCCATGGAAGTTCAGTGTCCAAGTGGGTTACATAGTAATGGGAAGAGGGACTGCCTCT
This sequence comes from Meriones unguiculatus, assembly GCF_030254825.1. NCBI lineage: Eukaryota > Metazoa > Chordata > Mammalia > Rodentia > Muridae > Meriones > Meriones unguiculatus. Next base: position 53,751,440 of record NC_083364.1, on the reverse strand, counting down.
GACATAATCTGATTGGCCTGCTCTTTGATCACCTCCCCCTGAGGGGGGAGCAGCCTTACCAGGCCACAGGAGAGGACAATGCAACCGCTTTTGATGTGAACTGATAGACTAAGATCAGAAAGGAGAAGAGAACCTCCCCTATCAGTGGACTTGGGGAGTGGCATGCATGAAGAAGAGAGAGGAAAGATGGGGTTGAGAGGGGAGGAGGGAGGGGCTAATGGGGGATACAAAATGAATAAAATGTAATTAATAAAAAAAAGAAAAAAATAGTCTAGGTTGGCATCGGTAGTCTTTTAGAATCTGCATGACATCTGCCCGGGCTCTTTTCCTTTTCTATAGTTTCTGTTGGGAAATCTGGTGTGATTCTGATAGGCCTAACTTCATACGTTGCTTGGCCTTTTTTCCCTTGCTGCTTTTAATATTTTTCTCTTTGTTCTGTAGATTTAGTGTTTTAACTATTATGTAAAGTGAGTAGTTTCTTTTCTGGTCTAGTCTATTTGGTGTTCTGTAGGTCTCTTGTATCTCTTTTTTTAAGTAGGGAAAATTTTCTTCTATGATTTTCTTGAAAATGTTTTCTGAACATTGCAGCCTAGAATCTTCTTTTTCATCTATTCCTGTTATTCTTAGATTCATCTTTTCATGCTGTTCTTAATGTTTGGATGTTCTGTGTTTGGAACTTTTCCAATTTTATTTTTTTCTTTGAGAGATGTATCAATTTCTGTAATTATCTTCGGCACCTGAGATTCTCTCTTCCATCTCTTGTATTTTGTTGGTGATGTTTACCTATGTGGTTCCTGATCTTTTCTCTAAGTTCTCCAGCTCCAGGATTTTCTCTGTTTCTGTTTCCTTTATTGATTCTAATTCTGTTTTCATGTCTTGCACCATTACCTTCATCTGTTTGAATGTGGATTCTTGTCTTTCCATGATGGCCTCTACTTTTTTGTTCATTTCCTTTTTATATGTCTCTATTTGTGCCTCTACATGTGCCTCTATTTGTTTGGCTGTATTTGCCTGCATTTCTTTGAGAGCTTTATTTCTTTCCTCTATGTGCCTCTAATAACTAGATAAGTATATATTTAAGATAATTTTCCCATGTTTTCTATGAATTAATATGTCCATTGATTTTTGTGGTGGCTGGTGAAGCCACGATGTCCTGATTTTTGTTGGATGTTTTCTTATGCCAACATCTAGCCATCTGGTTATAAAATCCTTAGCTGTTTGTTCCTGGAGTCTGTACTTGAGATTGGGTCTGTCTCTCTCTGGAGTCTGGAGTAGAGGTCGGTAAGTTCAAGAGTGGATGTTGGCATTTCAGCTGTAGCTAAGGGAGGAAGGTTGCAAGCGCATGTGTGCGAGTATGGTAGTGTGCGTGGAAGTGTGCCTTGAAGGACAGGGTGTTAGAGCTTGTAGATGCCTGGAAGGGTGGACCTAAAGTGCAGGTGGGATGAAGGGCCCATTAGTGGGCACTATTTCCATGCATGTGTGCCCTGTATGTCTCAGTGGCCCACAGGCCTGTTGAACTGTCCTCCAGGTATTCAGATCTGTCTGGGTTGCACCACCAGAAATTATTATTCTGTACTTCACTGGTAAACCCACAGAACAGGGGCCTCAATATTGAGAATGCTGTCCCAAGGATCCTTATTTGGCCACAGTGGGGATGGGGGTGGGAGGGATCCAATATCTGGCTGCTAGTGTAGAGGCACCCTGGATATGGGGTTCTGCATACACTCACTTGAAGGCTCACTCACTTGCTTGCAGGCCTAATTGGAAAGCACAGGGGATCCCCCTGTTCTCTACTCTCAGATTTGTGTCCAAAGGGGCAAATGAAAGTTTAGCAGGTCCTTCAGCTCACTGATGTCTGCTGTTTGGCCATCTGGCAGGTAGACCCATACTTGGGGCACCTGCCTCTGCCTTCTCAGGCACTGAGCAGGAAGGTTCCTGCTTGGGGCAGCAGCTACCTGCCACAGCCTGTGAGCTGGGAGGTCCTTACAGTGGCCACAGCTCCCGCCTAGCTGGGAGGCCTGTACTGCCACTGCTCTGCATTCTCAGTCAGGAAGCAAGGAGGATCCTGCTTTGGGCAACCACTGCTGCCTCTCCTGAGCAAGGAGGCCAGTGCAAGGGGGAGTGCAGGGTGATCGAATATTCGCCATGCCCAGACCCCTGAGAGGGCCAAGGGTTACCTGAATCCAAACTGTCCCAGCTCACAGGTTGTCCCCTCTTGCCCAGGAAACCTCAATGTCAGCTGCCCCTCCACTCACCAATTACAGAGTTTTGGATCCTGTGCCCCTCAGAAAAGGTGCATGCTGGTCATTGCCATATTGGATTCCCCCTATTTGCATTTTGCTACATGTGTACTTCTAATTAAAACAGCACCATTTGTGAAAGATGGCAAAAATTTTTGGTATGAACTTACTGTTAGATACATAAAAATAGTTTAAAAACTATCTTTAATGTCTTAGCTCTGTCCTCTGAGAGAATCTCAAAATGGAACCCCGATATGGCCATACGATATTCTAACACACCATTTTAGTTTCTAAACAGTTTCCCAGTGAGGAAAACCAATGTTACTTTGAGAATGAGCTTATTCCAGAGCTATAAAAGGAAAGTACAAGATTAACTTGAGAAAGTGCTCAAAGAATGTGAAAACTGTCATGTTCCAAGACTGTATGTACATAACACACTTCTGACAACTTACAGATTTATCGCAGTTTGGAAACTTTCTCATGATGCTGGGGGTCACCAGGCCCTGGTGAGTGGTTACCCTTTTGGTTTCTCAAGAGATTATTAAGAAATATAGTTGGAGCTGGAGTCATCTGTATATGACCACTCTCCATGATATCAGGCTGTTGTTGAGGAGCTCAGTTTTGACCTCAACTTGAGATTATTACTGAGTGATTCTTGCATTTTGAAGTTTCTTTTTTAAATTTCTTTTATTTTTTAATTAAATTTTTATTTTTTATATTAATTACATTGTATATAATAATATATTCACATTGTATCCCAGCTATACCCCTCCCTTATTCCCTTCCAATTCTACCCTCCCTCTCTCATCTCCTCCCATGCCCCTCCCCAAGTCCACTGACCTCTCTGTCATTTTTTAATTAATTGATTTATTTACCTTACATTCTGAACATTCCCTTTCCCTTCTTTCCTTCCAGGCCCACCTTCCCACTGTCTTCCCTCTTTTCCCTCCCCTTCTCCTCAGAAAAGTGGAGCCCCCCCCTTCTAACCCATTTCTGCACATCAATTACACTCTGCTATGCTTGCAGACAGGAGACTAACGTAACTGTCCCCTGAGAGGCTCCACCGAGCAGAGGATCAAAACAAAAATCAGAGATCAAGGAGTCTTGTAGAAGAGGAGAAGGAAGAATAAAAGGACCTTGAAGGGACAAAAATGCCACAAGAAGACCAACAGAGTTAACTAACCTAAGCCCATGGGGTCTTACAGAGACTGAAGCACCAACTAAAGAGCATGAATGGACTGGACGTATGCCACTTACTCTTATGTAACTGATGAGCAGCTTGGTCTTCATATGGGTTCCCTAGCAAGTGGAGCGGGGCTGTTTCTGACATGGACTCAGTGGCCTGCTTTAGGATCAAGTGCCTCTAGCAGGGCTAGCTTGTCTGGCCTCTGTGCAAGAAAATGCCCTTAGTCCTGATTCTTGCATTTTGAATGGAAGTACTCAAAGAACAAATCTAGAGAACAAGGCAGAGACAAAGAGGATTCTTAAGAAACAGCTTAAAAATAATGTAGTTTTGCCTCTGGTACATTTTATTTGTTGCCAAAAGCAAAGCAAATCTCATCAAAGAAAGATTACACAGCTATCTAAATGTCTACCAGGATGGATAGGCTAGATACCAAACACTGTCCTCAGAGTCATTCTCACAGGGGCAGAAAAGGGGACAGAAAGACTGTAAGAACCAGAGTATCAGAAAGTTTACTGTGAGACGTGTTTCCTAGTAACATCAGAAACTATGCTCATAAAGATCCACCAACATGACTGCCTACACAAGAGATGAAGAACATCAGGAGGCACCAGAATGTGGATGGGGGAAATCCCACAAGACTTCAACCCTACACAAAAATCTACAGGCAACTAAGGAATCCTAACAGTGGGAGAAATAGTCTTTCCCCAGAAATGCACACCAATTAGCTATCTAATACCAAATAGACTACCCTAAAAAATGTATACAAGTAACATTACACTGACCAAGCAGGTTATATTTAGGAATATAAATGTATATACATACACATGTATGTGTGGGACAACAGTGAAAAAATAGACATGGATTTCAAATAGAGCAGGGAGGTGTACATTGGAAGGCTTGGAGGGAAGAAAGGAAAGGGAGAAATATTTTAAGTATATTCTATTCTCAAAAATAAAATATATGTAAAAAAAATACACAACCACCTGATCTAACCATTAAATGAAATACAAAATGGTAGCAGACTTATAGACTTAAAGCTGATAAGAAGATGTTGTTTTTAAACAAAATCCCAAATGTTCAGTTTTACCAATAATGACTCGGGAGCCAGATGCTGAGGTGAAAGCAGAGAGACAGAGAAAGCACCCAGATGACTTTTCTACTCAGCCAACACCACAGAAGGAAATAGCCCCTTCTCCTTCTCCTTCTCAATACTGTCTCGATGTGTTTTTTTTTTTCTTTTTGTTCAGCTTTTTATTTAAAACTATCACAGATATACAGAAATTTGAGATTATAGAAAATACCATCCATGCATTATTACTATCTCAGAGTGGCATTCGGCGTTTAGTGTAATTAATAAAGAAATATTGAAACATTATTGTTAACCAATGTTAACACTCCATTAGGACTTGCTCAACTTTTGCCTCCCATTCCTCCGGTTTTTGAATCTCATCCAAGACAGTATGTTTGAAGAGATAGTCATGCCTCAGGAGGTTTCTTATTGCGGCACTTCCTTGGTTTCCCTTGGTTTCAGTGACACACTTCAAAGTGTGCTAGTCAGGTCTCATTTTAGTCTCACCTTTGCCTCGTGACTGGACAGGATTAGCGAGTTTTACATAGAGTCCCCAGGAGCAGAACTATTCTTGCTGCATCACACGAGCGTGCACATGCCACATGTGCACATGTCCACTGCTGCTGTTGACCTTGGCCGTCAAGTTAAGGGAGTTTGCCATTGACGTCTCCACTCTAAGCATTTTCTTTCTTTCTTTCTTTTTTTTTTCAATGCAGTTTATTCAGGAACCTTGAACAATCCTCGGACCCTGGGGAAAGGCAGCCCACAGCTTAAATAGCCTCTGGGTAGCCAACCCAGGCGTGCCACGGGGGCAATGCAGATAGGTCCACATACATGGAAGCAAGCCAGATCCTCAGCCTTAGCCAAATGTGGAGTTGTTCCTGACAGAGAGCACTCACCATCGGGAAGGTGGAAGGTGGAAACCAGCTCCATCTTTAAGGCGCGGCATTACGCAGCTCTCTACAGTTCCCCTTTTTGTTTTAGACGCATCAGGCAAGAGTAGAGGTCTGATCTCTGATATTAGAAATAAATTGGGACTTTGTACCGATGTTCATTTAGGTGTCATCCACCCAAAGAGCATCAGACCCGTCCGATACCTTTTTCTCAGAGGCGGGACCTGGGGCATCAACCCGCATGCAACCAGACATGCTCTTCTCTGGGTCCAAAGTGGCTGACCCTGAGTGCAGTGCTTAGCCTCGCATCCTGAGCGTAACATTTTAGCTTTTTATGGTAGCCAACCATGCTTGGGGAGAATGTCCTGCTTCAATGGCTGTAAAGGCCTGAATGATCATGGCTGCATCACACTATTGTGAGACTCTAATCTTGCATATATACCACAGGCAAACCAAGGAGACCAACACCAGAAGGCCTGCTAACGCTCCCATGCCCGCCCATTCCTTCAGATGATTCATGGCTGCAGCAATCCATGTTGATAATCCTGTGGCTAGTCCTGCGTCCACTCTGGTCGAATTTACTGTGACAATGGCCACTCTCAGCTGCTCCATCGTAGTATCGAATTCTCCAGTCCAATTACCTAAAATATAGCTAGACAATTGTTTAGACAGATTTGCAGCACAGGAAAAATGTTATATGCTAGTGACCAAAGTCCAGCATATTTTCATTGACAGCCAAGTTGAGCGATTTGCCATAGGGTATCAATTTGCTCCTGCACGAGGTCACTCCTCTGATTGAACACCATCAAGCTTCCTTTTAGTTGAGCATTAATTCCTTTATGTACAACTAAGGCATGAGCTACATTGGCTAAATGATGGTTCAGGGTCTGAGCAGTCTGCCCAGTGTGACTCATGGCTAATGCCCCGGTGGTAGCTCCAACAGCCACCAATGAGATGGTAGTAACAATGGTGGCTGTAGTTCCAAGATCCCTTTTCTGTCTGAAGAGAGTCATAGCGTGAGGGGCATCAACAGGCACAGGCACGCAGTGAGGCATGCGAGTAACCAGGGCATACCTAAATTTACTAGCATTCCAGATTGGGCAAAAAAGCAAGTATCATTACCACAATTACTTGGCTCTATCTGGCTAATAATGAATAAAAATGGGGGATATAGACAAACAGGTGTAGGCTTATAGGAAATATTATGAGAAGCCTTAACCCCCTCGTTGGAACATCCTGCGTCAGTTCTAGAACTAGCAGTGGTGGTGTCCGAGGTCTGAGTAGGTTCAGGAGACCACTGCCCCCAGGGGCGAGACGTGCTCCATGCCAATTGACTAACTCCATGTTTTCCTCCACTTTTGAAATTCATTTAAGGTTCTTAAATTATTTTTTTTTCCTTTTTTTTTTAAATTTTTCATCAATTACACTTTATTCATTCTGCATCCCCCCATAAGCCCCTCCCTCCTCCCCTCCCAATCCCACCCTCCCTCCTCCCTCTGCTTGCATGCCACTCCCCAAGTCCACTAATAGGGGAGGTTCTCTTCTCCTTTCTGATCTTAGTCTGTCAGTTTACATCAAAAGTGGCTGCATTGTCCTCTACTATGGCCTGGTAAGGCTGCTCCCCCCAGAGGGAGGTGATCAAAGAGCAGGCCAATCAGATTATGTCAGAGGCAGTCCCTCTTCACATTACTATGTAACCCAATTGGACTCTGAACTGCCCTGGGCTACATCTGTGCAGGGGTTCTGGGTTAGCTCCGTGAATAGTCCTTGGTTGGAGTATGAGTCTCTGGGAAGTTCCCTGTGTTCAAATTTTCTTGTTCTGTTGCTCTCCTTGTGGAGACCCTGTCCTCTCCCGCTCTTACTATTTCCCAGTTCTTACCTAAAAGTCCGTTCACTCTGCCCAACAGTTGCCCATCAGGCTCAGCATCTGCTTTGATAGTCTGAAGGGCAGAGGCTTTCAGAGGCCCTCTGTGGTAGGTTCCTAGGTTGTTTCCTGTTTTCTTCTTCTTCTGATGTCCATCCTCTTTGCCTTTCCGGATGGGGATTGGACATTTTAGTTAGGGTCCTCTCTCTTGCTTAGATTCTTTAGATGCACAGGTTTTAGTGGATTTGTCCTATGTTGTATGTCTATATGAGTGAGTATATACCATGTGTGTCTTTTTGCTTCTGGGACAACTCAATCAGGATGATCCTTTCCAGATCCCACCATTTACCTGCGAATTTCATGATTTCCTTATTTTTCATTGCTGAGTAATATTCCATTGTGTAGATGTACCACAATTTCTGCATCCATTCTTCAGTTGAGGGGCAACTGGGTTGTTTCCAGCTTCTGGCTATTACAAATAAAGCTGCTACAAACATGGTTGACCAAATGTCCTTTTTGTGTACTTGAGCCTCTTTTGGATATATGCCCAGTAGCGGTATGGCTGGATCTTGAGGAAGCGCTATTCCTAGTTGTCTGAGAAAGCGCCAGATTGATTTCCAGAGTGGTTGTACAAGTTTACATTCCCACCAGCAGTGGAGGAGGGTTCCCCTTTCTCCACAACCTCTCCAGCATGTGTTGTCACTTGAGTTTTTGATCTTGGCCATTCTCATGGGTGTAAGGTGAAATCTCAGGGTTGTTTTGATTTGCATTTCCCTAATGGCTAGTGAGGTTGAGCATTTCTTTAAGTGCTTCTCTGCCATTCGGTATTCCTCTACAGAGAATTCTCTGTTTAGCTCTGTTCCCCATTTTTTAAGTGGATTACTTGGTTTGCTGCTTTTCAGCTTCTTTAGTTCTTTATATATACTGGATATGAGTCCTCTGTCAGATAAAGGGTTGGTGAAGATTCTTTCCCAATCTGTAAGTAGTCACTTTGTTTGATGACGGTGTCCTTTGCTTTGCAGAAGCTTTTCAGTTTCATGAGGTCCCATTTATTGACTGTTGCTCTTAGAGCCTATGCTGTTGGTGTTCTGTTCAGGAAGTTTTCCCCTGTACCAATGAGTTCTAGGGTATTTCCCACTTTTTTTTCAAGCCGATTTAATGTGTCTGGTTTTATGTTGAGGTCTTTGATCCACTTGGACTTCAGTTTTGTGCAGGGTGACAAGTATGGATCTATTTTCATTTTTCTACATGTAAACATCCAGTTAGACCAGCACCATTTGTTGAAGATGCTATCTTTTTTCCATTGTATAGTTTTGGCGTTTTTTGTCAAAGATCAGGTGTCCATAAGTGTGTGGGTTTATTTCTGGGTCCTCTGTTCGGTTCCATTGATCCACCATTCTGTTTCTATGCCAGTACCATGCAGTTTTTAAAACTGTTGCTCTATAGTACAACTTAAGATCAGGGATGGAGATACCTCCGGAAGATCTTTTATTGTAGAGGATTGTTTTAGCAATTCTGGGTTTCTTGTTATTCCATATGAAGTTGAGAATTTTTCTCTCCAGGTCTGTAAAGAATTGTGGTGGTAATTTGATGGGCATTGCATTGAATCTGTAGATTGCTTTTGGTAAGATGGCCATTTTTACTATGTTAATCTTGCCAAGCCATGAGCATGGGAGATCTTTCCATCTTCTCATATCTTCTTCTAATTCTTTCTTCAGAGATTTGAAATTTTTTTCATACAAGTCTTTGACTTCCTTGGTTAGGGTTACTCCGAGGTACCTTATGTCATTTGTGGCTATTGTGAAGGGTGTTGTTTCCCTAATTTCTTTCTCAGCCCTTTTGTCTTCTGTATACAGGAGGGCTACTGATTTTTTTGAGTTAATTTTGTATCCAGCCACTTTGCTGAAGGTGTTTATCAGCTGTAGGAGTTCCCTGGTAGAGTTTTTGGGGTCACTCACGTATACTATCATATCATCTGCAAATAGTGATAATTTGACTTCTTCCTTTCCAATTTGTATCCCCTTGATCTCCTTCAACTGTCTTATTGCTCTAGCAAGGACTTCCAGTACTATGTTGAAGAGATATGGAGAGAGTGTGCAGCCTTGTCTTGTCCCTGATTTCAGTGGGATTGCTTTAAGTTTCTCTCTGTTCAGTTTGATGTTGGCTATAGGCTTGCTGTATATTGCCTTTACTATGTTTAGATATGTGCCTTGTATCCCTGATCTCTCCAATACTTTGAACATGAATGGATGTTGGATTTTGTCAAAGGCTTTTTCAGCATCTAGGGAGATTATCATGTGGTTTTTTTCTTTCAGTTTGTTAAAATGGTGGATCACATTGATGGATTTCCGTATATTGAACCACCCCTGCATACCTGGGATGAAGCCTACTTGGTCATAGTGGATAATATCTTTGATGTGTTCTTGGATTCGCTTTGCAAGTATTTTATTAAGCATTTTTGCATCAATGTTCATAAGGGAGATTGGCCGGAAATTCTCTTTCTTTGTTGAGTCTTTGTGAGGTTTAGGTACCAAGGTGACTGTGGCTTCATAGAATGAATTTGGTAATATTCCTTCTGTTTCTATTTTGTGGAATAGTTTGAAGAGAGTTGGTGTTAGCTCTTCTTTGAAGGTCTGGTAGAATTCTGCGCTGAAGCCATCTGGTCCTGGGCTTTTTTTGGATGGGAGACTTTTGATGACCGCTTCTATTTCTTTGGGGAATATAGGACTATTTAGTTGATTTACCTGGTCCTGATTCAGCTTTGGTAAGTCAAATCGATCAAGAAAATTGTGCATTTCATTTAGATTTAAAAATTTTGTGGCATATAGACTTTTGAAGTAAGTCCTAATGATTTTTTGGATTTCCTCAGTGTCTGTAGTTATATCCCCTTTTTCATTTATGATTTTGTTGATTTGGGTGGTGTCTCTCGGCCTTTTAGTTAGCCTGGCTAAGGGTTTGTTGATCTTGTTGATTTTCTCAAAGAACCAGCTCTTGGTTTCATTGATTCTTGGAATTGTTTTATTTGTTTCCAATTGATTGATTTCAGCCCTGAGTTTGATTATTTCCAGCCGTCTACTCCTTCTTGGTGTGTCTGCTTCTTCTTTCTCTAGGGTTTTTAAGTGAGCCATTAGGGTGCTTGAATGAGCTGTCTCGAATTTCTTCTTGAAGGCACTTAGTGCTATGAACTTTCCTCTTAGCACTGCTTTCATTGTGTCCCACAAGTTCGGGTATGTTGTGTCTTCATTTTCATTGATTTCTAGAAAGACTTTAATTTCTTTCTTTATTTCTTCCCTGACCCAGCTGTCATTTAGTAACAAGTTGTTCAGTTTCCATGTGTGTGTAGGCTTTTTGTTATTTCTGTTATTGTTAAGGTCCAGCTTTATTCCATGGTGATCAGACAAGATACATGGGATTATTTCAATCTCCTTGTATCTGTTGAGGCTTGCTTTGTGACCCACTATATGGTCTATTTTGGAGAAGGTTCCATGAGGTGCTGAGAAGAAGGTAAATTCTTTTGTGTTTGGTTGTAAAGTTCTGTAAATGTCTGTTAGGTCCATTTGATTCATGACCTCTGTCAGAGACATTGTTTCTTTGTTTAATTTCTGTTTTGTTGACCTGTCCTTTGTTGAGAGTGGGGTGTTGAAGTCTCCCACTATTAATGTGTGGGGATCTATATGTGCTTTAAATTTTATCAATGTTTCTTTCACAAATGTGGGTGCCCTTGTATTTGGGGCATAGATGTTCAGGATTGTGATGTCTTCCTGGTGTAATTTTCCCTTGATGAGTATGAAGTGTCCTTCCCCATCTCTTTTGATTAATTTTGGTTGAAAGTCTATTTTATCAGATATTAGAATGGCTACTCCTGCTTGCTTCTTGGGTCCGTTTGCTTGGAAAGTCGTCTTCTAACCCTTTACCCTCAGGTAATGTCTATCTTTGTGTCTTAGGTGTGTTTCTTGTATGCAACAGATTGCTGGGTTTTGTTTACGTATCCATTTTGTTAATATGTGTCTTTTTATTGGAGAGTTGAGTCCATTGATGTTGAGAGAGATTAATGACCAGTGGCTGTTAGATCTCTTGATTTTGATGTTGGCTGTGGTCATACTGTTGTGTGCTTGGTTGCTTTTTGTTTTACTGAAGTGAGGTTATTTATTTCCTGTGTTTTCTTGAATGTAGCTAGCTTTCTTGGGTTGTATTTTCCCTTCCAGTGTCTTCTGTAGTGCTGGATTTGTTTGTAGGTATTGTTGAAATTTGTTTTTGTCATTGAATATCTTGTTTTCTCCATCTATGAGGACTGAGAGTTTTGCGGGGTATAGTAGCCTGGGCTGACATCTGTGTTCTCTTAGGGTCTGCATGATATCCGTCGAGGCCCTTCTGGCTTTCATAGTCTCTGTTGAAAAGTCAGGTGTGATTCTAATGGGTTTGCCATTATATGTTACTTGGCCTTTTTCCCTTGCAGCTTTTAGTATTTTTTCTTTGTTCTGTATACTTACTGTTTTGATTATTATGTGGCGGGAGGATTTTCTTTTCTGGTCAAATTTGTTGGGTGTTCTGTAGGCCTCATGTATTCTAATTGGCCTCTCCTTTAGCTTGGGGAAATTTTCTTCAATGATTTTGTTGAAAATATTTTCTGGGCCTTGGAGAAGGGAGTCTTCTTTTTCCTCTATACCTATTATTCTTAGGTTTTGTCTTTTCATATTGTCTTGCATTTCTTGGACGGTCTGTGTCAGGAATTTTTCAGATTTAACATTTTCTTTGACAGATACATCGATTTCTTCCATTGTATCTTCTACACCTGAGATTCTTTCTTCCATCTCTTGTAGTCTGTTGGTTATGCTCATTTCTGTAGTTCCTGTTTTCTTCCCTAGATTCTTCCTTTCCATTATTTCTTCCATTTGTGTTTTCTTTAATTTTTCCAATTCTATCTTCAGGTCTTGAGTTGTTTTGTTTACTTCCTTCACCTGTCTGATTGTACTTTCCTGTTTTTCTTTTAGTTCCTTCAACTCTGTTTCTATCATTTCATTCAGTGTTTTAACCATTTCCTTTCTAAAGGCCATAAACTGTTTGGCTGCAGCTTCCTCTATTTCTTTACGGATGGCAATATTCTGTTTGAGTTTATCTTCCTCTATGTCTTTACGAATCTTATTTGTTTCCTCTGTTATCATCTTCATGAGCATACTTGTTAGGTCATCTTCTTGGATTTCAGTTATGGTGGGGTATCCAGGGCTACTTGCCCCTGGGTAACTGGGTTCTGGAGATGCCATATTGCTCTGTCTTTTGTTGCTTGAGCTTTTATGCTGGCCTCTACCCATTGTGTTATCTTAGGTGTTTGGGGTAATTTTCTGGTGGTTCCTGGGGATCCTGTGGTGGAGAGAATCCCCTTTGCAGAAAGCTGGTTTTTCCTGAAGGATGTCTTCTCAGCTTTTTGGGTATAGTCCCTGGATGGCTGGTGTTTTTTCAGGAGTTGCTCACCTCAGGGATATAGACCTGAGTGGTAACTGTGGTCTTTGTTAGTCGAGAGGGTTCTCCTCTCACCCAGGGAAGTCCTGAGGGCAGCTGCCCTGTTTCTGGGTTTCTTGTTGTAAATTTAATGATCAGCTGCTGTGACCCAGCTGCACATCAGGCGCGCCTCAACTGTTTGTGCCTGTGTCTGGAGCACAGCTGAGTGCTGGCCCCTCGGCCCCACTAGACTGCTAGACTTTTTCTAGGGAAGGATTGGGTGATTTAGGTCAGTAGTTTCCTTCCTTCCCCGTGGATTCTCTGGAGACACGGACTCCCAGTGTCTTTTTTTGCCCTGGTGCACACTGCTCAGTGTCCGCCAGCTGGCTGGCCGCAGAAACTGCCTGTGCCTGGAGCACAGCTGTATGATGGCGGCTCAGTCTCTGCCAGCTGTCTGGTGCACAGAAACTGCCTGTGTCTGCCTTTGTGGCTTTTGGGAGCCTGAGTGCCTCCCTGAGCTGGGTAATTTTCCGGGGACCTTTTCAGGTTGGGGGTGAGCTGAGTGCTCTGAGATCAGACCCGCCGTTTCTATCTCTGGAGGCGAATCAGGCAAGCAGGCAGGCAGGGCTCTGTGCCGGAACCTGGGTCCCAGGCTCTGGCTCCGGGCTGGCTCCTGGGGTGCCCGTGGACCCCGAGTCTTTTCCAGGGGATGTCTGGGTGACCTAAGGCAGGTCCCAATCGTTTCCTGTACCCTGGGGTTATCTCTCGACTGAAAATTCCAGTCTCTGATAGTGTGGTGCGCATGGTTCAGTCTGGGACCGTGACCAGAGACACTGGCTTATGGCTCTGGGCTGGGGCTGGGGCTGGAGGTCGGCAGCCAAGCGTTTGGTGGAACCGGGATATCTTCCGCGGTTTAGCCGGGTGAGTTAAAAGCTGATTGAATCCCCCACCGTGGGGTATCCTCTCACCTGGGAAACACAATGACTGTGTTTTATGCCCGAGAGTTCTGATTGCTGTTCACTGTGCTGATCCTGCTGTGCTGCTGCTCAGAATGAGAGTCCTCCCGGCGCCCGCTGCCATCTTGCCCCTCCCTCCTGTCTCGATGTTTTTTAAACTGAATATCCCTCCTTTTTCCTTCCTGTGTGTCTCTCTATCAATCTAGAGTTCTTCCTTTTTTTATGTTTTTTTAACCTATGTTCACTTTCTGCCAGCAGATTGCTTGCTCTACCTCTTCACCTATCTTTAACTTTATTTAATCCTGTTTACAGAAAGCTCTTAGATTAAAGGTGTGTGTTTGGGTTGAAGGACACTACAATGTCCTGTTTAAAATAAATAAAAAGGTGTGTGCTAAGGCTGAGCCACATCACAATTAGAAATAGGTTTTCCAGTATACAGTCTTGGGGTCCACAGTGTGATCAAATATCTTACAATATGAAGATGCAGAAAAATTCTGCAATTATAGCTCCTTGGGAACATGTCTTTGCTTTGCTTTTCTCTTTCTTTCCTTCTTTCCTTCTTTCTTTCTTCCTTCCTTCCTTCCTTCCTTTTTTTCCTTCTCTCTTTCTTTTTTTCAAGACAGGGTTTCTCTGTGTAGTCTTGGCTGTCTTAGAATTGCTTTGTAAACCATGCTGTCCTCCAGCTCACAGAGCTCTTCCTGCCTTTGCCTTCCTTACTTCTGGTATTACAGGCATCTGCCACTCTGCTAGGCTCTTGAGAGCATTTCTTAAAGTGGGAGAAGACAAGGAACAGGGCAGAAACCTACCATAGAGGGCCTCTGAAAGAATCTACCCAGCAAAGTATTGAAGCAGATGCTAAGTCTTATAGCCAAACCTTGGGCAGAGTGCAGGGAATCTTATGGAAGAAAGGAGAGATAGAAAGACCTGGAGGGGATAGGAGCTTCACAAGAAGACCAACAAAGCCAAAAATATCTGGGCCCAGTGGGGCCAGCAGAGACCGATGGTCCAACCAAGGACCATGCATGGAGAAGACCTAGAACTCCTGCTCAGATGTAGCCCATGACAGCTCAGTCTGAATGTGAGTTCCCTATTAAAGGGAGCAGGGGCTGTCTCTGACATGAACTAAGTGGCTGGTTCTTTGATCACCTCCCATTGGGGGGCCAGACTTGACAGGCCACAGAAGATAGTCAATGCATCCAGTCCTAATGAGACATGATAGGCTAGGGTCAGATAGTAGGGAAGCAAGTCCTCTCCTATCAGTGGACTAGGGGAGGGACATAGGGGAAGAAGAGGGAGAGTGGGACTGAGAGGAGACAAGAAAGGGATCTACAGCCAGGATACAAAGTGAATAAATTGTAATAAATAATAATTTTTTAAATTATCTTCTTCAGCACTATAAAGATTAGTTCAGGTAAATGGCACAAAGAATTTGTTGAGTGACCTAGTGTTACAATGTCATTGGCACATATTGTAAGATGAATGACAAAGTATTGCAACTTAACTGAAATTTAATTAAGAATCTCTGAGAAAAAAATCAAACAATTATCTAATAAAATAAAATCTAGAAACAAAGTTTAGAAGCCAGATCAGTTTCTGAAAAACATTTTGTGTATAAGGCTTTATTGTGAGAATTTTAACATATGCAGGTCACATAGTCTCTGTCATACTTTCTTTTCCAACTCTTCTTTTTATGGACCTTTAAAAGCGTGACAAGCATTCTGAGTTCACAGACCATTGAAAAACAGACTGTGAACCAGACTTGGCTTTTAGGTCATAGGCTTCCCCCTGTGTTACGTGGTGACTTTAATAGTGTGGGTATTAAAATGGCATTTTCACATTGTTTATGAGCACATCTGAACTTTGACACTCTTTGTTCTACATGAGAGACCTATAATATAAACACATATGTATATATACACACAAACACGGAGAGAGATGGAAAATGTATGCAGTTATGACTATAAAGTCAAATTATAGTTTATAGCAATTCTAAAATTTGTATATGACAATTGCACATGAAAGTGTCTCTTCTGTTTGTCATTGTTGTTGTTGTTTTATAGAGAACAGAAAGTGCGAGTTTTAGGGTGATACATTCTAATACATCAAGCACAGCCATAACATTTTCTCTGATGCATTTCTCCAGTGCACATAATTTGCTTGCATACTACTCCCTGCTTAGTTACTAAATATTTCACTGTAACTGCCGGGGGCTGTTCATTTACTGGGCAGTCTGCTGAGGAAGCAGATGCAAATTCTGCTTGGTCATCACACTCCTGGACTTTCTAATGGACAAACTATAAAAGTTATTCATGCAGAGACTGTTTTTTTTTTCCCCTGTTTGTTACTGAACCTGAAGTTAACTGGCAATAGACTCAGTTTTCCTTGAGCTTCAAAAGCGGAAGTTTCAGAAGGAAAATTTTTGCAAGTTTCTGTATAGATAGAAATAAATGAATGACAATTACACATTGAAAGTTTCTAGAGAGCTTGACATTTTATCTAGGAAAATTCTTCCCTGGGGGCGTTGGTGAGAGAGGTGAGCCATAGTGAATACAGCAGATCTTGCTTGGTATTATTAAATCAAAGCTTGATGTATTTCTCCTGAGGTGAAATTGCACTGTGGTTATGAGCCTGGGTTTTGGAGGCTGTACATTTGGGGTTCCACGGCTTTGTTGTTTAGAAGAAAATGTGCAAATTCTACAACCTTTGGTTGCTTTTATTTCCTCATCTGTGAAACAGGGAGAAGAAATATGTCTTCACATTGGGTTTTTCAGAAGATTATATCACCTAATCTCTGAAAGCCTGTTAGAATATCTGGAACAAAATAAACACTTAATAAAGTTCTTATTCGTAGTTTTCAAACCTGGAAATTCTTTGAGTCGACAGACTAGTTGCAATGTAAAATTAACAATCAAGCTGTAAGACCACTCACTAATTAGATATAAGCAAATAAACATTTCCTAAAATGAGGCGAATCAGCAGGTTTATAAAAATAAACTCAACATGACTAATGATTACCAGCTTGCAAACTGAAACCACAGTGAGTTAGTTTCTTGCACCTATTTCCATAGCTGTTGTCAAACATAAGTGAGGATATAGGCTCAGCGATAACTAAGTATTGAAACTGAGGAGAAGTGGGTTGGAGCTGGAGCTCAGAGCCTCATCATGCTTTTTACGCATCCTGAGGACTCAAGTTTCTCCCCATGTCTGGTGGTTTACAACCCACCCCACGTGCCTTCTTCTAGCTGCATAGATTTCTGCACACACATGGCATATGCTCAAATAAGCACACACATACACATTAACTGTTTTTAAATAAATGAAAAGTTTAAACACTCGATGTAAGAAAGAATATCAGCAAATATCTTTGAAATAGGAAGAGAGGGATTTAAGGATATGGGAATCAAATGCAAACTCAGTGGTCCTCTGGGATTGCTGGAAAGGACCAAATGCTACCACTGGCTTCTAAGAATATGCAGTCCAGAAGATAAAGGGGAAGAGCACTAATACAAGAAAAAGGCTGATAAAACAGGATCAGATGAATGGGGAGGAGGTCCCCCCCCATCAGTGGACTTGAAAAGGGGCAGGGTGGAGATGAGGGAGGGAGAGAGGGACTGGGAGGGAATGAGGGATCGGGACATGGCTGGGATACAGAGTTAATAAAATGTAACTGATAAGAAAAATATAAAATTAAAAAATAAATAACTAAATAAATAAATAATTAAATGAAAAAGAAAAGAAGTAGACAAAGAGGAAGAAGACCATTATTACATAAAAAAAATCTTTTTTTCATTATTGGTACTATTTATTTATTTTTTGTCACTTGTTTGTTTAGTGATTTTTTTAATCATTTATTTATTTTGCATCCCAGTATGACCTTCCCCTTCTTCCTCTCCCCCAGGCCCTCCCTCTCCCCTCTCTTCCTCTTCCCTACTCCCAAGTGAGTTCTTTTTCTTCCCAGAGAAGGGGAGACCTCCCATGGGTATCAGCCAGCCTTGCCATATCAAGTATGTCTTCTTCTATTGAGGCTAGACCAGACTGTCTAGTTAGGGGAAAGGGATCCATAGGCAGGCAACAGTCAGAGACAGCGCATGTTATTGTTGTGAAAGGTCCCACATGAGGACCAAGGTATACACCTGTTACATATGTGGAGGGTACCCTATATCTATCCCATGGATGCTCTCTGGTTCAGTCTTTATGAGCCCCTATGAGTCTAAGCTAGTTGATTTTGTAGGTTTTCTTGTGTTGTCTTTGAGCGCTCTCTCTCTCTCTCTCTCTCTCGCTCTCTCTCGCTCACTCGCTCTTTTAATCATTCCTCCCCTTCTGTAGGAATTCCAGATCTCTGCCTAATGTTTGGCTATAGCTCTGCATTTGTTTAATCAGCTTCTAGGCAAAGCCACTAAGATGACAGTGATGCTAGCCACCTGTCTGAAAGTATAGCAAAATATTATTAATAGTGCAAGTTGTGGAAACTCTCTCCATGGCACACGACTCAAGTGAGGCCAGTCATCGGCTGGCTGTGTCAAAAGTTTTGTGTGGGGGTTGGTATCTCCCTCCCTCAACTGTAATTACTAAGACAATAAAGTTGTTCTTTTTTTTCAGCCTGAGGGGTGTGGGCAGTGGTTAAATTGTCAAAGTAAGATAAGCCACTATGGCTTACTACATCTTATACAAGTTCAAAGTATTGCTGATGGTGGCTACCCAATAGTACCACAGAAAGGGACTTTGAAAAACCAAAGACACAGCCTATCTGGCCATTAGATATCCATGTTTGAGAGAGCAGTTAAAACCACCGTGCTAATATCCATGAAGTTGTGTTTCACCTAGCAGGTGGAGGCTAGTCATGTTTTTCAAAACAAACAAACACCATATAATCACTTCATTTAACCCTTTCCTTGATTTCATAAGGGAGTCTGGGGTGCAGAGATGTGATGTGCCCTGAAGCACATTATAAAGCAGGCTAAGTTGAGTTTAGTCCACAAAGTGCTCCAGGCATTAGGTAGAAGTACATAGTCTTTCCGTCCTTGGAGCATACAATATGTGCCATATGTTCTAATTCATGCCAGAATAGCAAAACAAGAAAATCAAGAAGAAAGAGCATTGTGAAGGAAATCATTGAGACTCTTACCTCTTAGATATTTTCCTAATTGTTCCACATAAAACATATTGCTTTCTGCAGAGATTTTATAAAAATCATACTATTTTTTATTATCATTGTATAATGTCAAGGCATTAGTCAAAAGTATATAACAATTTATTATGGCTATAAGTCATAAAACCCACTTTTGAACCAAGCACATCCCTTAATGAAATAACAATAGGGTGAGAGCACTTTCGTAGTTTAAAGAGAAATCTAATCTTAGGTTAAAGTAGCAAAGACTCCCGGATTACATCACTATTTGAATCTACTTTTATGTTCCATTTTCAGGAATCACTCATTATTCAGAACTATTACTTATTACATATTTTGAATTTGTCTATATGTGTGTCCAAGGCATTATTAGATAAATGCATAATATCATCACCAGAAACATAAACTAGACTTCTTTTTGTTCATATGGCATCTTAAACAAATGTAAGTAAAACAAAGTTATTTATTTCTAACCAGACAGTGCATTATTTTTTCGTTTGCCTCACAAATTAAAGGAAAGATTAATAAGTGTTAAAGTGATGTTAAAATCGAATTAACACCAAAGTTCGTCCTTCCCTTTGATAAATGTAGAAAGAGTGAAAGGTAATGAAAAAGGAGTAACTTTTATGCTACATACTCTGTCAATGCTTCTCTGTGCACCAATTAAATGGTATTCCTTTGTTGGTATAATGTTCTTTTGGAATGTATACACCTTACCCTTGTTCATTCAAATGCTAATTTTTCTCCCCCACTATCTGGTTTCAATCTGACATCACATTGTGATACTTATTCTAAGCATCACCTGTCTCAAGTTTGTGTAAACATGCTACCATTTGTTCTCTAAATTGTCAATTAAAACAATTAGCCACAATGTTGAGCAATGGAGAGGATAGGGTAGGATATCCTGGTTCAGAGTGGGAGGAAAAGAAGGAAGCAGGAGGAGAGGAAGGAGTAGTGGAGAGAAGAGGAGGAGAAGCTGGGAGAGCTGAAGCTGGAGGAGAGGTCTTGGAACCACGTGGAGAAATGAACCAGACTTAAGATATCACTAAAAGCAGGTGAATCTTGAATGGTAGGAAACTAAGCGGGCTTGGAACTTTAGGATGGAGTAACTATTGCCCAGCATTGTGTTCACTAAATAAATCCTAGTCTCTGTGTGGTGATTTGGTTATACAGCTGTTTAGGATTAACCACAGCTTTACTAAAAGAAAAATCAATAGTAAATATTAATGACCAAATACAACATTCCTTATAGTTTAAAAACATAGTCATTCAAGAAACTTGAGGGCAATCCTTTGCCTTAAATTGGAATGTTTTTAGTGCTAGGGTTTCAGCCCAGTGCTCAGACATGCTAGGCATATGTTTTGTCACTGAGCTATATTCCTGATCCTACCATAAATTTTATGTAAAGATAGAATATATATGGTTCCTGGGTTCTATCTTTTCTATAAAGGAGAATAGTGTCATCATATGTTGACTAGTATGTTGATAAGAAGCCATTCAATTTGAGAAGAGAAGATAAAATCAGTGGATAATTCTGTCTTATTGTGTGGAGCCTCAACTTTGAGGCTAAGCAAGGTGAGTCACATGTAGTAGATAGTAAGAAATAAATTTGAGGAAGAAATAATATGGAATTTATGCAGCTTATGAGGCAAAAAGTAGCACAGCTTAGCTCACAGAATCACAGAAATATCTGAAGGTTAGGAATACACTGTGCTGCCGGTCTCCTATCAACATAAAGAAGACTTAAGTCTACAGTTGAAGAGAAATAGCAAGAATGTAGAAGAATGAATCTAACAAGAAGACTAGTGGTACATGCTCTAAAAGCAAAATTCAAAGAGAACACAGTGCAACTGGAAAGACAGATTTTGGTGTCATTAAACAATGACTTTGAGAGTATTCTATGACGCTGAAGTTCATGACTGCGTTTACACTTGTGATAGGGGCAGGAACATATTTGATGACATGCAAAATCCTAAATGAGCTCACAAACCGAAGACTCTGCCAGGGGATATATAGTATGAAAAACAAAAATGAAGGCAAAAAAAAAAAAAAGAAAGAAAGAAAAGAGAACAAGATCACAATGTGTTAGGTAAGAATAAAAGATATTGACTTCCTGCCGGTGATGATGGTGGTGTGATTGGTACCTGACACAACGGGGTGTGAGTGGGAGCAGAGTCATAATTCAATTCAGGACCATGAAGAGGCATTCAAAAAGTCAGGGCTCGTTAGCACTCGTGGCTATATAAATGGTCTAAAAAATGGAGAAAGATCCAAATACTGTATCTGACATAAAGGTCACGCTAGTGTCCTTACAGTACAACATTGAAGGCAAAGATAAAGGTAGGAGATAATAAAAAGAATAGCGAGGCTGATGGCATAACGAAGCATGTCTATTTGCTCTTTGAATCGAAATTCTCACTGACAAAAAATGTTGAGTACCTTACAATAATATTGAAAAACAGTAATGTACATTTTCTTCCAATTTCATGTCATGCATATAAGCATGCACTATCTCATCATTGATGTATCTATTCATTCAGATGATGATGCTCATTAGATGCCCACTTTGCGCCTCTAATCTATAAAATACAGTGTAGTAAAGTATAGATCTGTCTTACAGGAGGACCTCTCTGAGTAGCAGAGATTTAGAAATAAATAAATAAATGAATGAATGAATAAATAAATAAATAAATAAATAAATGCAGAGGAAGAGTCCCAAACATGGAAAGAGAATTTAATTCTGCCTGCAAAAGTATGACAAAGCTTCACCATGCAATGTTCTTGTCCCTTATTAAAGTCATCAAAAAAGCCAATTGTAGCTAAAGAAAATAGAATTGTAATTTCAAAAGGTCAGTCGCCTTCAGGGACAACCTTTCCTCCAAGCACTCTAGAACTTGCTCTCTGCACTTCCATTTTGATTGCCCTTCCTAAAGCCAACAATTTTCTCACATTAGAGACTGAATACTTAGAGTTAAGTAAGGCACGCCAGAAATATAATGTAAATACATGTTTGAACAGCAATGGTTTGAACAGCATGTTTGAGCAGGAGGTCCACATGGCACATAAAGCTACCACCTACAACTAGCCATAAATTGCTAAAATGGCTAGTCTGTGCTTCAGTCATATATGGGCCGATATCAAACCAGGAAAATGGCTTTGCCCTGAAAATTTCGCCCTGATAAAAAAATTGCCCTGTTAAAATTTAACACAGAGATGAAGAATAGTTTAAAATACTGTTGCAAAGTCGCATAGCACTGATGTTGCTGCAAAGCCAAACAGAACTTGTCACCATACCCTTTCGAATTCTGTAATTTAGTAAGATGGGGAGGAAAGTCCTCTTTTGCTCAGTTCTTTCCCTGTAGTATCAAATTATCTAGGCTTTGGCCAATTAGTTTCTAGCACAATGAAGACAAGTGATAGAGTATTTCTCACGTCTAAAATACTGCACTCGCAATGTTACTGCTACAGTGTTATGACACGAATTTAGACTTTTTTAAAAACATGTAAACAACTCCTGACCATGCTGTAAAGTGCTATTTTTATTAAGGAATATAAAAATGTCTTTATTCTTTGGGGATATTGTTAAGTTGGGTTAGTACTTGACCAAGACTCCATGAAAATATAAACAGGCTTGGTAGAATGCATTTAGCACTTATAAGCCCAGTTCTGGAAAGACAGAAACAGGCATAAATTTGATGGACATGGGAGCTTTATGGCCCAACCTACCCTATTGGGTAGGCCAATGGAAGACCCTTAAACAAAAGCAAAAAAAAAAAAAAAATTGTACCTGAATAATGTTACTTAAGGTTGACCTCTGGGTCCCATTTATGCAAATGTGAATACATGTGAATACACAAAATACATAAACACCCACAAAAGATAAACAAATAGCCCTGACGATTTTAGCCACTTTGTTGACAAATCTTCAAAGACTTACAGGGTCAGGAGGAGAAAACTCAAAGTACTTGACCCAGAATTGAGCCTCACAGTCAGACCCTTCAACCATCATATTCTCACACTCTGTCTTTCTTATCCTGCTGTCTTTTGTGTGTTTGGCTATGCTTTCTTGGTTAACGTACAATTGACTTTTACCTTGTCTTGTTCCATCTAAATCCATCATCTGAAATTTGTCCAAAGCTTTTCATTGTGTAGCTTTCTAAAGCAACCTCATCCCTCAGAACTCATAAACTGTAATCAGTTTTACCATTTGGTTGTGATGATGACAAAATCTGAAGTGCTCTGAAGTCATAACACACTGATTAACTTCCCTTGAGAGGAACTAGTGGATGACATCTGTTCTTCCTCAGCCAGAGTCCCTGCCCTTCTGTCCAGTCTCAACATTGTATTTATTAGTTAATTAATTAATTTTTAATTTATTTCTATTTATTCACTTTGTATCACAGCTCCCTCATCCCCTTATAATCCCACCCTCCCTCTTTTCTCCACCCATCTCCTCATCAAGTCCACTGATAGTAGAGGTCCTCCCCCCCCTTCCATCTGACCCTAGCCTATCAGGTCTCATCAGGAGTGGCTGCATTGTCTTCCTCTGTAGACTGGTAAGGCTGCTGCCACTCCCCTCTCCTCAGGGGGAAGTGATCAAAGAGCCAGCCACTGAATTCATGTTGGAGACTGCTCCTGTTCCCTTTACTCTGGTACCCATTTAGACAATGAGCTGCCATGGGCTACATCTGTGCAGGGGTTCTAGGTTATCTCCATGCATGATCCTTAGATTGAGAATCAGTCTCAGAAAAGACCACTATGCTCAGCTTTTTTGGTTCTGTTTTTCTCCTTGTAGAGCCACTGTCCCCTCCAGGTCTTTCATCTCCCCATTCTTTCACTAGATTCCCTGCCCTCTGCCCAAAGTTTTGCTGAGTCTCAGCATCTGCTTTGATACCGTGCTGGGCAGAGTCTTGCAAGCAGCCTTTAAATATATTTTTGGACTCAAAATTCAATTTTATTACACTTTTAAAAAGTGTGTGAATATTTAAAATTAAGTATCTAAACATTGTTATCATTTGAACTCTCCCAAGTCATTAAAGAAACTGTAAACATTTATCAGTAAGAAAATGTTTGCTAGTTGTGATAAATAGAGTTCCTGGTATGCTGAGAATTTGGAATGGGCTTTCTCTAATATTGATATAGTATAGCCTCCTCCAACATTTACTTAATAAATGTTTAATTATTAATTTATTACTATAAATTATTAATAAAAATAATAATGATTGGGAACCAAATGTAAGGATCATGTGCAATGAGACCTCTTTTAAAAATAAATTCTAGATGTGTGAATATGTATTCTTTTATGTTGAAATGTGGTTTATAAAGGAATCTATATGCTGGTATAAACATCAAAGAGTCAGAATAAGAGTGACAGGGTAAATAGCACTGATATTTTCATCTACAATTCTGTATCTGACCTTTTTTTGCTTATCCTTTTTTATACATCATTTAATACAATTTATTCAATTTGTATCCTGGCTGTGTCCCCCTCCTATCACAGCTGTAGCCCCCTCCCTCATCCCTTCACAATCCCACCCTCCCTCCCTTTTCTCCTCCCATCCCCTCCTCAAGTCCACTGATAGTAGAGGTCCTTCTTCTCTTCCATCTGACCCTAACCTATCAGGTCTCATCAGTCCTGCCCTCCCAAATCCTACCCTTCCTCCCTCCCCTCCCCTCCCCCATGGCCCTAAATTTTAATCCTATAAAATCTCTGAGCTCACATGATTTACTAAAGTACCATTTTAGACCAATATGTTTTAAAGTTAGTATATATATATATATATATATATATATATATATATACATATACATATATGTGTGTTTTTATATGTGTGTATATATATTATATAAGCTTTTTGTAATTTTTATTTATTTTAATAATTAATTTTATATCCCAACCTCAGTTTTCCCTTCCTCCTCTTTTACCCAGTCCCTCCCTGCTCTCCTCCCCCTCTACAACTCCATCCTCTGTTTCTATTCAGGTAAGTTCAGGCCTCCCATGGATACTAACTTGTCATGGCATACCAAGTTGCAGTAATACTAGGTGCCTCTTCTATTAAGGCTTGAAGAAGCAACCCAGTAGGAGAAAAGGCTCCTAAAAGCAGTCACCAGAGTCATAGACAGCCCTTGCCCCCACTGCTAGTATTCCACAAGAAGACCAAGCTACACAATGTAGCATATGTGCAGGAGGCCTAGGTCAGACCCATGCTGGCTTCCTGGGTGAAGGTTCAGTCTCTGTGTGTTTCTATTGCACTCAGTTTCTCTGTTTAGATCTGTACCCAGCTAGAAATACGGGATAATATTATATAAAATGGTCAAATTATATCAAAACACAAATACCTGCCAGACTCCACAACACAGATATTTTAGCATAGTTATAGTCCTCCTGCTCAAACATAATCATCCCACAGGAGATTAAAAAAAAAGAATAGGAAAAGTTTCTCATGGACTATCGAATCCCGAGGCTCTCAAACAGAAGTCACTACTCAGCAATGCAGCTTGGAACTCTCCTGACCACACAATGACACTTTTTCCTTCAACCCAGAGTCAAAATGGATCTGTCTCTTGATTCTATTTAATTACTGAGTCTTGTTTGGGTTTTTCCAGAGGCAGGTAGTTTTCATTTGGAACAATGTGCCTCCGAGCTGACACAACTAGATTTATATGGGGGATAAATCTTGACAAAACAGAACACAGTCGTTCAATTAACCTCCTTCAGGGAAACCTAATGTAATTGCAGAAATGCAATCACTTCAGCTGAGGTTATAAGGTTTGAACCTAACTTTATTATCTGCAGATAAATGCACCAGTATTAGATGTCCCTTTGGCAACTAAATTCAATATGAAACTAACCAATAAAATTGCTGAGTAATAATTGACAATAGAAAAGTCTAGTAGCTACTCAGACTTCTAAAACTGATGGAATTATTATTATTAAGTGGCAAGAATAATATTCAGAAATCCCAATTCAGTCATAATGCTTTTGACCTTTGTTTCTTAACATATTAAAGAAAAGAGCAAGGCCTGAGGAGAAGGAGTTAGCAAAGCTAAAATTCACTAACTGTCACATTTAGGAATGGCAATTTTGATTGAATATAGGTATGCTTCATTTTGTGACTAAGGAGATAATTTTGTTTTGAGACCAATCTTAGAGGAATAGAACATTCTCTATAATGATTGACTATTCTTCTTGCTGATTTGTTTTATCATTACTGCTGGGTGGGACTATCTCACTATGTTGCATACAGCAGAGGCCCTGCCTGTAAAATTCGGTTCTGTAGGAAAAATGAGGAAGGTGCCCAGAAACAACCACTTATGTGCCTACCCACTGACTCGCAGAGCGGTCTTTTCTGTGCCTCTACCTCTAGGTAGCCACTATTACCCTTTTGTCCCACTCCACCCCCATTTGGTCAACTACAGAGAAGAGCTGAGGTGAAAGTTCGAGGTTCTCCTGTAATTGCTTCATTCTAATGTCAGCTAACAATTATGAGGAGCACTAAGGCTACAATTCTTTCTCATCCATCATTCTGCTTCTTCCAACAGCACTTAAACTGAATCTACTCTCACCACATTATAAAAAAGGAACATGCAACTATTTTTTCTGAGGTCATATACCAAATAAAAAAGAAGTTATAAACAAGCAGTTCTACTTTATTTTTGTTATTGTATTTCAACAGAGTTTGCACAAAAACCCACATCATTGAACAGAACAAGTATATTTATTTTGGTTCTTGTATGGTTTCCAAAAATATCCAAAGGGTATTTTTTTTTAACATCTAAGGATTAGCAATGTCAGTTGGAATTTAAATCATGAGATGTCTATGCTCATATGAGACACATCATTGGTATTTCATATTGACATTCACATCCTATGAATTAATGAGATAACTTCACTAAAATAAGAAACATAAATCAAAATAAAACTCAAGATTTATTTAATTTCTTGATTGGCAATTTCAAAGTCTGACTTTAAAAAGCTGTATGGAAGAAGTAAGCATTTGTATACATAGGTAGAATTAATTGTAGTATTGTTGTTGGATAACTCTGAAATACAAGAAATAAAATTGCCACTTCATTTGAGTCAGTATTTTCACATTAATGATTTATTTGTATAAACAAATATTAGTAAATGTTTCCATATATGTATATGTGCAAGTACAAATTCACATTCATAAATGTATTTAACACTTTATTGCCAATAACATTAAGCACAAAATGAAAGAGTTAATTTTTAGCATCATTGAAGGTATTATAATGTACACATATACTGTATTATAATGTACACATGTATATCTATAATAAGGTACTAAGGAGAAAAGCACAATAAATTTCACTGTGAATTTAAAATAATTTCTTTGCTAAAGACTACACAGTCATGTGCACACTTTTAATCATTTGTGGAAGAAACAGAAAATAATACATCTTCAGAGATTAGCGATGTTTATTATTTCCGTGGTAAAATTGTGCATGAAAGCCACAGACATGGGTACTTCCTAGACAGCATCATATACTCACAAGAGTATGTGGCATGGTACTGCATTACATTTCTGTGGGCTCCAGGAGTAGTGAGAAGATGTTACCCACAGTGGGTTGGAGAGAGGGCTCAGAGATTCAGAGCACTGGCTGCTCTTCCAAAGGTCCTAAATTCAATTCTCGTTTCCCAGCAACCACATGGTGGCTCACAACCATCTCTAATGAGATCAGGTGCCCTCTTCTGGCATGCAGGCATACATGCAGGTAGAACATTGTATACATAGTAAATAAACATTTTTTTAAAGGAAAAAGTCATTCCTGGACCCCCTCTTGGGCCCTCCTTGTTGCTTAGCTTCTTGGGTCTGTGGGTTTTAGTGTGGTTATCCGGTACTATATGTATTACAAATGAGTACATACCATGTGCGTCTTTCTGGGTCTGAGTTACCTCACTTAGGCTGCTTTTTTTTCTAGTGCCATCCATTTGCCTGCAAATTTAATGATTTCTTTGTTTTTAATAGCCGAGTAGTATTCCATTGTGTAAATGTCCCACAATTTCTTTTATTTATTTATTTATTTATCTATCTATCTATTTATAATTACACTTTATTTACTTTATATCTCCCCTCTAGTTCCCTTCCTCCTCCCTTCCCAATCCCTCCTTTCCTCCCCCTTCTCCACGCATGCCCCTCCCCAAGTACACTGGTAGGGGAGTTTTTTTTTTTTTTTAATTCCTTCTGATCCTAGTCTGTTAGGTCTCATCAGGAGTGGCTGCATTGTCTTCCTCTGTGGCCTGGTAAGGCTGATCCCCCCTCAGGGGGAGGTGATCAAAGAGCAGGCCAATCAGATCATATCAGGAGCAGTCCCTGTTCCCATTACTATGGAACCCACTTGGACACTGAACTCCCATGGGCTACATCTGTGCAGGGGTTCCAGGTTATCTTGATGCATGGTACTTTTTTGGAGTATGAGTCTCTGGAAAGACCCCTGTGTTCAAATTTTTTGGTTCTGTTGCTCTCCTTGTGGAGCTCCTGTCCTCTCCAGATCTTACTATTTCCCACTTCTTTCATAAGGTCCCCAGCATTCTGCCCAAAGTTTGGCCATAAGTTTCAAATCTGCTTTGATAGTCTGCAGGGCAGAGCCTTTCAGAGGCCCTCTGTGGGAGGCTCCTAACTTGTTTCCTGTTTTCTTCTTCTTCTTCTGATGTCCATCCTTTTTGCCTTTCACAATGGGGACTGAGCATTTTAGCCAGAGTCCTCCCTCTAGATTAGTTTCTTTAGGTGTATAGATTATAGTAGGTTTATCCTATATTATATGAGTATATGAGTGAGTATATACCATGTGTGTCTTTCTGCTTCTGGGACAGCTCACTCAGGATGATCCTTTACAGTTCCCACCATTGTATATTTGATGACACCAAAAATTCTACCAGGGAACTCCTACAGTTGATAAACACCTTCAGCAAAGTGGCAGGATACACTTAACTCAAAAAAATCAGTAGCCTTCCTGTATACAAAGGACTAAAGGGCTGAGAAAGAAATTAGGGAAACAACACCCTTCACAATAGCCACAAATGACATAAAGTACCTTGGTGTAACCCTAACCAAGCAAGTCAAAGACTTGCATGAAAAAAATTCAAGTCTCTGAAGAAAGAATTAGAAGAAGATATAAGAAGATGGGAAGATCTCCCATGCTCATGGCTCCCAGGATTAATATAGTAAAAATAGCCATCTTACCAAAAGCAATCTACAGATTCAATGCAATTCCCATCACCTTACCAACACAATTCTTTACAGACCTTGAAAGAAATATTCTCAACTTCATATGGTACCAAAATTTCTATACCCATTTTTTTTTGTTTATTTGTTTGTTTGAGGGACATAGTTTCCAACTTCTGGCTATTATGAATAAAGCTGCTATGAACAAAGTTGAACAAATGTCCTTGTGGTATGGTGGAGAATCTTTTGAGCATATGGCCAGGAGTGGTATAGCTGGGTCTTAAGGTAAACTATTTCCAACTTTCTGAGTAAGTGCCATATTAATTTCCAGAGAGGTTGTACAAGTTTACATTCCCACCAGCAATGGAAGAGGGTTCCCCTTTCTCCACATCCTCACTAGCATGTTTTGTCACTTGAGTTTTTGATCTTAGCCATTCTGACTGGTGTAAGATAGAATCTCAGAGTCATTTTGATTTGAGTTTCTGTGATGGCTTAAGGATATTGATCATTTCTGTAAGTGCTTCTCAGCCATTGGAGAAAAAGATGTTTCCTGTGGTGTTTGACGATAACTTAAATATTTGTATTTTTCAAAATGTATAGAGTATAGATCTGGTGGGACTAATATTTTAACTCTTACAAAGAAATCTTAACCATGAAATGTTTAGAAGCAGGTGCTCAGCTACAAAAGAAAAAAAAAAAGATGACTGAATCCTTTATCATCCCTAACATCCCTTCAAATGTACCTTCAAGCAAATACCGTAAATAGGATTGCCCCCAATAATACATAATGACTTCAAACATGGTCAGGTCTATGGGCAATGCAAGCAAGAATAATTCTCAGAACAACTCCATTTGGCTCTTTTGTTTGTTTGTTTATTTTTGACTCCATGTATTACTCAAGCAATGTTACATTTAATTCAGTCCATGAAATACTGAAAAACACCATATCAGAATCCAGGGGGGAGGTGAATATGCAGCTCAATACTCCAAACAGTTATTGCTATTTTGCAGACTCTCATGCTACATAGCAGAGAACTTGCATTCAATATGAGGTAAAACTCTGGGAAATACATTTGGATAATGACTAAGGTGTTGTAGGAGTTATTGATATTTACTATTGTTTTATCTTCTTGTAATGCTGCTGTTAATCCTCAGCAGCTGTATAACAAAATCACCACACAGAGACTGGGTTTTTAGTTAACCTAGAACACAATACTGGGCAATATTTACTCCCTCCTAAACCTCCAAGCCCTCAGTTTCCTAACATTTAGATTTCCCACATTATACTTGCTTTTTGTGAAATCTTAGTTCTGGTTCATGCTCCACGTCCTCCAAGATCTCTCCTCCCGCTCTGCTCTTCCTGCACTCCTCGAGCTCCTCCTCTTTCTCTCCCCTTCCTGTTCTCTAGCTCCTCCCCTCTTTCCTGTCCTCTGGCTCCTCCCATTGCACAACATTGTATCTAGTTGCTTTATTTGTGTCCTGTTTACACAAGAGTTGAGACAGGATGCTTATAGTGAGTATCACAATGCAGTATCCAGATTGAAACCAGAGAGTTGGGGGTGGGGAAATCAGCATTTGAATTAACAAGGGTAAGGCATATACATTTTAAAAGAACATTATACCAACACTGAGGCAAATTCGTATGCAAAGGAAACACTTAAATCATAGATCACCCTAAATGTATGTCCCTCTTTATTCTTCCATCATTGTGTCCTGATCATAGCCAGTCTTCTTGATGTGGTAAACAAACAATTTAAGGACTAATAATGAATGAGGAAATCTGATTACATGACTTTATTCGTATTTCTGCTTTTGGTGAAAAGTAAAGAAAATCTCTAAAAGTACATACATAAAAATATATGGATGTGATTACAGTCAAGATCTAAACATTGTCCAAGCTTGTGTGGTTGAGAAATATGAAGCATCTAATACTTTTTATAGGAACATCTTGTTTGAATAAAATTACCCATCTTTGCCTATTCAGAGGGTTTATAATTGAATTAAGTGAGATGAGGTAGGAAGGTATCAACTGCATTCAGTTCCTGGATAGTAGGTAATACTCCTGGGCAAACCTTTAGAATATACTTGTTTTCATGGTAGCTAAACTTCTTCAAATTATACTAGAATATTTAGTGGAAAAATACAGTGGTTTAAAAATTACATCCAAAGGTAACAATTTTTACTGTATTATCAGTGACTTTAAGAATCCATAGCTTAATATGTGGTCAGAATAGAAATTGCAGAGGTCATTGGCAACTTTCAGTGATGAAAGTCACCTGATACACAGAAGTCACAGGCTAAGGAAGAGCATAGGTAAAGGTACAGCTTTCTGTTTTTCACATATTTTGAATCTAATCAATAGGGTCAGAAGTCAAGGTCCAAATCAATTCCCTCAAACTGGAAACTTTCAACCCTTAGATTTAATTCACATTTCTTTTCTAACTACTTTCTTGTTTTTAATTGACAAATAAAAATTATATATGTTTGTGACATTCAACATGGCATTTTAAAGTATATATATATATATATATATATATATATATATATATATTAGAGGAAGCAACACCAAGATAATTTACATACAGGTTACCCCAAATATATATTTAAAATCTACCCTTTTATCAACTACTATGCATAGAGTTGAATGGAGCATATGGTTAGCATATGCTTCATGGTAGCCATCATGTTATACAATATATTGTTCTGCTGATATTCCCTATCATGTCTTCCCTAAAGCCTATAGACAACATCTCACACATTTCTGAGTGAGAAATCCAATTTCTTTTCAAACCTTACAATGTCTAACCCAAAAGGCAGGTTTAAACATTTATTAGTGAACTTATAAACATGTAATGCAACCCCTTCAAAAAGATCGACAAGCAAATTATACCCAGAAAGAGGTGCTTTTATATGCGGAGCTGGAGAAATTGCCTCAGCATCACCTTCTTGTGGATTTCCTCTAAACAAAAGGAGGGACCTTACTAAGGTCCCCTAATATGACAGAAGGATTCTCTTCTAAGAGAAATATTGTCCTGGACCTCTTTCCTGGAGTCTCATTAACCAGGGACCATTAAGTGCATTCTACAGGAAGGAAGACAGAAATGTCACTATGTCACTCTGACTAATGCTGCCTCATATAATTTATTGTCTGATCTTCAGCTTCCAAAGACAATCAGAGATAAGCTGTCTATTCATTGAGCCCCTTCAATTTCCCCCTATTCACTATCCCTATTAAGTTGTTCAAAGACCTTCTGCCCTCTCCACTATGAACAGTGTTTAAGCTTTAATCATCTGGTCCTTCTTTGAGGTTCATATTTTGTGTAACTCCTGTACTGATATAGATTAATAAACTCATATGCCTTTTCTGCTGTTAATGTGTCCACCACTGCCAGCTCATTTTCAGTAAGCTTCCAGGGAGTTTAAAGGAAATATTCATCAATCATAAAATACAAGTCAAATTTTGGGGAAATACATACATACATACATACATACATAGGTTAGATATTATGCAGGAGTAAAGATAAGGATAAACAATGGGTCTCACTCAGATGAAAGTTATAGTCTATGGAAAAAAACAGTGCTTGAGTGCATAAATTCAAGTAACTATTCAAGGCTATTATAACATCTGCAATCACAGACTTCCATGTTTAAACTGAAGAAAGGGGATAATTGTGTGTGAGAGAGAGTTAGAGAGGGAGAGGGGAGAATGTAAAACTGTCTGTCTGTTTCTGTGTGCTTGTGTTTATTAAAATGCTTCAGTAATCTCACTAATTTCCAGTAAGGTAAACCAAACAACATAAAAGAAGATTCACCTACCACCCCTCTGCCTCATGGGTGTGTGTTGGTAGCTTTGATTAGTTAATATTTATGAAGCACTTTGAAGATGAAACATGCTAAATATTACCTAACAGCCCTGTAAATGCAAATTTGTCGAGCCTTATGAAATTTAACTGAATTAGAAAGTAACAAACTACTCACAAATATAAAATTCTCAGCATAAATTCTTGCATTTAGAGAGGCCCTATGTGAGAAGAAAGATTTTTCTGGAGGACAGATAATCAAGCTAATCTGTATCCCACCTCTATACCCCTGCCAACAGAACACGATAGAAACGTTTAATTTAACCCTCCCAATGATGTGCTCTGTATCATCATGTAAATCAATGTTTTTATTAAAGCTGGTGAATCACTATGCAGAAAAATGCAAATCTCAATAAAATACACTGCATCAGATTCAACTCTGCTCTGTTCTCACTGGAGCAATGAGGATGCAGCTTACTTTGGCAGGTGAGCATAGTGCATAGCACTATGTAATTTCACCTCTCTTTTACTTATGGAACTTAAGGATCCTATAATCATTCCCATTTACACAAGAAGTACCAATGATCCAAATTTCTTCCACTGCCATTTTTAAATTGCATTTTGAAAATATATGCTTTCCACTCTTTCCTCTATGGGATTTAATTTTGCTCAGCCTAAGAGGCTTGCCTGGCTTGATTACTTTTAATACAAAGAAGAAGGATATATGGTATGCCATGGCATTTCTCTCCAGCTTCCCCATTAGAAAGAAGGCTTGGACTGAATATCTTGAGGCATGTCTCTTTGTAAACTCATATTTACTTAAATGTGTATGTGTGTGTGTGTGTGTGTGTGTGTGTGTGTGTGCATACAAGCCATCTACTTAAGAGTCAGAATGATGGCCTCAATTTGAAATTTCTCAATTATGTCAGGATGTGAGTTGAGTTCACTGAGTTTAACTATTATTGACAGGAAAAGCTTCTAAATAACAATTCTCCTTAAAGATCATAGGAGGACAGCAAATAATGCCAACTGAAACTGGATTGCAACAAAAAGAAAAGAGGAAAAAGAGGGAGGGATGGAAAAATGCAATGTCAGTTGCATTTACACAAGACAAAAACCTGCATGACAAAACACATCAATAAGAATAGTAAGTCATTCCTTCAACTGCTTTGACAATGCATGTTTCAACCACTAAGGGAAAGCTGAGCTTTAAATGTCATTGTCCTCTAAAATCTCACTTTGTATTAGGATGACTTATAGCATTTCTTCATTTCAAAGTCTGAGAAAGCTTTAATACTATGGATTATGTT
Source organism: Meriones unguiculatus (assembly GCF_030254825.1). NCBI lineage: Eukaryota > Metazoa > Chordata > Mammalia > Rodentia > Muridae > Meriones > Meriones unguiculatus. The sequence continues at coordinate 53,717,371 of NC_083364.1, read as the reverse complement.
AAATAAATATGACATAATGAATAAACTACAGATATCATTACACTGTCCCATCTCAATGGAATTATGTTTTTAAGGCTCAGTGCTTTTTAATTTATTAAGCAATCAGATTCCAATGACAAATTAAATGGAAATTAAAGTGATTTCATATTACTGATACCGTGAAACCTTAGCAGCTAAGTGAATTTTTGCAGAGATATTTTGTTTTATGTATGAAGAGTAGAATGCACAGGATAATCAACTTTTCTATTGTTTAAGCATTCAGTTCTGAAGAGCATATAAATGTAAATGTGCCTTAAGCATGTTACAAGCTCTACAAATATTAGGTTTTATAAGGTACATAAAATAATGGAATTCCTATGGAAATGACAAAATATTGATTTGAATTTACAAACCAGTCATGAATGTAATAATAATCTCCATTCATACTTACAGTCTAATCAAAGAAACTTTCCCAACCTATCCCACAAAGTTAAAATAACTTATATACATACACACACATAGACTAATAATACAAAGGCAATGAAGGAACTGAGGAGGGCAGGGTTTGCTCCAGTTTGTTTCTCAGACGCTATCTTAAATTGACTGTCCCTGGAGAGACTTGGTGCCCACCTTCCTGTTTCAAGAAGGGTCACATGACCCTCCACCACACAGGCTGTAGTGGATAGGACAGAATGTGTTAATAGATAATTATAGTCAGGCCTCCACTCCACAGGATGTCATAAATACCACAGAATGTGTTAAATACCACAGGATGTGTAATGGGTCCCCCACCCAGCAGGCTATCCGACAGATACCTTGGATATTTTTCTGTTTGGTCAGGTGGGTTAAAATAATAAGCCTAATGGTCACCTTGATTGCTGAGACCCCCCCCACCCAAATCTTACCTTTCCTTGTAATGCCAAGGCTTGTGGTTTTTCCCTTTAAAAACTCTGCCCCCTGAGATTCTGGGCCTCACTTTCTTTTCTTTTCTTTTCTTTTCTTTTTTTTAATTAATATATATATTTTATTTTTAAATAATTTTATACATTCACTTGTATCCCAGCTGTAGCCCTCTCCCTCTTTCCCTCCCAATCCTCCCCTCCCTCCCTCATCTCCTCCCTGCCCCCTTCCGAGTCCACTGAGAGGGGGTGTCCTCCTATCCTTCTGTCTGGCCCTAGCTTATCAGGTATCTTCAGGATGGTTGCAATGTTCTTATCTGTGGCCTAGCAAGGCTGTTCCTCCCTCAGGGGGGAGGGGAAGCTCATGAGTTCATGTCAGAAACAATTCCTGTCCCCCTTACTAAGGGACCCACTTGGATACTGAGCTACCATGGGCAGACATAGCCCATGGGCCTCACTTTCTAAGCTGCTATGTCAGGGAAGATTGGCGGCTTAAGCTTGAATAAAGATCCTCGTGAGATTTGCAATGGACTCAACTCCTTTTTCATTAAATTTTATTTTTTATATTAATTACAGTTTATTTACTTTGCATCCCAGCTATAGCCCCCACCCTCATTCCTTCTCAATCCCACCCTCCCTCCCTCATCTCCTCCCTGCCCTTCAGCAAGTCCACTGATAGGGGAGGTCCTCCTCCACTTTCATCTGACCCTAGCTTATCAGGTCTCATCAGAACTGGCTGCATTGTCCTTCTCTGTGTCCTAGCTAGGATGCTCCTCTCATAGAGAGTGGGGAGGTCAAAGTGCTAGCAGCTGAGTTCATGTTGAAGACAGTCCTTTTTACCTTTACTAGGGAACCAATTTGGACACTGAGCTGCCATGAGCTACCTCTGTGCAGGGGTTCTAGGTTATCTCTATGAATGGTCCTTGATTGGAGAACCAGTCTCAGAAAAGACACCTGTGCCCAGATATATTTGGTCCTTGTGGAGCTCTAGACCCTTCCAAGTCTAGAGCTTTCTATCTCACCTTATTTCATAAGATTCCCTGCACTCTGCCCAAAGTTTGGTTATGAGTCTCAGCATCTGCTTTGATACAACTCACCTCCTAGTTGTCTTTTGGGGTCTCTTGAATCAAGTACAATACAAAGCAAGATGTTTCTTATCCTGCATCATTGACTTGTCTCTGCTTACTCATCAGTTTGGCAGTGGGAATAAGTTACAAATTAAGATAGTTCATTTCATGCAAAATATGTACAGTAAGAATATGCAGCCATTTGCCCTAGAGAGATGGCTTAGTAATGAAGAACAATTGATACTTTCATGAGAACCAGACTTTCATTCTCAATGCACACATGGTGAATCAAAACCATCTATGGGAACTATCCAAGGGAACCCACCTTCCTCTTCTAACTTTGATGGTGCTTGTACACACGTGTAGGAAAAACAAACAAAACAAAACCAACAAAAACCTCTTAAATATGCAATAAAATAATTAAAACTATTTAAAGTTATTTTTTAAAGAATATACAGCCATAGAATAAGTCTGTCTCCTGTGTAATACTCTGTACACCACATCATTGCTGTCAAGAACTATAAATGATCATCAATGCTCTACTAGACTTACAAAATAAGAAATACAAAACCATGTTATTCTGTTATTTATTTGAAGAGGAGTTTTATCCAACAACATGGCTGTTCTGATCACATTCGAAGACCTGCTCGGTCTGTGTGATCTTTCTGGAATGCAGATAGCCTACACACCTGGCTGGAATATAGATAAACTCTTAGTGCACACCATTAATTACAAACAGTGATATCTACTTGAGGGAGAGACAAAGTGATGAAACAGAAAAGTTCGAAAGAACAGGGTGTGCTGAACTATCACAAGAACAGAACAGGAAGGAGAGGCTATTTAAGAGAGCACAGGAAGAGTCAGTCAGTTGAGAGCAGAGTACAGTTGGGTCAGTTCAGTTGAGTGAAGTTGAGTTATGTTCAGTCAGTTGGGAATCACTTCATTCAGCTGAGTCAGTTCAGTCAGTGAGGAGTCAACTGAGAGGCAGTGCAGTGGAGTTGAGTTTTTACAAGGTCAGGTTTACAGAGGCAAGTTGCAGAGAGAACAAGCTAGACAGACACAGGTGAAGATAGAATGTGCCAGAGAGAGAGCCAGAATATTAGGACAAACTGCTAGTTTAGTTAGTTAGTCTGAGGTTAGTTTAGTTAGTTAGTTTGAGGCCAAGCACAGCAATTCAGTCAGAAGTGAGAGAATCCAGTTTGAGTTAGTTACCTTGGAAAGGAGTTTAATCAGGACAGTTGAATTGAAGCAGCTAGTCAGAGTTCAGAAAGGTCTAGAAAGGGTAAGCTTATTCAGTAGTAAGCTTCCAGGACGACAATTATATCTGGTAAATAAAAGTTACTTCTACATTTATTGATATCCATTTTTTCACAGAAGCTATAAAATTATTTTTAGCTACATATACTTAAAATATGTCCTCTGTTCCTATGTATTACATGATTGAATTTGCTTTTGGAGGTTAATATTGAAGATATAATGTGGTGGTCGATACCTCTAATCCCAGATAAGGGCAGGGACATCAGGAGTTCAAGACTACTTTCAACTGCACAGTAATTTCAAATCCAGCCACGGCTATACTAGATCTTGACCTAATAAATAGATAGATGATAGATAGATAGATAGATAGATAGATAGATAGATAGATAGAGATATAGAGAGATAGATATTTACTTACTATAATGTTTCCTCCCCTAAACCCTCCCAAATCTTCCCCCTGCTCCCTAACTACTAATTTCATGCACTTTCTCAAAACAAAACCAGAACAAAACAACAAAAAAAGTACAAAATATTCTCAAAACAGAATATAGAGTCTGTTTTGCATTGGCAGCTATTTCTGAACATAAGGCCCAGTCTGGAATGTGTTGCCCTGTATCACTCCATTAAATAGTGTTTAATTTTCATATTCCAGCAACTAACAATTGCAAATAGCTTCCTGGTTAGAGGTGAGACTTTGTACCCACTGTCCCTTCTACTTTCCAGAATTTTGTCTGTCATGAACTAGTACAGGTCTTGAGTGTGCTCTCACAAGTCACTATGAGTTCATATGTGAATCAGCCTTGCTGTATCTGAAAGTTGTTCCTTGGAGCTGTCCACTAATTCTGGCTTTTACAGTCTTCATGCCCCATTCTCTTAGTCAGAGTTACTGTTGCAATAATAACACTATGAAAAAAGCAACCTGAGAGGAAAGGGTTTATTTGGCTTACACTTCTATATCACTGCTCATCATCGAAATCAGGATAGAAACTCACACACGTCAGGAACCTGGGGACAGTAGCTGGCACAGAGGCCCTAGAGGAGTGCTGCTGAGAGGCTTGTTCCTCATTATTTTCTCAGCCTGCTTTCTTATATAACCCAGGGCCACCAGCCCAGGAATGGCACCACAGACAATAGGCTGAACCCTCCCGCATTAATTACTAATCAAGCAAATGCCTTACAGGCCTGCCTACAACCTGATCTTATAGAGGCATTTTTTCAACTGAGCATTCCCCCTCTCAGGTGATGTTAGCTTGCACCAAGTTGACATAAAACTACCTAGCACAATTTGATCCCTTGTCGGCTTGACACAAAAACACGTCCCTGTCAAGCCACAGCCTTTCCTTTCTAATTCGTCCCCAAGATTTCACATTACAAATATAAATAATCTTTAAAATCCCTGTTTTTATTTATCTAATTTTTGAAATTTTCTTTTTTCTTCATTCTTTCATATTTATTTCTTAATTTATTTATTTATTTATTTATTCACTTTACATTCTGATAGCAGCACCCTGTCTTTTCCTTCCAGTGCCCCTTACATGCTCCTCTTCCCACTCTCCTCTCTCCTCCTCAGAGAAAGGGAGGTTCCTCATGTGTACCAACCCATCCTGGCACAGTAAGTTAATGCAGTACTAGGTTCATCCTCTCCTATTGAGGCTACACAAGGCTGCCCAGTTAGGGGAAGAGGATCCAAAGGCAGGCCTCAGAGTATGGAGGAGCTTTCACTCCAGTTTCTGGGGGACCCATATAAAGACCAAGTCGCATATCTGCTGCACATGTACAGGGTATCTATGACCAGTCCATGCTCAGTCACTGTGAGCCCCCATGAGCCCAGGTTAGTTGACTTTGCAGGTCTTCTAGTGGAGTCCTTGACCCCTTAAGCTCCCTCAGTCATTCACCCAATTCTTCCACGTGACTGTACAAGCTCTGTCTAATGTTTGGCTGTGTCCCTGCAAAGATCTACCTCAAAACACTGTACCACAAGGACACTTGCTCAGCTATGTTCACAGCAGCTTTATTTATAATAGACAGAAACTGGAAACAACCCAGATGTCCCTCAGTCAAAAAATAAATTAAAAATTGTGGTACATTTATACAATGGAGTCTACTCAGTTATTAAAAAACAAACAAACAAGGAAATCATGGAATTTTCAGGCAAATGGATGGAAATAGAAAATATCATCCTGAGTAAAGGAACCAAGACCTAGAAAGACATGTATGATGTGTACTCACTGATAATGAAGTAGAGGATAACCATACTACAATCCACGGACCCAAAATAGACTCTTTTTTTCATACATTATTCCCTGGTTATAGTTTCCACTGCCTCTACTTTTTTCAGTTCCTCCCCACGTTCCCTTCCCTCCAGAATCTACTCCTTTCTGCCTCTCATTTGAAAAGAACATGGTTGTAAGAGATAACAATCAAACACGACAAAAATATATAAAATGAAGCAAAAAAAAAAAAAACAAAAAAAACAAGCAAACAAACAAAAAAACCCTAACACATTGAAGTTGGTCATGGAATTCAAGAGGAACAGAAGAGTCCCATGAGCAGGGAAAGAATCAGAGGCCCACTCATTTTCAGTCAGGAGTTACATAAAAATACTAAGCTAATAGCTATAATATATAAGCAGAGGAACTGATGCAGACCTTGTGCTTACTGCTTTAGTCTCTGTGAGTTCATATGCACCTTGCTTCCTTGATTCAGAGACCCTTGCTTGCACAATGTCCTCCCTCCCCTCTGCTCTTACAATATTTCCATCTCCTTTTTTGTAGGATTCCTTGAGCTCTGAGGGAAGAAATTTGATAGAGAATTCCTATTTAACTTTTTCTCTCTCTGTATATAGGCTCTAGGTCTCCTCTTCTATTCTTATCTGCTGTTGGGGAAGCTTTTCTGAGGATGACTGGTTAAGGCAATAATCTACAAATGTAGCAGAGTATCTACAATAGGGGTTGAATATAGCAATATGTCATTAGTCATTTTATTGCTATGTTCATTTCATAGAATAATAGTAGGGTTTCCCCTAGGGCTCATGACTCAGGTTCTTGGCTTCATTAGCAGTATCAGGCATGGGGTTTGTCTCATATTGTAAGCTTTAAATTTAATAAACAACAACACCAACAAAAGTGGTTGGCTCTGTAATGTTTCACTAATGAAGAGTGGTTATATCTGTAGCTATGTGAGACTGATAACTAGACATCTCCTGAAGCATATCTAGTACCTTCTAGCATTATGAATGTTTCTCAGTAGGGGTAAAGCTCCTAGTTTTTCACTTTCCATTTTGCCCTTCAATTCTTCACAAAACATCTCTCCCTCAGCCTCAAGTTCTACTCTTTAAAACACACACACCTAATAGCCAGAATCTGGAAACAACCTAGATGTCCCTCAAACAAAGAACGGGTACAGAAAGTGTGGTACATTAACACAGTGGAATACTACTCAGCTATTAAAAGCAAGGAAATCATGAAATATTCAGGCAAATGGATGGAACTAGAAACCATCATCCTGAGCGAGGTAAGCCAGAAGCAGAAAAACACGCATGGTCTATACTCACTTACAAGTGGATATTAGTCATATAATAGAGGATAAACATTCTAAAATCCACAGACCTAAAGAAGCTAAACAACAAAGATAACTCTAGGGAAGATCCTTAATTCTTATTGAGATGGGAAACCAGGATAGACACTGAAAGCAATAGAAGAGAGGGAACAGGAGAGAGGCCTACTACAGATGTCATCTAATAGATTCCACCCAGCAGGACATTGAAGCAGATACAGAGACTCACAGCCAAACTTTGGACAGAGCACAGGGAGTCTTATGGAAAGATTGGGGGGGGGATAAAAGGGAAGAAGGGGACAGTAGCTTCACAAGGAGACTAACAAAGCCAAAATATCTGGGTTCAGGGGGCCTGCAGAGACTGAAGAATCAACCAAAGATCATGCATGGAGAGGACCTAGACTTCCTGCTCAAGCGTAGCTTATAGGTAGTTCAGTCTCCATGTGGGCTTTCTAGTAAGGGGAACAAGGGCAGTCTCTGGCATGAACTCAGTTTCCTGCTCTTTTGTCAATTCTTCCTGTAAGGAGAACTAGCCAGCCCACAGAGAAAGAGGATTCATGCTTCCCCCCACCCCCATTTAGGAGTCTCAGCTGCAGTTACATCCATATCCTCCAAGGAGCCTATCCTGTTGCAGGCTCCAGCTTTATAAAGAGATATTCAAATGAGTACTTCTTCCCCTGATTGAGTTCCTTTTGTACCTGAACTAATTATATATTTGTGTATAGCTACATGTACATAATTGCATGTCTAATGTGTGAAACAATGATTTAAGACATTAAAATCAAGCAACATATAATAGTAATCTCAAATCCATTGACAAATGATTAAGTCTTACAAATATTTCGACTTACTGCAAATTTTTCCTGGATTGAGCACCGCCTTAGGTACAGGCAGTGTTCAGCATATTGCCCATGTTGAAAAATGTATAACTGGGAGCCCAAGGTGAAGAAGAGGTCCAGAGTTCATATGACACTCATAAAAGAGAAAGAATTTTAGGTAGAAAACTGCAGTAACATGTGAAAATCCCCCATAAATGGTGATCAGCACAGCTCAGTCCCTGTTTGACACAAAATAGCTGGGGCTCAGCAAAGATCAACTCAAAACATTCTGAGGGAACGGTCTCCATAGTTGGAGATCTGGAAATGGCAGCTGTTCTCATTAGCCAGACAAGAAAATCTCTTAATCACCTCGTACTTAGTGTACTGTACAGAGAAGGTGAGCATGGGGAGAAATCGCTACCACAGTATATATAACTTTTACGATCCTCCAAATAACCTTAAAAGAAGGATAAAGCCTTGTCCAAGTGCCAGAGGAAAAACAGAACACACCTGTCTGGATCATAAGGTCATGCATACAAAAGTTTCACCAAGAAGGTAAAGCTAATCATAAGCATTGAATCAAACTTTACCATGCAGAGAAAGCACCAAAATGAGACCCTCAGTAAGGAAAGTGTTACATAGTTGAATTACACATAATTGTCAGATGTGAGAAAGAATTATCCATTCTGTATTTTTCACATAAAAATAAAGTAGAAACTAGCAAGAATGAAATACCTAAACCAATATTTAACTTTCCAATGTTTGAGCTGCAGTGTCTGTGATGGCAACACAATGATCAAAGGGTAATGGAAGTTTATATATCTCTGGAGAAAAAGGTTAAGGGAAGAAGATATAGATGATGGGAAATATACAAGGTGAGTTATAGAAAAGATAAAAAAATTATAGCCAAAAGAAATTAATTAAGTACTTATGAGAAACTGGTAAAGAAATATTAGCTCAAAATTTCCTAAATTTTAAAGTACAAATCTACATGTATGAGAAACTCAAGTATACTCAAAACCCAAGACACATGAAAAAAAAATATACCCATGTCCTTCAAAGCTAATTTTCTCTACATCAACCATAAGGAAAATCTTACATAAATGAAGATTAAAAAAAAAACATAAAGAAGAAACACAGGATACATACAGATTTCTTACCAGAAATAGTTCAAACAAGTTGTTAGAAGAAATATAAAGCAAAGATGCACCAATTTAGGATTCCTATGGAGTGAAACCTTGTTCAGGATGTTTACTCAATGGGTCTCTCATGCACTAACTGAATGCCAATGACCACTGTAAGAAGTGTTATATGAAGTTCTTATGTTCATGGAAATTGCAAAAGTTGGTCATCAAGATTTACACAAAGTGGCACTATTGAAAATAACTGGGTAAAAATGAGACAAAAATCCCTTCTTATTTAAGGGACCTTAAAAGGTAACTGTTAAAAGCAAAAATAAGTACAATGTAGAGTTGATAGCAACAAGTAAAACATGACAGCAGCATACCACTGCTGAACATGAGAGACCTATAAATATAGTTTGGCAAGTCCTTATCCTGTACCTGAGCTGAAACATGATCATTTGAAGCAGACCATCATTGGAAGATATTTACTGTAAAGCTTAGACAATATAATAACATAACAAATTATAGAAAGAAAATAAAATACCGAGTTTACCCAAAAGGTAGAAAAGAATAGAAATAAGGACAGAACAAATAAAAAGCAAAAGACAAGATGACAGGTGAAACTATACAACATAAAATAATTACTTGCTTTGTTGCTTATTCCAATTATAAAATGGGGAACAGAGCTAAACAGAGAATTCTCTATAGAGGAATATCGAATGGCAGAGAAACACTTAAAGAAATGCTCAACCTCATTAGCCATCAGGGAAATGCAAATCAAAAGGTGAGATTCAAACTTACACCTGTCAGAATGGCCAAGATGAAAAACTCAAGTGACAACACATGCTGGAGAGGTTGTGGAGAAAGGGGAACCCTCCTCCACTGCTGGTGGGAATGTAAACTTGTACAACCACTCTGGAAATCAATCTGGCGCTTTCTCAGATAACTAGGGATATCGCTTCCTCAAGATCCAGCCATACCACTCCTAGGCATACATCCAAAAGAGGCTCAAGTACACAATAAGGACATTTGCTCAACCATGTTTATAGCAGCTTTATTTGTAATAGAAGCTGGAAACAACCCAGATGCCTCTCAGCTGAAGAATAGATACAGAAATTGTGGTACCTCTACACAATGGGATATTACTCAGCAATGAAAAACAAGGAAATCATAAAACTTACAGGTAAATGGTGGGACCTGGAAAGGATCATCCTGAGTGAGCTGTCCCAGAAGCAGAAAGACACACACAGTATATACTCACTCATATAGAGATATCATATAGGATAAACCTACTAAAATCTGTACACCAAAAGAAACTGATCAAGAGGGAGAACTGACTAAAATGCTCAATCCCCATCGTGCCACAGAGGGCCTCTGAAAGGCTCTGCCCTACAGACTATCAAAGCAGATGCTGAGACTTATGGCCAACTGTTGGGCAGAGTACATGGAATCTTATGAAAGAAGTGGGAAATAGTAAGATCTAGAGAGAACAGGAACTCCACAAGGAGAGCAACAGAACCAGAAAATATGAACACAGGGGTCTTTCCAGAGACTCATATTCCAATCAAGTATCATGCATGGAGATAACTTAGAACCCGTGCACAGATGTAGTCCATGGCAGTTCAGTTTCCAAGTGGGTTCCATAGTAATGGGAACAGGGACTGCCTCTGACATAAACTGATTGGCCTTCTCTTTGATCACCTCCCCCTGAGGGGGGAGCAGCCTTATCAGGCCACAGAAGATGACAATGCAGCCACTCCTGATGAGATCTGATAGACTAGGATCAGAAGGAAGGAGAGGGGGACATCTCCCATCAGTGGACTTGGGGAGGGGCATGCATGAAGAAGGGGGAGGGAAGGTGGGATTAGGAAGGGAGAAAGGAGGGGTTTATGGGGGGACACAAAGTGAATAAAGTATAATTAATAAAAGTTAAAAAATAAATAAATACTTTGAATAAAAAAATAATTACTGCTTTCGTTGTAGACCACGACCTCCAAAGAGTGTTCCAACTGCTCTGTCCAACATTCCTGAAGAGTCATTTCCTGCATTACTCAAAACAAACCTGTCTGCAGATGGCTCCATTTTCACAATTTGTAAGTGTTTAATTTAACATTCTTATTTTACTTCTTTTTGTGCAAAGTCATTAGCAAACCTAGATGGGAGATTCAGAAAAACAGGTGTCAAATGCTGTTAAACACTGTTGAGTCGATCAAGTTTCTTTTTGCCACATGTACAGATGAACTGAATGTTTTAATAATTACAAACTCCGTAGAAAACCGTTTACTCTTACTTCTGCATCTATTTGAGATAATTTCAAAATGAAATGGGCAAATGTTCACTTCTAAGTTTGTCCTCTACACATCCATTATATTCCTTGATTGGTCTCTATACTGGATACAATTTCCAAAATAATTGAGGCTTTGGTACATCATCAAAGCGAACAAACTCAGAAGGACTGCCTACTATCAGGCTAACCAGTTGTCACAATACAAACATTTTATGCTTCTCACACATGATACACACATATTCCTTTTCTTTGTTGTAAAAACTGAAGCTGGTTTGGGAAATAGAAAGGAGCTAAAATTTTGTGGCTTAGGTAAAAATTAAGAGACATTATTACTAAAGACAAAAAGATAAGGTATAAATCATTAGGAAAGACGTCCATGAAAACTATGTCACTAGTGCAAACTCCACCAACATTGCCTCTTAGAGTAGGAAATTGATGCTGCATAGAAGCGTTCTATAGAATAAATATTCTGCTAAAGTTCAAACTAATCTAATCTTTTGTGGAAAGAAATGTGCCTTATTGACGAGTTGCAGATATCCCCAAAGTTCCTGATCTATCTATCTATCTATCTATCTATCTATCTATCTATCTATCTATCCATCTGTGTAACTATTCCTGAGACACACACACACACACACACACACACACACACACACACATATATATATACCCAAATTCATGGTAATTATACAGAAATTCATAAATAGAACAAGCAAATATTATGTAAAATATTTCAATTGTCATGTAGTATAGAGAAACCCTGTGTATTATACATCATGAAAGAAAGCAATTATCCAAGTGGGTTCCATTGTGATAGGAACAGGGACTGTCTCTGACATAAACTGATTGGCCTGCTCTTTAATTACCTCCCCCTGAGGGGGAAGTAGCATTACCAGGCCTCAGAAGAGGACAAGGCAGCCACTCCTAATGAGACCTAATTGACTAGGATCAGAAGGAAGGAAAAGAAGTCCTCCCCTATCAGTGGACTTGGGGAGGGGCATGCATGCAGAGGGTGGAGGAAGGGAGGGATTGGGACGGGAAGAAGGAGGCAACCATGGGGGGATACAACGTGAGTAAAGTGTAATTAATAAAGAAAAATAAAATAAAATAAATCAACAAAAAAGAAAGCAATTATTGTGCTATGCGTTTAAAATCTGAATTAGTGCAGCTGTACTTTTATACAACAAACAATTTCTCAAGTAGTTAAAAGTATAGGTCATGGACTGAGAAATTTTTATTGTCAAAAGCTAAACATCATAAACACTTTAGCTTTCTACAACCTATAATCCCTATTTTAAGTACTCATTCTTGCTACTGTAGTATGGAACTAGTCATCATATGCAACGTGTTATTTAAAAATCAGCATGCTCTTACCCCCTTTTCATAATAAACCCCCTTTTCAGGATTCACCTGAAAAGCTGGATCCTGAGTTACATTTGAATTTTAGGTCCCAATTTAGTAATCTACTAAGCAAACAATACTTTTTTACAAATATTGAAAAGTACTCAAGGATATTCTCTACTTATAAGGCCTAATCACAGCATATTCTCTTAATTTTTTTTTAACTTGGCTGTGAAACAAGCTGACACCAACAGGCATACTAACATGGAAGGGGAAATGCATAAGAGAACTCAACCCTCTATAGTAGGTTCCCATCTTGTTTCCTCTCTTCTGCTGCTTCTGGGTGTCTATCCTGTTTGCCATTCTGAATGAGATTTAAGCATCCTCCCTAGGGTCCTCCTTAGTGTTTAGTTTATTATGGTCTGTAGATTTTAATATGGCTATCCTATATTATACAGCTAATATCTGCTTTGGGCAGAGTGCAGGGAATCTTTTGAAAGAAGCGGGGGATAGAAAGACCTGAAGGGTCTGGAGTTCCACAAGGAGAACAACAGAACCAAAAACTCTGGGCCTAAGTTTCTTTTCTGAGACTGATAGTCCAACCAAGGACCGTTCATGGAGATAACCTAGAACCCCTGCACAGATGTAGCCCTTGGCAGCTCAGTCTCCAAATGGTTTCCCTAGTAAGAGGAACAGGGGCTATCTCTGACATGAACTCAGTGGCTGCCTCTTTGATCGCCTCCCCCTGAGGGAAAGCAGCCTTACCAGGCCACAGTGGAAGACAATGTACCCAATCCTGATGAGAAGTGATAGTCTAGGATCAGATGGAAGGGGAGGAGGTCCTCCCTATCAGTGGACTGCAGAAGGGGTATGGGAGGAGATGAGGGAGGGACAGTGGGCTGGATTGGGAGGGAACAAAGGGTGGGGGCTGCTAGGATACAAAGTAAATAAGTTGTAATAAAAATTTATTTAAAAGAAAGAAAGAGAAAATAATAACTGTTTCTTGGTACAAAATTAAATTTACTTCAAGCTCTCAAAAAAAAAAAAAAAAGTGAGTACATACCATGCCTGTCTTTTTGTTTCTGGATTACCTCATTCAGGATCATCTTTTCTAAAGGCTCCACCAAATAGGGGATCAACGCAGATGCTGAGACTCACATACAAATCTTGGGTACAGCGCTGGGAGTCTTATGGAAATTGGAGGGACAGGAGCCCCCCCGAGGAGACCAACAAAGCTAAACAATCTCCATTCAGGTCATCCTGCAGAGCATCCTCAAGAACCATTTTTAATATGTGATTGTTTTCAGCAAGACCACAGCACCATGCAAACAGCACTAAAATGTAATTCTTCAAATAAATCCACCAAACAAGGTCCATGCACGGAGAGGACCTAAACTCCCTGCTCAGATGTGGCTCATTGGCAGTTGACTTTCCACGTGGGTTCCTGAGAAGGAGAGGAGGGGCTGGTTCTGTCATAAACTCAGTCGCCTCCTGTTTGATCACTTGTCCCTGATGATGCAGTCTTACCAGGCCACAGAGGAAGAGGATCCAGGCAGTCCTAATGACACTTAATAAGCTATAAGCAGGAGGCAAAGGGGGAAAATTCCACCTTTCAGTAGACTAGTAGAAGGGGACGGGGGAAGCAGAAGAGAGGGTGAGACTGGGAGGAGTTGAGGGAGGGGCTACAATCAAGATATGCAATGAACAAATTAAAAAAAATTAAAATTAAAATAGGAGACCTCAGCCCTAGACAAATAAGTATAGAAAGCTAAGGAATGATGACAGCAGGAGAAATAGTCTGAGTCCAAAGAGCATAGATAACTTCAAACTCAACTTTTTAATAAAAGAGAATGTGGTGAAATCCAAAGTTCTTTTGTGTTAGTAAAAATTTTGTAGTTAATCTACAATCACCCACTTACAAATGGATATTCTAGAAAGCCATTGGTCTGAATTCAGCCACATATTCAAAAGGAGTTGTTACATAACCAAAATGAAAATAGTCACAGGGGTGCAGGAATTAAATTTGAAATTCATATAAATCTGTTATAGTACAGACGAAGATATTTATGATAAAATCTTTTACCAAACTTGCAATATGAATAAGATAAAAATTTAACTTAATAAAAATAATAACCAAGGTCCAACAAAAGTTTTATTATTAATGACCAAAATATAACATAATCTAAAGAACAATAAATCAGAGATACATAGGGGTTCCTGCATTTATATTTTACTGAAAATGCTGGCTAACACAATGGTAAAAGATAAAATGAAAATATAAAGATTTAAAGGAAGGAAACAAATTATTATAATACCACAAGTATGTGACTACAAAGAAAATCCAAGAGAATTTGGAGATAAATCTTCAAAGTAGGGAGAGAGTTCTGTAAATTGCCATGATGTAAGCTCAGCTCACTCAAGTGATTAGCTTTTATTAGATTAAAAATATCTAACTTGAAAAAAAAATATCTAACTTGAAAATGTAGCAGCACTTTCTTTAAAGCACCTCATTTGTAATGACCTCAGACTATAAGGATCCTCAGGATAAATATGAAAATATTAATAAAGAAAATTTTTGATAGTATCATCAAACTTCACTGAGCAGTAAAAACAGATTGCATGGAATAATATTCCATATTCAATGCAGAATAGTGGAACTTTTTAAAATAGTCGTCCTGCTGAAGTATATTAAAAGGTATCTGAATGTGTTTTAATAGTGTGTGGTACTCACTCATGAATTTATTAGTAAAATTTACATCTTGACTATCTGTGTTTATAAACCCTCAAGAAGCATTTTTTTTCCATGTGATTGTTTTTCAACAAGACCACAGCACCATACAAACAGCACTAAAGTGCAGTTCTTCAAATAGTGCTCAGGTTTCTTACTGTTTAATTCTAAAAGGTACAGTGACACTGTCAGCACTAACATTTAGTGCTTTTCCAATTATGAAGTGTCACATGCTTATTGTAAAGTAGAAAAATGAAAATAAGGATAAAGATTTAAAATTTGGGAAAATACAAGCAATTAAGATCTGCTAAGGTCAACATAAGCATAATTTTGCTATTACTATAAGCAGTGTTATCATTTGGTGCCTATATTTCAGATACTATTCTAAGTGCATTTATCATATAACATTCTTTTCTCATTTTAATTTCATATTCTGTAGATAACTGTCTTCAAATGTTCTCCTCCTATAACATGGTTACTACAGAGATACTAAGACATTGATCTGTACATTTCTGGTAAGTGTATGTCAGCAGGGTATGCTCATTCTGCCTACAAAGTGTGAACTGATGAAGCTGAAGAGCAAAATCTAGTAATAAAGCCAGGTCTATTGGTGAACACCTATAATCCTAGCACTCAAATAGATGAGACAGTAGGGTTGTGACCTGAGGTCATACTGGGCTACATGTGGAGACCTCTCTTCGGAAAAAACAAAACCAGAAAACAAACTGTCAGAATGTGAAGCACTCAAGGCACTCATGTATTGCAAGCTCTGGATATACAGGGATTTTTGTTTTGTTTTGTTCTAGCTTCATTCTTATAAGCAGCTTCCTGTTTGCCACTGACTTCCTAGAAAAAAACGAATGTGTAGTCTGCATGTCATAAAATTACAGCTAACTAAATTCTTCACTATTTATTTTTCAAATTAAAAACATTCCCTCTTGTCATTTATTTAAGCAGAAAAGGTCAAATCCTAATGTCTATCTTGTAAACAAGTGACTACGCCTTCATTTAACAACACATCCAGAAGAAATGATTTGCTGAAAACAATAGCTCCAAGGGAACTAATAACACACAAGTACAACTCAGAAAACAATGCTGCTATCTAATGCTAACCCATGCATTTGACCCATCATGAGAAGACCAGACGTATGCCCACTTTCACATCATGGATATCAGTCTGTTTTCATTTGACCTGTTTATTAGAGCCTGTACAGCAGCAGATGCAACTTATGAATCATGGTTGACAGATTATGAGGAAGGTTATTGGCGACATGCTAATACCTGCAGACTCCTCACATCGCCAACCAAGGAATTTGTCACTTAACTGAAGCAGCTGAAAGGGAGCATTTCCCCAACTTTGTGACCCTCCCGACCCCAGTTTCCACAATTCAGTTCAAAGAACTAGCCATGCTTTTCTGAGTGGAAGGAAGTCAATTCCATGATTACTGAAGGAAAATTGTCCTATAGAAGCCCCCCTGCCCTTTCAGCACATAGAAATGAATATGGTTAGGAAATACCATTTGTGAGCACTCATCAAAGGATTGCATTTTTTTCAAACTCATATGATTTTTAATTTTTTTTATTCACTTTATATCCTGGTTGTAACCCCATCCCTCCTCCCATCCCAGTCCCACAGTCCCTCCCTTTCCCATACCCTCTCTCTTATTCCTCAATGATCTGGTTGGATGGGAAATGGAACACATATGATTTTTTTTTAAAAAAATGAAAAAGTTATCTTTCCTTTCAGTTTCATTTATTTTTGAGTGGTAAGAACATGAAATGAGAAAACTGCTACAATCAGTGTTGCTACATTTTTTATTTACTTACTTTCAAATTTTTATTACCTCTTTGAGAATTTCATACAGTACATTTTGATAACATTTACTTGACCTCGACCAACAGGTCATTCTTCAGTGACAGGGTTCTTATTGAAATGACTAAGAGATGAGGAGATAAAGAAGACAGACAGGAAGGCTAGGGTCAGGAGTTCTTGCACCAGCTGTGCCATATGCCAAGCAAGCTTATTAAGAATTGGAACATTTTATACACTATTTCTAGGGGAGAAACAGAATGAAATGAGCAGAAATTATCATACAGTGGGATGAAGTCAGCAGGAGGCTAATCAAACAATGTTGCCCAAGGGGAGCACTGCATATCTCAAGAACATTTAAGGATGTAGCACACACTAGCCTTGGGACTGATAACCAAAGCTCCATAGAGTGGGAAGAGTTGGGCTTCCAGGATCCAAAGTCATAGCTCTCCTGAGGCCCTAGCCCCAGCTCTGGTTTTAGAGAAGGAATTGTGCTTTCTATAAACACCAGGGAGGGTTTTGACTTTCATCAGTCCATTTCTCAGCATTCATTCCCTCACTCTAATCAAATGATAAGCACACAAATACAAATCATTTTGATAGTTAGAACAATGGATTTTATTTTCAACTATGTTTCATAAAAACATTTTTCTTATTATACTATAAAATACATTTCAAAATTATTTGCTTCTTTTTTATTTTCTTTTTTATTATCATTTATTACAATTTATTCAATTTCTATCCCGGCTATGGCTTCTTTTCACAGTTTTGTTCCTTGCTGTACTTGATGGAAATGTTTATGCTTCACACTTTGGGCAGAGTGCAGGGAATCTTATTAAATAAGGGGGAGTTAGAAAGACCTGTTGGAGACAGTTATTCCACAAGGAAAGCAACAGAACCAAAAATCTGGGCACAGGGGTCTTTTCTGAGACTGATACCCCAACCAAAGACCATTCATAGAGATAACTTAGAAGCCCTGCACAGATGTAGCCTACGGCAGCTCAGTGTCCAAGTGGGTACCCTAGTAAGGGGAGCAGGGGCTGTCTCTGTAATGAACTCAATAGCTGGCTCTTTCATCGCCCCAGCCCCCGAGTAGGGGAGAGCAGCCTTACCAGGCCACAGAGGAAGACAACACAGCCAGTCCTGATGAAACCTGATGGCCTGGTGTCAGATAGAAGGGGAGGAGGACCTCTCTTATTAGGACTAGGGGAGGGGTATAGGGGGAGAAGAGAAAGGAAGGCTGAATTGGGAGGAGATGATGGAGGGGGCTACAGCTTGGATACAAAGTGAATAAATTGTAATACATAAGAAAAAAAAAAACAAGTTCAAAAAGAAAAAAAAATTCTATAAAGTGTCTGCTATAAAATAAGCTATCCCTAAGGACTCAAAGAAGCATCCTTATCAGCTATTTTTATTTGGTTTTAATTTTACCCTCAATCATTAGTATGAGTGTTTGCCATTTAGAAATGTTCTTTTTCCAAATAAGACATTTATATGCTTTAATTTTAAAGTATGTATAATTAAAATGAGTATTGACTTTCTCCAATGTCTTTGTTTTGAGGCATTTGTGTACATGATCATGAATACACACACAAAGACACATACACATTCATACATACATACACATATATAAAATCATATATATAGATGAACTAAATTCACATATATATGAACTAAATTCATATATATGTGTATTATTTGCATGTACATATATTAATATATATGTACATATATATATATGAACTCAGTTTGCAAAATATTGGGGATTTTCTGTATTCTGTTTAACAGGGAAGACTTTTTCCCCATTCTGAAATTGTGCCCACACACAGGCTAGGGCTGCATTTCTGCTGATTCAGAGTTCTTCTCAGTCTTCTTAATAACACATATGGACTCACTGATTATAGGCAGTCTTTCTTAGGTAAGTCCTGTTTTTCCATCCATACCAGATTTCATTCTCATATTTACCTAACACCATCACTGTTCTTTTGATAATTGTCGCCTGTGACTTTTCACATGGGTCATTTTCATTTCTCTAATGTTAATGGTTAATGTTCAGCAATTTTAGTGAAATTATATACATTTAATCTGAGACGATGATTATAAAACTCATTACCAAAATGGCCTTTCATCTTTCTTATCCCTGAGTCCATAACCTTTACAGTGTAGTGCTGTAGGTGAAGCTCATTTCTCCACTGTTGGATCTGGATTGGAATTTTCATTTGCTTTGGCATATTGTGCAGGTTCTGAGCCAAGGACTCATGAGGACTTGCACTCAGTTTCAATGCCATTTCAACAATCTCCGGCTTGCCTGCTCTGCTGCGTAGGACTAAGTGAGATGATGACAAGTTATTCCAGCTGGAGCCAACCTGGACCTTCCAGCCCTTAGCCAACGTGAAAACTGACTGCTGTCACATGAGGCCAGAAAACAGTTCAGCAACTGTCTAATTGTCTAACAGACAGTTAGATAAATGATATCAGCTTTCTTTTAAGCTAGCACTTTTGGGGTAGATTATATGCAATCAAAGACAAATGGCGTATTTAATCTATATTTCCATAATGTCTCAGAATATTGGCGTATTCAGTTTGTTCACATTAAAAGCCACGTTCTGATCAAAATGACTAACAAATATTTTTATTTAGATTTTAAAGTAACGACATGCTTTCTTTTGGAACAAATATCAGCAAATTAATATATTAATATCCAGATAATTATCTAAATATCTATGCAAGCTGTTTGGGATTTCTGTTTCATTCATACATATACCCAATTAGCCTAAGCTGCTATTCAGGTTTTGTTTGTTTTGAGGTAGGGTTTTTCTTCTTCTGCAGCCTTGGCTGTCCTGAACTCATAGACTGTGCTGACCTAGAACTCACAGAGATCCTCCTGGCTCTGCCTCCACAAGTGAGAGCATTACAGGCATGTGCCCCCATGCCTGGTGATTATTCTGATTTTAACAGTGTATGCTACAAAAGACCCTATTAGAACCTATGAGAAACAGTTTATAAATGTTGTGTAGGTTAAAACTTAGAATAGTCTATAAAGTATAATTGACATTCTCATTAGCTTTTTCTTTCACGGGAAATTGGGTCTTGAAACCTTTTTCTAATGTCACCCCAAAAAGAAAAGGAGAGAGTAAATGAGGATTGTCTTTCTTACTCCAGAGCCAAAGTTTAACTACAAGATATAGGGAAGAGACAAGCTTTAATATAGTAGTTGATGCTCTTAATCCATCCAATCTATTTGGCAAAGCTAAAGCAAAAAACAAACAAACAAAGAAAACATTATTTAAATGGCATGATTCCAAGCTGAAGTCTTCGATCACCACAATGTACCGTGTTAACTAACTGCAGTGCTGTTGCTACAATAGAGTCAAATTTAAGTGATGAACCATGGATAAACACAATAATGGATATTATTCTTCTTTGGTTTACTAGCTCTTAAAAGCTAACAGCGCCATCAGAGACAATGAAAAAAAAATGTAGATTCGAGTTATAAAAGAGACAAGTAATCGGTAAAGAAACTAAGCGAAAATTCATTTACAAGACAGTAAACTGTCTCTATACAATGGCGCACATCAAATGTCTACAGCTTCAGGCTCCAAAATGTTCTCAAAAGGGAAAACAAAGTTTACAAAATTGGTGTGCACTCGAGGGCAAAGTCTATTAACCTAATATGAAGGTATTCAGCACCTTTGCTCACACCATTTAGTCTGAATATTAGTACATTTATTTGCAGATTTATTGAAGAAATATACCTCATCATACAATCGTGACTCAATCTTTATGGGTAGCAATAGAGAATAATTATATAATATAGAATGTATTAACTGAATAAGTTTTCTAAACTATGTGAACAAACTAATGATGAGTAGTAAAATTGAATCAGTCGTAGAAATTCTCTATTCAAGAAAATCTAAGATCAGATGCACTAGAACTAAATTCTTCCCCATGCTGATGAGAATTTACATCAATACTCTCAAATTTTTCTAAAACATTGAAAAGAATGGAATACTTTCAGATATATCTTATGAAGCCAATGCTTCCCTGATACTACAGCTAAAGATACTACAAGAAAAGATACTGACAGAGCAAAATTCTTAATGAACAAATATGTGAAAATTCTTAACAAAATGCTAATAACCAAACAAGATTGAACAGGGCATGATTTATATTGAGGTAGTAAACATGGTTTTATAAAAATATTTAATGAAAATCATATTAATTCCATATTATATTTCAGAGGCTAGAAGCCAAAAAAACCATAATTCATAGCTCATTCTGTGAATGAAATATTATAAGAATACTGTCTTCATGACATTATAGGAAAGATAAGGACTGATATCTCTCAGGAACATCATTGCCATAATCTTCATTAACATGTAGGAATTTATGAAAACATGCTATCTCACTGGTAAATGAAATGGATGTAAGATTGTTCTATTGTTTAGAATTCAATCAATATAAATCATTATATCAACAGGTTATGGAAGACTTACATACTGATATCAATAAAAGCAGAAAAATCACTTGACAATAATGTGACACCATTTAAGCCAAAATCAGAAAACTAGAAATAAAGGGAAACTTCCTCTGCTTAATAAAGATTATCTGTAAAAACCCACAATTAATAGGTATAAAAAACTGGAGCATGGCAAGGATGTCCTCTCTCATCACTACTTTTAAGCGCCATATTAGAAGTTGTAGTTGATAAAATAAAACAAAGAAAATAAATGAGAAGTCTACAGATCATAAAGCAATAATTAAAACTTATTTCCTTGGTTGCACAGTCATCTACACAAAATATAAACACAAATAATTTGGCTTACTGAAACAAAATTAAGTTACTGTCTACAGTACTCGGTTATGAAACAAGTGGGTTATTTTTCTATAGGGCAACATGAAAAAGGTATCATTTACACTGAAATACAATAAATGTTACAAAATTAAATACTTAGGTATGGATGTAACTAAATACGTACAAGATTTAAACAAGAAAAACATACATCTGATGAAAAACATCAAACTAAATAAATACAGAAAAAAAAATCCTTACTGTCTGGATGTCAGGTGTTCCCACACTGACCTATAGGTTCAGTACATCTTGTCAAAACTTAGTAATGGCTACTTTTGTGGCTACTGACCAACTGATTCTAATGCTATCCAAAGGTAAGACACAGTATAGCCAATAAAAAAGAACAAAGCTGGAATATTTGCTGTAACCTCCAAAAATTCTATAGCCCCTCTGTAGAAAACTATTTTATTTCTTAGCATAACTATAGCTCCTCTGTTAATACCTGCTGTAGTCTTTAGCATGTCAGACACCATTTTGTTTCCAAGTCCCACTTTGATTATGTCTCTATGGTTTCATTTCTCAAACTTTGCATACTTTGTTACCTGGACACTCTATGAAGTCCCCCAGCTGCAGAACCAATCAAATGAAAGGTCAGTTAGAAAGATTTTGTCTAGCTAGTCAAAATGATGTAATGTTGCTTCCTACACCTGGATACCTGGTTGCATTTTGTTTTTCTGGAAACAATATAGAAGATTTTTAATTTTGTTTTAGAAAAGGCAATGAATGACATCAAAATGGCATAAGGGAATATTCTTGTGAGAGCTTGCAAATAAGAATGCTGGGAGAATTGTGAGAAATAGGGGCTCCGTTTCAGAGATTTCAGAGGGGAACAATGACTCAATCAGGAACTAATCTAGGGGCATTTTTTTGTGATATTTTGGCCAATAATCTGTCCTCATCCTACCAATGTTCTGAGAACATGAATGACACTTAATTTAAAGATGATGAACTAATTTGTTTATCAGAGAAAAGATACAAAGCAAGCTTAGAGTTTCCACAAGGAAAGGGAAAGTAATGAAGAACTCACAGTTTTAAGGAGACTAGTGCCCTTAAAGCAAAACCTAATGCTAAGCACTGAGACACTGAGAAGGGTCCTTGAGGACAAGGCTACCAATCAAAGGCTCTGGTTTCTAAAGTTCAGTGTGAAAGGAGAAAATATGAACTGAAAATGCAGCTGAGGAATTCTCTATTCCTCAAAAGCAAAAGCAGGAGTCATCACAAAGCAATATTTTTTTTTAACTTTTAACTTTATTTTGTTTTTCACTTTTTATCCCATTCACAGTCCCCATCTTCCTCTCCTGGTCCACTCTCCCTTCTGCTTACCCCCTCTCATCCCATATCCCTCAGGAAAGAGGGACCCACACTAACCCACCTCAGCACTTCAAGTCGCCTCAGGACTGAGCACATCCTCTTTCAAGATGGCTTAGCAAGGCAGCCCCACCAGGAGGAAGTATTCAAAAAGCATGCAACAAAGCATGTCAGAGGAGCCCCTACCCCCCTTACTAGGGAACCCACAAGAAGACCAAGTTGCCCATCGGGTATATATGTTTAGGTGGCCTAGATATAATCCATACATGGTCCTTGGTTGGTGCTTTAGTCTCTGTTGCCCTTCCCCACCCCACCCCAACCCTCTTAGATTATGTTTTCTTTATTTCTCCTATTTCTTCCTCGCCCAAGTTAGTTGGCTCTGTTGACTTCATGTGAAGCTCCTGTCCACTTTGGGTCTTTCTATCCTCCCCCCTCCCAAACTCTTCTGCAAAGCTCCCTGCACTCTACCCAGTCTTTGGCTGTGAGCCTCAGCAGCTGTTTTGATCCATTGCTGGGTAGAGCCTCTCAGAAGACAGCCATGCTAGGCTCCCATCTGAAAGCATAGGTGAGGGTCATTGTTAGTATCAGGGGTTGGCTCTCTCCCATGGTGCGGGCCGCAGGTTGGGCCAGGGATTGGTTGGAGATTCCCTCTATCTCTGCTCTATCTTTATCCCTGCACACCTTGTAAGCAGGGTAAATTTTGGGTCAAAGTTTTTGTAGGTAGGTTGATGTTCCACCTCCCCCCACGAGGAATCTTGTCCAGGTAGAGGGTCACCTCTTCAGTCTCCATAACCTTAGCCACTAAGGGTCTCAGCTAGAGTCACCCCCATATCCTCCCTGGAGCCTACCCTGTTGTACATCTCCACCTTGACTCAGAAGTGCTGCCCTCCCACAGTTTCTCTGTTCTCTGCAAGCCCTCTCTCCTTCCTCCCGTTCTCCCTGTATCTGCCCCCAATCCTTGTTTCCCCATTCTTGTTTCTCTCCATACCCCTTTCCTATCCTGTTCTATCTCTTCAACTACTTCTGCTGCCTATTCTATTCTCCCTTCTGAGTGAAATTCAATCATCCTTCTTTGGGTCCTCCTTGTTATTTAGCTTATTTGGATCTGTGCATTGCAGTATGTATATCTTTTACTTTTATGGCTAATATCTGTTTGTAACTGAGTACTTAGCATGTGTGTCTTTCGGGGTCTGGGTTAGCTCACTCAGGAAAGTCTTTGCATTTGCCTGCAAATTTCATGATTTCCTTTTAATAGTGGAGTGGTATTTCATTTTATAAATGTACCATATTATGTTTAATATATTTTTCAGTTGGGGACATCTTGGTTGTTTGCAGTTTCTGGCTATTACAAATAAAATTGCTATGGACATAATTGAGAAAATGTCATTGTATGATAGAGCATCTTCTGGATATATGCCCAGCAGTGGCCTGTCTAGGTCTTGAGGTAGAGCTATTCCCAATTTTCTGAGAAATCTCCAGATTGACTGCCAAAGTGGTTGTACAAGTTTGCATTCCCACCAGCAATGGAGGAGTGTTCTCCTTTCTCCACATCTTCTCCAGCATGTACTGTCACTTGAGTTATTGATCTTAGCCATTCTCATGGGTGGAAGATGGAATTTCAGAGTCATTTTG
Organism: Meriones unguiculatus; assembly: GCF_030254825.1. Lineage (NCBI taxonomy): Eukaryota > Metazoa > Chordata > Mammalia > Rodentia > Muridae > Meriones > Meriones unguiculatus. The sequence continues at coordinate 53,692,714 of NC_083364.1, read as the reverse complement.
ATGTGCATTTTCCTGATGACTAATGATGCTGAGCATTTCTTTAAGTGTTTCTCAGCTATTAGAGATTCCTCTCTTTTTAGCTCTGTATCCCATTTTCAATTAGATTATCTTGTTCATTGTTGGTTTGTGAGTTTATTTATATGAGTGTTGATGAGGGAGATTGGTATGAAATTCTCTTTCTTTGTTGAATCTGTGGCGTTTAGGTGTCAGAGTAACTGTGGCTTCATAGTATGAGTTTGGCAATTTTCCTTCTGTTTCTATTTTGTATAAATCTAGTCTTGGGCTGTTTTTGTTTTTGGAGACTTTTGAAGACTGCTTCTATTTTCTTAGAGGTTACAGGACTGTTTAAACTGTTTACCTGATCTTGATTTAGCTTTGGTAAGTGAAATCTATTGAAAATATTGTCCATTTCTTTTAGGTTTCGAATTTTGTGGAATTCAGGCTATTGAAGTAAGACCTGATGATTCTTTGGATTTCCTAAGAGTCTATTGTTATGTTTTCTTTTTCATTTTTGGTTTTGTTAATTTAGATACTGTCTTTCTGCCTTTTAATTAGTTTGGCTAGGGGTTTGTCTATCTTGTTTATTTTTCTTTTCAAAGAACCAGCTCTTGCTTTCATTGATTCCTTGTATTGTTCTCTTTGTTTCTAATTTATTGATTTCAGCCCTGAGTTTGTTTCCTATCACCTACTCCTCTAGGGTGTGTTTGTTTCTTTTTGTTCTGGAGCTTTCAGATGTGCTTTTTAATTGCTCTTATGAGAACTCTCTGATTTCTTTATGAAGGCACTTAGTGCTATCAATTTTCCTTTTAGCACTACTTTCATTGTGTTCCATAAGTTTGGGTATGTTATGACTTAATTTTCATTAATTCTAGAAAGTTTTTAATTTATTTTTTATTTATTCCCTGACACAGTAGTCACTGAGTAGGAAGTTTTTTTCTGTTTCGATGAGTTAGTAGGCTTTTGTTATTTCTGTTGCTGTTGAGTTCCAGCTTTAAACCATGGTGCTCTGATAAGATACAAGGGATTATTTCAATCTTCTTGTATCTACTGAGACTTGCTTTGTGACCAGGTATATGGTCAATATTGGAGAAGGTTTCATGAGGTGCTGAGAAGAAAGTATATTCTTCTGTGTTTGGGTGAAATGTTCTGTAGATATTTATTAGGTCCATTTGGTTCATGACTTCTGTTGGCTTCATTATTTCTCCATTTAGTTTCTGTACATTGGGGACAGTGGAGTGTTGAAGTCTCCCACTACTAATATGTGGGGGTTCAATGTGTGATTTAAGCTTTAGTAATAGTTCTTTTACTAATGTGGGTGCCCTTGCAGTTGGGGTATAGATATACAAAATTTGAGCATCATCTTGGAGTGGTTTTCCTTTGATGAGTATGAAGTGTCCTTCCCCATCTCTTTTGGTAAATTTTGATTGAAAATCTATGTATTATATATTAGAATGGCTACTCCAGCTTTCTTCTTAGGTCTGTTTGCTTGAAAACCCCCTTTCCAGCCCTTTACACTGAGGTAATGTTTATTTTTATTGCTGAGGTGTGTTTCTTGTATGCAGCAGAATGATGGGTCCTGTTTTCACATCCATTCTGTTAGCCTGTGTCTTTTTATTGGGGACTTGAGGCCTTTGAAGTTAAGAAATATTAATGATCAGTAGTTGTCACTCTTGTTATTTTAATGTTGTTGGTGGTAGTGTGTGTGTGTGTGTGTGTGCTTCCTTTTTCTGTTTTTGCTGATATGGGGTTATTTATTTCCTGTGTTTTCCTGGGTGTTGTTAGACTCTTTGGTTGTAATTTTCCTTCTAGTATCTTCTGTAGGGCTGGATTTGTGGCTAGGTATTGTTTAAATATGTTTTTGTCATGTAATATCTTGTTTTCCCCTTCTATGATGATCAAAATTTTTACTGGGTATAGCAGTTGGGGCTGACATTTATGGTCTCTTTGTGTCTGTAAGATATCTGACCAGGCCCTTCTAGCTTTTAGAGTTTCTGTTGAGAAGTCAGGTGTAATTTTGATAGGTCTGCTTTTATATGTGACTTGAATTTTTTTCCTTGCAATTTTTAATATCCTTTCTTTGTTCTGTATATTTATTGTTTTAATTATTATGTGGCAGGAGGATTTTCCTTCCTGGTCCAATCAACTTGGTGCTCTGTTAGCTTCTTGTGTGTTTATAGGCATCTCTTTCTTTAGGTTGCAAAGTTGTCGTCTATGATTTTGTTGAAAATAGTTTATGGTCCTTGGAGCTAGGAGTCTTCTCCTACTATTCTTATTATTCATAGGTTTGGTCTTTTTATAGTGTCCCAGATTTCTTGCATTTTTTGTATCAGAATCTTTTTAGATTTAACATTTTCTTTGTCTGATATATCAATTTCTCCAACTGTATCTTCTAGCCCTCAGATTCTCACTTCCATCTCTTCTATTCTGTTAGTAATGCTTTTGTCTGTAGTTACTGTTCTCTTCCCTAGGTTTTCCATTTCCAGGATTTTCTTAGATTATGTTTTCTTTATTTTTCCTATTTCCATTTTTAGCTCTTGAACAGTTTTATTCATTTCTTTCTTACATTTTATTGTATTTTCTGTATTTCTTTAAGAAATGTATTTAATTCTTTCACTTATTTAGTTGTATTTTCCTATGTTTTCTTGAGTGGTTTATTTTCCACTTTTAAGGCTTCTCTCATTTTCATAACCTCAGATTTAAGATTGTTTTCTTGGACTTTGGGTGTGATAGTATCTTCAAGGCTTGCTGTTGTAGAATTGTTGGTTTCCAGTGGTGTCATATGGTCCTGAAATTTGTTGCTTGTGTTCTTATGCTGATTTCTTGCCATCTGGATTTCTTCAGTGTTAGCAGGTCTGGTGGTTCCTGATGGTCAGGCAGTTTGGGAGTAGGCAGAGAGGGCTCCAATCTGAATGTTGATATGGACTCCAACAGGCCTCCTCAGGATGGCAGACAGTGGGGGTAGAGGCCCACTTACAGCTCTCATCTTTTGGGTCTACTGGCAGTGTTGCAGATAGGGCAAGTTGATCAGGAGTCTGTGGAGAGAACTCCAAAATGAATGCTTCTTGGAGGCCTCTGCCTACAGCTTACCTCTTCTGGGTCTGATGGCTGTGTCCTAGGTGGGTCTTAATTCTTTTTTCTGATTTAGAAAACTTTTTATTAGAAGTATAAAACTTCAAAACAAAAAATGTCATTCATGCTAAGTATGGTTCTTCTTAAATGGAGAATATCCTACCAAGTCCCCCACCTCAAGTGAGGAAAAGCCTCCATTTCTTGCTGTCTCCTTCACTCAGCAAGAGTGGAGTAAATGTATTCCAGTGGATGATGCAGACTCCAGCCCAAGCTGTTTGCAGAACAATGTATTTGGTACACAGTTTGGAAATATGAGGTGCCAAAGACTGAGAAGACTGTACTCTGGAAATCTCATATAGCAGTTGAGGACAGACAATATAAAGCAGGGTCAGAGTCACTGCAAGGAGCCCCTCACTGGTCACTGAATGAAGCTATGAGAATGAAGCCAAAACTGTCATGGAGACTCCAGGATGTTTCAAGGTATGAACTACCCTCCAGGAAGGAGAGCTATGAGCATGGAGTGAAGCTGTAGGAGAGAATCTACATGTGCTTCAGATAGCAGAGCTGGAAAAGTGTAGCTACTCAAGCTCTTTTGAGAGCATACAATTTCTTTTTCATCCCTTGGTGAATGGATGGGATTTATTCACTCATTCACTCATTCTTGCAAATGCTTCTGTGCCAGGGTATTTGTGTAGCAGTCAGAAGGCAACTTGCAGGTGTTGGTTTTCTCCTACAATCCAGCCAATTTTCAAACACTTTATAGACACTCATATTTTAACAACTTTGGGCTTTTACAGTATTGGAATTATTAAAGACTAAGGAGACTTTCTAAATTATATTGTTTGAATTTCACATCATATTATCATCTAAAGAAACAAGGCAAAATGTCAGGGTCTTAGAAGTAAAATTTAGCTACCAAGTTGTCAAGAGTGGCATTTTGATGGCTAGTGTCACCTTGAGAGAGTGTAGAATCACCTGAGTGATGGGCCTCTGGGCATATCTTGATTACATGAGTAGAGGAGGAAATACCCACCACATATGGCAGCACCATTCCCTGGTTGACATACTAGCCTATAAACAAACAGAACTGAGTGGCAGCATGTACTCATTTTTCTTTGCATCCTAATTGCCAATACGAGGAGCTATGACAAGCTGTTTCAGATTTCTACTATTGTGGCTTTCCCACCATGATGGATGTTCCCTTGAACTGTGATCCAGAATAAATCCTTTGCCCCTTAAGTTTTTCTTTTTTGTCAGATTATTTTATCACAGCAAGAGAAAAGTTGGCCAAGACTATTTTTACTCCTAAATTAGATTTGATGAGGAGAAGGTATAAACATCAGAGTCTGAATAGCAGGATGATTGTGGCGATATTAACTATTCTCACAAAGACCAGTGACACAATTACGTTTTATTTCATTATTTTTGCAGCATAAACTCTGAATTCTCTTTTTAATCCTCGTTATGACATGGCCATTAGACCCTTAAGTGTAGATGTCACACATGAAACTGAATCAATGAATCTACAGTTAAGAAAAATGATAAAGTGCAGGTGTGGACTTGGTGATCATCAATGTAAACGTGGTTATTAAAGCTGGAAGAAGCTCACTTCAGACAAGTGTGTAATAAACCAGCTGATGTTCATTAATTCTTCTGTGTGTGGTATTTACCTAAACACTCTTTTATGTATGTGTTGGGAGTTCACCTCTGCTTCTAAGACTTGCTAGGAAGCGTCATGGACCTCAGCACACAGCCATGTTCGTGGCTATGATTAATTGCAACAAAAGAACACAAAACAAACCCAGCAAAGTAAAAGGGCACAGAAGGCATTGTCTAGCAGGTGCGTCAAACCTTTTGACACTACAACTTTATGCTGTCAACTACAAAGTTCATGCTTAAGAACCGTGCAATCAAGTCAGGATAAAAAAATTATCCAAAAGAATCTATAAAGTTCTAGTTTATAAATTTATTTTGGATCACTTTTAAAGCCATGTACATACTTCTCCACCATGGAAAACAGAGGAGGCCACCTCTCCCAGAGGTGTGACAAAATATGCTTATTTACCTCATAAGTGAGTTGTGATAGCAAATAAGAGATTGCAATCCAGGATCTAATTACTAGATACCCAGTACTGAAGGCTTTTACTGGGGCTTGGAGGGCCAGCGCCTATCAGTAGTTTCTGCTTGGCTATTTTACTGCATATTCTACTTAATATCCAGCTGTGCTGTGTTCAGGTCAAACCATGCTGTTTCCATTAGATGTGGTGGGAAAGGTGCCTGAATCCAAGTTCCTGGGTACCAATAGGAGTCTATAACTCTACCCTTCTATACACATCTATGCTGTTAACACTTTTTTTTTTACTATAAATGTTTTAAATAATTTGGTATGACTCAAAAAATCTCTCAACAAGGTCCTTTATTTTTTAATTTTCTAATTAGGAAAAACACACTCAGCTGACAAAAGGAATGTTCAGTGGTCAGCATGGCTTTTGCACAGGAGCTTAAGGTGCTTCAAAAAGGAGCATCTCCAGGAAGAACAGAAAGTGGGGGGGGGGGGGATGAACGAACCAAGCCATGGGAAAACTAGCATTTTATGACAAGTACACAATCCCCTACACATACCTACCTTTAAATTTTTTCATTGTTTGTTTATTCATTTATTTATTTATTTTTGGTTTTTGTGTAGCCTTGGCTGTCCAGGAACTCACTCGATAGACCATGTTGACCTTGAACTTTTAAGTCTTAGGAATGTACATATTTAATTTGCCTTTGCCTAACTTGCGCTATGCAAAGAAGTCCATAAATCATCCTTTCCATGTTCACAAACATCTGAAAACAGAAAGAAAAAATAACCTATCGTTGTACTCCTCTTTTCAGTGAAGGCTATCTTAGCCTAATTAAATGAAAGAATTTGTGAAATTTTAGTGATAAGAACATTTTAAGGAACTAGGACATTTTTTTCATAACACTTTTTGTTTTTAATCTTTTTTCATAAAATCTTGATTTTGAGTTTTGGGAAAGAAAATTGCTATGAGGATTTTGAGAATATAATATTATGTCGCTATGTGAGAGGGTGTTACTTCAACAATATGTGATTGTTAACTATGCTGGGAAAAGAAATGCTATATGTAAGCTGAGTATTCAACCAGCCATTCTCAATGTTCTCATGAGAATCCCAATGAACTGTGGGTGAGAGTGTAAACTAGGACTGGCCTTACAAACATGAACTACCAAGGTTAGGCATGTGGCCGGTGTGGGAGGTCATCCTCTGTTCGTTCTGTGTGGAGTGGCACTTGGTAAAGACTTCCTCAAGCTGCTGTGAATGAGACATGGAAAGCTGGCAGAGTCACTCAACCACAGCTCCGCAGTTCTGCTGTGTTCACAGATGTTTCCTGCCTCCCGCACCACATGCAGCCTCTGTCCTTTCCTGTAAATGCATCTGCTGTAGTTGGATCTTGTTCCAGGATCGTTTTCCCCATCGTTAAAAAGAGAAGCCATGAAGAATTTATAGGAGAAGACTCTAAATATAATTATTCCATACATGTGTCTCTATTGCTGGGTTGGTGGTTAGATTTTTTAGATATTGTTTTTATCATAGATAAATTGATTTCATCTAACTGGCAAGAAGACAGATAATGGAACAGGAATATGTGTGGGAAGGATTCTTCATCCATCCACAGATAAGCTCCTGGACATCTTTGCCAAGCTCTCCCCTTGTCACTATATAGTTACAAACTTACGATGCCAGACATCATATGTACCTCCTTTACTGTCACCCTGAACGTCGTGTTCATTTTAGAGAATACTCCCTATCTAAGATCACATTACTCATTTATTTTTCATTGATGTAAGTGTAAACTGAGTCAGGGCTTCCTCAGATTATCAGTCTATCACTGTAGCATGAACAACAGCTTCTGACTTCTCAGAGGGCTGTAACTGTTGGCTTGAAAATCAGAAAAATAATTAAGGCACTGTATTAGTTACATTTCTATTGCTGTGATGAAACACCATGGCCAAGGCAACTTACAAAATTAAAAATTTAATTGGGCTTACCATTGCAGAGTGTTAGAATCCATGATGGGAGAGTGAAGGTATAAAGACAGGAACAACTAAACAGTATTAAAACAACTAATAGAAAACAGGAAATGTGCTTCCTCCAACAAATCACACCTCCTTATCCTTCCCAAAGGGTTCCACAAAAGAGGAACAAGTCTAGCATATGAGCCGAGAGTGGTCATTCTCATTTTAAACACCACATTCATATACCAATGGACTCTATAACTACCTCATCCAGCTACTGAAAAAGAAGGGCTTCCTGAGCTCTGCCTGCTTTGTTAAGCTCACACTGCCATGTCATAAGCCTTATCTGTGATGAGTATTTCCTTGTGGCACAATATGCTTCCAAAGGCCCTAAATGCCATTTCTCTGTCTGAAGTGGAAATTTCTGGTTTCTTTGAAGACTGAGTTTTGTCATACAATGTTTTGCTCTAAGCTGAACATGTAATGTTTTACCCAGGTTGGCCTGTGAGAAGGCACATGATGTTTTGCTCACATGTGAAGGGCATAGCTTTGGCCAGCTGAGAATATCCATGGGTGGACTCTGAGGAGAGGACATAGATAGAGGACTACATGCAGTTAGATATTGCTTTTTGGATGGACATTGCAGTGCTGATTTTCATGCCTTGACACTTGATTTGAGAGAAGCTGTCCAGAGAACCTCTTTGGGCACTCCAAATGAATCTTGTGGCTTTTACCTATTTCGTGTTGCTGTTTGGTGTTGGCCTTTGGACTGGAGTGCTAGTATCCTGACAACTGAGTCTGGTAATCCCCTAAAGAGCCTTTGAGCCTTATCAAAAAAAAAAAAGAAAGAAAGAAAGAAAGAAAGAAAGAAAGAAAGAAAGAAAGAAAGAAAGAAAGAAAGAAAGAAATGTAGATAAAAGAGGTCTACAGCTCTTTTCCCTACTAATCTCCTACCTAAGGTTGACAGGGGGTTGGAAGGAAGGTAAAGGTTCTTAAGAACCCTAAATAAAGTAGGTTTGGTGAAAAATCTAAGCTTACTGGTGGCACCCAGTGTAGGACTTAACTGTTCCATGTCTTTCATAATATTAAGAAATATTTTATTACATTTATTAAGTCCTATTACTGTCTGCATATCGATGCCTTGTGTCATGATCCTGTTTCTCTTCTTGAAAGAATCTGTCTACTTTATCTGTGTGCTTACTTAGATCAATTATAAACCCTACCTTTGAAAGAGTCTCTCTGTTTCCATCAAAATTGAGATTGACACTTTCAATGGCCTTTGTGGCTGAGAATGCTACTGATTAATCATTCTGTGTTCAGCATTCTGTTGAATGTACATGCAAGATGGAAGAAAACCCGAATCAAGTGTTTCAAGTTCTATTATTTCAGTTTGGTCCTCCATAGATGACCTAAGAAATATTCTGAATTTTGTTCTTTTTAGACTTGAAAACAGATTTTTCACATAAAGCTCGACATTTCATTTTTTCCTATAAAGAGTATAATCAAAGTAGCCACGCCTTCTCCCGCATTACCAGCACACTTTTGCTGGTTGCTCTTGCTCTCTTCAGGACCACCCAGCAGCTCATAATGCCATCTCTTCTGTGACTGTTTCCAGACTGAAATCTATCATCCACTTCTGCCATCACCAGATATTTGTGTCTTTTCACTTACTTTGACTGCTTGAGTTTTGTTTGGAAGGTCCAAATTTCCATTCACATCTCCTGAAACTCAATGAAGCTAATATTTTATTTTTCAGCCAAAGTGGCTGCAGTAGGTTCTCCTCCCAGATCCATGACTTCATTAGCACAATAGTTGGCTAGGTTTACAATATCAGGCACGAGTTATCTCCTTTTGGGTCTTAAGTACACCGTATATATCCAAGCTGACCACTCCTTAGCATATGTCATTACACTTGTCATTAAAAAAGGAAAGAAAAGGGGAAAGCAGAAGGAATTGAGGGGAAAATATGGAGAAGAAAAGGAATCTACACAACTCTTGCTACATTGGTCATTCACCAGGTCTCATGAACCTTGATGGCTGTTTCACGGTCATTAAATGAAAATAGTACTTCTATGAAATGAAAATATCTATCTGTCTGTCTATCTATCTATCTATCTATCTAACTATCTATCTATCTATCTATTACTCTACATCACTGGTCATATTTATTGGAATCCTATTTGCCTGTAGCAAAGATTCTGAAGTCCAAAATAAGTGACTTTGAAGGATGCAATCCCTGCTGCTAAAAAAGACAGCACACATCTACTTTACACTACTGTAGCTTCTTAGCACATTTCAAGAGGAGCTAATGATTCTTTCTCAAGGATGCTCATTTGGGCCTCTTTAGCTTTGAAAATCAGAGGAAAATGTTTTGCAGTCTAGCAGCTTGATTTATGCTTTCCCTTTCACCGTGAGAGAAGTATCAGGCCTGGTACAGGCACTGCTGATGGAAAAACAAGGATGGTGGCACAGGAATGTGGAAAGGTAAGCAATATCAAAGCAGACAATGCCCTGTGATCTCTTTTACACCATTTAAATTTGTATTTTATTTGTGTGTGTGTGTGTGTGTGTGTGTGTGTGAATATATACAAGCAACAATGTGTGCAGGTGCCCACTGAGACCAAAAGCCATCAGAGCTCTTGTAATCAGAGTCACAGGTGGTTGTTGGCCTCCGAATGTCGATGCTGGGAACTGAATCCTAGTCCCCCCAACAAGGACAGCAAGTGCTCTTAATCACTAAACCATCTCTCCAGCCCCTCATGGTCTTTTCAGACCCCGAAGCACAGCGGTGTATAACATTCAGTTCTTTCTGAGGATGAGTCACTAATGGTACAATAAAACTTCCTCCTTACTCATATTGTAATATCTATTCTATGTTTAAGATTCACTTCCTGTTTCAAATCATACATTTTGCATTTAAACTGCGAGGTAGACAAATAGTTAGCTAGAAATAGAGCTACCAAAACCCAGGACTACTGTCTGTGGCTTTCTGCTCTCCATGAACATTCTTACACTTCAGACAACCATAGTAATGAGTGCTTTAGACATGGAACATGATGATTAAATGCTAAAAAGTGAACATGTAATGTAACTCCTCAAATGTCCTTCATATTTCCCTTTACTTTACTTCAGTCATCTACACATTCTTGAAAATATCTTTTCTTGCTTCCTAAAATAGCCTGCTGAGTCTCACTTGAGATAAAGGTGAGTAGTGAGGAAATCTGGAGGTCTTCCATACACTTTGCAACTTGTTGAAGAACCTTAGTTAACAGAAAGCACTACATAGCTTCAGGACCTGCATGCCTGTTTTTGCGTTCTGGTTAGCTTTCTTCTGTTGAAGAACAGATGCTCCGCATGAGTTATAAAAAGAAAAGGAGGAGAGGGAAATGAAAGACACCTGAAGTTAGTATGCAATGGTTTATGAGAGAACAAGATCTGACAAGCTTCACTGACAACCCATTCTTACTTCCCCTCCAGTGCTTGACTACTCAGTGTCAGGGGAGGGATGATGCTCAAAAGCAGCTGCTTGCTCAACCCCTACTCATTATCTTCATCTTCCTGAAATGTATCCACCCATCATCTATTTCATCACCCATGCCTATCCAGAGTGTGCTCCAGCTCCAAACACAACCAATCCTTTCCTTTTGCCTGAACCATTTTTATCTTAAATATTTTTAAGCAGTATATCAATGGTGGGGAGGGAACATGGAACAAAGCAAAGCTACCCACCTCATGGCCAGGAAACAAAGGAGCTCAGTCCCTGAGTGAGCTAAAGACTTCTGAGTACCAAGCAAGAAACAAGCAAGAAAGCCTTTGGAGGAACTTCCCATAGTAAACTATAAAAATGTATGAGGTTATCCTGAGCCTTAGGACTATTACAGGTAAAATTTCTTGGCAGACAGATTTCAAAAGATGTCACCAGTATATATGGTTTTCATTCAAAAGCATGTATCAAATCTATTACCACATGAAGTTTAGAATAAAGTGTGTGTGTGTGTGTGTGTGTGTGTGTGTGTGTGTGCAAGAAGTGTGTCCAGGTGCCCATTGAGGCCAGAACATATATCTATATCTACATCTAGGCAGACAGACAGAGAGAGAGAAACAAAGATCCTTTGGACTGCTTGGAATTTGGGTTTCAGACCTCTATTAACATTTCTGAAGTCTTTGTGCAGAAAGCATTTGTTCCTTTTGCACATGAAATTAACTATTTAATTGACAAATAATTGCCATGTACTTCTGGGATATGACATAATATTTTTTAACCTGTTTACATTGTAGAATATTTAAATTGAACTGGTTATTACACCCATCACTTTTTAAACTCATTTTTTTTATTGATGAAGGATATTTAAAATCTACTCTTATGGGGATTTTAAAATAAATGAATTGTGATTAATTACAATCACTGTGCCATATAAGAGATATTGAATGCTTACTGCCATCTAGCTGGAGTATTTTACCTCAGAGCCACAAATTTCACTGCCCAAACACAGCCCCCATCCCCTGGTGATGCAGTTTTGTTGTTTTCATCTGTGATTCTGACATGCCTCAGATAACACAGAAATTGCAGCAGTGCTTTTATCCTAGTCCTTTGAGGATCATTCCACAGAGAGGAGTTGATAAGCCAAACGTTACTTCTCGTTTTATCAAAATCTAACTAACATTTAGTATTTCTCCCACTACAAATGTCAGCATCTATTTCTCTTTTCCCAATTGTGTCAAAAACTTTGCAGAGGAAAAAAAATCACAGAAAAGTGTATACCTCACTGACATTGTCACTTATATTTTAAAATAGTAGACATGTGCATTAGTACTTCAAAAGTATAGTTGTTAATATTTGCTTCTAGGACCTATGATTTAGTGATATGATAAAGCAGCACAAATTTGCTTTGAAAAATATTTTGAAATGTGTTTTCTTATTTGTTGATTCTCTTGAAATTGTTCTGAGTTGTCTAGATTGCCAAATAAGTCAAAGATACATAAAGCATTAAGAACCCTGTATGGTTTTGTGTATGTGTGGGCTGTCAAGTCTCTTGAGATGCTTTTCTGTTTCCACATACTCTATAGGCATCTTCAACCCAAGCTATACCACCAGTTGCTGGTGATTTCTTGTCGACTCTCCTAACATCCAGTACAGTACCTGGAATAAAAGACACATATATGGGTCACTGAGGTCGACAGCAAACCAGGAAGCAGTCACTGCATGTCTTGGACTCATCAATAGCATTCAAAGGAGTGAATGCTGATCAGTTAGGTAATTTTGGCACCCTTAAAGTTATACTAAAATGTATAATCTTCATATTTCTCCAATATATAATCTTTATCTTATTATTATATTTAACATACCCTATATTTCATCAGAGGTGGTATATATATATACCACTCTCTACATGCTACCAACATATACTAAGTCATCCCTCAATATCCACAGGAATCAGTTTTAAGACCCACCGGAGACAGACAAATTTATTGACGCTCATATGTCTTATAGAAACGGTGAGATATTTGCTGGTAAGGTTTCCTGAACACAGCTGAAGATTCCCCTTCCCCACCATAGGGACTTAAAACTATGAACTAGCTTGTATAAAGCAGTCAAAAGAAAAATCCTTTAGGAAATCAAATGAAAATATATTTGCAAAGAGACCAGATATTTATTTCCATTTAAAGTAGAGGTATAGGCTTTGTTCAAAGAAGCAAAGGAACACCAACATTGTGAGGTTTGTTTAAAAAATTTGTTTATATTTTATTAGTTGCATTTTATCTTAGAAGTTTTGTTGATAGAGAAGCTGATTTCTTTGACAGAAATATGTATTTTCCTTTTTAAAAAAACTCATTAGTCATTGAATCTAGCATAGTGTTCATAACACTGTACGTATAGGAGATATTTAACTTTTGTAAAATGAGTTAGTGGTTTGCTGGGTGAACTCACTTCTCCTTGCCAGTGGACTGACATAGAATCAAATGGTAAGCTTAGAGACCCTCAAGAAGCATGCTTAATATTTCATATTTATCCCAATATAACAAAACGTACAGGAACCACCACAATTGTTTGACATGTTCCATGATTCCTACTTAGGCTTCGAATAAATGACCTTTTCTCTGGGAAGCCATTTTGTTAGCTCAGTTTTTTTCCAATCCTTTTGAATCTTATTTTTACAAGAAATTCTGCTCCTTACAAAACTCACTCCTTGAATACCGCCATTAATATGAAACCCTGCAGTTAAATGATAAAATTATACACTTCTAAGTGGACAGTGTCCTGGACTGAAAACCCAGTATCTTGGGCTCTAATGCTAACTATAAAAGTGACGACATTTGCACTATTACAGACTCCTAACACTCCCTGAAGTTCTCCAAGTCTATGAACCTGTAAAGTCGGAAGTAAATGATGAAATCTGACATCAAAGTAACTGTAGCAGACTGTTGTCTGACCTGGAATGGCCACAAGCAACTGCTTCCATCTTCTAAAACAGAGCTACTTCCAAGTTTCATTTGATGTGAAATGGCATGATGAGTTCAGTGAAATCTCAGATTACAACCAGTCAAGCATTCATGGAGTAGCAGCTCTTGATGCATAATTCACTTCACCTGCATGGAAGAGTGAAGGGCAGCAGCCTGTCCACATGCACAGAGATTTTCTGAGTGCATTAAAAATTGAAAATGGAATCGTAGGAAGTAAAGTCAAACTTTCTAACCTATCAGACAGTAAAGAGCACACATGTTTGAAAAATCATGCATATACTTCTGAAAAATAGACGTGTCTGCAGAACCTGGAATATTACAGTTTTAGATGACCCGCTTCGATGAAACGCAAGCCTAGAGAGTAAGAAAGCATCATGGCAATCTAAAAATGTTATTATTCTTACTTATCTACTTATTTTCTATTTGTGTATGTTTTTTTCTGTTTGTGTATGTGTGTGTGGTGTGTATGGATGTGTGTGTGGTGTGTGTTTTGTATGCCTGCATCCATGTTCATGTGCTTGTGTGTGCATGTAGTATGGAAGCTAGAGTTTAGAGTCAGGTGTTTCCCTTAATTGCTTCTCTACCTTATGTTGTAAGACAATGGCACTCACTGTACCTGGAATTCACTGGCCTGAATTTCTGGCCAGCAAGGACAGGTGCCCTTCTATCTCTGCCTCCCCAGCATTGAGATTACAAGCACCTGCTGCTGCGTTGGCTTTTTATACAGAGGAGGGATCTAAATTCATGTCTTCATGCCTGTGTTGTGTGAATTGACTGACTGAACCATCTCTTCAACTCTTACTTGTTTGATTGTTTGTCTGTATGTCTGTCTGCATGCCTGTTAGGAGGCAAGGTCTAATGTACCTGGTTTTGTCCTCACTCCATAGCCAAGGATGTCTTCTGATCTTCCAGCTGCCACTGCAGAATACTGAACAACAACAACTGCAGATAAAATCTAGCACATTCTAGGCCACTATCCTACCAACTGCATTTTACCTCCAGGTAATTGCTTTCACTTTTTTATTGCTTAAAATTTCCTGAATGCATATGATGTATTTTGATCAAATCTTCCCCCTCCTCCCTCCAATCCCTCCCCTTATTCTCCCCACCACACACTTTTCTCTCCCAATTTCATGAACTGTTTTATAAAGACCATTTGTAGCTGGCTATATGTACGTAGATGTTGAACCATACGGGAGCACAGTTAGCCTTTAAAGGACTGCATATCTGCATAAAATTGACTCTCCCTGCCTAGCAGCGATCAGTGACCAATAAGGTAGGACTTAGGAGCTCCTCCCCTATCCATGCTCGAAATTCTGATTTATTTTGCATAGCTCCCACACCCAGGGTCTTGAAATGTAGCTGGAAATCAAACATTGTTGTGTTGCTCATGTGAGCATGTAATCCAGCCAAGGGTCTGAAGGTATTCACACTCACTCAAATCAATACAACCCAGCTAGGGGCAGTACCTTCCGGCCTTGGCAGAGTGTAATTACCTGATATTTCTCAAATTGATTTATATAAAAGTCAAGTTCGGAGTTCATTCAAGTGTTTAGCCATACTAGCCATCACTAGAGATTCTTATTTGCAAAACCTGTGCTTGATGACAAAATCTTCATATTTTAAAAGTTCTACGTTTAACACCTTGTTCTTAAAACAAGGTGCCCTGTTTTAAGAAATGCCACATCACTCATTATTTGTTTCTTGAATGGCTGTCATAAATCATTTGCATTTTACAGTTGTCTTCTTCCACCTTAATATTACCTACTTTGAAATGGACCTCTAATTAATCGTTTCTGGACATCATTTACAAGTTCTATTTCTAGATAATCACTGTGTCATGCAGCTGTATCATTTACCTCTTTGTCTCACCCTTTTTATCTATGACAAACCTCTCCACAAGGCCCTGCAGTTCTAGGAGAGTTCAGCAAACAGCAATACCTCAGGTCAGATTGACAGAGAATGGGTGGAATACATTTTACTTGGCAGTGTCCAAATTCAAGAGAAAAGTTGATGAAACTGATAAAATCTTCAGAAAGATCTATTTTAGACACATCTAGGCAGGGATTTCTTTTCCTCTTTCTCATGACTACCTTGTGCAAGTATATAAGCATGCTTCTTAAGGAAGCTATGTTGCATGCCTCCTCATCGTCATCCAGATGACAGAATAGTGCAGTCCTAGAGTCTGATATTAATGGTCACTGTGTCTGAAGTCTTTGCACAAAATAGATTAAATAACATTCTCAAGATGTTGAAACCTCTTTGAGAAACCCAAACTAATCCTTTCTCATTTAAACTCCCTTTCCATAGGAGCATTTAGCATAGCTGACAACCAGGAAAGCCAGGATCAGTGCCTTAGTGTTGCTTTATTATTGTTGTGGTGTTTCTGAAAACAAGAACACCATGTAAAGAGTTATCACTAGGGAGCTAATGAGGCAGAGCCCTTAATGTTAGGGTTAAATAAGAGAGCACTTTGACAGGTCAGGTCCAAGGAATGCCACAAAGATCACACTGTGCAACAGATCTCACTGCAGATATTCACTGGGGAAGTGACAGGGGTTTGAGAGCCTGCCTTGGAGCATGGACAAGAATGAGACAGCGCGAAATAGACACACAGAGCAAGAGACAGGGAGTAAATGACGGTCAGAGAGACCACAAGAAAGAAAGCAGGTTTTGATGGCTGGGGACCTTTCAAAGGATATGTGTGTTGCATTTGGCGGCTGATGATGACGTGGTTGCTGCTGGTGCTGAGTCGCTAACGTTTTTCATTTCTAAAATTCACTCCAACTGAATAAATAATGCTCCAGAATGAGTTGATATGTATATATATATATATTAAAACCCATATGTATATATATATATATGTATATATATATATATATTTTTTTTTTTTTTTAAAACCCATTTCTCAAATATGGGCAAACTGGTGAAAGTAATCTAGTGTATTAAAAGTGACTTTGGGATTTCACATACTCAACTGACATTTACAGGGAGTATCTGACAAATATCTTTGATCACTTACTCCTGGTGATGCAGCCTGGCCAGGCCACAGAGGAAGAGGATACAGGCAGTCCTGATGAGACTCAGATGGTAGTGGAGGAGAACTCCCCCTTTAAATGGAATAAGAGAAGGGGATACTGTGAATGAGGGAGTAAGGGTGGGACCTGGAGGAGATGGGGGGGTACAATTGGGATATAAAATAAATAAATTGTGAAAAAAGACTATAGATTTTAGTATGCTTATCCTATATTATATGATAATATCCACTTATAAGTGAGTATATACCATGTGTGTCTTTCTGCTTCTGGGATACCTCACTCAGGGTGATCTTTTCTACTTCTACCCATCTGACTGCAAATTTCATAATTTCCTTGTTTTTTATAGCTGAGTACTATTTCATTGTGTAAATTTTCCACAATTTCTGTATTCGTTCGTCAGTTGAAGGACATTTAGGTTGTTTCCAGATTCTGTCTATTATGAATAAAACAACAAGGAAGACCCTGGGGAAGAGGCTTAATCCTTATTCAGAAGGGCAAACAGGACAGACACTGAAAGTAGAAGAAGACAGGGAATAGGACAGGAGCCTTTCAAAAAAGGCCTCTGAAAGACTCTACCCATCAAGGTATCAAAGTAGAGACGCATAGCCAAACTTTTGGCAGAGTGCAGGTAATCCTATGGTAGGAGGGAGGAAGATATAAAAACCTGGAGGGGACAGGAGATCCATGAGGAGACAAACAGAGCCAAAAATCTGGGCTAGAGACTCATGCATCAACCAAGGACCATGCATGGAGATAACCTAGAACAGATGTAGATAACCTCAACAGGTGCAGCCCATGGCAGCTCAGTCTCCAAGTGGGTTCCCTAGTAAGGAGAGCAGGGACCCTCTCTGACATGGACTCAGAGGCTGGTTCTTTGAACACCTCCCCCTGATGAGGGAGCAGCCTTGCAGGCCATAGAGGAAGTCAATGCAACCAGTCCTGATGAGACCTGATAGGCTAGGGTCAGAGAATAGGGGCGGGGACTAGGGGAGGGATATAGGAGGAGAAAAAGGATGGAGGGTGGGATTGGGAGGAGATAAGGGAGGCTACAGCCAGGATACAAAGTGAATAAACTGTAATAAATAATAATAATGAAGAAAAATAAAAAAGAAAGAAAGAGAAAGAGAGAGAAAGAAAGAAAGAAAGAAAGAAAGAAAGAAAGAAAGAAAGAAAGAAACTGCAAGTGCCAGAAGACCATGTGCAGTCTCAGAAACACTGAATTCTCAGCTGCCAGAGAAGATTCTGGTCTCAGCACATTGTCATCCACACTGACAGAGTTTGTGGCACTTGTCATGCTCACACACACACACAAAAAATAATACACTATTTCACATTGATGTCTAGCCATGTTTAGTCCATTTGATGAGAAGAGCACTGAAAAGTAGAAAAAAATAATATACTATTAGGGTATATATGTTAGGAAATAACATTTTATGTAGAGAGTCCAAACAGGGCTGGGTGCTAGAAGCAGAATGAATACAGAAAAAGTTATGACATGTCTAAAAAGGACTTGTCATAAAATGTTTAATTTTCCCTGTTAGTTCCTGTACCACTCCACTCCTGTTGGCCATCTTTATGTTAGTATAACAAATAGCTAATCAACTTTTAATAGGGAAGGCTCGTTTTTGTCTACAGTTCCTGAGGTTTGGGTCCGTGATACTGATTGCCCCTGAATTGCTTTATATGGAACACAGTGTTGGAAGTCTGTGAGGTTCCAGTTGTCCTTCAAGGACAACTCTCAGTGAATAGAAGATCTCTGACATGTCCCACCTTTTAGTTTACATTATTTCTCAGCAGTGCCTAGCAGGAGACTATGCCTTTTGTACATGACCCCTGGAAGACATTTAAGATTCACATAGCAGAGCTATCTAAAATAGACAAAATTACAAACACATTTATGCTGAATTCACACTTACCAGTCCCTCTTCCTTTAGCTCTCATGTTACTTCTCTCTTTCTTCCTCTTCTTTTGCTTTATTTCTTTGCATAATAGTTTCAAATGTTGCACTCTTAAAAGCAGGGTCAGATAGTAGGGGGAGGAGGACCTCCCTTATCAGTGGACTAGTGAAGGGATATGGGGAGGAAAAGGATGGAGAGTAGGATCGGGAGGAGATGACTGAAAATCTTAGAAGATTTTCAACACCATATTTCTTGAGTTACCTAAATTGTTTTTTCAAAATGGATAGCTGTTTGACCTATCCCCCACCCCACCCCCAAGGGAGGAGCAGCCTTGCTAGGCCACAGAGGAGGACATTGCAGCCAGTCTTGATGAGACCTGATAGGCTAGGGACAGATGGAAGGGGTGAAGGACCACCCCATCAGTGGACTTGGAAAGGAGCAGGGAGGAGATGAGGGAGGGAGGGTGAGATTGGGAGGGAATGAGGGAGGGGGCTACAGCTGGGATACAAAGTAAATAAACTGTAATTAATATAAAAAAATAAAAATGAAAAATATTGAAAAAGCCTGCAGTGGTGGCACAGGCCTTTAATCCCAGAACTCCAGAGGCTGAGGTAGGCAGATCTCAGAGTCTGAGGCCATCATGGTCTACAGAGCAAGTTCCAGGACAGTGAGGGATACACAGAAAGACCCTGTCTCAAAAGAAAGTGACAATAAAACAATTTGTTCCTGGTGTTCTAAAAAGCAGATATAATTGTTAGTTATGAAGAAGGTGATATATATTTTAAAAGTGTTTGTTAAAGCCTAGTGTATGTGAAAGTATCCTAACTTGTTTCAGTTTTATGTCATTATACTCTTAATAAATATATACATTTCTATCCCATGTCACAAACCTGTTGTAATGTTTTTAGTCTTTTTGCTTTAGATAAAAATAAAATACATAACAATTAAAGAAGATTTGATTAAAATACTACTGAAAGATAGCAAAAAATATCAAAAACTACATTAGTGTAGATAATAACACATAGGCACATAGGAAATAAATGTCTTACAGGTGACAAATCTAAACTAGTTTCGTTTTTAACTAACAAATGTCTCAGTACAGATTTAGTTCTCAGCAACAATGACAGAAAATAAATGTGTTATTTTTGCAAATTAGCAGAAAGGTACCATGGGAAGGAGCAACCACATAATAAAGTGGTGGAGGGGTATGATGTTGTTTTCAGGGTGCAGTCTGCCCTGTCAGTCAATCCCTGAGCAGCCTGTGCTGCCTTCTTCTTTTAGTGCTGAATTAATTCTACTAATTTAATTCAGAGGTTCTATACAGTTGTCTATATGCACTCAGCTGGCATGACATTCCCTTCTATTTTACAGTGTGGGGGTGGGCATATGACCCATGTATGTTGACTGAGCTTCAATGGCTAAAAGTGGATACTTGTTTCAGAGAAATGTAGAAGAAGCCAATTAAAATTTCAGACGAGAACCATATATATCTTACTGGTAAATGACAGCAGTAAACATCAATGATGACCCATGCGTAAAATACATATCTTACTGGCATATCTTCTCTCCAATCCATGACATCAGTATTGTTTAACTTTTCGTGGGTCTTTATTTCAAATGCTTTATGGAAAAATAAGCAAGTTTAAGCACATAGGTAGAATCTGACCAAGCTAAGCAGGCCTATTCCATTGTCCATATCAAGGCTAAGCACAAGCGGGATACAGGATCACTATGGCGGGTGAACTTTACTCACTATGCACATGGCTTCAGCTGACAGAATTAAAGAATGAAAAAAAAATAATCAATATGTGTCACATAGGTGAGAGTTGATAGTTTACAAAAAAAAAGATGAAAAGGAAAGCTTGTTCTCCCAGCTGATGCTAGTACTTGTTGGCATAAAAGGAGGAAAACATCAAAAGACCAGACTAAGACAGAAAGTAGGATAGAGCTGATGGGTTTTGAGCAAGTAGAATCACATGCCATCATTGACTGTGCAGTAAGCAACTGGTTATTTTCCCTTTGAGACTCAAAGTTAAAGATCAATCTAATTACCTTCAAAGATGTAAAAAAAATAGCTAATATTCAAATATATCTAATATATTTTGGAGAACTTTGTTCACAGAAGGTAATTTACACATAAACATGTCATGAAAATGTAAATAGATGGATATACCTCTTGGTAAATAGAGATAGATGACAGGTGAGCAAAGAAATAAATGAGAAAACAGGAAGTCATAGAACACACCCAAGGAATGGTTAAATGACAGGAAGATCAAAGAACAAATAGGAAAATGGTGAGAACTAGAAAAGAGGATCCTGAGTGAGGTATCCCAGAAGCAGAGAGACACACATGGTATATACTTACTTATAAGTGGATATTATACATATAATATAGGACAAACATACTAAAATCTGTACACATAAAGAAGGTAAGCAAGAGGGAGAACCCTGGGTAATATGATCAATCCTCACTCAGAAAGGTAAACGGGACAGACATCTGAAGAAGGAGAAAACAGGGAACAGGATAGGAGCCTACCACAGAAGGCCTCTGAAAGACTCTATCCAGCAGGGTATTAAAGCAGATGCTGAGACTCATAGCCAAACTTTGAGCAGAATGCTGGGAATCTTATGAAAGAAAGCAGAGATAGAAAGACTTGGAGGGGACAGGAGTGCCACAAGGAGAGCAAAGAACCAAAAATTCTGAGCCCACAGGTCTTTTCTGAGACTGATACTCCAACCTAGAACCCATGCAGAGATGTAGTCCATGGCAGCTTAGTGTCCGAATGGGTACCCTAGTAAGGGGAGCAGAGGCTGTCTCTGTAATGAACTCAATGGCTGGCTCTTTCATCACCCTTCCCCCCAGGAGGGGGGAGCAGCCTTACCAGGCCACAGAGGAAGACAATGCAGCCAGTCCTGATGAGGCCTGACAGGCTAGGGTCAGATGGAAGTGGAGGAGGACCCTATCAGTGGACTAGGGGAGGGATATAGGGGGAGAAGGGAGAAGGAGAGCTGAATTGGGAGGAGATGATGGAGGGGGCTACAGCTGGGATACAAAGTGAATAAACTGTAACTAATAAAGAAAAAAAATAAAAATAAAAAAGAACAAATAGAAAGAAGATAATTCAGATAAATAGATAGTCTCCTTAATAACTATATAATTATTTTCTAAAGAAACATAGTAATTGCTGGAGAAGCCAGGCAGGAAAATAGGAACCTAAGAAGAGACACTAAAATCAGGCACAAATTGTGCTTGGCTCCTTAAGCGTATGCCTGCATGGACGTCATGAAAACACCTGGTGGTGTACGTCTTTGTTTCCTTCATGCTTCTCGAGTACAGCCCAAGCAGGCGTCTGCAGTGGCAGCACTGAAAGGCAAGCCATGACGGTATCAAGGCCATAGCTACAGGGGCCTGCAAGGCCGTTCATAAGGCGATATTATGGGCGGCTTCATTGGAGGTGTGTCACGAGGGGTGGTCTTCTAGGCCTCAGAAGCTGAAGCCATGCCCAGTGTGGCATTTTCTTCCAGCTGCCTGCAGACCCAGATGGAGAACTCTCAGCTCCTTCTCCAGCATGTCACAAGCTTCCCACCATGATGATAATGGACTAAACCCATGAAACTGTAAGCCAGCTGTAATTAAATGGTTTTCTTTATGAGAGCTTCCGCAGCCATAGTGTCTCTTCACCGAAATAAAAACCCCAAGACAGCAGAGAAACCCAAATGACAGCAAATACAACAAAGCAACTGGTGAAGTTTCAAATGATTTATTAATTTTTAATTATTTTTGTTTTTTGATATTTTAATATATAACATTTTCTTCTTTGATTTCCTCCCTCTGAACCCTATTCTATGATAAATGTTTATATAAAAGTTTATATATATATACATATATATATAATTTATATAAATATAAAACATAAGTACACACACAAACACACATACATATATTAAAATGGCCATGTAGACAGCTCTGACAAGGACCAAGGTCAGATCAAGTAATTAAGGACCTGTGTATTTTACTCTTGTAAGAGATTTTATTAATACTATTGAAGAGTTAAACAATGGAATTTTGTTATGTTATAGAACAATGAGCTAGCTAGCACATTCAGGTACACAATATAAGAAGAATTTCTATTCTAGTATTACTTACTCTAATAACATTGGTGCATATGGTCCATGCTGTTAAATGCAGTTTAACCTGTGGTTTAAATAAGCATTGCATAAGCTAATTACAGAAAGTACACATTTGATTATACACCATGAAACAATGCTTAGCTGAAATGTAATTGGAAGAAATAGTTGCTCTGGCTCCTGTGGCTTCCACTATGTCTAATGGTTCTCCCAGGTTTCATATCAACAGTTTCCCATCAGTGGTCAAATAATATGTGAATTACCATCAGTTTAGTTATGAGCCAATTGCCATAGAAAGCCACTGGCTGTAGCAAACACAGAGCCAGGACTCTCATTACAGAGCCACAAAATCCAGTCTATAGACCCCTTGCCCTGCTGTTCAAAACTAATAAAATGGGGATTATTACAGATATTCCATTGCTTTAAGCAAAGTTCTGAGAAAACACGTTGAGAAGTTAGATTTGTGACTCTGGCTGGGGAACTAAGCAGATGTGGATGATGACGTACTTCCACATGATCTTCCAAATGATCTTTCTGAGATTTTCAATACTTTTTTGATTCAATGCGTACAGCAGAATACTTGGGAATGTAGCGCTGCCTGGACATGCCACATTCTGGTACATCCATTTTCTCTAATATTTGAACCTGGGGCCTGAGGGGAATGAATGCATCAGATAACCAGAAGCTAACATGTTAGGACAATCTGTTTCCGCCTTTTGTTTCAGTTATTAGCCATTTACCGGTAATGATACAGTGCACAGCCTGTGGGGTGGCCAGGTATGGTGCTCATATATGATTTCTTCCCTCTTGGCCATAGTTCCACCAGGTTCTTTTCCAGAAAAAAAATAAACATAGAAACAAACAACAATAAAATGTGTCTCTATGCAAAATGTAGGAGTTATACTGTTAGGGTGTCAGCCTTGAAACCATGTGCATTTTCACAATAAAAATGCTTTCAAAGTTCAAATCCTTACTTTTGCCTTTATTCTGTGTCTTGGTATCTGTGTGTGGGGTGTGAGTGTGAGTGTGTGTGTGTGTGTCTCTGTGTGTGTGGTGTGGTTGTGCATGTGTGTGCACACACATGTGCTTCAATGTGTTTTTTTTATCCCTTCCTCCAACTGATCTATACTTAATCTCTCATTTTCATCTAGTCCAAGGACTTTAAATCTGCACATCCCAACAATTTCCTAATTTCTGCCACCAGTGTAGACCTCTTCCAAACTGAAGATATGAATAGTCAGTTGCCTAGACAATGTCTGCCCTTGTATTCTTTTTCATATTTCAAACTTAACAGATCCAAAGATAGATTCTAGTGTTGATGTATCATTTCACAGGAAGAATCTGCCATAAGCATTCACTGTATCTTCACGTCTTGGTAAACCGGAGCACTGTTTTCCCAATGGCTCATGTCCAAACTACAAAAAGTTAAATAAAAATTAAAATTAAAAAAAATTGTTTGATTCCCCAATCTTATTCTCTTTTATGCCCCACATTTGGCTACAAATCTTGTTGTTTACAGTACCAAAATACAGAATCTAACCAGTTTTCACCACATTTATACCCCTGCTTTTCATACCATTTCTTCATCATTGTGCATTTTTAAATTGATAAATACAAGTCTATATGCCTATTAAATAAGCCATCTTGTTTGAAATAGGTAGATATAATAGAATTGTTGATTTGATGCAATTAACATGCAAAAATTACTGCCACATGCTCATGTTTGTACAGGGACAACAAGAGTGTATTTCTTAGGAATCACTAAGAAGCGACCATCATTTCTTCCCTTTGTTTTCTAATAGTTCTCCCTTGTAGCGCCTCTTTTATTATTCTTTTTCAACACAACAACGGAGAGAATATTTAAAAATCAAAGTCCAGTTGTAAGACTCATTTATTCCAGTATCTCTGAAGGCTTTCTCTAGCATTCAAAGTGAAAAATCAGAGCCTCTGTGTCCCCATACACTAACTTCTGTCTGATCTTCCTGACCCCTTTACATTACTGCTCCAGTCAGCATCTCTGTGTTTGACTGACATGTAGAAGTTTTGGAGCTTGTTTTTGTTTATTTTTCTCTGATTTTCAGACATTTGCATAGCTAAGTCTTGTCACATCTCTCAAGGTTTCACTCAAATATCACATTCTCAGTGTAGCTCCGTGCTTATTTCAGTTCTGTGAACTGCCATGATATTTGTCTTGTTACATCATCAGTTTTTCAAAATGATAAATGTTGCCTAGGAGGATCTCCGACATTTCTGTTTTGATCTCTGTTACATTTAACTTCAAAAAAACATCTGGAGTATGATGAAGGCTCAAGATCCCTCACACCCCACACACAGATACCAAAAGACAAAATCAGCTGATGATTTTTTACTTCCGTGCCAACTATTGATGAAAAGACTTTTCTATAGAGAAGAGAATGTTGTGCTTGTAACAGCAGTGTTGCATAGTTTCCAAGCTTATATCAGTTTTATAAAACAAGGAACAGGACAGGAGCCTACCACAGAGGGCCTCTAAAAGACTCTACCCAGTAGTGTATCAAATCAGATACTGAGACTCCCACATAAACTTTGGGCAGAGTGCAGGAAATCTTAGGAACGAAGGGGGAGATAGCAAGATCTGGAGAGGACAGGAGCTCCACAAGGAGAGCAACAGAACCAAAACAGCTGGGTACAGGGGTATTTCTGAGACTGATACTCCAACCATGGGCCATGCATGGAGATAACCTAGAACCCCTGCACAGATGTAGCCCATGGCAGCTCAGTGGGTCCCTAGTAAGGAGAACAGGAACTGTTTCTGACATGAACTCAGTGGCTAGCTCTTTGATCACCTCCCTCTGATTGGGGAGCAACCTAGCCAGGCCACAGAGGAGGACAATGCAGCCAGTTCTGATGAGACTTGATAAGCTAGAGTCAGATGGAAGAGGAGGAGGACCTCTCCTATCTGTGGTCTTGGAAAGGGGCATAAGAGGAGATGAGGGAGGATGGTGGGATTGGGAGGGGAGGAGGGAGGAGGCTACAGCTGGGATACAAAGTGAATAAAGTTTAATTAATATAAAAAATAAAAATTTAATTAAAAAACATCTAATTCTAAGCACTTCATATCACTGGTTATATTAGAAGTCATAATATAAACTTAATTCAAATTATTGTTGCTTGCATATGAGTATGAATTTGGCTTTGTGTATTTACTTTGTATGTCACAACTTTGTTAAACTCTTACCAGTTTGAAAACTATATGCAACATGTAGTTTCAAATATGTATTTTTATCTCCTAACCTCCTTTTAAAAACAGAAATTATAAAAAAATATTCTGTTTTTAGATATTAGGGGAAGAAATATTGATTCACTGTCATGAGCAAAAATAGACTTAGCTTTTTGTAATTAGCCATTTTTGGTTAAATAAGTTTCATTCTGTGTGTAATTTACTATTCATTGTAAATAGATGAATGAGAGTGAATATTCAGCACACAAGGTTCTTTCTAAGAACCTTTATAAGGTTCTTTCTCATATAGAATTCTGGGCATCAATTGAGATGATCACATATTTTTTCCTCAGCCTGTTGAAATGAATGCCTTTGACTGACTGTTTTACATGTTAAACCAGGTATGCATTTCTGGGATGAACTTTACAAGAGTGCTTATTAGCCTATTATATGGTCTAGCATTTAACTGATAATATTTTTATCAGTTATCAATGTCCATGAGCCATAGTATTCTCAAAATGTCTTATTACAAAGAAAGAGATTCAACATCAAGTATGTTGAATAACTTACAGGGATGTGGAACCTTTTATGTTATAGAGAGTAGGTAATTTTTTGTTATGATAAATGTGTCAATAAGATGTGAACTGGGACTATGAATTAGGGTGTTCATGTCATTAGAAATCTAAATTCATAATCACTTAGAGATCTGTGTTCTGTGTTGGTCTCAAAGGTTGCTCTTCCAGAAACCATTGTTCTAAATGACAACACTAGAATCTAAACTTTTCTATTTTGAGTGTCTTCCCCTTTCTAGCTATTCCTCACAGTTCTATATTTGATTTCTTCTACTTGTCTGGCGATAAGAATGAAAAATATAGGATGCTACAGTAATTTAGAAATATGCTCCAAATCCTTTCTTTTAACAAAGTAGAGAAGAAATTATTGTGAATATCTTCCACATAATCTCTCTCTGTGTGTCCATGTCTCTATCTTTCTGTCTTTGTCTCTCTCTGTTTCTCTGAGGACAAGGCTGGTTTCATGACTGGGAATTAGGCAGATCCATATGACTCACACTTGTATAAATACTCAGTGTTTACTATCTTACTAGTTATCAATATTTTTTTGATTTTTAAATTAATAATATAAATTTTTATTTATTACAGTGTATTCACTTCATATCCCAGCTGTAGTCCCCACCATCAGTCCCTCCCAATCCTGCCCTCCCTCCCTCCTTCATTTTCTTCCATGCCCCTCCCTTAGTCCACTGATAGATGAGGACCTCCCCTCCTTCCATCTGAACCTAGCTTATCAGGTCTCATCAGAACTGTCATTAGTAGTCTTCTTCTGTGGCCTGGTAAGGCTGCTCCTCCCTCAGGGGGAGGTAATCAAGGAGCCAGCCATGAGTTCATGTCAGAGACAGTTCTTGTTCTAATTACTATGGAACCCATTTGGAGACTGAGTTGCCATGGGCTATATCTGTTCTAGGTTATCTCCATGAATGGTCATTGGTTGGAGTATCAGTCTCAGAAGAGATCCCTGGGCCCAGAATTTTTAGTTCTGTTGTTCTCCTTGTGGAACTCCAGACCCTTATTAACATTTTTAATGAGAGTTTCACAGGTATTTGTGTCTTCATATTCATCCTTTAAATTATGAGTCCTCTTTTGTGCAAAGATGCTGGAGCAGTCTTATAAAAAAAAAATCTATGTAGTGATGAACTAGGCTCCCTGGCAGAAGCCAACGGAAAAACAACAGTTTCTACTAATGCTCTTTTGTATGGCCCATGTTGGAGTTAATCTGCCATCCTCATTCAAGTCTTGAAGTGTTAGCAGCCTTGCTGACATCCTGATTGCTGTTTCATGAAAAGAGTCTGGGCATGAAACATCCTCTGAGCCACTTCCTCAGTTGACACACACAAATCATCATCTAATACATAAAGCCCTATTTTTATGTCACTAGGTTTTAGAGTAATTTTTATGTGACAATAGTGAATAAAATAATCAAAGTCACATTCCCTTTAGGTCTCATTTCATTAACTAAAGTCCAGCAATGTGAATACAGCAAACCTGAAAAAGTATTGAGCCATCAAGGACTTTTATTTTCCCTGAAGGAGGAAAGACCAATCATTAGAGTCTCCTTAGATATATAATTTAAAAAGCAGGTAGATCTTTAGCCTCACAACTTATGCATAAGACTGATCAGAGTGCAGAATATGAGTGAGTCTCTGCTGCAGAATAACTGGATCTAAGATAGTAGAGGAACCTAAGAACAGAACTCAAACAGTAAGTAGGTTTTTAGTTAATATGCTTTTCCTAGAGGTAGATACATCTCCAGTACGAGCAGTTCTTCCCCCCAGAGCTTAAATTTACTCATTGAGTTTCCATTAACATAGCTATAGACTTCACTTTAGAATTTTGGATCTGTCATGCTTTTCTATGTTAGCACTTGACTTGAGACAAGGTATTTAATCATACAGCACTTTCTTCTCTAAGATGGGAAGAAAATGAACCTAATCTCAAGAGGTTGTTGGCAAAATTAAACATAATGTCTTCAATGTCTTAGTTATCATAATTCATACACTCAACAAATATTGAGTATCACTTTATAAAGACAACCTAATAGTCATATTCATGAAGCTAATAGGTATGGTAAAGACAGGAAGGACTCAGAAAAGAAGGGCTCTGCTAATAAATATTAAAATCATTTTAATATGTTTTCAGACTCTATTATCATTCACTCAACAGATATTTAGTAGCTAATTCATAGTAGATGCACACGAGGCCAGGTGCAAAGATATTGTCATTCTCTCAAGCAAAGTGCTTATAGCAAATAGACAATAGAATAGATAAGACAATGTGAATGCAGCTTTCAAAGTAAACTTCTGTGAAAAAGATAAAAAGATTTTTGGAGGACTATATGAAGAGAGGCCCCTAGAGTAATTTCTCTTAAGGAGCCATAGGCAAACCACATATTGCAGAAAATGAATATTTTTCTAGACTAAGAATGTGTTTGAGCGAGGTAATGGTAGGGGATGTAACAGGGAAAATGTACTGAAGATGAATTTGCAAAGGGAAAAACACACATCTGACAAAAATAACAAAATACAGTTCATGGATGTCAGCAGCTAAACTGGTTGAGAATAGATACCTTAATTTTATCTCTATACTGATGTGGAGATAAAAAGTTATATACTTTAGGACTAGGTTGTGGGGACAATGAAGGAGGACATTTGATAGAATAACTAGAAGGTCACAGAATCAATGGATATCAACTATTTCACAGTAGTTCAAGACCTCCAGTGCAAAAAGAAGTGGGTGGATGAGACAGAAGGATTAAAGACGTTGCTGTATATGAGATGATGCAGAAATACTGCACAAGCAAAAGTTTCTGTATCTTAGCCTAATGAAGGGCTTGAGATGGGGCCATATGGAGAGTCAAGTTCCAAATACCAGACAACTCTGCAGAAAAAAGGTTTAGAAAGAAGAAAGTTTGTTGAGTTTTTCTTTTGCCTTTTTTGTTGTTTTGTTTCTAAGAGAGGAAAGGAAAGGATAAGTCAGAAAACAGCCCCATAGAATGGTGATTTGGAACCATCGTCTGCCTCTGGGATACACCGAGTTTACAAGACTGAGCAGTCTTCACCAAAGAGGAAGCTAAGCACAAAACAAGTCCTACAAGTCTTTAATAAGAAACAAAGTGTTTTAAAGTCAGAGGTTTCCAATTACAACTCAGTTACTACTAGAAGAATAGAAGGAGTTGGTTATTACCTTCTTATTATCTCCTATTACAATAGACCCGAAGCAATCAACTTTGGGAGAGGAAATTTTATTTTAGCTAACAGATTTGGAGGTTTTAGGTCATGGTGTTCTGGCTTCCTTGCTTTGGGCCTTTGGAAAGGAAGACATCCTAGTAATGAGCACATTTTGGAAGGAGCCAGGACACAGGAGGAAAAAAAGAAAATATTTAAATCTGCCAATCCATCGTCAGTACCTATCTTGGTCCTTGACCTTTAACATGGGCCTTTAAAAGACTCTTATGTTTCCCATCTATAACAGAGGGCAAAGTGGATGAAATTTCATGCTGTAACAGCATAAAATATGTATATATATTAGAAGAGTTATATCACTTGCACACATGAGTCATTTAGGTTGCTATGGTAAAACACCATGCCCAAAAGTGACATGGGGACAAAAGGGTTTGTTTCAATAACTCTCAGGTCATACTGCATCACTGAAGGAAGTCCAGGCAGGATTCTGGAGGTGAAAACTAAAGCAGAAGCCACGGAGGAGGGCTACTTGCTGGCTTGCTTCCCCTGGCTTGCTCATTTCTCTCTCATATAGAACCCAAGATCATCAGCCCGGGGGTGGCTCCATCCTCAACGTGCTGTGCCCTCGCACATCAACCACTAATTAAGAAGATGCATGCCAAACGTGCACGCAGGCAAATCTTATGGTGGCATTTTCCCAATTAAAAGTTCCTCTTCCCAAACATCTCCAACTTGTGTCAAGTTGACCATAAGCTAGTCAGGACAACACAAACATACATAGTTATAATAGTTAGGAGGTGACATTTCGTTAGCATAGTTAATATTTAAAAACTAGTATGAATAGTTTGCATAGTTGACATTTAAAGAGGAAAATATTAGCTACTTAGGTGTGCTACTTTATTTATTCATTTTTTTATTGTAACAAAGTCAACTTGCCCATTTTTTTCTATTTTCTTTCTTTGTTTTATTTAACTTTTATTAATTACACTTTATTCACTTTGTATACCCCCTATACGCCCCTCCCTCCTCCTCTACCTATCCCACCTTCCCTCCCCCTTCTTCACACATGCTCCTCCCCAAGTCCACTGATAGGGGAGGTCCTCCTCTCCTTCTTTCTGATCTTAGTCTATCAGTTCTCATCAAAAGTGGCTGCATTGTCATCTTCTGTGGCTTGGTAAGGCTGTTCCCCCCTCAGGGGGAGGTGGTCAAAGAGCAGGCCAATCAGATTATGTTAGAGGCAGTCCTACTTCCCATTACTATGTAACCCTCTTGGACTCTGAACTGCCCTGGGCTACATCTGTGCAGGGGTTCTAGGTTATCTCCATGAATAGTCCTTGGTTGGAGTATGAGTCTCTGGGAAGTTCCCTGTGTTCAAATTTTTTTGTTCTGTTGCTCTCCTTGTGGAGACCCTGTCCTCTCCAGCTCTTATTATTTCCCACTTCTTACATAGATTCCATTCACTCTGCCCAACAGTTGGCCATCAGGCTCAGCATCTGGCCATTTTATAAATAAACTTGGCTCAGAAAAGTAACCTACTGTTGTCTAGAAAGTAGTTTTAAAAATCAGTATTTGTCAAAACCTGTATACTTACACATAGGTATAACTTGTCTATATAAATTTAAAATTTATATAGGTTCACACAAACAATAATAGAGGATTTTATTCTATAAAGGAAATGTAAAGGACTGTAACTTAAACAATAGGAATGTCACTCTTGATGCGTACATTAACTTTTGCTCCTTAGATTACATATTACACATAGGGCTGTAATATGTATGCGCTCAGACTGATAGCATCTAACAAAAGGGGTTCAAACAAAACATTCTACATTTTGAATTTAATTCCCTCCACATTTGATTAGTGAATGATTATTAATTTAAAAATTTAATAATATTAGACTCTATCAAGCCATTCTTCTGGGGGTGTTTTCAAAGAAAGAGATACATCATATACATATGCATAAACATATACATATATACACACATGTGCATATGTAGATATAGCTTTATCAAATGCATGTATATATGTATCTTTGTCATTACATAAATATTTATATATATATGTATATGTACAGATATATATGATAAAGTTTTATTTTGTGTAAGCTGCCACATCCTTCTCCCCAGGTTAGGAGAAGCACATAAACAGTTATAAACATTCCTGTCATTGAACAGCTACTATCTCCCCAAGCTGACAGGACAAGGCCTGAAGTCAG
The DNA here is from genome assembly GCF_030254825.1 of Meriones unguiculatus. Classification (NCBI taxonomy): domain Eukaryota; kingdom Metazoa; phylum Chordata; class Mammalia; order Rodentia; family Muridae; genus Meriones; species Meriones unguiculatus. Next base: position 53,660,928 of record NC_083364.1, on the reverse strand, counting down.
AAAGCAATCTAGTCATCTGGGTAGGAGTAGAAACCAGATAGCAAAAGGAATGTCTTCAGGTCAAAGGAAGCTTATTGGGCTCAGGAGAAACTAATTTAGAAGGGAACAAGAAGGTGATGCGGGATCCAAGAGCAAGCCAACCTGGAGGCAGCACCGAATGAGTGGCCATTATCCCCCACAAGCACTCTGCCTAATCCTGCCCTGTGTCTGTCTACTAATCAGCAGCTTGCGCATGCTTTACTGGCGCTATCTGAGAGCAAGTGACAAAGACCAGGCAGGCTTGGTAGGCTATTGTGACCCATGTTTTTCAGGGGGTCACAGAAGCAAAAGATACAACTGCCCTTAACCACTATTAGGCAGTGTTTCCTGAAAGGACTTGAGACAACTCAGCTCCTCCCAGTCACTCTTGGCTCCTTGTGCATAGAATCCACAGCAGAAAATCTGATTAAAAAAAAAAGGAGAGAGAGAGAGAGAGAGAAGAGTAAAGGAAAAAGTAGGCTCCCTTTCTTTAAACTATCGAAGTTTTAGGGTAGTGTGAAACACATTTTTAAAAACAACATGTGATTAAAAAAAAAAAAAAGAAAAGAAAAACATGGGTTAAATAGATTGCACTATGGCCTCTGATTAATGTTGCTTTGAGTTTCTTAGTCACACCTCGTGGAATTATTGTCAATGCCTTTAATTGGTAGCTTCTTTTCTTTCAAGCCTTCACAGCAAACATCTGTGTTTCTTTACATTTTCTTCAGTGGTTACTGCTTTGCTGCTAATTTCTCCCTTCTCATCTCAAAGCCTCCGGAGCACACATCATACACATAATTAGGGCTTCTTCGCTAATATTTTAAACTTTACTGCTGGCGGTCATGGGTGTTTGTTCTGCGTTTGTTTTATAACTCCTTTTGTCTCACCTCATTAAGTCTAAATGAACACATCCCGATTAGTTCCTTCTAGCGGCTGACTTGTCTTTTTGATCATTAAAAACTGGCGTCGTCTGTAACAGCAAAAATGTAGAAGTCAACAGGAAAAACTGGGTGTGCAAATATGGGGCTCAATGACCTTTCTCTTCTTTTACTAATTTCAGCCTGAATCTAGTTTTCACAAAGTATTAACTCTGAAAACTCAGTACCACTCCAGGATGGGGTGTGTTACCCAAAATCACTTAGTCACTTCCCTCCTTCTGTTGGGTTCCACAGAGATGGTATTTTAATCGTTCTCTGCCTAAACGCGAACTTTTGAACGTTTGTTTGCTGCTCCATCCTGCCCATTTAAAGTTGAAAAGCTGCTAGCAACACTGAATTTTTAAGCTCAAGAGCAGAGTTGAATAAATCACCAGTGCCCCCTAGTGTTTGGAGTAAGTAACATCTGAGTGTGGGTCTGGTTTGAGGATGCAGTTGTGAGCATCTTGTTACTATGAAGAAATGTGATTGTCTCCAACATATCTGGGGGACCAGAGAGCCTCGGCTTTCCCCATCAACTCCGAGAAAACACAAAATGCTACATCTTTTATATTATAGTCATGCCATGTTCAAAATAGCACAATTTTATGAAATTATGTGCTTACATTATTTTTGAAGGTCATGAGAAGAAATAGTTTTTAAATGGTTTTCTTATTATTTCTATATTTTTAAGCATGTGTAATACCAAGCAATTGATGCAAACCCATTCTCTGCAACTGTGTGTGTGTGTGTGTTTGAACTGTCTTTAAATAAATGTGAATGTGACCTGTTTTCACTAATGGGATAATTAATTAAATCTCTAAAAGTCTATGGAAAAAAAGAGGTGAGTTATTCTTTTTGTCCTGAAAGATGAATGAGCAAGACATTTCTTTTGAGAGATTCCACAGGCAAAGCCATCAGCTTGAGAACACTGTGACTGTAGGAGCCAGTCCTTCCCAAGCTAAATGGAAGCAGCTAACAGTGCATTTTTAAAGGTGACAGCACATCTTTCTGGATGTCCCGGAGACCTGAAGGAGGATGTCCTCACTCTGCAGGAGCATCCTCAGCCCCCGCCCCCACACTCAACTCTGCAGTGAAGGAGTCCGCAGATTCCCTGAGAGTCATCACCACTTGGACCTGCGATGACAGAGCAATGGACCTTGGAGTGTTACAAGGACCACAAAGACGTTAATCAAATGTAAATACTGGGGACTGAAAACTTGAATGAAAACACTGAAAATTTGTTTCCTCTGGCCGGAAAGAATGATAAGAGTCAGGGAATATATGAAATATGAAGTTGTGTCATAGAGTGCATGTAAGAAAGAGGGAAGTTAAATTGATGTACTGAGTGGTTTTCTGGAACTCTCACCAAAGCTAAACTAAAGTTGAGGTGGTCAGAGAAGTGTTTCCAAAAAGAAGGGAAAATAAAAACTCCAAGTGAGCCGGAATCAAGGGTCACCATTCTCATAAGCAAGTCAAAGACAGAGGTGGTAATGCAAATATTGAATATATTTTGACTTATAGCTATCTCTAGGAAGTGACCCCTTACTCATTTTTACATAACATACTATAACTGCCCTGGAATCCTACCCTGTTTCTGCCTTTTCTGCCATCATCTGTGTCTGTCTTAGACAATTTGAATATTCTTTCCCAAATGTTTCACTCTTCACCATCACAGTTCTTCGCAGAATGTTTCTCCTTTTCTCATGTCACTGTATTCCTGGCTGGAATTGTAGTCCAGTATTGTAGTCAGTGGGCATTATAGATGGCTTATGGATCGTGACATAGCAGATGGAGCAAAGACACTTCATCTTTAGTCATTCTGAACCAACAAATAAATCACTTCCCCTCCCTGAATCTCAGTGTGTAAATAAGAAAACCAGCATGTATTATACACATTTATGAAGCTGTCAAAGAGAAAACTCAATAAAAGTTGTATTAAAAGTACCAAATTATTATGATATACAATGAATTTTGCATTATTTTCTTTTGTTTCCATGGTAAATCTTGATGAGGGCCCATCTAAGACTTTTTATCTCATCAATGTTTTTTGGCCAATGATTTGAAAAGCAAATCAAAGTATGACGTGGACTACAAAATTTGGGGGGCTGTAAGGGCATTAGGTTGCCTAAGCATACTTGGTATTTCTGACAAGCTACTGGCTCTAGTGTTTGCTTTTGTTGCTCTAAATTCACTGTCTAAGAACAGCTGCTTTACCTTGGGAGGAGACTGTCCCTCAACAATGAAAAGAAGCAACAGAACGACACAAAACAAGCATACTCCTACCACTTTGTCAATTTGGGTTTTCTGAAAAAATAAATCAAGTGATGGAAGTTTCTCGCACTTTATAGGATATTTTTGGAAGAAAAAAGTTAGCACGTAGCTCCAGTATTTCAGCGGTGACAAGAAGGTTTAGCTAACAAATGTGTTTCATGGGTTTTTGTGACCAGAGTACTAAGCCATTCTTCTTCTTCCCTCCACAGCCATCACCATGATCATTTGTACAGAAACTTTGATGGCTGTGTGTGAATGGTGTCCATGCAGTGTCAAAGCTGAATGAATCACAATTCTTGAGAAACACCTAATAAAACCTATTTTTTTTCTAAAATACCTATTCATACGTGCATAAGGAATGAAAGCCTATTTCTTTACTTTTTAAAGTGGCTCTCAAGAAGGCCAAGTAGGCATTAACCTCAGCTAATGACTAAACTGTGTTTTCCTTTCCATTGATTTCTCCTGTAATTTCTAAATTCATAAAAAATAAAGATTAAGCAATAATATTCAAAAACAGTGGAGGCGTACCTGCAGCTAACCAAGGAAGAGATAATAAGAATAAGAATAATAGATGAAAATTGGCCCTGCTGACTGTGGCTAGTGAGTGCCCCGCAGAAGTTTTCAGGCCGGATCCTGGGTTTCCTATAGTTCAGGGCAGAGACACAGGGCCTGCAGCCCTAGATGGCAACACTTCCTCGTGTTGGTCACTCAGCTTCAGGTCTGCATAACTGAGCAAGAAAGAAACAAGAGCGACAGTATGGGTGCCAGCTGACTACAAAACACATTCCTCAGGAACAGCCTTTGTTCGCATTGCCTCCGACCCAGCATACACAAAGATGGAATGATTCCACAGACACGACTCTCTGAACACGCAGTAATGGCCACCATTTCAATAACAATGGACTGTTTTTCTGCCCCTTCCTAGAAAGTGCTTCTGCCCTCTACCTGGTATTTCAGATTCCAGTAAGATAAGTGATATTTAAGACTGACTCCAGCAGCTCCTAAAGATCTGCTTAGTACTAAATACTGCCACGGGCTTCAAATATCCTGCCAGTGACAGCTACTGCTGTATTCTGCTTCTCGTTGTTGAGATGGCCTTCATCTTCTAACAGGTGTCCAGGCAGTTTCTCCAGGTGACGCCAATCATCGATATCTGAAAATGGAGCAGTTCCTCAGATTCTGAATCTAGGTAAGGGATGAGTTCTAAGAAATAAGCGAATGCATTCCCCCAGGCTAAACGGGCCCTGATAAACTCACTGTGTAACCAGGTGCATAAGGTACGTATAACTTAGGATAGATTATGTCAGCACAAGTAACAGTTGCCAGCTCCCCCTAGCTTAAAACAGGACAAGTTTGCTTAAAAATGTTCAGTATGAGTTTTCTCTGCTCATCATAGTTTATTTGGCATCCATCTCAACACACATTTCCATGTTTAGCAGGATCAGCAGGATGACTTAGTTCATTTCTCAAACCTTAATACCACGCCCATGTAAAAGGCACACAGCACTTATGCTCATGTTTATTAGCTTTAAAATATCATAATGTCATACCTCATTATAGCAGGGTGTGATAATATAAAACCACTGGATATCTAGAACAAGAATGGGAAACACTTAGTAAATAATAAAACTAATAATTTTTCTAATATTAGTTTATTTGGTGACCAAGGCCTGATTACTGACATCTTATTTTAGCTTCTGTGTTTCACCAAATTTTACTTAGATTATAATGTCATCATTCAGTTGGGTTATAAAGGGGCCTTTTACCTGTAGTCAACAACCTCAGACCCTACAGCCCAATATGCCATATAATGTACTGACCATTTCACTTCATACCTTCTAGATTCTTTATAAATTTCCTTTTCTACTATCTCTTTTCTACTATAACTTTTCTCTACCTTAATATCTACTTTTCCATATTTGTCCTAAATTTTATTTTTGTATAGTGTTCTCAGCCTACATACTTCTAACACACGCCATAGTTAAAAACATTGGAGTTTATACATGCATTCTTTATACATTTTTATTCTCTTTTATTGCAGTTGGTGATTTGGAATGCCATTTTTATAATAAAGTAACATACCTAAAAGTAAAAAAAAAATAGCTATGATAGAAACAGGGATTCAACATTAAATATTTCTGTCCTTACATAGCTCCAGATTTAGTTCTTTAACTAACATCTTACTAGTGGTAACATTGGTTTTATTTTGACATTGAGATAAGTTGATTCCCATGTAGCTCTGTGCTTATATTTTTGAATAACATCAGACATAGTTTTTGTTTGGGTGCTAAAGTCTAGAATAATGTCTAAGTGCAGAGAAAGCCATATAAAACTATTAATTTGCGCTGAGAAATACAGCCAGTAGGCTCTCTTCATACATAGCCATTCTGATTGAAGAAAATATTTTTTAAAAAGACACATCTTTTGCTTCATACAGAATTGTATGAAAATAGTGTGAAATGTATTTAGAAATACTATGAAATATATTTCATAATTTCATAATTTCAATACTTCCCTTACTGAAGCTAAATGTATCCATTTTGAGGGTGCATGGTATAGTCTAAATGGCATTTTTTTTCATAAAATTTCCCCAGAGTGAAATTTTCTTGACACGTCATTGAAATAATACCACATGTTCCAGTTCTCCACTCTTAGAGTTGTTACAGTAGCCAAGATTACAACTTCTGCGAGTCTATTCATTTCCTCAGCTTTCCTAGGAAAGTCACTGACTTGGCAGCATTGAAGATGTAAGACACGCCCACCTTCTGCAGGACTTTACCCTCGAGGATCAGGACCAGAAACCGTGTCCTTGCCATCTAGGAGGGTACGTATTCCTGATGGATTGAAGAAGACATTCTCAGGAGTGTGCCTATCTGTGCCTCGCAGAAGTAAGCTGTGCTTACTTGGTCCCTGCATTGTGCTTTTATTCACTCATTGTCTTAGCACCCCCAGGCCACTAATGCAGCCCATGTTTTGAACTTACTTATATGAAAGTGCTACATTCCTGAACTGTGAGAAATTTAAATATTAATATACTTCAAGAATTAAAAAATGCGGGATAGTTCCGTTCGTGTATCAAATCAATTATAGTTGCTCCACTTATTCCAAATCACAAGAAAATCCATTCTGCTCATAGAAATTGAGAATTTGTACTATGTATGAACACTTTCTCCCATTCTAATTTTTTTTAAAAAAAATTCTTATGTACTTTGGGGCTTAAACTAAAAACTAATGGGGTTTATTATGGCATGTTTTCACTTGCTCCCATTCCTAACTACTGTCCCCTAGGCCTTTCCCAGCCTAGTCCCCTCAGTCCCCAGTCATTTCCATTTCTGCTGTCCTATGGCAGGGGTTCCATTGCCCTGTCTGTATCACACCTCCCTTAAACTCTTTGCTCCATCAATTTTTGCCTTTTGGCAAAGATCAAGTGAAAATTTCTCCATCCTCACAAATATGCACTTTTCTAGTTTTGTGACCTAACACACACACACACACACACACACACACACACACCACTGCTGTTATAAACAGGGAGGTGCAAGTATCTACATAGTAAGTTGATTTACTGTTCTTTAGATGTGTACACCCAAAAGTTGTGTGTGGAGTTTTCTATTTTTAGTTGTTTTAAAATCCCTCATACTGATTTCCATAGTTGCTGAAACAGTTTACGTTCTCACCAGCGATGTATGAGTGTTCTTCTTCCCCCACATCCTCACAGTCTTTGCTGTAATTGTGTGTGTGTGTGTGTGTGTGTGTGTGTGTGTGTGTGATTAGCTATTCTGATACTGAGTAGGGTGACACAGAATCTCAAAGCAGCTTTAATTGCCTTTCTTTGATGTAGGTAAGATTGCAGAATCTTTTGTTCAAAAATTTGTGGTCCATTTATATTTCTTCGACCGAAAACTGTCTAGTCACAAGCATATTATATTTTAATCCATAGTTTTACCTGCAGTTAAAGTAACGATATAGCACTTACATACTTACATACATACTTACATACATACTTATATACTTACATACTTTTCTTAAACCACAAAATAATCCATTTCTTAGATATTTAATAATTTTTTCTAGAGATAACATTGTCTTCTTGTTAGCGATGAGCTAAACTGAGGCCCTTGTAGTCCATATTTGTATCTTTGAAATGAGATGAGAAATAAGTAGTCCAGACCCATTCCAGAGGAGCATGAAAGCTTGATTAGGGCTTTTAACTGGAGGAAATATTTGGTGTTTTTTCCCTCCTTTTCACTAAAACTATACTGTTTATGTATTTCAAGTAGCCTTGAAATGAGATCAGACCTCTACTCTTGCCTGATGCGTCTAAAACAAAAAGGGGGAGCTGTAGAGAGCTGCGTAATGCCGCGCCTTAAAGATGGAGCTGGTTTCTGCCTTCCACCTTCCTGATGGTGAGTGCTCTGTCACAAACAACTCCATATTTGGCTAAGGCTGAGGATCTGGCTTGCTTCCATGTATGTGGACCTATCTGCATTGCCCACGTAGCACGCTGGGGTTGGCTACCCAGATGCTATTTAAGCTGTGGGCTGGCTTTCCCCAGGGTCAGATGATTGTTCAAGGTTCCTGAATAAACTGCATTGAAAAAAAAAAAAGAAATAATTTCTTATCACTATCAGAAGGTACTCCAGTCAAGTTAGAATCATTCAAATATTAACTGGAAACCAGCTTGTCTATGCATTGTTAGATCTAGTTTTTTGAGAATGAGAGTGTGTGAGCTTAGCATGCCAGAGGAAACTATCAAAACATCTTGGTATTATAAGTGTCTCTTTACAAATATCTTCCTAAGGTTTATCTCATTTTTTGATTTATGTGCTTGTTTTATTATTTTTATTAAGTTTATTTATTCACTTTACATCCCAACCTCAGACCCCTCCCTCCTCTCCTCTTGGTCCTTTCCCCCCTCCCCTTCTTTTCAAAAAAGGGGAGCTCCCCCACCCCAGAATCTACCCATCCAAGCACATCAAGTCTCAGAAGGACTGAGCATATCCTCTTCCACTGAGTCCAGGCAAGGCAGCCCCAGTAAGTGCAAGTGATCCAACAGAAGGCAACAGAGTCCATGTCAGAAACAGCTCCTCCTCCACTTGCTAGGGGACCCCCATGAAGACCAGGATGCCCATCAGTTAGATATGTGCAGGGGGTGTAGGTCCAGATACTGCATGCCCTTTGGTGGATGCATCAGTCTCTGTGAGCCCCCATGGACCTAGGGTATTTGACTCTATTGGTCTTCTTGAGTTTGTTTATTTCTGTTACTGCTGTTATTTTGTTTTTCAGTTTGTGCTCCCAAGATGTGCCTCATGGGAAACTGATGTGATGTCTGCCTCCGTAGGTACATCATGATTAAATTATACACACAATGCAGTTGTTCTGGAAATGACTGACTTGGAAAAGAAGAGAAGGGAGAACCTTCAGTTCTAGGACTGAGTTTTCAAGTTGTTTTTTCATTTATTTTTATTTTTGTTTTTGTTTTTATTTTTAAGATAAATGGCTTCCTTGCCCACAATCTTAAGGAAGCCACTTATCTTCTACTCTGGGCATCACCACCTCTTGCTGTAGTCTAAGAACTGTTGTGGCTACCTGCACCTGGGACTGACAGCCTGAGAGTAGGAGAGCCCTTAGAAGGAGGACCAGGCTCCTGCAGCTAAGGCTGTCAACCAGGCTGCAGCTGGGGCAAGTCTTATATGACTTTTAACTATGTGAAGAAAGAGTCGTCTCTTACTCATTAAATCGTTCTGAATCCAGTTCAGGATAATTTATTCTAATCCCAGTGACCTCGAGGCTTAATGAGTTTGTTCATCCCATGAACAGCACAACCGTTTCTCACTGATTTTATTGTAGGCTACAACATAACACACAGAAAGTCTCTAAATTCAACTTTTTGGGGGAGGGCAGCAATAGATGATTATTTTTGGATAATTACCAGAAAGATTCTACTGTGAACAACAGCCTGTCATTCACTAGAAATTCAAATTTATCTGACTGTCGTATATCTGTATTTGTTTAATCTAGTTCTAGTAGAATGATATCAGGAAAGGGGCTAGAGTGGTAACTCAACAGTTAAGAGCATGTTTTTGCTCTTGCAAAGGGCCCTAGTTCAGTTTTCAGGTCATGCGGCTCGCAAAGGCCTGTTACTCCAGCTCAAGAAGCATCCTTGGCAATGACCTCCATGGCACCTACATGCATGTGCTCATTCCCACACCACCCACATAATAAAAATAAAGTAGAACACACATTTTTTAAAAACAACAAAATTAGAAAATGTGTAAAGATATTTTTCAATAGCCTCTGTGAAGTATCATAGCATTGTGAATGAGTTCATGATCAGAGAGTTGACATGATTCCCATGACATTTGAACATGAGGGAAAATTTCTAATTCAAATTTTCTCTAAAATTGTAGGTGTCACATTTGTCTGAATGCATGCTGAAATCCAAATGTAGCTTTATATAGTGTGAAAATGAGAAAAAAGGAAAAAAAAAAAAAAAAACCAGACACAAATGTTGCATTGCTACTCTAAAAGCATTTTATGGAAGGGATTAATTTTAAATTCACTTCTGCCTTTTGTTTTCAGATGAACAGCTTGTGGCTGTTCATGTAGCTCCTTCAAGTCAAGATTTGCTGATATGGTGTCTAGTGTCTGCACTGATTGGAAGGAATATACAAGCTGTTGTATCGATGAGTGTACACTGGGCTCTCCATTAAAGACACAGGAAGTAGAAAAGTCTCTAAGGAGAGAACAATTTCTTGTTTTGTGAGATTTTTAAGTAACAGTCTTAACATCGATTTATTATATTTTTATTTACTATTTATTACAATTTATTCACTTTGTATCTCAGCTGTGGCCCCCTCCCTAGTCTCCTCCCAGTCACATGCTCCCTCCTTCTTTTTCCCTTATGCCCCTCCCCTAGACCACTATAGGGGATGTCCTCCTCCCCTTCCATCTGACCTTAGCCTCTCAGGTTTCATCAGGACTGGATCCATTGTCTTCCTCTGTGGCCTGGCAAGGCTGCACCTGCCAGGAGGAGGTAAACAGAGAGCCTGCCACCGAGTTCATGTCAGAGACAGCACCTGCTTGATGTAGCTCATGGACTCAATCTCCAAGTTGGTTCCCTAGTAAGAGGAGCAAGGACTGTCTCTGGCATTAACTTAAAATTATTAATATATAAAATAAAGAGATTAATTGCTTACCACGTGGTGTGGGTTTCATCGAATTTCATAAATAATAAGTCCCAGTGAAATGTTAACATTATGAGTGTTCTAATTAAAATGAGTTCTATAAAAATCAACTCCAAGAGATCTCCAACTCTGGAAACATTCTCACTACTGCAGTCCATAAGTATTTGATTTCCATGTTGAGTTTCTTGCCAGGAATCCATTGCACAACATGGCTCTCCTTTAAATATGCCCACTTTTTTTTCATACAATCCAGTTATGAATTATCTCCCAATTTAAATGCTCCCAGTAGCATTTAGTAGTTATTATTACCTCTGTAGCTATTTTTTCAATAAACAAAATTGGACTTGTTTTATATATATATATATAAAATGATAAAATGAGTTGAAACTTCTTTGCAAGTTTAGCATTTGAAGATTACTCAAAGTTGGTCTTCTGGTTTGATTATTTTGACTTCCAGAATTCCTCTGTGGAAGTACAGCTAGAGCAGAATGCCTTACTTAGAGCAATGTCCCTGCCATGAGGGAAATAGGAGTAGAATAAGTTATTAAGCTCTTTATAAATCTTGGATTATTTTAGCATTAAAAATACATATCACTAAAAAGCATGCAGAAGGTAAAATGGTTTTTGAGATATTCTTAAAGAAGATCTGTAGAAAGAAATGTTTGTAAATTGTTAATCAGGAATAAACACATTCCAATCAAACACATAGAAATTTTAATTGTTCTTTAAAACTCTTACTTTCAGGATGTTGCCAGAGTAAATGATTATCTTCTAATTATGCAATTGTTCTGCTGTGGTACTTCAATTTCCAATCAAGGCTGTTATGGTTTGCACACACTGAACAGACTGAAATATTCTTATGAACATAAGAAATCTATGGGCCTGCTTTAGTTCCAGGACCTTTGTCTCATTTTGCACACAGGAGAAAAGTTGTTACATTTCAAAAATATTTGAACTGAAACTTGACGGTCCTAATAGTATACTGTTGTTCAATTCTGGTTATAAAAGCTGATGCAAACCTAAGATTTTGAACAGAGAAGGAAGAAGATGATATGAAGAGAATGAATATGTGTAAAATAATCATTGCTCATATTGATGATAACTTTGGAATAATAATCATGGAATAATAACTTTCCTCATAGAATCAGAGGAACCCAAGAGCCAGGCATTATGGCTCTATGAAATTATGATTTTCTAGATCACCAGATTTTTTATTTTCTTTAAATTTTTTCATTATTTTTTAATTTATTTTTTATTTATTAAAATGTATTCATTTTGTATCCCAGCTGTAGCCCCCTCCCTAATCCCTTCTCAATCCTGTCCTACCTTCTTCTTCTCCTCCCTTGTCCTTCCTCAGTCCACTGATAAGAGAGGTCCTCCTCCCCTTCTATCTGACCCTAGCCCGTCAGGTCTCATCAGGACTGGCTGCATTGTCTTCCTCTGTGGCCTAGTAAAGCTGCATCCCTCAGGAGAGATAAATAGTCATTTTATTTTTTTTAAATGACTACTTAGGGGTCTGAAGTACTGTTTCATTGTCTACCTTCAAGATGACTCTTAAAGGTGATTATGTCACAAATTCTCTCTCTCTCTTTTTAAATCAACATTTGCAAACAATGATCAGTGGATAGGAATGCCCAGGGTCTTTAACCCCCATACATTTAAGATAAGTATTTATCATTCCCTTATCAAGACACATTAATCTCTCATTATGGATCAAATTCTCAAGGCAAAAACTGTAGAATAGTTGAATGTGAAAAATCTATATAACTCAGATTTTTGCAGATCTGGAAGCAGGAGAGAGGGAAGAAAGAAGGGAGTGAGGGTCACTTTTAATTTTATGAACACGAGGAAGCTATTGGCTTCAGGGAGATGAGCTAAGCAGGTGGCTGTGATTACTGGCAGTGCTGATTTATGATGTATTTTTCTAGGTTGTGATTACATGGTTTTCTTACTAAGTGTGTTACTCTAAAACAAGGAAGAAGGGATAAGAAATTGTTTATCTTTATAAACAAAATACTGGCCAGCTATATATGAAAAGACTGGCATTGGTTATCTATGAATGGTAGGGGAAAATGGCCAACAGATATGAGATATCTCTGAGTATACGCTTGTCACCATGTTTATATTACACAAATTTAGAAAACAGATAAAATCAGTGAGGATAGCTGAAATATAGTTGAACTAAGTTCCTATCACTATGGTGGCCTCCTGTAGGCAGGAGACCACCAAGATGCTAAAGACGGTGAGCTGACACAGGTCAGAAAGTGGGCAAGTCAAAATTCCATGGTTTTTGGAAATAAAAGAAATGAATTCAGTATAATATATCCAATTCATAGGTGATAGAAGGATGGCTATATTAAAGTGTTTACATAATGTAAATATGTGTATATATAAATATCTCATATGCGTATATGAATTCTTACAGGTGTCATGTGCAATATTTGTAAAAGCACATTCATGTGTATAGTATATGCCTGTATATAACATACATGTGCACAGACATATGGAAGTTCTGTTTATTGAAAAGGTCTAGAAGCAATGATATTCCCATATTGGAATCTAATCTTTATGACTCTTTAAAATAATTGAGAACTCCTTGAAGTAATAACTGGATCTCTTGCTAATTCTGGGGAAGTACAAAGTTGAACAGCCTTTGTGCTTTAAAAAGTGCTAGAGCACTCAAAGCATTGAGCAAATACGAATGATGTGGGAATCAGCTCTAATGACCTGCCACTGACCAAATCCAGGTAAAAGGGAAACTGAGCTCACAAGAGCAGATAGCTTATGCTCCAGTATGAGTACAATCTACATAATGAAAGAAAGGTGTCCACTAGGTGAATGGAATAGATAAAGAAATGATATTGAATGCCCCTGCTATACTCATTGTAGAACGTTAAACAATAAGTGCAGAAACACTGATGAAACTGGAAGGTCATGACCTTGTAAACATCACAGCAATGATGACCCAGAAAGTAATCACCATAAATACAACTAACATATGGAAGTTGTTGACAAAACATATATTTTGGTACTCTGGGAATGACAACTTCTCAAGTCTTGTTCATCACAAGTGAAACCAGTGGCGTTTCCTTAAAAGAAAAAAGACAAAAAGAAAACTGGATACAGAACTTTGAGCCAGTGATCAAATTAATCAATGAGTCAATAAGGAAAAGTTGAGGGCAGCTACTGGTCCTTTCCCGTGTACTGTTTCCTCACACAGCAAACTGAAAGTCATGTGAAAGGTGGTAGTGAAGCAAGCTCTTAGAAAGTGTACATATCAGGGCAATCGTACTGCGTGCCTTTAATCCCTGCATGCAGGAGGCAGCGGCAAGTAGATCTCTGAGTTCAAGTCCATCCTGGCCTGCAAAGGAAGTTCCAGGGCAGCCAGGAATACACAGGGAAACCTTGTTTCAAATAACCAAAAGAGAGGAAGAGAGATATGGGGATGGAGAGGGAGATGGAGAGGAAAAGAAAGAGAAAGAGGGATAGGAAGGAGGAAGAAGGAGAAGGAGAGGGAAACGAAGAGGAAAGGGAGAGAGAGATAACACATATGACATAAGATAAAAGCAGTTTAATCTGCACATCATTTGCATTGTTCAGATAAGAATAAAGCACATGCAAATGCTAACCATTAAATATGAATTGAGTGAATTGGGTGATTATGGCAATAGTTTAAATGCTTTTACATTTGTCTTCAAAACTAGTACTGTACAATGTAAATATTAGCAACAAAAGATGCTGAAATCATGGAAGCTATTTTCTTTGCTTAGCACATTAAATAGCAAATATGTGAAACTGACTAATCAAGAGACAAACTGAGAGGGACAGCATTTTTTTTTCTTAAATTTTGAGAAAGCAGAATAATTTTTGTATAATTTATTTATTTTTTATTCACTTCAGATCCTGATTGCAGACTCGTCATCATCCTCTCACAGTTCTGCTCTCCCTCCCTCCCCCTTACCCCTCACTTCTTCTTCAGAAAAAAGGAGCTTCCTTTCCCATCCACCAGAGCTCATCAAGTTGCATCAGGAGTGAGTTTGTCCTCTTCCCCTGTGGCCTGGCAAGGTAGTCCTTCCAGGAGTAAGTGAACAAAAAGCTGGCAAGTGAGTCCATGTCCTATGCAGTCCTCACTTTCCTTACTGGAGAACCCACCTGAAGCCTAAGCTGTCCATGTGCTACATCTTTGTAGGGGTCCTAGGTCCAGTTCATGCACAGTCCTTGGTTGATACTTCAGTCTCATCAAACCCCTCTGGGCTCTGGTTAGTTGGCTCTGGGTCTTCTTGTGGAGCTCCTGTCACCTTCAGGTCCTTTTCTCTTTCCTCCCACTTTTCCACAAGACTCCTTAAGCATAGCCCAATGTTTGGCTGTAAGTCTCAGCATCTATTTTGAGGTGCTTCTGGGTAAAGTCCCTCAGAGGACAACTCTGTCAGGTTCCTGTCTGCAGGCTTAGTAGGGTATAATTATATTTTTATTTTACACATGACCCCCCAAAAAGTACATATTTAAAACTTCAATGGGAAAAGTGACAGTTTCATTATTTCAGCACCTCAGTCTTGCTTCTCTGTCACTAACAGCATCTTCTTTGTACTTTCCTTTGAAGGCCTGCACAGTCCTCACAATTCTGGCTGTGGGACATCTTGATTTATTTAATTTAGCTTCAAGCATGACACAAAGGTGTAAGTATGTGGTCTTTGTAAGATGTAGAGCCAGGAGGTAAGCTTGGATCAGCTTGAATTCTGAGCCGCGAGCCCTAATGTCTACACCATGGTCTCAAGGCATTCATTTTTCAGAACAGCTGAAGAGGCAAATTGAGAAAAATGACTAGCAACTGTTGGCAGAAAGATTTGCGCTCAAGATAAAAGCACAGATCACTTTTATGGCTCATACTTTATAGAACAACATTTAAAACCTGGATAAAATCTAAGGAAGTAAAAGCACTCTCACCTAAGGAACTTCTAGAGTCTGTGGAGGGACCAAACTTCACTGAAGGTGACAGCACATAGAGCACAACCTCCCTTCAGGGTAGAGGCTTATTGTCACTAACAATATCAGACATCAGCTTGCTTGAACTTTTAAAGAACCTGAGTTAACAATGGTTAATAGGGCTTAGAAGCTGTTATCATGGTTACTGTAAACAAAGAACTTGGCTTGGTGTCTGATCTAGATCTGTGCCATAGTGAGACTCTAGAAAGTGGCTTCGTTTTTCTTTGTTAGTTTTGTCATCTGCAGAATATGGACAAGCCTATCATGTGTGGTAGTAGATAATTGAATGGACCCAGACATGGGTTTATTGTTAGAGAATTCTCACCAACAATAATTACAATTGTGTGCACAACTCTGAGTCAGAGGGAGTATAGGGAAGGGATTTCAAGTTTCAGCTGAGAGAATCTCTAACATTGGGACTTACGTAGGGAAAGAATCAGTGCCTACAACTGTACATTTGGCAGACACAAGAAGGCAGGAGTAGATGTAGTAATGAAGATAATAGCTGGGATGGGAACAAAACTCCAGACACAGGTGGGCATTAAGAAGCAGGAGGTAAAACAGCTCACCTTGGGGATGAATCATGCTATGCCTTGGGAAAGCCTGGAGGTTACATGTCATTCTCTAGCTTTGCCCAGTATGGTAGCCACTAGAAGCAAATGACTGTTTAGATGACTTAAAACTAAAGAAAACATTAAAATCAGACACGGAGATAACTCTCTGCATTTCTAATGATGCATCTAATGGTTACTGTCTTTGGTAGAAAGTTGCACAGATTTTATACCTTTTGGGGAGGTTCCAGGGGACAGTGCTGCTTCCTGAGGGCAGAATACTCCATATTTAGGCCTGTAGTTTTAGGATCTACAGCACTTAGGAAGAGAGAGCAGGGACTTTCACCTCTCTGCTGTGAGCCATTAGATCAAAAGGGGAGGAGAAACTCCCCTATTAGTGGAATTGGAGAAGGGCATGAGAGATGAAGGAGGATTGGAAGAAAATGAGTAAGGAGGCTACAGCTGGAATACAAAGTGAATAAACTGTAATTAATATAAAAATAAAAATATAATAAAAAAGAACAAGATAACAACAACAAAAAGAGCAGCTCAGTGGTCACCAGAATTCTTTTTAATATATTAATTATAGTTTATTCACTTTGTATTCCAGCTGTAGCCCCGTCCCTCATCCCCTCTCAAACTCACTCACTCTCCCTCTTCTCCTCCTATGGCCCTCTCCAAGTCCACTGATAGGGAGGCCCTCCTCCCCTTCCATCTGACCCTAGCCTATCAGGACTCATCAGGACTGGCTGCATTGTCTTCCTCTGTGCCCTGGCAAGGCTGCCCTCCCCTCAGAAGGAGGTGATCAAAGAGCCAGCCACTGAGTTCATGTCAGAGACAGCTCCTGTTCCTCTTACTAGGGCACCCACTTAGAGACTGAGCTGCCATGGGCTACATCTGTGCAGGAGTTCAATGCATGGTCTGTGGTTGGAGTATAGAGAGCTTCTGAAATCACCATAATTGTTGCATCCTTGTATAACATTGTGCCAGTGTGTGGAAGTAGGGCCCGATCCACTCAAGAAGGCCCTTGTAAATGAAAGCCCAACTATGAAGGAAAGGATCTTTAAGAGATGAAAGACAAAGAGACATTCTTTTGCTGGTAGGAAAGTAGAATGTGGCTGTGTTGTTGAGAAATATACATGACAGCCAAGAGCAGTGAGTGTCTATGAACATACAGAAGCCCTGGTCAACACCAAAAAGAAAGGAAGAACCTTGTTCTTATGAATAAAATTTTTTAAAAAAGAAAAACAGCCTACCACAGAGGACCTCTGAAAGACTCTAGCAGTGTGTCAAAGCAGATGCAGAGACTCATAACCAAACCTTGGGCAGAATGCAGGGAATCATATGAAAGAAGGGGGAGTTAGTATGACCTGGAGAGTACAGGAGCTCCACAAGGACCAAATATATCTGGGCACAGGGGTCTTTTCTGAGAATGTTTCTCCAACCAAGGATCTTGCATCGATATAACCTAGAACCCCTGTTCAGATGTAGCCCATGGCAGCTCAGTATCCAAGTGGATTCCCTAGTAAGGGGAACAGAGACTGCCTCTGACATGAACTCAATGGCTGGCTCTTTGACTTCCCCCACCCCCCAAAGGAGAAGCAGCCTTGCTAGGCCACAGAGGAGGACATTGCAGCCAGTCCTGAAGAGACCTGATAAGCTCTCTTATCAGGAAGGAGAGGAAGACCTCCCCTACCAGTGGACTTAGAGAGGAGCAGGGAGGAGACAAAGGAGGGAGGGTGGGATTGGGAGGGAATGAGGGAGAGGGCTACAGCTGGGATACAGAGTAAATAAACTGTAACTAATATAAAAAATAAAAATTTGATTAAAAAAATAAAATGGCTACCAAGTTGACTGGATCTGACCCTCAAATGTGATTCCTGTCTTATCTCATACTTTGATATTAGACTGACTGGATCCTAGGCAGGGAATGAAACTGAGCTCTGTCCAGATTTTGGACCTAAGGAAATATGATATCTCATTTCTCATTTTTGTGCTTTGTGGAGCTGGTAAATATGAGATATGGCCATTATGCAGTGATGGAAAGCTAACATATGACCCATATAAGCACAGCACAAGCTCATGCATATGTGAGGCAAGCTCACTGGACCTTGGCTACTAGCTTGTATGAGTCAAGTGAGAGGGTGTATTCTGGCACACAGCTTAGTGGTAGAGTTTATTACCTACTGATAATCAGCAAGTGACAACTGACCCCTACATGGGAGGCACTACGAGCCAGGCCCTGCAGGTTCATTAAATGTGCTAGAATCCCTAACATATATGCCCATTTGCAATGCAGACCAGAGGAAACTTTCGGAAGAGTTAGCCTGCCTTACATCATATATACCCTAGGTGAAAGTAACATGCCATGTTTAAGACTTGAAGGACTTTCTGTTCCTAAGGCAGAAGAAGAACATGGAAGGGCTGCCTACCCAATGCCTCTTAATCTCAAGATCTCATGCTTTCAATGTTCTCTGCACTTACTCTTGAGGATTACACATAAGAAAACAGAGGAGCTGTGTCAGTCCAAGGACGCTTGAAGAAATGTCCAGGAACACAGGCACACATAGAGAGAAGCATCCCCCATCCCACCCCAAAACATACTTTTATGCCCTTTTAAAATACAAAATAAAATACAATTTCCAAATGTGTTGCTGTTTAACCCAGATCAAAGGCTAAGTAAAGAGGTGTGTTCAAAGTTTTGTTGTTACTTTTGGCAATAGAACAGAGAGAAAGTGAAGCAATTACCTGACACTCCAATATATTTCCTTCTTCAAATAATCAGATATTTTCAATTCTCAATAGCTCCAAGAGAGTAAAGACTAAGTGTTCACACAACCAAGGAAAAACTGTGCAAGTGATGGCTGTTGACTATTATGAAATTATTACACATCGTGGCTGATATTTTTTATCTTTACATTAAATTTCCTGACCCTCTGAAATAACTCTAGTGTTGTGTAGTGGGTGGGATGATGAATGAAGGGGTGGGTCTAATGAAAATTTATGGTTGTGTTTACAGGGAACTGGCCTGTGAATCTGTAACCTACAAAGAAGGGTGGACGAGTGAATTAGGTGAGATTTGGGCATGTGGAAGGAGGTCAAGAAAGATAATCACCAGAAGGAGTTTACAGCAGACCCATGAGGACCAGCTCTCAAGGAGGGAGGGAGGAATGAGGGCATGCTGGGGGGCCCAATTGGAGGGTTGAAGTTTCCAAAAGAAGAAGTGAAGAAGACTGAGACAATCTGTTCCTGCTTTATAATTTTGCTCTCTGCCCCCTGTTGTGTAAACACCACCTTTCAGTCACATACAAATTATCTCCTTGGAGGAAGGAAACCTCGTAGGCTGCCCTAAGTGGCTCCTGACAGGAACTTGAGGAGTCCCTGAGGAGAAGAGGCATTTTTAAGGGAGCTGGAGAATCCAATTAACTTTCTCCCTGATGAACTTTGTCTCAGCTCTTTATCAGGGAGGAGATAGAAGGCAGGGATAAGAATTTAGACATGAAAAATTGTGGCTGAGCAAATAGGCTTCTAATGGGTTCCAGTTTCCTACACCTTTCGTAAAAACTTATGCCTTAGAAAAGGAATAACATTTAAAGAACAATATTATTTCCTTATAAGGAATAGCTTCTCAACAATGATATTATTGTTCCAAATCATTATATCAGGAATAGCAGGTTTGAGACATTGTGTGCCCAGTCCTCTAAAATCACCTGGGCTTTTGAAATTGTGGAATAGTCTCAATCAGGAACACTATGTTCAAATTTTGCTTGCTGTGGTTTTATTAAAGTGCAACGTTAGAAATTTGCTCTTCTGTAATTTTCTTATTGTGGGTTTTCCTTGTCTCTCCATTTGCACATTTAGGTCAGGAACAAAATTTCTTTCAAAGCCATGGGATGGACAAAGGCTTAGGAGTCTAGGGATTAGCTGCTGGTCATTTCACTGTAAACATGGACATGAAGAACCAAGACCAATGACCAGGATGGATCCACAAGGCACAGCAACTATGTACAAACACGCACTCTGACAGATACGCATTTCTCAAATTGAACTAGTGAGGGTGGGGAGAAAGCGGAGGAAGGCATTGTGTTTCTCTCTGTTCCTGAGGACCTGAACAAAAGAGGCAAAGCAGTCTCCTTCCCCTAGCCTTCTTCTGATCCTGTTGCCTTCACACCATGTTCTGTTCAATAATGCCGCCTTGACCTCACAGGAGAACATGATCCCAGGAGTGAATATACTGGCCTGAGATAATACTTGTTTATAAATTAGGTGTTGCTTGTCCAACCACACGTAGTACTCACAGTTTCCCCGTGACTTGTGCCAATCAAGAGTATTTGCAGTGTATACTTTCTTTAAAGGACATATCTCACGATACATTATCCAAACAGCTTCTGTCTGACAGCTTATCATATGCATATTGAATATAAGAATTCTAGGGGCAGGAAGAGCAGGATAAAAAAATGACAGAGTTGAGTCTGCAGAATCAGAGGAAGGGGAAGAACTCATGCTGTCAGTGTCACTAGTGCACGGTTGGCTGTGTAGACCACAGAATGCCAGTTTAAAGAGAACTCTCTTGCTTACCCCAGAACACAGGTTTTTGTTTTGTTTTGTTTTGTTTTGTTTTGTTTTTTTAAGCAGGACAGGACCGCATTTTTCTGGTGCAGCTGAACACGTGTTTGAAATGGGATATGTACAGCTGCTTGGTATTACTAATCCACATTCATTAAATATGGTTGTTTAAGTTTCCACTAATAAGTGAATAAAGGTTAATTTTAAGTTTTTAATAATATATTTCAGGTCCTTTGAAGCTATCTATTTAGGAGGAAAGAAAGACAACTGGAAATTGGTCGGTTTCATCCTATTGTCTTCAGCACAAGGTCCCCCAAAATATAACAGCTCCACCCTGCACATACATTCTATCATCCAGTCTTGTGATTCATGGAGCCTGTTTGATTTTGTTTCAAAATATATGATATACAAACTCGCGTTTCGGGTAAGTGCCACTAATAACACTTGCTCTGGTCATTTGTGTCAGATTCAGCGAGAGTCATCATGCCCTCAGCTGGGTGCACTCCAGGTTGGCTGATGGCACTTTGATTTCCGATGGCACCAGCTGCAGCGCTTGTTTGTGCTACCTGCTTTCTCGACATCTAAAATATTAGCTCAGCCTGTTCCCAGGGTTGCCGGGCAGATGTAGAGAAGGATAATCGAATAGACTGAACCTCTCTCTCTATATAAAAAAAAATTAAAAGCTGTATTGTTGAAGGTATATTGTCAGGGAAGAATAAGTACAGGTATTTTAGCAATCTACCAAGTACCATGGGTTCTATATTACACACTTGCGTTCTTCTGGGTAGTTCACATTCCTTCTTACTTCTACATCTTACACATGTATAGTACCCTCCTCTGCTTCTTCATTGCTCTGCTCCTATATTGACTTTCATATTTGTTTCAAAATTAGGATAACATTATTTCCATTAGGAAGATTTCTCTAATCTCTGGACTAGATAGGCTTCACTCCCCTAGGATTTTCAGAACTGTTGGCTTATGCACTGTTAGAAGAACCTGTGGTTTCCTGTTGTTGTAATGGCTCCCATTCTTGAAGATAATGAGGAGATTTTCACTTATCTCTTTCAATAACCCAGATTAGTTCTTATATAAAACACATATATAGAATTACTTATGTCCACAGGAGGTGTATTAGAAGCTTGTCTATAATTACCACCTGTAGAAATAAGAATATCTTTTCCAGACATCATCTTCAAGTGCTGTCTCCCTTGCAGCCAACCTGATAATATACAAGAGTTCATAAAATTAGTTCAAATTGTCGTTGCTTAAAAAAAAAAATAGAGGAACTTAACTGTTCTATCCAATAACTTTTTCTCCAAAAGATAAAGTTGGATCTTTAATGTTATCAACTAATCCAGACACCATAACTTATACAGAGTGTTAAAAAGTAATGGGCCTGGAAGTCATTCCTGAAGGCCCCCATTTGTCACTTCCATGAGGATTTGTTACAATTTACTACCATACTATATTTTTTAGGCTGCGATCAGCTTTCTAGCTAGGTTGGCACTTAGAGTGAAGTCTAGCATTTTGTTCAATAACTTTCTTATGATAGACTGTCAAAAGTTCCACCTGAACTCCTGTTAAATTGGATCAACTTCTGCACCCACACATAATTACTTGGTTGCGGCCATGGAGAGCTATAAATTGTCTGATAGGACCCAATTTTCCTTTTAGCAACCTGAGATACCATCTCCTATTCTGTTCTTTAAATGAGCCAAATTGTCTGTTTCTTAGAAAGGCTTTTGGGATCTTGGCTGTTTTAATCTGTTTCCTCATCCCCTTATCTCCCAAATGCAATACCTATACATACTTTACATGATTATTCCATTTTCCTCTCCAAATTTTCTGCTGACCATAAACTAGTAGTTTAGTAACACCAATTAAAGCCATGAAGTGATTAACAAAGGCATCTTTCTTCCAAGTCTCCAAATAAGCGAAATACATTCAATTTTCACATCTGATTCATGGGATTTGCACACTAGGCCTTGCTGTAATTGGATAAGCTCTCTTTAAGTTTCTGGTAAAAGTATACTCAGTTTGAGAGAATGATACAAAATTTTGATACCTACAGGAATTTTTTTATTACCTTCTCTTTGCTAAATTGATGTCTTGGAAGTATTTCAAAGACAGAATTTTATGTTGCATTTATTTTAAGATTTACTAATGACATTTTTATATTGTCTATTAGTTTTTATATTTTGGTTATGAACCTTAGCCTTCAAGAGCTAAGCCTTCTCTCCAGATCTGTCTTTTTGTATTTGTTTATTTATTTTATTAAATATAATTTATTCACTCGTGTCCCAGCTATAGCCCCCTACCCATTCCCCTTACAATCCTGCCCTCCCTCCCATACTCCTCCCCCAGTCCACTGACAGGGGAAGTCCTCCACCCCCTTCCATGTGTTCCGCCATAGCCTATCAGTTCTCATCAACACTGTATTGTCTTCCTCTGTGTTCCAGTAAGGCTGTTAGCCTCCTGGAGGAGGTGATCAAAGAGCCACTGAGTTAATGTCAGAGACACTCACTGTTCCCCTTACTACTAGGGTACCTACTTGGAGACTGACCTGCCATGGGCTACATCTTTGCAGGGGTTCTAGGTTATCTCCATACATGGTCCTTGGTTGGAGTATCAGTCTCAGAAAAGATCTCTGAGCCCAGATGTTTTGGTTCTGTTGTTCTCCTTGTAGAGCTCCTGTCTCCTCTAGGTCTTTCATCTCCTTCTTCTTTCCTAAGATTCCTTGCACTCATACCCAAAGTTTGGCTATGAGTCTCAGCAACTGCTTTGATACCCTGCTGGGTAGAGTCGTTGAGAGGCCCTCTCTGGTAGACTCTTGTCCTGTTCCCTGTTTTCTCCCTCTTCCAAAGTCCATCCTGTTTTCCTTTCCATATGAAGATTGAACAGATTGAACATCTTACCCAAGGTGCTCCTTCTTGATTAGCTTCTTTAGGTGTGCATATTTTAGTATATTTATCCTATATAATATATCTAATATCCACTTATAAGTGAGGATATACCATGAGTGTCTCTCTGCTTCTGGGATATCTCAGTCAGGATGATCTTTTCTAGGTTCCACCATTTGCCTGCAAATTTCATGATTTCCTTGTTTTTAATGGCTGAATAGTATTCCATTGTGTAAATGTACATAGTTTCTGTATCCATTCCTCAGTTGAGGGACATCTTGAGTGTTTCAAGATTCTAGCGATTAAGAATAAAGCTGCTGTGAACACGGTTGAGCAAATGTGCTTGTTGTGTACTTGAGCATATTTTGGATATATGCCTAGGAGTGGAATAGCTGGATCTTGAGGTAACACTATTCCAAATTTTCTGAGAAAGCACCAGATTGCTTTCCAAAGTGGTTGTACAAGTTCACATTCCTACCAGCAATGAAGGAGGGTTCCCCTTACTCCACATTCTCTCCAGCAGATATGTCTTGATTTTTGACTGCTTCGTATGTTCTTAATGTGAACTTGACAGCTATAGGAGTCTTAAATAAAAAAAATCATCTAAGCATGAAAGCTACTGTTCAACACAGATAATCCACAGAAAAAGCACATGCTATATTATAAGAACTTAGTGAATATCACTCAGTATAGTTAACATTTGTTCTTGTTTCATATAAAACTTACAGTTTGTCATGATATTTTTCAACATGCATGCTTTTACCTTTTTCTAAACAAAAATTTGTATGTTTACAGAGCATTATATGATGTTTGTGTATATTATACAATGTGCAAATCAAGTTAAATATGTTTCCTTAGAAGTTTATTATTGGATCTCCATCAATAAATGGGACCTCATGAAACTTAAAAGCTTCTGTAAAGCAAAAAATACTGTTAGAACAAAACAACTACCTACAGACTGGGAAAGGATCTTCACCAACCCTATATCTGACAGAGAGCTGACATCCAGAATATATAAAGAACTAAAGAAGTTAAAAAGCAACAAATCAAGCAATCCATTTAAAAAATGGAGTACAGAGCTAAACAGAGAATTCTTAGTAGAGAAATATAGAATGGCAGAGAAACACTTAAAGAAATGTTCAACGTCCTTAGCCATCATTTACATCATTTACAGAAAGATGTACATCAAAACGACCCTGAGATTTCACCTGACACCCATCAGAATGGCTAAGATCAAAAACTCAAGTGACAACACATGCTGGAAAGATTGGGGAGAAAGGAGAACCCTCCTCCTTTGCTGGTGGGAATGTAAACATGTACAACCAATTTGGAAATCAATCTGGCACTTTCTCAGACAATTAGGAATAGTGCTTCCTCAAGATCCAGCTATACCACTCCTTGGCATATACCCCAAAGTGTCTCAAGTACACAATAAGGACATTTGTTCAACCATGTACATAGCAGCTTTAGTTGTAATAGCCAGACCCTGAAAATAACCCAGATGTCCCTCAATGTAGGATGTAGGAATGCATACAGAAATTGTGGTACTTTTACACAATGGGATACTACTCAGCAATTAAAAACAAGGAAATCATGAAATTTGCCAGAAATTTGCCAGCAATAGGACCTAGAAAAGATCATCCTGAGTGAGGTAACCCAGAAGCAGAAAGACACACATGGTATACTTTCACTTATATAGACCTATAAGATAGGAGAAACATACTGAAATCTATCTACCTAAAGAAGCTAAACAAGGAGGAGGACCCAGGGTAAGATGATCAATCCTCACTTAGAAAGACAAATGGGATGGACATTGGATGTTGGCAAAAACAAGGAACAGGATAGGAACTTACCACAGAGGGCCTCTGAAATTCTCTACCTAGCAGTGTATCAAAGCAGATACTAAGACTCATAACCAAACCTAGGGAAGAGTTCAGGGAATCATAAGAAAGGGGCAGGGAGGAGATGAGGAAGGGAGGGTTGGGTTGGGAGGGAATGAGGGAGCAGGATATAGCTGGGAAACAAAGTTAATAAACTGTAACTAATATTAAAAAAAACAATTAAACAAGAAGTTTATTATTTGTTCAAGCTTGAAGCATTCAAAATCTTATGTCTCAGTCTATTTAAATATCCTGGACATATTGTTACCTATCACCTCCCTCCCACAAGTCAGCACATCTGACTTTCATGTTCCTACCTGTGACTTGCAAATGGTACGGCAGCTCTTCTCTTCCCCTGCCCTGATTATCCACTCTGAAGCCTCTGAAAACCATTATTCTACTCACAGTTTCTATAAGATCATTTTTTATTTAAAGGTATTTTTATGCAGTTCACTTTGATTTTATTTACTTCTCCCTTGACTCCTCCCACAACATCCACATCACCCTCCCTCTCAACTGTGCCATCTTATTCTCTCTCCCTTTCTCTCTCTAAAAGTAGCCCCCCCCCAAAAAAAAAAACCACATAAAAACAGAAATCAAAACAAATAAGCAAAAGACCAACAAGACTAAAAATTAAAAATGTCAATATGAAACAAAGCATGTTATATCTTGTCTTTTGGCCAACTACTCCTGGTTATGGGGCCTGATCGGGATTGTGATTGATATATACCCAGTGATCTCCATTGGAGAAAACTTGTTTTCCCTTTGCCAGTGGATATCAATTGTAATAGTTTCTCTATTAGAAGTGGGATTCCATGTCCACTTGCCTCTCTCAGTCCCCTGACCCTGTCTAGCGTGAACCTTTGTGGGTCTTATTTGTGCTGCAACAGTCTCTATGAGTTTATTTGTACATAAGTCCTATTGTTTCTGGAAGACATGATTTCCTTGGAGGTGTTCATCAACTCTGGCACTTAACACTCTTTCTGCTTCCTATTCTGCAAGGATCCCTGACCCCTGAGCGGAGGGGTTTGATGAAGATTTCCCATTTAGGACTGAGTGCTGCAAAGTCTGTCACTCTTGGCACCTTGTCCAATTGTGTATCTCTGGGTCTATGTACCCACTAACGTGGTCACTGATATTTGGGTTGTTACTGTTCTTGGAGTAGCTCATATTTAATGAGAAATTATCAAAGTTCATAAAACATTATTGTGCAACCCTGATGCTCAGCAGGCTGAAGCAAGGAAGGTCCTGAAGCCAAGATCAGTCCAATGTATTTATTAAGACACTGTATCCGAAAAAAAAAAAAAAAAAAAAAAAAACAGTTTTTATAAAATTTTTCATGATTTAAGAGTTGATGCCCCAGGTCCCGCCTCTGAGAAAAAGGTATCGGACGGGTCTGATGCTCTTTGGGTGGATGACACCTAAATGAACATCGGTACAAAGTCCCAATTTATTTCTAATATCAGAGATCAGACCTCTACTCTTGCCTGATGCGTCTAAAACAAAAAGGGGAACTGTGGAGAGCTGCGTAATGCCGCGCCTTAAAGATGGAGCTGGTTTCCGCCTTCCACCTTCCCGATGGTGAGTGCTCTCTGTCACGAACAACTCCATATTTGGCTAAGGCTGAGGATCTGGCTTGCTTCCATGTATGTGGACCTATCTGCATTGCCCCCGTGGCACGCCTGGGTTGGCTACCCAGAGGCTATTTAAGCTGTGGGCTGGCTTTCCCCAGGGTCTGATGATTGTTCAAGGTTCCTGAATAAACTGCATTGAAAAAAAAGAAAAAGAGAAGGGGCGACTGCTGGGATACAAAGTGAATAATCTGTTATAAATAAATAAATTAATTAATTTAAAAAAAAAGAGTCTAGTTATTTTACACCTTAGAAAAATACTTTTCATTTTAAAATTATTTATGTTCCAATGCCCTAACATTTCTTTCTTAAGGTTCACATAGTTTGCACAGTAGGTAAACTGAACACTACATAGAAAAATACACTGCATCAAGGGATTGGATACTCAAATATTCATGAAAAGAGGCAAGGCAAGACTTCTGTTTCTAAGCCTTAGATTGGGTATTGCCTACTACAGCTGGCTTTGAGCGGTAACATGGGCATTTTAGAGTATGGAAATGATGTTAGCAGAGCAAAAGACATGGAGTGTAATAAGGTTTAGAGCAAGAACTGATTATTTCTAGCTATGTGATTCACCATGGGTAACTTCTGTAACATTTCAGATTTACTCCTTCTTCTTCTTTTTCTTCTTCTTCCTATTATTATTATCATTGTTACAATGAGTGTGTCTGTGTGTGTGTGTGTTCTTGGATGAGTACAAACATGCCTGTGCCGTGGAACACGTGTGGAGGTCAGAAGAGAATTTAAGAGGTTAGTCTTCCCCTTCCACTTTCTTTGAGGCATAGTCTCTTGTTGTCTGCTGTGCATGGCAACCTATGTGCTTTGAGAAGTCCCAGATATTCTCCTTTCTCTGTCTCCCACCTCCACATTAGAATACTGGGGTTCAAAATGCAGACTCCCATGCAGACTGCTGTGTCAAACTTTTGTGTGTATTCTAGCAAATTGAACTTAGGTCCTTACACTTGTGTTTTTCTTTCCTTCCTCTGACAAGGTGTAGGAATTCATGAATAATCTGTAAAATGGGCTACTTAGAGATCAACAGGAACAAGCGAGACCAAGAAGAAGAGAAGCAAATTTCTGTTGTAAAAGTGCATGCATTATTTAACCAGAGATACACCACAATAACGTCTTTTCTCATAGTTTTGCAAGCTGAAATTCAAAATGAAGGTGCTGGCAGTACTATTTTCTTCTGTGGTCTCTCTTTTATTTATAGATAGCTTCAGTTTCCTCTTGTCTTCATAAAGACTTGCCTATGTGTATGTCTGTTTTAACAGCCTTAGGCAAACACCATTCCCATTGGATTTTCATTCATCCTCATGACTTCACTTTATGTTAATTGCCATCGTCACGCCCAATTCCCAAATCATATCTTGAGATTCTAGAGGTTACAACTTGAACAAATGAATTTTGTAGGGACACAATTTGGTCCATAAAATTTTACAAATGGGGAAAATTTGGTGTAGCTGCAGAACTGTTTGTGCTGAAGAAGTAAGAATGGGGCCACTGCTGCCCAGGTCGCTGTGAAGTCTGTATTGGGAGAAGTAAGAAGCAAGGTAACAAATTTGGAAAGCGGAAAAAAATGGAGAAAAATGTTATTGGTTAAAAATCAGATTTTTACACCTGATATTTCCTCTTTCCAAGGAGCTCATTTCCAGATCCACTGAAATTTGTTCCACCAAATAATTAGAGTCTCTGCTTAAAGTCACAGCTCCAAATTGGCACCAAGCAATACTCTGCTAAGGATTACTCTCTTACTCTCTCAAAAATTTAATTTGTTGTGACCTAATTTGGCACAGGTATTAACTCTGGGAATGATTCAATCTATATGTTTGAAGTTTGAAAGTGAAAAAATCTAAAAATTAAAAATGTATAATAATTGTTTAAGTAAAATAAAGTCATAATGTATCAGAGACATACTATATTTAGCATTAATATTCCACTCAATGCAAGTTACATAGTTGGAGATTGGTGGGGTTTTACTATATTATCCTTCTTTGTGGCAGTGTATGAACTTTATAAGAATGAAGGCCTTGGTTCAATCTATCCACTGCATGTTTGCACACACTTGTGCACAAACACACATACACACACACACAGAAAGAGAGAGAGAGAGAGAGAGATTGCCTTCTTATGGTTCTTCCTCACAGCTAACCTGTCATCAGCATGTATTTCAGAGAACTTGGGTTGTGAGCAGATACTATGAGCCAGGATAGAGAAAGAAAATGTATAAAAGTTGGTGATAATGCAAAATTAAACTTACAAAATCTTGAAACTGTTACTTAATACGATTAATCTGTTCTCTCCTCAGTTTTCCATTTATACGTTTGAGACATAACATGGTAGAAAGTAAATTACCTGGCTAGACTTCACTTTTTACAGTAAAAATGATGATTTTAAAGAAATAGCATATGATTATATTTTTGTTATAACTACACATGTGAAAAATTAAAATACTTCTGGGTATATCTGCTTTCTCCCTTATAAAAAATGAACAGATATGTGCAAAATTAATGAATAGCCACACATAAACTATTGTCTATGTTACACAAAAAGGGGGAGATAATATTTGAGAAGCTGAACATCTCTCATGTTTCTGTTTGTTTGTTCGGGTTTGTGCCTGACAAAATGAAGGATCATTTGAGCAAACAGGTCCCAAGGTGAGAGCTACACATTACTGAGTACGTTTGTCCCATGACCATTTTCTGAAACCTTTCCTTCTAAGATCAGCTCTTCTAGAAGCTGACATTACCTTGCCTGTTTTACAGATAAAATAACTGAGGCACGGGGTATGATGATAAAGCCACAGGCTGGTGACACAACATTCCATCCCAGTTCTGGTCAACAGAAAAATCCACAGTCACTTGTAAAACAAATACACAAGGTTATTTGTGATAATTAAAATTTTGGTATTTCTTAAACACAATCATCAATAAAAAGATCAATAATTGGCTTAAAATAAACGTTTCAATATTATTTCACACATTTATTTGGATTCCTGATTGCAAACTACCTTCTACACTGGATACTTTCCCTGAACAGTCAACCTTCTACCAAATGTTCATCTTCTCATACATAAAAGAGGTTGTTTTTGATACCTCAGTTAGGCTTGGTATATTCTTTACTTTTCTTGTTGTTGTGACAGAATTCATGGCAGAAAGCAACATAAGGAAGGAACAGTTTATTTTAGCTTACAGTTCAGGGAGGTACTGTAGTGAGACTTTTTGACTTCTTTAAAGACAGA
Source organism: Meriones unguiculatus (assembly GCF_030254825.1). NCBI lineage: Eukaryota > Metazoa > Chordata > Mammalia > Rodentia > Muridae > Meriones > Meriones unguiculatus. Next base: position 53,630,783 of record NC_083364.1, on the reverse strand, counting down.
AATGTTATGTGAATATGCTTTTGTTTTAATCCCAGGTGTGGGGTATTGGGCTGCTTCAGACTGCCCATGGCTGTTTGACTATGTTTTGCCTCCTGCTCTAGTTAAGGGCCTTCATTTTGCAGCTGAGGGTGGTTTATGTTTGTAATTCTGGGTATATGATACAGCCACACAGTGAGGACAAAACATTCTTCAGAGGTGATATAGATGCCAGAGCCCTAAGAGAGGTGGCAGCTGCTGCTTCTCCTGGTGTTGCCCCTGTTGTTCCTGATGATGTCGCTCGTTGCTGCAAGCACTGTTGTCTGGATGGCTGGTGCTGGTTTGGAGCTATCCTGACAATGAAGTTCAAACTACTCCCAAGCAACTAGACACTCCTAAACAGCAGAAAGTGGTCTAACCATATTGATACTCCCTTTCTCCTTTAAATTTCTTTCTTTCCTAAATAGTGTCAGGGATTTGAAAGGGATCGGGTGGTGTTGGAGGTAGAAAAATGAACCCAACAAATAGCAAAAAGTCTAGTTACAAGATACAGTCTATTTTGGTGAGAAAAATCATGGTAACAAGAGAGGGAATAGCTGGTCTCATTGCATCCACAGTCAGAAAGGAGATGGACTATAAAACTCAAGGTCCATCCAGTTGTGACTCACTTTTGTTTAAAAAAGCCACACATCCTGCAGGTTCAACAAACTTCCCCAATAGCATCACCTGTTAGAAACCAAAAGTTCAAAGACATAAGCCTATGGGTGATGGTTCACATTTAAACTATAACTCTCTGCCCTTGGCTCTCATAGGCCTATGGCCATCTAAAAATGCATAATGCATTCCTTCCAACTGCAAAACTATTCATAATCTTACCAATTCAAGCACTGATGAAAGCTCTAATATCCAAAGTCTCTTCTGAGACCATAGGAAATCTTTTATTTTCCTGCCCTGAGTAGTCGCTTAGGTTTTCAGTGCCAAGGATGGTTTCCCTCTTGTTATGTAGGTCTTAGTTTCAATTAGAGAGTTGTTGGTTATCAATAGATATGTTAATATGGACAAGGGGAAACTCACAAAGCCTCAGGCTTACATAAAAAATTAAAGACAACTAAGGAATACTGAGAGTTGAAAAAATAGTCTACCCCAGTGAGGAGCACAAAAACTGATAATATCAAATGATCATTCCTGAAAATATAAAAAGTAGCATTGTATATAGTGAATAGGCTATATTTATGCATCTAGAAATATATATGTATACACACATATGTAACAACAGTTAATGAAAAAGTGGCCATGAATTTGAAAGAGAAAGAGGAGGTGGAGTACGTGTGAGGATTTTGAGCAAGGAAAAGGAAGGGTAAAATGATACAATTATAATCTCAAAAAAAAAAAAAAAACAAACCCAAAATATTTTGTAGTTCAAGTATACAATGATGCAGAGTGATACTTTGTTTGCCTGTTTGTTTATAATATATGTAGATGTATACAAGTAAAAGTGTATAAATGTACATGTAGAAGCAAGAGGAGGACATCTTGAGTGCACTGTCCACTCAAGACAGTGGACTTTTTGATGGGATTTTTTTATAGGATTTCTGAAAATTCTGTAATTTACCAAGTGTGCTAGTCTGACTGAACAAGAAGTCCCATGAAATAACTTGTCTCCACTTCCTTTGTATTAGTATTAAAGTACATGTCACTACACCATGAGTATTTTTGTTTTTGTTTACAAGTTCTGGGAATCAAACTCATGACCTCATGGATGCCAGAAAAGCACTTGGCTGACTGAGCTACCCATCTACCCCAAGAGTTTTAAATTTACTCATACATTATTCATGCCTAGAAAATATTATTTTGTAGTTAGATTATTACTCGTGTTATAACATTTCCCCAAATTTTGCATTTAACATTTAGCAATTTAAATAATGCTCCCCAAAATGTATGCCCTATCATGACACCAAAAAATGTAACTTTATTCAAAATTTGTATTTTTGAAAATGTAGTAAGTTAAGCAGATCATAATGAGCTCATTCTGAATTTACAGAGGGTTCTGAATCATAAAGGAAAAAAAAGAGATATTGGTCAAAAAGAAAAGATGATGTAAGGGTGGAGATAGATTTTTAGATTACATGTGGCTCCAGTATTTTCTGAATAATTGAGAAATCTACTATTAGCCCTTATGCATAGCATCCTTATTATTAGAAAAAACTAATACTAAGTGATGGCCCTGATGCCTGGTGCAGTCAAGAGCTGATGTACGAGTGGAAGTTTTTCATTGTTGTTATTGATATTTTACATTGCTTAATAGCTGACCTCATCATGCCTTTGCAACTAAACTTCTAGTATGCCTGTTGATTGGCCCAATTACATATCTTAATATGTTTAAACATAATTAGGTTTATGGAATATGTTGCATAATGTCAAGAAAAATAAATCAGAAAGGAAGAATTATGAGTAATCTGAAAAAAATATTCTGAATATTAAAATTTATGCCACATATTTTAAGTAACCGCAGATTAAAGAAACATCAAAAAAAATTAGAAAAAATTTGAATGAAATTAAATTAAATAAAACATCAAAATACATAGAACATCACTAAAAAAGTTATCGAGATAGAAAACTGCAGTTTTAAATTATTAGTATGAGAAAAAAAAAAACAAAATCACCATCTTCCAAACTTATTAACTATTCTTATGTCTCTTTAATTAGAGATAGGGTTTATATTACAGCATATAATTCAATTAATCATAGAATTATAAAATTCCTAATTTCCTCATCTCTGTTTTAAGCATAAACAACAAAAAACTGGGCAAAATAGGTTATAGTAACACTCATCTGCACACACCCTTCTTTGCTCCCCAATAAAAAACTACATATTTTTGAGTATATGCACATATTTGTATAATGGCAGCTACAAATATATATTTTTCATGATATCAAGGAAGAAAATTATTTTTTGTGATTATTAATTAATTAATATAATTTGGTGAGAGTCTTCACTCTGGCTGTTGGTTGAAGTGGAGGTTTCTGGTTTCCTTGAAGATTCTGTTTTGTCATGTGATGTTTTTCTGTGAGTTCTCTTGTGCTAGGGGCATGACTTTGGTCAGCTGAGACCATCCTTGGGTGGACTTTGAAGAGAGGAGATATATGGAAGCCAACACACAGTGAGTCATCCCTTTTTGGATTCAGATCTCTGCACGGATCTTCATGCTCTGACACTTAACTTTGCAGAGAGAAATGTTCCAGAGAACTTCTTAGGGCAATCCAAGAAGCTACAAGCTGTGTCTTGTAGCTTTCTCTAACTTCATGTTGCTGCTTGGTGTTGGCCTTTTGATTGCTGGATGGCTGGTATCCTGATGACTGAGTTTGGTAAGCCCCTAAAGACCAACTGACCCTAATCAGCAGGAAATAGATAAAAAAGGTCTACAGCCCTTTTCCTTACTAATCTATCTGTGGTCAGAGGTTAGAAGGGAGGTAAAGGTGCTTAAAAACACTTAATAAAGTAGGTTTGGTGAAGAATCTCAGCCTACAGTCCCTTCTTTTAAACTTGGAATTTCTGTTTTAGTTGTAGTTTGAAAACACTACATTCATCTGTGTCTTATGTGATTTGCAGGAAAGCAGAATTTTAATGTTTGGATCTAAGTCTTACCTAGGCTTCCTTTTATTACTTCCTCTTAAATCAATAATCTAAACAATAAAAATACAATCACATATGCATTGTCCCAGTTTTTTCAAGCACTCTTGCCTGGAATTCCTGTATCAAGAACATAGGCTCAGTTCATCAAAATCAGGACAAAATAGTGAAAAACCTTAATATGAGGTTTTGTGTTAGGCAGAACTGTGATCAGAGATGATAGATGAAATGCAAGTTTGCTATTTCCAACATCTTTTACAAATAATCAATTTTATGTAAAACAAGTATTTTTACTTTTTTAAATTTTTGTTTGTCTAGCAAGGTCCTAAAATACAATGTTTTGTTAAAATGTTAAGAACTTTATTGTTAATCTAAACTAATTCCAGTTAAGGTTGATTTTTCTATATTACTAATGAGTCTTAATATGTATAATTTAAGTGGATGTTCTAATTAAGTAGAAAATAATTATCCCCCTTGTGCTACCTAAAGCATAAGTTTGTTTTTGTCTAGTTTTGATCTGATTCACTGAAAAACAACCTAATGAGCAATCAGAACCTGAATATTCCATGGCTGTTTCTTAACATTAGAAAATGAAAGAATATTAAAAAAAATATACAAGATCCAAAGTTATCTATTCATTCATTTCACAGTCTATATTTTTATTTCTATGAATTATTATTTCATAAGTAGAATAGCTAATATCTCTCCTAATTAACTACAAATTTTTATCAGTCTTTCTAAATATGTGAAATCATAAATTATGGAAGAAGTCTACCTCAAAATGTTAAAAAAATTATTGAACATTCATATTATGATATCGGTCATGAGACTTGAGAAATAAAGTATAAAATATAAATGCAACAGAATACAGAGCAGCAGCTTCAATATTTTGTTTTCCGCTTACACTAAGTGGAATGAAATTTTGAGTTTATTGATGAGGTATATCAAATGGTCCAAAAAACAGAAGATATAATATCCAGTATCTAATGTATTCTGTAGAAATAAGTTATAAATATGATTTCTGTGTAAAATAATTTTAATAGATATATCATGTAAACTATGGAGAGAACTGTGATCTTCCAGACATCTGGCTTTGTAATGTATTTCTGTACCTCTTTTTTGCATTATTTATTACTGTCTCTGTTCACAGATCAGTGTCTGCTTCATAGCAGAGTATCTTTTGTAGCTCGATCTCTCTATTTTCCACTCTGATTTATACAAACTATCATGTCTACTTAACCTGCTCCACATCCAAAATACCCTAACCTTGTCCATGATGAATTTTCTTCTCTGTCACAAATAGTTTCCAGTCTGGATCAGATATCCTGGAAAATAGTTCCAAGTCAGGTTGGATGTCCATCTTTCATGGCACAGAGAGTAATACTGCTCTAATCTAGTTATTGTGTCTCTGGATAAAAAGTGAGAAAATGTGCCTCATATTCCTATTTTTGAGCCAAGCTCCAAACTGTTATATACCTATCTAATGAATGACGACAAGTACACAAATGATGACTCCCTGATCATTTCCTTTTCACAAACATAGGCAACACTACAGGTGAGGATTTGACAAAGGATAATATTATTCAAGTCATCAAAAAAGAAATATATTAATTAAAATTACCTGTTTTGCTTAACTAACTGCAAAGAAAAGCAATAAGACAATTTTGTATTTATGGTTTTTGATAACAATATATATTAGTGGCATTCTTGAAAGTCAGATTGTTCATGAAATAGTCATATTTTTAGCATAAAGGGAAATGAAAATTTCTTTTTATAAAATAATTATAATATCTAGAAAAAGCCAAAACTGTATTTAAGACCATTTGATCCATGTTGGGAATTGATCTTTCCAAAACTAGAAAAAGAAAACCAAAGGAAAAGAACAAATGAAGGGGAAAGGTTCTATGTCCAACGCAGAGCTCAAATCTGAACTCCAAATACATCTATCTAATGGACGGACGAAAAGGCCATTTGACTGGGCCATTTGAGAATCAAAGCCAACACATTTGAAATTTAAACCTGTTCATCCCTAGAAAGCTGATTTTGGTTCTGAGCCAGGACACATTCTTTTTTGTGTGTGTGTGAGAATTCAATTGTTCACACAATAAACCTGAGAACCTTCTTTAAATCCCTCCACTCCACTTTACTCGACAAAGCCTTTCCTACTTTACTGATTCCAATTACCTCTTTCTTTCTTTTCTTCTACTGCCTTAGCTCAGGGATCTAGCATTCCTCATTTGAAATGCTTCAACAACCTCTGCTCTTAGCCAAACAGTTTTGCATAATACAAACCACATATTTTCTTATCTTGTTGCTTTCTTGAGTAAAACACTGGTGTTTTTGCTTCTGCTCATTCTCATTGCTTTTTAATTTGGCTTAAAAAGCAAAGCAATCTTTATATGAAGTTCCCATGCTTCTAAAGATACACATTAGTCTGGTTCTCAAGACTTGAGGCTTTCCTATTTAACTGAACTACTTCTTAAAAGCATGCATTTCCCATTCCATCTCTCTTCCCATCTATGATTGCTATACATCCTGTTGACTTCCTCTGTTAGAGCTTAACAGACAGTATTACTTAGCAACATCTCTTACTCCAATTGCAGTAATGAATACATCAATTAATAATAGAGTAACTTTGTAGAATATTAGACCTCAACAAAGGCAACATTATTACTGTGTGTTCTTAATATGTAATAAACTAAATACATTAGTTTAAATAAATAAAACTAAATACTAAATGCATAACATGTGAAAAATGAAGTTGCAAGAAAATTAACTATGTATACATCTATGTGTGTGTGACTGAATGTGTTTATATAAACTGGATGCATACAAAGAGATAAATACATACACTTAGGTAAGTAGGTATATAGATTTCAGATTGACAACAACACTAATAGTAATGTCAATTGGTCATGGTAATGAAGAAGCAAATGGTACTGGTATGTATCATAGTGTTGAGAGAATATCTTTTGTCTGTATGGAAACTTAACCTGTCAATAAATCTGATGGCTCCAAACTTAGGCAGGAAATAGGAGGTAGGATATGTAGCAGGCAGAAAGAATTCTAAGATAGAACCAGGCATAGGATGACTCAGCTGGCAACATGTGAGGAAGACAGATGCATTGTACCTGAGCACAGGTAATCAGCCAAGTGGCAAAATGTAGATTAGAATAAGTAAGTTATTTTATAATAAATAGGTTATGAGCTAGTCAGAGAACTATATGACCTAGATATTTGTAAATAATATATTTAGGTTTCATGAATCATTATTCTGGGGGCTTAGGGCTGAGAGGGGAAAAAATTTCTACTATATCATGATGAATCATCTCTTACATTTAGATTAAGTGCTTTAGCATTGACTCAAGACTAAACTTTGGGAAGAGTGCAGGGAGTCTTATGGAGGAAGGGGTTGGGGGATAGAAAGACACGAGGGGACAGGAACTCGACAAGGAGATCAACAAAGCTAAAAATATCTGATCGCAGATGGTCCTGCAGAGACTGGTGCAGCAACCAAGGACCATGCATGGAGAGAAGCTAGACTCCCTGCTCAGTTGTAGCCAACTGACATCTCAGTCTCCATGTGGTTGTCCTAGTAAGAGGAACAAGGGCTGCCTTTGTCATGAACTCCATTGCTGGCTCTTTGGTCACTTGCACCTGGTGATGTGGCCTTACCAGGCCACAGAAGAAGAGGATCCAGGCAGTCCTGATGAGACTTGATAAGCTATGAGTAGATGGCAGAGGATGAGAACTCCACCTTTCAGTGGATTAGGCGAAAGAGATAGAGGGGAAAGGGCAAGGAGGGTGGGACTGGGAGAATTTAAGGGAAGGCTTCAATTGGGATATATAATGAATAAATTGTAAAAAATAAAAAAAGTAAAAATAGAAATAAATATCTATTTGCCTTGGTACGTTTAGTATTGCAAATAAATCATGTGGTCATTAAATGTCTACTATATAAGAACACATATACAAAACATTTAAAATTAATAGTGTCAATAAAAATAGAAATGTTAATAATAAATTAAAAATAAATAATTTCAGAAATATACTGGTGTTCATCACTAAGCCAATCATTGAATTGTTTCTGCATAACCATATGGCACAATATAGTAATCACAAGAGAGAGCAGGTTATGGACACAAATGTTAGGAGATATGTCACCAAATTGGCAAAACAAGTTGATTTGTTAATTTGTTATTAACTGTACATATAAGTTATATAAATAAATATGTAAGATAATCATCAGCTTTAGTTATGACAGAGAAGGTTGAAAGGGTTACATAGAGAACAACAAATTCACCCTTATAAATCTCTATCACTTGATTTATAACAATCAATTAAGAAAATATATATTTAAGTAATATAAAAAAGGAACCTAAAATGTTATGTGAATTTTTCCACATATATCTTAAAAATTGAAGACAATATGAAACAGTGAGATGTTTCATCTCTTTTTACATCAACCCAAACTAGATCTCTAGGACTCTAGGCAATTTATCACAATTTTGCTTTCATATTGATCCACAAAGCCTTTCATCTGATCCAAACATGGGTCTTCCAAAATCCTTCATTGATTCCCAGGAACCTCTCTAGTTTGTCCCGGTTTCTGAACATCTGCTCCTCCTCTAAATCTATTCCATCTTTTTTTCTCCCTCGGGTTACAAGCTCAATGGTCAGAGGTGACACATACCTTTTATTTGCCACTGACTACTTCTACAAGTTTATATTTCCCACGGAGAATAAAAATGAGTGGGGGAAGAAAGAAAAGAGAAAGGAAAGACACCAATTAGAGTTTCATGGCAAGTTGCTATAGGTCTATGTTCATCCTCCTTTCTGTCATTTCAGAGGTGTTTGGTCAGCCTTCTTTCCTAACTGATATTTTTAATCTAATTTTAATTTTTTATACTAATTACAGTTGATTCACTTTGTACCCCAACTGTAGCTCCCTCCTTCATTCCTTCTCAATCCATGCTCTCTCCCTCATCTCTTTCCATGTCCCTCCCCAAGTCCACTGATGAGGGAGGTCTTCCTCCCCTTCCTTCTGACCCTTGCCTATCAGGTCTCATCAGGACTGGCTGCACTGACTTCCTCTATGGCCTGGCAAGGCTGCTCCCCCCTCAGGTGGAGGTGATCAAAGACCCAGCCAATGATTTCATGACAGAGACAGTCTCTGTTCCTATTATTGGGGAATCCACTTGGAGACTGGGCTGCCATGGGCTACATCTGAGCAGGGGTTCTAGGTTATCTCCATGCATGGCCCTTGGTTGGAGTATCAGTCTCAGAAAAGACCCCTGGGCCCAAATTTCTTGGTTCTGTTGTTCTCTTTGTGGCACTCCTGTCCCCTTCATGTCTTTGATCTCCCCTTTCTTTCATAATTTTATCTCCAGCTTTCCTGTCAATGTCTTCTTCTCCTTCTCCCTCTTCTTTCTTCCATTCCTTTCTTTGTTTTTCCTTTCTTTCTTCTCTATTTAACTATTTCTTTCTTTTTCTCCCTTTTAAATGAAACTTTGAAAAAAACACTCATGATAAAACTCATGATAGCGTTTTCATATACGAAAAGGTCTGAATAGGTGATAGAATCCTTAGACATATTTTCTTATTCAAATACCTTTTAAATCTACGTTGGCTATCTAATACCATTACCAGAAATGTTACCACCTACAAAAGCACACATAAACACACACACACACACACACACACACACACACACACCATCACACATACACCATACAGATACACACCACACATTGAGACACACAGACTCTCTCTCTCTTTCTTTCTGTGTTCCAGTCATCACTTCCTTTCCTCAGAGCTCGTTCTGCAACCATTCATCACTAGAGTCTTTTTTACCAACCTGGGAACTCCAATATTTTCTTGTAACCCACCATTCTTTTTTAACTTTCATTATTTAACACGGTTTACAATACCAAATTTTAAAAAATTGACCTTGTTTTTTTTTTTTTAAATTTTTATTTTTATTAATTACAGTTTATTCACTTTGTATCCCGTCTGTAGCTCCCTCCCTTTTCCCCTCCCAATCCTACCCTCCCTCCTCCTTCTCCAACCATGCCCCTCCCCCAGTCCACTGATAGGGGAGGTTCTCCTAGTCTATCAGATCTCATCAGGAGTGGCTGTATTGTCTTCCTCTGCATTATTTTTTATTTTTTATTTTTATTTTTTTATTTATTTTTTTTTTAATTTTATTTTTTTTATCAGTTACATTTTATTAACTCTGTATCCCAGCCGTGTCCCGATCCCTCATTCCCTCCCAGTCCCTCCCTCCCTCCCTCCCTCATCTCCACCGTGCCCCTTTCCAAGTCCACTGATGGGGGGGAAGGAAAAAAAAATATCAAAAAAAAAATGTGTTTCTCTACAACATCAAAAAAAAAAAATAAAAAATTGACCTTGAAAACATTTCCAATTTTCCCTGTTATTTTCTTTTATTTCACTGATCTGGGTGAAATGACAGTCCTGGACGATGTTCAGTTATGTAATTTTTTTTCATACTTCTCTGAAGTCCATGAACCCCACAACTATATATTTCAATTATATCAATTTTGTTTCAGGAGTAGTTACACAGCAATAATCTCACGCTGTCAATTTGAACATAGCCTTCAGTACTTAGGAGATGGTCCAGCAAAATTCAGCATTACTTATGGTCATCTCCATCTTGAGAACTTCATTCTCCTTGGCTCTTGTCACCCTCTAATGTTCCTCTACTTCACTAACATCATCTTTTCAATCTTCTCTTTCTGGACCCTCTTCACAGACTGTTAGTCAACTTCTTGACTTTTGTATCTTAATTATCTTCTTACTCTTTGCTTCTTTTCTATAGGATCTCAAGCATTTCACAATTTTAGGTAACTGAAATTCAAGCAAATCTAACACACTTTTCACTCAAAACATGAATATTAACTTTCTTACTTGTAGATAATTTTCCAGTTAGTTTGATGTTTTCTGACCTGAAATAGTCTTCTACCTAAAACTCGTTTATCCAGGTATTCCTCTATAAATAAATGACACTCGTATCTACCCAATTGCTTCTGCAGAATAGTCAATCATTACAGTGTCCTTATGTTTTTCTTATCCAATTGAGAACTACTTCCAAAATATCCCGTGATTTCAACTTACTGTAACAACTGGTATTAGATTATAGTCTTTATCCATTATCCTATAGAATTATGCATATACATTCCTTAAAATATGTTTTTGTCATATGACTCACCAAAATAGCAGGATTTTATTTTTTTCACTCATGTGCTTGGTTATATGATTATAATTAGCTAGTGGAATTTAAGTTGATACATGTGGCTTAATGTACTTATACGGTTAAATGTAGACTTTTGAACTTGGAGTCACTTCTCTTAAGAAACACACAACACATGAAAAAGTTGTTGGTCCCATTAGAGAAAAGACATACATGGAACAGATATAGTTCTACAGTTTCAGTCCAGCCCTCAAGCCTCTCAATTTCCCCAAGCATGCTCAAAAAAAGAAAAAAAAAAAAAAGAATGCCTGTGATTTTGGAGGTGGTTATTACACAGATGAACTGCAGCAGAATTTTCATCATGTACACCAGTCTCCTTTAATAGTCTTTCATCTGGACTGTTAAACAACAGTCCCTCTGCAGTCATTCTCCACTGAGCAGCAAAAGCAGTTTTTTTTTTTTTTTTTTTATAAGTGCATGTTCAATCACATCATACTCCTTAGATGCAGTTAGTGGTTGCCTACTGCGCTGGACTGTAATCTAACTCTGTAAAATCCTGATAATCTATTACTAGGGAAGAAGCGCACATCACATATTAAAATGCTAAATAATTTTGTGGAAGAAGCCTTTATTTCATCGCAATAAATTCAACACAGGCAAGTCCTCATTCCTCTTGCTTCTGCCCTGCAGATCCTTGTCTTTGTTAAAGCTGTCATAAAGCAGAAGTAGTACATGGACTTCTCTCTCTCTCTATCCCTCTCTCCCTTTCTCTCTCTCTCTCTCTCTCTCTCTCTCTCTCTCTCTCTCTCCTCTTTCTCATAGTCTGGATTTCAACTACTGCTTCATGAGCCAGAATACACTTGAGTTTTTATTTTACTTATTATCATATAATATTTCCCCACCATTTCATATGACATTATTTGCAATACCAAATGTATGTTTATTTGTATGCTTTCTATTAGTTTTCTTCTAAAATACTAAATTTTCTTTTTTTTTACCACTTAAAATATATTTTATCTTTAATAGCATATACTTTTTGTATAGTCCACAGTCATTATTATTATTATTAGTAGTAGTAGTAGTTACATTTTATTAACTCTGTATCCCAGCTGTATCTCACTCCCTTATTCCCTCCTAATCCCACCCTCCCTCCCTCACCTTCTCCCTGCCCCTTTCAAAGTCCACGGATTGGGGAGGACCTCTTCCCCATTTGTCTAGCCCTGTTTTCTTTGTATTTGTGTCTGATTTCCTGTGAGTATTTTGTTCTTGTTGAATTTGTGTAATTATATTCGATTCTAAATAAGGATCAATGGTATTAACTTAAGTAATAGCTAAAAGATGAAGTTGAATGATACACCAGTTTCTTCATGATTAAACAGTGGAGTAGTAGTGACTAAAATAATCCAAATTTAGGAAAAAACTAATTTGATGTATTAAACTATAAATTAACCTAAATAGTTTTTGCAATGATGTAAGTACACTTTGTGTGGGTACCTTAAAGTTAAAATTTTACCAAGTAATTTATGACATCTTGAAAGTATAAAAGTAATAGTAACCATTTAATGTATTCTCGAAAAAAGAGTAAGGCTTCCTTATAAAAATACATTTATACAAGTCTGTGATTTCCTATCCTTGTCCATGCTTATCCTCTGTCACATACTCCCTGGGGAAGCTAGTGGTGGAAATGTACCAGTTATGGCTTATTTAAAAGCTTATCTAGAAGTATTTTATGACTGGAGCAAATCAGCAGGGGAAATACTTAGGCAGAATTATTAAGTGCCAGATGGTTCTTAGGTCTGGCAAATACATTATAGATGTACTCATGTGCATGCTGTTGATTCAAATCTAGCCCAATGCTTCGAAAAAGTATTACTCTTTCACTGTTATCAGCTCACAACATACACACAGGGATGTTACTGAACCTACTCCTAGACCAAGGATAACTGTACTGCGCTCTTCTCCAAGAAAAAACATACTGTACTTTTCTTGACTCATAAAGATGAGCTACCTAAGGTCCTCACACTCACAAAGACAGGAAGATACAGCGGAAAGCACTGAGAAAAAAAAAATTTACTTTCCTATGTCTTATAACTTCTGCCACAATATAACAGGAAAGGTATATTTCTAAGTCTCACTATCTTTATCAAAATATTTTATATTATTATTATTAAAATATTCTTACTAAAATATAAAGAAGATAGCATGTATATACATACTTTATTTATTCAAAAAGACACTTATATGTGAAATACTAAGAAAAGACACCTAAAAAGTTCATAACAGCAATGCTAAATGGACTTAAGGGTTTGTATTTATATATACGTGTGTGTGTAGCAGTAATAATTAAAGAAGGTTATTAATTTGAGTTACTGTGGATTCATGGGAAGAGTTGAAAAAATATTATTTCTTTTTTGGTATCTTTGACAGAAAAATCAATGATACACATTGAATTTACATTTTTTAAAAATTATTATAACAGTGGTTATAGATCACAAAAAATGTGAAGACAATATACAAAAATGTTCCTCATATCTCACATCTTTTTAATCCAAGTATTAGCATTATTTTTTATACAGGATAGATTATTATAGACTGGGCAAATACAGCAGTATCACCGTAATCTCCCCCATTTACATCTTGAACTAATAAGGTATTTTATACAATTAAAAAAAGAATATGTAATAAGTAACCCAAGTCTATTAGTATTTGTGCATTTTGGTCAGCTTATACTAATTTCTGAGCTTCTTTTCTCTGTGCCAGAGTATTTAAAATTACACCCAATGTTTAATATTTATCTTAACTTTTTGCCATGGAAAAATAGTCCTTTTTCCCTTCACTTTGGGAAACCAATTGGTTACTGAGCTACCACAGGCTACATCTGAGTGTCAGATTGATTTCCAAAATGCTTATACAAGTTTGCACTCCCAACAACAATGGAGAAATGGTCTCCTTTCTCCACAGCCACTCCTGCATGTGCTGTCATTTGAGTCTTTGATATTAACCATTCTGATGGGTGTAAGATGGAATCTCAGAGTCATTTTTTATTTACATTTCCTGGATGACTAAGGATGTTTAGCATTTCTTTAAATGTTTCTCTACCATGGGTTTGCAATTATGAACATTGTTTATTGTCTGTTTTTTTGTTAGAATATTTTTATTCACTAGAGTACACTAGTAATTTTTAAAGAGATTTCATGGAACAATAGTCCCAGGCACTTGCATAAAAGTACCATTTGTAACCTCTGTGTTTACACTTGCTTGGACATAATTCCCTGTCTAATATTCTCTCTGATTTGTAATTTGTTTCCTTTATGTTACAATAAATTACTGACTAAAACAGTTATTAAAATAGATTGATAAGCAACTTTAGCATATTATATGCCAAGCACAGAGTGGGATGTTGAGATTATCTAAAGTGGTTAGACAGCATAGTGTAATTAAAAAGAAAACTTAACAAATAGTTATGGTAATATCCAACAGAAATCAATAAAGGTGAGATACATGGACTGTTGGAGTCACAGAGAGGAGAATAAACATTAGTATAAGTAAAGGCAATCTTCACTCCACTTAGGAGTAAAGAGTATAAAATTATCTGAGCTGTGAAATCAATAGTGAAATGATGATTTTTTTTCTAGTTCCATTTGCCTGAAACTTTCATGATTTCCATCTTTTTAATAGTTGAGTAGTGTAAATGTACCACAGTCTCTGTATCCATTCTTTGGCTAAGCAATATCTAGGTTGTTTCTAGATTCTGGCTATTATGAATAAAGCTCCTACAAATAGGTGAGCAAATGTCCTTTTTGTATGGTGGAGCATCTTTTGGGCATATGCCCAGGAGTGGTATAGCTGGGTCTTGAGTTATCACTATTCCCAAATTTTTGAGAAAGTGTCAGATTGATTTCCAAAATGCTTATACAAGTTTGCACTCCCAACAACAATGGAGAAGTGGTCTCCTTTCTCCACAGCCATCCTGCATGTGCTGTCATTTGAGTCTTTGATATTAACCATTCTGATGGGTGTAAGATGGAATCTCAGAGTCATTTTTTATTTACATTTCCTGGATGACTAAGGATGTTTAGCATTTCTTTAAATGTTTCTCTGCCATTCAATATTCCTCCATTGTGAATTCTCTGTTTAGTTCTGTACTCATTTTTTAATTGGAGTATTTGGTTTGTTAGAGTTTAGTTTCTTGAATTCCATATATAAATATATATTTCTTTATATATATTTTGGATATTAATTCTCTGTTACATGTAGGGTTGGTGAAGATCTTTTTCCAAGCATGGTAACCCAGAGCTAGAAAAAAACATGCATGGAATATACTCACTAATACACAAATATTAGCCATATAATACAGGATAACCATACTACAATTGATTGACCTAATTAAATTAAATAACAACAAGGCCCCTAGGGAGGACGTTTAATTCTCAATCAGAGGGAAAATAGAATAGGCACTGGAAGTAGCTGAAGAGAGGAAACAGGATGGGAGCCTATCCTAAATGTCATCAGAGAGACTCCACCCAGCAGGGAATAGAAGCAGATGCTAAGACTCACAGCCAAACTTTGGGCTGAGATCAGGGACTCCTAGGAAAGAATGGGTGAATAGAAGGACCCAGAGCAGACAGGAGCTCCACAAGAAAACCAACAGAGCCAACAAATCTGGGTCCATAGAGGTCTGCAGAAGCTGATGCATCAATCAAGGACTGTGCGTAAAGATAACTTAGACACCCTGCTCATATGTAGCCAATTGTCAGTTCAGTCTCCTTATGGGTTCCCTAGTAAGGGGAGCAGAGGCTGTCTCTGTCATGGACTCTGTTGCCTGCTCTTTGATTGCTTCCCCCTGGATGGGGGTGGGGAGGCATTGCCAGGCCACAGAGAGTGAGAATGCAAGCAGTCCTAATGAGACTTGATAGATGGGAATAAGGTGGAAAGGGAAGAGAGCTCCCCATTTCTGAGAAATAGGAAGGGGAATGGTGGGGGAAGAGGCAGGAAGGGTGGACCTGGGAGAAGATGAGGAAAGGGGCTGTAATCAGGATGTAAAGTGAATAAATTATACAAAAATAAATTTAAATTAATTCAATCAATCAATTTATCTATCATATATATATCAACCTATCAATCTACCTACCTATATCTACCTATAGACTTATCTGGGCATATGTACTTTTTTAAGATCAGGAAGAATTTTCCAAGTTCATTTGTACAATTTTCTGTTTTGTTTTTTTTTATTATTTTTTTTTACTTTACTCATACTTTAACGAAGCGTCTGGGATTGTCAAAAGTACAAATAAGCACGGTCCTTAAATACATTATTATATTTAAACTGTGTTAATCTAAACTGTATCTGTCATATAATCTACATGTTTTAAAAATCAGTAACAATAACCTAATAAAAATGTATGTGCAGTTTAAATTTATGTAAAAATGACAGTGTGAGGTATTTCATACGGTTGGTTATGTGCTCATATCTTCCATATGGGATCAAGGGCATATGCTCAGTTTCCCATTATCTATCTTGAGTTTTCTACATGTTCTCTCTGCAGGAAATGCTTCCACGGTTAATAAGAGACTATTAGACTAGTCCTCTTTTCCATCTTGCAAGATGGTGGGTGAAAAAGCCGAGAAGCCTGACACAAAGAAGGAACCTGCAGCTAAGAAGCCTGGAGGTGATGCTGGTGCCACTGGCGACCCTGCTGCTGCTGACCCCAGAAGGGGAAGCCCTATTGCAGCCAAAACTGTGTCCGGGTTAGAAGAATTGGCAGGTACTCCTGATCTGCTATGTATTCCAAAAAGACCTTCTACAAGAGGAAATACTCAGTGGGAAAGTCCAACATTGGAAAGAAGAAGAAAAAGAAGTTGCTTGTTACTGTTACAAAACCAGTTGGTGGTGACAAGAATGGTGGCACTCGGGTGAGGAAGCTTTGAAAAACGACTAGGTGTTATTTTACTGAAGACAAGCCCCGGAAGCTGCTGAGCCATGGCAAAGAGCCCTTCCTTCCGCACGTGGGAGATTTCGTGCCAGCACCCTCCGGGGACCATCCTATCATCCTCACTGAGTGCCGCCGGGGCAAGAGTGGTTCTCCGGAAGCAGCTCGGCAGTGGCTTGCTACTTGGGACCTCTTTCTCTCAACACTGTTCCTTTGCGCAGAACGCACCGGAAGTTTGTCATCACCACCTCTGCAAAAGTGGATTATCAGCAAGGTTAAAATCCCCAGACACCTGACTGACACTTATTTCAAGAAGAAGTAGCTGCGTAATTCCAGGCAAAAGTAGGGCGACATCTTTGACACAGAGGAGGAGAAATAGGAGATTACAGAAAACCGTGGAGTCACATATTTTGTCAAAGATCAAAGTTGTTCCTCAGCGGCAGGGCTAACTTCGATTTCAGTTCTCCCTGACAAGCAAGATGGATGTATCCTCACAAACCGCTGTTCCAAATTGCTAACAATCTAACTAAACCGCTTCATACATTAAAAAAAAAAAAAAAATTCTGTTGCGCGCATGCACACACACACACACACACTCACGTGAAAGCAGAGAGAAACATTGCTGGCTCTATTGTCCTTCTTTAAACCTTACAGACTTACAGAAAACCATTATAATTAGAGACGGTTTTCACAGAAGGAAGACATGGAAGGGTCAGGTAGTGAACAACAAAGGTAGCTTGGACCCTTACCACTTCTCAGAAAGGCTGTTTCAAGCCATGAGAAAAGCTCACTCAAAACGGAAAAAAAAAAAGAAAAAAAGAAAATTTAACTGTTCCAGAGACTCTGATTCTTGAGGTGCAAGGTATATTCAAGTTGTAATTTCTCGAATATTCTACTTGTTTTCTACTGACTTTGCCAGTAATTAAAACATTTGCTTTCTAAACTTCACTCTCTATGTTGTCTACATGATTACCATCATTTACAATCTGCTAGTAATTATATTGATAAATAGAAACATAGGTAACAGACTAAATGAATACATGTTAGAGCAATAGGAAATATTGTCCACTTAATCTTACATGGAAATCTTATGACTTATAGACGTATTTCATTAGCTACATCACGGCTTTGTATGAATGCATGTGCTTTCTAGACTTAAACGCCATTAAAATTCAACATATGTTTCACTCATGAAACACAGCAGTGTAAATGGTTTATGCTTCATAATTCATAAAATGTTTCAGAGCACAAATATTTCCAATGACATGAAAAAGGAGCATGCTGTTGAATGCAGCATAGGAAAGCAATGTCGCTATTATTGTACATAATACTAATCAGTATGGGACAGGTTTTTATATAAATTCTTAAACATGGAAAATAAGGAGCTGGGGAGGTGACTCGGTTGGTAACGTGCCTGTCACATAAACGCTAAGACCTGCATATGGATCCCAGCAGCCACATAAAAGTCAAGTGCAACAGCTTGTGTCTGTAATGCCAGGACTACAAGGAAGGTAAAGGTTTGAGGTCACAGTGGCCAAGAAGCCTAGCGAAGTTCATGAGTTCCGGTTCTCTGGAGAGGTTACATCCAAACAATGAAGGTAAGGAGCAAGTAGGAAAAACATCTAACTTTGACTTGTTTCTACACATGAATACACGCCAACCTGTACTTGCATCCAGGCTCACAGATGCATGTACGCACACGCACACAGACAGACACCTAAGAATGAGAATGAGCTTTAAAAAAGAAAGGTAGTTTGCAAAACTGAGTGTCTGATAGGGTGGTGGAGCAAGGCTAGAGGAACTTTAGCAGATGACAATTGTAAAATGGAGTCTAAGCACATGAGCTGCCGGAGAAACATACTTTCTGAAACTCAATTATAAAATTTAATTACCTTTCTCCTGAAACCTACTCTTAAAATGCTGACGTTATTAAGAATGTATTACCCATAACTATGTAGAGCACAGCAAATTATAAAAGGGACCCAGCGCAGCCCACACACTTCGACCCTGTGCCTCCCCCATTCAGTCGCCCTGTGTGTGCATTCCAGTTCATTTGTGACTAATTGGCAATGGCCTCAGCACAAAAGAAGTGTATTCTATTAAACTAGAAATTTTCCTAACTGTTTAACAGGACAAATGTCTTCTCTAACCTGGAATCCATTTTTCTTCTGTTTGCTGAGTGAAACCTTGCTTGCCTGTGCTGTTCTTAGGAATAAAAGCACAAGAAACTGATCAATATAGCAATCAAGGTAATTCAATAAGACACTTTTTATTTGTTTGCCACCATGTACTTGCTACAGAGACAAACACTGCCATGCTGGGAAATGCACTAAGGCAATGTGAGAGATCATTTGGGCGCTTGAAGTTGCTTTAGAATCTTGTCCTTTGGTCTATATGCATAGATCCCAGCACCATCAATTGAAGCTATTCACAGACAGGAAGAAAATGTCTCCTTTAGGTTAATGTGGTTTTAAACTCACTATGTGATTTCTCTGTTGGAAATGTGGCTAGTTTCATCTAGTCCAAATTGGGGATATGCATAGCTGCTTCTTTTTGCCTTGGGACAGTAATAGAAACTAGATGTTTCATTTTAATGCATTTCCCCAGTTGAAATTGTGTAAATAAATAGATTGGGGACGATTTAATGAAATCGGCAATAGCCCGCAGCCAGCTTGAGACTCTGTGCTAACCACTTGGCATAATCAACTGTCTAAGAAATTGAAAGTCTCATTTTGAAATTTGATCATGAGATCTGAGAAGTGGACGTCTGTGAGGTGCTGATAGAATATCTGCATTTACACAGATTAGGTCAGATGACATAGCAACAAACTGGGAACTTTTAAACAATGAAAAGAAACTATGTAGGTTCAGCATGCAGAAGTGCTAGCCTTGCTAGCATGAAGACTGGAGCTCAGTGCTCTGGACACACACAAAAAGCAGGATGCAGTGATACACATCTGTATTCCCAGCACTCTTGCTGGGAGATGGAAAGCCAAAGAGAGCAGACTCAGCCAGAAGCTTGCAGGTCAACTAGCCTGGAGGGAAGGAAGAGAAATAGTAAAAGAGATCTTGCCCCAACAATGTGGATGGCAAGGGCAGACTCCAAAAATTGTCCTTTAACCTCCACATTGTAGGGAAAAAAATACATGATTGTGAAATAATAGCAGATTTTATACACTTGCTCAGAATAGAATAGTGCCAGAGCACAAGAGTGAAGTCATAAAAGATTGTAGAGAAATTTTAATTCAGAACATGGCTGATCTGGCAAGAGGTCACATCCAAATTTTCTAGGTCTGTGGGTTCCAGCTGAAATACAAACGTGCCTTTAATCAAGGAGACAGAACAAGTAGATCTGAGTTCAAGGACACCTTGATACAGAGTAAGTTTCAGATAAATAAAAGCTTAGGTCAAAAAATATCTAGAAGTCAGCTAGAAAATATCATCCTGTGTAAGGAAACCCAAACCCAGAAGGACATGCGTGGTGTGTACACACTTACAGGTGATCAGTAACTATAATTTTGTACAGTCATCTTAAGAGACAATTGGATACTTTTTTGAGATGAATATTGATTTAGTGAATGCTCTTTGAAATAAGTCATATTCCTATCCAGCCACATATCCAAGAGTCAGGGAATACTCTTGGAAAGGGGGAAGAGATATTATGTGAAGAGAAGCTAGAGAAAATTACTGTAAAAATAATATCTTCTAGACATGAGAAGTTCACTATAAACATGAACTCCATGAAGCTGTAGTTGTCTGCACAAGACCTGAACAAGATCAAGTCTGTCAGTGCTCCAGTATGGAAATGGAAGGGGGCATGAGGCTCCATCTCTTAGTTTAGTAGGTATTGGTGGTTAATTGCCACTAAGGGAGGGAGAATCAGTATTCTTCAATGGTGGCCTGTGTTCTCCTATGTCTTGTGTATGGGTCCCTACCTAATGTGTACATAGGAAGCACTAACTGGACTTTGTGGTTTCTTAAAAAGAAAAACAGATGAATTTGGAGGCAAAATATTTCGAGGTCAGGGATATGATCTAAATATATTTTGTTTGCACACGAAGTTACTAAAGAAAAATTGAATTTTTAAAAAAGTAATTAGTGAGTTTGTAAGAAGTGTTTCTTGTTATGGAAACTTACATCATGCTGAAATTTAATATGTATTTAAGAAACACAGTACAAAGTTCTGAAATTTAGTTAGTTTCCTAATATAAAATGGAGCTAAGCATTCAGCTGAAAGGAATTCCATCCAGAATCTTTTTGTATCATCCCATTTTGATGAGTGGAAATTATATACCAAATTACATCAATTAAATGAAGAAGAGTTTTAGAAACACAACCTAATACTTTCCAGGGTCTAAAAAAAAAAGGGGGAATCATTCAAAAATAATTATAATAAAGAATGTTTTATAAAGATATGAAGTATACTTACAGAATGAGAAATTGTATGTAAAGTTATCACCCATTTTTACATTTTTTATTTATTATTTATTACAATTCATTCACTTTGTATCCCAGCTGTAGCCACTTCCCTTGTCTCCTTCTGATCCTACCCTTTCTCCCTCTTTTCCTCCATGCCCCTCCCCTAGTCCACCCTTTTTTAACAATCCTCAAAATCTAAAGTATGTTGGGGAACCCTTTCTGGTCACCTGTTTTGGAAGAAGAGCTCAAGTGGTTATGTTAGAGGGGCAGAACACATACAAATAATTATGGTTTTTGATTCTGTATAGACACGAGTGTTAACTTGTTTAACCAAGTAAATTCCAGGATATATTACAAAAGAGGGGTAAGATTTTGTTTCTGGACGTTTTGAAAGTTTAATTACTTCTTGAAACAAAACTAGTTTTCATGTTATCAATTACAAAAGACAAATATGGACAGGCAGAAGAACATCCCTCATTGAAATAGATTACAGAATTTGGTGCCTCACAAACATGTGACTGAAAACACATTATTTGCATTGAAAGATAAAAATGTTTTCAATTGAAATTCCTAAATATTTAAGATTCATCACAATTAAATAGGCGCACTTATAACATATGAAACATAAATTTACTGAAACGGAGAAGCAGAAACATATCTGGAAGAAGGAAAAAAAGTTCATGAAGGCAGAGGGACCAAGTAATCCTAAAACAGCTTCCTAGTTTCAGTCAACACATGCTGTCATCTCACTTCCTAGTCAACAAGGGCTTAACTGGAGCAAAGAAACGGTGACCTGATAAAATAATAATAATAAAAAAAAATGCTACTTCCCATTTAGGAAAAGTGATTCACATCAGCAAGAATGTGAATAGATGAGCCGGGCTGTCTGAGTAGTGGGGCTCCCCTATTCTCAGGAATAGGTGAGAGGGGATGTGGGCGGCAGGGTGGGGCTGGGAGAAGAGGAGGGAGGGGCCTGTGACTGAGATGTGAATTGCATTAATTACTTTTTAAAATTTCTTCATTAGAAAAACAAGAATGTCATTTGATTAAATAAGTACCATGACACAATAACTAAGGGCCGAATCTTTCAGGAAATTGTAGAAATTTGACTGAGAAAAAAGCACCTAGAAACCAAAACCTAAACCTAAAATAGGAATAGATCCTATACATTAAGCAAACCCCACATGTGTTCCCATAATGCCTTTCTGACACATTTTGATTTGTTTTGTGGTTGTTGTTTTATGGTTGTTGATTTGTAGGTTTGTTTTGCATTTTTTTCTCCCCCTTGAGTGATTAAGATGTTTCCATGAATCCAAATAGCAATTAACCAGGACATTGCCTTCAAAAGGGTAATAACAAAAAACAGTGTAATCTATAATATTTTTCTATCCACCAAACTTTGTTTTCTTTTACTCATTCAACAGAGAAGCCAATAATTCCAGGTAAGAACCATGTGCCACTGAACCCTAGTGTTGATGTGTTGATGTACCATTGAACTCCGGTGTTGATGTATTCCCAAAGTAACAGAGGGATTTTTCCTTCCCTCCTAGTGGAGTTGTCTCTTAGGCAGATGGTTAATTCATTGCACCTGTAACCAATTAGCCATTCAAAACGACTGATTCTTCACAGTAAATTGTTGCCTTGCCAATCTGAGAAGCAGGTGCGTATTCAATGGCTAAATCGCCAAGTGCGTGGGTACACAAGACAAAATCTTCCAAATACAAAATTCTTTTAGATTAATGTGCAAGAAAATATAACTAGTTATAATAATTCCATTCTAAATTAAGAATTTAATTATTCAAGTTTTAATCACAAGTGTGAAAGTTTTTCTTCATTCTAATAGTTGGTTACTGAATTGAGCAGATTTTTTTTTCTGTGAAAACTAACTTGTTAAAGACTAGGACTTAGAACCTTGTCCTTTTTTTTTTTAAAAATAATGGATTTTGGTTACAATATACATACTTTGTAATAATTATTTAATATGCATTCTCCAAAACAAGTATCTTTATAGTGAAGACACAACTCTTAACCAATGCACCACAGCCAGGTCTGTTACCAGGGTACACATCAGTCACACCCAGGTTGAATAGAGTGGAAATCTATCACTATATTATCATCATTATGGACTTCCATGGATGGGTAATTTTATTGTAGGAAATTATTCAATCAAAGATTTTCTTTAAAAAATAAATCTTGAACTCAGAGACTTGAGTGCAGAGGTCTCCAGTGAGAAGCTTTCTTGGCTATCATCTTCATTTAGCATCACTCGCAAACTCAGTTCTGTTTTCTTTTTCCATCAGAATTCTAAGACATTAAGGACAATACTGAAAAAAAAACTATCAGTCCCAAATATTTGGCACCAAGATCTCTCATACCATTTCATCCAAGAAATCAACCTGAAAAGTGAATGCACCTGTTCATCGTTTTATCATTGCAGCATGGACTTGTCATCTATAGCGTTCATGCTCAAGAACTGAGCAACTGAATTTGCAATGTTTTTAGTTTGTTCAAAAGTTTGTGTTAGGCCACATTCATAGCTACCCTTTAAGGAAAATTCTGACAATGCATTGAGGATTACTATGTAGTTATACTACAGATCTAAGGAACAGGAATACTTCCTTGAATGAGTGGACATGTGACTGCAGGACACACAACGGACCACCCTCCCTACCACCCTCCCTTATTAAACTACATGAGAAGGAGTGCCTTTGCAGGCAAGGATGGTCACTTGTTTCTTGATTCTCAGTATCACCATTAGAGTTTATAGGATGATGTCTTTAACAACACTCTATCTCACCACCCTTCTTCACCACCCTCCTTTATCTAAAGATACCCCATTGTCTGCTGAAGAAATTACAAAGCTGAGGTTAGGTGTCAGCCTCATCTTCACCAACAAATAGAATCTAGTTCAGTCTCGCTTTAATACTTATCCTTTACTGGACAACAGGAGCAGGTGTCTATTTTTTCTTTTTAGGGGGGGCTTGTGTTATCTGCTTAAACTGAAAACTGTACACAGTAATGTCTCCTCCTTTGACTAAATTCCTGCTTATCCTCTAAATCTCTATCAAAGGACCAACTTACCTGAAATGTTTTCCCTGGCTCTCTATTCAGAATCAAGAGCTCGCTCTCTCTCTCTCTCTCTCTCTCTCTCTCTCTCTCTCTCTCTCTCTCTCTCCCTCTCTCTTTTGTTTTTTTTTTCTTTTTTTTTTCAATGCAGTTTATTCAGGAACCTTGAACAATCATCTGACCCTGGGGAAAGCCAGCCCACAGCTTAAATAGCCTCTGGGTAGCCAACCCAGGCATGCCACGTGGGCAATGCAGATAGGTCCACATACATGGAAGCAAGCCAGATCCTCAGCCTTAGCCAAATGTGGAATTGTTCCTGACAGAGAGCACTCACCATCGGGAAGGTGGAAGGCGGAAACCAGCTCCATCTTTAAGGCACAGCATTCCGCAGCTCTCTACAGTTCCCCCTTTTTGTTTTAGATGCATCAGGCAAGAGTAGAGGTCTGATCTCTGATATTAGAAATAAATTGGGACTTTGTACCGATGTTCATTTAGGTGTCATCCACCCAAAGAGCATCAGACCCGTCCGATATCTTTTTCTCAGAGGCAGGACCTGGGGTATCAACCCGCATGCAATCAGACATGCTCTTCTCTGGGTCCAAAGTGGCTGACCCTGAGTGCAGTGCTTAGCCTCGCATCCTGAGCATAACATTTTAGCTTTTTATGGTATCCAACCATGCTTGGGGCGAATGTCCTGCTTCAATGGCTGTAAAGGCCTGAATGATCATGGCTGCATCACACTGTTGTGAGACTCTAATCTTGCATATATACCACAGGCAAACCAAGGAGACCAACACCAGAAGGCCTGCTAACGCTCCCATGCCCGCCCATTCCTTCAGATGATTCATGGCTGCAGCAATCCATGATGATAATCCTGTGGCTAGTCCTGCGTCCACTCTGGTAGAATTTATTGTGACAATGGCCACTCTCAGCTGCTCCATCGTAGTATCGAATTCTCCAGTCCAATTACCTAAAATATAGGTCGACAATTGTTTAGACAGATTTGCAGCACAGGAAAAATTCTCATGTTATATGCTAGTGACTCAAAGTCCAGCATATTTTCATTGACAGCCAAGTTGAGCGATTTGCCATAGGGTATCAATTTGCTCCTGCACGAGGTCAATCCTCTGATTGAACACCATCAAGCTTCCTTTTAGTTGAGCATTAATTCCTTTATGTACATCTAAGGCATGAGCTACATTGGCTAAATGATTATTCAGGGTCTGAGCAGTCTGCCCAGTATGACTCATGGCTAATGCCCCGGTGGTAGCTCCAACAGCCGCCAATGAGATGGTAGTAACAATGGTGGCTGTAGTTCCAAGATCCCTTTTCTGTCTGAAGAGAGTCATAGCGTGAGGGGCATCAACGGGCACAGGCACCCAGTGAGGCATGCGAGTAACCAGGGCATACCTAAATTTACTAGCATTCCAGCATTGGGCAAAAAAGCAAGTATCATTATCACAATTACTTGGCTCTATCTGGCTAATAATGAATAAAAATGGGGGATATAGACAAACAGGTATTTCCTATAAGCCCACACCTGTTTGTCTCTTTTGTTTTTGACATTCCACAGCCCATTTGATCTTCCACTGTTATATAACAGCTGCTTTGCTCTGCTCCATGTGAGAGTTCTGTGTTTACAGGTGAAATACTATCTTCTGTTGCCTTCCAAGCAGTGAGGTGGTATTTATAGTGGTGTTTCTGACTCTCTGGATTCTCCCTTTAACATATATAATTCAATCTTGCTGCACCTTCTCCTCCTCTCCTTCCCAAGGCTCTGTTTCCTAACATCACTTTTCTTCACACTGATATTTCAAATCAGAAATATTTCCACCTGAGAGTGTTGATCCTCCTGTGTGCAGGAGCAAATTACTCCAAATAAGATAAAGATTTCACAGAGATAGAGACTTGTGTTTAACATACTATAGACTTTATTTTTAATTCCCTGGTGGGATTTTTGCTGTTTAAGATTCAGAGCTGCCTTTGATAAGAAACTTCAACCAGGTGAAGGTCAGCTTGGCCTTTTCTAGCACTCTTTAACTCAGAAATTTAGACACTTAGATATTCCTTAATGATTAGCACTGTCAAAAGAAACAATCTTGTGGAGTGTTTGGAAACACCTCATCTCAGCTTGCAAAAGCTATTAATATTTGAAGAAAACTAACTTCTCGTATAATATCTGCCTCACACTTTCCCCAAAGAATACTATCTGCTTCTCATAATTGAAACCCTGGGGGAGACTGTAACTATAGAAGCCTCAGAGCAACTCTGGATGTACATACCACATTTCTCTGAGATCAGATAATGCCTAACACTATTTTACACCTGTCTCAATGCCATGAAAACGTGAACTAGGATGATACTCTGTGAACAGTAGGTCCTTAATAAATGTATGATGATTTGAATTCACCGAAGAGCAAACATATGGCACAGATTATTAAGAAGCAAAAATCACTACAATGCCTTTCACTGCCAGCTAAAGGATGGGGAGATCTTATGAAATGCTGTGATGACAAATAAAGTCTTAAAACAAGAGATCCAATTAGTTTTTTCATTTAACCCTCATAGCTATTGGTTTTATTGCTGGTCATAGAATTATCAAACTCATCTTGAAATTCTATGATCAAATAGAGTCTGTTGACCTCCTGTAATTACAACAGTTTGAATCAACATGTAACATCATGTTGGTCATGTGACACCATGTCAGGGCATGTGACAATATCAGTTACTTGACTAGGGTTTGGGAAAAAACAGTGGTTGTATTGAGAAAAATCTCATGGGGAGTCACAGGGATAGGACACATTAGGTACATTTTCTGGTGACAATAGCAGAGAGAAGTCTTTTGCAAAAGTTCAATCTTTTTTTGCAAGTCTTGGATGCATTTTCTATATATCAGCTTCATGGCTATGCTGTGCCACTAGGGCATTCACAGACACCACCTTCTGCTCACTAGAAACGCCATCTACACTATTACATGATGGAACAAAGCTGAAACTCTTTCAAAAATATATATTTAGCTATCACAAGGGGCTCCAGGCGTATCCTGTAGATAAGGAGCTACCAGCCTGCTTTTCCTGTTAGGAACAGATAAACACAGAAGCTTTTGAACTACTTGGAAAGAATATGTTTCTGATACTATCATTTCCTGACTTGGTCTCCGTGAGGTCCATGGACACTTGATAAAATAATCTAACACTTAACAACAGCTTAGCTTGAGCTGGCATCAGCAGTTTAGGTCAGGAAAAATCAGAGAGGTGGAATCTCTCCTAGTATTCTCTCTCTCTTTCTCTCTCTAATCTTGATAATTAGATGGATGTTATTAGGTTGATCTTTTTCTTAAAATATTGTGTTGTGCTTTCCTAGAGCTTCCTGGGGAATTTCTTCCGACTTCTTGGGTACGACACGCCATGTTTTCCATTGTCTCTCAAGTCTCCTTTGCATGAATATAGGTAACCTTTACTATCAGTTAAGAAAGAAACCTTAGAAGAGAGAGGAAAGACATCTTTATGAGACAGAGGTACTTGGAATAAGCCCAAGCAGCTTTTGGTCCCTGAGAAAATGGTGAGAAAACTCCCAGAGCTCTTTCTAATGCTTGGCTGTGAGTCTCAGCATTTGATTCGATCAGGTGCTGGGTGGAGCCTCGCAGATGGTGGTTATGTTAGGCTCCTGTCTGTGAACATAGAAGAGTATTGTTAATGGTGTCAGGGTTTGGCTCTCTCCCATGGGGGTGAGGTATCAGATTGGACCAGGGTTTGAGTGTATATTACCTCAGTCTCTATTTTTGTTCTGTGGAAAAGTAGGGGGTGGGGGATAGAAGGACCCTAAAAGAATAAGAACTCCACAGGAAGACAAGCAGAGTATATTAAGTTAGACCCATGGACACATACAGAGACAGAAGCACCATCCAAAGAGCATGCATGGAGTTGAGCTAGCCCCCCAAAACATATGCAAATGATGAGTCGTTTGATCTTCATGTGCGTTCCTTAGTAAAGTGAGTGGGTTCTGTCAATGACATGGACTCTGTTGCCTGCTTTTGATCACTTTCCCCAATGGGGCTGCACTGCCTGGGCTCAGTGGATGAGGAGGAGCTCTGTCCCGATGGTAATTGATGTGCTGGGGTAGGTTGGTGGGGATGGGCTCCCCTTTTATAAGGAGAAGGGAGTATAGGGAGAAGAGAATAGTGGTGGTGAATACCAGGAGAAAAGGAGGGAGAGGCCTATGATTGGGAAAAAAATTGAATTTACAAATTAAAAATAAATTAAAAAAAGAAAATGATGAGAGATGGAAGTACCCTGTACCATCTCTGCCATCTTCCTGTTTTACTCTGCTAAGTATAAGTGCTTCACCCTCTAAACCTCTAAGGGAAACTACTCCACATGCTTTACAGAACTACAAGATTAACAGCATTTGCATGTGAGAAATACTGCTTAATATTTGCATTTTAATTTGTTCTATGTAATCATCAAATATTCCTCAAATAAAATTTCATCTTATTGCTACTTCTACTGCTGTGAGTACTATTAATATTAATATTAGTATTTATTAATGGTCTACTGAACTAGGTGATTTATTTAATATAATTTTTAAAATTGGTATATAACTGTAATTATCCTCTTACTCTAAATGATTTATAAGCAAGGAGGCCATATAACTTTATAGGTAATGTACAAGCTCTGACTCCAAAGTCTATGCCTTAAAACATTATGAGGAAGATGAAGAATGAGAAAGACTATCATCATGTCATCATGTATAATCAACTTCATTTCTGGCTAATATTGTAACAATAGGTTGTTTGTGCAAATATTTTTAATTGTATTGTACAAAATTCAACATGTTACAGAAAATCAAGTGTTTAATATAGCCAATATATAACACTATCCTCCTATGTTGGTGATAATGGGTCATCATTGTTCGCTTGAATTAAAACCAATGTTCTGACTCTCAAATACAGCAGCAGAATCATGACAATGTTATACATTGTCATGGACACCAAGTCACTTCACTAATTTGAGTGCCATTATCAAGCAATTAAACAAAGCTCAAAGAAGCAAAGTCCTTATCATAATACCACATTAATTAATAATAGCATCAACATTTAATTTGACACTAGAGAAATGTGTTTGTGTGCCTGTGTGCATGTGTGTTTGTGTGGATGCCAGAGGGAGAAACAGAGAGTTAAAGAATGGAAGAGAAAATGAGAAAAAAAATAGAATAAAACTATAAATGTGTTTTCTCTCACACTAAAAACATGGATTTTAAATCACTCTTTTTCTATAAAGTACATGAAATAGTGATCATGACTTCTGCAACACTTCTTTTTTTTTTTTTTCTCCTGTACAATTTATTTTGTTTCTTTTTGTTTTTCTCAAGACTGGATTTCTCTGTGTAGCCTTGGCTGTACTGGACTTGCTCTGTAGACGAGGCTAGGCTCAAACTCAGAGATCCTCCTGTCTCTGCCTCCCCATGTGCTGGGATTATAGGCATGCACCACTGCACCTAGTCCTCCCAACACCCCAAATTCTACACACTTTTTTCCTCCTTTTAGAAAGCAAACTAACAAAAATGTAGAAAAAAAATAAGAAACACACACAAAACCCACAAAGGCAAAAAACTGGAAAACATAATGTACAAAGATCAGAAAAATAAAACAATAAAATGTCTGAAGTAATACTAGATAAAAATAGTACAAAAATGTCATTGTATTGGATGTCTGCCACCTGGCATGGGCATGCCGTTAATAGTGATTAACATACCCAAAGTTTGAGACTGCTTTGGAGAAATCTATTTTTTCCTTTGCAGGCAGGTGTTAGTGGCAGAGAATATCTTGGTAAGGGGTGGAAGCCATGTCTACTTCCCCCTCTTCAGCACTAAGAGCCAATGCAGCCCCTATATTTGTCATAGTCTCTCTTATATAGCAGAAAGTTGTTTGTTCACCGTTGCTTGGTAGAACTTAGTAAAACAAGGTTAGTCGTGTAATATTAAGTTAGATTTAAAGAACTGATTTTAAATCCAAAGAAATTACCCTCTATATATGCTTCAGTCAGACTTACTGAGCTGTGTGGTCCTCTTTCTCTCTCTGATCTCTCACAGAGCTGTATCTCAATTAACCTTACTTATTTTACTAAAGGCAAAACATATAACCATCAATAAATTATTATGAGAGGCATACTAATTTAAAGACATATTGAGATCAAGAAAATGCATGCAAGTTTGGTTTTTCTCCATGAGGGTTGAAATAATTTAAACAATATCTACACTAAGTGGATAAAAAGAGCTAAACAAGTAAAAGAAAAGGCAGAGCAGGACTCAGGTAGGTAAGTAAGGATACTCAGCAAAGTTATCCCCGAATGTACTTGAATTTCACTAAATTTTGGTCATGGACTTGGCTCCGAGCTTCCTAATAACCAGAGCCAAATGAAACTGCTATCATTTTATACCTCACTGAGTTTGTAAGGAGATTAAATATGTTTGTTCAGGAAAATCATAGTCAGTGATTTTGAAGCATGAGTTCTTTGGAGAATGTAAAGTTATATAAATATGTTGCCAATTTGTTACAATATTATTATGTTTTTCATAGAAGTGATTGTTTTCCAGGTTATATAAGAAAAAATTTAAACATACCATTACTTTAGAATTGGATCTGAGCTCTACACTAACACATTTATCTTGAGTTAACCGCACTGTATGGCAGGCTCAGCTTAATTGAAATTGAGTGGTGCCCAACAACCAGATACAACTTCAAAGTCTGTGAAAATACCATGACAACCCCATATCTGACAAAGGGCTGGTATCCGGAATATATAAAGAACTAAAGAAGTTAAAAAACAACAAATCAAGTTATACAATTTAAAAATGGGGTACAGAGCTAAACAGAGACTTCTCTGTAGAAGAATATAGAATGGCAGAGAAACACTTAAAGAAATGCTCAATGTCCTTAGCCAGAGAGATGCAAATCAAAACAACCCTGAGATTTCACCTCATGCCTATCAGAATGGCTAAGATAAAAATTCAAGTGACAACATATTTTTGATAGATTGTAGAGAAAAAAGAACCCTCCTCCATTGCTGGTGGGAATGTAAATCACTTTGTAATCAATCTGGTGCTTTCTCAGAATATTAGGAATAGTGCTTCCTCAAGATCCAGCTATACCATACCTAGGCATATATCCAAAATATGCTCAAGTACACAATAAGGGCATTTGTTCAACCATGTTCTTAGCAGCTTTATTTGTAATAGCCAGACCCTGGAAATAACCCAGATGACCCTCAGTGAAAGAATGGATACAGAAATTGTGGTACATTTACACAATAGAATACTACTCAGCAATAAAAAACAAGGAAATCATGAAATTAGCAGGCAAATGGTGGGATCTAGAAAAGATCATCCTGAGTGAGGTATCCCGGAAGCAGAAAGATACATGTGGTATATACTCACTTATAAATGGATACTAGATTTATAAGATAGGATAAACATACTAACATCTATACACCTAAAGAAGCTAAACAAGAGGTAAGAGGATCAATCCTCACTTAGAAAGACAAAGGGGATGGACTTTGGAAAAAGGAGAAAACAAGTAATAGGACAGGAACCTACCACTGAGGGCCTCTGAAAGACTACCTAGCAGTGTATCAAAGCAGATGCTGAGACTCATAACCAAACCTTGGGCAGAGAGTGCAGGGAATCAAATGAAAGAAGAGGTAGTTAGTAAGACCTGGAGAGTACAGGAGCTCCAAAAGGAGAGCAACAGAACCAAAATATCAGGACACAGGGGTATTTTCTGAGACTGATACTCCAACCAAGATACATTCATGGATATAATCTAGAAACCCTGCTCAGATGTAACCCATGGCAGCTCAGTAGCCAAGTGGGTACCCTAGTAAGGGGCAGAGGGACTCTCTCTGATGGAAACTCAGTGGCTGGCTATTTGACTCCCCCAACCCCCCCCCCATTGCCTGAGAGAGGAGAAACCTTGCCAGGATACAGAGGAAGACATTGCAGCCAGTCCTGATGAGACCTAATAAGCTAGAGCCTAATTGAAGGGGAGGTGGACCTCCCCTATTGGTGGACTTGGAGAGGGGCATGGGAGGAGATGACAGAGAGAGAGTGGAATTGGGAGAGAGTGAGGGAGTGGGCTACAGCTGGGATGCAAAGCGAATAAAATGTAATTAATGTAAAAAATAAAAATTTAATTAAAAATGAAAAAAATAATAAAGTATATTCAAAATGTGACAGATGCTGAGACATAAGTGTTCAGAGGAATTCTAGGCAATGTTGTCGGGCAAAGATGGCAGCAAGCAATTGGATGAGTAATGTCTGCTGCCATTCCCTAAAACACGAGTGAGCTGCCCAGCTCTTCTGACACACCTTGAATGTAGATGTTCCCTCAGAGGACAAGTCTGAGATCTAAAGGTGGATATTAGAGTGCTACAAATGCTTGCTAAGGTAGCGCTTTATTTTTCTCTACTCAAACGATGCTATTAGACAGTGATGGGACAACAGAGGGCACACTAGAATAAGCACATGCACTATGCAGTCTTTAACTATCTTGAAAGTAAAATAATATCTGTTCCCCATTTAAAAAATCATTAGGCTTGCGCACGGCTCCCTGCATACATGTGCCTTTCTGTCTTTTAAATAAAATTAGAAAAGAAGGACACAGCAAAGGAAAGCAGTTGCATATTATTTTTACCCTTGTCTACTAGAAAAATTCCTGTCAGATGCCAGAAAATACTTGAATGAATGAACTCTGCTGCTGTCCTTAAAACACCCACAAGATACCCAGATCTCTTGACACATGTTACGTGAGGATGTCATCTCAGGAATATAGCCCCACAGATTTTTTAAGTGTGCTGCACACTGATAATAAAGGATGTGTGTGAAATATACCAAAGATCTTTTAATTCCTTTCTTCAATGTTTGGCAAATGCTCATCTGAGGTTCCGTAATCTGAAAGACCAGCCGAGATTGCAGAGGAAATCTTGATGACAGTTTCTTCTTCGGCCATTAGGCACTGCCCAACCTCTTTAGTATAGTGAAGGGGAAGATCATCATTTCAGGAAAGTGGTCACGCCCCAACAACTGGAGGAAATAACGTTGTTTTAGAAGAGAAGTAAAAGCCGAAGAAATACCAAAAAAAGAGAAACTATCCATGACCTCAAATTGGAAAGAGTAAATATCTGTCAGTGTGAAGAAAACAGTAAAACTATGATCATTGTGATTTAGAAACTAGAGCTCTTTTAAGATCTGAGCTACTTAAACTAGCAGTAATAAATGCTAACCTTCTATTTGTTCTCATAAATGCTCCATTTCTCTAGGATCAGGGGGCAGTCTTCTTTGTTGCTAGTGTGAGTTTTTCTTTCTTTCTTTCTTTCTTTCTTTCTTTCTTTCTTTGAGTAGTTAGAGGGAAAAAAGCACTTGTTTCATGTATAATATAAATAAATCAATACTGTAAAAAAGGTGTTACACAGACTATTTTAGATTATGTATCAAAGCTGAAAATGCTGAAAGAATAATTTTTGGTCCCAGTGTCCTATTTTATTTTGTTTGTTCATTTGATTTATTGTTGTTGTGTTTTTTTAACAACAAAAAAAAATGCTATAAGATAGGCCAGGCTAGCCTAGAACTTGCAAGCCAGCTGACGATAACCTTGAATTCCTGATCCTCCTGCCTCCACCTCCCAAAGACTAGGATAACAGGCAAGTGTAGAGAGGAAACTGTAATCAAAATATATTGTATAAAAAATTCTTAGAAATATCAGATAGTAATAGTTGAATCTAAGGAGTTTTATTTTGTTCTTTTAAATGACATTCTACCAGGCAAGGTATAATAAAAGAGAGAGAGAGAGAGAGAGAGAGAGAGAGAGAGAGAGAGAGAGAGAGAGAGAGACTGGGAGTTGGGTCCTTTTTAACCCTACAAAATAATGTAAATTAACTTGCCATAATCTAGTAGAGAAATATTAAACATAAACTTATTTCTAAGTCCTAGGACTAAGGTAACAAGAATAATATAAAAAAATTGTTCTGCTTTGAGCTATGGTTCACAATGTACCCTAATTACAATTTCACAACAGAAAAATATTTTTAGTTGATGATATCATTGTATGTCATAGGATATATGTTTTGTCCAATTAAAATAGTTTCACATTAAATTCTATGGTTTCTACAAAAGTATGTTTTAAATACTAAGCATACGGACCATGATTACAAAATAAGAATAAAATAAACCAATGCTCTGGGCTCATGTCCTTTATAAGGGGACATGTCAAGAAGCAGACTGCTGCAAGGTATTCACTTTTCCTAAATACCAATGTGAGAGGGAAAGAGGTAGTAAGGCATTTTCCAAAACAGTATCTACTACTAGGTATTACAGTGACTTAACAAGATTTTAAACTCACACAAAAAACTTAGCACTGAACCTGAAAGAGCCATTAAATGTGTTGGAGTGAATACCGTGTTTCTTCCAAAGAAATACATTTGTGAGAATGTGGGAAAAGTCACCTCTCCATTCGCTACTCTGTCAACTCGGTCATCACTAACAGGTCCTTCCTGTCAGCAATTAACTATAGTATGCACAGACTGTCCCAGAAGAGTCACTGAGGGACCCTGATTATTTGCTGCCTGAGCACAAGGTCTCATGTGGCTCAAACGCTACATGAAAGTGTGGTTAACTCATATCTCTTGGCTCTGCAGAGACTGTTTATTACATTAATTTTAGGGCTAAGCTGATTTAGTTGTAAGTAAATTTATTATTGACCTGTCCATCAATTTCAGTTTAATTCAGTATTATCTTTCATACTTTCCAAATATGTCTACAGCTGAGATTAAGAAGATTCTATAGAATATTTTTACATAGCATCACTCTCAAAAGCAGCCTAGGAGATCTCATTCACACAGTTATATAAAATATGTATGAGATCAGAAATTAAAGATGGCTGAACATGTATCTCTTTAACATCCGTCCATTATATAATACACTTCAGTTCTCTTAAGTATGTACAGAGGCTTTAGCAATATGACAAAGCTGTATCTGATTATCTAAATGTAATTTGCTTACTGAATAGGTCCTATTTCATCTCTTCAAACTGCCTGATAATGAAAACATTGGGAAAGGCTCTAAATCCTTCAGTCAGAGTCTATACACAATGGACTTAGTAATTCAATGGGGAAAACATTTCCTAGGAGAAATATATGAGAATGAGGGATGGGAAACTTAGGTAAAAGGAATATTCTAAATAAACTGTTTTTTTAAGATAATTGTAGCTTCACATTCATTTGCTAATAATATAAGTTTAGAAACAACAAAAAGGGATCTTGTGTCTCCCCTTTCCAGTTTCCCAGTTTGAAAAGGCTTTTAAGTTGTGCATGCCATCATCCATGAAACAAGCAACCATGAGTGGAGGAGTCTGAATCAAGCAACCCAACCTCCAGAAACAGGAGAGCTCTCTATTTTGATGGCTGTACGTATAAGCACGGGCTCTGTGAAGTTTTAACTGATGATTCTGAAGACTGTGTAATGAATAAGCAGCTCTACACCTGGGACCTTTGCAGAAATAGTAGTCCAGCAAATTAAAGAGAATGCCCCTTAGGAATTAGCACAGAACTTTTGACCTTTCTTTCAAGATTTGTTTTAAATTATGTGTTAGAGATTAGATAAAATGGCCTGTCTATAAATATTTAAACAACATTTGCATGTAGGACTCCCCCATCAATAAGACTATCAGGCAGAAAATGTATTTGGGAGAATGGCTGGAATAGTAAATAGCATGGAAGGGAAGGAGGGGAGAGATTTAATAAGGAACAATGGAGCAAACTGATCTGCAAAAGGAGTCAACAAGGTTTTCAGCCCATTCCGTGTGGCCTCTCCTAGCTGCTTTGCACTATAATAAAGATGACCCTTTCATTCTTAAGGTGACCTTCACTGGACATATGCTCTTTATTAGGAGGGTTTGTGACTTTGGTCTGGATACTTCTATCCAGATAAAGTCATTTACAGAAGAACCAAAAGCTAATATCTTTCGTTTGATAGCATTTCCAGAAACAAGGAGAAAAGATACCTTAACTCCAAAGAAAGACCCTGGTAAGACACAACAGCATCTATTGTAGATCAACTTCTTGTGTTGCTCAGATATCTATTCCTTTATATATGCTCTAACCGGGTGCAGTCAGAGCTGGGGAGACGATGTGCTATTAAGTAGGTCAGACATACTAGATGAATACCAGATGAAATAAAGTCCACCATGCTGTTTCTGACCTTAGGGCTGCAGCTAATATTCATTTTCTCCCTCTTGCATCTACAGTTTCCTCATTTTAGATGAGCTCCTATCTTGGTCTTGAGCTTATTATCATAGTGTTCTTCCTAGACAGTGGCTGCTGTATAAGCCTATTTATTATTAAAATGAGGTAATAGATTCCAAATGCCTTATGGATGGACATCCTGAGTGCCAATGGTCTTCGTTTCCTTTACTGAGTAAGAGTAGCTTCTCCTGCCCCTGATTATCACAATGAGCTGTCAATAGAGTGGTGAATTGTATAGGCTTGGTCATTAATCCAAGGATTGTAAGTGTCCAGATGACAGTCAAAGGTTTTATGCAATAGGATTCTTGCTAAGAAAAGGTGGTGCATTTAGAGAATGGAATATTACTCTGATATTGCTACTAAAAACATGAACATGCCCTTGACTTTTATACAGGTGTTATTCCTGCTAAGGGCACAATAGTCTCTGTGCTGCCTCCTCCATAACAACAGATGGACTGGTGGCAGTATAAAAGACAAACATGTTCCCATTTGTGCTCACCTATCTGTGTCTTTTGTAACTCATGCTGTCTGAATGAATGTCCAGAATTTCTCATAAACCTCTGTGTATTTTAACCTTAGGGCATTTTTCATCCCTCAGAAAATTCATGATCAAGTGTATCAAATGCATCATGCCTTAGTTATTTTTCCCCACCCTCACCTTTTAAAGCCCCTTTTCTTCTCCAAATGCTTGAGTTGGAAAGAAGTATAGGCAACATTTTTTTTTCCAAAGTACTATTTATGCCTTTTTTTTTTTGCACAAATCTCAACCTAACCATAAATAAAAGTGGAGTTGGGGGTAAATCTAAGTGTAAAATTGAATTTCATGCCAGTAGGTAGAGTATAGTAGCAATGGTAAGACTGTGGCTGTAGAGGGGATAGCTAGGTCATTTATGTAAAATGAAGCTTTAATTTGTACTTTCCGGTATTGCTTATGTGTGATAAAGATGCTCTAATCCCAATATCACATGAATTCCTGAAAGACCTGTTCATCTTGAGCAAAGATATATTGACTAATGAAAGCTCTGTCAGCCTTGTCGTTGAGGCCCCAGAGTAAAACGGCCCATCTCTACCAGTGTTGAGTAACCAAAAAGAGACTCTTTCTAAAAGATGTATAATTTCCTATAAAAGTGTAGCTCCTTGCTACTTCTGTTTATCCTACCGAGATTTACCACCCAGCATTTTCCCCAAGAGAAACCTCTCGTACAGGGGAAAATTCCACAATTCACTGCTCCATATTTTGCATCCTGGATTTACTGGAGACTACCCATGCTCTTAGCCCTGCCAAATGCTGCCAGCTGTTCAGGCCATACCTACACAGGTAGAGTAGGTTGTGTGTGGTTCTTTAATAAATGACCCAAAAGTTGAAAACTGAAATATTTCAACATATAAAAGTGATATACTGCAGTGTATGAACACAACATAATTTAATTACCTGCATTAATTCAATATTATTACATTTGTTATTAACACTCCTCTATCTTGAGAATATATTGTAGCATTTTATCTTCTATTATAATTGGGGGATGATAACAGAGCTTGATGGATATTTGGGCTCCACAAAATTGTCAAATAAATAATGATTCACAAAAATAAGTAAGTTCTGCTCTGAACTTGACAGAAAAAGAACTCACCATATAATATATGTCAATCCAAAATGTTTTCAGAATACTACATAGTAAATTTGATATCTAAGCCTATAAATCCTAAAAAAAAATTCTATATATTATTTGGAGGGACTGATTGAAGACATTGGGACAGATATCAAAACAAATGAAAAGTTAGTGCAATAGAGCTATATCTCTTTACCACCAAAAATAAGGAAGAAAAATGAGAGACCAGAAAAATTTATATTCACAAATGTGAAGTTGCTGCAAAAGAATAACATTGTAACCTATTTAAATCCAAAAATGAAAGGTTGTTGAAAGTGAACAAAACTGTGATCTTTTGTAATTTATTTACCAAATAAATGAAATTGATGATGTCTTAAAATAATAATAAGGTAGGTGAATATGCTTGTGTCAACAAGTAAAATGACACCAAATACTATAAACAGGTAAAAACATGAAACGTGTTAATAAAATTCTCCATATGATGTCATAAAACCTCCCTCAAATTATCAAGTGTATCTCAGTTTATGCTCAATAATATTAGAGATTATTAACTTAATATGTATAAGCATAGTTTTTTTAAAGAAACTGGTTATTTCAGTCACTGTCAAAACTACTAAATTCTGAGTTTTTTATTTTTGATTCATAGAGTAATGAAAACACCCAGTTTTAGACAACATGGATAAATTTTAACATTAAGATAATACATTCTTGAATGTTAAGAGATTTATGAATGTTTTATGGGATTATATAAATAATTTGGTTAAAAGGAGAAAATTGTCTTCTGTATGCTAAGCATCAGAGATGATCAGTGTTTTGCTTGGAGTGCTCTTTAATTTATACTCACACATTTGTTCCTCTCACTTTTAAATAAATTGCCTTTGTAGACTACAAACCTCTTCTTTTACTCAAGAGAAATTGGAAGAAAAGAAGAGTTTGTGATCTTTGTGTTCCATGCCATTATTCTGAGAGGAGAATTGACAATTTCCATAGCTATTCACAAAAGTCACCATCCTTTATATCTCCACATTTAATTATTAAGTGTCAATCAAAACTGACAGTAGGACAACAAAGCCACAGAATTACACAGAAGGATATACTTTAAAATGTCATTCTAAATTTATAAAATTGAATGGGTTTCCAGCCCTCTTATGAAAATGTCAAAAAGTGCCAACCATAATCTTTTCCATGAACAGAGAATACAACAAATTCCCATCTTTAACGCATTTGCGTTATTCCCATTGGCACGGATAAAATCTTGAAGTTAGTTCTTGTCATTTTAGTTTTTGAAGTAAGGATCTTTATTTTACATACATCAGCCTACTCATATACTAAACAAAATTATAAATAAAACTATCTTTATACTAGGCAATTGTTTTAAGACAATTTATTGCATAATATTTTAATAATGTAAACATTAACATAGAGATAAATAGAAGTCTACTTTTCAGCTTAGGTTTCTATTTCTTGTCCCCTAAACTGATTTCCATAGGCTGATTAAAATGGAGAAATTAATTTCAGTTTTGGCTGATTCAGACATAATCTGTGAATTTCAGGTACACTGGAATGTATGAATGTGTTCTATGTAAGCACACATTAGTAGATATTAATGTATGTTAGACTATATGCTATATTGTGTGCTTATATATATCAGAACAGAAGATTAATAAAATTCTATACCTCCCTTATTTTGGTAAATCAATGTATTTTATTATTTAATTATCACATATAAGGCTGCCTTACTTAGTAGTTGCACAATATATTAGTATATGTTAGTATCAAGATTTATCTCATGAGACTTTCTTGAATTTGTCTGATTCTGAAAAAGGTTTTGGGAGATCCAAGATGGCAGCTCCAACCACACAGGGTATCTGAACAATAGCTCAGCAGTGAGAACAGGGTGACCAGCAAGCCATACAGTGGACCCCAAAACCCTGACATCTGTGTTTCTCAGGTAAGAGGAGAATCCACAAGGACACTCGATGGTCCATCTTCAGACCACCAGGATAATACCAGGACAAATTCCTGTGCTCTCACCCAGCACTGCCACAGCCCTAGGCCACAGGTCTAATCCCACTATCTGCTGATACCTTCCTGAGACCAGGGGCAGCGCTCTGGGCTCTGACCCTACAGCTCTAGGCCACTTGCCCAAACTCACCATCTGTGGATATATTCCTGGGACCAGCAGCAAAGGCTCATGGGAGGGGAGGCTCCAACCCTGCAGCCTTAGACCACCCAGCCTAACCCA
Source organism: Meriones unguiculatus (assembly GCF_030254825.1). NCBI lineage: Eukaryota > Metazoa > Chordata > Mammalia > Rodentia > Muridae > Meriones > Meriones unguiculatus. The sequence continues at coordinate 53,590,403 of NC_083364.1, read as the reverse complement.
TCAGGGTCGGGGTGGGACAGCGGTGGCAGCTTGCTGGGCTCTTACCCAGAAGCCTAGCCCACCCATTGGAGTCCACTACCAGTGGATACTTTCCTGAGATCTGCAGAATGCACATGGGGCTCCTATCCTACAGCCTTAGGCCACCCAACCACCCAAACACACCATCTGTGGATACCTTCCTGGACAGGCAGAGGCCGGACACTCAAGGTTCTGACCCCTCAGCCTTAGGCCACCCACCTCTGTGGGTATCTTTCTGGAACAAGAGCTGGACAGCTCAGAACTTGGTCACTCACTCTCACTGCCTCTGAAGTTATTATCGTCCTATACTGTGAATGAGACTCCAAACCTGGGCGCCCACTCTCACAGTCTTGTGAACACATTTTTAGTACTAGGGGCTCCAGTTTCCAAACCTGGGAGACTGCATTCAGCATACTGTGGACACCTTACTGGTCAGAGCAGCTGGAGGTGCTTACTCTCACAGCCCAGTGGAGGGGATAATTTTGGTTCTGTGGGGGAGGAGAGGCTCCATTCTGCCTACTCTCCTACTGCCTGGTTCATCCAGGTCAGAATCAGCCAGCACAGCACAAACAGTGAACACAGCAGAGCTGAGCTAGGCTTGGGTTCCAGGTTCTATTCCCCACCATCTAAGGAAAGCCTGTGGGAGGCTGGAGCAGCTGTAGGCAAAAAGATCTATCCACCAGTGCCCCAGCAGCCTGACTAACATACACCAGAATCAGGGAGTCCAGCACAGACAGAGGACCCGGTGGAGCTGAGCTAGGCACCTGATCCAAGTTGCATTGTCCTCCTCCCAAGGAGGCCTGTGGGACACTGGAGCAGCTCTAGGATTAGAGATCTTTCTGACTGCTCACCAGCACCCTAACCCACATGGGTCAGAAAAAAAAAGTGGCCAGCACAGCCAGTGAACCCACTGGAGCTGAGCAAGTCCTAGCACCCACATCCCATCCCCCACCTTCCTAAGGAAGCTTTCGGGCACTGGAGCAGCTCTAGACCCAGAGAACTTTCCACCTGTGCCCCAGCTTCCTGGATCACAAACACTGAGCCACCAGAGACCGTGAATCCTGGGGAGACTACTCAAGACTCCAGATACAGGTGGATCCAGTCTGCAGTACATGCTCCAAGAATCATCAGTCAAAGCTACAGAATACCAGATGGCCAGAGCACAAGCAACAAAAACCAGGACATCATGGCTTCACCAGAATCTCCAAAAACCAACATATATTTTATTGCAACTGAAACACAGGAAAATGATCTTAAATCTCTAATTATGCAGTTATTCCAGGTACATAAAGAGGGAATAAACAACAACAACAACAACAAAAATAGAGGCCATCATGGACAGACAGAAATTTGCATTCACTGATAGAGGAGATCAGTGGACTTGGAGAGGGGCATGGGAGGAGATAGGGAAGGGAAGCTTGGATTGGGAGGAAATGAGGGAAGGGCTCTTCAGCTGGGATACAAAGAATAAACTGTAATTGACATAAAAATTAAAATTAAACAAAGAAATCCACATTCAAACAGATGAAGTAAATGGTGCAAGATATGAAAACAGAATTAAGAATCAATAAAGAAAAGACAAGCATAGAAAATTGTGGAGTTGGAGAACTTAGAGAAGAGATCGGGAATCACAAAGGAATGCATCACCAACAGAATAACAAGAGATGGAATAGAGAATCTCAGGAACTGAAGATATAATAGCAAAAACTGATAAATCTCTCAAATAAAAAATAGAATTGGAAAAGTTACAAATACAAAACATCCAAGAAATCAAGGACACCATGAAAAGGTGAAACCTAAGAATAATAGGAATAGACAAAAAGGAAGATTCCAGGATGCAAGGCCCAGAAAATATTTTTGAGAAGATCATAGAAGATAATTTCCCTAACCTTAAGAAAGAGATGTCCATAAACATACAAGAGGCCTACAGGACACCAAATAGACTAGACCAGAAAAGAAACTCTGCATGTCACATAATAGTCAAAATATTAGATCTACATAACAAAGAAAAATATTAAGAGTGGCAAGGGAAAAAGGCCAAGTAACATATAAAGGCAACCCTATCAAAATCACACCTGACTTCTCAACAGAGACTATGAAAGCCAGAAGGACCTGGACAGATATCATGCAGAAGCTTAGAAATCACAGATGCCAACCCAGAATACTATATATAGCAAAACTTTCAATCAACATAGATGGAGAAAGCAAAATATTCCATGACATAACTAAATTTAAATAATACATACACAGCAATCCAACCCTACAGAAGATAATAGAAGGAAAACATCAACCCAATGAGATCAACTACACCAAAGAAAACACAAAGGTAAAGACACCATCACATCAAAAAAGGAAAAAAACAAACAAACACACAATCATTACCAACTCCACAATAAAAGAAACTAACATTCATTGGTCACTATTACCTATTAACGTCAATAGTATCAACTTTCCAATAAAAAGACACAGACTACCCAGATTAGTTGTGGAACCATTATCCAACATTATGTTGCATTCAAGAAACACACCTCTGCAACAAAGATAGACACTAGCTCTGAGAAAAGGTCTTAAAAAGTTTTCCAAACAAATGAACACAAGAAGCAAGCTGGAGTAGCCATCCTAATATCTAATAAACTAGATTTTCTACCAAAGTTAATCAAAAGAGATGGAGAGGAACAATTCATTCTCATCAAAGGAAAAATCCACCAGGAGGACATCAAAATCCTGAACATCTATGCACCAAACACAAGGTCTCCTGCATTTATCAAAGAAACATTATTAAAGCTTAAATCAGACATTGATCCCAAAACCTCAATAATGGGAGATTTCAACACTTCACTCTCACCAAGGCATAGATTATTAAGACAGAAACTAAACAGAGAAATGACACTTACAGAGGTCTTAAATCAAACGGACTTAATAGATGTCTAGAGAACCTTTCACCCAAACACAAGAATATACCATCTTCTCAGAACCTCATGGAAGCTTCTCAAAAATTGACCACATAATCAGGCACAAAGCAAGACTCAACAGATACAAGAAGATTGAAATAATCCCTTGTATCATATCAGACCACCATGATCTAAAACTAGACCTCAACAAAACCTACTCATACATGGAAACTAAATGACTGCTTACTCAATGACATCTGAGTCATGGAGAAAATAAAGAAGGAAATTAAGACTTCCTAGAAGGTAATGAAAATGAAGGTACAACTTACCCTAACTTAAGGGACACAATGAAAGGAAAGTTCATAGCACTAAGTGTCTTCATGAAGAAGTTTGAGGCATCTCATACAAGAAACTTAATGGCACATCTGAAAGCACTAGAAATAAAAAAGAAGAATAAGCAGACACACAAGAGAAATAGATGGCTGGAAATAATCAAACTCAGGGCTGATATCAATACATTAAAAACAAAGAAAACAATTCAAAGAATCAATGAAAACAAGATTTTGAGAAAATCAACAAGATAAACAAACCCTTAGTCAAACTAACTAACAGGCAGAAGGACACTGTCCAAATCAACAAAATCAGAAACAAAAAGGGGGACATAGCAAGACACTGAGGAAATCCAAGGCATCATTCACTCCTACTTTGAAAGCCTATATGCAACAAAATTTCAAAATGTGAATGAAATGGGCAATTTTCTTGATTGATTCCATTTGCCAAAGTTGAATCAAGGTCAGAAAAATAAACGTAATATTCCTATATCTGCTAAGGAAATAGAAGCTGCCATCAAAATCTCCCATCCAAACATAACAAAACAGAAAACCAGGACCAGATTGTTTCAGCACAGAATTATACCAGCCCTTCAAAGAAGAGCTAACTCCAACCTCTTCAGACTATACCACAAAATAGAAACAGAAGGAACATTACCAAACTCATTCTATGAGACCAGAGTCATATTGATACCTAAACTGCAAAAAGACCCTACAAAGAAAGAGAATTTTAGACCGATCTTGCTTATGAATATTGATGCAAAAATACTAAATAAAATACTCACAAACTGAATCCAAGAACACATAAAAGATATCTCCCAACACAACCTATTGGGCTTCATCCCAGGCATGCAGTGGTGGTTCAACATATGAAATTCCAGCAATGTGATTCACCAAATAAACAAAATGAAAGAAACACACACACACACACACACACACACACACACAGACAATCATGTCCTTAGATGCCGAAAAAGCATTTGACAAAATTCAACACCTATTCATGCTTAAAGTTTTGGGAGATCAGGGATACAACACATGTACTTAAATATAGTAAAAGCAATATGCAGCATGCCTACAGCCAACATCAAACTGAATGAAGAGAAACTTAAAGCAATCCCACTGAAATCAGGGACAAGGCAAGGCTGTCCACTCTCTCCTTACCTCACCATAGTTCTTGAAATCCTAGCTAGAGCAATGAGACAACTAAAGGAGATCAAGGGGATCCAAGTCAGAATAGAAGAAGTCACAGAATCACTATTTGCAGATTAAATGGTAGCATACATGAGTTACCTCAAATATTCTACCAAAGAACTCCTTCAGCTGATAAACACCTTCAGCAAAGTGGCTGGATACAAAATAAACTCAAAAAAAATCTGAAGCCTCCTATATCCAAAAGACAAAAGGGCTGAGGAAGAAATCAGGGAAACAACACTCTTTACAATAGCCACAAATAACATAGAATACCTTCGTGTAAATCTAAACAAGCAAGTGAAAGACCTGGGGAGGGGGAACTTCAAGTATCTGAAGAAAGAAATTGAAGAAGATAGCAGAAGATGGAAAGATCTGTCATGCTCATGGATCAGTAGGATTAACAAAGGGAAAATGGCCATCCTATCAAAAGCAGTCTAAAGATTAAATGAAATTCCCATCAAAATACCAACACAATTCATTACAGAACTTGAAAGAAACTTAGTTTCATATGGAAAAACAAAAACTCAGAATAGCTAAAACAATCCTGTACAATAAAAGATCTTCTGGAGGTATCTCCATCCCAGATCTCAAGCTGAACTATAGAGAAAAAAATAATAATAAACAGCATGGTATTGGCATAGAGAAAGACTGTTGGATCAATGGAATCACATAAACAACCCAGAAATAACCCATACACCTATGGAAAATAAATTTTTACCAAAGAAACCAAAACCATACAATGGATAAAAGACAGCATCTTCAACAAATGGTGCTGGTTTAACTGGATGTCTACATGTAGAAAAATGAAAATAGATTCATATTTATCATGATGCACAGAGTTAAGTCCTAGTGGAACAAAATCTCAACATAAAAACAGACACATTAAATCTGTTAGAAGAAAAAGTGAAGAAGAACCTTGACCTCATTGGCATTGGAGACAACTTCCTGAACAGAACACCAACAGCACAGGCTCTAAGATCAACTATTAATAAATGAAACCTCATGAAACTGAAAAGTTTCTATAAAGCAAAGGACACTGTTGTCAGAACAAAACAACAACCTACAGACTGGCAAAAGATCTTCACTAACCCTATATCTGACAGAAAGCTAATATCTAGAATATATAAAGAACTGAGGAAGTTAAAAAGCAACAAAACAAGTAATCCAATTAAAAAATGGGGTACATAGCTAAACGGAGAATTCTCAACAGAGGAATATTGAATGGCAGAGAAACAAATAAATGTTCGACGTCCTTAGCCATAAGGGAGATGCAAATTAAAAACAACCCTGAGATTTCACCTTACAACCATCAGAATGGCTAAGATCAAAAACTCAAGGAATAATGCATGCTGGAGAGGATGTGGAGAAAGGGGAACCCTCCTCCATTGCTGATGGAAATATAGCCTTGTACAACCAGTTTAGAAATCAATCTGGCACTTCCCCAGAAAATTAGGAATAGTACCTCCTTAAGATCCAGCTATACCATTCCAAAGCATATACCCAAAAGGTGCCTTACCATTCAATAAAGGCATTTGCTCAACCATGTTCATAGCAGCTCTATGTAATAACCAGAATTTGGAAACAACCTACATGTACCCCAATGGAGCAACTGGGTTACCTTTACACAATGGAATACTACTCAGCACTTAAAAACAAGGAAATCATGAAATTTGTAAGCAAATGGTGGTAACTACAAAAGATCGTCCTGAGTGAGGTATCCTAGAGCTGGTTGTCTTTAAGTCTTCTGAATAGATGAAAAAAAAGGAACACATAATTTTCTAGTCATTACTTATTATTTCCAGAAGCAGAAAGAAACGTATGATATATACTTACTTATAAGTAGATATTAGCCATATAATATAGGATAAACATACTAAAATCTATAGCTCTAAAGAAGCTAAACAACAAGCAGGATCCTAGGGAAGATGCTTAATCCTCACTCAGAAGGAAAAACAGTAGAAGACAAGGAACAGGAGATTAGCCTTCCACAGAGGACCTCTAAAAAACTCTACCCACCAGAGTATCAAAGGAGATATTGAAACTCATAGCCAAACTTTGGGCAGAATCTCAGCAGAAGGAGATAGAAAGACCTGGAGGGGACAGGAACTCCACAAGGAGAACTTCAGAGCCCAAATACCTGGGCTCAGTGGGGCCTGCAGAGACAAATATTCCAACTAAGGACCATGCATGGAAAGGACATAGACCCCCTGTTCAAAGGAAGCCCATTGGCTGCTCAGTTTCCAAGTGAGTTTCCTAGTACTAGGGATAGTACTATCTTTGACATGAACTCAGTGGCCTACTCTTTGATCACCTCCCCCTGTGGGGATGCAGCCTTGTCAGGCCACAGAGGAAGATGACACAGCCAGCCTTGATGAGACCTGATAAGCTAGGGTCAGAGAGAAGGGAAGGAGGTCCTCCCCTATCAGAGGGGAGAGGTCATAGGGGGAGAAGAGGGAGGGTGAGTGGGACTGGGAGGACACAAGGGAGGGGGCTGCAGCCATGATACAAAGTGAATAAATTGTAATAAATAAATATATAAATAAAATTTTGAAAAAGGTCAAAATGTTTAACTCATATCGATGATCGTGTATTTTTGTCTGTTTCTGTGAATACCCATATAGAACAAATTCTTACCAGGGAAAGTGATTTGTATATGCATCTATTGGGGTATAATTTTAATTGAATTGAACATTTTGAGTTACCTTAGATAAACACATTGTATTAGTAGCCTACTCCTCTAATTATACATTTTAAAAATTTGAAGTTAATTCCTGATGTGATCTGATAGACTAAGATCAGAAGGAAGGAGAGGAAGACCTCCCCTATCAGTGGACTTGGGGAGGGGCATGCGTGAAGAAGGGGGAGGGAGGAGGGGACTGGGAGGGAAGAAGGGAGGGCCTTATGGGGGATACAAAGTGAATAAACTGTAATTAATAAAAATTAATAAAGAAAGAAAGAAAAGAAAAATAAATGATAGAGCACAAAATAATAACTTTTGCCAAAAATATTCACAATCTGAACAGAGAAATGTTATGGGAAAATGATTGATGGCCAATATTGTTAGTGGATTTTAAAAGACCACTAGCTAGTCATAATAATGATGAGTAATTTCTGAACTCTGGAATGAAAAGAAAACTAGAATTTGAACTACATCTGCATAATAAATTATTAGAAAACAATATTTATAAATTGAGACCTGTATTTCTTAAATTTTCATCATTATAAAAGAAACTGGAGGTTTCTGAAACCAAGTGAGATTCTATACGTCATCAGTGAAGATAATAATTAGCCAATCATTTGTATGATTAATGATGGAACCTACTAAACTTCAGACTGATATGAAATTTTTAAGTAATGCTATAAAAATATGGACATTCCACCCTAATTATTAATCCTTGTTTCTTTATGTAGAACAAACAAGTGATTCATCAAAATGTACTATTTTTCATTCATATAAGTGAGACTTATAAGTGAGACTTCAGCTTTGCAAAATCTATCCTCATTTTAATTAATTATTTTCACTAATAAACTCTAAAGAATAAACCTTCAATTGGAGTAATTTGAGATTTAGTATAAATAGCGCTGGTAACTGTGTCATAGGCAGGGCATTTTATAAACAGGCTTGACATTTATGGGCTCTCTTGGTAAGCAATTCATCTAACAGGAGAGTAAAACTGGGAAATGTGGGGCCTTGGATACATCCAACAGGAGCTGGCTGTCTTTAAGTCTCCTGAATAGATGAAAAAAAGGAACACATAATTTTCTAGTCATTACTTATTATTTACTGTAAAATGTGTTTCAAAATAAATTCTTTGAGGCTTCTTTTAATCAGACTTCTTTTAGAATGTAGACTCCATTTGAAAATATCCTTCCAATAGCAAATATTAAATTTCTTGTGTCTTATTTCATATGTATACATGTCCACAGGCATAAGGAAGGGGGCTTTTAGATGTATTTATGTCTCTGTCTCTCTTTGCAAAGTTATCTCTGTCTCTCTCTCTCACACACACACAGAGATGCTTTCAACATTTAACAATTGCAGTTATCCAAAGGATCCCAATCAAAATAAATTATCTGCATCTTCCTACTTCCAAATAAAGTTGCAGCAATAATAGCAAGATGGGATTCATAAAGATTACTCTCTCTTTAATAAAACATCTTTTCTAGGACTTGCATTACCAATGCCTTAATGATTTAGTGCCCTTACTCTTTATTCTCACACATGTCTACAGTGCTGTCTGAAGAATTCACTTGTCACTTCCCCAAGATTAAATTTAATGTATACACTACATGAACCATTGTATAAAAAGAAAAATACATTGATAAAAATTCAAGCCCAATTCTCTGCCAAGTTCTAGAATCAGGATGAGAAATATGATCTTTCATTTCTTCGAATATTCAAAATATTTAGGGATTAATGACCATCAACGCCAATATGAGGCATTCACAGCAAATGATACATTGATGATGAATGCTATTCATACTCAAAAGGTAATTTTAGGTATCATTGTGTGAGTGCATGAAAATAGACTGTATGTGGTGCACTAGAAGAGGATCAATGTAGGATGAATGAAAAAATCTATCTGGCTAAAGTAGACTAAGAAAAGAAAGTGATGTATATCCATATATAACTAATTGGATTCTAAGTTGGAGGGTAAAGAAATGTTCTAGCCCAAGTGGGCTATATTTTAAGTCTAATAGAAAATTGTTTTAACCTGTAAGCAGGTAAATTGCTAAAAACTTCTTATTTGGTATAATAGAAGAAATTCTTTGTAAAAATCGCTATAGGTATGACACAAAATACGGATTATAAGGTGGATGGTATTACTAATTCCTAAAACATGCTCAGGCCTTATTGGATAATAGGCTTTGTGTTCAGAGAGTAGCATGGGTTGTTTCATTTTTAATCATTCATAAAGACCGATGCTGCAATTACTAACTAATTAAATCAAGTAAGGAAAAAGAAAGAGAAACAAAAATTTCCATGACCACTCCCCAGTTAACTCACACCTGAGTCAAAATTTAAATGCGGCCATCAGTGAAAGCCAGAGTGCAGGTTGCAAAAATGATGTTTATTTTATTTTATTTTATTTTATCAGTTACATTTTATTAATTCTGTATCCCAGCCGTGTCCCGATCCCTCATTCCCTCCCAGTCCCTCCCTCCCTCCCTCCCTCATCTCCACCGTGCCCCTTTCCAAGTCCACTGATGGGGGGGACCTCCTCCCCATTCATCTGATCCTGTTTTATCAGGTGTCTTCAGGACTGGCTGCAAAGCCCTCCTCTGTGGCCTAACAGGACTGCTCTTCCCTTCGGGGGTGGGGAGACCAAAGAGCCAGTCATCGAGTTCCTGTTAGAAATAGTCCCTGTTCCCCTCACTTTGGGAAACCAATTGGTTACTGAGCTACCACAGGCTACATCTGAGTGGAGGTTCTAGGTTATATCCATACATGGTCCTTGGTTGAATGTCAGTCTCAGAAAAGACCCTGTGCCCAGATATATTTGGTCCTTGTGGAGCTCCTATCCTTTCCCCATCAGACTAACTCCCCTTCTTTCTTATGATTCCCTGTACTCTGCCAAAGGTTTGGTCATGAGTCTTTGCTTTGAAAACACTGCTAGTTAGAGTCTTTCAGATGCGCTCAGTAGACTCCTGTCATACGTTCAATGCACATCCCATCTGCCTTTCTAAATGAGGATTGATCATCATACCCCATGTCCGCTCAATTGATTATCTTTTTTAGGTGTATAGATTTCATTATGTTTATCATATCTTATAGGTCTATATAAGTGAGTATATCCCATGTGCAAAAATGATGTTAATAAAATATTAAAATAAGTTTTCAGAGATAAATGTTACTACATTATGGCTAGAGTAGAAATAGTGGGGAATGAATCAGTGTTAAAGGTCATCTAAACAAAGTCAGTAGCACAAACTGACCCTGTGAACGGTCAGCGTGCCTAAGAAAGAAAGAGCTGATTTTTCATACAGCTCTTGCATTGGATGCTGTTTCCTTCCCAGAATTTGCTTCTTCCCTTTTTTGACTTGTGTGGTCATGCTAACAATGCCCAGTTATCGTAGATCGGTTTGAATAGAAATTCAAGATGAAAACAATTTGCAGATATCTCAGAATTGAGTCATTTTTGTGAGATTGCTCTCTGGGTGATGGTTTGGCTTTGTCTGAATAATGTTTCCCCAACTTGTGTTCAACAGAAATGATATAAAGCATCTTTTCAAATCGATCCCTTAAGAACAATTTACCACTGTCCTAACCTGTGTTTCCTTGAGGCATCTTCACATCCAATTCTTCTTCTCCTGTTCCTGTTAGAATAAACAAAAAGGTAGCATGAAAAGCCTGCCCGGAATAAATTCTCAGTCTCATTCCAAATAGACCCCCATGGAAATGTAATAATAAGGAATTCATCTGATTTTTGTCATCTCGCCTATTTTCATCAGGGATGGAATTATCAAATAGCTTCACACAAAGGAGACCTAATTAAAACTCTAAAAATGTAGGCTTGGAGATGTTTGAATACCATCATAGCTGGCATAGCATTTTCCTACATTAATGTCTTGTTCTAGGGCAGGCACAGAGTATTTCTGATAAATAACTCTTGTTGAATGAGCAATGTGATTTTCAACTACCACCCCCCCGTATCCTATGACTAATTTACATAAGTTTTCTTTTGATCAAGTAACCATAATTATGACAACAACATTCAGGTGAACATGTTAGCAGGGATCTGGCAGTGCATGTCACTCTGCTTACGACAGCACAGCTCTGCACTCACTTCACTGTGTGGTCAAAGCCCTCATGATGATCCTTCCTGGCCTGGCACTGGTTACTTTCCTGATCTTGACTCTGAATCTAAAGTCCAATTCTTCCCTTTGCTGTTCTTCAAAAGGACGGGTACATCTTATGTTCAGACGTCAATACTACAAAGGACTCTTTCCATAGAAAAGATTTTTACAGGTTCACAGGAAGGTTAATAGAAAGGATACTCAGATGAATTTCCCTTCTGATAAGATGTGTTAGAGTGGCCATCAGTGTCCCTGTGATGAGACTCTGAAGAGGGAGAGATTCTTCTCATGTGTTTTCAAGTCCCAGAATAGAGTTCTTGTTCTCATAAGCTTCTGGGACAGGAGGAAGATTTCATGCTGTACTGTCTAGGCTGCATTCTAGAAACTAGGAAAGCACTAATAAGGACCTTCTATGACTCAAGACAACCTTCTACCTCTCTCCTCAAGCATTTTCTAGAAGACTAAGGTAAACTCTAACCATTACATAAAAAATATAATATTCTACTTTTTATTACCTTCCACTTAAATGTTTGTGATTTATTTTCTAACATAATAGAATTTTATATGATATGTTGCCTGGCTTTTCCTGGGAAGTTGCAAATGAACATCTATTTGATTTAGACAGGGTACCAATGACAAGAAAAATAAATAATCCCATCTAAGTCCAACTTGGATGGATTGTTGGTTCCTTACAGGAGCATGGGTTACTTAAAGGCACCCTGTCATAGAAAAACCTACCAAGCATGACTGACAACTCCTAATAGCTGTGTTCCTGGAAACCCTACATTACTTGCAGGAACCTGATCTTATCTGGATGTGTTCCTCTCTGCTTTTATATCCTTGGGAAGATTCATATGCATCTTGCTTTTTGCTGAGTTCTGTGAGCTTCATTAACATCCTGAGCCTTCCAAGTTTCATTTATTCCTTGAGTCTCAAAATATTTTCACATTACCTCAGCTCCCCACTAGACAATGTTTTAATCTTCAGTAGAGCAATACAACAGCTACAGCTTATGTATTCTTCTACCTGTTTCATTAAAATTTTTATATGATCTGTTTTATCTTTTCCCCTCTTCCAACTTCTCCCAAATCCTCCTCCCCATCTTCCTATCCATCTAAGTTTATATTTGTTCTGACTATCTATCTATCTATCTATCTATCTATCTATCTATCTATCTATCTATCTATCTATCTATCGATCTATCTGTCTGTCTCTCCCTCTCCTTATCTCTCTGCTTTGTTGCTTACATACAAAGAAAGAAAACAGAAAAAAAAGAAACAAAATCAAAGTAGGCAGACAAAATACCAATAAAACAAACAAAGCAAAAGGTCATACACATATATTATATATATAAGTCATATATATATATATAAGTCCATCTTCCCTCCCTCTTCACCCCTAACCCTTTTCCCTAGACCACAGAAGGGGGTGTCCTCCTCCTCTACCATCTGATCCTAGCCTATCATGTCTCATCAAGAGAGGACAATGCAGCCACTTTTGATGTGAATTGATAGACTAAGATCAGAAAGGAGAGGTAAACCTCCCCTATCAGTGGAATTGGGGAGTGGCATGCATGCAGAGGGAGGAGGGAGGGTGGGATTGGGAGGAGAGGAGAAAGGGGCTTATGGGGGAATGCAGAATGAATAAAGTGTAATTGATGAAAAATTTAAATATATATATATTTGAGTTCATTTTATTTTGGCCAAGTACACCAGGGCAAGGGGCCAGCCATTGAGTGTGGTTGATACACTAGATAAAACGCCTTGAAAAATTTCCCTTTGACAGCAGGTATTGATTAAAGATAGTTTCTTGGTTAGGGATAGGAGCCCTTCTCTACACCCTTCTCTTGATGCTAAGACCATGTCCCACTTAAACGTGCACAGTTCTTGGGTATGCTGCTCCAGTCCCTATGAGTCTGCATGTATCTCAGAACTGTTGTGCCTGGTAACATTGTTTCTCTATGTCTTCTTCAAATTACGTAGCCCTACTGAAATGTAAGTGCCTATGAAGCCAGACTACTTGGTTTGTTCATGTTGAAAGCCAGCTTCCACGTGAGTGCCTGAATAGTCAGTACTGCTTTAATATTTAGTAACTGAAAGAATGGATAAATGAAAATATTTCAAATTCTCCAACTAAAATTTTTCTTGTATTTTCAAACTGTGAAGAATCAGTGATGTCTCTAGGTGACCAGTCTTAAGCCAGAGAAATATTAATGCAATCAGTTTGGCAGAGGCATAATATTGTTGAGCGTTTAAGCCAATAAATAATTTAGTCCTACTACATTTGTGGTTGAACTCTGAACCAGAGTTGTGTTGAACTTCAAACAAAATGAAGTAAATAACCTTTCAAGCAATTTACCACTCTATTATGTTTATTAAGATCAGATACCAAAGAATGAGTCTCTGATATGAGAACAAATATGATTATCACATCTATATGTTTGAAACTGTTTGGACAAGATTCCTCAATATCATGTCATTAGTAAATTATCAATAAACATTTGTTGAGACAAAGATGCTTTTCTTCTTTTTCATTTTATTTATTTATTATAATTTATTCACTTTATATCTCTACTGTAGTCCCCTCCCTCATCTCCTCCTAGCCCCAGCCCATCTTCCCTCCCTCTTCACCCCTAACCCTTTTCCCTAGACCACAGAAGGGGGGAGTCCTCCTCCTCTACCATCTGATCCTAGCCTATCATGTCTCATCAAGAGAGGACAATGCAGCCACTTTTGATGTGAATTGATAGACTAAGATCAGAAAGGAGAGGTAAACCTCCCCTATCAGTGGAATTGGGGAGTGGCATGCATGCAGAGGGAGGAGGGAGGGTGGGATTGGGAGGAGAGGAGAAAGGGGCATATGGGGGAATGCAGAATGAATAAAGTGTAATTGATGAAAAATTTAAAAAAAGGGAAAAAATAATTTAAGAACCTTAAATGACTTTCAAAAGTGGAGGAAAACATGGAGTTAGTCAATTTACATGCAGCACGTCTCGCCCCTGGGGGCAATGGTCTCCTGAACCTACTCAGACCTTGGACACCACCACTGCTAGTTCTAGAACTGATGCAGGATGTTCCAATGAGAGGGTTAAGGCTTCTCATAATATTTCCTATAAGCCCACACTTGTTTGTTTATATCCCCCATTTCTATTCATTATTAGCCAGATAGAGCCAAGTAATAGTGGTAATGATACTCACTTTTTGCCCAATGCTGGAATGCTAGTAAATTTACTAGCTGGTTACTCACATGCCTCGCTGGGTGCCTGTGCCCGTTGATGCCCCTCACGCTATGACTCTCTTCAGACAGAAAAGGGATCTTGGAATTACAGCCGCAATTGTTACTGCCATCTCATTGGCAGCTGTTGGAGCTACCACTGCGGCATTAGCCAGGAGTCATACTGTGCAGACTGCTCAGACCCTGAATAACCTTTTAGCCAATGTAGCTCATGCCTTAGATGTACAAAAAGGAATTAATGCTCAACTAAAAGGAGGCTTGATGGTGTTCAATCAGAGGATTGACCTCGTGCAGGAGCAAATTGATACCCTATGGCAAATCGCTCAACTTGGCTGTCAATGAAAGTATGCTGGACTTTGAGTCACTAGCATACAACATGAGAATTTTCCCTGTGCTGCAAATCTGTCTAAACAATTGTCGAGCTATATTTTAGGTAATTGGACTGGAGAATTCGATACTACGATGGAGCAGCTGAGAGTGGCCATTGTCACAATAAATTCTACCAGAGTGGATGCAGTACTAGCCACAGGATTATCATCATGGATTGCTGCAGCCATGAATCATCTGAAGGAATGGGCGGGCATGGGAGCATTAGCAGGCCTTCTGGTGTTGGTCTCCTTGGTTTGCCTGTGGTATATATGCAAGATTAGAGTCTCACAACAGCATAATGCAGCCATGACCATTCAGGCCTTTACAACCATTGAAGCAGGACAGTCTCCCCAAGCATGGTTGGCTACCATAAAAAGCTAAAATGTTATGCTCAGGATGCGAGGCTAAGCACTGCACTCAGGGTCAGCCACTTTGGACCCAGAGAAGAGCATTTCTGATTGCATGCGGGTTGATGCCCCAGGTCCCGCCTCTGAGAAAAAGGTATCGGACAGGTCTGATGCTCTTTGGGTGGATGACACCTAAATGAACATCAGTACAAAGTCCCAATTTATTTCTAATATCAGAGATCAGACCTCTACTCTTGCCTGATACGTCTAAAACAAAAAGGGGGAACTGTAGAGAGCTGTGTAATGCCGCGCCTTAAAGATGGAGCTGGTTTCCACCTTCCACCTTCCCGTTGGTAAGTGCTCTCTGTCACGAACAATTCCACATTTGGCTAAGGCTGAGGATCTGGCTTGCTTCCATGCATGTGGACCTATCTGCATTGCCCACGTGGCATGCTGGGGTTGGCTACCCAGAGGCTATTTAAGCTGTGGGCTGGCTTTCCCCAGGGTCAGATGATTGTTCAAGGTTCCTGAATAAACTGCATTGAAAAAAAAAAAAAAAAAAAGAGTACCTTGATCTTATTCTGTAGCCTGGCAAGGCCTTCCTGCCAGAGAGAATTGATCAAAGGGCAGGTAACAGAGTCCATGTCAGAGATAACCCCCTGACCCCCTTATTAAACTTTCTCCCTGCATCCTTGTAAATTCCCAGAACTTGAGCCTCAGCTGAGAGTTATGGAAACTTATGGTGATTTCACATTCCTTCTTACTCGATGAGAATTTTGACAAAGTAAATTCAGAGTTCTAGTTCCACCATTTCCCATTTCCTTCTTTTTTTTTTCTTTTCTTTCTTCTCCTCCACCTCCTCCTTCTTTACTTCTGAAATCTCTATATCTTCATTCCTTTTCATATTAAGTAATTTATTTAAGTAAAATTATTTCTATGAAGTTCAAGGAACTCCAAGTCTATTTTTCTAAGAGGGCAGTTAACCCTTCAAAGAATCATATTTGATTTATTTCAAGGTCTAAAATATAATGTAATAAAACATGTTATAACATAATAATTCATAGTGTGATTCTTAAATATCCTCAAAATAAGCAATTTTCATTGGTATATGTTTTATTGGAAATAGATTATTCTTTCATACAATACAACCACAGTTTCCCCTCCTTCCACTCTTCCCAGCTTGTCTCCCTCCCCCACCTTCCATCTCTCCTAGATCTATTCCATCTTTGTTTTCTCTTCTGAAATTCAGAAAATAGTAGACTTCCAAGAGACAACATCCAAACACAACAAAAAAAAGATACAATAAGACAAGGCAAAAGCCCTTGAAAGGTAACCTAATAGGAATACTACTCAGCAATTGAAAACAAGGAAATCATGAAATTTTCAGGCAAATGGTGGGAACTAGAAAAGATCATCCTGAGTGAGGTATCCCAGAAGCAGAAAGACACAAACAGTATATACTTATGTATAAGTGGATATTAGACATATAATATAGGCTAAAACTACTAAAATCTGTACACCTAACGAAACTAAGAAGAAAAAGGATCAATCCTCACTCAGAAAGGCAAAAGGGATGGACATTGGAAGAGGGAGAAAACAGGGAACAGGACAGGAGCCTACCACATAGGGCCTCTGAAAGACTGCCCAGCAAGGTATCAAAGCAGATGCTAAGGCTCATAGCCAAGCTTTGGGCAGAGTGAAGGGAATCTTATGAAAGAAGGGGGAGATAGAAAGACCTGGAGGGGACAAGAGCTCCACAAGGAGAGCAACAGAACCAAAAAATCTTTGCCCATGGTTCTTTTCTGAGACTGATACTCCAACCAAAGACCATGCACGGAGATAAAACCTAGAACCTCTGCAAAGATGTAGCCCATGGCAGCTCAGTGTCCAAGTGGGTACCCTAGTAAGGGGAACAGAGACTGTCTCTGACATGAACTCAGTGGCTGGCTCTTTGATCACTTCTGCCTGAGGGAGGAGCAGCCTTACCAGGCCACAGAGGAAGACAATGTAGCCAGGCCTGATATGACCTGATAGGCTAGGGACAGATGGAAAGACAGGAAGACCTTCCCTATCAGTGGACTTGGAGAGAGGCAAGGGAGGAAATGAGGGTGGGATGGTAGAATTTGGAGGGAATGAGGGAGGGATACAAAATGAATAAACTGTAATTAATATAAAAATATAAAAATGAAAAAATTCCCAAAAAAATAAGATCATCACAAACTGAAAAGAAAAAAAAGATTATTTTCCTGGTAGTGATCATAATTTAACAGAAAATTAATAAGGCAAGTATGTGGAAAGTCTCTAATTTAACAGGTATTATTTGTATATCACCAGCAGCGGTAAAGATGAGTATACTAGTGAAAGTTCAGGGAGCAATCCCTTTTTTCAGCTATGTCTAACATTTATCACCTGCAGGATATAGTTCTTTATTGTCAGAAATGCACTAAGACGAGCAGAAGATAGACTCCAAATCTTCCCATGTACCCCTTGGCAAAATAATCTCTTGTATGGAGAGATTAATGCCATTTGAGAGGTATTAACAGAAAATAGAATGCTAATTTTAGGTCAATATAAGGATGTCATTTATATTTTCAACATTAACAATGAAATGTTGGACTTTCCTACCACTGAAACTTTTCAAGAAAAGACCAAACTGTAAGTATGGGGAGTACTTTAGAATAAGCCACATAGCAGGGCATAGTAGTAGGCTATACATTTAGCAAATTGTTTATCTTTGCCTTCATGGATCTTAATTGTACCATAGATAAAATGATAATATCAAGCATATAAAAGGAGGGGGTCCGTATCTCTCAGAACGAAAGGCTGTGACTATTTTTCCTCATGTTAATCCATTTCATATATTCATCCTAAAATGAAGTATTTTCTTTCCAATTTGTGTTAATAATATTCATAATATATATATATATATGAGTAATTAAAGGAAGTATTTAAATTTCACTGAAATTAAAATTTAACCTAAAAACATAGTTTGATATCATAATCTAAGTATGAAATAATAAAACCAAGGAATCAGGTATGCTAACATTCATTGATATTTAAGTGCTAAAGAGGCAGAGCGAGAAATATGACTCAGCAGGTAAAGGTACTTGTCGCAAGCAAGCCTGAAACCTTAGTTCAATAGCTGGAATCCTCATAAAAGTATAAAAGAGAACAGACTTCACAAATATGTCTTCTGACCTCCACAGATACACACGCTTCACCCCACAAAGTAATCATTAAAAAAAAAAAAGAGGCAAAGCAATTATTTTATTTTTCTCTCACCTCTGATTTCCATTTTCCTTTTGCTGTGGTTTTATTTTATTACTTAGTTTTCCTTCTAGGGCAATTGTGCACATTACTTTGTGTATGTGTGTTTCTTTTCTTCCTTAGGCTATTAGAAGCAAATCCAGTTTTAGCTTTGTGTTACATAGTTCGGGGAAGTCAAAACTCATATTTTTATGAACTTATGAGAAACTTAATAGACCACAACCTGAGATACAGTCATGGAGCTTAAGAATTATTTGTTCATTTGTGGAATGGTAGTTGAGGTTGTTCTCAAATTTAAATATTAGTAAATGTCACAATTTGCCTTAATGTCCTAATTTCCTCTGAATTCATTGTTGAAAACATCAATTCCCCATTTAGAAATTATTTATTGAAATGCATAGGGTCACACAAACACTCCCTTCCTTTTTCATATTGTCAGAGAAAATCTGTTTCCCACCAAGCTTTAATGTACATCACTGAATAGCCCTGGAGACAGTTCTTTCCCCTTTGGGCATTTTTTTTTTTTCATAGAAGAGGGCATTGATGTTTGAATTTAAATGATAGTGTGCTTGAGGCCAACAATAATAAGCAAGTCCTCCTAAACATTCATTACATTTTTATCATCTGATTATAATCACAAGCACTCAAGGCTAGCTCTCACAACCTTCCTGTAAATTATAAATAGTCCATCTAAGTTTTTCCTTGGAAAAAAATATTTCTGCTGTGGATGATGAGGAGTGAATACAGTTAGGCACTATATTCTGTTTACCAAAGGTTCTGAAATGAGAAGGAAGCAAAATGCTTGGAAAGTGGGGATTGGCTTGATAACCCATTATTTGAAAAACAAAACAAAACAAACAAACAAAAACATGTTGTCTACAGCAACTATCCATTCCCCAAATCCAGAATGAACCTATTTATTATTCCACTGTCAAAATTAAGCTTTCATCTGAATTCCCAATTACTCATTCAAGAGACCTTCCCATATTATCCGGGCAAAAGGTATCTAAAGAGACATCTCTCTTTTTAATTAATTAATTAATTAATTTTATTAATTATAATTTATTCACTTTATATCCCAGCTGTAGCGCCCTCCTTTGCCCCCTCCCAAACCCCACCCTTCTTCCCTCTTCTCCTCCCATGCCCCTCCCCAAATTCACTTATAAGGGAGGTCTTCCTCCCTTTCCATCTGACCCCAGCCTATCAGGTCTCATCAGGACTGGCTGCATTGTCTTCCTCTGTGGCCTAGTAAGGCTGCTCCCCCTACAGGCAAAGGTGATCAAGGAGCCAGCCTCTGAGTTCATGTCAGAGAGTCCTTGCTCCCATTACTAGGGTGCCCACTTAGAGACTGAGCTGCTATGGGCTACATCTGTGCAGGGATTCTAGGTTATTTCCATGCATGATCTGTGGTTGGAGCATCAGTCTCAGAAAAGACCCCACTGCCCAGATATTTCAGTTTTGTTCCTCTCCTGTGGAGCTCCTGTCCCCTCCAGGTCTTTCTATCTCGCCCTTCTTTCATAAGATTCCCTGCACTCTGCCCAAAGTTTGGTTATGAGCCTCAGCGTCTGCTTTGATACACTGCTGGGTAGAGTTTTTCAGAGGCCCTCTATGGTAAGCTTCCATCCTGTTCCCTATTTTCTCTCTCTTCTGATGTCTGTCCCATTAGCTTTTATGAGTGAGGATTGATCCTCTTACCCAGGGTCCTTCCTTCTTGCTTAGCTTATTTAGGTGTGAAGATTTGAGTATGAAAGGCAGCAGCGGATGGCTATATTGCAGCAAGGAGGAACATAATGCTCATATTCAAAGTATTCTCATTATCTACTCAGGTCCAAACAAAAGAACCCTTTTAAGCCTCTAACTAACTCTGCATTAGCCCTAGTAGATTTTATTTCTCCAGCTGGCTTTCAGAAAGACCATGTACCACCAGCAGGTTTTATTCTTTCCAAACCATGAGATGTTCCATTAATATAGTAAAACAAGCCAACGGTGAAGAAATAATTGAAAGTAGCTTGGCCTGGATTTAGGTGATTTTCCTAAATGACGGTCCAAGCCTTGGTGTTACAAATTATTTTATTTACATGACCTAGTGTTCCCTTGGATAACTAAAATTCCATGCAGTAAAGAGTTGATAATGCATCTAATTGCAGGAATATATGTGTTGGGTGTGCCCTTGCTAATCTGACTTAATGCACAATTACAAAATATATCAATGAAAAATACTTTAAAATATATAAATAAAATACATAAAAATGAATGATTTCAATTTTAAAAAGTGTAATGAAGCAACTTAGTAAAAAATAAAGCCAAAATTTATATGTTTCACAAAGTACAAACTCACACATTGCCATTGTTGACACATTGGTCTACATACTTATGCTCCATGAAGTCATTGAAAGTAGATAAAATATTCTCCATGTAACACAAAAGTTTTCATAAGTCTGTATTAAACTTCAAGTTGGTTATTTGAATTTTACTTCTCAGTCTCTTAACATTGAGAGAGAGATAGAAGCCCAGTGTTTAAAGAAACATTCTCTCAATGATATTTGTAAGACTATCTAGTAATTCTATTTCATTTGTAATGGAGAAGCACTCTACTCAGACCAGGTAACAAGATCATGAACATGTGAATAGTTCAGTTTCCCCACAACTCATTAAATGTTCAATTAGTATGCAAAATATCAGTACTATATTTGCAAAGTATTGTACATCATTATATAGTTAAAATATTGGGCCAACAGACAAAATGACTGTTCAGTATTTGTTGCTCTTGTTCTGGTTTTATATTTAATATTCTTTGTCTTTGAGATTATTTTATAATTGCATCATTGTCCCATTCCTTTACCTTTCTCTAAAACCTCCCATGTCCCTCACTTGCTCTACTTCAAAATTATGTCAACTTTTTAAATTGCAGCTAAGTGTGTGTGTTTGTAAGTGTGTATGTTCCTAATACAACCTGACCATTCAATATAATGCTACTTGTTAACTATGTTATTTGCTTGTTGGATGACAGTGGGTAAGTGACAACCCACTGACATCTCAATTCCTTATGTCCAGAAAAAAAGATAGCAACAATGGCTATTTCTAAGAAAAACAGAGGTGTGGGAAGCAGCAGCTCTTGACAAACCAAGCATTAGGAGGTCCACAGAGCTTTTATCAGGGTCCTGGGCAAATAGCACACACAAACTGTGTCAATATGCACAAAAGTTTCTCTATTTTGGATCAGACAAAATCAAGATATTCTGACCAATGTCTTTAATATTTTGTTATAAAACATCTCTCATAACATTCTTAGCTATCTTAATTATTTAATCTATTTTAGGGTTAAATAGTTTTATAAAAGCCTAAGGATATAAATTGTAGACTACTTTATGTTCTAGCCTAGGTGTTGATAAAGTTTCCATTTTTTTTTCTTTCCTATAAATTGACAGCTACCAAATATGTTAAACTTTCTTGACTGTAGGCAATCAAACTGTTACTAAACTATTCCATCATCAAAGATCAATGTAGCCATACATTACACAAAAAGATTATAAGTAACTTTTTCTTTTTTCCATTAATTTATTTAATCACTTTACAGCCTAGTGGCAGCCCCTTCCCTCCTCTCCTCCCAATCCCACCCTCATGACCGTCTCCTCTCATTACACCCTGCCTTTCTCTAAGAAGAAGGGGTGGACCCATGGGTACCAACCCACCACGGCACATCAAGTTGTAGCAGGTCCAAGAACATCCTCTCCCATTGAGGCCAAGCAAGGAAGCCCAGCCAGGGAAAAGAGATCAAAGGGTAAACAACAGAGTCAAAGACAGCCCCTACTCCCATTGATAAGGGATCCATATGATGTCTAAGCTGAAAATCTGCTACATTTGTGAAGGGGGCCTGGGTCCAGGCCATGCATGCTCTTTGGTTGGTGGTTCAGTCTCTGTGAGACCCCATGGTCACAGTTTACTTGAATCTTCTTGTAATGTCCTTGAATCCCTCCAGCTCTCTCAATACTTCTTCCCACTCTTCCAGCAGACTCTTCAAACTCAGCCTATTGTGTGGCTATGGGTCTCTGCATCTGTTTCCATCAGCTGTTGAATGAAGACCTCAGAAGACAGTTATGCTCGGCTCCTGACTTCAAGCATAGCCGAGTATCATTAATAGTGTCAAGGGCTGGCTTTCTCCCATGAGATGGGTCTTACATTGGGTCAGTAATTGGTTGGCCACTGCCACAATCTAGGCTCCATCTATGTATTCACATTTTTTGAAGACAAGACAAATTTGAGGTATAAGTTTTTATGAGTGGGTTGGTGTCCCCCTCCCTCCTTTGGAAGACTTTTCTGGCTAAAGGAGGTGGCAACCTCAGGCTTTATATCCTCCACTGCTTGTAGTCTCAGATAGGGTCACCCCCATAGAGTCCAGGGAGCATCCTATGTCCCAGAGCTGATGCACACACAGAGGTATCCTCCCGCTACCTGTTCTCTCCACCTGACCCCCACCTCTGTTAACCTTTCCACCCTATTTCCCACCCACATCCTCACTCCATCTCCTTTGGATGTTTATTTTATTTCTCCTTCTAAGTGAGAGTCAGTCGTTCTTCCTTGTGCCCTTCTTGTTGGTTAGTTTTCTTGGGTCTGTGGATAGTAATATGGGTATGCTGTACTTTCTGACTAATATTCACTTATAAGTGAGTGCATAGCATGTATGTCTTCCTAGAACTGGGTTACTTCTTATTTCACTCGGGCTGATATTTTCTAGTTCTGTCCATTTGCTGGTAAATTGCAAGATTTTCTTGCTTTTACTTGCTCAGTAGTATTCCATTGTGTAAATGTACCATATCTTCTTTATCCATTATTCAGCTGAGGGACATCTAGGTTGTTTTCAGCTTATGGCTATTATAACTAAAGCTTCTATGAACGTAGAAGAGCAAGTGCCCTTGTGTATTGTGGGGTATCTTTTCAGTATAGGCCCAAGATTGGTATAGCTGGGTCTTGAGGTAGAACTACTCCTAATTTTCTGAGAATCTTCCAGATAGATTTCCAAAGTGTTTGTGCAAATTTATATTCCCACCAGCAATGGAGGAGTTGCTCCATGTCCTCGCCAGCATGAATTTTCTCATTAATTCTTTTATCTTAGCCATCCTGATGGGTATAAGATCACACAGTCCTTTTGATTTGCATTCCCCATATGACTAAGGACATTAGACATTTCTTTTTTAATCAATTAATTTATTTGCTTTAAGTGCTGAATGCACCTCTTCCCTAATCTGCTCCCGGTTTAGGTAGGAAGGTGCCTCTGGCCTAATAGAATGAGTTTAGTAATGTTCCTTCTTTTCTATTTGTGGAATAGATTGAGAAGTATTGGTATTAGCTCTTCTTTAATAGTCTGATAGAGTTCTGCACTGAAACCATCTGGCTCTTTTGGATGTGAGGATTTAATGACTACTTCTGTTTTCTTGTGGGTTATAGGTCTATAAAAATTGTTTCCCTGATGTTGACTTAACTTTGGTAAGTTGTATCTATCAAGGAAATCATCCATTTTGTTTACATTTTTAAATTTTGTGGAGTACAAGCTTTTGAAGTAAGATCTACTAATTCTTTGGATTTCCTCACTATCTGGTGTATCCCTCTTTTCATTCCTGATTTTGTTAATTTATATACTGTCTCTCTGCTTTTTAGTTAATGCTAAGGGTTTGTCTAGCTTGTTGATTTTTCTCCAAGAACCAGCTCTTAGTTTCATTGATTCTTTATATTGTTCTCTTTGTTCCTAATGTATTGATTTCAGCCCTGAGTTTAATTGTTTCCTGTCATCTAATCCTCTCTGAGGTGTTTGCTCCCTTTTCTTCTATAACTTTGAGGTGTGATTTTAAATTGCTAGTATGAGATCTCTCCAGTGCCTTTATGAAATCATTTGGTGCTATGAACTTTCCTGTTAGTACTGTTTTCATTGTGTCCCATAACTTTGGGTAAGTTCTGCCTTCATTTTTATTGAATTCCAGAAAGTCTTTAATTTCTTTCTTTATTTCTTTCATCCAGTGGTCATTTAAGTGTTGTTCGTTTTCCATGAGTTTGTAGGTTTTCTGTTGTTTCTGTTCTTGTTAAAGTCCAACTTTAATCCTTGATGGTCTGATAAAATACATGGGGTTATTACCAATTTTTGTATCTGTTGATGCTTGCTTTGTGACCAAGTATGTGGTCTATTTTGGAAAAGGTTCTGTGAGTTACTGAGAAGAATGCATATTCATTTGTGTTTGGATGGAATGTTTTGCAGACATCTGTTAAGTCCTCTTGATCCATAGCGTCGGTTAGATTCATTATTTCTCTGTTTAATTTCTGTTTCAATGACCTGTCCATTGGTGAAACAGGTGTGTTGAAATCTCCCACTATTAATGTGTGGGGTATGAAGTGTGATTTAAGCTTTAGTAATGTTTCTCTTATGAATGTTTGTGGCAGGTAATTATTTTCAACAAAACTTAACTTATTGAAACAAATTTGAATCTATTATTATTTTCATGTTGAGGTGACATTGTTATTGTCAAAAATTTTAAAAGAGAAAACAATCTCTAATATCTAATCACTCATAGTTCATCTGATCTATTACTTGCAGAACAATATTAAAATGATGAACAAACATTTCAAAAGGAACTCATACATAAATGCTTTCAAAATGCTTTTGTGAAAGTATCAAATTTTCATTTTCATTTTTCTTGTCAGTGGAACATTTTCTGACTTTGATAGAATTTTTAAAAATCTTGGAGAGGAGAACCTCCCCTATCAGTGGACTTGGGGAGTGGCATGCATGCAGAAAGGGGAGGGAGGGTGGGATCGGGAGGGGAGGAGGGAGGGGCTTATGGGGGGATACAAAATGAATAAAGTGTAATTAATAAAAAATTAAAAAAATCTTTTATAAACTTTCCATTGAAACTACAGTTTTATGACTATTTTAGATGGATTTAAAACTGTTTATATTTTACTCTTCATAAAACCTTTGTTCATATGTGTATATAGAAAGAGATATTAACCATCTTTAATATAATACTATTCCTATATTTTAATGAAAATGCAAAGAAAATGGCTTATAAAAGTTGAGCGATTTCAATTTTTAGAAGTCTAACAATTCTGCACAGCTACACAAACACAGACTTCCGTTCTTCAGATTATAATTTTTACATCAATGTTCGTTTGCTTATTTCTTGTCACTAAATAAGAAATTATATTTGCATCAGGTGTTTTTTTCAAAAACAGCATGTGAACTACATCCAGAAGAACCCAGAGTTGGCCAGTTGCATCATGTTCAAAACTCTTAAAATATATCAGTCCTTTTTTCCCCAAATATGTAAATTCACAATGGGCATTACAACAGACAGACCATTGTCATTATAGAAATAATGTGACTAAACATTCTCTTCAGAGAAAGCAATTTGTCTGCCAGAGAAAGCAATTGAAAATTCTTTACTGTTTACTTGTAAAATTAATTAAGATGCCACAATTAATTGACTAATATATTCTGCTGATAAGTCATATTAGTTGATGATATTAAAATTTCTACCAGGCTATACATTTTTTCCATTCTTGCTAAAAATAGATTTACATTGTGGTAGCATTGGGAGCTAGGACCTTGATGAGATGATTTGGTCTTTTCAGGGGTTAATGCTTTTCTTTTGAGAGGACTCTTGGGGCCATGGGACTAGGTTTGTTACTATAAGAGTGGACAATCATTGTGAAGCTGTGTCATTCCTGGCATAATCTCATTCATGTGTTAACCTTGGTCTACTTTTTATTGTGCTGTGTTCTATCACAGAAAGACCTCATCAGTAGGTGAGAAGATGTCAGCCCTCATGTTCTGAGACTTCTCAGAGGCCAGACATGAACATTATACTCTTTATAAATCCCTAAGATCTAATATTCTGTTTTAGCAGTAGAAAGTAGACTAAAGCAAAATCTTAACGATTTTGCCCATGCCTTAGTTTTATTTCCTCTTAAACACAAAAATTAAGTAGATATTGGTGCCATGTTTGGTGTCTCACTATACAATAAGGAATGAGAATGTACTTCATGGATTTAATGAAATGTAAACTCTAGTTTCACATTCTACAACAAAGACTGTAATTAGGAAGATTAAGCCCTGCCGGAAAGGGGAGAATGATCTGAACCAAGAAATGAAAAAAAACTAGATGTGAAGAATACAATTGTACATGTTAATTCTGGTATCTACAAACAACCTGACGAAGTAATTTTGTTTCATTATCTCAGTATTTGAATTATTAAAAGTTGAAAATTAGCAAGGATAAAGAGCCCAATGGAACTGTTTCTTTTTTTTTTAAATTTTTCATCAATTACACTTTATTCATTCTGCATCCCCCCCATAAGCCCCTCCCTCCTCCCCTCCCAATCCCACACTCCCTCCTCCCTCTGCTTGCATGCCACTCCCCAAGTCCACTAATAGGGGAGGTTCTCCTCTCCTTTCTGATCTTAGTCTGTCAGTTCATATCAAAAGTGGCTGCATTGTCCTCTACTGTGGCCTGGTAAGGCTGCTCCCCCCCAGAGGGAGGTGATCAAAGAGCAGGCCAATCAGATTATGTCAGAGGCAGTCCCTCCGCACATTACTATGTAACCCAATTGGACTCTGAACTGCCCTGGGCTACATCTGTGCAGGGGTTCTGGGTTATCTCCATGAATAGTCCTTGGTTGGAGTATGAGTCTCTGAGAAGTTCCCTGTGTTCAAATTTTCTTGTTCTGTTGCTCTCCTTGTGGAGACCCTGTCCTCTCCAGCTCTTACTATTTCCCAGTTCTTACCTAAAATTCCGTTCACCTGCCCAACAGTTGCCCATTCGGCTCAGCATCTGCTTTGATAGTCTGAAGGGCAGAGGCTTTCAGAGGCCCTCTGTGGTAGGTTCCTAGGTTGTTTCCTGTTTTCTTCTTCTTCTGATGTCCATCCTCTTTGCCTTTCCGGATGGGGATTGGACATTTTAGTTAGGGTCCTCTCTCTTGCTTAGTTTCTTTAGATGCACAGGTTTTAGTGGGTTTGTCCTATGTTGTATGTCTATATGAGTGAGTATATACCATGTGTGTCTTTTTGCTTCTGGGACAACTCACTCAGGATGATCCTTTCCAGATCCCACCATTTACCTGCAAATTTCATGATTTCCTTATTTTTCATTGCTGAGTAATATTCCATTGTGTAGATGTACCACAATTTCTGCATCCATTCTTCAGTTGAGGGGCATCTGGATCAATGGAACCGAACAGAGGACCCAGAAATAAACCCACACACTTATGGACACCTGATCTTTGACAAAGACGCCAAAACCATACAATGGAAAAAAGATAGCATCTTCAACAAATGGTGCTGGTCTAACTGGATGTCTACATGTAGAAAAATGAAAATAGATCCATACTTGTCACCCTGCACAAAACTGAAGTCCAAGTGGATCAAAGACCTCAACATAAAACCAGACACATTAAATCGGCTTGAAAAAAAAGTGAGAAATACCCTAGAACTCATTGGTACAGGGGAAAACTTCCTGAACAGAACACCAACAGCACAGGCTCTAAGAGCAACAACCAATAAATGGGACCTCATGGAACTGTTTCTTTATAGTTGTGTTCTTTGTGGTGTTCCTTGAGGGTTCTGTGAACATATTAGCTTTTGCCTTATATTTGTATTCTCTGGGACAATGTTAACCTGGAAAATGAAGAAGGAAGAGGAAGATAGGAATAACAAAACAGAAGATGGACAAAGGAAAACAGCTCTCACACACACACCTCACACAAACATACACACACACACACACACACACACACACATCATAACAAACATATATGCACCTACCAGAGTCTGGTGGCCACTGGGGTCTATTCAAGAATTTCCAGTTATTTCTGCTGGATATGTAAACTAGATGACAGTTACAAGTATGGATGAGATGTTCAGAACTCTTATAGTTTCCGCAAACATTTTGGCAAACAATAGCTGGAAATCTAAATCCACTTGTCTTTCATTTAAGTAGTAAATATGACAACTTAGCTAAAAATAGTAGAATTCACTATGTGTTCCTGAGTTCTCATAATCCATAAAGCCTAAAATACTTGTTCTCTAGTTCTATAAAGAAAAAGTTTGCAGATTCTCATGCTAAAATCTTACTACTCTAAGTGTGGTCTGTAGACAATAGCATCTACAGCAGAAGAAATGTTGCTAGAAATGTGAAATCTTCTCCCTTCAGTCTACTGGCCTAAAATCTATCTTAACTAAATCTCCAATTGATACATTGGGAAATACATGTTTGATAATCACCTGCCTTGCTGGCCATATGGCCCATAGCTGTAATTCTAGCACTTGAGATTATAAGGATAGCCATGTGACCAAAAGCAGAACTACACAGAAAGTACCAGGCTACATAGTGATATACTGCCTCAAACACACACACACACACACACACACACACACACACACAGCACAAAATACATACCTGCATACCTACGTACATGCATATATGCATATACACATGCCAGTACAAACACAGAGAAGATAATGCATTGCTTTTCCTCAATATTGTTGATGTTTGCCAATACATAAAACATGGACTTATAAGGGTGTATTATTCATTATTTTCTGGCATATAATTTTTATATTTATTTTATATTTTAGAATTATGAGTACTGTGTTTCCTTCAACTTTTTCTGTGCCTGAATCACACCCTTTCAAATTCATGACCTCCTTTCAATTATTATATCATACATATTATAATAAGTATATAGGCAGATAGATAATAGATGATAGATAATGATAGGAGATAAATAGATGAGATAGATAGATGGTAGATAGATCACTCACTGAGCCCATTTAGTGTTACTTGTGTGTATATAAGTTTAGGGCTGACTACTGAGATTATATAATCTATCAGAGGACCCATTCCTGGAGAAGACTGAGTCCCACTTTTAATATCCCACAATTGCCTGTATCTCTGGCATAAAATTTCGAGAATGAGGCTTTAGGCTATTTGTTTTATGGATTGTAACTCTTGGTCTTTACAAAGGTTACATGTCACATACTTCAGAGCTTCTGATGAAGAGATTGAGGTCAAAGTGAACAAATGAATGCTCATAGAAACAGAATGTTTGATATCTCACAATTTTCCTTTCTTTGTGAGCCATGGAATGTGTTCTTCACAGGCTGTAAATGTGCTACAACTAGAATGTGTCTCACTGTTAGAAAGTGCCTGATTTACATGCTGCTAGATACAAATTTTTAAACTGTTTGCTGTTTTGTAGTTGCTTCAGTTTGAAGAATTTTGCCTGTTTACTTCATTCTCTTAATCAGACGTAAAGACAGAACTTGCTCCTCATCATCATGGGAATATGCTTCAAAGAGTAATACCAAAATAAGCTTTTCTTGGCTGATGGAAATATAGCTCTCTCTAATAGATATTTTATACTTAGTATTTTATTATTAAGCTTAGTTCAGTATAAATGCACATTTCAATGGCATGAATGCATGGTATGAATGATGGGAGAAGCAATTTGCATTTATATAGCACCTTTCAAAGGCTTGGGATAGCAGAGCAAAGCATAAATGCTCCTGTAACTTTGCAATTAAGAATTCACTTCTAATTACTGGTACTTAAATGTGCAGTCTCTTTTTAATCACAGTTTTACACCTGTGGTTAAGTGCTCTGACAGAGCCTTAGCCTTATCTCTAAAGCAGGCAAATTGCATGACTGGGTTTTGTACAGAAGGCTGCATTTACCGAAGAAGAGCGATCACAGGCATGTGACACCTGTAACAATACCAAAGACATAACTAAATTTGAAGGTATCGCTCTCCTAGACTATGTACTCATGTACTCATCCTGATTAACACACACATGCACGACACACACACACGAAGATCCAGCTATGAAACATGCTTAAGATTCAAGGTGAGATACTCTTCTGATAGAACACAGGGAAGTCAAAATCTGATATAATACAAGGAGTTGAGCTTTGAAAACCATCTTGTTAATGTATGCTTGCCTACAGTAAATCTTTAGCTACTGGAGCTGCAATGGATTGCATGTGTGAGATTCCTAGTTTTCTTCTGTAGCCAAGGGACCATTAAATAACATAGTGTTAAAAAAAAAGCATGATGCCTTACTGCTACAATGGGAAAGCACAATTCCACTACAGCATATGGCTCTGAAAGGCTGCAGACTCATAAATGGAGGTAAGGAAAGAAACACGATCCTAGAAAGGTGGTTGTAACTGAAGAGAAGGCCCTGGTGACATCCATCTACATAACTGACAGCCTTAAAGCACCAAGTTCCATTTTCAAAAACTGATCAGAAGAAGATTTATTAAAAACCTATGCTGCATTGGGGAGCAATGATCACAAATAGACAAGGCAGCACTCTGGAACTCTCAGAAGCTGCCAGCACAGAATTGGGAGACTGCAGAAGCAAAGGAATCACAAAAAAGGTCAGCCAGTTGTGAACAGTCAGAAGTTAGCACTTGAGTGGGAAGTAACAGTTTGTGTTTCTAATCTCAGCATTCAACAAGTAGATGAAGGAGGCTCCACAGCCTTGGGCCATCCTCAGCTAGGCAGTGAATCTGAGAACAACCTGGGCTGAAGGCTGCCCTCCCTAGTCTCGACAGCAAAAAAGACAATGACAACAACAACAACAACAGAAAATCAGACATTTTTGAATTCTCGACTAAATATAATTGTGTGAAGAATAATTTTAAAGTTGACAGTTTTTAAGGTAAATGTTGACCCTTTTCAAGATATAAGGAGGCTGCTCATCTCTGAGGATTTAAAAAGGAACAGCCATGACAATTGTAACAATCATGAGGAAGTCATGGGGAAAACAATAATGTGTCCTGTTGTCAGGAAAGTCTGCAGACTGAGGGCAGGAGATTAACAACTATTGAATGTCACCATGGGCTTTGATTAGATCAGTGAACAGGAAATAGTTTATTCTGCTATTCCTTAAGAAAAGCTTCCCAGAGACCAGGAAATTTTCAATCCCGCAGGAAATATATGTGACTTTTTTCCAAGTCATAATATTAGAGGAGAAACAGTGACTATCAGAGAGAAAGGACATTCAAATACCATTTTCACCTCCCCCCCCCAAAAAAAATAATATCTATACATTTGGGGATATTTGGTGTGGTAGTCATTATTATAGATTGTAGGCTTTATAGGTGAGCAAGACTGTTGAATGGCCCCCTGGCAGCTTGCAAAGTATCTTCCAGTACTTTGAAACTAGCTTTCAGAATAGAGGTTTTCAGGTCACTTCCAGTTTGATTCCTCCAAGTTTTGTATTTGAAGTATGTGTTGTTCTCAGCAAGAGAACCTTGCCTTCAGGTTATAGGAGGCAGCCAGTAAAAAGGAAATGGGCTATATTTTTCTAAAAGTCCCTTGAATTCCTTTGACCACAGCTTGAAGAGAGGTTTTCCTTACACCGAGGTTTTGTTAGAAAGTCTATGGCTCTTGGGTAGAATGTTATCTACATAAAACATAAGGCAACATTCAGCAAATGTTAATATCACCTGTTGAGTTTCTTTATTTTTCTTTTCCTTTATTATTATTTTTTTATTTAATACACTTTATTCACTTTGTATCCCCACTGAAACTCCCTTCCTCCTCCCCTTCCAATCCCTTTTCCCCTCGCCCTTCTTCACGCATGCCCCTCTCCAAGTCCACTAATAGGGGAGGTCTTCCTTTCCTTCCTTCTGATCTTAGTCTATCAGGTCTCATCAGGAGTGGTTGCATTGTCTTCCTCTGTGGCCTGGCAGGGCTGCTCCCCCCCCAGGGGTAGGTGATCAAAAAGCAGGCCAATCGGATTATGTCAGAGACAGTCCCTGTTCCAATTACTATGGAACCCACTTGGAACTGTCATGGGCTACATCTGTGTAGGGGTTCTAGGTTATGTCCATGTATGGTCCTTGGTTGGAATATCAGTCTCAGAAATGACACCTATGCCCAGATTTTTGGTTCTGTTGCTCTCCTTGTGGAGCTCCTGTCCTCTCCAGGTCTTACTATTTCTCGCGTCTTTCATAAGATTCCCTGCACTCTGCCCGAAGGTTGGCTATGAGTCTCAGCTTCTGTTTTGATACTCTACAGGGTAGAACCTTTCAGAGGCCTTCTGTGGTAGGCTCCTGACTTGTTCTCTGTTTTCTCCTTCTTCTGATATCCATCCTCTCTGCCTTTTGGAATGGGGATTGAGCACCTTAGCCAGCGTCCTCCTTCTTGATTAGTTTCTTTAGGTGTACAGATTTTAGTAGGTTTAGCCTATATTATATGTCTAATATCCACTTATGAGTGAGTATATACCCTGAGTGTCTTTCTGCTTCTGAGATAGCTCACTCAGGATGATCCTTTCCAGTTTCAACCATTTACTTGCAAATTTCATGATTTCCTTAGTTTTCATTGCTGAGTAATATTCTCTTGTGTAGATGTACCACAATTTCTGCATCCATTCTTCAGTTGAGGGGCATCTGGGCTGTTTCCGGCTTCTGGCTATTACAAATAATTCTGATACAAACATGGATGAGCAAATGTCCTTACTGTATACTTGAGCCTCTTTTGGATATATGCCTAGGAGTGGTATGGCTGGATCTTGGGGAAGCACTATTCCTAGTTGTCCAAGAAAGCACCAGATTGATTTCCAGAGTGGTTGTACCAGTTTACATTCCCACCAGCAGTGGAGGAGGGTTCCCCTTTCTCAGCAACCTCTCCAACATGTGTTGTCACTTGAGTTTTTCATCTTGGCCATTCTGATGGGTGTAAGTTGAACTGTCAGGGTCATTTTGATTTGAATTTCCCTAATGACTAATGACATTGAACATTTCTTTTTTTATTATTTTATTTTTTTCTTATCAGTTACATTTTATTAACTCTAAATCCCAGCTGTATCCCGCTCCTTCATTCCCTCCCAATCCCACCCTCCCTCCCTCATCTCCACCCTGCCCCTTTCCAAGTCCACTTGGATGATGGGGGGGACCTCCCCCCCATTCATCTGATCCTGTTTTATCAGGTATCTTCAGGACTGGCTGCAAAGCCCTCCTCTGTGGCCTAACAGGACTTCTCCTCCCTTGGGGTTGGGGAGGTCAAAGAGCCAATCACTGAGTTCCTGTTAGAAATAGTCCTTGTTCCCCTCACTATGGGAAACCAATTGGTTACTGAGCTACCACAGGCTACATCTGAGCAGAGGTTCTAGGTTATATCCATACATGGTCCTTGGTTGAATGTCAGTCTCAGAAAAGACCCTGTGCCCAGATATATTTGGTCCTTGTGGAGCTCCTATCCTTTCCCCATCATATTAACTCCCATTCTTTCATATGATTCCCTGTACTCTGCCGAAGGTTTGGTCATGAGTCTTTGTATCTGCTTTGAAAACACTGCTAGTTAGAGTCTTTGAGATGTGCTCAGTAGACTCCTGTCATATGTTCAATGCACATCCCATCTGTCTTTCTAAACAAGGATTGATCATCTTACCCCATGTCTGCTCTCTTGATTATCTTTTTTAGGTGTACAGATTTCATTATGTTTATCATATCTTATATGTCTATATAAGTGAGTATATACAGTGTTTGTCTTTCTCCTTCTGGGATATTTCACTCAAAATGATCTTTTCTAGATCCCACCATTTGCCTGCAAATTTCATGATTTCCTCCTTTTTGATTGCTGAGTAGTATTCCATTGTGTAAAAATACTACAATTTCTGTACACATTCCTCCGTTGATGGACATCTGGGTTGTTTCCAGGTTCTGGCTATTACAAATAAAGCTGCTATAAACATGGTTGAGCAAGTATCCCTTTTGTGTACTTGAGCAAAGTTTGGTTATATATCTAGCAGTGGTATAGCTGGGTCTTGAGGAATTCCTAATTGTCTGAAAAAGTGCCAGATAGATTTCTAGAGTGGTAGTACCAGTTTACATTCCTACCAGCAGTGGAGGAGGATTCTCCTTTCTCCACAACCTCTCCAGCATGTGTTGTCACTTGAGTTTTTCATCTTGGCCATTCTGATGGGTGTAAGGTGAAATCTCAGGGTCGTTTTGATTTGCATTTCCCTGATGCTTAAAGAGGTTGAGCATTTCTTTAAGTGTTTCTCTGCCATTCGATATTCCTCTGTTCAGAATTCTCTGTTTAGCTCTGTACCCAATTTTTAATTGGATTACTTGGTTTGCTGCTTTTCAGCTTCTTTAGTTCTTTATCTATACTGGATATTAGTCCTCTGTCAGATAAAGGGTTAGTGAAGATTCTTTCCCAATCTGTAGGCAGTCGTTTTGTTTTGATGATGGTGTCCTTTGCTTTACAGAAGCTTTTCAGTTTCATGAGGTCCCATTTATTAATTGTTGCTCTTAGAGCCTGTGCTGTTGGTGTTCTGTTCAGGAAGTTGTTTCCTGTGCCAATGAGTTCTAGGCTGTTCACCACTTTTTCTTCTAACAGATTTAGAGTATTTGGTTTTATGTTGAGGTCTTTGATCCACTTGGATTTTAGTTTTGTGCAGGGTGATAAATATGAATCTATTTTCATTTTTCTGCATGTAGACCTTCACAATTGCCACTAATAACATAAAGTACCTTGGGGTGACACAATCCAAGCAAGTGAAAGACCTGTTTGAGAAAAACTTCAAGTTTCTGAAGAAAGAAATTGAAGAAGATATCAGAAGATGGAAAGATCTCCCGTGCTCATGGATTGGTAGGATTAATATTGTGAAAATGGCCATCCTGCCAAAAGCAATCTACGATTCAATGCAATTCCCATCAAAATACCAACTCAATTCTTTACAGAGCTTGAAAAAAAAAGATTCTCAGCTTCATATGGAGAAACAAAAAAAAACCAGAATCTCCAAAACAATCCTATACAACAACAGATCATCTGGAGGTATCTCCATCCCCGATCTCAATTGTACTACAGAACAATAGTAATAAAAACTGCATGGTATTGGCATAAAACAGAAAGGAGGATCAATGGAACCGCATAGAAGACCCAGAAATAAAACCACACACCTAGGAATACTTGATTTTTGACAAAGAAGCCAAAACCATTCAATGGAAAAAAGACAGCAACTTCAATAAATGGTGCTGGTCCAATTGAACATTTCTTTAAGTGTTTTTCTGCCATTCGATATTCCTCTAACAAGAATTCTCTGTTTAGCTCTGTACCCCATTGTTTTTATTTTATTAATTACATTTTATTCACTTTGTATTCCTCTATAAGCCCCTCCCTCCTCCCCTCCAGGTCCCACCCTCCCTCCACCTTCTTCATGCATGCCCCTCCCCAAGTCCACTGATAGGAGAGGTCCTCCTCTACTTCCTCTGATCTTAGTCTATCAGATCACATCAGGAGTGGTTGCATTGTCATCTGCTGTGGCCTGATAAGGCTGCTCCCCCCTCAGGGAGAGGTGATCAAAGAGCAGGCCAATCAGACTATGTCAGAGGCAGTCCCTCTTTCCATTACTAAGTAACCCACTTGGACACTAAACTGCCATGGGCTACATTGTGCAGGGTTCTAGGTTATGTCCATGCATGGTACTTGGTTGGTGTATGAGTCTCTGGGAAGACCTCTGTGTTCAAATTTTCTGGTTCTGTTGCTCTCCTTGTGGGGTTTCTGTCCTCTCCAGATCTTACTATTTCCCACTTCTTACATAAGATTCCATGCACCCTACCCAACAGTGGGCTATAAGTCTCAGTGTCTGCTTTGATAGTGTGCAGGGAAGAGCCTTTCAGAGGCCCTCTGTGGCAGATTCGTAGGTTGTTTCCTGTATTCTTCTTCTGATGTCCATCCTCTTTGCCTTTTGGGATGGGGATTGAGCGTTTTAGTCAGAGTCCTCTCTCTTGATTGGTTTCTTTAGATGTACAGATTTTAGTAGGTTTATCCTATGTTATATGTCTATATGAGTGAGAATATACCGTGTGTGTCTTTCTGCTTCTGAGACAGCTCACTCAGGATGATCCTTTCCAGTTCCCACCATTTACCCGCAAATTTCATGATTCCCTTATTTTTCATTGCAAAGTAATACTCCATTGTGTAGATGTACCACAATTTCTGCATCCATCCTTCAGTTGAGTACCCCATTTTTTAATTGGATTACTTGATTTGTTGCTGTTTAGGTTCTTGAGTTCTCTCTATATACTGGATATTAGCCCTCTGTCAGATATATCATTGATGAAGATCCCTTCCCAATATGTAGGTAGTCATTTTATTCTGATGACAGTGTCTTTTGCTTTACAGAAGATTTTCAGTTTCATGAGGTCCCATTTACTGATTGTTGATCTTAGCGACTGAGCTGTTGATGTTCTGTTTAGGATGTTGTCTCCTGTGCCAATGAGTTCAAGGCTCTTCCCCACTTTTTCTTCCAACATTTAGTGTGTCTGGTTTTATATTGGGGTCTTTGATCCCCTTGGACTTTAGTTTTGTGCAGGGTGATAAGTATGGATCTATTTATATTTTTCTACATGTAGACATCCAGTTAGACCAGCACCATTGGTTGAAGATGCTATCTTTTCCCCATTGTATGGTTTTGGCATCTTTGTCAAGGATCAGGTGTCCATAAATGTGTGCGTCTATTTCTGGGTCTTTTATTCGATTCCATTGATCCACCAGTCAGTTTCTATGCCAGTAAATCATGCAGTTTTTAGTATTGTTGCTCTATAGTACCACTTGAGATCAAGGATGGAGATACCTCCAGAAGATATTTTATTTTATAGGATTGTTTTGCAATTCTGGGTTTCTTGTTATTCCATATGAAACTGAGAATTTTTCTTTCAAGGTCTGTAAAGAATTGTGTTGGTAATTCGATGGGAGTTACATTGAATCTGTGGATTGCTTTTGGTAAGATGGCCATTTTTATTATGTTAATCCTGCCAAGCCATTAGCATGGGAGATCTTTCCATTTTCTGATATTTTCTTCTAATTCTTTCTTCGGAGACTGGAAATTTTTTTCATACAAGTCTTTGACTTTCTTGGTTAGGGTCACACCAAATTATTTTATGTCCTTTGTGGCTATTGTGAAGGGTGTTATTTCTCTAATATCATTCTCAGCCCTTGTGCCTTTTGTGTATAGGAGGGCAACTGATTTTTTTGAGTTAATTTTGTATCCAGCCACTTTGCTGAAGGTGTTTTCAGCTGTACGGGCTCTGGTAAAATTTTTAGGATCAGGTATACTTACATGTCATCTGCAAATCTCCCTCATGAACATTGAAGCAAAAGTACTCAACAAAATATTTGCAAACCGAATACAAGATCACATCAAAGATATCATCCACTATGACCAAGTTTGCTTCATCCCAGGTATGCAGGGGTGGTTCAATATGTGGAAATCCATCAATGTGATCCACCATATTAACAAACTGAAAGAAAAAAAAAACACATGATAATCTCCTTAGATGCTGAAAAATCATTTGACAAAATCTAACATCCATTTATGTTTAAAGTATTGGAGAGATCAGGGATACAAGGCACATACCTGAACATAGTAAAGGCAAGATACAGCAAGCCTATAGCCAACATCAAACTAAATGGAGAGAAACTTAAATCATTCCCACTGAAATGAGGGACAAGACAAGGCTGTCCTCTCTCTCCATATCTCTTCAACATTGTTCTTGAAGTCCTAGCTAGAGCATTAAGACAATTAAAGGAGATCAAGGGGATACAATTTGGAAAGGAAGAGGTCAACGTATCACTATTTGCAGATGATATATTTTTAATTCTTATTTTCTTTGAAAAAAGGCTATAGCCTATTTATGGTGAGCAAAGCTAAAATTGGGTCTCTCTGTGCCTTAGGAAGTCTCTGTTTTCAGCCACATGATGAAAAAGAGACCATGTTCCTGTTTGAGCTAACAAAATACAATGTCTGTCACCATGTATAATACTGGTTCTTTTCTTTTTAGTTGCTTGCTTGCTCTTCAAGACAGACTTTCTCTGTATAATGATCTGGCTGTCCTGGAACTCAGTTTGTAGAAAAGGCTGGCCTTGAACTCAAACATATCTGTCTGCCTCTGCCTCCCAAGTATTGGGATTAGAGATGTGTGCCACCACATCCAGTTTTCATACTGGTTTTCATGTCAGTTGTGTTTATCAGAAAACATATCTTTACAATAATCTTACAAGACACACATAAGTAGGGAAGCTGGGGAACTAAGAAAGGTGATTCAACAGCTCACAATTACAGGAATTTTTGAAGCCATGATTAAAATGCAGTTGTTATAGTCACCACCTCTTTGTTCATCAATGACGAATTTAAAGGGAAATCACCACTTAGGTTGTCCTACAATACAGTTTGCTCCACAATAGTTACTCCTCGGGGAAACTATTTTATCTTCACTGTGCACATGATAGGGTGAGCACCTTTGGAATTTTGAATGGCTCTACTAACTGAAATACTAAAATTATGTATTAGTATTTTAATCAAGCATAATAGTTCATCACAAATGCAAGAAGGAATATGGACTATCCGTGGAGCCAAACTTGGACAAGAAAATCGCAGGAGAACTTTAGAGAGGAGGAGCTTCCATTTGACAACCATGTGGTACAGAGCAAAGAACGGTAAAGCCTAAAACAATGTGGAAAGTCACGTAGATTTCAGTGTAGACTAATTAGCTAGCCTGCACTAATCCTGAGAACAAAGAGAAACAACAAAACTATGAACACAAAAACAATACCAAGTGCTAAATCGCACCCTGTCCCCAGTGCTCCATTTTGTGTCCCACAGCTCTGCCAACTTTTTCAAAGGCCAATCTGGCACCAGGAACAGCAGGCTACTCTGGTACCAGAAACCCCAGAGGCAAGGCTAGCAACCAAAACCCCAGAGGCCTCACAGGCCACAGAAAACACCAACAGAGACACCCTGCTGTACCTGAATACTTGCCAGTCACCAGAAACCCAAGCCACGCAGGCCAGAAACCAAGGGTAAAAAAAACATGCAAAAAACAATATCAAAAGAACCATCCATATCCATATCCATCTGCCATAGATCTGTTGTAGACGTTGAAATAGTTATTCACTCAAAAAAAAAAAATCATGTCTGGACCAGCGGTCTTAATTTAAAGAAACTCGAGTTAAATTTGATTCTGCCTCATAGTTGGGACTCACATTTTTTTAAATAAACACTACCTTGTTTTCACTGCAATATCATTCCATTGTATTTCACTAATTAGACTGTGCTTGACTATATGATAATCCGTTCTTTCCATGTCTGTGCTGTGTTCAGGCCTTAAGCAGATCAAGTGTGCTAACTGAAGAGCTGTAGGGAAATGTGGGCAAGACATGTATCTCTCCGTTAGGGAACAGGAAGTGAGGATGGTAGTTCATGGGCCAGAAGCCAGTATACGAAGGAGGTGGAGAGGTATGGAGGTTAAGTAAGAAATACAGTATCTCTTTATAACTTCTTACAACCTAAGAGGAGTAGGCACATCCTTCAGAGAGTGAAATAGTTACATGTAACTCATTCCACAATTTTAAGAGCATAAAATTTTCATACTAGAACTCTGTTGGGTGTGTTCTTTCCAACTCTCAAGGTTCCCACAGTGTTTCATTCCTAAAGTTATCTGGTAAGGTAATTTATAAAGATCTGGATATCTACAGAAGAAGTGTTTGGATATGAGAGGCCAGACAAAAGACAGCCATTTTAACTTTCTGAATAAATAGGTAGAGCAAAACAATGGAACACAAATCTGTTAGAGGAAATGAAATTCAGAATGGAAGCCAAAACTGTCATGCAGGTCATAATCATGTTCTTAAATCCTTTTCTATACTGAACAAGAGATGACTTACTGGTCCTAAAGATTTTGTGTGCAATCGATATTGTAGACAAATCCTTATATTGTACCACCAAGACATCAAACATGGAAAGACCAACTACAGAGCTCAAGTTATAATCAAAATTGATAATAATGTATGTATTTTTTTCATATAATATTTTGTCCAAAACAAAGGAGAAAACTTTTTATCTTCTTTTTTTCTGTGGTTGTTCGGCTTCTCAGAATGACAACTTCTAATAGAAGCTTGAAAGTGAAATAAATTGAACAAAAGTCAGATTGTGTATATATAGAATTTTCTACATAGAGCAAAGTATAAAATTATGC
Source organism: Meriones unguiculatus (assembly GCF_030254825.1). Taxonomy (NCBI): domain Eukaryota; kingdom Metazoa; phylum Chordata; class Mammalia; order Rodentia; family Muridae; genus Meriones; species Meriones unguiculatus. The sequence goes on along the minus strand of NC_083364.1, from coordinate 53,549,916 downwards.
AGTAAAAATGACAGACATTTAATTATCAGTTTGTCACGCTCACCTATAAAACTATGCCTCCCTCTTGGATGAGGTACAGGTAATCTGACGTCACAAAACATCTTCTCAACACTGTAAGTTTGAATCTTTTGTGAAAATGATGAAGTAAAATGCCTGACAGAAAAAAAATCTCTAACTGATACACACTTATTTCCTTCCTCAACATTATAAAGAAGGTTAGTTTAGATAATAATTTGGGAGTTTGAAACCTAATGGTTTTCTTGATAATTCCACATATCAATAGCTAAAATAAGTACTATTCTATTTTCACTAAAGTCATCAATTTATTCCTTGTGTCTGGCATTTGTGGAATGTTATTCATCCCTTTGCTATTTCATGATCTATTTTGTTTCAGATATACTTTAAACAATAACTGCAACAAATCTGTTAGTATAATAATGCATTTCAAAGGACCAGGATGCTGAATTATAGATTGCAGAAAAATATCATTCGTTCTCACTACAGAATAACATTGCACAGAAGCACACAGATACTTTCAGGTTTACTCTGTTCTTTGAAATGGATGCAAATTGATTTTCCAGAAATGTCTTCTGAATTTCAAAATACTCTTTGCATATTTACATAGCTTATTGTTATATAATATGTTCTTTGTTGGCTTTTCCTTTCTCATGTCATGCATGATCAAACACTGGCTGATGTGATTAACATGTGGTTTCAGTTTACCCATAGGTAGATGATAGTTGTGAGAAATAAATAAGCAAATTATGAACATGCCCTTTTCACAATTTCTGCCATGTAGACAGTGTTCACCATATATGACCAGAACTGTCATTATCAAGAAGGCAAAACACATCACAGTGTCTAACTTCACATTCGCATATGTTCTAAGCTTGCTGTAGCTCTTTGAGGAGTGACACTAATAAAACTATGGGGATCTTGAGGTTCAAGGTCATTCAGACTCCCTAACATTTGGATATTTTAGGAGTGTATATTTTAATTAAAATCAGATAGTTGTTAGGACATAAAGGAGAACACATTAGGACTTACTCTTAAAATTCTAGGCATGTCCATACTTGTGAAACTGTAACACAACTTTATCATCTATAAAGTACATGACTGGCAACCATGCTATCAAGTAACCACCAAAAATATTCTCATGAACTCTGATGAAAGTTTCTGATTTAGTATCCTTGATCTCATTCATTCCACACGATTCAGGTAGACAAACTTGGATTCAGACAATAAAGACATGTGGACATAGTCTCTAGTAACAGTAAGTAGAACTGTTTCAGATATTCCCAAAAACTTCTGTTTATAGGGAAGAGCATGGAGTCTTCTGCAAACTGCCCAGCCACACGAGCAAGAGCGGGGCACAGCCAGCCATCTTCAGAAAGAGAATGTGCCTGAAGAAGATTTGATGCTTTTTCATACTCTTCCTACCTGGATCAGCAACTCCAAAAAACCTTTCTGACCCAACATGTCAAATAACAAAGCATGATCAGACTCTTTTTTTTTTCTTTTCTTTTCTTTTTTTTTTTTTTAATGCAGTTTATTCAGGAACCTTGAACAATCATCTGACCCTGGGGAAAGCCAGCCCACAGCTTAAATAGCCTCTGGGTAGCCAACCCCAGCGTGCCACGTGGGCAATGCAGATAGGTCCACATACATGGAAGCAAGCCAGATCCTCAGCCTTAGCCAAATGTGGAATTGTTCGTGACAGAGAGCACTCACCATCGGGAAGGTGGAAGGCGGAAACCAGCTCCATCTTTAAGGCACAGCATTCCGCAGCTCTCTACAGTCCCCCCTTTTTGTTTTAGACGCATCAGGCAAGAGTAGAGGTCTGATCTCTGATATTAGAAATAAATTGGGACTTTGTACTGATGTTCATTTAGGTGTCATCCACCCAAAGAGCATCAGACCCGTCTGATATCTTTTTCTCAGAGGCGGGACCTGGGGCATCAACCCGCATGCAATCAGACATGCTCTTCTCTGGGTCCAAAGTGGCTGACCCTGAGTGCAGTGCTTAGCCTCGCATCCTAAGCATAACATTTTAGCTTTTTATGGTAGCCAACCATGCTTGGGGAGACTGTCCTGCTTCAATGGCTGTAAAGGCCTGAATGGTCATGGCTGCATTACGCTGTTGTGAGACTCTAATCTTGCATATATACCACAGGCAAACCAAGGAGATCAACACCAGAAGGCCTGCTAACGCTCCCATGCCCACCCATTCCTTCAGATGATTCATGGCTGCAGCAATCCATGATGATAATCCTGTGGCTAGTCCTGCGTCCACTCTGGTAGAATTTACTGTGACAATGGCCACTCTCAGCTGCTCCATCGTAGTATCGAATTCTACAGTCCAATTACCTAAAATATAGCTAGACAATTGTTTAGACAGATTTGCAGCACAGGAAAAATTCTCATGTTATATGCTAGTGACTCAAAGTCCAGCATATTTTCATTGACAGCCAAGTTGAGCGATTTGCCATAGGGTATCAATTTGCTCCTGCACGAGGTCTATCCTCTGATTGAACACTATCAAGCTTCCTTTTAGTTGAGCATTAATTCCTTTATGTACAACTAAGGCATGAGCTACATTAGCTAAATGATTATTCAGGGTCTGAGCAGTCTGCCCAGTATGACTCATGGCTAATGCCGCCGGACATAGAAACGGCGGGTCTGATCTCAGAGCACTCAGCTCACCCCCAACCTGAAAAGGTCCCCGGAAAATTACCCATCTGAGGGAGGCACTCAGGCTCCCAAAAGCCGCAAAGGCAGACACAGGCAGTTTCTGCGCACCAGACAGCTGGAAGAGACTGAGCCGCCATCACACACCTGTGCTCCAGGCACAGGCAGTTTCTGCGGCCAGCCAGCTGGCGGACACTGAGCAGTGTGCACCAGGGCAAAAAAAGACACTGGGAGTCCGTGTCTCCAGAGAATCCACAGGGAAGAAAGGAAACTGTACTGACCTAAATCACCCAATCCTTCCCTAGAAAAAGTCTAGCAGACTAGTGGGGCCGAGGCGCCAGCACTCAGCTGTGCTCCAGACACAGGCACATACAGTTGATGCACACCTGATGTTCAACTGGGTCACAGCAGCTGATCATTAAATTTACAACAAGAAAACCAGAAACAGGGCAGCTGCCCTCAGGACTTCCCTGGGTGAGAGGAGAACCCTCTCGACTAACAAAGACCACAGTTACCACTCAGGTCTATATCCCTGAGGTGAGCAACTCCTGAAAAAACACCAGCCATCCAGGGACTATACCCAAAAAGCTGAGAAGACATCCTTCAGGAAAAACCAGCTTTCTGCAAAGGGGATTCTCTCCACCACAGGATCCCCAGGAACCACGAGAAAATAACCCCAAACACCTAAGATAGCACAATGGGTAGAGGACAGTGTAAAAGCTCAAGCAACAAAAGACAGAGCAATATGACATCTCCATAACCCAGTTACCCAGGGGCAAGTAGCCCTGGACACCCCACCATAACTGAAATCCAAGAAGATGACCTAACAAGTATGCTCATGAAGATGATAACGGAGGAAACAAATAAGATTCGTAAAGACATAGAGGAAGATAAACTCAAACAGAATATTGCCATCCGTAAAGAAATAGAGGAAGCTGCAGCCAAAAAGTTTATGGCCTTTAGAAAGGAAATGCTTCAAACACTGAATGAAATAAAAGAAACAGAGTTGAAGGAACTAAAAGAAAAACAGGAAAGTACAATCAGACAGGTGAAGGAAGTAAACAAAACAACTCAAGACCTGAAGATAGAATTGGAAAAATTAAAGAAAATACAAATGGAAGAAATAATAGAAAGGAAGAATCTAGGGAAGAAAACAGGAACTACAGAGATAAGCATAACCAACAGACTACAAGAAATGGAAGAAAGAATCTCAGGTGTAGAAGAAACAATGGAAGAAATTGATGTATCTGTCAAAGAAAATGTTAAATCCGAAAAATTCCTGACACAGACCGTCCAAGAAATGCAAGACAATATGAAAAGACAAAACCTAAGAATAATAGGTATAGAGGAAAAAGAAGACTCCCTTCTCCAAGGCCCAGAAAATATTTTCAACAAAATCATTGAAGAAAATTTCCCCAAGCTAAAGGAAAGGCCAATTAGAATACATGAGGCCTACAGAACACCCAACAAATTTGACCAGAAAAGAAAATCCTCCCGCCACATAATAATCAAAACAGTAAGTATACAGAACAAAGAAAAAATACTAAAAGCTGCAAGGGAAAAGGGCCAAGTAACATATAATGGCAAACCCATTAGAATCACACCTGACTTTTCAACTGAGACTATGAAAGCCAGAAGGGCCTGGACGGATATCATGCAGACCCTAAGAGAACACAGATGTCAGCCCAGGCTACTATACCCCGCAAAACTCTCAGTCCTCATAGATGGAGAAAAGAAGATATTCAATGACAAAAACAAATTTCAACAATACCTACAAACAAATCCAGCATTACGGAAGACACTGGAAGGGAAAATACAACCCAAGAAAGCTAGCTACATTCAAGAAAACACAGGAAATAAATAACCTCACTTCAGTAAAACAAAAAGCAACCAAGCACACAACCTGATGACCACAGCCAACATCAAAATCAAGAGATCTAACAGCCACTGGTCATTAATCTCTCTCAACATCAATGGACTCAACTCTCCAATAAAAAGACACAGATTAACAGAATGGATACATAAACAAAACCCAGCAATCTGTTGCATACAAGAAACACACCTAAGACACAAAGATAGACATTACCTGAGGATAAAGGGTTGGAAGACGACTTTCCAAGCAAATGGACCCAAGAAGCAAGCAGGAGTAGCCATTCTAATATCTGATAAAATAGACTTTCAACAAAAATTAATAAAAAGAGATGGGGAAGGACACTTCATACTCATCAAGGGAAAATTACACCAGAAAGACATCACAATCCTTAACATCTATGCCCCAAATACAAGGGCACCCACATTTGTGAAAGAAACATTGATAAAATTTAAAGCACATATAGATCCCCACACATTAATAGTGGGAGACTTCAACACCCCACTCTCAACAAAGGACAGGTCAACAAAACAGAAATTAAACAAAGAAACAATGTCTCTGACAGAGGTCATGAATCAAATGGACCTAACAGACATTTACAGAACTTTACACCCAAACACAAAAGAATTTACCTTCTTCTCAGCACCTCATGGAACCTTCTCCAAAATAGACCATATAGTGGATCACAAAGCAAGCCTCAACAGATATAAGAAGATTGAAATAATCCCATGTATCTTGTCTGATCACCATGGAATAAAGCTGGACCTCAACAATAACAGAAATAACAAAAAGCCTACACACACATGGAAACTGAACAACTTGTTACTAAATGACAGCTGGGTCAGGGAAGAAATAAAGAAAGAAATTAAAGTCTTTCTAGAAATCAATGAAAATGAAGACACAACATACCCAAACTTGTGGGACACAATGAAAGCAGTGCTAAGAGGAAAGTTCATAGCACTAAGTGCCTTCAAGAAGAAATTCGAGACAGCTCATTCAAGCACCCTAATGGCCACTTTTGATGTGAACTAATAGACTAAGATCAGAAAGGAGAGGAGAACCTCCCCTATCAGTGGACTTGGGGAGTGGCATGCAAGCAGAGGGAGGAGGGTGGGTGGGGTTGGGAGGGGAGGAGGGAGGGGCTTATGGGGGGATGCAGAATGAAAAAAGTGTAATTGATGAAAAATTTAAAAAAATAAAAAAAATACAATAAAAAAAAAAACCTAGAAAAAGAAGAAGCAGACAATCCAAGAAGGAGTAGAGGGCTGGAAATAATCAAACTCAGGGCTGAAATCAATCAATTGGAAACAAATAAAACAATTCAAAGAATCAATGAAACCAAGAGCTGGTTCTTTGAGAAAATCAACAAGATCGACAAACCCTTAGCCAGGCTAACTAAAAGACAGAGAGACACCACCCAAATCAACAAAATCAGAAATGAAAAGGGGGATATAACTACAGACACTGAGGAAATCCAAACAATCATTAGGACTTACTTCAAAAGTCTATATGCCACAAAATTTGACAATCTAAATGAAATGGACGATTTTCTTGATCGATTTGACTTACGAAAGCTGAATCAGGACCAGGTAAATCAACTAAATAGTCCTATATCCCCTAAAGAAATAGAAGCGGTCATCAAAAGTCTCCCATCCAAAAAAAGCCCAGGACGAGATGGCTTCAGCGCAGAATTCTACCAGACCTTCAAAGAAGAGCTAACACCAATTCTCTTCAAACTATTCCACAAAATAGAAACAGAAAGAATATTACCAAATTCATTCTATGAAGCCACAGTCACCTTGGTACCTAAACCTCACAAAGACTCAACAAAGAAAGAGAATTTCTGGCCAATCTCCCTTATGAACATTGATGCAAAAATACTTAATAAATACTTGCAAACCGAATCCAAGAACACAACAAAGATATTATCCACTATGACCAAGTAGGCTTCATCCCAGGTATGCAGGGTGGTTCAATATACAGAAATCCATCAATGTGATCCACCATATTAACAAATTGAAAGAAAAAAAACACATGATAATCTCCCTAGATGCTGAAAAAACATTTGACAAAATCCAACATCCATTCATGTTCAAAGTATTGGAGAGATCAGGGATACAAGGCACATATCTAAACATAGTAAAGGCAATATACAGCAAGCCTATAGCCAACATCAAACTGAAAGGAGAGAAACTTAAAGCAATCCCACTGAAATCAGGGACAAGACAAGGCTGCCTACTCTCTCCATATCTCTTCAACATAGTGCTGGAAGTCCTTGCTAGAGCAATAAGACAGTTGAAGGAGATCAAGGGGATACAAATTGGAAAGGAAGAAGTCAAATTATCACTATTTGCAGATGATATGATAGTATATGTGAGTGATCCCAAAAACTCTACCAGGGAACTCCTACAACTGATAAACATCTTCAGCAAAGTGGCCGGATACAAATTTAACTCAAAAAAATCAGTAGCCCTCCTGTATACAAAAGACAAAAGGGCCGAGAAAGAAATTAGGGAAACAACACCCTTCACAATAGCCACAAATGACATAAGGTACCTCGGAGTTACCTTGGTTAGTAACCTAACCAAGGAAGTCAAAGACTTGTATGAAAAAAATTTCAAATCTCTGAAGAAAGAATTAGAAGAAGATATGAGAAGATGGAAAGATCTCCCATGCTCATGGCTTGGCAAGATTAACATAATAAAAATGGCCATCTTACCAAAAGCAATCTACAGATTCAATGCAATGCCCATCAAATTACCAACACAATTCTTTACAGACCTGGAAAGAAAAATTCTCAACTTCATATGGAATAACAAGAAACCCAGAATTGCTAAAACAATCCTCTACAATAAAAGATCTTCCGGAGGTATCTCCATCCCTGATCTTAAGTTGTACTATAGAGCAATAGTTTTAAAAACTGCATGGTACTGGCATAGAAACAGAATGGTGGATCAATGGAACTGAACAGAGGACCCAGAAATAAACCCACACACTTATGGACACATGATCTTTGACAAAGACACCAAAACCATACAATGGAAAAAAGATAGCATCTTCAACAAATGGTGCTGGTCTAACTGGATGTCTACATGTAGAAAAATGAAAATAGATCCATACTTGTCACCCTGCACAAAACTGAAGTCCAAGTGGATCAAAGACCTCAACATAAAACCAGACACATTAAATCGGCTTGAAAAAAAAAGTGGGAAATACCCTAGAACTCATTGGTACAGGGGGAAACTTCCTGAACAGAACACCAACAGCACAGGCTCTAAGAGCAACAATCAATAAAAGGGACCTCATGAAACTGAAAAGCTTCTGCAAAGCAAAGGACACCATCATCAAAACAAAGCGACTGCCTACAGATTGGGAAAGAATCTACACCAACCCTTTATGTCACAGAGGACTCATATCCAGCATATATAAAGAACTAAGGAAGCTGAAAAGCAGCAAACCAAGTAATCCACTTAAAAAATGGGGAACAGAGCTAAACAGAGAATTCTCTATAGAGGAATACTGAATGGCAGAGAAGCACTTAAAGAAATGTTCAACCTCACTAGCCATTAGGGAAATGCAAATCAAAACAACCCTGAGATTTCACCTTACACCCATCAGAATGGCCAAGATCAAAAACTCAAGTGACAACACATGCTGGAGAGGTTGTGGAGAAAGGGGAACCCTCCTCCACTGCTGGTGGGAATGTAAACTTGTACAACCATTCTGGAAATCAATCTGGCCCTTTCTCAGACAACTAGGAATAGTGCTTCCTCAAGATCCAGCCATACCACTACTGGGCATATATCCAAAAGAGGCTCAAGTTCACAAAAAGGACATTTGCTCAACCATGTTTGTAGCAGCTTTATTTGTAATAGCCAGAAGCTGGAAACAACCCAGATGCCCCTCAACTGAAGAATGGATGCAGAAATTGTGGTACATCTACACAATGGAATATTACTCAGCAATGAAAAATAAGGAAATCATGAAATTTGCAAGTAAATGGTGGGATCTGGAAAGGCTCATCCTGAGTGAGTTGTCCCAGAAGCTAAAAGACACACATGGTATATACTCACTCATATAGACATACAACATAGGACAAACCCACTAAAACCTGTGCATCTAAAAAATTAAGCAAGAGAGAAGACCCTAACAAAAATGTCCAATCCCCATCCGGAAAGACAAAGAGGATGGACATCAGAAGAAGAAGAAAACAGGAAACAACCTAGGAACCTACCACAGAGGGCTTTTGAAAGCCTCTGCCCTTCAGACTATCAAAGCAGATGCTGAGCCTGATGGGCAATTGTTGGGCAAAGTGAATGGAATTTTAGGTAAGAACTGGGAAATATTAAGAGCTGGAGAGGACAGGGTCTCCACAAGGAGAGCAACAGAACAAGAAAATTTGAACACAGGGAACTTCCCAGAGACTCATACTCCAACCAAGGACTATTCATGGAGATAACCCAGAACCCCTGCACAGATGTAGCCCAGGGCAGTTCAGAGTCCAATTGGGTTACATAGTAATGTGAAGAGGGACTGCCTCTGACATAATCTGATTGGCCTGCTCTTTGATCACCTCCCTCTGGAGGGGGAGCAGCCTTACCAGGCCACAGTAGAGGACAATGCAGCCACTTTTGATGTGAACTGATAGACTAAGGTCAGAAAGGAGAGGAGAACCTCCCCTATTAGTGGACTTGGGGAGTGGCATGCAAGCAGAGGGAGGAGGGAGGGTGGGATTGGGATGGGAGGAGGGAGGGGCTTATGGGGGATGCAGAATGAATAAAGTGTAATTGATGAAAAATTTTTAAAAAAAGGGAAAAAATAATTTAAGAACCTTAAATGACTTTCAAAATTGGAGGAAAACATGGAGTTAGTCAATTGGCATGGAGCACGTCTCACCCCTGGGGGCAATGGTCTCTTGAACCTACTCAGAGCTCGGACACCACCAGTGCTAGTTCTAGAACTGATGCAGGATGTTCCAATGAGGGGGTTAAGGCTTCTCATAATATTTCCTATAAGCCCACACCTGTTTGTTTATATCCCCCATTTTTATTCATTATTAGCCAGATAGAGCCAAGTAATTGTGGTGATGATACTTGCTTTTTTGCCCAATGCTGGAATGCTAGTAAATTTAGGTATGCCCTGGTTACTCGCATGCCTCGCTGGGTGCCTGTGCCCGTTGATGCCCCTCATGCTATGACTCTCTTCAGACAGAAAAGGAATCTTGGAACTACAGCCACCATTGTTACTGCCATCTCATTGGCGGCTGTTGGAGCTACCACCGGGGCATTAGCCATGAGTCATACTGGGCAGACTGCTCAGACCCTGAATAATCATTTAGCCAATGTAGCTCATACCTTAGTTGTACATAAAGGAATTAATGCTCAACTAAAAGGAAGCTTGATGGTGTTCAATCAGAGGATTGACCTCGTGCAGGAGCAAATTGATACCCTATGGCAAATCACTCAACTTGGCTGTCAATGAAAATATGCTGGACTTTGAGTCACTAGCATATAACATGAGAATTTTTCCTGTGCTGCAAATCTGTCTAAACAATTGTCTAGCTATATTTTAGGTAATTGGACTGTAGATTTCGATACTACGATGGAGCAGCTGAGAGTGGCCATTGTCACAGTAAATTCTACCAGAGTGGACGCAGGACTAGCCACAGGATTATCATCATGGATTGCTGCAGCCATGAATCATCTGAAGGAATGGGTGGGCATGGGAGCGTTAGCAAGCCTTCTGGTGTTGATCTCCTTGGTTTGCCTGTGGTATATATGCAAGATTAGAGTCTCACAACAGTGTAATGCAGCCATGACCATTCAGGCCTTTACAGCCATTGAAGCAGGACAGTCTCCCCAAGCATGGTTGGCTACCATAAAAAGCTAAAATGTTATGCTCAGGATGTGAGGCTAAGCACTGCACTCAGGGTCAGCCGCTTTGGACCCAGAGAAGAGCATGTCTGATTGCATGCGGGTTGATGCCCCAGGTCCCGCCTCTGAGAAAAAGGTATCGGATGGGTCTGATGCTCTTTGGTTGGATGAACACCTAAATGAACATCAGTACAAAGTACTCAGGACATGATCAAAGAGAAGGCCAATCATTTCATGTCAGAGGCAGTCCCTGTTCCCATTACTAAGTAACCCACTTGGACACTGAAATGCCATGGACTATATCTGTGCAGGAGCTCTAGGTTATCTCCATGCATGGTACTTGATTAGAGTATGAGTCTCTGGAAAGACCCCTGTGTTCAAATGTTTTGGTTCTGTTGCTCTCCTTGTAAAGCTCCTGTCCTCTCCAGATCTTACTATTTCCCACTTCTTTCATAATATTCCCTTCACTCTGCCTAAAGGTTGGCCATAAGTCTCAGCATATGCTTTGATAGTCTGCAGGGCAGAGCCTTTCAGAGGCCCTCTGTGGCAGGTTCCTAAGTTGTTTCCTGTTTTCTTCTTCTTCTGATGTCCATCCTCTTTTCCTTTTGGGATGAGGATTGAGCATTTTAGCCAGAGTCCTCCCTCTTGATTAGTTCCTTTAGGTGTACAGATTTTAGTAGGTTTATCCTATATTATATGTCTATGTGAGTGAGTAGGAAGACTTTAGAACTCATTGGTACAGGAGACAACTTCCTGAACAAAACACCAACAGCACAGTCTCTAAGAGCAACAATCAATAAATGGGACCTCATGAAACTGAAAAGCTTCTGTGAAGCAATAAACACTGTCATCAGAACAAAACAATGCATACAGATTGGGAAAGAATCTTCACCAACCCTCTCTCTGACAGAGGGCTAATATCCAGTATATATAAAGAACTAAAAAAGCTGAACAGCAACAAATCAAGTAATCCAATTAAAAAATGAGGAACAGAGCTAAACAGAGAATTCTCTGTGGAGGAATATCGAATGGCAGAGAAACACTTAAAGAAATGTTCAACCTCATTAGTCATCAGGAAAGTGCAAATCAAAGCGACCCTAGATTTCACCTTATACCCATCAGAATGGCCAAGATGAAAAACTCAAGTGACAACACATGTTGGAGAGGTTGTGTAGAAAGGGGAAACCCTTCTTCACTGCTGGTGGGAACGTAAACTTGTACAACCACTCTGGAAATCAATCTGGAGCTTTCTCAGACAACTAGGAATAGCGCTTCCTCAAGATCCAGCCATACCACTCCTGGGCATATATCCAAAAGAGGCTGAAGTACACAAAAAGGACATTTGCTCAACCATGTTTGTAGCAGCTTTATTTGTAATAACCAGAAGCTGGAAATAACCCAGATGCCCCTCAACTGAAGAATGGATACAGAAATGGTGGTGCATCTACACAATGGAATACTACTCAGCAATGAAAACAAGGAAATCATGAAATTTGCAGGTAAATGGTGGGAACTGGAAAGGATCATCCTGAGTGAGCTATCCCAGAAGCAGAAAGACACACATGGTATATACTCACATCACCATTCTTTTTCATGCATCTGCACACCAACTTGGTGACCATAGACATGGCTCTTGGATTCTGCCCCATGTTAGGGTTTTGTCATCCTTTGTTCCTTGATCTCCCTGCTCTTCTACCACATGCTCTTCTACCACTCACTAGCAAACCCCACTAGTATTTGTAGTCCCAGAAAGGGATAGCACTTGGATACATGTACAGATTCACATTGTTGTCCCCAGCTCCAAATTAGTTCTCACATTGCCTATTAGCAATCACTGCCCCAGGCTTACTTCACTGTCCAGAGAAGCATTATTTATGGCAAGTACATTAAAAAATCTACTGAATACTGGATATGATGGTGCATACATCATCATCCCAGACTTGGGAATTAGAAGTAAAAGGTTGTGAATTCAAGGCCAGCTTCAAATACAAGATTCTGTTTCAAAACAGAAAACAGAACAATAACAATATACCCATATCTATGTGTTGATGCAGTTACATGCGGAAATGCTTGGTTACAGAAGTCCAGGCTTATTTTCCACAGACAAAATTATTTGAGGCTGAATGGAAGCTTAAAGCTTCGTTGAAACATCATCTGGACTGAGCTCAGTTCTTTAGCACATCCCCTAGGTATCTTATCAGCACATGGAAAAAGCATTGTCAATACATCTTCATTGTGGAACTCAAACTTTAGTGTTCTCCATAGGGACAGAGAAGAATGGAGGAAAACGTTACAAAAACAAAAACAAAAAACTTGCTGATTTTTTTTAACAAAGCCTCTCCCATGCTTGAAAAGGCTAAGACCATCCTGAAGAAAAAATACCTAGGCCACAGTGACACTATCACACTGCTTGTGATTCATGAATTCCAATGGCACCAGGGAGGAAGGTAATGGGAAAGGCTTGCTTATAGCTATGAGAATAGTAAGTCTGCAGTGAGAGAAGAGGCAATGAAGGACTCCACTACAGAAGCCACTCTGTCCATGAAGGGCCCTCCTCCCTCTGTAGAGCATTTATGCCTGAGTCTTCTCTTCAAACAAAAGGAGGCTCTTCAGACTTCTTCAGGAAGTCCAAAGAAACACAAGAACTAAATCAAACTCCAGTCAGCTATCAGCCTGTTATCTATGGAGTCACACCATTCTTAACCTTAGTGTGACCCATTTGTTAAATGATGGGTTTTCTTTCGTTCATGACACCTGTTTTGAAATCAGCCTCACAATAGAAGTTGTTTCAATAATTAAATTAATATGTTTATATTTAGAACATCAAAGTTCTTCTTTATTGATCTTCCCAGACTTTGGGAGATCTATAAAGGCATTTTATGGATCAGCAACTCCAGAATCCTTTTTGACCCAACATGTCAAATAACAAAGCATGTTTCATCTATAGCCATGGCTATTAGTTCTTATGGGCTGGAATAGCTAGATATCAAACACAACACAGACATATATAGGATGAAATTGCATCTAGATAGCTTCAACATGGGAATCACTATTAGAAACTGAGTTTACTGCCTGAAGAATAGAGGGTAAGAGAGCTCTCAAAGGAAAGATCATTTGAGTCAGACAGACCGTGACTGGCAGGATTAGAGATAACTCTACTGCAGGAGGTTGTTGGTGCTTGCCTTCTCAATTAACTCGTTCAAGGTCACAGAAGACTAAGGTGAATTAATTCTCCAAAGAAAGGAGTGTATCAATGAGGAAGGCGGCAACATTCACACATTGTTAGGTTTTTTTCCTCAATTAATAATGGAGTTAATGGTGTTTGATTTAACAAATTGAGCAGAAAAAAAAGACTATGGGATTAAAAATTAAAACTCAATAGTGTAATGATGCTTTGCTATACTTACAGACAGAAGTTGAACAGAGCAGTCCTCTGAGAGGGTCCATCCAGCAATGCCTCAAAACAGATGCTGAGACTCACAGCCAAACACTGGGCATGACATAGGAAGCCTTGTGAAAAAGTGAGGAGGGAGGAGGAGAAAAAGATCTGGAGGTGATAGGAGTTTCACAAGAAGACCAACATACCAGCTAACCAGAGCCAAAAGTGGCCTGCTGGGATTGAGCATCAACCAAGGACCTTGCATGGACTAGACATAGACTCCCTACAAAGATGTAGCTGATGGGCAGCTCAGGTTTCATGTGAATCTCTTAATAAGAGGTACAGGGGCTCTCTCACCAGCTTTTCAATTGTTTCCCCCTGGAGGGATTGCCTTGCCAGGTCACAGGGGAAGAGGACATGCTCAGCTCTGGTAAGATTTGATGAGCTGGGGTGAATGCGAAGGAGGGCTCCCCTTTTCTAAGGAATAAGGGAGGGGGAGAGGGGAAAGAGAGGGAGGGTAGGATTGGGAGATTGGAGAAATGGGGCCAAGGCCAGGATGTAAACTGAATGAATGAATAAATAGTTTTTAAAATTACATTGTGAATCAACTAAAAACAAACAAACAAACAAACAAAAAACAACCTACAACTTACTAGCCACCCTCATGCTTTTCTCCAGTTTGCTTCAGTGAGAATTTCTGTATTGGCAATGATCAAGGGTAAATGTGAGTCACTGTGTTTGTGCTAGCTTTCAGTGTTGATCTAGACAGCACTGGATAATGCCACCACATAGCAACTACAATGTGTTTTTCTGATTAAAAATGTCATAGCCTCCATTTTTGTTTATATACATATACATGTAGACATGGAGCTTGAGGAAGAGCTGCAGAAAGAAATGACATAAACAAAGAGAATATATAATAAATTAATCATTTATAACTTACCAATGATTATTCAACATTTAGCTTCTTTTTGCATCAAATTTAACTTGCACTATCATTATGTATCTCTCTTAATATTTCATATATTTTATATTTATTGGTTATAGTTCTAAAAAGTGTGTCGATGGATGAGAGTGTATGCAGTTAATTTTAATTTGAATAAATATACTAATTAATTTCCTCCTTTTTTATAAGATAGGGTCTGATTTCCAATGTGTAAGTCTCCCACCTCTACCTCCCACTGGCTGGGCTTAAATGTCAGACATCTAGCAACTCTACTTAGTATGTTAAAACCAGATTTCCCTTAATACACTTTGTGTTGATGTACTCAATGATGTACCAGCATTTCTCAAGGAAAAAAAATATTTTTCCAAGACCCTAATGATGGAGATATGATTTTTTATATGTATTTTTAAGGTCTATGATATGAATCACTGGAGGAACATGGCTGCTGGTTGTGATCTGTAGTCAGACCTTCGTATTTTCTGTTCATACTTATTTTTAGGTGAAATACCTAATTCTTTTCCTTTTCATATTGTTGAACACTTTTGTATAGTCACCACTTTTCCATTCTGGTTGTATTTTAACAAAAAAAAATTACTTGTAAGATGCTTTTTAAAGGCTATGTTTTGGACAGTCTTGCCCTGTAACCAAGCTCTTCTAGAACTCAGTACGTGAGCAAAGATGGTCTCAGACTGACAGCAGTTCTGTCTCAGGCTCCCACATGCATGGCTGATGTGGATGAGCTTCCATATCTAGCTTTAAAAAGACATTGATAAAGCCTATCCAATATCTGTTAAAGAATCATGTTGAGAAAGATCTTCATAGGCAAGGGCACATCTGTGCACTGCTTTAACAATTTGTGTTAAATATGAGTGAAAAGCCAGTGCTTTATAAGTTTACAAGGTGACTCTCAACAGGGTTTTAATCTCAAAAAGCAAAAGTAGCACCTTGAGAAGTTTGAAAATGATAACAGATTATCCAAGGCAAAGGTAGTGGTTTTCTTCATGTAGCCCCTTTCATACTTACTAACTCAGAAGGATATCCCAGCAATGTGCATCTTCCTTTCTGTCATTGTGCCATACCTTCCATCTCCATTTCTTCATTAATAGTAAGTGTTACTCCTTTTTTAATGGGCCATTATAATTTAAATTTACTTTTTCTTAGTATCGAGTTTTTGTCTGATGTTTATTTTTGAGGTTGTACAATACACCTTGCTGGAAAAGGAAAATAATCAAGGATATATATTATTTTATACTCCTAGGGGAAAGAGAAGTGCTCATATTACCCAGTGTTAAGGCGGGTAAAGTGACAAGGACTTCAAAGTGTCACAGGCACATCTGGAACACATATATCAACCTGATGGGGCATCATCTCATTGTTTTCTAAATGTCTGAGTTTAAGCAGGAGCTATTATTTCAGACAGAAAATAAAAGATTAATGTGGATATCAGTAGTGATAAATTGTATGCACTTAGGAAAAAGTCAATCTGCTGAAAAGTCTAGGTCTTCTCAATCTACTGAAGAAAAACATTTTAAAAGACCCAAGGCCCACCTTTAAAAACACAAGTTTTTCAACATTACTTGATGGTATTTATTTTATTTTAGATTCTCATTTTTAAGTTATCACAAGTAAAATTATAAGAAGTTAAAATTTAAAACTTACAAAATTAAATTTTATAGATAGAAGAATGATCTTTCTTATTGTATTATTCACAAAGTTTAAATTTTTCACAAAGAACATTGCACAAGTTTCCTAACTATTGTTTTAGCAGATGACTCTAAAGACACCATTTCTACTATGCAATAAAGCACTTAAGATACCAGGCAAAAGCAAAGATGACAGTGAGATGACAGGGACAGTCAGGGTATAAGTCAGGAAAGAAGTTCTTCCTTGTGCAGATAGACAAAAAAAAAAAAAAAAAAAAAAAAAGAAAGAAAGAAAGAAAGAAAGAAAGAAAGAAAAAGACAAACCATCAAAACACAACCACATTAAGAAATAAATTGTTAAATTCTGCATTGTTGTTATTTCCATGCAACATGTTCAGGAGAATTTAGTTTTACTTGTAAAATTATTAAACACAGAGCTACTGCTGTGCCCTCCACTAACTCTGAGGATGCTGGTGACGTATAATACTTATTAAATATTTATTTATGCATCACATGCATATGAGACTTTACAGCCATCCCTCCCACAAGACCACTGATAAGAGTTGTGACTGAAGTGTGTGTAAGGAGAAGCTTATTGAGGTTGTCCAAATCTCATGTCCAACACTGCTTCACCCTTATAGATATTTGGGGTTTGTTTGACTTCTTGGGGAGGGTTCTTTACTGATAGAAAATTATAACAGTTTATTCATTGCTTCAGAAATGTAGGGTGACTGGTCTCATAAACTGGTGATAGCTTCTCTGCATTTTAATAGCCGGCAATGATGTTTAGAGGCATCATTAGTGGCTTTAGTGTCACATAACTTAGTCATGAGAAAGCTAAAATAATAAATGAAAGGGAAAAAAGGATAGAAACAAGAGATACACATATTTTCATGAAATTTTACGTGATGTAACATGTAGTGCCACAATAAAAATGTGTCACTAGAAAGTAAATAAAAATTATCCAGTGGTTAATAGTGAAAACCTATTGAAAGATTCAGACAATAGTTTAAATAATTCTCCTTAGTTAGGGTTACTATTCCTGTGATGAAACGCTGTGACCAAAGCAACTTTCGGAGAAAAGAGTTTATTCAGCTCACACATCCATATCAGTTCCTCATCAAAGGAAGTCAGGGCAGGAACTCAAACAGGGCAGGATCCTGGAGGCAGGAGCTGAAGCAGAGGCCATGGAGGGATGCTGCTTGCTGGCTTGCTCCTCATGGCTTGCTCTGCCTGCTTTCTTATAAAACTAAAGACCACCAGCCCACGATGGCACACCCACAATGGGCTGGGAACAGTCCCATCAATTACAAATAAGAAACTTTCCTATAGGCCTGTTTACACCCCAGTCTGATGAAGGCATTTTTTTAAACTTAGGTTCCCTCTCAGATGATTTTGGCTTATGTCAAGTTGACATATAACTATTAAGCACAATTTTCTAGTAATCAAAAGCTAACTGTTTTGTGAATAACAGGCAAGGTGAGAATGGCTTTCTTGAAAACATGTAGTAAGAGTTGGAAAAGGCTGAGTTTTACAAAGATACTTATTATTGAAAAGCTAAAGGATTGCATTATCTGTATATCCCCATAAAGGTAACATACAGCATACAGTACTCATATATTAATTGTAATTTAAAGTACGAGTTCTCTCCTCTGGCTCCAAGTGGAAAGTGACAATATTTTATAATGCTTAAATTTAACCCATGTTCACTCTCTTTATGAGGCAACTTTTGTGTATCATGAAGACAGATGACAAAGCTATATCACAGGCTGTTTTTGGAAAATATATTACCCAAGAGGCCATGTCCTAGACATAGACTTATTATACCACTCTCTGAAAGAGACACACAATGTTCCTTCTATAATTCTAAAGGATATTTAGATTTATCATATCTCAAAGGCTCCTTTTCAATCCAATACTAGTATTTTTTTTCTTTTTGTATTATATATTGACTTTTATCTTAGCTTGGAGTAGAATTAGCTTGTGTTTTATAAAATATTATTTCATATTTAATATGAATATTATATATATTATGATTATAACAGATAGAAATAACACCTATAGCTGCCTAAGCATTTTTTCCTATAATTGTGACTTGCTTAAAGACTAGACTATATGAAAATATTTATAGCCTGAAGGGCTATTATGCAAGCATCATTTCATAGTTGAAAACACAAGGATTCTATTTTCTTCTTTTTTTTAACTTTTCAGTTTGAAATAATTTTATCTTTAATGTTTCCAATGCATCACATGGTATTGCTGCACATTGCCAACGTAGCTTCTCTTAAACTAATGTCATGGGCAGTCACAGTACAGTCACCAAGGCCAGGAAGCTAATAGTGGTGAGCTAATATCGACTCATGTATAGACCCAAGGCAGCAAAATATTCTGCTAACACCTTTCCTTAGTCTTTTGATGTGTAGTATCCTTCCAAGGACCATTATTTATCAATCAGATCTGTATCTTCTCACTCTCATCCTGCCTGGTAGGCTTCCTAGACCTTTGTGACCTTGACCATTTTAAAGAGGACTGGTCAATTGTTTTATTTGTACTTGTTTTTGCTTCAATGAGACTGGGGTTATGCATGTTGGCAAAAATAGCACAGAAATAGTATGCCCTTTTCCATTCAACCTGTCAGCAAACTGTGGTATTGAAATGTCTTCTTTCTAGTTACATTAACATTTGTCACTTGGTAAAGGTCTTGTCTGGCACACATCTCTCCCTACATTGTAATTACATCATAAATACTATCATTACTGAATTTTGTTACTCAAATCTTTTCAGCTCTGACATTTAAAAGTTCCTTTTGATATTCACCATCTTTTACCATTTTCAAAACTTATTTTCTGGAACCAAAAAGTATTTGAGAATCGTGTGTATGTGTGTATGTATGTAAATTTTGTCTTGGTCCAGAAACAAACCGTTATTCCAAGCAAGGCTATTTTCCATTACTGGAGAATGAACTTTTGAAGTTATCAATTTAAACACAAGGAGGTATTATTATTATTATACAAGATTATCAAAGCGTATACTAACATGTCTCTCTACTCATTCATTTCATAAACTGATACTTCTTATTTCAATCACTAGAATTCTATCAAACCTTCCATGTTTCCTAATTCCCACTATTTTCTCTAACTGTGAGCATCTCAGTTCATATTATTTAAAATAAATTGCTAATTAATTCAATCTCAGTGCACAGAAAGGATTGCAGCATTAAAAACCCATGCTTTCTTTGTTCCATCTATTTATTTATTTATTTATTTAAGCACTTTATAGTTTGATCATAACCCCTGCTTCCTCTCTTCCCAGACTCACCTATACAACTTCTTTTTCTACTCTCTTCTCCCCTACCCTTCAGAGAAGGAAAGGCTCCCCATGGGTACCAATGCACCTTGGCACATCAAGTCTCAGCAAGACTAAGAGCACCCTCCCCCTCTGAGGCCAGACAACACAACCCATACTCTTTCAAATGCAAAATAGTAAGAATAGTACAATATAACAAACAACAACAGTTTTCTTCAGGTTTTTTTTTTTTTCATTTTATTTCCATTTTAATTTATTACAATTTTCACTTTGTCCCTTCCAATCCTGCCTTCTCTCCCTCTTCTCCTCCCATGACTTTCCCCTAGTCCACTGATAGGGGAGGTCCTCCTCCCCTTCCATCTGACCCTAGCCTATCAGGTCTCACCATGACCGTCTGCATTGTCCTCCTCTGTGGCCTGGTAAGGCTGCTCCCCCATCAGGGGGAGGTGATCAAAGAGCCAGCCACTGAGTTCATATCAGAGACAGCCCCTGTTCTGCTTACTAGGGAACCCGCTTGGACACTGAGCTGCCACAATACCTCTTTCCAAAGATATATATGTAGTACATGCGCTAAGCCACACACACACATACATGGGAGTATGTATGTACACGTGTTCACATACATACAAATACACACACATAAGCAAACTCTAGTTCATATATATAATATATTGATTAGATAGATGATAGCTAGATAAATACATACTGAATAGAAAGAAACTAAGGCATATACATACATATATGTATATATAACTAAAGAATATATACATCAATGTGTATATTTATGTATCTATGTGTATGTATATACATTATTAAAGTGTATATATATATATAAAACCTTCAGAATGAGTATGTGTGATGGAAGACCTATGTTTTACTCAGTTGAATGTGTTTCCTTTACACCTGCTAGACTGCTAGACTGTCAGTTCTCATTGCCAGAACTGCACATTTTCTTCCTCACTACACACACACACACACACACACATGACCCAGCCTATGCCCCCAGTTCTCATTCAGATAACTGCATGCCTACTTTCAGACTTTTGACTTAGCCAAATAACCAAATGCATCTTCCTACGGAAACAAGAGGGACTTCACTAGGTTGTTACTACCAATTTTTCCCTAATTTTTGAGATAATTGGGTTAAACTTTCTTTTTCTGGTCAATTCTTTTTGGTAGAGTTTTAAATTTGTCTGGCTGGTGAAGAAAGGGTTAGTGATTCTTTTCCTTACGAGAACCTACATTTTCCTTTTTGCTTCTCATTCTTTCATTAACCAAATGTTAAAGAGTGCTGCTCTCTACCGTTACAGCTTCCCTTTTTCCTCAGAAGCTTTTGAAGATACCTCTTTGCTCGTGTGTCTCGGTGATCTTTCCCCCTGTAGAATATGAACAAGAACTTTTTAATATTTTCAAACTGCAGTGAATTATCCTTCCAACCCCTAAAGCTAGACCACGACTATGTCCGGTCCCTTTTTTTTCCCCTGTCATCCAAGGACACTGTAATATACACCTAAGACGCTAAAGTTACAACACGGGAAGGGCACATGGCAAAACATCATGATGTGTGTGTGTGTGTGTTTATGTCTACACATGTGCAGACATACTAACATTTTTTATTAAAAATTATTTGTACAAATTTACATGCCCACCAGCAATGAAGGAAGGTTCCTCTTTCTTCACATCCTCTCCAGCATGTATTGTCACTTGAGTTTTTGATCTTAGCCATTCTGATGGGTGTAGGGTGAAATCTCAGGGTAGTTTTGACTTCATTTCCCTCATGATTAAGACAAGAAGGGAGACCCTGGGAAAGATTATCTATCCACACTCACATAGGCAAATGGGACGGGTATCAGAAGAGGGAGAAAACAGGGAATAGGAGCCTACCACAGAGGGACTCTGAAAGACTCTACCAAGCAGGGTATCAAAGCAGATGCTGAGACTCAAAACCAAACTTTGAGAAGAGTGCAGAGAATTTTATGAAAGACATGGGAGATAGAAAGACCTGGAGAGGACAAGAGACAGGGTTGCAAGAAGAGCAACAGAACCAAAATATCTGGGCCCAGGGTGTTTTTTCTGAGATTGATACTCCAACCCAAGGCCATACATGGAGATAACCTAGAACCCCTGCGCAGATATAGCCAATGGCAGCTCAGTATCCAAGTGGGTTCCCTAGTAAGGTGAACAGGGACTGTCTCTGACATGAACTCATGGGCTGGCTTTTTGATGACCTCCCCCTGATGGGGGGTGCAGCCTTACCAGACCACAAAGGAAGACAATGAAGTCTGATGATTTCTGATAAGCTAGGGTTGGAGGAAAGGGGAGGAGGACCTACCCTGTTTCTAAACTTGGAGAGGGGCATAGGAGGAGATGAGGGACAGGGGTGGGATTGGGACAGAATAATGGAGGGAGCTACAGCTGGGATACAAAATGAATAAACTGTAATTGACAAAAAATAAAAAGTATATTTGAAGTTTCATCACTCTTTCTTTAGCATCTGTGTCTTTAAGTTTTTATTATGAAAGGATTGTGTTTTGTGGTTTCCTTACTTTCACATACTTTTGTCTTACCATCATTAGAAAATGTTAAACGTGTTGGCTAGACGTGCCTTCAGTCTTGTATCATACTATATACAATTTCAAAAGCTCTATGATTCCTTATAATGAATGTTGCCTATTTCAACAATTGCAATCTCCACCTTTCTAAACCACCTGAGTAGAATTCTTGCTGGTAACGCTTCCTGAAAAGGTAACAAATTGGTTAGTGCAAATATCGAATAAAAAAACAAATATAGTTATCATAAACAGTTGATCCAATTAGCTCTTTCTCTAAAACATAAGCAAGAAAAATGAGAGTCACCAACTGAATTAGAATAAAAACCAAGTTCACTTCCTGTCCATGTGAGTTTTTTTCATTGGTTAAGTTTGTATTGTTAAGGCAGGCAGGCAGGCAGGCAGGCAGGAAGGAAGGAAGGAAGGAAGGAAGGAAGGAAGGAAGCAGAAGGGCACAGCCAGCAGAGATGAGTTGCACACTGTCCTCCATGCCCCATCAGCTGACTTTCTGAGGAGGCCTGTAATGGAAGTTTTACTTTAAAAAAAAAAAAAACAGTTATGTTATATAAACATGCTTTAGTGTTAATTCCATGTGTGGGATTTTAGTTTGTCCTTTAACTTGTTCACAGCTGATAATTGCCTCCTGCAGGGGCATGTCTTTGCCAGCTGGAGTTATTTGAATTCTGAGGAATTTTAGGGATATAAATATGAGAACCCAGAGAGAGAAGGCACAGTGGCTTAGGAGATGGGTGGAGGGCTGTTTGCTGAATTTGCTAGTTTGTTGGTTACCTGGACTGCTGTATTTCCTGGCAACTGACATTGCTATTGACCCACCAACTACATCTAGCTGGAAGAAGTAAAGAGAACTACATCTCCTTTGCTTTGTAACCTTCTTTATCTCCTACCTAGGGTTGGGGGTTGAAAATAGAGGCTCTAAGGAACCCCCAAATAAAGTATAGTTTAAAAAAACTAGTGCCTACAGAGGCCTATGTGGACCAGGGATCATCCAGCTTAGGCCCCTCCCTGTCAGTCCACTGCCTACCAGGTCCACTCTGTCTCCTGAGCTCTATTGTCAGGCCCACACTCTGCCTCTCTTTCCAAGAAGACCTGCTGAACCTCAGAAATATTCGGGTTCACCTAGGGCATGGACAGGAAAGGTCAGAATTGGGCTGTTCCCTGAGCTTCATTGCCAGAACCAAGGCTCTTCCTGACTCACTGAGAAGTCCTGTTGACATTAGGAACATTCAGGCAACACCAGGCACAACCAGATGTCTAAAAGTCAGCATAAGAACACAACAAACAAGGGCCAGGACAATATGACACCACACAGGTCAGCTATCCTATAGGGAAAAGCCAGAAATAAATCCATACACCAATGGACACTTGATTATTGACAAAACCAAAACCAGAGAATGGAAAAAAAGAGAGCATCTTCAAAAAACGGTGCTGGTCTAATTGGATGTCTGCTTGTAAAAGAATGTAAGTAGATCGTATTTAACACACATATTTAAACACATATTTAACAAAACTCTAATCCAAGTAGGTCAAAGACCTCAACATAAAACTAGAAACACTAAATCTACTAGAAGAGAAAGTAGGAACCAGCCTTGAACTCATTGGCACAAGAGACAACTTCCTGAACAGCACACCGACAGCTCAGGCACTAAGATCAACAATTAATAATTGTGTCCTCATAAAGCTGAAAAGCTTCTGTAAGGCAAAGGACACTCTCAATTCAACAAAACTATAGCCTACAGAATATAAAAAGATCTTCAACAACCTTATGTCAGACAGATGGCTAATATGCAAAATATATAAAGAACACAAGAAATTAAGCACCATGGCAGCTCAGCCTCCAAGTGGGTACCCTAGTAAGGGGAACAGGGACTGTCACTGACATGAACTCAGTGGCTGGCTCTTTGATCACCTCTCTCTGATGGGGTCTTACTTATTGTTTATCTTCTTTAGGAGTATAGATTTTAGTATGTTTATCCTATATTATATGTGACTTTCACCATCAATCCAATAGCTGTACTACAATTATAACTCATGTTACATATCATAATGAAATCCTATACAAAAGTGATGTATGAGTTTTGGACATGTATATATCTAACATTTCACAAAGCATGGGGCATATCACAAACATGCAAAATGTTAGACAAAAAAAAACAGAATAAAATGATAATGTAGCTGAGTATGAGCAAGGATGAAGAGACTCGTTAAAACTGAATGGTGATCATTAAAGTTAAAAATCAACTCATTAATGTCCATGTTAGCTTCTGCTCATAAATGGCTGAAAGGAGAGTAAAAATGAGGATTGGAGACCATTTAAGTAAGTGAGAGAAAGAATTTATTGCTTTTTTTTTTTTTTTTTTTTGAGCCATGATAGCACTGCCCAAACTTCTACACCAATGAGATTTATAAGAACAGGGACTGTCTCTGACATGAACTGATTGGCCTGCTTTTTAATTACCTCCCCCTGAGGGGGAAGCAGCATTACCAGGCCACAGAAGAAGAAAATGCAGCCACTCCTGATGAGACCTAATTGACTAGGATCAGAAGGAAGGAAAAGAAGACCTCCCTATCAGTGGATTTGGGGAGGGGCATGCATGTAGAGGGTGGAGGAAGAGAGGGATTAGGACTTAGGATGGAAGGAGGGAAAGAACCATAAGGGGGATACAAAGTGAATAAAGTGTAATTAATAAAGAATTTAAAAAAATTTTTAAAAATAATTGACAAAAAAAAAAAAAACGTATGGTTATAACCTAGAACCTCTGCTCGGATGTAGCCTGTGGTAGCTCAGTAACCAATTGGTTTCCCATAGTAAGGGGAACAGGGACTATTTCTGACAGGAACTCAATGGCAGGCTCTTTGACCTCTCCACCCCCCAAGGGAGGAGCAGTCCTGCTAGGCCACAGAGGAGGACTTTGCAGCCAGTCCTGAAGATACCTGATAAAACAGGGCCAGATGAAAAGGGAGGAGGTCCTCCCCAAGCAGTGGACTTGGAAAGGGGCAGGGAGGAGATGAGGGAGGGAGGGTGGGATTGGGAGGGAATGAGGGAGCAGGATATAGCTGGGATACAGAGTTAATAAAATGTAACTAATAATAAAAATTTTTAAAAAGGCAAAAAAATAAGAAAAAAAATCATCACAATTGTATTTCTAGGCTAATTAAAATAATAATGTGTTTGTAGCGATGTATGTGAAGCATTTCAGTTAATGTTTCCCAAGTAAGTATTACACTTTAGTACGCTGCAAGACATGTTAGGACCAGGATGCTTGAAGACACCAACCAGCAGCCAGCACTACAAGACAAGACGCAAAGGGAAGGAGATGTGCTCAAGTGACTCACTAAGGAATTCATGCCTTAAGCACAGGCAGCTATTAGAATCTGTGACTGACAGGTTGAGATTTCCAAATGATCAATGCATCTGTAGCTCGGTATTTGAAAGCTCATAAAAGTGGCATAACAAACAACTTGTCATCTTACGGTACTTTACGAGGCAGTGGATTCTGGAGGAATTGCATGAAGTTATAACTCAGGCTTAGAAAATGGCCTTTTCTTTCCTCACACCAAGCTTTGAGGGTCAGATTGACATTGCTGGAGTTGGGGAACGCCACTGTACAGTTTATCCAGCCCCTTCAAAGAAGGCCTATTACTGTGAAAATTCTCAGTTTCTCAGTCCGTTTACCAATTTCCCTTGTTATTTTTTATTTTAATTAAATTTTTTTTGGCATTCTATTTTTCCTCTCGGTAAACAGAATTTTTGCATGTTTTAGTTGTATCAATTATAAGAAATAGTTCACTAATGCATCTGCATTTCATCCTAGGGTCATAATACTGCCTGTGCTACCCAAACGTAACCCCCATCCTTATTTTCTTTTTCTTCTTAGAACCATTTGTTTTCTAGGTAAGATGTGAGCTGCTTAAAAGTTGAATTTACTTGTTCAAAACAATTCACACCATAACAATGAGGATTTCAGATATTTTTAAATATTTTGCTGTGTTTTCACACATATAATGAGACACATGCAGGTTAAAACATCAGAGCCTATGTAATTCTGTATTTTCTTATTTCTTTTATACACACAGCTAAAGGTAATATTTTAAAATGTAATTTTGATAACAATCTTACTTTTTTTCTTTACAGTAAATAAAGATCAATGGTGCAGAAGTGTAGACCATAGTATCATGTACTCAAAAAACCTTGAATTTTGGGGTATTCTGTATTTCATATTTTGGGACTAAGTATGCTCAACCAGTACTCATGAAGAAGAAGTATTTTTAATTGTTTGTTGCTCACCCAAATTCTGAAAAACTACTTGTATTTGCAGCCTTTCTTAGGAAGCATCATGTTTTCCTGCCTTATGACTTCCTTCATTACTTTCTAATATAAATGTATTCTTATTAAGTCATATCTTCTTCAGTTCTTCAAACATTATATTTTGTTGAACTCTATAATTTTTAGTTTACTTTTTCTTTTTATTTCTTTTATTTTTTTAGAATATAATATAATTACATCATTTTCCCCTTTTCTCCCTCCAAACCCTCCCATATACCCCTGTTGTTCTTCTCCAAATTCATGGCCTCTTTTTTATATTAATTTTATTCACACACACACATGTGTGTGTGTGAGTATAATATCACTTGTATATATGCTTTCAGGGATGAGCATTTATTATTAGATAAGTAATTGGGGTGCTTGTTTCTGGAGAATACTATTTCACCCCCTTCTCGGCATTCCTTTATGGCCTATAGTCCTTTGTGTAAAACTGAGGCCTCCAAATCTTTCCCCCTTTCATAGTTGTCCATAAATTGTCCTCGTCCAGGTAATAGGCAGTGATGTTGGTGATACTTTATGGTTCTAGCTTCTGTTATTTCTAGGAGACACAATCTCACAGCAACTACCTGGAGTCTATAGCTTGTAACAACCTTTCTGCCTTCTCTTCGGATGATTCCTGAGTCTTATAGGAAAGAATATTTTGTAGATGTATCCATGGATACAGGGCTATACAACTCTGCATTTTGATCATTTGTGGTTATCTGAAATGCTCTCTGACTGTTGCATATGTTGGTGTAAGGACAAACTTTTTGTGTAGGATCTAATTTACCCTGGAATTAAGGTCAACAACAGGCAAGGAGAACATCATAAAACTTAAAGTTTCTGGATGGCTAAAGAAATAAGCAACGTGGTGAAGAGAAAGCCCAAAGAATGGGATCTGCACATCTGTTAGAGGATTAAAATCCAAAATAAATAAAGACTCAAAAAACAGAGTCTCTTTTCACCGCTGGAACAGCCATAAGCAGCAAAGTCTCTCACGACACCCTGTACGAGGCTGTGCGGGAAATCCTGCACGGGAACCAGTGCAAAAGCCACAAGTTTTTAGAGACGGTGGAGTTGCAGATCAGCCTGAAGAACTATGACCCTCAGAAGGACAAACGCTTCGCGGGCACCATCAGGCTCAAGTCCACTCTTCGTCCCAAGTTCTCTGTGTGTGTCCTGAGGGACCAGCAGCACTGCGATGAGGACAAAGCCATAGATATCTCCCACATGGACATTGAGGCGATGAAGAAACTTAATAAGAACAAGAAGTTGGTTGAAAAGCTGGCCAAGAAATATGATGCCTTTTTAGCTTCAGGGTCTCTGATTAAGCAGATCCCGTGTATCCTGGACCCAGGCCTAAACAAGGCTGGCACGTTCCCTTCCTTGCTGACACACAATGAAAGCCAAAGTTGATGAGGTGAAATCCACGATCATGTTCCAGATGAAGAAGGTGTGTCTGGCGGTTGCTGTTGGCCATGTGAAGATGACTGATGATGAGCTGGTCTACAACATCCACCTGGCTGTCAATTTCTTGGTGTCCTTGCTCAAGAAGAACTGGCAAAATGTCCGGGCTCTGTACATCAAGAGCACCATGGGCAAACCCCAGCACCTGTACTAGGATGCCCCAATAAACCTTAGTTCTACTAAAAAATAAAAAATAAAAACAGAGTCAAACAAACAGCAAACAAAAAACAAATGACCTACTCAAAAAATGGGCCAGGGAAGGCAGCTACGCTCACCACTATACCACGAGAATAAGAGGACCTAGACCCCCTTGCTCAGATATGGCCCATTGGCAAGTCAGTCTCCATGTGGATTTCTTAGTGAGGGGAGGAGGGGCTCCCTCTATCATGAACACCATTGACTGCTCTCTGATCACTCACCCCTGATGGACAACTCCCCCTTTCAGTGGACTAGGGGAAGGGGATGAAGAAGAGGGAAAAGGAGGGTATGGGGGGAGTTGAAGGAGGAGACTTCAATAAGGATATATAATGGATAAACTGTGAAGAAAAAAATTAAAATTAAAAGAAGAAAAGAAAAACATGTGTCAAAGAACTGAACAGCAAGTTATTAAAAGAAAGAGAAGTATAGCTAAGAAATACCTCAATTAATGTTCATTGTGACTAGTAATTAGGCAAACTCAATTCTAAACAATTTTGATATTTCCACCTAATCCCAGTCAGAATGCTAATCAGTAAAATAATCCACAAATGCTGGAAGAAATTCATAGGAAAGGTAACACTTGTTCACTGTGGGTGAGATTGCACACTCTTCCAGACATTCTGCAAATCAGTGTTGATAATTCTCAAAAAGATGCTCAGATGTAGGCCATGGGCAGCTCAGTTGTCTCCACGTGGATTCCCTAGTAAGTAGAGCAGGTGCTATCTCTGACATGGGCTCAGTGGCCGGCTCCCTCATCACCTCCCCCCTGGCGAGGTGGCCTAACTAAGGCCACAGAAAAAGATCATTCAGGCAGTCCTGATGAGACATGATAGGCTAGGGTCAGATAGTATGGGAGGTCCTTCTCTAGGGGAGGGACATACAGGAGAAAGAGGAAGGGAGAGTAAGAGGTGATGAGGGAGGGGGCTACATCTGGGATACATAGGGAATAAATTGTAATAAATAATAAACAATAAAGAAACAATTTTACAAAGCTAAAAATAAATCTACTAATAAAAATACTCAGAGATTACTTGTGGGTACAGGAAAACTATGAGCAGTTTTGGGAAAACAATAGAACAGTGCCCCCTATAGTGAAACGCTCACTTTACTTCTGACCTAACACTTCTACCTCTACCTACTTACCAAAGAGAAACAGTATATACATTTCAAACTAAGTTTCACTTTTTGCTAAAACATAGGTGAACCTGACATCCAAACTTGGAATCAAAATACAAAGCTACTATGAGGAAAACATCAGAGAGGCAAAGGAAAATATGAAATATATTATGCTTACACAGAAGAAAAGATCAGCTAATTCAGCACTGGCTTATCAAGCCCAAGCCTTATTAGTAATACTGCTGAGACTTTTCCAAAAACTGATGAAAATCTGGAATAGCAGAGCGAGGGCAATTGAAACCACCAGTGATGGCAGATAATCTGCAGATGAGTCAAAGAAAGTTAAAGCTGAGAAGTTATGAGAGCAAACAGATTTCACAGATACTGAACAGTTTAACAGCAACAAGGATTATGGAATCTAAAAAGGATGTCTTGAAAGAACCCAGGGTGGGGGTAGTAGGGGGAAAGGAAGACAAGCTGTGTACCAATAAGACAGAAATGGTAGCAACTTTAGATATTTTTTAATTGAAAATAGGTATTTTCATACAATATATTCTGGTTATGGTTCCCCTTTTTCCAACTTTTACAAGATCTCCCCCATCTCCCTACCCACCCAAATCCACATTCTTTCTTGCTCTCTCATTAGGAAAAAATAAAAATACAGGCATCTAAAAGTAATAAAAGGAACAGAAGGGAACACTACTAAAGCAACATAAAATAAAAATAAATTGAATAAGACAAACTAAACAAATAAGTGGAAAAGCATGGAGACACCCACATGGACATTCACAGAAAGATTCTAAAAATAAACAAAATTTTAAGTCATAATATATATTAGCAAAAACCTGTGGGGTAAGAAAAACAAAAGGAACATATGCCCAGACAAAACATTATGAGACAAAAAAAAATCTCAAAAACTATTATTGATTTTGTTCTATGTTACCATATACAGCTATGCATGGAGGCTGGCCTTAACAGTGCTTTGTATGCCCAATGAGACCGTTTTAGAGAAAACTAACTTTTCATTAAATAGTGGTTATCAATTGGGTTTGTTTCAATTTCCCTCTAAGCATGAGGATCCTGTCAGGCCCAGACCTGTGTAAGCTCTCTGCAGGATGCCACAGTCTCCGTGAGTTCATGTGTGTACTAGCCCTGATGAGTTTAGAAAAACTTGTTTCCTTGGTGTTCTCCATTTCCTCTGGCTCCTACAATCTTTTCACCTCCTCTTCTACCACCTCTTCTGAACCCTGAGGAGAGAGAATTGATGGAGACAGTCCATTTAGGACCAAGTGATTTGAGGTCTCTCACTCTTTGCATGTTATCTAGCTGTGAGTTTGTATTTATCATCATCCTCTTCAGGTAGCATTTCTGATGATGGCTGAGCACGATACATATCTATGAGTATAGCAGAGTGTCGTTAGGAGTAATTTTGTAGCTCTGTTTCTTTAGCAGAATAATAGTATTTGGTTTTTCCCTAGATCCCTGGCCTGTCTAGTCTTGAGTTCTTGGTTACCATCAGGATGGCTTCCATCCCATGGAATGGACCTTAAATCTGATCAGATATTGGTTAGTTAGTCCCGCAAGCCTTATTCCAGGACTTCATGAACACATCTTGCCTGCAGGTCACCAATTTAGATGGAAGGGTTTGTAACTGGGTTGGTGTTTGCCTGTCTCCTTTGGTATAGCATGCAAAGTACCTTCCAGTACCCTGAACACTAATCAATAGTGTTGAAGGCTCTACATAATGGCCAGTTCTACTTCTCCATAGTCAATGAGTTGTGCAGTTATTGTCTTCAGCAATAGGGCCTTACTATTGAGTTTCTGGAGAGCAACCTATAGCCTGGGAATAGCCTTAGAATAGATTCTTTCAGAGTTCTCATGGGGCCCCTTTGGCCAACAACTGGATTAGATGTGACCAATTCCCTGAACTGGAAGCTTCATTTGATGATGAGAGGCCTTCATTGTAGTTCTGTCTTCCCCATTTTTTGTTAGATTCCATTTTGGTCACCTTCAATATATGTCCGTGTGTGTGTGTGTGTGTGTGTGTGTGTGTGCGTGTGTGTATGTGTGTGTGTGTGTGTGTGTGTGTGTGTTAGGAAGATTCTACTGTATTAGGTTTTCACATATCCCCGCAAATGGCTCTTATTTTTAGCTTCTTCTCCCAGTACTCCTTTATCACAGACCCTTTTCTTTCCCTCCCCTTTTATTCCTTCCATTCCATATCCCTATCCCATCCCATCCATACTTGAGTTTGCCACTAAGAAATCATCACTACAGATGTACCGTTCAGGGGGATCAACATAATGAACAAAACAAAATCACATTATTTATTTGATATAATACAAACAAAAAGCAACAGCCTAAAACACGACTATATGATTTATGGGGGCAAAAAATTTCAACAAAGAAATACTTGACAAAACAATGTGAACACTGAGAGGAATTAAGTGAGATCAAAATACTTTGAATGTTTTCATGGATGTGCATGCCTACAATTCTAGAACTGTGAAGGCAGAGATGAAAGGATCCAGAAGGAAAGAGCACTCTCCTCTGCTTCATAACAAATCTAAGGTCATCTTGGGCTGCATAAAGTACTGTCACAAAACAAGGCCAGTGTGCTCTTCTCACCTTCCCAGACTGAACTGTGGGCTTCAAAAGACCAAAGACTGGGTCTCCCAATAGATATGAAACCCCCACGGTAAGTGAAAGAATTAGATCCCGCATCAGGGCACCCAGTTAATTCCGAAAAAAGTTCCTGTGTTTCCTCAGGCACAAGGTCTCCAGCATGTAGCCACATGCCTTTGTGCTGTGCTCACCAGCAAGTGAGTATCTTCTGTGTTCTGGGGCATGGGCCTCCAACCTCAGGCTTCAAGATTCCTGGGAGCCATGGGAACAACCCCAGATGCTGCTTCAAAGCTCAACCTACCTCCCTAAGAAGACAGACCAAACCTCTGATACCTAAGCCACACAAAGACCCATCAAAGAAAATTTCAAAAAAAAAAAAAGAAAATTTCATACCAATTTTCCTTATGAACATTAACAAAAAAATACTCAATAAAATACTCACAAACTTATTCCCAGAACAAATCAAAGATACCATCCACTATGACAAAATAGGCTTCATTCCAGACATGCAGGGGTAGTTCAATATACTGTAATCTATCAATGTAATTCACCATATAAATAAACTGAAAGAAAAAAAATTATCATCTCCTTAGATGCCAAAAGAGCATTTGACAAATTCCAACAACCATTCATGCTCAAAGTCATAGAGAGATAAAGGATACGATGCACATACCTAAACATAGTAAAGGCATTATACAACAAGCCTATAGCCAAGATAAAAACAAACAAGCAAACAAACAAACAAAAAAACTTAAATCAATTCCAAAGAAATCAGAGGGAAGGCAAAACTGCTCACTCTCTCCATATCTCTTCAGTATACTACTTGAAGTCCCGGCTACAGCAATAACAAAAAACCAAAGGTGATCAAGGGGATGCAAATCAGATATGAAGTCAAAATATCACTATCTGCAGACAATATTATAACATACATGAGTGACCCCAAATTCATCCAGAAAACTACTACAGCTGATAAACACCTCAAACAAAGTGGCTGGATACAAAATTCACTCAAAAAAAATTGGTAGCTATCCTGTATACAAAAGACAAATGGACTGAGAAAGAAATTGGGGATACAACACCTTTTACAAAGGTTACAAATAACATAAAGTACGTTAATATAGCTCTAACTAAGCAAGTAAAAAAATTGTGTGTGTGTGTGTGTGTATGTATAAACTTCAACTCCCCAAAGAAAGAAATTGGAGATAATATCAGAAGATGGAAAGATGTCTCATGCTCATGGATGAGTAGGATTCACATTGTAAAAATGACATCCTACCAAAAACAATCTACAGATTCAATGCAATCCCATCAAAATACCAACACAATTCTTTACAGTACTTGAAAGAATAATTCTCACCTTCACATGGAAAAACAAAAACCGAGACTAGCTAAAACAATTCTCTACAATGAAAGATCTTCTGGAGGTATCTCCATCTTTGATTTCAATTTATACAATAGAGCAACAGTAATAAAGATGGCATGGTAATGGCATAGGAACAGACTGGAGGATCAGTGGAGTTGAATTAAAGGCCCAGAAATAAACACACACACCAAGGAATACCTGAGTTTTTACAAAAATGCCAAAATCATACAATGGGAAAAAAAAGCATCTTCAACAAATGGTACTAGACAAACTGGATGTCTACATGTAGAAAAATGCAAATAGATCTACACCTATCACCCTGCACAAAACTAAAGTCTAAGTGGATCAAAGGCCTTACCAAAAAACCAGACATACTAAACCTGTTAGAAGAAAAAGTGGAAAAGAGCCATGACCATTGGCACAAGAGACAACTTCCTGAACAGAACACCAACAGAACAGATTCTAAGATCAAAAATCAGTAAATGAGACTTCAGGAAACTTAAAAGCTTCTGAAAAGCAAAGGACACTGTCATCAGAACAAAACAACTGCCTACAGGCTGGGAAAAGATCTTCAACAATCCTACATCTGACAGAGGCTTAATATCTAGAATATATAAAGAACTCAAGAAGCTAAACACCAACAAACCAAATAATCCAATTAAAAATTGGGGTACAGAGCTAAACAGAGAATTCTCAACAGAAGAAATCAAATGCAGAGAAACACTTAAAGACATGTTCAGTGTCCTCAGTCATCAGGGATATAAAAATCAAAATGATTCCATGATTCAATCTCACACGAGTCATAATGGCGAAGATAAAAATCTCAAGCAATAGGCTCCTGTCCTGTTCCCTGTTTTCTCCCTCTTCGGATGTCTATATCATTTGTCTTTCTGAATTAGGATTGAGCATCTTACCCAGGGTCCTCATTATTGATTAGCTTCCTTTCGTGTACAGATTTTAGTATGTTCATCCTATACTATATATCTAACATCCACTTATAAATGAGTATATAGCCTGTGTGTCTTTCTGCTTCTTGGATACCTGCCAAACCTATGAAAGACTCTTATCTAGAAGGGTATTGATGCAGATTATGAGACTCAGCCAAACTTTGGGCAGAGCGCAGGGAATCTTATCAAAGAAAGGGGGAGATAGAAAGACCTTGAGGAGACAGGAGCTCTACAAGGAGATCAACAGACCCAAAAAATCTGGACCCAAGGATCTTTTCTGAGACTGATACTCCAACCAAGGACTGTGTGTAGAGAGGACATAGACCCTGGCACAGATGTAGGCCATGGCAGCCCAGTCTCCAAGTGGGTCCCTAGTAAGAGGAACAAGGGCTGTCTCTGATATGCCCCCCCGGGGGGGCAGCCTTAACAGGCCACAGAGGAAGACAATGTAGCCAGTTCTGATGAGACCTGATAGGCTACAGTCATATGGAAGGGGAGAAAAACCTCCCCTATCAGTGGACTTGGGAAGGGAAATGGAAGAATAAGGAGGAAAAGTGGGATTGAGAGAGGATGAGGGTGGGGTTACAGCTGGCATAAAAGTGAATAAGTTGTAATAAATAAAAAAAATGAATTAATAAAAAAGAAAAAAATTTAAAAATCTCAAGCAATAGCACATGCTGGTGATAGTGTGGAGAAAGAGGAACCCTCCTCCATTGCTAGTTGGAGTGTAAACTTGTACAACCACTTTGGAAATCAATCTGGTGCTTTCTCAGAAAATTTTGAATAGTACTACCTCAACATCCAGCTATACCACTCCTGGCTATATACCTGAAAGATGCTTCATGATCCCACAAGGATAGCTCTGTTTATAGCAGCTTTATTCATAATAGTCAGAATCTGAAAACAACCTAGATATCCCTCAATTGAAGAATGGATACAGAAATTGTGGTACATTTACACAATGGAATACTACTCACCTATTAAAAACAAGGAAATCATGAAACTTGCAGGCAAATGGACAGAACTAGAAAAGATCATTCTGAGGAAAGTAACCCAGAACCAGAAAGACATGTGTGGTATAGATTCACTTATAAGCGGATATTAGCCATAAACTATAGGATAACCATACTACAATCTACAGACCTAAAGAAGCTAAACAACAAGGAGGCCCCAATGGAAGGTTCTTAATTATCATTCAGAATGGCAAACAGGATAGACAGAAGAAGGGTTGGAAGAGTGGGAACAGGACAGGAGCCTACCATAGATGTGCTCTGAAAGGTTTCACCCAACAGGGGATCAAAGAAGATGAAGAAATTCATAGGCAAACTTTGGGCAGAGCACAGGGAGTCTCATGAAAGAAGGGGAAGGCATAAAAGGATCTGGAGGGGACAGGAGCTCCACAAGGAGACCAAACAAAGCATATATATGTGTGTGTGTGTGTGTGTGTGTGTGTGTGTGTGTGTGTGTGTGTGTGCTCCCATGGGGGCCTGCAGAGACTGATGCACAAACTAAGGACTATGCATGAAAAGGACCTACACCCCTGTTCAGATGTAGCCAATAGGCCGCTCAGTCTCCATGTGGGTTCCTGAGTAAGGAGAGCAGGGGCTATTTCTGACGTAAACTGTTTGCCTGCTCTTTGATCACTTTCCCCTGGAGATGCAACCTTGCCAGGGCACAGAAGAAAAGGATCCAGGTAGTCCTCTTCCTGGATAGGCTAGGATCAGATGGCAAGGGAGGAGGACTTTCCCTTTCAGTGGCCTAGGGGAGGGGCATGAGGGTGAGAGGAAGGGAGGAAGGATGGGAGAGAGGAGAAAGGAAGGGAAGGAGGGTAGAATCAGGAGATTAGGGCAGGGACTACAATTCAGATATAAAGTGAATAAATTGTAAAAAATAAAAATGTAATTAGAAATTGATAATAAGAAGATAATAAGATAAATTTTGGTAATTTCAAAGTGATATAATTAGCTAACAAGATAAGGTAACAAATCATAATGAAAAAAAGAAAAAAATACTTAACAGTAAACACACAAAATGTCAGATTACATCTTACAGAAATTAGCTAACTCCTAAGATGAATAAATAAAGGAAAAAAAATGACTGAAAATAAATGACTTCAGTAGCCAGTTAAGAAGCTGAGAAGAAAAATAATGTCCTGTTGTACTGATAACAGTAGGAAATTATCCAAAGGAGACATAGTTTTGTCATCCCCAAAACCAGAGTTTGCCTATGGTTAGTCAGGATAGATGGACTGAGCCCCTTGACCCAAGTAAGTGCTGTGTCTTATTTTGGTCTCTTTCTGCATTCTCATAGACCAAAGCATTCTATCTGTACTGATGGAAAAACATCCATTTGCAGAAGAAATGAAGTCGGTAATGCTGGTAGAGGAAGACCCTGAGGTGAACTTGAGCTAGTTTCTATCTCCTCTGCAGCCTAATGTCAAGCTAGGTGCCAGACAGGACTGCACTTTTTATTTGCTTAGGAAAACAACTGCACAACCACTCCAAAGTCCTTGCACCAGGTTTTCGTAGGGCACCATGCGCTGCCCATTTGTAGGCAGCCTTTTGACTGTGTGCTCTCAGCCATTGCTAACTGCCTGAAATATTTATAGCTTTACAGTGGTGTTTTATTATGTATATGCTCCCACAGGCCTTGCTGAGTAGCATGGCTTATGAATTTATTGAATTTCAAAACAGATTTATATATTTCCTTTTGGCTATGCTTTATTGGGTACTTACTGCTAAGCTTACACTGAGAAGATGGTGCCCTGTCTGAAGGGAAACTTGCCAATCACTGCTCACTAATGAACAAAGTGAGAAAGAGCAAGGCGTTTCAAGCTGAATGAAAATCCATCCTCAGCTACTTGAGAAAAGGAATATTGAACGCTTTCATAAGGGTTCAGCATGCTTGTAAATGAGACACTTGTGTACTGCCACCTTGTAAATAGAGATAGTGATTCACAGCCAACCACCAACCTGTAGAGAAACAACTAAAATTGTGAACGATTATGCTGGCCAGGCAATGGGTATCAGACTGTCATAATACATGCTAGAAATTTGAAATAATGCAGAAAAAAATGTGAATATCCACGTGTGTGAACATGTAGAAATAGACTTATCTGTATTTGTACATGTTCGTGCATGTTCTTATAGATGTAACAATGAATAAAACATCATTATAAACAATAAAATCCTTTCTTACTAATTAATGCTTTTTCTCATTATAGCACTTGTCTGCATCCCTTGAGTTCTGAAAGTTATGTTTTCTTCCAGTTCTTGGAAAATTAGAACAAGAAATATAGCTTCAGCTCCTCAGTCCTCTGTAGGTTAGATTTCCTTTTTCACTCCTCTAAACAAGACAAAAATGTTTCAGAAGATAGAAAATAGTTGCATCTTGTTGTTCTGAGGTCTTTTTAGGAAGATCTAAGTCAGGCTCTCCCACAATCACCTAGGCCAGACACACTGGAAAGGCTATTCATGTGTCACTACTCAGCAGCCAGGCAGGGATCTCAGAGACAGTGCATTTCAAAATCTTTCTAATTTGTTTTAGACATCTCCTTACTGAAAAAGCCAAATTTTAGTGATTTTATGTTTGAACAATATTGTTTTAATTAATAGACAAAGCAGACTAAGATCAGAAGGTAGCATGTCTTTCGAACAGTAATATTTTCATAAGTCTTCATTTCTGGGAAACAATGACCAACAAATAAGGGAAATAAATAATTAATACTTTGAGAGAAAAATCTTCTCTCAAATTTTATAAATATAATGTTTGTTTGTGATGTCTGTGAAAGTGCTCTAAGACTATGCACTACAAATTCTGTATGGTCGTAGAACAAAAAGGTTTTATCTGAGAAGTTCTCATATATTTTCCCTTAATATGGATATTATTTTCTCATAGTGGTCATCTTGCAGGTTTATCTAAGCAAAAAGTCTCAGCGGTTTAAGCACACTTCTGCCAACTTAAGACTGCCAACTTAAGATCCATTCTCAGGGACCAAATATTGGAAAGAGAAAATCAGTTCTCACAGTCCCACAAGTTATCAACACACACACACACACACACACACACACACACACACACGCACGCACAGAAACACACACAGAGACAGGGAAATAAAGAAAGACAGAGAAAGAAGTTTTTGGAATCTTTAAAATTTTTTTTCACGTTTATTCTTTTTATTCACTTTACATCCTTGTATCCCCTTCCCTCTTTTCCTCCCAGCCCCACCCATTTTTCCTCCCCTGTGCCTCCCCCTTTTAGTCAGAAAAGGGGAGCTCCCCTTCCCATCCACTCCAGCTCATCAAGTTGCATCAGGACTGAACTTGTTCTCTTCCCCTGTGACCAGGTCAAGGCAGTCCCACCAGGGGAAAGTGATCTAAAAGCTGGCAAGTGAGCCTGTGTCCCATGCAGTCCCCACTTCCCTTATTAGAGAACCCACATGAAGCCTAAGCTGCTCATCTGATACATCTTTGTAGGGGGCCTAGGTCCAG
Organism: Meriones unguiculatus; assembly: GCF_030254825.1. Classification (NCBI taxonomy): domain Eukaryota; kingdom Metazoa; phylum Chordata; class Mammalia; order Rodentia; family Muridae; genus Meriones; species Meriones unguiculatus. The sequence goes on along the minus strand of NC_083364.1, from coordinate 53,511,132 downwards.
TTCACTCACAGTCTTTGGTTGATGCTTTCGTCTCAACAAACCCCTATGGGCCCTGGCTCTGTTGTTTTTCTTGTGGGGCTCGCATCATTCTTAGTCCTTTTCTCTTTCCTCCTACTATTCCCCAAAGACTCCCTATGTATCGACCAACGTTTTGGCTGTGAATCTCACCACCCGTTTTGAGGCACTGCTGGATAGCTTCTCTTAGAGGACAACTCTGACAGGCTCCTGTCTGCAAGCTTAGCAGAGTATCCTTCATTGTGTCAGAGGTTGGCACTCTCTGATAGGGTAGGTCTTGGTTGGGCCAGGCATAGGTTGGGCATTCACTCAATCTCTGCTCTACTTGCTCTATCTTTATCCCTGCGCATCTCCTAGGCAGGGTAAATCTGATACAAAGAATTGGGGGGTGGCTCAGTGTTCCCTTGCTCTTTACTAGACTAGTCTATTTAAAGGTTTTCTCTTCAATCTCTATGGTCTCTGCTACTAGGAGTCTCTGCTTGAATCCCCCTCATAATTTTTCATGACTTACGTCTCCATCTACTCTCAGAGATACCCCATCTCTTTTCTCTACAGGCCATCTGTACTCTACCCTTGATCTCCTCAGGTTTGATCTTTTTTTCTTTTTCTTTTTTCCTTATTAGTTACACTATATTCCCTTTGTATAACCCCTGTGGTTCTCTCCCTCTTCCTGTCCCAATCCCTCCCTTCCTCCACCCTCTGCATGCATGCCCCTCCCCAAGTCCACTGATAGGGGAGGTCTTCTTTTCCTTCCTTCTGATCCTAGTCAATAAGGTCTCATCAGGAGTGGCTGCAGTGTCTTCTTCTGTGGCCTGGTAATGCTGCTTCCCCCTCAGGGGGAGGTAATTAAAGAGCAGGCCAATCAGTTCATGTCAGAGACAGTCCTTGTTCCTATTACAATGGAACCCACTTGGATACTGAACGGCCATGGGCTACATCTGTGCAGGGGTCTTAGGTTATCTCCATGCATAATCCTTGGTTGGAGTATCAGTCTCAGGAAAGACCCCTGTGCTCAGATTTTTTGGTTCTGTTGTTCTCCTTATGGAGTTCCTGTCCTCTCCAGATCTTACTGTTTCCCACTTCTTTCCTAAGATTCCCGGCACTCTTCCCAAAGGTTGCCCATAAGTCTCAGCATCTGCATTGATAGTCTGCAGGGCAGAGCTTTTCAGAGGTCCTCTGTGTCAGGCTCCTGACTTGTTCCCTCTTTTCTCCTTCTTCTGATGTCCAGCCTCTTTGCATTTCAGGATGGGGATTGAGCATTTTAGCAAGAGTCCTCCCTCTTGATTAGTTTCTTTAGGTGTACAGATTTTAGTAGGTTTATCCTATATTATATGTCTATATGAGTGAGTTTATACCATGTACATCTTTCTGCTTCTGGGATAGCTCACTCAGGATGATCTTTTCCAGATCCCACCATTTACCTGCAAATCTCATGATTTCCTTGTTTTGTTTTGTTTTGTTTTGTTTTGTTTGTTGTTGTTGTTGTTTTTTATTGCTGAGTAAAATTTCATTGTGTAGATATACCACAATTTGTGCATCCATTCTTCAGTTGAGGGGCATCTGGGTTGTTTCCAGCTTCTGGCTATTACAAATAAGGCTGCTACAAACATGGTTGAGCAAATGTCCTTATTGTGTTCTTGAGAATCTTTTGGATATATGACTAGGAGTGGTATAGCTGGATCTTGAGGAAGCGCTATTCCTAGTTGTCTGAGAAAGCGCCAGATTGCTTTCCAGAATGGTTGTACAAGTTTACATTCCCACCAGCAGTGGAGGAGGGTTCCCCTTTCTCCACAACCTCTCCAGCATGTGTTGTCTCTTGAGTTTTTTATCTTGGCCATTCTAATGGGTGTAAGGTGAAATCTTAGGGTCGTTTTGATTTGCATTTCCCTGATGGCTAATGAGGTTGAGCATTTCTTTAAGTGCCTTCCTGTATACAAAAGACAAAAGGGCCGAGAAAGAAATTAGGGAAACAACACCCTTCACAATAACCACAAAGGACATAAAGTACCTTGGTGTGAACATAACCAAGCAAGTCAAAGACTTGTATGAAAAAAACTTCCAGTCTCTGAAGAAATTATTAAGAGATATCAGAAGATGAAAAGATCTCCCATGCTCATGGCTAGGCAGGATTAATATAGTAAAAATGGCCATGTTACCAAAAGCCATCTACAGATTCAATACAGTTCCCATCAAATTACCAACACAATTCTTCGCAGACTTTGAAAGAATAATTCTCACCTTCATATGGAACAACAAAAAACCCAGAATTGCTAAAACAATTCTCTACAGGTTTGATCTTAAGCCTCTTAATTTTCAGTGCACCCTCTCCTACTTGGTTCCCTCTCTTTAGTCATCACCTCTGTCTATTCTATCTCTTTTTCTGAGTGATATGTATGCATCCTCCCTTGTGTCCACCTTATTACTTAACTTCTTTTGATCTGTGCCTCATAGCATGCTTATCTTGTACTCTCTGGCTCTAATCTCTCTATAAGTGAGTACATACCATGTGCCACTTCTTAGGGCTGGGTTACCTCACTCAGGATGATTGTTTCTAGTTCCATCCATTTGCCTGAAAATTTTATGATTTCTTGACTTGAAGTATCTAAAGAAAGAAATTTAAGAAGATATCAGAAGATGAAAAGATCTCCCAGACTCATGAATCAGTAGGATTAACATAATAAAAATGGTCATCTTACCAAAGGCAATCTACAGATTCAATGCAGTTCCCATCAAATTACCAACACAATTCTTTACAGACCTTGAAAGAACAATTCTCAACTTCATATGTAAAAACAAAAAACCCAGATTAGCTAAAAAGAAAATCCAATATAATAAGTGAACTTCTGGAAGTATCTCCATCCCCGACTTCAAGCTATACTACAGAGAAATAGTAATAAAAACTGCATGGTACTGGCATAGAAAGAGACTGGACGATCAATCAAATCGAAGATCCAGAAATAAACCTACATTCCTGTGGTCACTTGATTTTTGACAAAGAAGCCAACACTATGAAAATGTAAAAAAGGTATCATCTTCAACAAATTGCACTGGTCTAACTGGATGTCTACATGGATAAAAATCCAAATATGTACATATTTATCTTCCTGCACAATTCATATCCAAGTGTATCAAAGACCTCAATATAACACCAGATACACCTAAATCTATTAAGAAGAGAAAGTTGGAAGAGCATCAGACTTATTGGCACAGGAGACAGCTTCCTGAACAGAACACCAAGAACTCAGGCTCTAAGATCAACAATTAATAAACCACTTTTTCATTGATTATTATTATTTATTACAGTTTATTCACTTTGTATCCCAGCTGTGGCACCCTTCCTCATCTCCTCCCAATACAACCCTCCCTCCCTCTTTTCTTTCTATTCTCTTCCCATAATCCATTGATAAGGGAAGACCTTCTCCCCTTCTATCTGACCCTAACCCTCAGGTCTCACCAGGACCGGCTGCATTGTCTTCTTCTGCAGTCTGGTAAGTCTGATCTCCCCAGTGGGAGGTGATCAGAGATCCTGCCACTGAGTTAATGTCAAAAACAGCCCCTGCTCCCCTTACTAGGGAACCCACTTAGAGAATGAGTCTATGGATTACATATGAGCAGTGCTTTTAGGTCCTCTCCAGGCATGTTCCTTGGTTGGAGTAGGGCCCCCAGGCACCAGTGTTTTTGTCTCTGTTGGTTTCTTTTTGGAGTTTCTGTCACATCTAAGTCTTTCTATCTCCCCCTTCTTTCATAAAATTCCATGCATTCTGCCCAAAGTTTGGCTATGAATCTCAGCCTCTGCTTAGATGCCTCAATCAGCGGTGTCTTTCAGAGGCCTTCTTTTTTAAATATAATTTTTTCTTTATTACAATTTTTTCACTTTATATCCCAGCTGTAACCCCACCCTCATCCCTTCCCAATTTCACCCTCCCACCTACCCGCATCTCCTCCCATGCCCTTTCCACAGTTAGCTGATAGGGGAGAACCTCCTCCCCTTCCATCTAACCCTAGCCTATCAGGTCTCATCAGGACTGGCTGCATTGTCTTCCTCTGTGGCCTGGTAAGGTTGCTCCTTATTCAGGGGGAGGTGATCAAAGAGCCAGCCCCTGAATTCATGTCAAGAGACAGCCCCTGTTCCCCTAACTAGGGAGCCCATTTGGAGACCGAGCTGCCAACAGGCTATCTCTGTGCAGGGGTTCTAGGTTATCTCCTAGATTCTTGGTTAGAGTATCAGTCTCAGAAAAGACCCCTGGGCCCAGATCTTTTGGTTCTGTTGTTCTCCTTGTGGAACTCCAGACCTTTCCAGGTTTTTCTCTCTCCCCCTACTTTTGTAAAATTCCCTACACGCTGCCCAAAGTTTGGCTATTAGTCCCAGCATCCATTTTAATACCCTGCTGGGTTAAGCCTTTCAGAGGCCCTTTGTGGTAGGCTCCTGTCTTATAAAAAGGTGAAAACAAGGAATAAGACAGAGGCCGTCTTTGGTAGGCTCCTGTCCTGTTCCCTGTTTTCTCCTGCTTCCTATGTCTGTAGCATTTGCTCTTCTGAATGAGGATTGAGCATTTTCCTTAGGGTCTTCCTTGTTGTTTAGCTTCTTTAGGATTATAGATTTTAGTATGTTTATCCTATGTTATATGTCTAATAACTACTTATGAGTGAGCATATACCATGTGTGTCTTTCTGCTTCTGGGTTACAGCACTCAAGATGATCTTTTCTAGTTCCCACCATTTACCTGAAATTTTCATATTTCCTTGTTTTTAATTGCTGAGTAGTATTCCATTGTGTAAATGTACCAAAATTTCTGTGGAACACTGAGGGACATCTAGGTTGTTTCCAGATTCTGGCTATTAGGAATAGATCTGCTAAAAACATGGATGAGCAAATGTCCTTGTTGTATAGTTGAGCATATTTCAGATATATGACCAGGACTGATATAGCTGGATCTTGAGGTAGTACAATTTCTGGTTTTCTGAGTAAGAGTCAGATTGATTTCCAAAGTGGTTGACCAAATTTGCATTCCCATCAGCAATGGAGAAATGTTCCCTTTCTCCACATCCTCTCCAGCATGTTTTGTCACTTGAGTTTTTGATCTTAGCAATTCTGGTGGATTTAACATCAAATCTCAGGGTTATTTTGACTTGCAGCTCCCTGATGACTAAGGACATTGAACATTTCTTTAAATGTTTCTCTACCATACGATATTCCTCTTTTGAGAATTCTCTGTTTAGCTCTGTATCCCATTTTTAATTGGGTTACTTGTTTTGTTGCTGTTTAATTTCTTCAGTTCTTTATATATTCTGAATACAAGCCTTCTGTTGACATAGGGTTGTTAAAGATCACCCCAGATTTCCCAATCTGTAGGTTATAGTTTTGTTCTGATGACAGTATCCTTTTCTTTACAGGAGCTTTTCAGTTTCATGAAGTCCCATTTATTAATTGTTGATCTTAGAACCTGTGCTGTTCATGTTTCTATATAGGAAGTTGTTTCCTGTGCCAATGAGGTCAAAGCTCTTCTCCACTGTTTTCTTCTAACAGGTTTAGTGTATCTGGTTCTATGTTGAGGTCTTTGATCCACTTGGACTTTAGTTGGGGCAAGGTAACAAATATGTATCTATTTGCATTTTTCTACGTGTAGACATCCAGTTAGACCAGCACCATTTGTTGAAGATGCTGTCTTTTTTTTCCCCAATGTATGGTTTTGGCTTCTTTGTCAAAAATTAAGTATCTGTAGGTGTGTGGGTTTATTTCTGGGTCTTCTGTTCAATTCCATTGATCCTCCAGCCTGTTTCTCTGCCAGTAAAATGCAGTTTTTATTACTGTTGCTCCACGGCACAGCTTGTGATAAGGTATAGGGAAACCTCCAGAAGATCATTTTACAGGATTGTTTTAGCAATTCCATTTTGTTGTTGTTGTTGTTTTTCCATATGAAATTGAGAATAATTCTATCAAGTTCTATAAAGAATTGTGTTGGTATTTTGATGGAAATTGCACTGAATCTGTAGATTGCTTATAACAGGATAGCCATTTTCACTATGTTAATCCTACCAATTCATGAGTATGGGAGATCTTTCCATCTTCTGATATCTTCTTCTATGTCTTTCTTCAGAGACTTGAAGTTTTTGTTTTGTTTTGTTTTTTTATACAAGTCTTTCACTTGCTTGGTTAGAGTCACACCAAGGTACTTTATGTTATTTGTGGCTGTTGTGAAGGGTGTTGTTTCCCTAATTTCTTTCTCAGTCCTTTTGTCTTTTGTATACAGGAGGGCTACTGATTTTTTTTATTTTTATTTTTTAGTTAATTTTATATCCAGCCACTTTGCCAATGGTTTTATCAGCTGAAAGACTTCTCTGGTAGAATTTTTGGATCACTCATGTATATTATCATATCATCTGTGAATAGTGATACTTTGACTTCTTCCTTTCCAATTGGTATCCCCTTGATGCCCTTTAGTTGTCTTATTTCTCTAGCTAAGAATTCAAGTGCTATGTTGAAGAGATACAGAGAGAATGGGCAGCCTTGTCTTGTCCCTGATTTCAGTGGGATTGATTTCAGTTTCTCTCCATTTAGTTTGATGTTGCCTATAGGCTTTCAGTGGGAACTCTTGAAATTGAAAAGCTTCTGTAAGGCAAAGAACACTGCCAATAGAATGAAAAGACAGTCTATAGATTGGGAAAAGATCTTTGTCAATCCTACATCTGACAAAGGGTTAAGTATCCAAAACATATAGCAAACTCAAGAAATCAAACACCAATAAATAAAATTGCTCAATTAAAAAATCAAACACCAATAAACAAAATACCCCAATTAAATAAATGGGAAAGAGAAATAACCAGAGAACTTTCAACAGAAGAATCTGAAATAGCCTACAAGCCCTTAAAGAAATGCTCAACTTGCTTAGTAATCAGAGAAATGCAAATCAAAATGATTATGAGGTTCCATCTCACACCAATCAGAATGGCTAAGATCAAAATCCTAAGCAAAGGCATGATGCCGAGGGTGTGGAGAAAGAGAAACACTCCTCCATTGCTGGTGGGAGTGTAAGCTTGTATAACCACTTTCTAAATCAATCTGGCACTTTCTTAGAAAATCGGGAATAACTTATCTCAAGACCCAGTTATACCTGTCCTGGGCACATACCTAAAGATGCTCTGCCACACAACAAAGACATTTGCTCAACAATGTTTATAGCATCTTTATTCACAATAGGCAGAATCTAGAAACAACCTAGATGTCCCTCAGCTGAAGAATGGATATTGATACTATGGCACATTTACACAATGGAATACTACTCTGCTGTTAAAAACAGAGGTAGAGAATTTTTTTAATTAAAATTTTAAGCTCTACAAGTACCAAATATATCCGGGCACAGGGTCTTTTCTGAGACTGACACTCAACCAAAGACCATCTATGGATATAACATAGAACTTCTGCTCGGATGTGGCCTGTGGTAGCTCAGTAACCAAGTAGTTTTCCAAAGTAAGGGGAACAAGGACTATTTCTAACAGGATCTCAAGGGCAGGCTCTTTGACCTCCCCCCCCCCGCCCAGGGGAGGAGCAGTCCTGTTAGGCCACAGAGTGGGACTTTGCAGCCAGACTTGAAGATACCTGATAAAACAGGGTCAAATGAAAGGGAGGAGGTCTTCCCCTATCAGTGGACTTGGAAAGGGGCAGGGAGGAGACCCGGGAGGGAGATGGGGAGGGGGAGGGAATGAGGGAGCGGGATACAGCTGGGACACAGAGTTAACAAATTGTAACTAAAAAGAAAAATTAAAATTAAAAAAAAATTAAATCATTGAGCTTTGAGCTCTTCCCTGAGTCTTTTGTTTACCCTGGACCACATTTTTAAATTTTCAGTTCCCCGTCTTTCATCACACATGCTCTGCACCCACTGCCACCACCCTCTAACACTCTCTGGACATGTTAGCTTCACTTTAATATCTACAACTATTCACATGTTCTGGATGCTTTGGGCTACATTCTGTTTTTGTGTGAGGTTTTGTTGCTCTAGTGACAAAATTGATAAGATATCATTACTGGTCTTTAGTTTCAGAGCTCTCTAAAGAAAAACCATAAAGCAACATTTTCAGAAGCAAAAGAAGAATGATTGACACACTCAGTCTGCATCCTACTAAACTCCTGACATCTTTAACCATGGGTGCTTGATTCTTGAGAACTGTATTTTTTAAAGTAAAGTATATGTGTTCTCAAATTTCTTAACCAAATTGAATGTTTTTCATGCAAATGCTTTAAGATCTGTTCAGATCCTGACCATATAATTGGGTATCATTTAAGCATCATTTCTTTTTTTTATCTTTTTTGTAAATATTTTGTTAATTACAGTTTATTCACTTTTTATCTCAGCTGTAGTCCCCTCCTTCATTTCCTTCCATTCCTACCCATCATCCCTCTTCTTCTCCTATGCCCCTGCTCCAGTCCACTGATAGGGGAGGTCCTCCTCCCTTTCCATATGACCCTAGTCTATCAGGTCTCATCAGGACTGGATGCATTGTCTTTCTCTGTGGCCTAGTAAGACTGCTCCCACATCATGGGGAGGTGATCAAAGAGCTAGCCATTGAGTTCATGTCAGAGACAGTCCTGTTCACATTACTAGGAAAGCCACTTGGACACTGAGCTGCCATAGGCTACATCTGTGTAGGGATTCTAGGTTAGCTCCCTACGTATCATTTCTTTTTGTCCCTTCTTTGGTGGCCCTGTTGGCTTCATGCCATATTCAAATTACATCCCTAATTCTATTTGCCACTGCATACAATGTGAACTTAAACAGGCCAAAAGACTTTGCCACATGTAAGCTGCATTAGCTTTTAAATAGTTATTCAGATACATGATGTTTACATTAGTTCCTAGTCAATCAAGTGAGTCTGTTCAACATATTTTGGCAGAGAAAATAATAGTAAAAATATGTATTAGTATTATATATCACATCTTTCCTGAGCATTTAGAATTGTGCTAAAATTTGGATCTGGCTTTGCCTTTTGTGATATACTTTTAAACAGAAAGCAAATAAAAGGCATGCTTTCAGAAATAACGAATTTGCAAATGTGATGCACTACTAAGTTAGACAGGAACAGTTAATCCATTTTCTGAAGGATGGTGTAGCAAATATAGACAAACACATTTTATGGATATTTTTTAAATATAATTGTATTGAATATTTGATTCTTATTTACTTGCCAAGTATTTTCATTCTCTTATTAGTAAAATTCTGTCATTATCATTATGAATTAAATTAATTCCAATTGATAATTGTTTTAATAAACAACTCACACATCTAATATATATTGAGCCATGGTATGGATAGTACATCATATTAGATAATTATAGCTAATTCATTGATATGCAAAATCCTCATAAAAAATTAACATGTGAAACACTATGAAATTTCAAGTCAACAGTTTGTGTTTTGATACTGATGAGTATCATTTGAAAAATGTCAGATAAGGCTGGAGAGATGGCTTAGCATATAACTCTTACAAAAGATTCAAGTTCAGTTCCTGGCGCCCATACCAGGGTTCTCACAACTGCCTGGGACTCCAGTTTCAGGGCAGCTGCTTCTCTTCTGGTCTTGACAGGCAGATGCACTCTAATGCAAATGTTAACATACATATACACAAATATACATTCACATAATTAAAAGCTAAAAGTAAATCTTCAAGGGAAAGTAATGAGTAGAGTGTTCTCTGGAAGGAGAGGTAGAAGAGATCACTTTCATATAGCTACCCAATCTTGCTAAGTAGAACCTGCAGATAAATAAATGAGAAGAGTCTGCCTCTAAGACCCTTTTGAACTATCTGCAATATCATAAAATTCTTAATGGAACTGGTAGCTTTGGAATTATACTTGAAAAAATAGTGTGCGCCATAAATTTGAAGTAGAGAGATTCTGAAGGTCTGGGCATAATTGAGAAGCTAGCAGTATAGCACAGGAAATAGATGACAAGAATATGAATTTGCGTGGAGAATCTATCCTCAGAAGGCAGATGTAAGAGAATTGATTGGTTTAAATACTCATTGAATGTGAGTAAGATAGAAATGGAATAAATCAAACATGCTCCGAGCTCATCAGTGTGTCAAGGAGAATGATTACTTTGATAGATAGTGGATTTAAGAAGAGAATTCAGGTGGGCTGAAATGGGAAAAGTATTGCATGTTGCCACGAAATTTGTGTGTATCGAAGAATCAGACATTGCAGGAAATCCAACCTGGCCAGCAAGGGGGCATAGCTCCGAATGAAAACAAAGCATGCAGACAATTCAGATGCCTCTTTCCTTTTTTGCTGAGAAGTATTAACCTGGGGACTTAAGTCTGTGCCCTACTTTCTTCGTCTGTAAAATGGAGATAACAATAAGACCCCTAGAGAATAATGAATTCATACTTTTTGAAAGGATATTTGAACATAATGAACACTCGGTGTGTGGACTCATTACTCATTATCTTTATCCAGAATTCATTCCTAAATGCCAGGGCTGAAATAGCCAGCTAATATCTTGACATCTAGTTTTAAATTCATAACGATTGGTTTGGCTATTGACAAAAAATTCTCACCAAATGTTTTTAACATCAATTGTGCTCCTTAAAATTTTTTTTCCTCTTTCCAAAGTAAAAAATGTCATCAGTAGAGTTTCACATGTTGTGACCATTTTTTTCCTGAACTTAATTTCTAATTAATTCTGCATCATTAAAACACGTCTTGTAATGTGTACATACTCAAGATGTACAAAAATGGATGTATTGATGCAATCTCTCACAATCTGCCTGTAATAGCCCAGTTCTTTCCCTGTATTACAACTTCAAAAAGCTGCAGTTGGAATCACGAACCTGAATGTCTTCTCTTCATCATTTTTCAATCAAACAACATATCATAAAGACCATTTTCTCATATCTCAATTTCAGTCTGTCCTATGCTGGACTATGGACACTCTTATTTAGATTACATTAATTGCCTTATGCAAGCACCCTGAAAGCTTACCATTGCTCATGTGATTAAAAAAATATATGTAGAGAGAGACTCTTCATGGAATGATGTCTGCCTCCTCTGCAGGCATGGGCGCCCTCTGAGGTAAAATACTATTGCTTAAACTCAGTCACCCATCATAACACTGTTAGCAATGCTTGGACCAAAACAAGGTGTTTTGGGCACCTGTTGTATTTATTTACACCATTATCTCTGCTTATAATAGCCATTTTCAATGAGTTCAAGGCTCTTACCCACTTTTTCTTCTAAGTGGTTTAGTGTGTCTAGTTTTATGTTGAGGTCTTTGATCCACTTGGATTTAAGTTTTGTGCAGGGTGATAAGTATGTATCTATTTGTATTTCTCTACATGTAGACATCCAGTTAGACCAGCACCATTTGTTGAAGATGCTGTCTTTTTTCCATTGAATGGTTTTGGCATCTTTGTCAAAAATCAGGTGTCCATAAGTGTATGGATTTATGTCAGGGTCTTCTATTTGATTCCATTGATCCACCAGTCTGGTTCTATGCCAGTACCATGCAGTTTTTAGTATTGTTGCTCTATAGTACAGCTTGAGATCAGGGATGGAGATACCTCCTGAAGATGTTTTACTGTAGTGAATTGTTGTAGCAATTCTGGGTTTCTTGCTGTTCCATATGAAGGTGAGAATTTTTCTTTCAAGGTCTGTAAAGAATTGTGTTGGTAATTTGATGGGAATTGCATTGAATCTGTAGATTGCTTTTGGTAAAAAGGCCATTTTTACTATATTAACCCTGCCAAGCCATGAGCATGGGAGATCTTTCCATCTTCTTATATCTTCTTCTAATTGTTCTTCAGAGGCTGGAAATTTAGAACACCAACAGCACAGGCTCTAAAAGCAACAATCAATAAATGGGACCTCATGAAACTGAAAAGCTTCTGTAAAGCAAAAGAAACTGTCATCAGAACAAAACGACACCTTACAGCCTGGGAAAGGATCTTCACCAACCCTATATCTGACAGAGGGCTAATATCCCAGTATATATAAAGAACTAAAGAACTTAAACAGCAAGTTTAAGTAATCTTAAAAAATCTAAAAAAATCAAGTAATCCAATTAAAAAATGGGGTACAGAGCTAAACAGAGAATTCTCTGCAGAGGAATATCAAATGGCAGAGAAACACTTAAAGAAATGCTCAACCTCATTAGCCATCAGGGAAATGCAAATCAAAACAACCCTAAGATTTCACCTTACACTCATCAGAATGGCCAAGATCAGAAACTCAAGAGACAACACATGCTAGAGAGGTTGTGGAGAAAGGGGAACCCTCCTCCACTGCTGGTGGGAATGTAAACTTGTACAACCACTCTGGAAATCAATCTTGCACTTTCTCAGACAATTAGGAATAGTGTTTCCTCAGGATCCAGCCATACCACTCCTAGGCATATACCCAAAAGAGTCTCAAGGACACAATAAGGACATTTGCTCAACCATGTTTGTAGCAGCCTTATTTGAAATAGCCAGAAGCTGGAAACAGCCCAGATGCCCCTCACTGAAGGAATGGATGCACAAATTGTGGTATATCTACAGAATGGAATATTACTCAGCCATGAAAAACAAGGAAATCATGAAATTTGCAGGTAAATGGTGGGATCTGGAAAAGATCATCCTGAGTGAGATATCCCAGAAGCAGAAAGATGCACGCAGTATATACTCACTCATATAGACATATAATATAGGATAAACCTACTAAAATCTGTACACCTAAAGAAACTAATCAAGAGGGAGGACTCTTGCTAAAATGCTCAATCCCCATCCCGAAAGGCAAAGAGGATGGACATCAGAAGAAGGAGAAAAGAGGGAACAAGTCAGGAGCCTGACACAGAGGACCTCTGAAAGGCTCTGCCCTTCAGACTATCAATGCAGATGCTGAGACTTATGGATAACCTTTGGGAAGAGTGCAGGGAATCTTAGGAAAGAAGTGGGAAACAGTAAGATCTGGAGAGGACAGGAACTCCACAAGGAGAGCTACAGAACCAAAACATCTGAACACAGGGGTCTTTCCTGAGACTGATACTCCAACCAAGGACTATACATGGAGATAACCTAAGACCCCAGAACAGATGTAGCTCATGGCAGTTCAGTATCCAAGTGGGTTCCATTGTAACTGTCTCTGACATGAACTGATTGGCCTGCTCTTTAATACCTCCCCCTGAGGGGGAAGCAGCATTACCAGGCCACAGAAGAAGACAATGCAGCTGCTCCTGATGAGACCTAATTGACTAGGATCAGAAGGAAGGAAAAGAAGTTCTCACCTATCAGTGGACTTGGGGAGGGGTATGCATGCAGAGGGTGGAGAAAGGGAGAGATTGGGACAGGAGGGAGGGAACCACAGGGGGGATACAAAGTGAGTAAAGTGTAATTAATAAAGAATTAAAAAAAAGAATACCCATTTTCAGCCATTTTCCTCTCCTCACTTATTTTTATTTCTATTTTTTTTTTTATCTATGGAACATGGGAGCATTAATCAAAATTCACCTCATGGTCATCCTTTCTCTAAAAACTTAACAATCATCTTTGCTAGCATTTTTTTCTGTACCTTCTATATGTCCTGTCTTCTCCACAAGTCCTCATTATAATCCATCTATTGGAGTACAAGTAACCTTAATTTAATCAGTTTGTTTAAATGTTCATTTCACTTTGTCAGACAGTACATCTTTCAGATACAGTTAAGCAAAAGCACAACACAGCTTGACATGAGGAATACTCAGTATTACATGTTTCTTGAATAAATGTTCTATACTTAAGGAGGCTGACTCCCTAACATACTCAAGCTAAAGCTCAGGAAAGTGACAACCATACACTTTTCTTAAAAGGAAAATCAAAGAAATCTTAATTATATGATAAAAATGCTTGGAGTTGATTTGAATATCCAGATACTTCACATTTTTTCTATAAATCTAAATGTACATTACTAGAAAGAAAATAAAATCCTTAGGTTCAAAATAATGAGTTTGCTCCAACCATTCCCTTGAAAATTATTTTACCATTCCTTTCCCAAGTAGAGGTGTCACCAGTGGAGTTTTACATGAACTTACATTTCGGCTAAACTTCAAATTTTACTAATTAATTGGCTTCATTAAAACATTCTGTAACTTTGCACCAAGTGGATCTTCAAGGTGGGAGGGAATTCTTTTTCTCCACCATCCTGTGGCTCTTTTTACACAATCCTTGCACAGACAAAAAAATAATAATTATACTGAACTTTGGGGTACTGCTTAAAAATGAAACACATTAAAATCATTAAAACACTGACCTTAATTCCAATAACACTTCAGGTAAAACAGGTCTTCCTTTTTTTCATGTTAAAACATTTCACTTGATTCCACATTAAGCAATGTTCTAGTTAGAGAATTATACTAATATTCTATGAAACTGGAAGAAAATAAAACTTAAGACAGCAATGCAGTACAGATATCATGATGTAATGCAAATACTTCCACTCACAAATACCCACACACTGTGGAGTTAATGACACCAAAGTGATCTCTCAGAACCATCCACTTGAATTCATATTCTCAATGACTCGGTGACTCTGAGCCATAATGACCCAAGTTATTTCATAGGTAAACACAATCAGTCTCTTAGATCTTTATAGGGCAAATAAGTTATTGGAAAATTGGTACATTTGCCAGCTAATGGTACAGAATTAAATTGAAATACATTGTATAAATGGCACTGATACACTCTGGGATTAAATCACTTAAGAAAAATGATATTGTTAATTAAAGTTATGCACTACTGAGTTCATCAGCTCATGCCCAGATTGACACAAAAAGCTTAGGAAATAATGTTTTCCTCATTGCAAACAAGATTGGAAGCAGCAACGTTCAAAGATTAAAAAAGTGGCAACATGAATAACTACTCCAATGATTTGTGAAAATACCACATTAGATAATGAGGGACAGTTTCAAGCTAAACAGGAGGACTGACCATCGCACTGTAGGAGCTTATCTGAAAAGATTTTCTACATGCAACTGTGTTTTCAATGGGCTGATCCCATCAGCCCACCCTAGCCTGATTTTTCTCTCTGCTGTCACTAAGGATGCTTGTTCAGAGTCACTGGTGCTTTTCTCCTTCTTCTGATGTCTATCCCATTTGTCTTTCTGACTGAGGATTGAGCATCTTATCCAGAGTCCTCCTACTTGCTTAGCTTCTTTAGGTGTACAGATTTCAGTATGTTTATCCTAGAGAGAAAACAGGGAATAGGAAAGGAGCCTACCACAGAAAGTCTCTGAAAGACTCTACCCAGCAGCGTATTGAAACAGATGCTGAGACTCATAGCCAAACTTTGGGCAGAGTACAGGGAATCTTATGAAAGAAGGGTGAGGGTAGAAAGACCTGGAAGGGACAGGAGCTCCAAAAGGAGAGCAACAGAACCAAAATAAATCTGGGCCCAGGGTTTTTTCTGAGACTGATATTCCAACCAAGGACCATGCATGGAGATAACCTAGAACCCCTGCTCAGATGTAGCTCATGGCAACTCAGTGTCCAAGTGGGTGCCCTGGTAAGGGACTGTCTCTGACATAAACTCAGTGGCCAGCTCTTTGATTGCCTTCCCCTGAGGGCAAGGGGAAGTGGAGGAGGACCTCCCCTATCAGTGGACTTGGAGAGGGGCAGTGGGGGGAAAAAGAGGGAGGAAGGGTGAGATTGGGAGGGGCAAGGATGGGAGCTACAGCTGTGATAGAAAGTGAATAAACTGTAATAAATTAAAAAAATTAAAAAAAAGAATCACTGGTGCTCTTCCTACAAGGCTATCAGTTGTTGCTCTAACTCGCTGTTTAACTCTTGTCAATTTTCATATCCTCTCAACTAACATTAACCTTCACAGACTTGCCCTCAACCTTCATGATATCTTAATGTTTGGTCACAGCATGCTTTCTGTCCTGTTTCTATCCTTTTCCTATGTAAATCTCAACAGGATCAGAGCTTCATTAGCACTTTATTCTAATCTAGGGTTTCAGTGTAGTGAATGGTACAGAGTCATCAATTTCAGCTACTGGAATATCTTAGGCGTGCCCCCCCCCTTTTCATTTCATCTGTCGTTACAAATGCACTGCATCTTGGTTGCCCAACTTCTGCTTCCTTTTCCCCATTCCATGTCTTCCTGATGGGTTTTTATGCCACACTAAAAAGTCAATGAATTCTGCCACCATCACTTCAAATTCAGAAAAGGTACTCCATTGATTTCGGAATTGCAGTTTTTCATCTTATCCTACACAACAGTTTAGTCGCACTTCTGCTCACTTTTCTAACTCATTCTAAACGAAGATTTCATCTCAGTCTCCATGATTCAGCTATACTGCTTACTTGCAAACCTTTTAAACCCATCCCAGTTCTCAAAGCTTATTACAAGAATGTCTGCCCTACAGGGCTCACATATATCCTCTGCATATCGGTAAACTATTTATTTAATGGAAAACTCTTTCCATAGAATCTCAGATGTCCGTTTGTGTTCACTGTTGTTGATGACTTGTTTCCCCACTTCTCTTTTATTTGCAGGTTATAATATAATGACATCATTCTTCCATTCCCTTCCTCCCTCCAAGCCTTCCCATATACCCCTCATTGTTTCCTTTCAAATTCATGTTATCATTTTTTGTTATTACATGTATGTTTGTGTGTATGTATGTGTTGTATATGTATGTATGTATTGTGTATGTATGTATGTATTTCTAAATATAACAGTTTAATCTGTATGTTACTTGTATCATGACTGACCAACTGGTATTGGATAACCAATTGATTATCTTTTCCTGGAGAAAAATATTTCTCCCACTCTCAGCATATATAAATTTCCTGTAATTCATTGTTAGGCTTTGGGGGTGGGGGACTTTCCCCAATTTACTGGGGAGGTATACTGTAGTCCTTGTTTGGCTTATGTTTAGGCAATCATGACGGTGAGACTGTGTGTGTAGTTTCTGGTGTTACTAGGACTATGTATGTTTTATTTACCTATTTTGAATTATTTTTTATTTTTTTATTTTTTGTTAATTACAGTTTATTCACTTTGTATCCCCCCATAAGTCCCTCTCTTCTTACCTCCCAGCCTCCTCCCTCCCTCCCCCTTCTTCTCGCTTGCCCCTCCCAAGTCCACTGATAGGGGAGGTCCTCCTCTCCTTCCTTCTGATCTTAGTCTATCAGATCCCATCACTACATGGGATAAAGACTTACTATAGAGGAAAGCGTTTTAACAAGCACATAAGACAGTTTCATAGGTTTATGAAAAACAGCAAGTAAAATATCTTCCAAATAAAAAAACATGCTTTATAACAAAGCAAGAAAAGACATAAAAATGAAGAGCAATGGGAAGGTATGAGAGGAAACTTAACATTAAAGGAAAGTAATTCAGTTTGGAGCTCTTGGGTCTTTGTCAGTTTTTGGCTGTGGGATAGGTAAAAGGAGCAGATCTGTGTGGATCTAACATGGAAGCCTCCTTAAATGAGAATGAGCTCCCACGGTTTCACAAGGAACCCTGAAAGCTCCAAAATAGGAGAAAGCAATCAATAAATCTGTCCATCTGCAATGCTAACAACCCATCCCAATGACAAAGCCACTCTTTCAGATAGAGTAATGGCACATATCTTAAGAGAAAAAAAACCTCTAGTCACCTATTGGATCTAAGGCCTACCCAAAGATAGAAATCATGCCTGACACTGTAAATCTAGCCAACGACCCATGGATGGCAGTTGGAGAACCTAGTACTTACTACCAGTTTCCTAACACAGTATTAAGCTCTTGTGCATACTAAATACATATAATATCAGTAGATAAATGTATGTAGCTAATATCACTCATCAAAGAGGCTTCATTTTGTTGTAATCAAGAAATCATTACAGAAAGCTACACTTAGTCAAAATGCAGAGATCAAATGATAGTGGGACTCCTATCCACAAATAATGCATTTACAATATAACCCTTACATGGAAGATGCAGGGAACACTGTAGAAAGGAAACAGAAATATTCTAAAATGCAGAAGACCAAGAGCTGCTGTAAGATGTTTTGTTTTGTTTTTTTTTGGTGGGTCTTTTCTGTGACTGGTACTCCAAACAAGAACCGTGCATGGAGATAACCTAGAACCCCTGCACAGAAGTAGCCCATGGCAGCTCAGTGTCCAAGTAGGTGCCCTAGTAAGGGGAATAGGGACTGTCTCTGACATGAACTCAGTAGCTGGCTCTTTGATCACCTCTACCTGATGGGGGAGCAGCCTTACCAGTCCACAGAGGAAGACAAATAAGCCACTCCTGATAAGACCTGATAGACTAGGATCAGATAGAAGGGGAGGAGGAAGTCCCCTATCATTGGACTGGGCGAGGGGTATAGGAGAAGAAAAGGGAAGAAAGGTGGGATTGGGAGGAAGTGGGGGAAGGAGCTACAGCTGGGATACAACGTGAACAAACTGTAATTAATAAAAGTAAAATAAGAACAAAAAAGAGAGAGATGTGTCTAATAGAGTTGACAGGAGGACTGAGAGTGAATATAGACAAGCTGAGTTGTATGAAATTTTCTAAGAATTAATAAAATACTACAGAAAAAGAAAAAAGGTAACACCAAAACTTGGGTTACTCTTAGAGATAATAAAAATAAGTTAAAATATTTGAAGTTTTATAGCCCTAAAAGTCCACAAAGAGAAACTAATTTACTGTATACATAGGCACATGAACACACACATGCTTACTAACATTGAACACTATCATATCATTTTTTTTTACATTTAGTTGCAAGAAGACTAGAAGGTTCAATGTAGAATTATGCTTAAGCAGCATGACTTTGGGAGCTTCTCAATTCTCCACATCAAGCCTATCTCCCAGAATGAACAAGCGAGTTCTCCCATGCTTTCAACATTCTAGGGTCTATAAAAACCACAGAAGGCTGTCCCTAGATGGCTTTTAAAATATCAGTGAAGCCTACAGAGGTTATAAATCCCAGAGATTCTTAATTTTCGCTGTAGGTGAGGCCTAGGAAACAGAAGAATGTATTGTATTACAGTCATGTAGTCTAGATTATTCCTTACTGAAGAATATGACACATATACTACCAAAAGATATTAGTGTGTGTGTGTGTGTGTGTGTGTGTGTGTGTATCTGTGTGTGCATGTGTGCACGAGGTGTCTCTATAATTAATATTCATTACTGGAGAATAATTCAAGTCCTCAGCAAGATCATGGTAAGGTACAATTGTCACTATAATGTACAAAAGGATGTATAGAAATGACATTCATAAACAACTGAGATGCATTCTAACACAGCCAACTCTTGGAGGTAGTATTCAGTAATTGATCATCCAAAAGGCACCTTTCATACAAAATAAATCAGAGATAAAAAAATGAGGCTGAGTTCATGAGAACAGCTGATCTTACGAGCAGCCAAACAAGAAAACAAGGTCTTTAAAGCATTCCAGATAAAGGAGGAACTTACTTTAGAAGGACTTCATTCAACAGAATCATTTTAGTAGTGACCTCTGCGCTGGCCCAAGGACTCTGCTCTATCAAACAAAATTAAAACCTGGTCTGATCAGCATGATGAAACCAGTCAGAATCTGCAGTAGCCAGAGAGCTGTCCAGTCCATCTAAATGAAAAGCGGCATTTATTCAAACTTCTGTCCACTCTCCATTTGCTTGCTTGCAGTTCAAAAGTACAGCTTAGCCCTTGTGTTAGGTCGAGGGAGTTAGGATGCTGGAGCACAGTGGGCGGCAGGGGCTGCTTACAGCTCCCCAGTCTTTCCACCTGGACACACTTTCACTGCCTACTGCAGAGGCCCAGGTGCGGGTTCCGGTTGCCTATTACAGAGGTTCATGGAGGGCTTCAGCAGTTTGCTGTTCTGAGGGACCTAACACAATTTAATATGCAGGCTTTGATTTATTTTTGTTTTTATTATTAATTACATTTTATTAACTCTGTATCCCAGCTGTATCGCACTCCCTCATTCCCTCCCAATCCCACGCTCCCTTCCTGCCCTTTTCCAAGTCCACTGATTGGGGAGGACCTCCTCCCCTTTCATCTGAACCTGTTTTATCAAGTATCTTCAGGGCAGAGTGCAGGGAATCATATGAAAGAAGGGGGAGTTAATATGCAGGATTTGAACCTCCTCTTGCTGCTAAGCAAGTCATCGTGTTTCAAGAGTCCATAGCAAATGGCTATTTGCTTTGTTTAAATATTTTAGGCCTCAAGACTCCAGAAAAAAAGTTAAATAAATAAATGAAAAGAGGGAGGGGCCATTTCCAGCCTTTCCTCGTTGCTTTCTGACACTGCAGTTTTTAGCTCAATGAGTCAGAAACTGCCAAGCACAAATAACAATGTCTTTTCAGCTTTCTCAAAATGCTAAGAGAAGACAAAATGCTGGCAGTGGTGCTTAAAATTTAATGTCATTTTGAAAACAAAACCCAAGAATTCCAAAGTAGAAATGAAAATGCTGCAAGATAATACCAGAAATCCTAGGCAGATAAGATAAAAGCATTGAAATGCAAGTAACCTATTTCCCACAGTCTCCCCTCATTAACCCATCTCTCCTCCCCACCTGTTTTATACAGGCAGAAAAAAAAAGTTTGCTTTTAAAAGATGCGTATATGAATTTTCTTCCAAGGATACTTTTGTAAGGAACATTTAAGTAAGAATATGCATAAAGATAGGCAATAAATTGGAATGAAGGTTAGGAAGAGGATAACCCAAGGTAAATTACATGAAGAAAACATATTAACTCTAGGGAAAAGAAAATGAAAACATCTTCTAAATGACTTCACCATATTCTGAAACCTATAAAATACCATTCATGCATAAAACGGTGAAGTAATGTACTAAGAGATTTCTGGTAAATATAAATTGCATGCCCCATTTGTGATGTTGGTTTAAGTGTTGCCTTAAGTATTAAATTTAAAAACAAAATTGAAAAATCCATAGTCATAGAAAAGTGACCCTCCCTCTGGATACACATTATCTTTGAATAGGTGCAAAAATGCCCCTTCCTGATTTCCTTCCATTTTAGCAGGAGTGAATGACTTTCTGAGTCCTTCTTCTGGCCTTTCCACTACCTTCCAAATGAAAAGCCTAGAGCTGGCACTTAGCTCACCCTGAAAACCAGATAGCCCTGCTATCAGAACAATTATAGACATTACCCAGTTCTTGCCTCACCCCAACATTACCCTCTCACACATATGTACACACACAAATCAAACAAAAAGGTAAGGTGATGGCAAGCAATTTTCCAACACAGCAGTTGATCTCTTAATCAATATATAATTTCACAACTTTGGAATGATAGTACTGATAATGTATTCAGTGACTTAACACATAGCATTGTTACTGGTGTTTATTTGCTTTTAATTCTTTCACATGAGGACATTACAATTGCAAAGGGACTGGGACACTGAAAGAGGACTTTGTCTCTTTCAAGTGAAATAAGAGTTAGTAAGAGAATTGTTTGACTTTTTTATATTTTGTGTTTTCATTTGTTAAAATCCTGAACCACAATTATCAGTTCCAAAAAGTAAGGAATTAAGATACAAACTAATTATTTTTTTTCAGACTATAATCTGTTGAGCTGGCATCTGAGCTCAAATAATAATTTCAATTGGTTTGGAAGCAGCTTTTATATAATTTCATGGTCTATGAAAAATCCATTTGGAAACCATGTGTGACATTTGTTTCAAATAGTGAGTTTATATATTTATCCTGTTTTTCCATTTTCAATCAACTGCCACCTAACGTATTTCTAGTATGGACATATGGCTACCATTACTCTGAAGCCAGTAGAATCTGCCTTCTTTAGGAAGCCATTGTTCAGACTTCTGTAAATTCTCATTCTTCATGAAAATCCAAAAATTGTGCTTAGGTGGCTATTGAGATATAAGTCTGCAATTCTATGGCAGATACAAGGAACTGTATATCTTTGTGTTCTATTTAAATGATATTCATGTATGCATTCAAGAGAAAATATATAATTGCTTAGAGTGTACCTTAGGCATAGTTAGTCAAAAAAAAAAAAAAAAAAAAAAAAACGCCCTGTTTTGATTCATCTTTATTGGGAAAAGTGCCTGAAGATTAAAATACATGAACTAATAGAAGCTAGAAGGATAATTTTTTTTATTCTTGTTAACTTTATAAATATACATATATACATATTGGCTGTTGATATAACCCTATGAATGCTCCTACCCTATCTATAGTATTAAGCATTAGCATAAACAACTGGGAATTAGCAAGTTACTTGTCAACTTTGTTTTTGAGACATAGCTATGACTAGATTAGGAGGTGTTTAGTTAGCCTCTTCACTAGAATGCTCTGATAATTAAGCCCCCTCCAGATTACAACCTCCACAGTTCATGAGCTCCACACGTGGTTTAACTGCAGGGTTTCATGATGAATACAAAAAGACAACGTGCACATAACTGCGTGACCATCCCTGTGCCACTGATCAAACTATCTGAGAGTGTGTAGCTGGATTGAAAATTCAGCACATCAGGGAAGTCATTTTTAATGACTCAGTGTGGGCCGATGGTTTCACTTTATCAATGCAATCAAAATTATTGAACTGGGAAAACAATGAAAAAGTATTATCCAAACTCTGTAACAATTTAAAATCTGACAGATCACAAACTTACACACACACACACACTCACTCACACACAAAATAGCTGAAATTTTGTGTATCTTGAACAGAACTAATGTGGGAGGGACTGAGGTCATTATTTTTATTCTCTTGATTGCCCTGAACTTTATTAGCACTTTATCGAGAATATATATATTATATACTACTCCATCCCTGATTTGGCATATATGAAAGCAGTTTCTTATGTTATTAAGGAATAAATCATTTTCCAAAGGACATTTTATTAATATGTGGCTGGTAGCCTAACAATGTTTTGCCTTTAAACTTGCAAGGGATCTTTAGAATTAGACTATAAAAACAGAATTATGGAGAGGATAATGTGAATGAATGAATGAATTATAGTTGTATTATTACCCAATACTCATTTCTTAAAAACTATTCCAAACAAATGATTAATTTCTGTCTGCTAGCCCAGGTTGAGCATCTGGCTCTTGTCCTAGAGCATAGCAGGAAATTTTCAATAGGACTTAACTTCTTTTTGATGTCTTCAATCATATTGACAAGGCTGAAAGACTTCCCTAGGCTCTGTGAAAACAATCAGCAGGTTCAGCAACATTCTGAAACAGGGATTTCAAACTCAAGTTATTCTATAAGTATTCACAGATTTGCTATGTTCCAGTTCTTAGTACTTTGGAGCAGTCTACACAGCTCACTGCAGATGTGAAAGGCAGGTACATTAAGCACTGGAGTGGGATGTTCTGAACACTGATTAGAAAAAGGAATACTGTGGAGACCTTGGATCAGCCTAAAATGATTGGTGCCATGGTCATTCAAGTGGCACAGAGAAGACAATACAAAGTTGCCACAGAGAGAGAAAGAATACTTAGGAAACTGAGGGACTCCAAAGAGTCCCAGGAGCAAGATTATAGCAAATCCCCATATAAAAATCAACCAAGATTTAAATTACCCAAATGTGGACATCCAAATTTAGCTCTTATCATCTAGCACTCTCATAGCAATAGAAGCTATGTAGGTTAAGCTCCAACTACACTTCAGCCAATTGGATACAACATTGTAACACAGCCAGTGGCCTTCTGGTGAAGCCAATCTAAATTCTCACAATATTTTTTAAGTTACTTTATTCATGCCTTCATGGTCTTTAAGACGTTTTAAGACCCCCCCCCCCACCGGCAATGGGCAAAGAGACACCTTGGTGGTGGTGGTGTTCTTTTATCAGTCAGGGGCAGGGCAGATGGCAGTCTCTTGTTCATCCTAGCTTATCGCCTGAGTTGGAGGTCAAAACTGTTTCATGCCTACGGCACATGGAAACCAGGCCAAATCAAATCAAATCCAGGCAGTGCAGCATGGGAGAAGAAAGGCAGACAGAGACCTGCCATGCCACCCAGATCAGACAAGGAATGACGCTGACAGACCTGCCCTCTACCCTATGGCACAGGCAGCCCAGAGGCCCACAGAGATCCCACCTACACAACCCATCTAGGAAGAAGACAGCCGGAAACCTGCAGACAGACTGCCATGTCGCCCAGACACCTACCCTCCTCTGCATGGTATAGGCAGGCCATACACACCTATTTGCAGCCACGCTGTGCAGTTCAGGTGGAGAATGTCACCCAGGGGTTCCCACCAGCTGTGTGGCCAGCTGGCAGCAGAAAGAAGCCACCACAGTGTGCAAGTATGTGGTGGACGGATGGTAGAGAAAAAAGTTAAAACAGCTTAAGCATCATGAAGAAAGACGGTACTGGAAAGGAGTATCCTGTTGTGAGTGGTGAGCCCTGTCGGCCAGCGCTATGGTTAGGTCCCAGCCCGAGTTGCCACTGATGGGTATGTCTGATCAGTGTCTACTCAGCAGAAGGGGTTGGTGTTGAGGTCTGTGGCTCATATTACCACTCGAGAGCAATGGCACCACCCTGGTCAGGGCAGCTGCCCTGGATCAGATGAGTGTCCAGGAGCTGTGCTGGACCCCGCCCCTCACTGGCTGCAGAGCACTGGAGATTTAGTGCCACCTTACACTGGTGGCAGCACTCAGGAAAGTGGGTCCCTGTGCTTCACCCAAGCAGCACAGTGGAGCTGGTCCTGGTGGGGACAGGGTGCGGTTATGTCAGCCCAGAAGGTATGAGAGTGGGAGAGAGAACTCCAGCAGTCGGGAAAGCTGCCCAGGGAGTCGTAAGGGCTGCAGAGCTATCCTTGCCCCTCATCAGCAGCAACACTCAGGAGACCATCTCACCTGGACAGCACGGCAGAGCTGACCCTTGTGGTGAGGGTGATTGTCAGCTAGCCCTAGAGTGATAGAATAGGAGATCTGGCCCTGCCACTTGTCTGCTGTGAGGTTATGTGGATGAAGGGAGGGGTGATGCCTATCCTCCTTCACTCCTAGACACCTGTGGCAGTTGGGAGAGCTGGCCCTGCCCCTCACACCAGCTTTAGCACTCAAGAGAGTAGGTCCTGCACCTTTCCAGGGCCACACGGTGGAGCTTGCCCTGATGGCAAAGGCACAAGTGAGCCAGACCCGAGGGGGTGAGAGCAGGAGATCTCCTGGTCCCTCACAGGCTGCAGCACTTGGGAATGTGGGCAGAAGAGTGGAGCTCGTTCTGAAGGCATGGTGCAGACGTGGCGGGATAGTTGAGCTGGCTCTGGAGGGATGGGTGCAGACGAGCTGGCCCCTAAGAGCATGAAAGCGGGAGAGCTGATGCTGATGACCAGCTCAGCTACCACCCAGGTCCAGGGTTCTGAGTTGGCCCACCCAAAATCTACATCATCTGCAAATGGTTGGGATGCGTGGTATTTCAGAACTGCAGCTTCTCCATGACTCAGGGCAACAAGAGGGTCACTGGGAGGAGTCCCGGTGAGGATCCAATATTGATGGTGTCCTCAATGATTCATTGCAGGGAACATTTGCCAGTGAAGATATATGGACAGATGGACACACTGTGACATACTACAGCTTCCACAATGGGATGTTTTTTGTCGGTTTGTGTGTGTGTGTGTGTGTGTGTGTGTGTGCATTTGATTTGAGGGGCTCATGATGTGAAACTCACAAAGAATCAATAAAAGGTTTTAAAAATTAAATAAAAATTTTAAAGTATTTTGAAGTTAACAATTTTATAAATTAAATATCTTCACTGAAAATAAAACATTAATTAATATCAATATGCAAAATTCAATGCAGCAACAAATTAGTTACCCGAAATTTTAACACGCATTAATCAGTGCCAAGTGAGTGGATGATGGAAGTAAGATAATGCTGTAATAATCTCCAAAGTAATTTTCCTTTTGTATTCAACCCAGTTGATCCAGCACCATGTGTTTAAAATATGTACATTTTCATTATGGTTTGTTCTAGTCTGGTTTCTTTGCTGTGGCATAATACTCCAGACTATATCATTTATAAAGAAAAAAGATTTTGTTTTTTCTCATTGTTCTGGTTTTGGTTGTGTAGAATGGAAATCCCAAAAAACATGGCCCCAATGATGGGCTTATGCTGTTTAAAATTTTGGTGGAAAGCAGAAGAGACAGAGCAAAAATTACAAGGAAGAACGGGCCTGGGCTCCCCTGATAGCTAACATTCTGTGAACAGGTGGCTGATCTTTTCATAAGGAATATGACACACAGCCCCAACATTTCCCCTAGGCCCCATTTCCCAGCACACCCTCATTGGGAAGACTTCCATCTCAGAAACATGGTGGGGGCCACATTCAAACTAAGGCAGCTGGCTTTTGTACTTTCTCAGAAATCAGTGAAGCTGGGGTTATAGTACAACAGATAGAGTACTTTTCTTTCAAGTCCCAGACCCGAGGCTCAATCCCCACACTGTATAAACTGTGTGTATTAGTGCCTTCTAGCATTTAAGAGGTGGAGACTAAGGACCACAAGATCAAGCTTATTCTTGGTTACGTAGGAAGCTCCAGGTCAGGTTCACCTACATTAGACTTTATCTCAATAAATAATAGTAACTACTGATAATAATATCAGTTGAAGGTATTCATGAATGTTTATTTTGGGTATCTATATTGTGGGATCTTTTGTGATTTTCCTTCTATCAATAATATCCAAGACAGTATACAAAAACTAATTTCTTTTACTTTGGGCTGCTCTTTCAGGAGTGTCTTAGAAATGCTGTGCCTGATGCCTTACATAAGCATTTTTAAAAGACTCATCTATAAGACATGCTTTGGGGATTTTTATGGAGAGTCATCATCTTCACTCCATGCAGCCTTCAAATTCATAATCATAGTGTCTCTGGAAATTTATTTAGGTTATTTTTTTTTTTGCTTCTTTCATCAGCAATTTGTACTTTCCAGAATACTAATCTGTTGAATTTTGACTATGTGGTAAATGGAAGAGAATTTTAATGTCCATTGTGTTCATTGTCCGTGTTTTCCTTACATCCTGTAGTCACAGTAAACTCACTTACTTTGTGAATTTGGGGTATATTTCCTCTGATTTGTTGTGTAAGCATAAATTGATGTAGTGTTATTTATTCCCTCTTTTGTATTTTTTAATTTTTTTTTCTGGCTATGTTGCAGCAACTATGTTGACTATAAATGATGAATGGTGAGGAAGGGTATCCTTACCTTGTTTCCAAAGTTTCCGGGTAAAGCTTCAGTCTTTTTCAGTGAAAAGGCTGAGAGGTTCTTTTTTTTTTTTTAAGACTTTCTCAGTCAACTTCAGTGAGCTCTTCTAGTCTCAACTAAATATTTCAAAACAGATTTTTTCATACAATGTCTTGTTTATATCTTCTCCCATCCCCCAACTCCTCCTAGATCCATTTGATTTGTTCTATTTGTTTGTCATTTTATCTTATCTTTTTAGATCTTCCCGTATTCTTAATTAGGTAACTTTGTTAGAGCTTTTCTGTATAAATTGATAAGACACGATTTTCTCCTACAGCCCACTGATATGATACATTACATAGATTGATTTTACAGTGCTGATCCAGCATCAAATTTCTGAGGAAAACTCCAGTAGTAGTTCACAATGTCTAAATATATTTACTAATTGTTAATATTTTTTGAAGATTTTTCTAAGCTCCTAAGATGTTCAATATCTGCTCATTTTGTACTCTCACTGTCTGGTTTGGGTGTCTGGATAACACTGGCTTCCTATAAGCTGAAAAGCATTAATTCTCCCTCTATTTTCCAAATTTGCTATGACATTAGTGTCAGTTCTTGAAATATTTGGTTGAATTCTTCAGGAAACTCATCTTAGAGTGGAAATTTCCATTTCTGGAATTTTAAAATTATTTACTATCTGTACGTATGTACAATGAATTTATTCCAATCATCTATTATCAGATGATTGCATCCTCATTGTCTTTTATTACTTGCAGCTTTTGAAAACGTGACTTATTTCTTCAAGGTTGTCAAGTCCCTACTGGCATGAAGCACTCAGAGTGTTTCATGTGGCCTTGATGAGTGCTGAGAGCCCAGAATGACCCTTATGTCATGTCTTGTGTCGACACATGCCATCTCTCTCTCTCTGTTTCTGTCTCACTCTTGTCAAATGTAATCACGTATATTGACTTTTAAAAAATCAAGTTTATTTCACTTATTTTCTCTACTACCTCACTGTTATTTTTAATTCTATGCAATCCTGTTATCATTACGTCTTCCTTCATGGTTTAGGCATGCCCTGGTCCTTTTTCCTATAGTTTCCTATAATGCAAACTTAACTTGTTGATGACCCACATTCTTTGATACTAATCCCATTGGTCATTATACATTTTTCACCTGAGATTCAGCTCAGGCCTATGAAGTTTAATACATTATTTTTTGTTCATATTTATGGCGATGAATTTTTTGCTACTAATGTCCTTATATTTGATCTCTTTCTGTTATCTTTCTGGTTCTCAAATCTAATTTGTTTCTTTTGAAACAGAGAACACATTATCTGTTATATTTAATTTAGTTAATTTTTAAAGACACTTTTATAGCATAGAACATGAGTTTCACTGGCAACTTAATACTTTAAAAATATAAAACCACTGTAATTATACAGAACTACTAGATTGTTGAGTCTTTGTGTGCCATTATATAGTTTTTATAGGAATAAAAGAAAAGTTTAAAAGTTACTTAAATGAATGAAAAAGAGGTATAAACAGGTACTACAGGGCTGTGTCTATTTACCTCACTGTTCTATATCATTAGCATATGTATTTCTGTGTTTTAGTCTATCATAATAATGTATATTAGATTGAGTGGCTCAGATATCAGAATTTACTTTCTATCGGTTCTGAAGGCTGTGAATGTGAGAACAAGGTACCAGAATAGTTAGCTTCTAAAATAAATACAGCTTCTTTCCTGATGAATTCCTACATGGCAGAGAGAGGAAGGAAGAAGGGGAGAGAGAGAGATACTTAGGAGTGAATTGGTATCATTCTGAAGGACTTACTCTCATGACCTAATATAAACATAATTTCCTCCCAGAAAACTCATCTCTAAAAATTATAACATTGGGTAATCATCCTTCATGACAAAAATTAGAACACTATTCTTATATTATAATTAGAAGTGTACAGATGTATTAATAAGGTGTCATGGTAATTATCAAGACAACTAACAATGCTGGGTCACCAATATCAGGTGAAATACTATTACCATGTTCATATTAAAGAGTAGTAATACACATTATAAGAACAATCCACTAACAAAAAATAAAATTGAGACTCTTCTCTCTCTCATATGTATATGACATTTTATTCAATAAATTCATGGAATTTGTTTTAGTAATGCGATAATAATGCAAATATCCCCCCACTCACACTATCTCATCACTCTCTTCCTAGTAGCAATATTCAACATTTTTCATTTCAAATCAAATCCTTTCTCATGCCTGCTATCACTTTTAACTACTGACTTATCCACTTCTCCTATCTATAGGCATGGTCTTCCTTCTCTCTTTCTCCCACATGCACCTGTAACAGGAGCACCTGATTTCAAGACTGTAAAAACCCAGCCTTTCTAATTCCCATACACATAGGATTGATCTTTTCTACTTGAATTTGCCGACAGATGGTAAGAAACTCAGAACCAGGCTGCCTAAGCCATCGGAACTGAAGCAGAGCACTGATGAGCTCTCCGTCCCCTGAGCTGTCTGTGAGCCCGCAGAATCACAGGAGTACGTATTTCCAGCGCAGTTCCCAGTGTGCACAAACAAGTCAGGCTGCTTCCCATAACACAGAGCTGCACTGTGCTGAAGCTAAGAGAATATACCTGGTAAAAGTAGGAAGGTGGACATGAGGAAGAAGACCGACAAGATCTAAGATCACAGGAGCATAGTTTGGAAGAGGTGTCACAGCATCTGAGATGCTGTGTGTCAGATTATACCCAGAAAGTAGTTATTTTTAGAAGAGAAGAGCCAGGAATATAGGAGATAAAGCTTTTCAGTGCATGGGGACACGCGGCTGGAATGTTCCTGGCCTGGGTTGGTGATGACACCAGTTGAACTGTAACTGAGTGACTCCACTGTTTCAATCTAACCTATGACATGCATTCATACATAAACTTAGCTCTGGTGATGATGTCATCAGACGTAATGTAATGCTAAAGCTTTCTAGCTCCCTTTAGTTTATCTTTTCTTTGATTTTTTTCTTATCAGTCTCTTTTTATTAATAATATCCCCAATTCCCTGATAAGAATAGCTAACAGCTTGACATGGAGACAAAGGAATCTCATGTAGGTTTCCACAAAAGATGCAGAATAACACCGCAGTGAACCCTTACTGTGTGAAAATTAATGAATCCTGAAGATTGCTGAAAGAAAAATGTTGTTGCCTCCAAGTCTGTACCATACCCTTTTGATGCTTAAAAAATGGTTATCTAAAGAGAAATTTGCATGCGTTCTCAACATTAAACAGAAATTGTGCTCGGGAAGATGTTCCTCAAATCACTGAATACAAATAGTCTAGTTTTCTACAAAAATAGCTTCAATCAGAAGCAAAAGAAAAAAATCACTGAAATAAAAACTGTTGGAAAAGAAAAAAAGTAATAATTAGACATGGCTAGTCTGTCTTTTTTTAATTCTAAAGTTGCATTTATTCTGAAAATGGCTGTGTTTTTAAATTTTATTTACTCATTAAGGAAGAAATAAGAAGAGGACAAGAAGTTGATGCTGTGTGAGGAGTGGGAGTCAGAAACAGGAGAAGGAGAGGAATATGATTAAAATACACTGTATATATGTATATATGTGAAATTCCAATTTATCTTGAAAGTGATTTTTAGATACTGTTCTACTGACGCTTAACAAACCAAAGACGTATCAGAATCCAAATACATATGTTCTAGATTAGTAAAATATTTTGACTCCTGGGGGCTGGGAAGATAATTCAGTAGATAAGGTGCTTTTATGAGGAATGGATATCAGATTCCCAGACAGCATGGTAAAACCATGCAGGCATGGCAGCTGTCTTTTATCTAGTACATGGGAGGCAGAGACAATGGCTCTTGAGGGCAAGCAGGCTAGACAGATTAGCTGCGATCAGTGAGCATCAAGTCCAGTGAGAGACCTTCCTTCAATTAAAAAAGAAAAGAGAGAGAGAGAGAGAGAATAATTGAAGAAGATGTCCAACATTAACATCAGGGCTCCTCCAGAAGCATGTAGACACAGGTAAATGCAAGACCACACAAATGCATAGACTCCCCAACACCTATGAATGTGCACAAGCGTATGCAAGCATATCTCCTACACACAAAATAATAAATAAAACAGAAAAAAGACGTGTAATTCATGAAAATATCTTACTCTCTGATGATTTTGATAGAAACAAACAAGAGAATCTACTTCTGAATCATGACCTAACTTGGAAATCTACCCATCTGCAACACCAGCTAGGGTTAATTCCTACTCTGCTTTTATTCATAAGGGGCATTCTTTATCTATCAGTCAGAGAAATCCCTGAAAACATCACTTGAGACCTGAGCTTGGCACAGTTCTGAAGGAGAGTGAAAACAGAAACTAATGACCTCATTTTTACCCTCTCTCACAAAAGGAAAACTACCCTGTCACACAAATGAGATAGGGAAGTGAGAAAGCATGACTTGTTGCTTAATGCTTCTCGGGGGTATTGTTCTGAATTCCACAGCCCTGCCTCTGCCGAAGGAATGCACAAACCTTATTGAGTCTCCAATCAAATCCTCTGCATCAATTCTAAAGAAGCCCCACTAAGTCCCAGTCCAAGTCAAGGGTTTGAATTTGGATCTGAAAGCAACTCCAAAATATACTCCTTGTTTTACTTCTTCCTTTGTAGAGCAAGCCAGTGTTAAAGCTTCGAGTGCAGTGCATAGTGGCCAGAAGATGTGGCTATGTGATGAGCAAACCAGTTTATCTTATCATAAACTCTAAATTTAAAATAAGTTTGTACACTCTTAAAGAATAATGATCAACAGAATTTGTCTTTCTAAAACAATTGATTTGATGCAGAAATTCTCTTAGTTCTTAGAAGCATGAAGTGAATGAAATCATAAGACAGGAGGAAGCTGTAAACCATATATCTGGGAGGCTACAAATAACCCATGGCATGGAAACTTTTGATGGAATAATAAAAAGAGATTAAAGAGTGGGAAATGACTTTGTAGGCCATCTAAATGTCTGCTCATTTCTTCATGCAGGGCAACCTTTGAAGCACTTAAAAAACCCTAGCTCTTTCATCATACACACAAAAAATTTTAATGTGTGTGTGTATGTATATTTCAGTGCCTTTGTGAAAATTATTCCCATGCATTTCCCTACTGCCTTCTCTTCTAAATAGTTTAGGATAAAAACAATGTATAAAGTATACTAGCTCTCACTTTAATTTCTTCTTTTCTAATCTTAAAGGTATTTAGTTCTGGAACTCATGAAGTTTAGTCATAGATCTTGTTTTCAGGCCTCACTTTATTCACATGACCTCCCTTTATCTGGCATAAGGATGACCAAAGCCTGTTTGCGAGTTTCTAGAGAAAGCCAGTGAGGAACCTGCACACAAACAAAACAAGAAATCACCAAAACCCTAGGGAAAGCAAGTCTAGCAGATGCTTGAGGGTAAAACAGTCTCTATGGCCAGAGAAAAAGAAGTGGAGCAAGGACTGTGCTGTGCTCTTGCCTCAACCTACTGCAAATGCACATCATGAATCTAGAGACAAGGTTGTAACTAAAATCCAACTCCTAAAGACTTGTACAAGACAAGGAACCACTTGGAACCTTACAAAGCATGATGCATAGAGGAGGAAGTTGTATTCCAAGTATTAGAGGCAGCTTTGTTCAGTTCAGCTTCCTAAGGCATATGTACTAGCTGTGTGAGAAAGGCAAGTGACCCTGGTAGCAATCTTGGGTGATGGTTTACTTTACGTGGCATGTAAATCTCTATATAGAAGACGCTCTGCCAGAGCCTGCAAAATCAACTACCTGAGAGCCTATGTGTGAAAGATGTTCCCTGATAGCTTTATAATGTCATGATAGGACTTTCATGGGTTTAAGGTCCTGAAATTGTACGTAAAGCAAAACCTGGGGAAAGAAGGTTTTCAGATTTCCTCATCAGAAAGTGGAGTCAGAGCTTGATATACTCAACCTAAAATGTCGTTTCAAGGGTGATGTAATGGATCATACGTTTCACAAGTGAAACTCGCATGGCCTGCTCTGTGACACATAACAGTTATGCAGCAAATAGAAGAGAGAGGAAAGTGGCAAAAAATATTTACCAATGAGGTTGGGATTAAACTTCGAAAGCGCTGGTCAAGATTCCCATGAAGTGTTCCTTTTGCTTTTGCACTGCACTGGCCATATTCTGATCATCTCTTCACTTGGTGCTGCAGCATTCAGTGATCATCTTAAGTAAAGAGCACAAGAAATAGATATTGAATCAAAGATACATTGGTTCACATACTCAGGAATCCAATAGAAACAGCAAACTGGAAGCCATTATATATATATTTTCAAACAGCTTGTAGGATAAAAGGAAATAAAAAGAAATTTAAAAAGAAAGAAAGAAAGAAAGAAAGAAAGAAAGAAAGAAAGAAAGAAGAAAAGCTAGAGAGGGAGAGAGAGAGAGGGAAGGAGGGAGAAAAGAATAGAGGGAGGGAGAGAAAAAGAATGGGGGAAGGAAGGAAGGAAGGAAGGAAGGAAGGAAGGAAGGAAGGAAGGAAGGAAGGAATCCTTGACAAGACATCATTTTCTATTGGCCATCTACTGCTGGGTATGTAGACTACTATTAACGGTAGTTTGTTCAAAGTTTGACTATGAGTCTCAGTATCTGCTTTAATATTCTGCTGGCTAGAATCTTTCAGAGGCCCTCTGTGGTAGGCTCCTGTCCTGTTCCCTGTTTTCTTCCTCTTCCAATATCCATCCCATTTGCCTTTCTGATTGAGGTTTGATCATCTTACCCAGGGTCCACCTTCTTGCTTAGAACTTCTTTAGGTGTACAGATTTTTAGTATGCTTATTCTATATTATATGTCTAATATCCACTTTGGGCATATTAGACTTCAGGGAATCTTATGAAAGAAGGAGATAGAAAGACATGGAGAGGACAGGAGCTCCACAAGGAGAGCAATAGAAACAAAATATATAGGCACAGGGGTCTTTTTGGAGACTGATACTACAACCAAAGGCCATGCATGGAGATAAACTAGAACCCCTACATAGATCTAGTCCATGGCACCTCAGTGTCTAAGTGGGTACCCTAGTAAGGGGAACAAGGACTGTCTCTGACATGGATTTAGTGGCTGGCTTTTTGATCACCTCTCCCTGACGGGGAAGCAGCCTTACCAGGCCACAGAGGAAGAATTTCACCCAATCCTGGTGAAAACTGATAGGCTAGAGTCAGAGGGAAGGGGAGGAAGACCTATCAGTGGACTGGGGGAGGGAGATAGAAGGAGAAGGGGGAGGAATGGTAGGATTAGGAGGGGATGAGGGAGGGGGCTACAGCTGGGATAAATATGAATAAATAAAATAAAATAAATATCTCAGCATGACCCTTGTGAGCAGTAGAATGTATAATAAATATTTGACAAGCAGTATCCCCTTTCCTCTGCTTTGAATTTTGGGGCGTTGAGCATTGACAATACCCAGCAAAGATCTGTATCCAACTCATGATCGCTTTAAGTGAAGGTTAAAAGATAGTGTCTGAGCACTTCTAGACTTCTATTTGGACAAGGAAAATTTAAAACAATATCCATCTTCTGTTCACAACTACTCAGGCGGAATGGTAGATATAATGTCAAATCTAAGTCCTAACACCTAATAAAAGCGACATTGGCAACATTACCTAAGTTCTCTGAGTTATTTTCTACCTAAAAATAAGGTATGTATACTGTACTAAAATGTGAGGATTAAGTTAGATAATGTATAAAAAGAACATATATAATAGAAAATATATTAAGCAAAAATGAATTTGCCTTTTTTTTTTTACTTTTGTTTATAAACACGTAAGCCCAAGTGAGTCAACAAACAGAGAGAATAGTCTCAGACTACAGCAAACTCCCAGTGGAGAATTCACCTAAGAATAATGTAGCTTATAATCGGGTCTCTGCAAACTCATTGAAACTCGGGGCATGTACTACATGAATATGTTCTGTTCGTGAATTACTGTATGCACATGACTGTTTTCTCTTCAAATAAATTATAAGCTTGTTGTGGGCAGAGTTTACATCTTTCAGTTTCACATATCTTTCAGTAAATGGCATAGCGCTTTGAGCATTACATTGTGAGTGTAGTAGCTGATTTGCTCATGGACAGAAAACAACTATCTAGGAAGGGAAAAATTGGAACCCAAAAGTGTTAAATTCCATGGTTAAGAGAATGATTAAGTTTATATCCAACTTTCTTGATTACAATATGTTTTATCTTTCTTCTCCTTAATGTAAACTACTCTGATCATTATAATTGTCAATGACATGTGCCTTTCTTATTTTAATAAAAAAATAAAAATAATTGAATCTCCTAACTGCTTTTAAGGAAAAGGAACGATAGCCATAGCATGTAGGTATATCTGATTGTCAATTTTTTTCTTTGTTTTAAATATGTCTCTCTAAAATTTAAAGCAAGGTGACCTCTGCTCAGCAATAAAACCAAAATTGTTATCTGTCATAAATGGATTTTCATATATAAAGTAGAAAGCTTTATTTGTAAAAAGTTGCAAGACTATGTATAATGTAATATGTAGAAAGGTTATGGAGAAGGTATTGTTAGGTTATAAGGATGAATGAAATACTAACACATGAGACTTGAAAGAGGATGTAAAGCTAATTGCTTTATTATCTTCAACTCTCATTGTTTCACTTTCCTCCCACCTCTCCTACCCTTCGTGTGTGTGTGTGTGTGTGTGTGTGTGTGTGTGTGTATACGAGCAAAAAATTGTAACTGACAACAAAAGTGGAAAAGCCCAAGCCAAGTTCCATGACTTTAAAATGGCCATTCTAACTGTATAAGAGTTCACTGAGGTGCATAGCATTTGGGACAGGGCAAGTGTTTGTTTAGCAGTTACCTTAAACTAGCTGTGTGATGTTTTAATTTTGAATTCATTATAGTAAACTTTTATTTTTATTCTTTATTAATTACACTTTATGCACTTTGTATCCCCCCTGTGGTTCTTTCCCTCCTCCTGTCCCAATCCCTCCCTTCCTCCACCCTCTGCATGTATGCCCCTCCCCAAGTCCACTGATAGGGGAGGACTTCTTTTCCTTCCTTCTGATCCTAGTCAGTTAGGTCTCATCAGAAGTGGCTGCATTGTCTTGTTCTGTGGCCTGGTAATGCTGCTTCCCCCTCATGGGGAGGTAATTAAAGAGCAGGCCAATCAGTTCATGTCAGAGACAGTCCCTGTTCCTATTACAATGGAACCCACTTGGATACTGAACGGCCATGGGCTACATCTGTGCAGGGGTCTTAGGTTATCTCCATGCATAGTCCTTGGTTGGAATAGCAGTCTCAGGAAAGACCCCTCTGCTCAGATATTTTAGTTCTGTTGCTCTCCTTGTGGAGTTCCTGGAGTTCGTCTCCAGATCCTACTGTTTCCCACTTCTTTCCTAAGATGCCCAGCACTCTGCCGAAAGGTTGCCCGTAAGTCTCAGCATCTATGTTGATAGTCTGCAGGCATAGCTTTTCAGAGGTCTTCTGTGTCAGGCTCCTGACTTGTTCCCTCTTTTCTCCTTTTCCTGATGCCCAGCCTCTTTGCCTTTCTGGATAGGAATTGAGCATTTTAGCAAGAGTCCTCCATCTTGATTAGTTTCTTTAGGTGTACAGATTTTAGTAGGTTTATCCTATAGTATATGTCTATATGAGTGAGTATATACCGTGTGCTTCTTTCTGCTTCTGGGATATCTCACTCAGGATGATCTTTTCCAGATCCCACCATTTACCTGCAAATTTCATGATTTCCTTGTTTTTTATTGCTGAGTAATATTCCATTGTGTATATATACCACAATTTGTGCATCCATTTCTCCAGTGAGGGGCATCTGGGCTGTTTCCAGCTTCTAGCTATTACAAATAAGGCTGCTACAAACATGGCTGAGCAAATGTCATTATTATGTACTTGAGAATCTTTTGGATATATGCCTAGGCTCTAAGAGCAACAATCAATAAATGAGACCTTATGAAACTGAAAAGCTTCTGTAAAGCAAAGGACACTGTCCTCAGAACAAAACGACAGCCTACAGATTGGGATAACATCTTCACCAACCCTATCTCTGACAGAGGGCTAATAACCAGTATATATAAAGAACAAAAGTTAAACAGCAAAAAATCAAGTAATCCAATTAAAAAATGGGGTACAGAGCTAAACAGAGAATTCTCTGTAGAGGAATATCAAATGGCAGAGAAACACTTAAAGAAATGCTCATCGGTACAAAGTCCCAATTTATTTCTAATATCAGAGATCAGACCTCTACTCTTGCCTGGTGCGTCTAAAACAAAAAGGGGGAACTGTAGAGAGCTGCGGAATGCTGTGCCTTAAAGATGGAGCTGGTTTCTGCCTTCCACCTTCCCGATGGTGAGTGCTCTCTGTCACGAACAATTCCACATTTGGCTAAGGCGGAGGATCTGGCTTGCTTCCATGTATGTGGACCTATCTGCATTGCCCACGTGGCATGCCTGGGTTGGCTACCCAGAGGCTATTTAAGCTGTGGGCTGGCTTTCCCCAGGGTCAGATGATTGTTCAAGGTTCCTGAATAAACTGCATTGAAAAAAAAAAAAAAGAAATGCTCATCCTCATTAGCCATCAGGGAAATGCAAATCAAAACGACCCTAAGATTTCACCTTATACCCATCAGAATGGCTAAGATCAAAAACTCAAGTGACAACACATGCTGGAGAGGCTGTGGAGAAAGGGGAACCCTCCTCCACTGCTGGTGGGAATGTAAACTTGTACAACCACTCTGGAAAGCAATCTGGCACTTTCTCAGACAACTAGGAATAGCGCTTCCTCAAGATCCAGCTATACCACTCCTATAGTAAACTTGTAAAGAGTTTTAAAACTTTGGCTTTTCATATCCTCTAACACAAAGGAATGCTCAAAATGTTGGGGTTTGGGTTGAAGTAAAATTGAAGTGCCTATCTCATGTCTACACTTGAAAAAGATTTTTTTTTCCAGTTCTGGATTTACCATACTCTATATGACTTATATTGTGTACTTCTAACTGATTCGAAATCATCTTTTCTTTTTTATTTTTTTTATTTCTTTTTTATTTATTGCAATTTATTCACTTTGTATTCCAGCTGTAGTACTCTCCCTCATCCCCTCCCAATTCCACCCTCCCTCCTTCTTCTCCTCCCATGCCCCTCCCCCAGTCCACTGATAGGGAAGGTCCTCCTCCCCTTCCATCTGACCCTAGCCTATCAGGTCTCATCAGGACTGGCTGCATTGTCTTCCTCTGTGGCCTGGTAAGGCTGCCCCCATCCCTCAGCTAGCCACTGAGTTCATGTCAGAGACAGCACCTGCTCTCCTTCCTAGGAAACCCACTTGAAAGAAATTTTTCTTATAGTGAAACATGGCATGGCTTTATCTCTTAAAAATTCCCTTACTATCTGCAGTGAAAATTAATAGGAAAAAAAATCCTCTAAAAATGATTTTCGGAACCAGGCATGGGGGTGCATGCCTTTAATCCCAGCAATCAAAAAGACAGAGGCAGACAGATGGTGGTAAGTTTGAGGCGAGCCTGGTGTACAAAGTAAGTTCAGGACAGCCAAGATTTAGAAAAACCAAATAATAATAATAATAATAAAATTAAAAAATGGGACCTCCTGAAACAGAAAAACTTCTGTAAAACAAAGGACACTGTCAACAGAACAAAATGACAGCCTACAGACTGGAAAAGGATTTTCAGCAACCCTACATCTGAGAGAGGGCTAATATCCAGAATATATAAAGAACTCAAGAGGTTAAACAATAACAAACCAAGTAATACAATTAAAAAAAATGGAGTACAAACCTAAACAGAGAATTCAAAACAGAGGAAAATCGAATAGCAGAGAAACACTTAAAGAAATGCTTAACTTCCTTAATCATCAGGGAAATGCAAATCAAAATCACCCTGAGATTTCAACTTATACCCATCAGAATGGCTAAGATCAAAAACTCAAGTGACAATACATGCTGGAGAGGATGTGGAGAAAAGGGAACCCTCCTCCATTGTTGGTAGGAATGTAAATTTGTACAACAACTTTGGAAATCAATCTGGTACTTTCTCAGACAATTAGGAATAGTGCTACCTCAAAACACAGCTATACCACTCCTGCCCATATACTTTAAAGATGCTCCACCATTCAACAAGGACATTTGCTCAACAATGTTCATATCAGCTTTATTTGTAATAGCCATAATCTGGAAACAACCTAAATGTCCGTCAGTTGAGGAATGGGTCCAGAAATTGTGGTACATCTACACAACGGAATAACACTCACCAATGAAAAACAAGAAAATCATGAAACTTGCAGGCAAATGGACAGAACTAGAAAAGATCATCCTGAGTGAGGTAACCCAGAAGCAGAAAGACACACATGGTATATACTCACTTATAAGTAGATATTAGACACATAATATAGGGTAAACATACTAAAATCTGTAGCCCTAAAGAAGCTAAACAACAAGGAAGGCCCTAGATAAGATGTTTAATCCTCATTCAGAAGGGCCAACAGAAAAGACATCAGAAGTGGGAGAAGACAGGGAACAGGACAAGAACCTACCACAGATGGCCTCTGAAAGACTCTACCCAGCAAGGTATTAAAGCAGACACTGAGACTCAAAGCCAAACTTTGAGCAGAGTGCAGAGAATCTTATGGAAGAAGTGGGAGAGAGAAAGACCTGGAAGGGACAGGAGCTCCACAAGGAGACCAACAGAGCAAAAAAAGAAAAGAAAAAAGAAAAAGAAAAAGAAAAAAAATTGGGGCTTAGGGAGCCTGCAGAGACTAATGAATCAACAAAGGACCATGCATGCAGAGGACCTAGGCACCCTGCTCAGATGTAGCCCATGGGCAGCTCAGTCTCCATGGGAGTTCCCTAGTAAGGGGAGCAGGGCAGTCCCTGGCATGAACTTGATTTTCTGTTCTTTGATCAGCTCCCCCTGGCAAGGTGGCCTTACTAGGCCACAGAGAAAGAAGATCCAGAGACTCCTGATGAGACCTGATAGGCTAGGGTCAGATAGTAGGGGAGGAAGACCTCCATTATCAGTGGACTAGGAGAGGAACATAAAGGGAAAGAGGGACGGAGGGTAGGAGTGGGAGGAGATGGGGGGAGGCTATAGCCAAAATACAAAATGAATAAATTGTACTTAATAATAATAATAATATAAATATAAATATATAATAATAATTATAAAAAAGAAACAAAAAATATTTCAGCTGGTCAGTGGCACATGCTTTTAATCAAGCAATCAGAAGTCAGAGGCAGGCAGATCTTTCTGAGTTAGAGGCCAGCTTAGTCTACTGAGAGAGTTCCGTGACAGCCATAGC
This sequence comes from Meriones unguiculatus, assembly GCF_030254825.1. NCBI lineage: Eukaryota > Metazoa > Chordata > Mammalia > Rodentia > Muridae > Meriones > Meriones unguiculatus. The sequence goes on along the minus strand of NC_083364.1, from coordinate 53,470,640 downwards.
TACACAAAGAAGCCCTGTCTCAAAAAAAAAAAAAAAAAAAAAGAATGAGAGAAAAAGAAAGAAGGAAGGAAGGAAGGGAAGGAAAAGAAAAAACTGTCAACCCCTCTGCACTTATTTATTTGAACACAGAAGACTACAGTCGCTTAGTTTTGAAACCTTGTCGTCTTTGATAGGTGGTACTTCTTCAGAGCCTACCTAGGTGGGCATGTTTTTACCAGTGCCCTGCCTCCCACTGATTTTCTTCCTGGGTAAAGCAAACATTCTCTCTAAATCCTTTGTTCATTTGCACACCTGGATTTACCACAAATTTCCTTTCAGTGTTGATGTTTTTCTTTTAACTTTTTCATATCTCATAATTTCTTCAAATTATAGATGTAAATTATGGCGGTGGTATGTCTTAATTTCATGCCAAGGAAACGTTATGGTCCATAGCTCTGACTTCAGAGCAGGCCCTAATGAGCAAGTCTAAGCTTGATACAGGTAGACTCTTGACCCAGGGTTGTGACATGACCGGCTAATCAAATAAGTATGAATAATCAGATGGTCCTTCCCTGGAATTTGAATTAAGAAAGTGACTCATAGACTCAGAAAATAAAAATTGCAAATTGTGGAACCAGGAAATGGAACCAAGACTTTGCTACAAAATACAAAGTGATTATAAGGAGACCCCCCAGACGTAAAGAGCAATACCCAAAGCAAAACCAACACAAAGAGAGACCAGGGTGAAGGGATACGCGTGTACACAATATGGTTCAAACGTGGCAGCATGTAGACACATACAGGGCCTGGGCCGTTCTTGCAGAACAGTGGTGGCGACAGCTAAGAAAAGACTTGGATGCCCTGCTCTGCATGTTCTGACTCCACGGGGATACTTCACTCCCTGAGAGAGGTCTGACACATGCTGCTGAGTATATGATGCTCATCAGCTTCTAATTCATTAAATTATCTTTACCAGCAGCTTATAAGCATCTTAAGAAGGCCATGCCTTTCTTCTCTTTTGTTGTCTTTCACACAAACCCCTAACAATGCTTGACACACATTACTCACTGATTGATTCAAAGCAACTTAGAGATGCTACAAATTAGGCTTCATCTCAAGTAAACAAGGTAATGATTCCAAGTCTTGCTTCAGCTTAAAACAGAATGCAGCTTAATTTCTAAATTGTTTACTTTTCTCTTTTTTTGTCAGTATTTTTAAGGACTGACAATAATAACTCACTGTGTAGCTGGAGCAAAGTATCAGGAGAGTTTAAAACATAGGAAGTTGAATTTGATAAGTGACAAGAACTTGTCAAAGTTTGTTTATGACGAGATGAAAAAATAAAGTGTCCTTCCAATTATGAGGAGACAAAGACAGTCATACATTGTATTTTATTATCACTTCCCACTACTTAATCTTTCAAACAGATGCATGCCAAATACAAGTTCAGACTTTTTAAATTGAAAGAAAAGATAATAGCACAAAATGAGTCAAATATGCCTAGCATAAGAAAATTTCAAAATAATTCTTTGGTGGTTTCAAATGCCACTGAAATACAGAAAACAGGATGGAAGGCCTCTGTAAGTCGGTATGTAGTTATTAAGTTATTTTTCGGTTACCTTATTTTAAGTGAGTAATTCTAGCCTCTTTGAGTTTTATGACAGGTCATCCTTTTCATCCCTTTAATCACTGTGGCCAGTCTTTTCTGAACCAAGCAATTTCTCAGCACCCTTCTCAGGTAATTTCCCTGACTTTAAAATGCCTTGTGTTTAATGACACAATGAACCAAAAAGATCAAAGATTTATTTGGCTCTTGTTGGCTTGTATCACAGCTGTGATAGAGTGTTCTGGCGTATAGACAAGGAGGAAGCAATAAATATAGCATGTCTGACCTTCAGGAAAGACTTTTTATTTTATTACAATGTTCCTCCACATGCCAGAAAGCTAATTGTCTTCATTACATGAGACTGGGATACACTAGGCCTCATCCTTCCTCATCAATTCCCAGAGTCTTATACTGAATAGAGACGCACTCCTCTTGAATATTGCTCTGCCATTGCGGTAGGTCGGCGCGTGTTCTCTCTGGTGATCTACTTGTTTGAAGCCTCTTAGGTGTCTTTTCTGTCTTATCGGTGACTGGACCAGACATTATTCTATTGTTACCATGCTTGGCATTTAACTCAGAGCTTGCACTTGTCAGGTGAGTGTTCTACCACTGAGCCATCCCCCTAGCCTCAGGAAGTACTTTTCTTACCTGGATTTTCCCATGTTCTTTTGGACACTGATGTACTATTTTTATTCATATAGATTTATTTATATGTGAATGGAAGAGAATATGTGTATGTGTATGTGTGTAGTGTGTGTGTGTGAGAGAGAGAGATAGGGGAGATGAGCATACAATGAAAAAAGCACAAGTTCTCAACCTCTCTGATAGTGAACTCAGAAATTTAATAAATAAACCGCCCAATTTAATGATCAGAATGTGTTTATTATCTTCTCTAGCACCTGTATCAGTCCACTTTGATAACATCCAGGTTTCAAGGTAGGCTACAGAGAGTCTCCACAGGTGAGATAATGACTAGTGATTTAGGAAACCATGGTTACCATATTGACTTTATATTTGTGAACAGTCAGCAAGGTACTATTCTTCCACTCAAATAACATATATACAAGAACACATGCTCCACATAGCTCTCTAGGAACTTGCCTTCTGCGGTTTATAATATAAAGGAGTTAGGTTTGACAGCGCCAAAGCTCTGGCCATCTTTAGATGAATATTATTTCTGACTTTATGAATAACTGAAGCCAAAGACGTTGTGCCGGGATACTATAGAATCTTTTCATGGATATTTCTCCCCTTGCTCCCAGACTGGTGCATTTCACTTTGCAATGATCACAGATTCTCAAGTGAAGCTAGTACTTCTAGTGATTAGCTATTTACACTGAACCTCTTCAGCTAATCACAGAGACAGTATGTCTGTTAGCATGTCCCACTGAAACTTGTGTAAGCAATATTCTTGGAGGTGCAGAAGCATATGTGGCTGCAGATAATGTCCACAAGCTTGTAGGGAATCAAGCTTCACGGCCCCTTCATGGCCCTATTTATGGTGGGCACTGTTTATACTTTTTGGAACTCAGAACCCACAGGCTGGCTTTAAGAGAGCTTTCCCCATTCACTCTGCACTAATGATTCTTATCTAGAACAATAAGTGAAACCTAATTTCCCTGTTATGAACTGAGTACTAAAATGAAACTTTGTGGAAGCTAGCATAATATAGACTGTGTGCACTAATAAGATTTTATTATGAAATAATTACAATAGAAAACAGTCATAATTTGCAAAAGTGGAAATGTGAAGCAAGAGATTGGAAACTTTGTGATAGGGGCCATTTGGTTTTTCATTTGCCTCTGTTTCCTGAGAATAAATTTAATACTGTATGTGAATACATATTACATATTTTTGCTACAGTGATATTTCACACAAAGTTAATTTGAGAGAAGAAAATATTATAAATAAAGCAAATCTATGCTTTTTTTTTCCATTTTAAAGGGTAATGAATAGCACTTCTTGGGCTTATTTAAGCTTCCTGAATTTTCAAACATATATAGAAGGATACATTAGCATGGATGTGGTGATGCATGATGGCTGATATGTTGAAGATATCTGCATATAGGAGAGAAATTTAAAAAAGAACCCTTATTTGAAAAATCAGTTGCTAACTCTTCTCTTAGCTCCTATCTATTCTATATGGTTTTCCTTTAACATTTATAAACTTCCATGTTTAGGATTCACTAATATTGCCTCCAGATAGTGATAAACTCTGTCATATCCTATTATAGCTCAGGTAGGCAGAGAAATGACCACAAGAGACTGAAATAAGAGAAGTCATATCTCAAAGTACTGTGTAAAATACTATGTAAATATGACTGTTAACTCTGGAAGAGTTAATCCTGAGTACACGTGTGTGTGTCAATGTGCATGTGTGTGAATGTGCATGTATATGTGGATACGTGTGCACATGTGTGCGCACTCACTATTGAATGTGTGTGAGTGTGCATGCATGCCCAATGTTTATGAAGAGAAATATAGAAAGAAAGAAGTAAGACAAGAAGAAGGATGCAGGGAGACAGAAAATCAGGAGAGGGAAAACAAAGACGTTAGATCATAATAAGAAAGTTTAGGTACACAGAGATAGTGACTGTGATTTTGACCCTGTTGCCGGTAACTGGTAAGGGATCATTCAAATCCACCAAAGCCCTTTATTCTTCATGTGATGAAAATACTTTAAAGTTATTAAAGTTAGATTTTGCTCACATGTTAAAACACAGGCACATAAGATTTCAGAAAACATAGATTACATATATATTCTACGTAAAATATGAGATGACAGAAAACGGTTATGAAATAACGTGACTTTATGAATCTAATGAAGACAGCCCCTCCTCACTCTCATCTTTCCAGACCTTCACTAACAAAAGTTTACTTGAAACAGCGAAATCAACCTGCCACACTCGTGCTCATGACATCTTCCTCATGTTTGTGAAGCAGTAAGGTATTTGAGCCGCCATCCCTAGTCTCTGCTCAAGACGGTCTCATAACATAAGCGGCCTGATGGAAGCTTACTTCGTGTCATGTTTTCCAAACTTTTGTTCTGTTTAAAATGGCCCCCAGGTACAGCACTGAAGTGTAAGCCAGGGTTTCCAAGAACAGGAAGGTTATTTGTGTGTTATACGCAAAGCTAAGCTTCGTTCTGACTGACTTCTAAGGCTGCAGCCTGTGGACTCAATGGTAATAAATCAACACACACTTTCTAAAAGTATTTTAACAGGAAGAATGAAAGAACACCTAAGACCAAGTTATGCTGGTAAGTAAAGTAATAGAGGCCCCAAAGCACACAGGAATCCAATCTTATATTTCCCTTATAGAGAAACGTTGCAGTAGTCTCTAATTTAGTGCTTGTGATAAATTCACAGAACATGGCATTTCAAATAATGAGACTTGGCTGTATTTGTTATTCAGCTATGCACAATTTATCTGAAGTAATATGTATAATATATGAACATATTATGTAACACATACTCCTTAACATAATTTAACCAAGAACATTAAAAAGACTGATTGATAGATAGTGTTACAAAATAGCATGTGTCAAAGTAATTAGGAGTCAAATATCTGGAACATGGCCTTGAAACTAAAATTAACAGAGAAAGCTGTTCAACAGTAGGGAGTTGTAGACTCCTTGCTTGCGCCTGTCCATCAGCCCAGGCTCTGTTTCCTGTACACTTCTGATGACTAACGAATTGTGATTGCTAATGATGTCGAAATGACATTTGGAGAAGCTTTGCCATGTGTAGAAAAGCCAAAACTGACTAACTTAGGGTGAGTTAGCCTAGGAGATGAAGCCAGAACATAGAATTAAACTCATGATGTTTAGTAATCTGTTTAAACTATTTTATCACATAATTCAGGAAAGTTATTACTTTCCCATTATAGCCAATGTATAGATCATGGAAATATGGTAAATATTAAAACTGTAACCACGAACTTCTAAAAAATAATCTCAATTATTTCCTGTTATTGCTGTGTGGCTCCCCTAATGTAAGGTAGTTTTCATCAGTATAGGTATTGAATTTTTGGGTAAAAAGATAGGAAGGTCTTCTTTTAATAGACTTGGAATCTTCACGCTATTTAGAACAACAGAATATAATATTAGTATATGTTCATTGGAGTGATTTTTTAAATTTATTATTTATTTATTTACAGTTTATTACAGTTATTTATTATAGTTTATTTATTACAGTTTATTGACTTTGTATCCAGTCTGTAGCCCCACCCTCTTCTCCTCCCAATTTCACCCTCCCTCCTTCATCTTCTCCCATGCCCCTCCCCAAGTCCACTAATAGGGGAGGTCCTCCTCCCTTTACCTCTGACCCTAGCCTATCAGGTCTCATCAGAACTGGCTGCAGGGAATCTTATAAAAGAAGGAAGAGATAGAAAGATCTGGAAGGGGCAGGAGCTCCACAAGGGAACAATAGAATCAAAAAATCAGGGCACAGGGTCTTTTCTGAGACTGATACTCCAACCAAGGACCATGCATGGAGATAACCTAGAACCCCTGCATAGATGTAGCCCATGGCAGCTCAGTCTCCAAGTGGGTTTCCTAGTAAAGAGAACAGGGATTGCCTTTGACATGAACTCAGTGGCTGGCTCTTTGACCACCTCCCCCTGAGGGGGGACCAGCCTTACCAGGCCACAGAGGAAGACAATACAGCCAGTCCTGACGAGGCTGTTAAATAAATGTTGTTATCCTGTTTTAGCAGACAGTAGCAGAATGGGCATATGTCTTGAGAACAGAAACTTCCATTTACATCTTTAGGCTGGAGATCAGTCTATAATCCAGGAATCTGCTGGCAGTTTCATTGTCATGTTGACACAATCTCAAGCCACCTGGGAAGAAGAAACCCCAACTGAAGATTTGTCTTGATCAGATTGCCCTGTGCTCATGCCAGTGACAAGAGTGTTTTGATGGGTGATTCATACAAGAGGTCTCGACCCTCTCTGGGTGATATCATTCCTAGGCAGGGAGCTCTACAGGAAAGCTAGCTGAACATGAGACAGGCAATAGACTTGTAAGTAGCATTTCCATGCTTCTACTCCTCTCTTAAGTATCATCAATAATTTCCCTAAATAACAAATCATGACCTGGTTTAGTTGTAAACTAAAATAAACCCAAGACTTTGAGGAATTTGTTCTTGTTTAATTCTGTTGCTGTGATAAAATTCCTCTTCCAGTATTCTCGGAGATGCTTGGTGACAAATCACTCACTGAAGAACTGTTGGCTCCTGAGCCCTACTCCCAGCTATCCCGATCAGTAGTCCCGGACAAGGCCAACCGAGGTGGTTTCATTTAAATCAGCAACAGGAGACAATGTTCAGACAGCACGCTGGTACAGTACTGATATATGAACTCATACAGATTCCCTCATTAGCAGTCCCTCTTATGGTTAACACATGTTTTCTAATTCCTGCCACCTGGCTATTTCTAACACAGCTTATAATTTTAGAAAGGTACGAAGTAAGTCCAAGACATAGCACACTGTGCTCTAATTAAATGGAATTCGGAAGATACAGCCAGATTTACTTCCATAAAAACAAATATTTAGTCAGCATTTACTATCAATTAAATTTGCAGGTGGCATATTGGGTGTGTAGGTTTCAAGACTGAGAGGAAAAGATCTCTGTTGTTTTTTTTTTTTTTAAATAGCAATTCCTAATTTAAAAAAAAAACACACTCTGACTAGAGCTGGTGCAAACTAGGTACTGAAGACTTCTCAGTTTTGGGAGAATAATATCAATTGTTCGCCACATATCAGTTTAACAGCTGAAGTTTACCGTTTGGCCTCCAAATTATCCCAACAACTTTAGGTATGTGTGTCATATTTTATTTCTTTCATCCTTTTGAACTGCAATCACCTAATTGTGCTAAGGGTGTGTTTAACAAATCATAGACGTATCCAGTGAAATTGAATTTCTAAATTTCAAAAAGTTTTTTTCTGGGTTACTTTTCAAAGATAAAATAATGACCCAAGCCTGGTGCTTGTCTTTCAAGATGTGGTTTGCTTTACTCAAATTTCCATAGCTGGGACTGAAATCTTTATTCTTAGTAAAAGATTTAAGAAACTATTGGTAAAAGAATATAAAATCCACAATCTTTTCCTCCATTCTGACTTTTTTTTCCACCGAAAATCAAATCTATTAAATTAGAGCACAAGAAATTTTACATTTACGATTGCTCTTAAATGCAGTGGGGCTTCACCCAAACAGCATGCTTTTTGTCAGACAGTCATTTCAACATCCTGAAAACAGAGCAAACGGCTCCACTAAAAAGCCATTGCAACTGCAAATGAGGAAAACGGTGTCTCCTGGGCCAAGTCTGTGATCTGTAACACTGCTCGCTCGAGTAAGATGAAGATAATGCTGTTGTTTTCATTTATGCTTCAGACATGACCAGTTGACCTTAAAAATACCACGTAAATGCCACAGAAAGAGCAACAGCCTAAATTCTAAAAGAAAATGATTTCAGCTTTATTTTTGTAGCTTCAAACAGCGAATGCGGTAGGTCCAGGGTGATAAGTCACTGTTGAGACACTGAACTGATGAGGATACGAAAGAAAACAGAAAGACAACTTCGGTATCTACGGGAAAGCAGTTACCTGTCCTGATCCAGAACCGCAAATCACCCTTTGTTCTCACCTGATTTCTATTTTACAGGAGCTTTAATTCCAAAAGGTTTTTACGGGAGTTTTGATTCCCAAGTGTTTTACTAGGCCTGCCTGGAAGATCAAGTTTCTTTTCCAAACAAGATCAGATACAATGCTCCCGGTATCCTCCACACAGCTCTGTGCTAACCCAGGGAATAGCAATGCAGTGAGACATACCTCATCCCACCTTCCCTGAGTGACAGAAAGGCCAATTCCTGAAGCAATGCAGGTCCATCATACCCCTTTCCACCTCATTAAAAATATAATTCAGTTGTCACAGTAGACAGATATCAATATGAAATACAGGCAAAGTAGTGGCTATCTCAAAGCCTATATAAAACACGAAAAAAAAGAAAGGAAGGAAGGAAGGAAGGAAGGAAGGAAGGAAGGAAGGAAGGAAGGAAGGAAGGAAGAAGAAATAATGTTCTGTAGGAGAATGACTCCTTTTCATGCACATATGCCAAACTATCAATTTGAACTTTCAAAATATTAGTTGATATTTTAGAATATTTCTATGTTTCTCTACCATAAACCCCAGTATATCCTAGCAATCAGAAAGTGCCTCATGGTGCTTTTCCCATTCTATTCCATGCAAATTACTGTAAATAACATTTTAAAGATCCTTGTGCTTGTATATGCCTTGCACATTTCATTTTTAGCATCGAAATAAATTTATAGATAATTACTTGAATTTTTCCCACATTTAAGGAAAATATGGAAACAAAATAATCCTACATTTTTAACATTGAAGTATGTTTTAAAGTAAAACTTGAAATATGGCACTGTAATTACACTGACATTTTTTGTAAGTGATAATACATGATAACATATAATTGAACGGCTCCTCTACCACAGGACTCACAACTGAGGAAAAAGACAAAGAGCCTAATTTTTTTCCCTGACTAATCAGGTTGATGTTAATTAAAGAAGAGTGCAAGATAATGACTTCTCATTACTACCTGATAGATAGAAATAGATTATTTTTATTCTAGGTAAAATAGCAATTAAGTTACTTTTTCAAAAAGGATGTATTTTCAGAAGGCTTTCTTCTATAATTGGTGAAGCATTAGGATAAAGGTCTTTCTGAAAAATCAACTACGAAAATGGGTTTCATCAAAGGCTGTTTATTCTTTAGTGTTTTGTCACATTGTGAGGGATATGAACGAAACAAAAGATGGTGTCTGAACAGGCAGTAATCAGAACAAAATTGACGTGCGTTATTCTGTGGAATGTTCACATTAGAGAACACAGTCTGACGAAGTAATTACAATACAAGTTCAAATCCCAGTTTCCTCAGCAACTAGTTCTGTGGCCAAAATCAAGGGTTTAAATGTCTACAAAGCTTGACTTGTCACCTGTAGAATTTTCACATGACACATTTGCCAAATGTAGTGACACATGCCTATAATCTCACACTTGGGAAGCTGAGGAAAGAGGTCTGAGAGATTGATTCCAGCCTGGGATAAGTACTTTATTTTTATTTTGTTCAAGAAAATCTGAAGGGCTGTTTGAGACTTTGTCTCAATGAAATTTTTCTTCAAAGGTCCATCTGAGTATTAAATACCTACATCTCTCTATTGTACAGAGTTAGAATGAGCTAAACAAATGCTAGCAGTGATACCGGCTTCCTTCACCCATATAACAAGTCATCACAGACCCCATATGAGTTAAAACAATGATTTTGTGACAGTCCAAGCAGGAGCTGTTTGTGATTTGGGCAAAGTCAGATGAGTAACCTACTGAGGTCCTGCACAGAAAATGGTGCCATCAGCAGAGGCTTCAGCCTTCTCTACAGCTTTGGTTCATTCCTGGGTTCACTAGGTGGAATCCAGCCCCTTACAGATGAAAGACTATGACTCTGTGACCCTTGAAACTAAAAGGCTTTTCCTGGTCTCTCCCATGTGGCGCTTCTGGAATGTGATGGTTTGTTTCACCAAGGCATAGGAGAAGGCATCTGCTGCTCCCTCTCCGTGATGTCTCTGAATTCTAAATTCTAAATCGATTTTACACAGTGTTCATCTCATTAGGCCAGAACTTCCCAGATAATCATTTGATTAAGTTAAAGCTGGTTGATAATAGACCTTAATTACAGCATTTCGCTGCTACTCCCTTCATCTTTGCAGTTCTTACCTGTGCTCCTGGGTAAGGGTTTACAACAGGGCTAGGAATGGCAGGCCTACCTTGAAACACCAGCACTATCACTGCGTATTCACCATTGTTGCTTGTACTAAACAGTAACAGATTGGTTCTTATAATGCATATAAAGGTGTGATGCAGATAGACCTGCAATATTCTTTAGGTACCTACAATTCCAAATAACACTAAGTACACATTTAAGAGCAATGATCTAGCTTCTCCTTTTTATCTAGTTGTCCAAAGTTGCTTTGTTCAAGTATTTACACTGGGGTGAAGAAAATAGCAGCAATAAAGAAAAAAACTAAAAATTTAATTACTCAAATACAATATTAAAAGCTCTTGTTCTTAAGTTTAGGTACAAAGGCTATATGAGGAAGAAAATCTGCAACCAGAGGGACTTTTCCGGAATGATTTAGGAAAATAATGCTTTTCAGCACTCTTGGGTTGCCAAAGAGAACTATTACCTAGAAAATCAAAGCCAAGCAGGTGTGAGTACATGCAGCCTGCTCTGCAAAGTGTTTAATACTGCATTCTGAAGAGAAAGGGGGAAAGGTTTGTAGTCATTTTGATCTCAAAAACATCTATTAAGAGGGCTATCTTTTTGAAAGGAATGTGACTGCTATCAAAATATAAATGGATTAGAGCATATTAACAGAAGAAAAAACTGATGAATCTAGGGGTTATAAAGGAAGGGCTCTTATGCGTGATTACCTGACAGTAGCTATCACTAATGACTCCAAAGAACCAGACCCTTGCCTAAAGCCCACTGTAATCCGAGGCTCAGTCTGGCATTGCTCTTGCTATCGGTCTGCAGCCAGAGGCTATTGCTCCACAACATCTGACCTCATTCTGCATGCTTTTGTCTTCTAAAACTTCCCCTTGCATCAACCCTTTTTAATCTACTTATAGTGTATTAGCCAGTGCGCATTCTCTACTTATGCATTCTCATGTTTCAGAATAAAGATTCTCTGGAGATACTCTCTCACTGCCTTTTGTTCCATTTCTACAGACTGACACCTTGATCAAAATTATGTATTAGAGAATATATATATATATATATATATATATATATATATATATATATATATACTCAAAAGACCTCACAGTGAAGGCCTTATGTTTGTTATAAGTACACAATGTGTGTGGAAATTAGTGTCTTTTATGGGAAAGAAATTAGTCCAAATGAAATAGCCTTTCAAAAATTTCTGTATGAAGAAATAAATGGTAGAACTGTATAAATTCTTTGTACAAAATTAGGAAAAAGATTAATTTTCAGGTACTAAGTGCATGCACGTAAGAATTTTAGGGAGAGATAATCAGGTCAAAAGTACCTTGTAGAAGGCTAGGGGAGAGCTCCATGTGTAAAGCATTTGCTTTGCCAACATAAAGACCCTGAGCTCAAATCCCCATAGCACAAGTAAAGCCAGACACTGCACTGTGTGTATGTAATCTCAGTGCTCTTGTAGTGAGCTGGGAGGAAGAGGCAGGGGAATCCCTAAAATCTTGACTGTCAGCTAGCCTGGCACACACAGAGAATAACAACACTAAAAAACTCAATCTCAAACAAGATGGGAAATGAAAACTCCCAGAAGAGACTGTCTTCTGATCTCCACACTCATGCTCTGAAACATGTACACCCACATTTACACAAATCCACAAACACACATGCATACACACCTCTACACACATCACACACACACACACACACACACACACACAAATACAAATATCTATATCAAAACAAAACCCAAAAAGGAGAGAGCAGAGCCACAGAATAGTTTACAGTTTTGCTTATGTCGAAGAAAACAGAATGTGGCCAAGTAGAACTCAGGGTCAATGAGAGTGAGCTGCATACTTTACCCGTAGGCATGTTGGCTGGGTCCTCTTTCCACCACAATTCATAATGATGAAAATTTTCCTAAGTAAATAACCCTTCTTTAGTGACAGAGTCTCATCAAACCAGGATCACCTCAGAGTAGTGCGTAGACCGCTTCAGGGGCTTCGTGAAGCAGGTAAGAGTTAGGCAATATAGATATGATGTTAACATGACACATATAAAGAAACCCACTTAAGTTTGTAATGCCGTGAGAACTCAGAGATGAGTATAGTCATAGATGCTGCTGTTGAATATTCATGGTCATTGTTATTAAATCCAGCTACCTAACCACAATTTGCCCTTCTGGATCTTCCTCTGGGCATTGCATCCTTAGAAGACATGACCCAGGAAAGGATGAGAGATGATTCTGTGGGATGCCACTATGAACAAACCCTAGTTTGTTATTATTGCTCTTTCTAATATTGGCCATAGTGAAGGGAGAATAGAACAAGAAATTTTAGAAAAGAATTAAAAGAAATATATGTGTGTGTTCTATAAAAATGCGTGTGAAAAAAAAGTGTGTGTGTGGCAAAAACCTAGTTGAACTAAGTAGTTCACACAGAAAAATGAAAATAAGAAAGTAGGGTTGGATTTGTTGAGAAGGGTGATTCTAGCATGAGAGGGAATGGGATGAGAAGGGGAAGGGGGCTTTAAATGACTTAATGATTCATTATATTAACATATGAGACTGTCAGACAAAAAAATTTTCACCTTGTAAATATGTATACTAATGAAAACTTTGATGCCCATTTCTTCATCTCTGTAGCTGTCATTGGTAGAATAGTGACATCCTCATAAGGTCTGTCACTGAAAAGGGAAAACCAGACAGTCCAGACAAAATCAAGGACAAGGACGTTCAAGTGGGGCATCAGCCAGAATTACTGGAATCACTTGAATTGTCAAGATCATGATGCCAGGGTAGAAAAACAGATCATCTTCTCTCTAATATGGTCAGAAAGGGATGCAGTGCTGTAACAGCAAAAGGTGAATTTTTGGCTTTAAACATTAAGGAAGGGGGCACTAGCCAATGAGTGTGAGTGGATACATGGTACAAGACAAAGAGAGGAAAACACCAAATGGTTAAGACAGTGTGTTTTCATCCTAAATGACACTTGTGTCAGACTTGCAACCTGATAAACTAAAAATAGCACATTTGCATAGTTTCTGATGGTCACTTTATGGTAATTTGTAAAAGAAGCAACATAGTACTATCATAATTCCTTAGAAAATTATATATATATTATTGCATTTTAGTAAAAAAAAAATACTTTTTTTGGGAAAGTGGCAAAAGATAAAATGGGAAACTGGGACAAGGGAAAGTAAGCTGGCTCCACCTATTCTCCCATTTAAAAATCAGTATTCCCATCTAGGATGAAGAAACTGGGTTAGCTATAACTAATGATTACTTCAAAAACTCTGCATCAGCACCCTATAGTAAATTCAAGGCGAAGTTCGGTGCCTACAGCTGTCTCTTCCTAGAAGACTACAGGAGTATCAAATTTGCATGCAAAGTATTTCAAAGTATAGGTTGGGCTTGAAGGGGTGACTTTTTAAAATTTATTTATTTTTATAACTTACCATTTATTCACTTTGTATCCCAGCTGTAGCTCCCTCCCTCATCCCCTCCCAATCCCATACTCTCTCCCTCATCTCCTCTCATACCCATCCACAAGTCCACTGATAAGGAAGGTCCTCCTTCCCTTCTCTTTGATCCTATCAGGTCTCATCAGGACTGGCTGCATTGTCATCCTCTATGGCCTGGTAAGGCTGCTTCCCCATCAGGGGGAGGTGATCAAAGAGCCAGCCACTGAGTTCATGTCAGAGACAGCCCCTGTTCCCATTAGTAAGGAACCTACTTAGAGATTGAGCTGCCATGGGCTACATCTGCAGGGATTCTAGGTTATCTCCATGCATGGTCCTTGGTTGGAGTATCAGTCTCAGAAAAGACCCCTGTGTCCAGATTTCTTGGTTCTGTTGTTCTCCTTGTGGAGCTCTGTCCCCTCCAGGTCGTTCTATCTCCCCCTTCTTTTATAAGATTCCCTGCCTGATAGGCTAGGGTAAGATGGAAGGAAAAGAGGTCCTCCACTATCAGTGGACTGGGGAAGGGGCATGGGAGGAGATGAGGGAGAGAGGGAGGGAGGGAGGGAGGAAGGAAGGGAGGAAGGGAGAGCAGGATTGGGAGGGGATGAGGGTGGGGCTAAAGCTGGGATGTAAAGTGAATAAATTGTAACAAATAAAAAATATATATTAAAAGAAGAAAAATGGTAGGGAGAGAGATCAATAGCTAAACAAGTTTTAGAAGTGCTCAATTAAAGAAAGTTACGCTGAAAAAAAAAAAAAGATTCCCTGCACTCTGCCCAAAGTTTGGCTATGAGTCTCAGCATCCACTTTGATACCCTACTGGGTAGAGTCTTTCAGAGGCCCTTTGTGGTAGGTTCCTGTCCAGTTCCCTGTTTTCTCCCTCTTCTGATGTCCATCCCTTTTGCTTTTCTGAGTGAGGATTGATGATCTTACCTAGGGTTCTCCTTCTTGCTTAGTGTCTTTAGGTGAACAGATTTTAATATGTCTATCCTATATTATAAGTCTAAGATCCACTTACAATTGAGTTTATACCATGTGTGTCTTTTTGCTTCTGGGATAACTCACTCAGGATGATCTTTTCTAGTTCTCACCGTTTGCCTGTAAATTTAATTATTTCCTTGTATTTAATTGCTGGTTATTATTCCATTGTGTAAATGTACCACAATTTCTGATGAATTTCCTCAGTTGACAGACATCTGGTTGTTTTCAGATTCTGGATATTATGAATAAAGCTGATTGAACAAATGTCCTTGTTGTATACTTGAGCATAGTTTGGATATATGGCTAGGAGTGGTATAGCTGGATCTTGAGGAAGCGCTATTCCTAATTGTCTGAGAAAGTGCCACATTGATTTCCAAAGTGGTTGTACAAGTTTACATTCCCACCAGCAATGGAGGAGGGTGCAGGGGGTGACTCTTGAAGGCCGACAGTCCTAAAACAAACTACCGTGCCACCTAATAAATCCCATACGATTGATCATGATAAGAATCAAAACTGTTAGTTGAGTGTTCCGCTGAGAAGTTCCAATCACTTCTCGTGTACTACACTAGTGATTCTCTCTGGCCAAGATGGAGACAATTAACTTTAACATTACTGTTTAGAAAATGTGTACAAAAATATCTAGACTACCATTCATCACATTGTAACACTGATATATACTGGAGATGTACATCCAATAATGGACAAATGACCTCACAGACAGCAAGAATATCTCTTATTACTCAAGAATACAACCCCAACCCATATATTTGATTGATCAGTAAGGCAAATATAGGCAATTCAGTGATTTCAGTCTGCATAAATGCTACTTTAGGAAGAAAGGTTAAAAGGAAGAAGACTGTTAATAACTGAAGATGTTTCATTTTCATATACCTTTAGATTTATAGAAATGAGTAAACTTGGCTTTATGGACACATTGTTCCATTTTTTCAATTGCAAATATTTATATTTTGGGTGTGCACACATGTGGAGATCAGCGGATAACTTTAAGGAGTCATTTCTCTCCTCCTACCATGAGAATCCCAGGGGTAAAACTCTATCATGAAACCTGGCAACAAGTGCCTCTCCTCACTGAGTAACATTGCCATCCAAATCCTAAATGATCTTTTACTGAATACTCTTTTTTTCCTATTGGCTCCAAGATTGAAATATAGTATAAGTCAATTTTCTAAGTATTAGTTAAAACTTACCTAGTAAAAGTTTCAGAAAAGTAACTGATATAAGATGATTTATATTCCATTCTGTCTATCTATCTATCTATCTATCTATCTATCTATCTATCTATCTATTTTGCGATAGCATCTTACTCTGTAGCCCAGGCTATCCAAATGCTCACCAGGACCCTTAAGCCTCTTACGTGCTGGAATTATACATGTGAGCTATTGTGCACAATTCCACTTGTAAAATTTTTGTTATTTTTAATAAGATAGCATTGATAAATGTAGGCTTAGAGATGAATAGTTATTTATTCACAAAACAAATAGCAATTGACTATCATCCATTGAAAAATATATATATATATATGTTTGATTAATATATTTATAAGCCATAATCATCAATTTGCTGACACATGCATAAATGCAGTCTTAAAATGTTAGATCATCAGTCTCCAGACAGGGATATTAGAGCAACAGTCAACACATTTTCTACAACACAGGAACTTTCTGGGTCAACCTATGCTCCAACATAAGGAGAAATTGTTTCAGAACATCTAGAGGGCAAAACCTGTCCAGGGAGTCTTCCCTGTGAATCATCTCAGCTCATGTCCTTTGTCAAAACCTTAAATAAATTAAGTGTTTGGCCGCCTATTAAGTAGGATGCACCAAAGGTAATTGAATGTGGTAATCGAAAATTTGTTAAACCTGTCACCGCACATCATTATCTTCTCTAAATCCAGCACAGCACAATTAGCTTACAGCAGTTAAGAGTTGAATCAAGTCCACTCCATGTTTGGGTGAGTAATGCATACTTCTTGGTAAATTAATTAGACTCAAAGTAGATGAGCAGAATAAAGGGTGCCTGCTTCAACAGTGAAAACAAGAGAGACCCGGGATTTATGGAGTGCCAAACCTATTTTCTAAAGCAGCGTGGGCTAAATAGCCTCCATTACAGCCTGTTAACCAGCAAACATGTCACAGAGCAGGCAAGGGCCTAAAAATAAAACTCTGCTTAACACCGTTCCCTGTCTCGTAATTGATTCCTTCGAAGTGGGTAACCTGATGTGTAGCCATTAATGAGTGATGGATAGCGTCTGTTTTCCCTTGCCGCACATGTGGAGGGGAACTGTGATAGAGAAAACGCGACAACCTACTGTCCCACAAAAGTTACAGGAGAAGATCTACGGGGCAAAGTTTCCCTGTTCAGTATTTTCCTCAAAACCCCACTATTCTGACTCATATTTTTCAATAAAATTACAGTTGCAACAATGATAAAACTTCACTACAGAATTTACAGAATGAGGAGGGGCAAGATGGCGGCGCCGGGAGGACTCTCATTCTGAGCAGCAGCACAGCAGGATCAGCACAGTGAACAGCAATCAGAACTCTCGGCCATAAAACACAGTCATTGTGTTTCCCAGGTGAGAGGATACCCCACGGTGGGGGATTCAATCAGCTTTTAACTCACCCGGCTAAACCGCGGAAGAGATCCCGGTTCCGCCAGACGCTTGGCTGCCGGCCGCCAGCCCCAGCCCCAGCCCAGAGCCACAAGCCAGTGTCTCTGGTCACGGTCCCAGACTGAACCTTGGGCACCACACTATCAGAGACTGGAATTTTCAGTCGAGAGATAACCCCAGGGTACAGGAAACGATTGGGACCGGCCTTAGGTCACCCAGACATCCCCTGGAAAAGACTCGGGCGGGTTCCACGGGCACCCCAGGAGCCAGCCCAGAGCCAGAGCAGGGGACCCAGGTTCCAGCACAGAGCCCTGCCTGCCTGCGCGCCTGATTCGCCGCCAGAGATAGAAACGTCTGGTCTGATCTCAGAGCACTCAGCTCACCCCCAACCTGAAAAGGTCCCCGGAAAATTACCCAGCTGAGGGAAGCACTCAGGCCCCCAAAAGCCGCAAAGGCAGACACAGGCAGTTTCTGCGCACCAGACAGCTGGCAGAGACTGAGCCGCCCTCACACAGCTGTGCTCCAGGCACAGGCAAATTTCTGTGGCCAGCCAGCTGGCGGACACTGAGCAGTGTGCACCAGGGCAAAAAAAGACACTAGGAGTCCGTGTCTCCAGAGAATCCACGGGGAAGGAAGGAAACTGTACTGATCTAAATCACCCAATCCTTCCCTAGAAAAAGTCTAGTAGTCTAGTGGGGCCGAGGCGCCAGCACTCAGCTGTGCTCCAGACACAAGCACAAACAGTTGAGGCGCGCCTGATGTCCAACTGGGTCACAGCAGCTGATCATTAAATTTGCAACAAGTAACCCAGAAACAGGGCAGCTGCCCTCAGGACTTCCCTGGGTGAGAGGAGAACCCTCTCGACTAACAAAGACCACAGTTACCACTCAGGTCTATATCCTTGAGGTGAGCAACTCCTGAAAAAACACCAGCCATCCAGGGACTATACCCAAAAAGCTGAGAAGACATCCTTCAGGAAAATCCAGCTTTCTGCAAAGGGGATTCTCTCCACCACAGGATCCCCAGGAACCACCAGAAAATAACCCCAAACTCCTAAGATAACACAATGGGTAGAGGCCAGCGTAAAAGCTCAAGCAACAAAAGACAGAGCAATATGGCATCTCCAGAACCCAGTTACCCAGGGGCAAGTAGCCCTGGACACCCCACCATAACTGAAATCCAAGAAGATGACCTAACAAGTATGCTCATGAGGATGATAACAGAGGAAACAAATAAGATTCGTAAAGACATAGAGGAAGATAAACCCAAACAGAATATTGCCATCCGTAAAGAAATAGAGGAAGCTGCAGCCAAACAGTTTATGGCCTTTAGAAAGGAAATGCTTAAAACACTGAATGAAATGAAAGAAACAGAGTTGAAGGAACTAAAAGAAAAACAGGAAAGTACAATCAGACAGGTGAAGGAAGTAAACAAAACAACTCAAGACCTGAAGATAGAATTGGAAAAATTAAAGAAAACACAAATGGAAGAAATAATGGAAAGGAAGAATCTAGGGAAGAAAACAGGAACTACAGAGGTAAGCATAACCAACAGACTACAAGAGATGGAAGAAAGAATCTCAGGTGTAGAAGATACAATGGAAGAAATCGATGTATCTGTCAAAGAAAATGTTAAATCTGAAAAATTCCTGACAAAGACCGTCCAAGAAATGCAAGACAATATGAAAAGACAAAACCTAAGAATAATAGGTATAGAGGAAAAAGAAGACTCCCTTCTCCAAGGCCCAGAAAATATTCACAACAAAATCATTGAAGAAAATTTCCCCAAGCTAAAGGAGAGGCCAATTAGAATACATGAGGCCTACAGAACACCCAGCAAATTTGACCAGAAAAGAAAATCCTCCCGCCACATAATAATCAAAACAATAAGTATACAGAACAAAGAAAAAATACTAAAAGCTGCAAGGGAAAAAGGCCAAGTAACATATAATGGCAAACCCATTAGAATCACAACTGACTTTTCAACAGAGACTATGAAAGCCAGAAGGGCCTGGACAGATATCATGCAGACCCTAAGAGAACACAGATATCAGCCCAGGCTACTATACCCAGCAAAACTCTCAGTTCTCATAAATGGAGAAAACAAGATATTCAATGACAAAAACAAATTTCAACAATACCTACAAACAAATCCAGCATTACAGAAGACACTGGAAGGGAAAATACAACCCAAGAAAGCTAGCTACATTCAAGAAAACACAGGAAATAAATAACCTCACTTCAGTAAAACAAAAAGCAACCAAGCACACAACCTGATGACCACAGCCAACATCAAAATCAAGAGATCTAACAGCCACTGGTCATTAATCTCTCTCAACATCAATGGACTCAACTCTCCAAAAAAAAGACACAGATTAACAGAATGGATACATAAACAAAACCCAGCAATCTGTTGCATACAAGAAACACACCTAAGACACAAAGATAGACATTACCTGAGGGTAAAGGGTTGGAAGACGACTTTCCAAGCAAACGGACCCAAGAAGCAAGCAGGAGTAGCCATTCTAATATCTGATAAAATAGACTTTCAACCAAAATTAATCAAAAGAGATGGGGAAGGACACTTCATACTCATCAAGGGAAAATTCCACCAGGAAGACATCACAATCCTGAACATATATGCCCCAAATACAAGGGCACCCACATTTGTGAAAGAAACATTGATAAAATTTAAAGCACATATAGATCCACACACATTAATAGTGGGAGACTTCAACACCCCACTCTCAACAAAGGACAGGTCAACCAAACAGAAATTAAACAAAGAAACAATGTCTCTGACAGAGGTCATGAATCAAATGGACCTAACAGACATTTACAGAACTTTACACCCAAACACAAAAGAATTTACCTTCTTCTCAGCACCTCATGGAACCTTCTCCAAAATAGACCACATAGTGGGTCACAAAGCAAGCCTCAACAAATACAAGAAGATTGAAATAATCCCATGTATCTTGTCTGATCACCATGGAATAAAGCTGGACCTCAACAATAACAGAAATAACAAAAAGCCTACACACACATGGAAACTGAACAACTTGTTACTAAATGACAGCTGGGTCAGGGAAGAAATAAAGAAAGAAATTAAAGTCTTTCTAGAAATCAATGAAAATGAAGACACAACATACCCGAACTTGTGGGACACAATGAAAGCAGTGCTAAGAGGAAAGTTCATAGCACTAAGTGCCTTCAAAAAGAAATTCGAGACAGCTCATTCAAGCACCCTAATGGCTCACTTAAAAACCCTAGAAAAAGAAGAAGCAGACACACCAAGAAGGAGTAGACGGCTGGAAATAATCAAACTCAGGGCTGAAATCAATCAATTGGAAACAAATAAAACAATTCAAAGAATCAATGAAACCAAGAGCTGGTTCTTTGAGAAAATCAACAAGATCGACAAACCCTTAGCCAGGCTAACTAAAAGGCAGAGAGACACCACCCAAATCAACAAAATCAGAAATGAAAAGGGGGATATAACTACAGACACTGAGGAAATCCAAACAATCATTAGGACTTACTTCAAAAGTCTATATGCCACAAAATTTGAAAATCTAAATGAAATGGACAATTTTCTTGATCGATTTGACTTACCAAAGCTGAACCAGGACCAGGTAAATCAACTAAATAGACCTATATCCCCCAAAGAAATAGAAGCGGTCATCAAAAGTCTCCCATCCAAAAAAAGCCCAGGACCAGATGGCTTCAGCGCAGAATTCTACCAGACCTTCAAAGAAGAGCTAACACCAATTCTCTTCAAACTATTCCACAAAATAGAAACAGAAGGAATATTACCAAATTCATTCTATGAAGCCACAGTCACCTTGGTACCTAAACCTCACAAAGACTCAACAAAGAAAGAGAATTTCCGGCCAATCTCCCTTATGAACATTGATGCAAAAATACTTAATAAAATACTTGCAAACCGAATCCAAGAACACATCAAAGATATTATCCACTATGACCAAGTAGGCTTCATCCCAGGTATGCAGGGGTGGTTCAATATACGGAAATCCATCAATGTGATCCACCATATTAACAAACTGAAAGAAAAAAACCACATGATAATCTCCCTAGATGCTGAAAAAGCCTTTGACAAAATCCAACATCCATTCATGTTCAAAGTATTGGAGAGATCAGGGATACAAGGCACATATCTAAACATAGTAAAGGCGATATACAGCAAGCCTATAACCAACATCAAACTGAATGGAGAGAAACTTAAAGCAATCCCACTGAAATCAGGGACAAGACAAGGCTGCCCACTCTCTCCATATCTCTTCAACATAGGGTTGGAAGTCCTTGCTAGAGCAATAAGACAGTTGAAGGAGATCAAGGGGATACAAATTGGAAAGGAAGAAGTCAAATTATCACTATTTGCAGATGATATGATAGTATACGTGAGTGACCCCAAAAACTCTACCAGGGAACTCCTACAGCTGATAAACACCTTCAGCAAAGTGGCAGGATACAAAATTAACTCAAAAAAATCAGTAGCCCTCCTGTATACAAAAGACAAAAGGGCTGAGAAAGAAATTAAGGAAACAACACCCTTCACAATAGCCACAAATGATATAAGGTACCTCGGAGTAACCCTAACCAAGGAAGTCAAAGACTTGTATGAAAAAAATTTCAAATCTCTGAAGAAAGAATTAGAAGAAGATATGAGAAGATGGAAAGATCTCCCATGCTCATGGCTTGGTAGGATTAACATAGTAAAAATGGCCATCTTACCAAAAGCAATCTACAGATTCAATGCAATGCCCATCAAATTACCAACACAATTCTTTACAGACCTGGAAAGGAAAATTCTCAACTTCATATGGAATAACAAGAAACCCAGAATTGCTAAAACAATCCTCTACAATAAAAGATCTTCTGGAGGTATCTCCATCCCTGATCTTAAGTTGTACTATAGAGCAACAGTTTTAAAAACTGCATGGTACTGGCATAGAAACAGAATGGTGGATCAATGGAACCGAACAGAGGACCCAGAAATAAATCCACACACTTATGGACACCTGATCTTTGACAAAGACGCCAAAACCATACAATGGAAAAAAGATAGCATCTTCAACAAATGGTGCTGGTCTAACTGGATGTCTACATGTAGAAAAATGAAAATAGATCCATACTTGTCACCCTGCACAAAACTGAAGTCCAAGTGGATCAAAGACCTCAACATAAAACCAGACACATTAAATCGGCTTGAAAAAAAAGTGGGAAATACCCTAGAACTCATTGGTACAGGGGGAAACTTCCTGAACAGAACACCAACAGCACAGGCTCTAAGAACAACAACCAATAAATGGGACCTCATGAAACTGAAAAGCTTCTGTAAAGCAAAGGACACCGTCATCAAAACAAAGCGACCACCTACAGATTGGGAAAGAATCTTCACCAACCCTTTATCTGACAGAGGAATCATATCCAGTATATATAAAGAACTAAAGAAGCTGAAAAGCAGTAATCCAAGTAATCCACTTAAAAAATGGGGAACAGAGCTAAACAGAGAATTCTCTGTAGAGGAATACCGAATGGCAGAGAAGCACTTAAAGAAATGCTCAACCTCATTAGCCATTAGGGAAATGCAAATCAAAACAACCCTGAGATTTCACCTTACACCCATGAGAATGGCCAAGATCAAAAACTCAAGTGACAACACATGCTGGAGAGGTTGTGGAGAAAGAGGAACCCTTCTCCACTGCTGGTGGGAATGTAAACTTGTACAACCACTCTGGAAATCAATCTGGCGCTTTCTCAGACAACTAGGAATAGCACTTCCTCAAGATCCAGCCATACCACTACTGGGCATATATCCAAAAGAGGCTCAAGTACACAAAAAGGACATTTGCTCAACCATGTTTGTAGCAGCTTTATTTGTAATAGCCAGAAGCTGGAAAGAACCCAGATGCCCCTCAACTGAAGAATGGATGCAGAAATTGTGGTACATCTACACAATGGAATATTACTCAGCAATGAAAAATAAGGAAATCATGAAATTTGCAGGTAAATGGTGGGATCTGGAAAGGATCATCCTGAGTGAGTTGTCTCAGAAGCAAAAAGACACACATGGTATATACTCATTCATATAGACATACAACATAGGACAAACCCACTAAAACCTGTGCATCTAAAGAAACTAAGCAAGAGAGAGGACCCTAACTAAAACGTCCAATCCCCATCCAGAAAGGCAAAGAGGATGGACATCAGAAGAAGAAGAAAACAGGAAACAACCTAGGAACCTACCACAGAGGGCCTCTGAAAGCCTCTGCCCTTCAGACTATCAAAACAGATGCTGATTCTGATGGGCAACTGTTGGGCAGAGTGAACGAAATTTTAGGTAAGAACTGGGAAATAGTAAGAGCTGGAGAGGACAGGGTCTCCACAAGGAGAGCAACAGAACAAGAAAATTTGAACATAGGGAACTTCCCAGAGACTCATACTCCAACCAAGGACTATTCATGGAGATAACCTAGAACCCCTGCACAGATGTAGCCCAGGGCAGTTCAGAGTCCAATTGGGTTACATAGTAATGTGAAGAGGGACTACCTCTGACATAATCTGATTGGCCTGCTCTTTGATCACCTCCCTCTGGGGGGGGGGGGGAGCAGCCTTACCAGGCCACAGTAGAGGACAATGCAGCCACTTTTGATGTGAACTGACAGACTAAGATCAGAAAGGAGCGGAGAACCTCTCCTATTAGTGGACTTGGGGAGTGGCATGCAAGCAGAGGGAGGAGGGAGGGTGGGATTGGGATGGGAGGAGGGAGGGGCTTATGGGGGGATGCAGAATGAATAAAGTGTAATTGATGAAAAATTTAAGAAAAAAGGGAAAAATAATTTAAGAACCTTAAATGACTTTCAAAATTGGAGGAAAACATGGAGTTAGTCAATTGGCATGGAGCACGTCTCGCCCCTGGGGGCAATGGTCTCCTGAACCTACTCAGACCTCGGACACCACCACTGCTAGTTCTAGAACTGACGCAGGATGTTCCAACGAGGGGTTAAGGCTTCTCATAATATTTCCTATAAGCCCACACCTGTTTGTCTATATCCCCCATTTTTATTCATTATTAGCCAGATAGAGCCAAGTAATTGTGGTAATGATACTTGCTTTTTTGCCCAATGCTGGAATGCTAGTAAAGTTAGGTATGCCCTGGTTACTCGCATGCCTCACTGGGTGCCTATGCCCATTGATGCCCCTCACGCTATGACTCTCTTCAGACAGAAAAGGGATCTTGGAACTACAGCCACCATTGTTACTACCATCTCATTGACGGCTGTTGGAGCTACCACCAGGGCATTAGCCATGAGTCATACTGGGCAGACTGCTCAGACCCTGAATAATCATTTAGCCAATGTAGCTCATGCCTTAGTTGTACATAAAGGAATTAATGCTCAACTAAAAGGAAGCTTGATGGTGTTCAATCAGAGGATTGACCTCGTGCAGGAGCAAATTGATACCCTATGGCAAATCGCTCAACCTGGCTGTCAATGAAAGTATGCTGGACTTTGTGTCACTAGCATACAACATGAGAATTTTTCCTGTGCTGCAAATCTGTCTAAACAATTGTCGAGCTATATTTTAGGTAATTGGACTGGAGAATTCGATACTACGATGGAGCAGCTGAGAGTGGCCATTGTCACAGTAAATTCTACCAGAGTGGACGCAGGACTAGCCACAGGATTATCATCATGGATTGCTGCAGCCATGAATCATCTGAAGGAATGGGCGGGCATGGGAGCGTTAGCAGGCCTTCTGGTGTTGGTCTCCTTGGTTTGCCTGTGGTATATATGCAAGATTAGAGTCTCACAACAGTGTGATGCAACCATGATCGTTCAGGCCTTTACAGCCATTGAAGCAGGACATTCTCCCCAAGCATGGTTGGATACCATAAAAAGCTAAAATGATACGCTCAGGATGCGAGGCTAAGCACTGCACTCAGGGTCAGCCGCTTTGGACCCAGAGAAGAGCATGTCTGATTGCATGCGGGTTGATGCCCCAGGTCCCGCCTCTGAGAAAAAGGTATCGGACGGTCTGATGCTCTTTGGGTGGATGACACCTAAATGAACATCTGTACAAAGTCCCAATTTATTTCTAATATCAGAGATCAGACCTCTACTCTTGCCTGATGCGTCTAAAACAAAAAGGGGGAACTGTAGAGAGCTGCGGAATGCTATGCCTTAAAGATGGAGCTGGTTTCCGCCTTCCACCTTCCTGATGGTGAGTGCTCTCTGTCACGAACAACTCCACATTTGGCTAAGGCCGAGGATCTGGCTTGCTTCCATGTATGTGGACCTATCTGCATTGCCCCCGTGGCACGCCTGGGTTGGCTACCCAGAGGCTATTTAAGCTGTGGGGGCTGGCTTTCCCCGGGGTCCGAGGATTGTTCAATGTTCCTGAATAAACTACATTGAAAAAAAAAAAAAAGAATTTACAGAATGATAGAAAATGATTTGAAACAATTAATACAGATTTATTTAGCAAAAAAAAATAAATAAAACTGTAATACTCTACACGGTACATTTACATAAACATTCATATAAGGTTTTAAGCGAAGATGTATGTTTTGAGAATAACCTGCTATACATATGATTAAATCATATCTAAAAAACAAGTATATGTGTGACATATTCAGAAAA
The DNA here is from genome assembly GCF_030254825.1 of Meriones unguiculatus. Taxonomy (NCBI): domain Eukaryota; kingdom Metazoa; phylum Chordata; class Mammalia; order Rodentia; family Muridae; genus Meriones; species Meriones unguiculatus. Next base: position 53,444,532 of record NC_083364.1, on the reverse strand, counting down.
TTGTGAAATAGGGAAGTTAGGACAATTGTGTGACTCCTAGGGATAATGATGCAGTGACCCACATGATAAAAAGATAAATGTCTTTGACCTAAGGTCATCTAAATTTTATGTTCAAGACATAGAATGTGTACCTATCTATTATATAGGCTAGAATTTTTGTCAATTTGAAACTAGAAATAAATCTTATAAATATTATGGGATGCCCACATTTTCTACTAATGTTATCTACTTCTCTATCATGGAATCTGAAGAGTAAAATCTGTAATGTTTTGCAGGCAGTGTGGTTTTGGTCTTGATCAATATTTTTCTTTCATTGATGTTAAGTTTTAAAAAAGATACACATGGAGAGAATGGGCTTGAGTTTCTAAAAAACAGACTATCTTGATTTCATGTAATTAAAAATGTTGAAGATTTATTTTCCCCAGCATTCCTCCTCTCACTTTTTGGAACCCCCGTATCTCTGTCATTTCAGCATATTTTCATCACTTCTATATGTTTGGACATTTCCACGGATTGCCTTCTCTGCTGGTCATTTCCTGCCACCTTAGAGTCAGCCTCCTTAATCTCACCAACAATGTCTGCCAATCTCAGTACAGAACTGATTGCATCTGGGATACTCTCCCAGAGATTGCTGAGCTCAGCCTTCAGAATTCTTGTTGCTTGCAAAAACAACATGCTGGGTCCTAGAAAGCATTAAAATGTTTTTCTGATTTGTGCTTTCGATAGTTGTTGAGTCTTTAAGTTACAGTTTTATCAGCAACTACGTGGTTAATTTGTTTTCAAATAAATATATAGATATTTAGTTGTTATATATTGATAAATAGATTCTTTAATCTGATGAGTGACCCTGAATAGTTTATATGGATGGTAGAAAATATTCCTGTGATTTGGATTGTTGTTGCAGAGAATCACATTTGTATAAACATATATATATATATATATATAATGCATATAATGCATATATAGTATGTCCCATTTTTCACTACATATAGTGTTCCCATTGTTTCACTTATTTTAAGCATTTCCCTTGTAATTTTGAAAAATAAACATATTTAAGTGAATAACATTACTCTGGAGTTATTAATTTTCCAATACTTCTCTTTCTTCAATGTCCGTTTATGACATAGAATCTCTTCTGATATCTAGCCGCGCTTGACTTGTCCGTATTATTCAGTTGGTTTCACCCTGTCATGACCCTCTATTGAAATCATGGAGAAGAGACATTCAAGGTGTGTAGAAGGACTTTATAACCTTAGATGGCTTCAGTAGCCTATAAAAACAAAATCAATGCCTAAATACAAAACCTATTTGGAAAAATCTTACAATCTGTATTTTTACATTAACGTTTGAATAGTTGTGTCAAAGTGTTAGTATATAATCTTATTTCTAGTTACTTTTAATAAAGTAATCAATAATTATTTGTTGATGGTCTGGGCCTTACCTGGATGTTTCAAATACTGTTTTAGTATTTAAATAACAGACACTAGCATCACTTAATTTTCTCATCTATTAGAGGAAGGATATAAAATAGATGTACAACTTAAATAAGATGCAAACTGATGACAAAATGAGCCAAATATTTGCAAATTAGTTCTAGGTCCCATTGTTTATGGCCAGCGAAGTCCTTTTCAAGAGTATAAATTTATAACCGCAGAAACACAAATATGCCCTGATCACATACTCTCCAAGCCATCACACAGACCATGAAAAACTGCAAGAAAAGAAAAATGCTATAATAGTAAATCCAGACCAGTCACATTTTCCAAGCCCTCAGCACTAGAAAAACACCCGTGCTTTGCCTAAGGAACATGAGCACAATGTAGATCCTGAACCATCAAAATCCGTACAATCTCTGAACCTCAATATCCTGTCAGACCAAGAAAGATGAGGAGTGATAAATAAGTAACAAGGTGATTTTTCTCACCTCTCTTAATTTTTCCAATTACTTTTAATGAAAAATTTCAAAAAGATAACAAAATCAAATAAGTTAGTGTATACCTCTCAAAGTTCCTTCATCAACATTTTCCATATCGCCTTCATCATAGAGCTCTTCACCTGGCTGTTCTTTTATGTATGCATCAGCTTATACTTACTGCACTTCCAAACAGGCTACAGGTGTTAGCACACTTCTAACACACTTTAGCACATATATGCACTAAAAGTGGTGTGTGTGTGTACATGCACACGTGTGTGCACGTACATTAGCAACAGTCCAAGGAAGTCATCCTCTTAGGTTGCCTTTCTGGTCATCTTTGTCATTTCCAAAGACAATCACTTGCTCTGATTTCCTACACCAACATTTAGGAATGCAGATGGTTAAGTAATTTGAACATTTTGTTTAAGGCTTCTTTCCCTCAGCACATTTTTAAAATTCATTCTTTTGTTAGGTAAATGCGTTCTTTTTCTCTTTATCAGGAATAGTATACCATTAGTCATTACGGTATAGTCAGTTTTTTCCACGTTTATGTTGGTAATTTGTTCACACCTTTGGACTATTGATGTTCCAGAAACATTCCTATACCATCTTTACTGTGTGAATGTTTTGGATTCTCTTGGAGTAGATGTGGTGAGATAAAGAATAGGCATCTCTTCAATTCCCTGAGAAACTGGAAGACTAATGTTTCAGACTCTCACCATCAATGAATGGAGACTCCAGGTGTGCTGCATGCTCACCAAATGTGCTATGTGTTTATCTACGCACACACACACACACACACACACACACACACACATTCAAATGCTTTGTGTTGTGTCTCCTGATGAGGGACACTGCCTGAGTCTGTAGTACTGACACAGTGGGTACTACAAAAGTTTAATGGAATCAAGCATCAAATGGTAGAAAAATGATTAAAACACTACAAAAGCTCTGCGTGGCATTCAAGGCCTGAAAGAAGGTACCTTAGGAAAGAAAACATTCCTAGAGAGAAAGGTTGTCTCTCTCTTTCTCTGAGGCTGGCCTTCAGAGGCTGTTGGAGAATGAAGGGTAGAAACTTCTCTTGGTTCCTCCAGGATAACTGGAGCGCATGGTCAGCATGTCCCAGTCTATAGGTATCATTGCATGAAGGAATAGTGGCATGGTGTGGGTGGGGAAGAGTTGTGTCAGCCATGACATGGCTGGCTGTGCCTTAGCATGAGAGTCCTTCAGGTCCAGAATGGGTTTGTGGAAGGAACAGTAGCAGTGGGAGAAGCTGCTGTGTCAGAAGGAAAATGGTAGTGGGCATCTGGATTTATAGCCCCAGAGCTTAGTAAGTAGGTCACTGTTTTTCCTGCCCAATGACTTTCATCAGAAAGCTGTTTTAAGAAGAGGCTGAGAGCCCAAGCCCTCTGTGGTTTGTGCCCTCCAGATCTACAGTTGAGGCAAAGCCATGCTGGGTAGTGTCCCAGTTTGTTTTCAGCAAGCCAAGACTGCAAGAGGGCTCCTGGCATTGACAACATGCCTACAGCGCCTTCTGTTGGAGGCTCAGAAATATGGGAAACCGGGCGGGCGGAGGGGGGAGAGTGTTACAGAGCTTGCGCTGAAGGGAGAATTTGGAGGTGAAAGGTAGGAAGTTGGTAACTGGTAAAATAACAAATAGTGTCCGTTTTTCTTTGTGCTTTTTTTTCTGTAATGGTCTCTCTAAAGTGCCACTTCGAACTTTTGTTCTTCAGGAAATCCACTCTTAGCACTTTGATCTGGCATGTGCTTCATCTGGGACATGGTCAGCTGCGAAGGAGAAGTGTACCTCACTTTCATCCCCTTCCAAATCTGATAAGCAAATGAAAATTCTCAATAAAGTAAAGCATAGAAAAAACAAGAGCATTACCAAACGTTCTAAACAGAGAGGTAGCTTAAAACTACGGAGATAAAAGGCAGTGAAAAGGCTGTGGAGAGGATCTGGGCCCAGAAACCTTGCAGGACTGATATTGGTGCTTTCCATAAGGCAGGAGTTCACACGCCAGACTGAATGTCTGCCCTCTATAGAGCCCAGAAAAATCTAAGAGTGCAATTTTACTTTGACTATCCCCAAAGGTCATGAAAATGTCAACTTTAAATATTCCTATTCTTAAGGATGTGTTTCATACTTTATTTTTCTAGAAAGGGTAACTTACAATTTGGGAGACATAAAACAAATGTTAGACCTTTCACAGAAACAAACTGAAAATTTTCTAACAACTTTGCATCAAACATCTAAGAAAGAAATCACAAAATATATAAATGCATGCATTATTTATAATTATTATTTATATTTATTATAAACAGTGGGACACTGCAACGGCCCTAAGTTCAGAGAACTTTCTGCCTGTGCCCCAGCTTCCTGGCTCACCTGGGCTAGAAACAGCAAGCTCAGCACAGACAAAGGACCCAGAAAAACTGAACAAGACAGAGGACCCAAGTTCCATTGTTCTCCTTCCCATGGAGCCCTGTGGGCACTTGAGCAGCTCTAGACTCAGAGATCTTTCTGCCTGCTCCCCAGAAGCCTAGCCCACCTGGATCAGAAATAAAGAGCCCAGCACAGCCAGTGAACCCAGCGGAGCTGAGCCAATTGCAGAAACTAAATCTCATTCTCCACCATCTTAAGGAAGCCTGTGGGCCACTGGAATTATTATTTTTTATTATTATCATTTATTACAATTTATTCAATTTGTATCCCAGTTGTGGCCCCTTCCCTCATCTCCTCCCAATCCCTCCCCCCTCCCTCTTTTCCCCCTATACCCTTTCTGTAGACCACTGATAGAGGAGGTCCTCCTCCCCTTCTCATTGCTAGCCTATCAGGTCTCATCAGGACTGTCTGCATTGTCTTCCTCTGTGGCCTGGTAAGGCTGCATCCCCCACGGGTAGGTGATCAGAGAGCATTGCCACTGATTTCCTTGCTCCCCTTACTAGAGACCCCAATTGGAGACTGAGCCAATGGGCTACATCTGAGCCAGGATTTTAGGTCCTCTCAATGCATTGTCCTTGGTTGGGGTATCATTCTCTTCAGGGCCCCCAGGGCTCAGTTTTTATGGCTCCATTGGTTTCCCTTTTGGAGCTCCTGTCCTCTCCAGGTCTTTCTATCTCCTTCTTTCATAAGATTCCCTGTACTCTGCCCAAAGTTTAGCTATGAGTCTCAGCCTCTGAGTCAGTACCTTGATCAGTAGAGTCTTTCAGAGGCTGTATTATTTTAGTATGAAGTCCTGTACTTGTTTATAGTGTGTGTGTTTGTGTGTATGTGTGTGAACAGAAATGACACTTTCTATTCTTTGAGTTTTAACCTGTTAAAATAACATATAACAAATATTGAATAACAAAAGATTTACTGCCTCAAAGATTATTTAGAGCATCTCTTTACCTCTAAAGAAAATCGCCTTCAAATTAATGCAGATTAATGATCTTTATGTTTTGTTTTGTTTTGTTTGTTTTGAATGCATGAAGAATGCTTTGTATGCAGTCTTACAAATGAATACTCAGAGCTAGCAATGCCAAACAAATCTGCCTTTACTGGAATTAGACAGGTAAGGAATACTTGGTTTAAGACTCTAGTCATGGCAGCTCAGTCTCCAAGTATGTTCACCAGTAAGGGGAACAGAGGCTGTCCCTGATGTGAGCTCTGTGGCTGGCTCTTTGATCACCTCTCCCTGATGCTGAGAAGGGCAGCCTTACCAGGGTATAGAGGAAGACAATGCACCCAGTCCTGATGAGACCTGATAGTCTAGGATTCTAAGGAAGGGGAGGACCTCCCCTATCAGTGGACTGGGGAAGGGGCATAGGAGGAGAAGAAGGAGGGAGCTACAGTTGGAATACAATGTGAATAAATAGTAGTAAATAAAAAATAAATTTAAAAAAAGATTGTTGCTGAACAAAAACAAGCTGAACTCAGCTCCATTGAAACTAAAGTAAATGATCTTGCTAGCTGGGATGAGGGTTTTTTATTTTTAAATTTAATTAAATTAATTAATTTATTTATTATTTATTACAATTTATTCACTTTGTAGCCCCTCTGCAGCCCCCTCTCTCATCTCCTCTCAGTCCCACCCACTGTCCCTCTTCTCCCCCTATGCCCTTTCCCTACGCCCCTGATAAGGGAGGTCCTCCTCCGCTTTTATCTGAATCTAGCCTATCAGGTCTCATCAAGGCTGGCTGCATCATCTTCCTCTGTGGCCTGGCAAGGCTGCAGCCCCCAGGGAGAGGTGATGAAAGAACTGGTCACTGAGTTCATGTCAGAGACAGTGCCTGTACCCCTTACTAGGGAAATCACTTGGAGTTATTCTCCTATCCTCCCTTCCACAGGGAATGGGAGACTGGGGCTTGTTAAATTTCAGGGGTACATGTGATTTAGTTACAGAACCTTGAACTAGGCAAAATGGGATACATAGTAAGTACTTTGTCCAAGGTTGCCATATACATATGGGCTGAACACTATGAATATAATTATTACTTGGTAGCTCTCATAGTTGTTCTTATAGTATATAGTTTTTTTATGCTAGAGAAAAAGCTTTTTACTAAACAAAAAGGGGAAGATGTTGGGATAATCTTTTATACACTGTATAAACATTGCCTTTGTATTAAAATAAATAAATAACTTTAAAATTTGTTTTAAATAAAAATTATTTAAAAATAATAAAATAAAAACATAAGTCTTTTTTAAGAAAAGAAAAGTTTTCTTCGGTTATGTAGCTTGCCAGAGACTAGAAGATTTACATTTCAGAGGACAGAGCAAGAGGTTGAATTACAACCTTTCTGAAATAAAAGCTCTAGAAAAGATTAGAAATGCATCTAAAGTTTATGTAAGCCAGAGAAATTCAGACTTTGTTAGTCAGCCAGCAATATGTAAGAAGTTAAGCTGCATTAACTTGTCCATGTATTTAGATTCTTAGGAGGAGGCTGCCTCGTGTTTTAAAAGGTTTAGTGAAAGCAATGAGGATGTGTTTTTTACATATGTGGTATTGTCTTTCTGTATCACTGTTCTGCTAGCTTTATTAATGATTTACTCTTACTGTCATCATCACTATTGAGATTCCCCTGGGTCTTCTTGTGATCTCTTTTGTCATCTCTGCTCAGACTTTGTCTCACAGAGCTGCTGAATTTTGAAGCTTCAGTTACTAAAGCTACATAAATTGACAATTTTATACCCAAGACACTCACGTTATACTGCACAGGTTATTGTGAAAAAAAATAATTCAGAAAATGTATGCAAAAGCACACCACACAGTGCCTGCATTCAGAAGAAGATTTTTTTTTATTGGTTCAATCTTTTAGACATTAATTCCACAATTTTTTTTCTTCAGTCCTGCCTGATCTGCGGGATTTCGGTGTCCCTGCTGACAATAGCTTGAGTGCCAAGTCCCAGTAGTACCAATTCCTACACTTGCCTAACCTGAATCTAGTCCCACCTGTTCATGAACACATTCCAGGCCTTTTTAAATGCTGTCCACACAATTCAGCACTCAGCAGGCAAGGCCAGCCTGTCCCACCAGCTGCACAGAAGAACTATCACTCACAGCCACAGGTGCGTGGAGCTCAGTGGAACTCTCTTACATCTAACATGTGAACAAACATTCACAGAAATTCCCTGATTGTTGCAACTTGGGCAAAGTCAAAAAAAAAAAAAAAAGCAAAGTATAATTAAATAATTTTTTAAAATGAGAGGTGATTTGAAGACAATTGGTAAAGGGATTAAGAGAAGAAACAAATGTGCTCAATTGTTTTTTAATCAGTAAACTGGGAGCTGATTATTTTGTTATTAGCATGTGTGAAGAAGCAGGAACTAAAGAAAGTGGAAAATAATTTAAATTTGGCAATGTTGGAAATAGATAGCATTTTCCTACCCCAAAGTCCTGTTTCTTATGATGCAACTGTCATCAAGTCCTGACTTCTCTGCTCTTCTATGTTTTCATTTCTCACCCTTTGGTGTTTGAAAAACAAAACAACAAAACAAAGCTATTTTTCCGACATTCAGCTTTAAAATAAAGCCTCGTTACATTTCTCCACTTGTTTTTCTTTGTGCCTCCCCCCTTTACCAATTGTCTTCAAATCACCTCTCATTTTAAAAAATTATTTAATTATACTCAGGAGCTGTCCCTTCAAAGTCCCTTTATTCCCCCATTCCTTTTCTCCTAAACTTCTCTGTCCCAAAAGCTAATGTCATGTCTCTTCACAGCAACATCCTCTAGGTAGTCAAGAAAGTAAAGAATGTTTATGTCAAGTTGAATGCAGACAGCAAGGCTTCTATAAATATTTGAGAAGCTAGTACTGTCCTCTTGCACAGGATGTACTATGGAGAATTTAATATGCCTAAAACAAAAATGATGGAACAAAAAGAAACTAATACGAAAAGCAGAAACTATCGTCACATTTCTTGCACTCACTCTGCTGTGACAAGAACCTTATGAATGTTTTATAATGAATCATGGGCTGAAAATGACCCAAATAAAATTTTAATGTCATGTCATTTTAAGTCCATTGAATTGTTATTATGCCTCTTCCTTAATAAGGATATAACTAGCACTTTGTGTTATTCACAGAAGAATTACAATAGTTTGGACAGTATTGTACAGTTCTTCCAGAGATCTCTTCTGTAACACTCAAAGGATTTTGAATGTACTCCATATAAACTGAGTGTTTGAATGTGAAGAAGCAGGAATAAGCAGGTATGGCTCGGGAAGAATAGTCATTGCTGGAAGACACTGGGAATGTGCTTACAGAAGGATTGACCAGAGTAAAGTCAGGCACATTTCATTTGAACGGTTGTATTTTTCCCATTAAACTTGTAATAAACTAGATCCAAATCACATATAATTCATGGATCATTGCTGCAATATTGCATCAACACGTACTTAAGGAGTCTTCAGTGCATGGACTGCTGAATTGAAAGATCCTAATGTCCTCTCATCTATCAAGTTAATGTATATTATCATAGAACACTAATACAAGAGTTATTGATAAGGCATTGTACACTCTACATTTTTTTGAAAGAAATTTGTTAAATTTCCCTCAGATTATCGATAGAAGTAGCAAAAATTAAAACCAGCTGCTAAAATTTTTAAGAAAAAAAAATTATACAATGAAAGCTTACTCCAAGTTCACTGTTTTGAAGCCCATTAACAGTAGATTCTCCTTTAACAACGCCTCTTTTTTAGGTGTATAGATTTCATGATGTTTATCATATCTTATAGGTCTATATAAGTGAGTATATCCCGTGTTTGTCTTTCTCCTTCTGGGATATTTCACTCAGAATGATCTTTTCTAGATCCCACAATTTGCCTGCAAATTTCATGATTTCCTCCTTTTTGATTGCTGAGTAGTATTCCATTGTGTAAAAATACCACAATTTCTGTACCCATTCCACCGTTGATGGACATCTGGGTTGTTTCCAGGTTCTGGCTATTACAAATAGAGCTGCTATAAACATGGTTGAGCAAGTATCCCTTTTGTGTACTTGAACGAACTTTGGGTATATACCTAGCAGTGGTATAGCTGGGTCTGGAGGAAGCACTATTCCTAATTGTCTTAGAAAGCGCCAGATAGCTTTCCAGAGTGGTTGTACCAGTTTACATTCCCACCAGCAGTGGAGGAGGGTTCCCCTTTCTCCACAACCTCTCCAGCATGTGTTATCGCTTGAGTTTTTCATCTTGGCCATTCTGATGGGTATAAGGTGATATCTCAGGGTCGTTTTGATTTGCATTTCCCTGATGGCTAATGAGGATGAGCATTTCTTTAAGTGTTTTTCTGCCATTCGATATTCCTCTGTTGAGAATTCTCTGTTTAGCTCTGTTTCCCATTTTTTAAGTGGATTACTTGGTTTGCTGCTTTTCAGCTTCTTTAGTTCTTTGTATATACTGGATATTAGTCCTCTGTCAGATAAAGGGTTAGTGAAGATTCTTTCCCAATCTGTAGGCAGTCATTTTGTTTTGATGACGCTATCCTTTGCTTTACAGAAACTTTTCAGTTTCATGAGGTCCCATTTATTGATTGTTGCTCTTAGAGCCTGTGCTGTTGGTGTTCTGTTCAGGAAGTTGTCTCCTGTGCCAATGAGTTCTATGCTGTTCCCCACTTTTTTTTTTTCCAATTGATTTAGGGTATCTGGTTTTATGTTGAGGTCCTTGATCCACTTTGACTTTAGTTTTGTGCAGGGTGATAAATATGGATCTATTTTCATTTTTCTGCATGTAGACATCCAGTTGGTCCAGCACCATTTGTTGAAGATGCTGTCTTTTTTCCATTGAATGGATTTGGCTTCTTTGTCAAATATCGAGTATTCATAGGTGTGTGGATTTATTTCTGGGTTTTCTATGTGGTTCCATTGATCCTCCTTTCTGTTTCTATGCCAATACCATGCAGTTTTTATTACTGTTGCGGACATGGGGTAAGATGATCAATCCTCGTTTAGAAAGACAGATGGGATGTGCATTGAACGTATGACAGGAGTCTACTGAGCGCATCTGAAAGACTCTAACTAGCAGTGTTTTCAAAGCAAAGACTCATGACCAAACCTTTGGCAGAGTACAGGGAATCATAAGAAAGAAGGGGAGTTAGTCTGTTGAGGAAAGGATAGGAGCTCCACAAGGACCAAATATATCTGGGCACAGGGTCTTTTCTGAGACTGACATTCAACCAAAGACCATGTATGGATATAACCTAGAACCTCCACTCAGATGTAGCCTGTGGTAGCTCAGTAACCAATTGGTTTCCCAAAGTGAGGGGAACAAGGACTATTTCTAACAGGAACTCAATGACTGGCTCTTTGGTCTCCCCACCCCCGAAGGGAGGAGCAGTCCTGTTAGGCCACAGAGGAGGGCTTTGCAGCCAGTCCTGAAGATACCTGATAAAACAGGATCAGATGAATGGGGAGGAGGTCCCCCCTATCAGTGGACTTGGAAAGGGGCACGGTGGAGATGAGGGAGGGAGGGAGGGACTGAGGGATCGGGACAAGGCTTGGATACAGAGTTAATAAAATGTAACTGATAAAAAAAAATAATAATAAAATAAAAAAAGACTAAAAAAAAAAGAAAAACAATGCCTCTTTATGAAGCCCACTTAGATTTGCAGCTTAGCTTGCAAATTTATGTGGGTCATTTTCTCAGGCTTTCACCAAATACTTATGAAGTAGATCTGGTAAATGAGAAAGCTCCAGGTGACTATACGTAGTAAGCTGAGGTCAATGCTCAGCCACTCTCCCACGGGCAATGGTGATGTTACATTAATTAAGGCAAGTGTCTTCAGGTATATTACAATGGTTATAGTGAATATGAGGGTGGGTATTTCACATCCATGTCAGATGTGATGTGCTAGCTAAAGCCCATAACTTAACCACAAGGAAGCAACAGCCAAAGCAAAATGATAGGCGTTCTGCAGCATTCTGTTGTATTACACTTGACATTCTCAAGGTAGCCAATGACAAGAAAGGCAGAGCGGCTGTCACCGTTCTGCCATTTGTGCAGCATGAACGGGAAGAGTTAGAGAAATATAACAAAATACAGGCAAAAAAGAAAAGAAAACGTATGATTCGTGACAGCCGAGCTTCTCTTTTTCTGGACTCAAGAATCCTAACAGTTAATATTCTCCGAGTTTGAGAATTTCTTTTAAGCCATGAGTTGATTATAATGGTTTGTTACTTTTTACTGCTTCATTTTCATTCAGAGTAATTTGAAATGATGGGTTTCAGAAATGAGAACAAGAAAAATCGAGCAGCTTTCTAAATAAAATCTACCAAACTGCTGGCATGGGTACCTCAAGCCAGGAGGTGCCAACTGTGTTTGTCCAAGCCTCATATCACCACGATCCCCAAAGAGAAGAATGTCTCTCAGAACACTGCCCTAGCAGGTCCTCAAAACCACACAGACTATCATTGGAAGCCCTGTGTTTATTCTTTGAAAGTATAATAAACGACCTATTATTGCCTTTTTCAAGCCAGTTAAAAGGCCACTGTTGTGAGTAGGCTAACCCTAAAGATAAGTTAGTCAGTAATCATTGAAAATTGCTGAATTTTCTCCATGCATTGAAGATAGCACAAATTAAATGATCCCTTTCTTGATAACTTAGTCTCTTCTAATAATCACTATGTGTTTCTGGTAGTGTTTATTCGCTTACTGACAAGGCATGCAGAAGAATATTGTTACACACTCAATCATTGATAAAAAAAAAAAAGCTATGCCATGCCAGTGTTCCATCCTTACACTTGTGTTGACTCAGCAGACTCTTATCTTTAATTTCTGCCATATGTTCTGGAATACACACTGTTCTATAAAGGAGAAGAGAGCTTATTTTTAAAACCTCTCAACTTCTGATTCACAAAACTGTTACAGTATTTCATACCAGGCAATAATCAGGTAGATTATTAGAAAAATTAAATATCACCATCAAAGTGTTACTTTTCCCAATGTGTGCATTTAGAAAAATGAGATTTTCCTTTTTCTATCTGTCTGCAACTCTCTGAGTATTTTTTTTAATTCCCCAAATTTAAGAGAGGCAGCAAAATTAAAATAAAAAAAAAACATTTTGGCAAGAGTGGATATAAAAATCCACAGGTAGAAAGAAACCATAGCAAGTTACTTAAAATTCATTAATTCATTCTTTGAATGCTTAGATTAATTGCATCAAAATTAGTATTTGCCTCTGGAACAACTAGGTAGTGATAAATTTGTTAAATGTCTTTTATCCTGACAAATCCTAAATTGCCAAATGTTGCTTTGTTTATGTGTGTAAATATATGCAAAGTAATTCCAATTTTGCTTTGAAATATTCAAGTTTATCACTAAAATTGCCCATCGGCCTCAAAAGAGACAAGGCAGTAATTTGTTAATGGTGAGAAGTGGAGTCCTGGGAAGTTTGATTACCCTGGCTAAAAGGCAGTGGGGATTTCCTGTGCGCAGATTATGCAGATGATACATAGGATAAGGTTAATTCTCACAGTTATCTAAGTTGTATCGTGCATCCTCTAATTGCTAGGCTTAAAATATTCCATCTGGAAATAACAGCAAAAGCCAATTTTTAAGACGCCTCACTGTCTGAGTTAGGGTCGTTGTTCCTGTGATGAAACCCAATGTCCACAAGCACCTCACTGAGAAAAGGGTATAGTTGGCTTATGCTTCCATATCACTGGCCATCATTGAAGGAAGTTAGGACAGGAACTCAAACGGGGCTCACTCAAACGCAGGAACCTGGAGGCAGAAGCTGATGCAGACATCATGGAGGGATCCTCATGGCTTGATCCACCTGCTTTCTTATAGAACCCAAAATCACCATTCCAGGGATGACCCCACCCACAATGAGCACCTCTTCCACCAGTCACTAATTAAGAAAATCACCAACACACTTGCCTATATCCTGATCTTACAGATGCACTTTAATAATGTTCTCTTTTCTCAGATGAATTTAGCTTGTGTCAAGATGACATAAAACTATTCAGATACCCACCTTAACAATACAGATATAAGCATATGCCTTTGTAGATGAAAACAGATGCCCTGTGCTATAGGATCAAGACTTTAAGAAAATTTTTGGGGAATCTTATACCTACGTATTTTTGAAAGGTTATTCTAAGAACAACCCATATGAACTCAGGTTCTCCACTTTACAGCAGATATAAACAGAGGGGTGACAAGATGAGCCAAAACAAAATAATCCTCCAGTGTCAAACTCTTGTGAATACTTCCTTCACAAGGCCCTACCTCTCACACTTTCAACTACTTTCATATAGTCTATTCATATTTTCCATCAATCAATGGATTGGACCATTAATTTTAATGATCATAACTAGATCACTAATGATATGATGGTGCTGGTTAGTATTTTATCAACTTGACAGAAGTTGACAGGAGGGAACTTCAACTGAAAAAAATGGCTTTTTCCATGCTTTCTCAGACAATTAGGAATAGTGCTACCTCAAGAACCAGCTATACTGTTCCTAGGAATATATCCAAAAGATGCTCAAGTACACAAGAGCATGTGCTCAACCATGTTCCTAGCAGCTTTCTTTGTAATAACCAGAAGCTGGAAACAACCAAGATATCCCTCAGTTGAAGAATGGATACAGAAATTGTGGTACATTTACACAATGAATACTACTCAGCAATTAAAAACAAGGAAATCATGAAAATTGCAGGCAAATGGTGGGAACTAGAAAAGATCATCCTGAGTAAGGTAGCCCAGAAGCAGAAAGACACACATGGCATATACTCACATATAGCTTGATATTAGACATATAATATAAGATAATCATACTAAAATCTGAACACCTAAAGTAACTAAGCAAGGAGGACCCTGAATAAGATGATCAATCCTCATTCAGAAAGGCAAATGCAATAGACATGAGAAGCAGGAGAAGACAGGGAACAAAACAGGAGCTTACCACAGAAGGCCTGTAAAAGACTCTATCAAGCAAGGTATCAAAGCAGATGCTGAGGCTCATAGCCAAACTGTGGGCAGAGCACAAGGAATCTTATGAAATATGGTTGAGATAGAAAGACCTGGAGGGAACAGGAGCTCCAAGCGGAGAGCAACAGAACCAAAAAAGGTAGGCACAGGGGTCTTTTTCTGGGACTGATACTCCAACCACAGACCATGCATGGATATATCCTAGAACCCCTGCACAGATGTAGCCCATGCCAGCTCAGTCACCAAGTGGGTTCTTTAGTAATGGGAACAGAGACTATCTCTGACATGAACTCAGTGTCTGGCTCTTTGATCACCTCCCCCTGCAGTGGAAACAGCCTTACCAGGCCACAGAGGAAGGCAATGCAGCCAGTCCTGATGAGACCTGACAGGCTAGTGTCAGATGGAAGGGGAGGAGGACCGTCCCCCATCAGTGGACTGGGGGAGGAGCACAGGAGGAGATGAGGGAAGGAAGATGGGATTGGGAGGGGAAGAGGGAGGAGCCTACAGCCAGGATACAAAGTGAATGAACTGTAATTAATTTAAAAAGTAAATTTTAAAAACACACACAAAGAAGACCAGCTTCTAAGCAAAGTTGTGGGACATTTTCTTGAATGATTATTTATATAATTATTGATGCTGGAGGACCCAACCCATTGTTGGGCACACTCCCTCTAGGCTGGATGATATAATAAAGCAGACTGAGCAAACCATGAGAAGAACAACCTAATAAAAAAATGTTCCTTCATCGCCTCTGTTTCGTTCCTGGCTATAGGTTCCTGCCTTGAGTTTTGTCTGGGATTTCTCAGTGATGGCATGCGACCTGGGAGTTGTACTAAATAAACTCAAATAAACTCTTTCCTCCCCACGTTGCTTTTGGTCCTTTTGTTTTATCACAGCAACGGACATCTAATTAATACCCTAATCATTTCTAAAAGCACCCTTACATAAAAATGTTTATATATGCGCTTTATTAGTCTCCTATGTATATATTAACTCAATCAAGATGATAGTCATCACAGCATCTGACATTTAGGGCACAGTCATCCTAACCTACAACTTTGCACGTAATGAATTGCAAAGCAAAGGTGATCTTAGAAAAATAGGAGTTTTATGATCATTTTGCCGATTATGGATGTGAAGCTTGGATATTCTGAGTAGCTTCCTCAAAGTCACACAACTAGTAAGTGGCAAAAACAAAACAAAACGAACAAACAAAACCCACACCTCTAAGTTAAACCAAATTAGGACAATTCCATAACCTGTAATTTTAATTTTGCTCTGTTTTTTTTTCTAATAATGAACAACTATTCTCCTCATATAACAGGATGTTGCTGTGACTGCTAAAATACAAACTCAAGATAAGCAAGATACAAATTTTTAGAAATCGATAAAAACCATCAATACAGCTATTTCCATATCATAGTTTCTTCAACTGGGCTTTCAAATGAAATTTTTTTTTCAAGAATCTAGTGATATTTTTTTTTCACTTATAGAGATCGTCTTTACCCTCCTAAGAACAAGCAACAATTGAATACCCAGGAATAACCAGTAAGCTCTGGCTTTTAAACAAGGATTTGACTGAAGAAGAACTGTGTGGGAAGCTGAAAGGAGATTAAGGCTTGAACGGCTAGAACAAGGAAATAGCTACAAGCTGTACAGAGAAGAGTAAGGAAGAACTCATCACCAGAGAAAGGATCAATGTGAGTGCTGAGCCTAAGCTACCTTTTAAGGTATCTATTGGACAACTCAGGAGGAAAAGATTTTTGTTCATAGCTGCTTGCAAAGAAATTGGATTATCCAGTAGAAGGCTGTACCACTTGAAATTTGAAATTATATATATATAAATTATTTATACATATATGCTTATATATGATGTATATACATATATTATTTATACAATATGTGTTTATATATAATGTATATAGCGAGGATATGGCAGTGAGGAGACTCTCCATTAAATTTAAACCACTGTAACATCAATTACTATTATTCAAATACTTCATAATCTATGAAGATAAATACTTTTGGAAGCAAATTGGTTTTCTTACTTTTTAGCTTTATTTCTGTATACTGTGTTTTTTTATTTTTAATATTAAAACAACAAAGCATATCAAATCAAGAGTGAAGATTGTATTGCAGTAAACAAGAAAAGACTGTGAGACTGAATTTTGATATGGATTAATACTCGGGACATGATTTTTAAAGATTTTTTTCGTTACTTTTAAAAACTTATTTGTTGTGTGTGTGTGTACACACAATTCCACTAAAGAGTGTGAGTGCATGTCATTCAGGTCAAAGGCAGATTTAAAGGAGTCAGTTCTCTCCTTTCACTATGCGGAACCTGAGAATCAGACTCAGCTCATCATCTTGGCAGAAAGTGCATTTACACTCTGAGCCATCTCAGAAAAGGATTTTAACTACATCCCAGGCTTATAGACAGTTTCACAATATAACTGAAATATAGGTTTAACACAGTAGGAATTCAGCTCTTGTAGTTTTCTAAGTCTCTAATGGTCTGATGACCAGCACTGCTGATGCACTCTTGTAATTTTATAATGCAGATCAGCTCATGTAATTGAGGCACACATACTTTTCACCTGCATAATTTCTGTCACAAATCTGAATCTTTATTATTGAGGTTTCTCGAAATTTAGGTCAATTCTCCCCCACTAACTATTGAAGTGAATAATCAGTCTCAAATCTCAGAAAACTCATGTTGTTTTTCTACTGGCTTTCTTACTGGCTGGGTATTTGTGACTTTGTGAAAAATAGCTGTTTGATCTAAAAATGTGCTGTATTTCTAGGTAATGGACTATGTCAACTCTCATTTCTTATAAAATTTGCAGAAAACAGTCCATCCAACATGGCAAGACATCCTTTACATTCTTATTTCCTTGCTCCTTCCCACCACACACTAAAGTACAACCCATGTCCCAATATTTACTCATATCCCTTGACATCAGCTACTAGGTTTTCAATTTCTGTGTGTTTTCTTTAGGCTGTACAGATATTTGCCAGAGAACAGCACATTCTGTTTCTCATTCATGTAGCAATGAAGGAAGAAAGTGCACCTATTTGTTGAGACCTTCTCAGCCATGTGACTTTGGCTTTACCTCTCTCTGGCTTACAGTTCTTTCATTTAATGTTTGAGAATGCTTCAGGAAAAATATATTTATACTCCATATTTTGAAGTTTCTCTTGACCTCTCTCTGATGTTAGCGGTTTTAAAATAGATTTCCCATTATAATATTTTCTCAGAGAAATCAAATAAAAACTTACACTGTTATTATTATACTAAAATAATTGTATTTAACTTTAAAATACACAAATATATGAACTAATTAATAATACAAAATTATGATATTTCTATCCTTCTTAAAAATCATTAAGTTAGAAGCCTTCCTACTTAGGAGGCTTTAGATGACTCAGACCTAATGTGTCAAGATTCTTAGCTCTCGGGGTATGGGTTATGATGATCTATCCTCATTTAGAAAGACAAATGGGATATGCATTGAAAGTATGACAGGAGTCTACCACAGAAAGCATCTGAAAGACTCTACCTGGCAGTGCTCCAAAATAGATACTAAGACTCACAACCAAACCTTCGGCAGAGTGCAGGGAATCATATGAAAGAAGGGGAGTTTGATGTGGAAAGGATAGGAGCTCCACAAGGCCCAAACGTATCTGGGCACAGGGTCTTTTCTGAGATGGACACTCAACCAAAGTCCATGAGAGGATAAAACCTAGAACCTCTGTTCAGATGTTACCCGTGATAGCTCAGTAATCAATTGGTTTCCCATAGTAAGGGGAACAAGGACTATTACTAACAGGAACTCAATGACTGGCTCTTTGACCTCCCCACCTCCCAAGGGAGGAGCAGTACTGTTAGGCCACAGAGGAGGACTTTGCAGCCAGTCTTGAAAATACCTGACAAAAGGGAGTCATATGAAAGGGGAGGAGGTCCTCCCCTACTAGTGGACTTGGAAAGGGGCAGGGAGGAGATGAGGGAGGGAGGGTGGGAATGGGGAGGGAATGAGGGATACAGCTGGGATACAGAATTACAAAATGTAACTAATGAGAAAAATAAAATTATGGAAAAGAAAAAAAAAGATTCTTAGCTCTCATTCAGACATTAAACTTAACAAACTTTTACTTAAATTTTTAATTTTTATTTATTTTATTTGGAAGAATGTATTGTTTCAATAAAAGTTTTCTTTTTTATTCTTCTCTCTTATAATTATTAGTTTCTTTTGTTATTATAATGTGACTGCAGTTTCCCCTCTCTCCCCTCCCCTCACTCTCTACCCCTAACCCCGTCTCCTCCAGATCCCCGCCCCCATCCACCTCCCTCAGAAAAGAGTAGGCATCCCAGGGACATCAAACAAACACTGGATAATAACCTATACTATGACCACACACATAGCATCACATCAAGGCTGGATGAGACAACCCGGCAGGAGGAAAAGGGTCTCATAAGTAGACAAATAGTCAGTGACAGTCTAGGCTCCAACTACCAGGATTTCCAGAAAACACCAAGCTACTATATATACAAATATATATATATATACACACACACACACAAACAAAGGACCTAGGTCAGACCCCTACACACTCCCTGATCTTTGAGAGACTCATGACCCTGGCCATTTGATTCTGTGGCCCATGTTCTCTTGTTGTCCCTGACCCTTTGAGTTCCTCTGATCCTTCCTTGCCATCCTCCTCAGGACTCGCTGGAGCCCTAGCTAGTGTTCAGCTGTGGGACTCTGCATCTGATCCCATCAGTTGCTGAATGAAGTCCCTCCAGTGTCTTTGATGATGATAGACTCCAGTCTCAAAACATTCTGCAAGCAGGACAAACTAGAGTTCAAAGGTTTTTCAGATGGTTTGTGTCCCAATATTATTTGTTTTATTTAGCCTTTTAATACTTGTGTGTGAGAATGTAGATACATTTTTGATGCAGGCATATAAGTGCTACAGTGAATTATGAAGACCAGAAGACAACGTTCATCAGCTGGATCCCATGTTATACTTTCTTTTAAAGGCAGGGTCATTCTTCTTTCTTCCCCTCAATTTTTCTGTCACTGCCTTCCATGTCCTATAGGAGTGCAGAGATTGCAAATGTGAGTCTGAGCATCTTTCTTTCATATGAGTTCTGGAGATGAAACTCATGGTCAGGCACATACAGGATATAAATATTTTACTGTAGTTTAAATATCTCATAGTTAGAAAAATATTCCCTTTTATTTGTTATTCACAAAGAGTATGGATATTATAGATCTATAACATGGATTGATGAATTAAATTTTTAATTTCAATCACTTTTTCTAAGTGTGTGACAGTGGAAACAGAAAAATTGCGCTGAACCTCTGAGATGACTAGATTCATATCCTGACGTTGTAGCACTATTTTCTCTAGAGATTTTATTTTAACATTTAGAAAAATAAAAACTGAACCAAGGAGATGACTCAGTGAGTAAAAGTGTTTGCTATACAATAAACAACTTTCAGGCCCAATATGTTACTTTGGTTCAAAATTCTCTTGTTGGAAAACAGAAATTTGAGAACTGAAGAGAATAAAATTCCTTGTGGAACTGATGATCTAACAATTTAGATATTTAAGTTAAATGGCTATTTGAGATCATAATGATCAGCATTTATCTGAAGCGCAGAATCCCCATCCCCAAATCCAAACTTCAATTACTGTGGCTTAATATCTATAAAAGAAAATAAGTTTAAAATAAAAAAACTCTTGATGAGATTTCAAAGATAAGACATAAAAAGAAGAGACTTTTAGTAGGTTATTCAGTAGTTATAGAGTATTTCTTTTTATTCCTGGGTATAATTCATGGGATAGGTATAATTCCCATTAAGGGAAAGAAAAGAGAACACAAATTTAGACAAATGACAAAACAGTAAGAACTGGAGAGACATTTAATGCTTAATAAAATCAAGTCAACTCATTGAGACTGTGCTTAGTATGCTCAAGTAAGACTTAACAAAAGAGGTTGGATATGATACATCAAAATCAACATATGGAAGTATATACAGATACTTATTTCAGATCTTTAGCAGTGGACAGAGGAAAAGAACTCAAAATGCTATCATAAGTGATTAATAACACAAAGTACATCTAACACAATGTAGACTAATAGGAACCAGACCACTTTGCCTAATTCTAATTGACGGTTGTAGTTTTGCTCTGTCATTCTGGTTTGGTTTGGTTTGGTTTAGTTTTTTGAGACAGGGCTTCTCTGTGTAGCCTTGACTGTCCTGAACTCACTTTGTAGACCAGGCTGGCCGCAAGCTCACAGCAATCCACCTGCCTCTGCCTCCCTGAGTGCTGAGATTAAAGATGTGTGCCACCACGCCCACATTGCTCTGTCATTTTTAAAATAATAAAAAAAATTTTCTAAGAGTAAAAATAGGCTTAAATTTACCTAGCACCAAAAAGTGCTACCTAAAAACAAATCTTATTAAATTCCAGTGTGTTTTTTTGAACTCTGGAATTTTACGTGTTATTTCTGTTTCATAATTCTTCACAAAAGTAATGTATATACTATACTGATTGTTTATAAATGAGCTCAAATATATGACCTCTTCTTATGTAATGTTTTCCCCTTGTAAAATTCCATAATAACGATAGATAATGATTTTTTTTCATACATGGGCTAGCAGTCTAGAGCAAGGGCAAACTTAACCATCTGAAACTTTCTTGGAGGCTTAGATTAGCTCTGGCTTTCCTTTTTGATTCTGGTAGGGGAAAAAAATGTCTTATTTTGGGAGCTGTTTCTCCTAATCTTTTGCTTTCACAAGCAGCTGCATGTTAAATGAGTTTTTAAAGCCACTTCTACCGAAAGCAGCCTTCTTGGTAGTAACTAGGATAATAAATAGAAATACTAAAAGTGTTTGTCTGGCTCCCCTCCCCTGACTGAAACAGAAAGAATGTGGCTTCAAACCATCACTTCTGTATAATATACTAGTCTGACTTTTCTATTATTGGTCAATTTAAGAAAAGGAGACCATGTTGAGACAAAAACTGGGAGGTAGGCTGGTGAAATGGCTTCCCTCATAATGTTCCTGCCACCAAGCTTAATTACATGAGTTCAATACATAGAGCCCACATGGTAGAAGGAGAAAACTGGCTTCTACACCTTGTCTTCTGGCCTCCTGATATATGCCCTGGCATGGGCTCACACATAGCAAATAAATAAAAATGTAAAATAAAACAAGAATGGTGTGCTGTCTTCTCTTTTAGGTGAAGGCTTTCTTATGGCGTTTGTGGTTAAAATTGTAGCAAAATATTGTCTATGTACATGTATATAGATAATAGCCTCTATATTTATATATCTCATTAATCTCAGATATATGTGTTATAAATGAAGGCAGGATTATATACAACAAACAGTATTTCTTTAGGTCCTTCACACACTGTGGAGAACAAGATTTAGAAAACGTTGCTATAAGAAGTTACATTCTTGACATTATGCTCATGTATTTTAAAACAGCATTTCCTAGCTGGAGTGTAGGCTTGAGAAGTCACTTTATCAGTAACCTAGTGAGGGTCAAAAACAAATCAAGAGGAGAAAACAAAGTCACAAAACCAGCAATGACACGCTAGAGGAGACTAGAGTAGCACACAGATAAAGAAGTAAACGTAAGTGCATTAATGTCACTTCCTGTTAGCAGACTTGCATTCTTGATAGTAATTAAATATTGAAGCAAAGTAGAAAATAAAACAAACACCTGCACCCACTCACATTGGCATACTTTTAAAAAAAAACTCTTATTTATGTTTCTCTTATCTTTTTCTCCCTATTCCACCCCGATCCCTTCCAACTCCCCAACACCAGGTAGGAGAGAGAAAGGGTTAGTGGGAGAGGGGAGCAGTCCTCTTGACTGCTTCCTGAAGGTTAGGATCATCGGGTTCATTGGAGCCAGTCCAGTCCTCATTTCAGGAGATCTCCAACTTCTTGTTTCACAACAGCAACTAGAAGCAGCAAGAGGAAAGCAGGAGCAGCCTTGTTCTTTCTCCTCTCTCCATTCTCAGGGTGCTGGCATTTATTCTGACTCCAGAATCCTCAGATTCAAACTATCTGCAGCTAGCATTAGCTCCTTTCAGAGCCCACATGAGGCAAATAGCCTGCTGGAGTGGACCATCTGAATCACCTGGGGAAAAAAAAAATGTTTGTATGCACAATGCACCCACTCACCCTCTATCTTATATAGAACTC
Organism: Meriones unguiculatus; assembly: GCF_030254825.1. Classification (NCBI taxonomy): domain Eukaryota; kingdom Metazoa; phylum Chordata; class Mammalia; order Rodentia; family Muridae; genus Meriones; species Meriones unguiculatus. Next base: position 53,421,970 of record NC_083364.1, on the reverse strand, counting down.
ACTACATTATATGATAAGATCATCCTCTACACACATCATGTGGCTGTCTCTTTCTCTAAGTAAATGTTTATTAAAAATTTTGTTTACTTTATATTAGCAACAAAAGTGGAAATTACACAAAAGTCAAATAAATATGAGCAATATGAAATTTTAAAAGAATAAAATACTCAGGCAGCCGAAATGAGTCTTTAAAACGTGATGATGTTAATAGGTAGGTCACAACTGAGTAGGCTGTTCCATGTACCTGAAGTTCAAGAACAGGGAAAACTCTATGATATTAAAACAAGACTGGCCTTTACCTACATGTGGAGATGGCTGGAAGCAGGACAAGGCAGTGGTCTAGGCAATCTGCATGTTCTATACCTTGCCTGAATGCTCACTAGGATAGATATATCCTCTGTAAGATCCTTAAGATCTGTGCACCTACTGCAGATAAATTTCACTGCAGATATGCTGGGGTGGTGGACATGTGCAGAATATTGAAGTGGCATGAATATCCATTTCCAGGAAGTTGCATACTAGAAAAATTAAGAGTTGAAATCAGACAATTACAAGCCCAGATCTGCCACCTACTGGCCATGTGACATTGATTTTGCATATCATGGCTCTGCTTTTCAGCACAAAACAGGGAGAGATAAGTTTAATAATATATTAAGAGACTTAGAAGAGTGACCAGAACATACTATGAGCTGAAGAGGCATAAAAATTATCATGGCTAAGATGAGATAGAGTCTTTTGAAAAAAAAGGTGATGACATCACACTTGGATATAATTTTATTCTATTCAGTAATGTAAAACAATAACTATAATGTATCTACTAGATATGGAGGAGGATAGAGAAGAGGAGGGGTGAAAATAAAACAGAACAGATCAAATTAGCTTCTGTGGTTACAGTTAAGGTAGAATGCTCACATTATCATAATTGAAGGAGACATGAGGAATTCAATTTTGTGTCTGGAAGTTGTTGAGATGATTAAATAAGCTGCAACAGGAAAAATTCCTAAGACTGGTGCCATGTATTCAGCAAACCTTCAACAAGTAGTCAGAATTAATTTATTTGTATTCACACCCAACAGTTTCCAAAGTATAAGTACTAATAAATAAAACAAAAAAATATAGAATTTATCTAATTCCGAGATATACCATAAATACCATTTATGTTAGCTCATTCTAATTGAGTCTCACTTATTTTTATCATAGATACATTTTTAGCAGATTAATATCTTATATTGTAGACTTTAAGGTGAAAGCCCAAATGCAAATTTAGTATTTGAAGAAGAGATGTTGGTCTTTATTGTTTGTGTCTGCCATTATATTATCCCACTTTAATTTACTCCCTAGATGAAACCAACAAGAAACACTCCTGCTGCTCTTCCAAATCATCATCCTCTGTTTATATAGTTTCCAATGTTCATGAGAGTGTTCAGGTCTCAGCCAGTTTTAATTAGTTTCTGCATTTTTAAACCACTGAAAATTTTGTCAGTTAGTTATATTGAATAGATCTTCAAGGCTATAATATAATTATAATTCTGTCAACTAAGGATTTTTCATCTTAAACAGGTTTATTTTTACGAGTTGCATAGATATTAATTTGCACATACCTTCTTTCCCTACTCCTAACAGAATGATTACTTATAATTTCTTCTGTTTCCTTTGTCAATTTTTGATTATTTGTCAACAAAATTTTTAGATTCTGGATTCTTCGGATTTTTCTTTATTACACTTATTGAGGTTCTTTTGTGTTTTTTTTATTTCATTTCATTTCATTTTAGTTTATTTTTTATTTTAATCACAGGTCATTCACTTGTATCCCAGCTGTAGCCCCCTCTCTCTTTCCCTCCCAATCCATCTCCTTCTTCCCTCATCTCCTCCCTGTCCTCTTCTGAGTCCATTGATAGGGGAGGTCCTCCTCTCCTTCCATCTGACCCTAGCTTATCAGGTGTATTCAGGAATAGCTACAATGTCTTTATCTGTGGCCTAGTAAGGCTGCTCCTCCCTCGGAGGAGTGGGAGGAGGAGGTAAAGAAGCCAGTCATTGAGTTCATGTCAGAAATAATTCTTGTCCCCCTTACTAGGGAACCCATGTGGATACTGAGCTACCATGGGCTATGTCTGAGCAGGGGTTATAGGTTATATCTATGCATGGTCCTTGGTTGGAAAAACAGTTCCATAGAAGACCCCTGTGCCCTGGTATATTTGGACCTTGTGGGGCTTCTGTCCCCTCTAGTTCATACTAACTCACCCTTTTTCATATGATTCCCTTTTTTTAAACTTTTTATTGCTACTCTTTATTACAATGTATTCAGTTTGTATCCCAGCTGTAGCCCTCTCCCAGTCTCTCTCTCCCCTTTCTCACCCTATGCCCTTCCCCTAGTCCACTGATAGAAGAGGTTCTCCTACCTATCTATCTGGCCTATCAGGTCTCATCAGGACTGGCTGCATTGTCTTCCTCTGTGGACTGGCAAAGCTGCATCCCCCATGGGAAGGTGATCAAAGAGTCGTATTTTAATTGTATCTCTTTTAATCATCAACAGAGCATTTTCATATTGGAGGAAGTTTTTTTTTCTTTCCCTTGTCAACAACAAATAATTTTTCAGAGTACAGTAATCTGTACCCAGGCTCTTCTGGCTTTTAAAGTTTCCATTGGGAAGTCAGCTTCTCTAATGAGATATACATGTGTGTGTCTTGGTTTGCAATGCTTTCTCATTGTTCTGTATGTTTAATATTTTAACTCTCATATACTGTGAAGATTTTCTTTTCTGGTCCTGTCTATTTGGTGTTTCATGTCCTTCTAGTATCTGTATGGATGCGCCTTTCCTTTGTTTGGGAGTAGTTTTCTTATATAATCCTGTTGAAGATCTGGTTTATGCCATTGACTTGGAGTTATCTTTTTTCTACCCTCATAATTTGAAGATATATTCTTTTCATGGTGCCCCATAATTCCTACATGTTCCTTTGTTGTTGTAAATAAAATGATACTGGGCTAAATATCGTTTATTATTTGCCCTATGATTATCACAGTGATATTATTTAATCTGCTATCAATAAAATACAAACACCTGTTAAATTTTATAATTGCCTTATTTACCTTGGTCTGGACAGATATTTCACCTGTGCTGACTCAATAACCTCAACCATCCACCTTCCAGCCCCCATTCAGTGGCATCCTCCTTAACCATCCTCATCTGGGCTATCATCCATCCATAATCTTATAAATACTTGCTTCTATTCTTCATCTGGGCCTTTGCATGGCATTATTGGAATCCTTCCTCTGGGCCCACATGGTTTCTTCTCCAAGATAACCCATCAGAGCATTCTCCTTCCTCCTCTCTTCCTGTCCATCTGTTTGTATCCCATGATTCTCCTGCTCCCAAAGCCTGCAAACCTTAGCCATGCTTACCCCATTCTGCCCTGACTAAGTTTTAGATCTTTGAATCAACCAATTAGGAATAATGTAATGGGCATGTTTACACAATAAGGATAGGTGTATCTGAGAAGAGACCAGGTCTTGAGTGTCAGTAATTAGCATCAAAATATAATCATCAGACCAATCCCCAAAATTCCTTCATGTTTTTAATTTTTTTTTATATTTCTTGCATCAGTGGTCCAATTCTTTTACTTGTCTTTAAGTTTTGACATCTGTTCTCCTACTTGATCCATTCTATTTGTAAGGTTTTCCTCTGGGTTTGCTATTTGGTTTTTTCACTTCTTCAATTCCACTTGTATTTCAACTTGAGTTCTTTAAAATATTTCTACCTCTTCACTGAAATCAGTTTTCAAATCTTGTAGTGTTTTCATTATTTCATTCAGTTATATATTTGTTTTTATTTTTAGACATCACTCAGTGTTTGATGACATTTTCTTTAGCTTTATTGAGCATTTTGTATCTTCTTTAAATTCCTTAAGATCTTTGATGACAAATATAATTGTCTTTTTAAAATCTGTATTCTGGGGTTTATATGGTCATTTGCATTGGAGAACATTTCTACAGTACTAGTGGATCAAGGGCCATACTGTCTCAGCATTTCCTAGCATTTGTATTTTTGTGGCATGATCTTGGCATGTGGAATTCTTACATTGTATATGTGCCTGATGTGTGACTCCAGGCTGCCAAGGCTGGGTCAGTATAGGATCTGCAAGACCTGAGCTAAGCCGATAAGTGCGGGGATGACACTAAAAGGTGACATTTTTGAGGCATTCATCAGGCCACACTCGGAACTGTGTGTCCTAAGTCGAGCCTGGAAATATTGAGACCTAGGCCTTCAAGTGTGTCTACACTGCTACTGCAGGGCTTCGGGAATAATACAGAGGAAAGGGGGCAGGCAGAGAATGCAATAACCGAGGAAGGAGAACCTGTGGTGTGGAACTCCGGCTTCTGAGCATGACATGGATATTGCGCTCTTGAACTTAGAGCAGCTATGATGGCCTGCATGAGACCCACACAGAACTGGGCTTGTCAAATATCCTGTCATGGAAGTGGAGGAAGCTCAAGGGGCCCAAACCCTCCATGAAGATTTTGTCATAGTTAATTGGTTATGAGGGGTTGTTGAGAAATCTTTTTCAGTAGTAAGAAACTTTGTGGTGAAATGCCCAGGTTCCTGTAAATAAATACTCACACTTCTATAAGCAACACTAATGAAACTCACTGAGCCATGGAAAAGGAAAATGGGGGGGCACGTGAACATGAAAAAGGAGATAATTGTGAAAAAGAGTAAGTGGAAAGAGCACAAGAAATGGTTACATGGGTAAATATAATAGAAATATATACGTGTGTGAAAAATGTCATAACGAGCCCATTTAGTGTAATTAATATATGCTAATGAAGCATCAAAAAAAATTAAATGTTCTTTCATGCTCTAAGGGCAGGGATTCTGAAATGAATTTATAAGTAGATGCAAAACTGGTCTATATCAGCAAGACAATAATCTATTTTATCTGACACAGTGTTTTGCCCTTTTGTGTGATTAAATCACTTTGCATTATCGTCAAGTGATTTTCTGACAAGCAGCTCAAAGGAAAAGAAAACCGAAGGTGGTTTATCCTGGTTCAAATGAGGCCGTCCTCCATAGGCTCCAGTATTTGAACACCCGGCCCCTGGTTGATGATGCTTTTTAGGTGAGGAGTAGGTGGTACGGCCTTGCTGAAAAAAGTGCGCTGGTGGAGGTGTGCGCTGAGTGTTTAAAGCCACCTGCCAATTCTGGTTGTTCTCTCCGGTTTGTGCTAGTAACTGACATATGGGCCCTCAGTTTCCCATTTCTCTTGGAATGCCTAAAGCCTGCTGTTTGCTACCATCCATGCCCCCTATCATGACAGACACTTATTATTCTGTACCTATAAGCTCAAAAAAAAAAAAAAAAAAAAAAACCCTCTTTCTTCTGTAAGTCGCCTTGGCAATGGTGTTTGATCACATCAATAGAAAAGATAACTAAGGCAAGGTTGTACCAGCTGGAAAACCAAATAATCTTTTTGCCCATTTCAAAATATTTCAAAAATTTCATAATACTGACAGAGCTCCTCAAAACTTTTGTGAGTTTCCCTTAGGGTCCGAATGTATTGAAGGGATGAAGTCAAAAACAAAAAAAAAAGAAAAAAGAAAAGAAAAAAGGGCTAGACTGGGGTAGATTACAATTGAGGTTAAAAAAAAATCAAAGTTTGCAAGAGAAAGGTAGTGGGCACTGGTGGAGAGGGAACTATAACAGCTTGATGCTGAGCATAGACACAAATGGGTCTCTGTGCGTGCATGTGTGTGTGTGTGTGTGTGAAATGCAGCAAGCAGTGTGTCAACCTCAGACAGCGTGAACGCATGCAAAGCAGCACCTGGATACGGCAGCACGCCAGCTCTGATATTGCCTTTGCACCCACCACCTGGCAGAGTGGGTTTCGGTTCCCACAGGCTACGTAGCAATTCTATTCAAAATTTCTCAATTTTGTGAAAGCAGACTTTCCACACGGAGGAAGGCAGCCTAAAAAGATGCCTGCTCCTAACTTCTGCTCTACCCCAGCGCACAGTACTCAGTGTAGGCTCTAATTTGATTTGTAAAGGCGAGGAACAAAGCATTTCTGGAACACAAATGCAGTATAAAATTATTGGTTTCCACTCCACTTAAAATTTACTTAATAGCATTCTGATTAGTCCACAACATAAAACCCAATCTGCCACCATTACTGGGCCAAGAACTTATGGTCAGACAGAGCCTAGCTGTCGGAGAGAACTTAGTACTTCCATCATGCTAACTACGGGCAGAGGATTTAACTGACTCCAGGTGACTGATTGTTATACCCATGGATTAGGGCATCTCTCAGCCCTCTTCTGGGAAGCCTCTACTTGCAGTGGCCAATTGCAGAGAATTAGAAACGGCAAGAAACAGTCCTTTCTGGATACAGCAGGGTAGTTGCACATATGAACTCACAGTGGTCATGACAAAAGGCACAAGAGCTGCACAGCCTCAAACCAGACAAAAGGTTAGAAGGTCGGAAACGGGGTGTCTGGGAGAGTTTGAGAGGAGAAGATTTAATCAAAATGCATTGTACAATATTATCAAAAAATAATAAAAATGCCAAATAAAGGAATTGGGAATACGCAGGAAATCTAAACTTGCTGGTAAATGGATGAGCGAGCTTTATTTACGAGCACTTGAACTTTCAGCAGTTATAGTTTCACTGAGAATATTTTATATCCAGAGAAAACAATATATTTCCTGTATAGTGAATTATCAGCATGTTATAATTACTCTTAAATAGTTACAACCTTATTTGTACCCGTTTTAAACAGGCTCACTCACATGTCCATTCAGAAAACATTTGTCACTTGTGAGTGATAGACAGTGTCCTAAATACACAGCAAAGGACTGAGGAGCTATTATCTCAGTGAGGAGGAAAACTTGGAATAAGTGATGGGCCAAAAGCAACTAAGAATACAAAGACTATGTGAGTGACATGCTGTGGAAAATGCAACTCATTAAAGCAGTCATGGAGGACTGCATTAAAAAAAAAAAAAAACTAAGTAGAATTTTTAAAGTGGGGAAACAAGACACAATATGCAGATTAACAGGCAAAGACAATTGTTGTAGAAATATAAATATAATAATAAAAACAATTAACAAAAAAAAGAGGTACCAAGCATATCTGGTATGAAAGGAAAGCTGAGAAGCCATTACAGCTGAGAGCACCTACCAGAACAGGAGCTGAGGGAGGTTAAAGAGACTATTTGCAGGGGAGGGGTCAGGTTGTATAGGTTATAATAAAAACTCCTAATGAAAAGAATGCCATCTCCTGCAAAATATGGCCTTGATAACAAGTCCACCAGACATTTACACAGCAGTGTACATTTGTTGCATGCACATTTGGTAGTTATAAAATATTAACTTACAGTATAAAATTTGCAAACGATTAAATAGCACTGTATGTTTGGTGGCTGTTAACTGATCTAAATAGCAGTAGTTAAAAAACAGTATAAATGGTTGCTTCTCTTTTGTATAGAAGTCAGATAAGAAAAACACTAGTGTGAGCAGCTCATCTTGGAGCTCTGGATCGGCCACACTTGTGGAGCCACCACCATGCCTCAGGCTAGAGATCTGTTATACCCTTCCTTGGAAGAGGAAAAGAAAAATCATAAGAAGAAACAGCTGGTTCAGAGCCTAAATTCTTACTTCATGGTTGTGAAATGCCTAGGATGCTACAGTTGTCAGCCATGCTCAGATAGTGGTTCTTCGTGTGAGTTGTTCAGCAGTGCTATGCCAGCCCACAGGAGGAAAGGCCAGGCTCACAGAAAGCTGTTCATTTAGAAGAAAGCAACACTAATCATCTATACAAGTTCCTGAATTTGTGTTTTTCACAGAAAGCCTAATCAAGTTCAGTTACTCTACCAAGACAATGAAATTATGTTTGATTTTATAAAGTATACAACAATGACCTCCTATTTTCTTTCAGCTTTTCAATAAAGTTTTAATTATGGACAAAACGAAAAAGAAAAAGTCTAGAGTTGCTGGAATAATTCTACTGTATCAGGGTATACATCTTCTTCTGACTTCTTTTCCATCCTCACAGTTCTTCTCTTGTCCAGAATAAACTGTGTGACATTGTAGGCACTGACATGAGTGACCAAGAGGAAAGGGAAATGAAAGATTATACCTTCCCTGCAGTCAGGGTATACACATCATTTCTTATCTGTATCACCAAGAGAGCTTGGTGCACATAACTGAAAGGGACATGAAAATATTTGGGCTTTATTCTTGGTAACTACATGGCAAGTTAAAAATAGGAGTTCTATTACTAAAGATGAAAATGATTACACATATTTAAAGACAACTTGTACTACCTGTTTTCAGCGGAATAACAACATTTTACCCTAAAATATCCTTGGTATCCTGGAAGTTATTGTTGTGTTAAGGAAAGGGTAGCTGAAGAAAGGTCAAGTGATGATAGGCTTCGGTTTAAGAAGGAAGATGCATCCTCGAATTAGCTGCTTCATTACTCTTTTTCTCTCTGATGTCATCTGCAGTACTAGACTGAAAATACCAAGCTGCATTTCAGCAAAAGATTCTTCCTAAAACTTTCTGAAAGTCATTTTTATCCAACGCATAGTAATTTCAAAATACCAAAGCCTGCAAAATGATACAAACACTCAACAGCAGAAATATCTGGCTTTGAGCCCAAAACGTACCAGATGTGTCTCTTGAAATCCAATACCAATTGTCTTCTGTCTTTATCATTAGAAGGTTTCTTTTTTTTTTATACGAAAATCAAGTTGACAATAATTTGTTCTATCTCTGTATAGATGGAACTCTTGTGATTGCCTAACAGAGAGGGCACAGTGACCCAACCTGGCTGAGTGCACCAGGGGACCACGAGCTGACATGCTGAGCTCACTGCTGATAGGGCAGCTGGACGTCCTTCCAATGTGTAGACAGTAATCAGCAGTTCACTTTACTACAGCCAGTGAATCCAATTGTCACTATTGTGTGTGTGTGTGTGTGTGTGTGTGTGTGTGTGTGTTTACTGAAAGCCAATGACTGCATGTTTTAGTCAATGTTCTATTGCTATGAAGAGACATAATGAGCACAGTATTTCTAATAAAGAAAATATTCAATTGGGGCTGGCTTACAGTTCAAAGGTTTAGTCCACTATCATCATGCAGGGAGCATGGTGGCATGAAGATAGAGATGGTGCTAGAGAGGTAGCTTAGAGTTCTACATCAGCAGGCAGCAGGAAAAGAATGAGACACTGGGCCTAGCTTGAGTTTCTGAAACCTAAAAACCCACCCCTTAGTGACACACTTCCTCAAATAAGACCACACCTGCTTCAAAAAAACCACACTTCCTAAGAGTGCCACCCCTATGGAGGCCATTTTCATTCAAACCACCACACGGCACAGGAGCCAGAGAATTCACAACAGAGCTCCATTTGTGCTTCAGGTCAAAACAGACACTAGTCTAACTCTGCCATGTGCAGAGCCTTACCAGAAGTTTTATTTCCTACATTCAGTTCACATCTCCAGAAAGTCTCCTGTGATTCTTATATCTTGCCACCACGGCATTCCCAAAACCAAAGTCAGCCTTGCCAAAAGCCCAGTCCTTTGCTCCTTCTCATGAAGTGGGGAAGCCAGGCTTAGAAGCAGTAAGAAAAGACATCAGACTCCATTTGCTGCCAAGAATCTGAATTCCCTGCAAAGCAGGTAATGCGATTAAAAGCAGCATATAATGTACAACAACAACAAAAGAGTCATAGTGCAGTAACTTAGTACACTTTTAAGAAAAAATAAAAGAACAGAAGAAGTGGGCTTGTAAATCAAGGAGTAAAAAAGAAACTATATAAAATACCTCAATACTTCTCTGTTGTTATCTAATAAATGCAATCAACCTAATACAATTATAGCAATGTCATAATTTTAATTTCGATACCTTGCTTTGATTTGCCGAGTGAGAATTACAGTTAATACAAACAATTAAGACATACACAGTTTGTGCATTATCCAAACACTGATGGGAACTGTTGACGTTGCTTTACTGATGTTCTGTTTAAAAGGCAAAAACCAGAGAGCTGAGTGCACATCCATGCCAGAGCTACAGCGGCTAGTTCATTTGACAGACAAGGCTTCTGTGGAGGGGGTTAATAACTGAGGTGCTGAATATACAGTTAATTATTCACTCTGCTTCATGGCGATTGAGTCAGTGAAATGAAGTTCTGGCGCCTCCCATCTTATTCTGACTTATCCCCCTTAAGTCAGGCACTTGGTAATGCAGACTGAAAAGGAAAGAAAATGTCAGTGCACAGCAGAACCTTTCAGAGCTCCAAATTACTCATCTTTTCTCTACCTACTTTTGCTATGGGTGTTTTGTAAGGTGGGGAACATTTAAAAATATATCTTCATAAACCATTTTTGGCCTCTAACCTGTAAATAGAGTTATACTTACCAAATGATCTTTGGAATCCTAAGAATACAAGCTTTTCATTTTTCATAATAAAGCAATGATCCATGTAAGATGTTTATACATAGGATAGCTACATTGATGAACTATCATATTGTAGGCAGTGAATAAATGTTTTTCATCCATTTCAACATGAAGTTTCTTATAAGGCACTCTCTGCTTGGTGAAGAACATTGACTCTGATTTACAAAACAATTGGGTTTAGTGCTAGGCTCTATTGATTTTGCCTCAGTTTCCTCATCTATGAAATAAGGATATCAGGATGCACTGTGTAGAGCAATTAGGAATGAAGATAAAGTGGAATTATTCCTTTGTGTTGAATAGAGGGAGATTAGGACATCAGACATAAAAGAGAGAGAGAGGCCGGAAAGTTACTTTGAATCCCAGTCTGTATATCCCAATCTTTAATAACCATGGTGGGTTCCTGTAAATGCCAGTTGGAGCTCCACACTGGTCACAGACCAGCCTAATACAAACAGTGCTTAGTTTTAAAGATAATGAGCATGAGGGCAGCCAGAAAGCAAAGGGACTCTCTCAGGTAATAAGAGCAAGGGACTCTCTCAAGTAATAAGGGGGAGCTTGAGTCTGAATATTGTGGCAGAATGGTTGCCTGTGGAAGTCAGCACCCACACACTGTAGTGAATATGCAACAATGTAGAACCACGATGATGACAATAAAGAGAAAAAAACACAGTCATAGCAAGGAAGTCATGGAGAAGTCTAGCATCTGTTTCCTCAGCCTCTTTTCACATTGATCGCTGGAAATGTGATGTTACTATCTCTCCCTAAACTGCTAACCTAGGTGGCAAACCAAACACATAAAGAGATATAGAGTTTGCCCACAGACTTTATTTTTTTTAATTTTATTTTTTCTTATCAGTTACATTTTATTAACTCTGTATCCCAGCCATGTCCCAATCCCTCATTCCCTCCCAGCCCCTCCCTCCCTCCCTCATCTCCCTTTCCAAGTCCACTGATAGGGGGGACCTCCTCCCCATTCATCTGATCCTATTTTATCAGGTATCTTCAGGACTTGCTGCAAAGCCCTCCTCTGTGGCCTAACAGGACTGCTCCTCCCTTCGGGGGTGGGGAGACCAAAGAGCCAGTCATTGAGTTCCTGTTAGAAATAGTCCTTTTTCCCCTCACTTTGGGAAACCAATTGGTTACTGAGCTACCACAGGCTACATCTGAGTGGAGGTTCTAGGTTATATCCATACATGGTCCTTGGTTGAATGTCAGTCTCAGAAAAGACCCTGTGCCCAGATATATTTGGTCCTTGTGGAGCTCCTATCCTTTCCCCATCAGACTAACTCCCCTTCTTTCTTATGATTCCCTGTACTCTGCCAAAGGTTTGGTCATGAGTCTTTGCTTTGAAAACACTGCTAGTTAGAGTCTTTCAGATGCACTCAGTAGACTCCTGTCATACGTTCAATGCACATCCCATCTGTCTTTCTAAACGAGGATTGATCACCTTACCCCATGTCTGCTCTCTTGATTATCTTTTTTAGGTGTATAGATTTCCTATACATATCATATCTTATCTTAGAGGTTTATCATATCTTATAGGTCTATATAAGTGAGTATATACCGTGTTTGTCTTTCTCCTTCTGGGATATTTCACTCAGAATGATCTTTTCTAGATCCCACCATTTGCCTGCAAATTTCATGATTTCCTCCTTTTTGATTGCTGAGTAATATTCCATTGTGTAGAAATACCACAATTTCTGTATCCATTCTTCTGTTGATGGACATTTGGGTTGTTTCCAGGTTCTGGCTATTACAAATAAAGCTGCTATAAACATGGTTGAGCAAGTATCCCTTTTGTATACTTGAGCAAACTTTGGGTATATACCTAGCAGTGGTATAGCTGGGTCTTGAGGAAACACTATTCTAAGACAATTAGGAATAGTGCCCACAGACTTTATAAGGGGGTGTTTCTTGCAGTGAGTTCACAACTAACTGTCAAGTGAGAAGGAGTAATCTTAAAAGTTAAATCTGATACAAGTACACTGAAGTAATTCTCATAGGCATTAGAGTGCAAAAAGACATTAATATGCTCCAAACATCACATTTAAGTGTAATCATGGGCTCCTGTAGAGGAACCATGAGGGAAAACAAGGAAGAAGTGATAAACAGGCATCTTAGGATGAAAGGCTGGAGTCTTAAGGTCTAGAGGGAAGGCCTTCCTTCTACACATAAAGTAAGTAATTCATACTCTAAGAAACTATGCAGCCACAGAAATTTGAAAAGGAAAGAGTGATACAGTCAATATGTGTATTGACCTATATTTCACCAGTGGTAAAATGAAAAGAGACATGGAGTGGAAAGACTGGCATAGAAAATCAGTTTAGTGAAAGGGACCACCAGAATTATATGCACATCAGGTACAGTTTCAACAAAATTAGTCACTTCAAGAAAGAATAGTACTTTTAGTCAGTAACATGACAATTGCTCAATTTTAAAATTAAAAAAGAAAATTATAATTGTAAAAGAATGTTTGTTATTTGATACAAAATTCAAGAAAAGAAAATAAACAGCATAGCAAAATTATAAAACAGCATGTTTAGATTCATCTCTCTCAAGGATGAGTGAGGATTCTCATCAGGTGTTAGTGAGCCATCCCAAAGCTTTAAGTTCATGATTTTCTACTGTTAAAGCTTGTGTTTAACACACACACACACACACACACACACACACACACACTACATACCTATGCAGAGCCACAAAGATCCCCCAAACACCTGATGTTGATGAATAAGTAGTATTGTTACCTAGAGGTTCAACTCCACATTGACCCCGTTTTCATTTTCCACTTGACCTTTCCTTCTTTTTGAACTGATAGTGAAGAAAAACAAAGCAAATGAAGCATAGTTTTTGGCAAAGCACATTTAATGTAAGGTCTGCCAAGTTCAAAACTGAAAATGTACCAGCTGTTTGCACAAAACATGTGCCAGTAAATTCCTTCATGGCTGACAATATGTTTTTCCTCTCAGTTTCACCATCCCTGACCGAGCTATTTATTTCAACAGCTGTCAGCTCAACCTAGAGTTGAAGGTTATTTCACTGTCAGGAAGAGTATTGTGGGCATATTTAATAAAGGCACACTGCTCTCAAGAAGGAGGTCCAGTCGGGGAGAATCTACATGGGGATGGAAATGAGCATTCCTGTGATGCAGAAGGATGAGACATAGCACATCCTGAATATTGACAGAGGCGGTTACCACCTGTGGCAGGACAGAGCTCACCAGCTCCAGCCACAATCCAAGAATTGAAAGATTCCACTCCTTGAAGAAGGCGTGTATCTCCTATTGCTGGTCATCTTTGGCTGCCATGGCAATGGTAGAAGTGGCAGTAGGAAATCCTGAGAGTTTATCTTAGGTAGCAGGATATTTCACATCAACCTGGCAGCTGTGATGGGAACAGAGCCAAAAGCATTTGTGGAAGTTGTCCAGCATGCACAATGGCCATGTTCTGGAAAGAGAGCAGCCAGCATATGGAGAAAAATATCTGAGCCTCATAATGTAAAGGAATTTCATGGTGATAACTGAAGTTAATGGGGCTGAAGGATACACCAGTGATTTAGGAAAAAAATTTGTAGGAGTTGGAGGACAATAAAGAGCCTTTTTATCTTTATCTTTTAACCTCAAAACAAATAGATGAGAACAAAGCACATGTAGAAAAAAATTATCACAGTACTCATAAAGCTTATTGCAGCTTATTGTTTATATCTCATCCTAAATTCAACATTAGCATGGCTAGGCTGCTGTAAGTCTTATTCATACAAGCAGGTTGATAAAGCAGAATGGGAAAATCGTATGCCCTGTAGGGAAACCTGATCTTAAAAGCTGGAAGACACCAAGCTGCACACAATAGGAATTAAATGCTATTAATAAATTTACCTCCCCCTGAGGGGAGAGCAACCTTACCAGGCCACAGATAAGGACAATGCAGCCAGCCAGTCCTGATGAGACCTGATAAGCTAAGGTCAGATAGAAGGGGAGGAGGACCCCCCCATCAGTGGACTTGGAGAGGGGCATGGGAGGAGATGAGGGAGGGAGGGTAGGGTTGGGAGGGAATGAGGAGGGGGCTACAGCTGGGATACAAAGTGAATAAACTGTAATTAATATGAAAAATAAAATTTAATAAAAAAAATAAAATAAATAAATTACCCCTCACTCACTCAGAGAAAGGGAAGGGGTTTCACCCTGGCCCACCATAGATTTCTCTCCAGGATAGAAACGTATAAACTCTGTCCCACTTGGAAGAACTATTAGGAGCAAGGAATGCTGTTGCATGAGCTGTAATAATGTTAAAATGTGTAGTAGCAACCTTTCTTTATTACATGTTTGTAGTCCAATACTATTGTGATTTGTGTGCAGTATTAACTTAGTTACTTTTCTCTTGTTATGGTAAACGACATGACCAAAAGCAGCTTGGAAGGAAAGAGATTATTGCAGCCTGTACTCAGATCACACTCCATCACTGAGGGAAGTCAGGAACTTAAAGCAAGAACCTAGAGAGAGGCAGGAACTGAAGCAGAAGCCATGAAGGAGTGCTGCTTGCTGCTTTGCTCCCCATGGCTTGTTCAGCCTGCTTTCTTATCCAACCCAGAATGACCTTCTCCACCCACAAAGGATTTGACCATCCCACACCAATCACTTACCAAGAAGATGCCCCCAAGACTTGCCTACAGGCCACTCTGAGGGAAGAAATTTCTCAGTTAGACAGACGTGCAAAATAGGCAACAACGTTTAAATACTTCAATTTTACAAATGACTGTATGGAATCTGGGGGGAGGAGGTAGGTCTCTTACTCCAGATTACACTATTATAGAGAGCAAACGCCTAGAGTAGGCACTTCCTAAATCTCTTTCCTCCTCCATTGTGAATATTGTCAACTCTCCCAGATAATGTTCTACCAGGGAAAAAAAAAAGAAGCAAGAACGATATTAAATTAATGTTTCATAGCATGTCTGGGGCATGACAAACAGCTGTTAGTCCAGGCCTTAACTCTTTCTGTCGTAACTGCAGAGATAAAGGTAGAAAACAAATGCACAGAACCTAAGCACAGCCAGAGAAGGTATAGGAACAGAAAGATGCTGACCTGCCGATGGCAGCCCTCAAAGCTAAGGCTGATTCCGAGGAAATCTATGATGTATTTCAAGTATGTAAGTCTCAAAATAAACAGAATATATTTCAGGGTCTCTGGGTGGGTCTTTCTGTTTTTCTAATAGCTTGTAATAACAGAAAGTTGATAGCTAAAATTCCAAAATTACAGAGCTTAATGTTGGTATCTTTCTTGAGCACACACCCTTTAAAGGTAGGTAACATTTTAGGCTTACCACAGCATCCAGACAGCATATTCTGTGTGCCTGCTCATATACTCAGTACACAAAAATTCAGAGAGGATAATGAGGTGAGCTCAGTAGTCAGGCAGGAACGCAGACATGCCAACAAGCAACTACGGGCAATGTCAAAAGTGCTGAGATGGAAGAACCTACCCAGAGCTGTGGAGACAGAGGAAAACTAAGTCACCAAGAAAAATAAATAAATCTCGGGAGATTTCCTAATAACCAGTGACTTCATAGCTAGTTGTAAAATGAGCACAGTTTTGTTCTCAAGAAGAATGTGCAAGCATCACAGTGCTGTACAAGAAGAGGAGGAAAAGGCATGTACAAAGAGTCTATATCTTTTTGTGTGTACCCTGACACGTAAACCATTTTCAAACATAAAGAGCATGCATGCATCTCCTTCTAACTGGAGCTGAAGACATACCTGTACTTAAAAAAAAAAAAAAAGAAAAGAAAAAAGAAAGAAAACACTGACTGAAACTTGGAAAGGCTTTTACTGAGAAATATTTATCAACAGATATGTGGGCTGACATGGAAATTATATGTCAGTAGGCATCTGGAGAGAAAACAAAATCTTTAAATTGTGCTTTTATTGTTTTCAGTCTTCTGAATTGAGCTGTTTACTTGACATTATTAGTCCCTACCAGTTGTCATATACTTCTCAAGGTATTGGAGATGTATTAAAAAAATCATCCAAAAATATTATTTTACTCAGCCTACCTTTATTTAATTTTTTCTTTTCTCAGACAATACATCCTGACTGCAGCTTCCTCTCCCTCTACTCCTCCCAGTTCCCTGCCACCTCTCCTTTCCCCAGATACCCTCCCCTGCCCATACCCCTCCCCAGAAAAGAGAAGGCTTCAACTTACATTTTTAAAATAGATACAAATAAAACAAAAGGCAAAAGTACAGTGTGATTCTAGATGGGGGAGTTGGAACATCAAGGATGCAGCTAAAATGGAGTTACTTGCAAAAACCAAGAATTCTCTCAAACAACAACTAAGAAATCTGATGAAGCACAAAGTTAATAAAGTAACCTTTGACTTAAAGATGGCTGCATCCAGACCACAGAGACACTAGCACACAGAGAACTGACAGACATATATTGGTCATTTGTTGTCTTGGGGCAATTCCTAGGATAGGAATAGATGTGGAGTTGAGTAGTGAGGTACACACACCCTTTACGTGTGAAGGCAAGCCCTGTTCTCTGGGTGGTTGGTATGAACCTCAGACACTAAAATATTAAATTACTCCATTAGCTATATTGTGTAGCTATTTCCTCCAAATGGAGGCATTCCTGGTGGAGGGAGGCTTGTATGACTTAGAGAACTAATGACATTTAGGGCACTTGGAAAGCTCAGAAAGGTACAAGATTCGCAAAGCTCTTCCCCGTGTTTATAAAAGCTGTGAACAGTAGCTTGAGAGAAAAACCGTCTACAGTGGAGCAATCTGCAAGTTGGGCGATGAGCACTTAGGATTCAGCTTCCTTAAGTCATTGGAAGTGGGTTCCCCATGAGGAGGTGGGCTTTCCTGTGAGGCTTTTGCCTTTGAGTCATCTATGTAAGTAGCCATTGACCCACAGCCTGTCAGTCACCCTGTGAACCCACTAAATACCAAGAAAAGATCAGGGAGAAATTACTCCTCTGGTCTGTCATTGGGTGGAATGCCCTCTTTAGTCTATCATTAATGTCCTCTCTGAGGTAGACAGATGTTCATTCATATCTTCCCAGGAAAGGTGGCAGCACAAGTTATTTCTGTCCTTTGTGCCTAAAGCAGGAGATCCATGACTTCTGTTAAGCAGCAGAGAAGCAAATAGAGTGTCTTTGTCTCTGGTGGGACAAAGGACACACAAAAATTGAAGCTGTGGGTATATCTAGGACGTAAGGATTCTCAATCCCAAAGAGGAGAGTGATCCAAAAAAATGTAGGTCAGATCTTGCTGGAATTCTGCCTGCTGTATTTGATTAAGCCACAGAGAATAAAAGGCTAAATGGGAATTAGCTGGAAAGTACAGCAGGAAATGCTACTATTCTACACATTGTAGAGAAACTCAGTAGGCAGAGTGCTGGGCTAGCATACCAAAGGGCCCACTTGGATTCTCTGCACCTCCCTAATGTGGGCAGTGGCACACTGGTCTGTTATCATCACAGGAAGACCAGCAGCATGATACAGGGCCTGTAGTTTAGTGCATAGACAGTCTGCCTAACACACCAGGGGGCCTGGGTTTGAGAATGGCCTCACCACTCCCATCTTCATGTGAATCATTTTGACACTTTCAGCTGAAAATCTTCATTCAGTTGTGTTATCCAGATTTCTCTCCATTCTTACTCACAAGCTTGGGTCATCTTAATATCCCTTTCTGATAATCTCAGCATCCAGTTCATATGTGATACTAATTCTTTTTACTATTTTTATTCTTCACCATGCTAACATTTTAAAATTTGCTTTATTCTCTGTGTAATTGTACTTTAAATGGGGCATGTGTATCTTGTGAAGATGAAAACCATTAGTGCAACATTTTTTATAGGGACCTATGTGCAGCTTTTCCTCTCTTGTCATGAAGATTTATGCTTATTCAACAAGGAAGTTTGCTGTTCTTTCATCTCCATTTTTTGCTGTGGGTACCTTCTGGCATTCCTCTGTTGCTGTCTTAAGCATCATGTGGAATACAAAGTTTCAGATAATTTTTTTCTCCATGGCGCTACCCAGTGTTTCACCTTCCTGCTGTGTTTTTTTTTGTTTGTTTGTTTGTTTGTTTTTTTGGCTAAAAACAACAGCAAAACTCTCCCTCTTCACTGCCCCTTCTTCCATCCTTGCATGTCTGTCAGCTGTCACAGTCACTTGCTAGCCTAGTAGAACAGGATGGGAGAGGCATGAGAGAATGGCCATTGCAGCTATGGCTCAGCCTCAGCTGGAGGTGGGCACTGTGGTTCCAGTTCATGGGACATGATCCTTGTGGTGATTATGCTATGCTCCAGATGCTCTGGCTTCAACATGCTTTCTCTTCCCCATCCATAGGCGGCAAGGGCTATTTTCTTCACCTCTGTGCTTGACTTCCTACAGAAGCTTAAATAATGTTTTACTCCACAGAGAAGACAAAGGAGAAAGTTGTAGATGAGGATTTTTGCTTTCTTTTTCTACTATGTCCTTCACTGCCCATCCCATACAAATACTGCAATCCTATTTTTCTCCTGAGCTCTCTTAAAAGCATTGATAAGATCTGTGGGGAAAAAAAGGCAAGATGCTTGTCTCCCATTGCAGCTCCTGCAGTTCTCTACACTCATTCATGAAATAAATCCAGTTTTTAGAACCTTCTCAAAAAAAAAAAAAAAAGTAGTTGGATTCTTCTGCAGCGATCTTAGTGAGACCAACATCAACTTCAGGAAAAAAAACGCTCATACCACTTTCTCTTTTCATGTGAACACCATTATATATATATATATATATATATATATATATATATATATATATATATATATACATATTTACCTGGATGTCTCAATTCTGATGAGTTCAAGGACAACTGTGAATTTGCAGATTCTCTGTCCCTTTATTGAAGGGAAAGGGATGATGATCTTTTCAGCTTTTTATGTAGGAGCTAGAAGCCAGCAAATAAGAGTTTTAAGTTCTGAGGTTTTTTTAAAAGCCATTATAACTACAGCTCTTTCGCATATTGGAAAGATAGCACTATCTAAAGCACTGAGCTATTGCTTTATATACAGCAACTACTTTTCTTGAATTTTCTATATTCAAATGTCCTCACCACAAATAGATGAGTATTACAAGTGAGGAACACGATACTTAGCTTGAGTTAATCATTCCACATGGTATAAAATATCACAACATCTGGCTTTTTATTTGGTTGGGTTTTTTTTGGTTCTTTTTAGTTTGATTTGGGTTTAAGTTTCTTGAGTCAGGATCTCTCCATGTATCCCAGACTTCCTTCCTGTAAATATACAGAATTATAATATGTTAATTTATGATACAAAAAAATTAATGAAAGAGAAACAATCCATCAATGGCAAAATTCTTTGAGACAAATGGCCAAAAAGCTCATACAAACATTGAACATATAGCTGTGGCTTTTCTGTGTCAAAATATTCTGGACTTTTAGCACGTATGGGTGACTATTTTCTTTTCAGGCTTATACAAACAGATGGCACAGAATAATCAACCTTTAGCATACTCCTGTGGCATGGCAGACAAATTTGTGAAACACATGTCTATTCTCTGACATTAATTGTGTCACCATATGACAGAAGACTTTAACATTAAATATTATAACTCTATTCTGTTTGCAGTAGCAATTATTTAGTTGGAGAGAGTCGTCTTTCACAAATTTCACCAAATAAACTAAAGTAGTGAAATCAAATTAGTAGAAAAAGTGTATATTAGTCATTATATAGAACATTTTAGGTCTTAAATCAGTGTTTCTCGACCTGCAGGTCACAAAAGCAGGATGTTTTCAATGGGTCAACCTAAGACCATGGAGAAACAGACATTAACATCAAATTCATAACAGTAGCAAAATTACAGTTATGAAGTAGCAACAAAATAATTTTATGGTTGGGGGTCACCACAACACAAAGAACTGCAGTAAATGGTTTAAGCATTTGGAAGTTTGCTAACCACTGTCCTAAAGGGTAAATAAATAGCTTATATTTGACCTAAGTTGAATCTCATGTGACTTAACGTTAAAAGTTAAGGATGTTTGATTTCAATAAATTATCCATGAAAAGGCTTTCTTGAATACTTGAAAATAAAAAGAGTTGGGGGGGCAACGGACTTGTTAAACACAAATCAGTTTCCTATGAGATAAGAGAATGTTTAAAATGGGTTTAAAATGGGTTTGATGGTGAAAAAAAAAAGCTTTTAATTAGATTTTTTTAACACAAAATGGGAAAGGACAGTTTTGGGGGTCTGTAGCCTTGAAGAGTTAAGCCATCTGCTTCCAGGCAGCTCTCCCCAACGTGTGATTTGCAAGTAAAATGTCGCTAGCCAGCTGATGACATATGGCACTTCTTACTTCCTTAAATATCTTACTCAAAATGAGTTTGCTGCTCTGCCACTTGGCTAAATACTAAATGCTCTCAAATGCTGAGCTTGGGTTTTCAGAAGTCATGGCAATTGCTGTAGTTTTTCCTTAGCTGACAAATCTAGGAAAAGAAACTGCGGTCTAAGAGTCTGGCTCGTATGTTAGCACCCCGTGGTGTGAGTCAGCCTTAGACATACTTGATCTCTGAGTTGTTCACAAGCATACAATTTTTCATTTCCCCACGTGATTTTAGGGCCATGAGGTCAAGAGGACAAAGCCACTTCCTTCAGTTTTAGGTTTCTATCTGAGGAAGGAGTGAAATTATATATATATATATATATATAGTGACAAAATCCTAAAGGAATCCATTAGGTGTCAGGTGGTAGGAGGGTTGAGGATTTTACTGTAGCAGCCCTCAAATACTGAAACCAACACACTGCAGAATAATGTAGTCTTAATCCCAGAGGCCTACAGCTGCAAAATTGTTTCCCTCAAGGTTTTAGGCTTGTTAACAGCTACAGGTTGCTCTTCAGAATTATCGATCCAAACAAGCTTTAGTCATCCCCATACCATTTCTCAGGCCTCTTAATTACTCAGCTTCCATCAGCTTCCACTAGAATCTCCAAAACAGCTTAGTAAGACCTACCTAATTTAAACCGCTTAAGAAACATCACTGGAAGGAAATACACACACTTGGTCAGACATATCACAGTGTGTTTACCTGTATTCCTCATGTTTATCTGCAAGAGGAAGGCTTGAGGTTATTAGACTGGCAATGATATACTCTATTGATGACTAATTTTTTGAAAAGTTTATTGACTCTCCTATCCACCCATCACTTTTTACCATGGCTACCCAGTGTTCAGCAACCAAAGACCTCTCTCTTTAGACAACACTTTGGCCTCCTAGCATATTTATGGTCTTCCCCCCTCATAAATATTCATCACACTAAGATCAAATTTTAAGCCAGTATTTTTTCTATACTCATCCTCTATGAAGCCCCCTCAAAACAAGATGAACAAACTTTAAACATTCTGTTATTGGAAGGCTTTTTAAAGAGTATGTAATTATCTAATAAGCAACGATTAAGGTCAATTAATGGGCAGATAAAACTGAAATGCCTGTAAAACAGGAAATGTTATATAATTAGGAGTTTTAGGAAAGCTGGATTCATCATAGCCTTAACCCATAAAAGCAGCTGATTTAAAAATCACATCTTACAAATTGAGGCCCCTGCCCATGTTGAAAATTAAGCTTTTTTAGTTGCTGGATGATAAGAGATAAAAGATATGAGATTTAGGAAGCTTGGTACATTGAGGTGGTTCAAAATTATTATCATACTTTTAACAATTGACATGCTAGGTTGTTTTATAGTAGCTGATGATTAATCTTGGTCCATAGATTTGTGTATGACATTCTAAAATTCTTTTTTAATGAGTTTTCCTAATTCCTGAGGTTTCAGATAATAGAATTTTAGAGTTCTAAAGGAATTTGTCATGTCCATGGTAGAGCATTATTTCCTATATTTGGCTTCTACGTTTACTTGCTCCTTTTCTTCCTCAGCTTTCTACATTACAAAAAACAAACAAACAAAAAAAAAAAACCCACTTCCTATAGTATGTTGTTTTACCATGAAACTGAAAATCAGCTGCACGAGTCAGGTGACACCCACCATGCTCTCAGACTCTCCTTCCCCTTGGTGACTCTTCCCTGTGCCTCCATGCTGTTGTGACCTACGCTGCAAGGACAGTCTTCCTCATCTTCCTGATTACAGCTAGTGCTTGACCAGGACTCCAGGTGCCAACGCATCTGTGTGTAGGAACAGGATTCCAATCATTCTCCTGTGTACAAATTTTCATCCATACTATGAAATGACATGCCATTGGAACAGCCAAAATGTGAATATACAGAAAAAAAAAATTCTAAGATCTGGCTTTGATTTTCCTGATAATTCTGAAGTCAGCAACATAAAGTCCCTCAAAAGAGTGTTCATGCTTCAGTGGGCGAACAGGAGAGAGCAGTTCCCCAGCCTAAGAAAGACGGAAGGGAGTAGAAACAAAGAGCCGATAAGCAAACTGCTCATGACAAATTTTCTTGTCTTGTATAAGGCTGAACAATAAGACAGAATTTTAAAAAATAACTTGCTGCTTTCATGATAGTTAGATTAGCACTTTAAGAAGATAAAAGTGAGGGGAAAAAAACTTTCATTACAAAAGTGATTAGAAAATGGCCTATTTGGAAATTTTTGTTGTTATCTCTCTCCTGATTTCCCAGAAGAACAAATGACAACTTTGGTGATCCTGTGAAGTTTTAGTATGAGTGGCTCTGTGCAGGTATGTAGCATGATTTCTAGAGAACTAACTCAGAAGCTTGGTCTAAAGCAATGACTTCATGTTATACTTATTTGATTCTCACAAAATCTGCTTCGAAGTTTTTGTTTTGTTTCATTATTATATTATTGTTACTGTCTGATCTCCTTATTGCCTGATCCCAACCCCCTCCTTCCTCTCCTCCCTCACACCCTCTTCCCTTATTCCCACCTCTCCTTTTTCTCAGAGAAGAGGAGGAGGCCCCCAAGGATTATCACCCTACCCTGACACCTCAAGTCAGAGCAGGAGTAAGTGCATTCTCTCCTACTGGGGCCTGACACAGCAGCCCAATTAGGGGGAAGGGATCCAGTGGCAGGCAACAGAGTCAGAGACAGCCCCTACCCTCATTGTTAGGGAACCCATATGTTGACCACCACGATGCACGTCTGCTATGTATGTGTAGGGAGTCTAGGTCCAGCCCATACACTCTCTTTGGTTGGTGGTTCAGTCTCTGTGAGCCCCATGGGCCTAGGTTAGTTGACTCTGTGGTGTCCTTGACCCCTCTAGCTCCTTCTATCCTTCCTGCCACTCTACCCAGAACTCCCCCAGCATGGCCTATGGTTTGTGAGTCTCTGAATCTGTTTCCATCAGCTGCTGGATGAAGCCTCTCAGAAGACAGTTATGCTAAGCTCCTGTCTTACAGCAAAGCAGAGCATCTTTATTAGTGACAAAGGTGGCTCTCTCCCATGGGGTGGACCTCAAGTTGGGCCAGTCATTGGCTTGCCGTTCCCTCAATCTCTGCTCCATCTTTATCCCTACACTTCTTGTAGACAAAACAAATTTGGGGTAAAAAGTTTTATAGGTGTGTTGGTGTCCTTCTCCCTCCACTGGAAGTCCCACCTGGCTACACGAGGTGGCCACTTCAGGCTCCTTAACCCCTGATGCTGGAAGTCTCAGCTAGGGTAACCCCCGTAGACTTCCGGGAACCTCCCCTGTCCCACAGATGCCTCCTACCAATTTCTGTTCTCTCTCCTGGACCTCCCACCCACAGCTCCCACCCCTGATCTCCCTACTCCTGATTCCCACCCCCCTCCCACCAGTTCCCTTTCTCCATCTACTTCAGATATCTGTTTTACTTCCTGTTCTGGGTCAGATTCAGCATCTGCCTTTGGATCCTCATTGGCTTCTTTGGGTCTATGGATTGTAGCATGGTTATCCTGTACTTTACAGCAAATATCCACTTATAAGTGGGCATATGCCATGCATGTCTTTCTGGGTCTAGGTTATCTCACTCCAGATGATCTTTTCTAGTTCTATACATTTTGTTTAGTAATGTTCCTCCCTAGCATAAGTGGTCTATCAGTGTTCCTCCTCTTCTACCATGTGAGCTACTAAGCAATCAGGCCAGTCTATCTGGAGTAGCTGATGCTGTTGAAGAAGACAAGCTTTCTCTGTTTCTCCAAAAAAAAAAAAAAAAAAAAAAATGCAGTCCTATGTAATTTTGACTATCTGAATACAATCAAAGTAGCATAAAATATTCATTATTCATTTCCTTGGTAGCGATTAGCAACATTTCAAGTGCTTAGTAGTGAGCTCTGACTATTCTATTGGATAATTCAATATCAATGTCACCATACCTTGTATTTCTTTAACATCACAATGGGAGAGACAGAAAAAGAACCCAGATTTCACCTTCCATCTGTTTACATTTTGGTTGTGTTTAAGCTAAAATAATGGAAGCAATATTTAACAATTTTATTATTTTTTTATTTCTTTAATATTACAGTTTATTAACTTTGTATCCCAACTGTATCCTGCTCCCTCATTCCCTCCCAATCCCACCTTCCCACCTCCATTTCCTTTCTGCCCTTTTCCAAGTCAACTGATAGGGGAGGACCTCCTCCCCTTTCATCTGACCCTGGTTTATCAGGTATCTTCAGGACTGGCTGCAAAGTGCTCCACTGTGGCCTAGCAGGGCTGCTCCTCCCTCAGGTGGAGGGGAGGTCAAAGAGCCAGCCATTGAGTTCATGTCAGAAATAGTCCCTGTTCCCTTACTAGGGTACCCATTTGGATACTGAGCTACCATGGACTACATCCGAGCAGAGGTTCTAGGTTATATCCATACATGGTCCTTGGTTAGAGAAACAGTCTCATAAAAGACCCCGGTGCCCAGATACATTTGGTCCCTGTGGAGCGCCTGTCCTCTCCAAATCATATTAACTCCTCCTTCTTTCATATGATTCCCTGCACTCTGCCGAAGGTTTGGTTATGAGTGTTCATATCTGCTTTGAAACACTGCTAGGTAGAGTCTTTCAGAGTACCTTTGTGGTAGGCTCCTGTCCTGTTACTTGTTTTCTCCTACATCCAATGTTCATCCCATTTGTCTTTCTAAGTGAGGATTGATCATCTTACCCTGGGTCCTCTTTCTTATTTATCTTCTTTAGGTGTATAGATTTCAGTATGTTTATCCTATCTTATAGGTTTATATAAGTAAGTATATACCATGTGTGTCTTTCTGTTTCTGGGATATGTCACTCAGGATGATCTTTTCTAGGTCCCACCATTTGCCTGAAAATTTCACGATTTCCTTGTTTTTAATTGTTGAATAGTATTCCATTGTGTAAAAGTACCACAATTTCTGTATCCATTCCTCCACTGAGGGACATCTGGGTTGTTTCTAGGTTCTAGATATTACGAATAAAGCTGCTACAAACATGGTTGAGCAAATGTCCTTGTTGTGTACTTGAGCTCTTTTGGATATATGCCTAGGAGTGGTATAGCTTGATCTTGAGGAAACAATATTCCTAATTGTCTGAGAAAGTGCCAGATTGATTTCCAGAGTGGTTGTACAAGTTTGCATTCTCACCAGCAATGGAGGAGGGTTCCCCTTTCTCCACATCCTCTCCAGCATGTGTTGTCACTTGAGTTTTTGATCTTAGCCATTCTGATGGGTGTCAGGTGAAATCTCAGGATTGTTTTGTTTTGCATCTCCCTGATGGCTAAGGACGTTGAGCATTTCTTTAAGTGTTTCTCTGCCATTCTGTATTCCTCTACTGAGAATTTTCTGTTTAGCTCTGTACCCCATTTTTTAATCGGATTGCTTGATTTATTGGTTTTTAACTTCTTTAGTTCTTTATATTCTGGATATCAGCCCTCTGTCAGATATAGGGTTGGTGAAGATCCTTTTCCAGTCTGTAGGCTGTTGTTTTGTTTTGATGACAGTGTCTTTTGCTTTACAGAAGCTTTTCAGTTTCATGAGGTCCCATTTATTGATTGTTGCTCTTAGAGCCTGTGCTGCTGGTGTTCTGTTCAGGAAGTTGTCTCCTGTGCCAATAAGTTTTAGGCTCTTCTTCACTTTTTCTTCTAACCAATTTAGTGTGTCTGGTTTTATGTTCAGGTCTTTGATCCACTTGGACTTTAGTTTTGTACAGTGTGATAAATATGGATCTATTTTCATTTTTCTGCATGGAGACATCCAGTTGGACCAGCACCATTTGTTGAAGATGCTGTCTTTTTTCCATTGAATGGTTTTGGCTTCTTTGTCAAAAATCAAGTGTCCACAGATGTGTGGGTTTATTTCTGGGAATATTTAACTCTTATCTCTGTTCTTTTGGATTAATGAACAGAGGAAAGTTCCAGCCTTTCCCCAATAACCAGGGTCAAAAAGAAACCAGTTTCCCCCACTTTCCCAATTTCATCTCATGACCTTTCTTGACAAGAATCATCTAATCCTCTCCTGCAGCCACATGCACTCAAATACACAAATGTACACATACTTAGAGTAAAAAGAGAGATGGATGTGGGGAAGTTGACAGGAGTTGTCACAAAATTTTTACTAATTTTTTTACTATCAGCAATAATAAAATATAAATATCAAAGTAGTCAAAACACATTTTTCTACATTAGCTGCTAACAGTAGAGTAGGGAAAGAAACTGAGGTTCATTCTGATTATCGTGGAGGAGGCTGGGCAGCCTAGAACTCTGTGAGCTGGATGGGCAACTGTTGGGCAGGTGAATGGAATTTTAGGTAAGAACTGGGAAATAGTAAGAGCTGGAGAGGACAGGGTCTCCACAAGGAGAGCAACAGAACAAGAAAATTTGAACACAGGGAAC
The DNA here is from genome assembly GCF_030254825.1 of Meriones unguiculatus. Taxonomy (NCBI): domain Eukaryota; kingdom Metazoa; phylum Chordata; class Mammalia; order Rodentia; family Muridae; genus Meriones; species Meriones unguiculatus. The sequence goes on along the minus strand of NC_083364.1, from coordinate 53,394,739 downwards.
TTCCCAGAGACTCATACTCCAACCAAGGACTATTCATGGAGATAACCCAGAACCCCTGCACAGATGTAGCCCAGGGCAGTTCAGAGTCCAATTGGGTTACATAGTAATGTGAAGAGGGACTGCCTCTGACATAATCTGATTGGCCTGCTCTTTGATCACCTCCCTCTGGGGGGGGAGCAGCCTTACCAGGCCATAGTAGACGACAATACAGCCACTTTTGATGTGAACTGAAGAGGAGAACCTCCCCTATTAGTGGACTTGGGGAGTGGCATGCAAGCAGAGGGAGGAGGGAGGGTGGGATTGGGAGGGGAGGAGGGAGGGGCTTATGGGGGGATGCAGAATGAATAAAGTGTAATTGATGAAAAATTAAAAAAAAAAAGAAAATCTTTCAAGTTGTCAACTAAGGGCGATTAGATGTGGCTGTCCACTGGCAATTCTAGAAACTGAGAGTCTAGAGACAAGACTCTGTTTTTTCTAAAAATTACATTTCATATAACTGCCCTTTGGATCATTGGATAAGTCCCTCCTACAGTACCGATGATGCACGATTCTCAAAGAAGGAGTGGAAAGACCATTATAAGACTTTTGATTACCCACAAAGAAAGAGACCCGTCATTAGTTCTCGGTCAGTACAAACCATTCATTCGAAGTTTCTTGTTTTGATAGCTAGTTTTTCAGACAGAATTTCCAAAGGGGACCACGTTGTCCCAGGACCATTTTCTTGGGTTGCCAGGAGGCATGGTAAATTCGAATCAAATCCCAATGCTAGGGTTTGAATAATGTGTTTTTGCCAAAAGTTTGTTCCAATTCTCACTACCTAGATTTTTCCACAATCAAGAGCCAAAAATAAATTGTATAATTTAATCCACAGGCACCTCTCTGATGTTGATATCATTATTCATTTTACAGATGAAAAAAAAAAATCAAAGCTCTGAGGGCTTAAATGACTTGTCCAAACCACATACTGAAAAAAATTTTAAATGTATTGGAGCCCAGATTTTTGATTAAAGATCGTGTATTTCCTTATATCACCCAGAAACTTTGTCTCCCTACAGATCTCCTTAATTTTTCATACATGTTCCTATAACTAGTTTATTTTGGAAGTACACATGGCTTTAGATGGCAGGGTCCTAAAAAATGTGACTAAGAACAGGAAGAAAACCCTCACAATACAGCAGAAATGTGTGATTAACAGGCAGCAGGTGTACGAGCTAGAGGTGTGCAACCCACATCCATTGTCATCTCAGCAAATGGCTTCGCCCCAAAGTTGCTGAGGGAGAAATTTGATTATCTTTGCTTCCCCAGAAGACTGAAAAATAGAATTCAGACTGCTATTGTTCCAGATACAGCCGAATCTTCTGCAGGATTTTAATCAGCAGCAGCATTATGTAACATATGGGAGTGATTTGGCCAAACGGAATCTCCAACTGTCACTAGGAGATCCGCCCAACATGAAAGGAAAATAATACTATGTAATAATGGCGCTTCCTTACTGAGAGAGCAGCTTCCCTCTGAGAAACTCTACAGTTTACTGTACTACAGTCTTACAACATCCTGCTCCTCGGGCAGGAAGCCACTTGACTACAATCTTGGCTGTTTACTGGCTGATTTCTGTAACACTTTAATGTCTTTTATAGCTCTTGCTTTATCCCCAGTATAAATCAAATCCCCACCCACTTTCCAAGTTCTCCCCTTCTCTTTATTTGATGATTGACTTTTACACACCCTACTTCATCCTTCTGTCATCTTTCTCATTACTAATTTTCTTCCTTTTCTTATTTTTTAAGTGTCTGTATAATAAAGTGGATTTATTCAGCAATCATAGCTATACCTCAATTAATTTAACCTATTTTTTCCAAAGTAATAACTAATCATATATGTTGTTTCATTAATTCACTCCCTTTAATACAGTCACCAAGGCTGTATTAAATGAGTTTGGGTGGGGACTCAGAGCTGCATCTCACACAGTTCTTTCCTGCAAGCATGCAAGACAAAGAGCTACTGGTAATCCAGTAAATGTCATCAAAGACAGGAAATACACTTAGCCTGAAGCTCGCCTCAGAAACAACTCACCAGGCTTCTTCGTTGTCTCTCCGCTCTTGTGACCCATCTGAACTTGCTCCACCCTCTACCTATGCTCTGTCTGCAAACCTCAGAAAGGTTATGAAAAGACATTATGACAAACAGCTTAGCGGTTGCTCTGAGGGAAGCAATGGAGTGAGCACTCTAGCTTGTGAGTCAGCACTTTCGTTTTACATAAACTGTGAGTCAACCCCAAAGGTCTCATTTCTGAGTTACATAGAATGTGAAGAGTGAATCACTGGTCCAATGAAGGAGCAAAGCAAAAATCTGAAATAAAGAATCAAGATTCTTTTGAAATCTCTGCACTGTGTTCAAAGTGTGTTAGTGCAGTGATGAATTAGTAAGCACCAGTTTTACTCTCTTTATTTAAAAAACATACACCATACATCTCGCCCTGAGGGGCAGACAGCCTTGCCAGGCCACAGAGGAAGACAATGAAGCCAGTCCTGATGAGACCTGATAGGTCAAGGTCTGATGGAAGGGGAGGAGGTCCTCCCCTATCAGTGGGCTGGGGGAGGGGCCTAGGGGGAGACGAGGGAGGGAGGGAGAGAGGACAGGATTGGGAGGGAATGAAAGAGGGGGCTACAGCTGGGGTACAAAGTGAATAAATTGTAATAAATAAAAAATATATTAAAATGGGAGGGAGGAGGAAAATAAAAACAAAAGGCTAACAAATTAAAAGAAATTAAAATCACACACACACACACAAACAAAACAGTTTATTAGGGGACAGAGGGAGGATTGTTGTAAAGTGTAATGGTGATGGACTGAAACACTAATTCAGTGAGGAAGCCATGTAAGAAAATATTGTTTATGGTGCTGGGGACTTATCTCAGTGGGTAAAAGCCCCTGCTGTGTGGAGATAAGGACCAGAGTTTGAATCCACAGACCCTAAGGAAGCTGAGCATGGTGGCATGTATCCATAGTGCTGTTCCTTCCATGGTGAGATGAGACAGAGATAAGAGACTCTCGAGAAGACGAGGGACAGCTAGCCTAGTGGAGAAAACACAAAGAGAGCATCTCAAACAGCACGGAATGTGAGAACCAACACACAGATGGTCCTCTGACTTACAGCGTGAGCACCCACAAACGTACAGGAACATGCGTCCTGCCCACACTAAAGTCTCTTCCTTGTCTCTGATCTATTTATCAGGATTTTAAAGCATGACTTCCAGGGAAATCAGAGGTATGTAACATCGGTATCATCATATTCTAGCTACGCAAAGAACTCCTCAAATAGTGACGCTTGCGAGGAAAGCCTTAGCATTCAGTAACAGGGAATTTTTCCTTCAAAATCAGTAACAGAGATTCCACTGGCACCAACAGAACATTCAGGCCTGAATATGAGACTCTGGTCAGTTGGGAAATTGGGAGCAATGACACTGTCCCCAAGGTTTTCACCTAAGTGTAACAAAAGATTGCAAAAGTACTGTATGTAAGATTGTATATGTGTATTATCTTCTCTATTAAAGATATAAATTTTTCTCTCCTGTTATATAACGATAGCACCTAAGATGTCATAGACAGTAAGTGTTGTATGCAGAATGGGTAAACAATTGATGAGACAAAATTTTCGAATCTTCCAAAACAAAATTAAAAATTATTTATTTAGAGTGTAATAAAAATGCCATTAAGCCAGGCACTGTGGAGCATTCCTGTAATCCCAGCACTTGGGGAAGTAGAGACAGGGGGATCTCTATGAGTTCAAAGTTAGCCTGACCTAAAAGGTGAGTTTAGGTCTTGCTACCTCCCCCTTCTTTCATAAGATTCCCTGCACTCTGCCCAAAGTTTGGCTATGAGTCTCAGCATTTGCTTTTAAGGAGAGCAACAGAACCAAGAAATCTGGGCCCAGAGGTCTTTTGTGAGACTGATACTCCAACCATGAAGATAACCTAGAACTTCTGCTCAGATGTAGCCCATGGCAGCTCAGTATCTAAGTGGATTCCCTAGCAAGAGGAACAAGGACTGTCTCTGACATTAACTCAGTACTGGCTCTTTGATCACCAACAGCCTTACCAAGCCTCAGAGGAAGACAATGGAGCCAGTCCTGATGAGACCTTATAGGCTAGGTCAGATGGAAGGGGAGGAGGACCTCCCCTATCAGTGGACTTGGAGAGGGGCATGGTAGGAGATAGAGAAGGGAGAATGGGATTGGGAGAGAATAAGAGAAGGGGCTACAGCCTGGATACAAAGTGAATAAACTGTAATTAATAAAAAAATAGAATAAAAAATTAAAAGAAGAAAATGAAAGAAATACATTGTATGTATATAAGAAATTCTCTTTTTTTCTTTTTTTTAAATTTTTTATTAATTACACTTTATTCATTTTGTATCCCCCCATAGGCCCCTTCTTCCTCCCCTCCTGATCCCACCCTCCCTCCTCTTTCTGCATGCATGCCACTCCCCAAGTCCACTGATAGGAGAGGTCCCCCTCTCCTTCCTGATCTTAGTCTATCAGTTCACATCAAAAGTAGCTGCATTGTCCTCTACTGTGGCCTGGTAAGGCTGCTCCCCTCTCAGGGGGAGGTGATCAAAGAGCAGGCCAGCCAGATTATGTCAAAGGCAGTGCCTCTTCCCATTACTATGTAACCCACTTGGACACTGAACTGCCATGGGCTACATCTGTGCAGGGGTTCTAGGTTATCTCCATGAATAGTCCTTGGTTAGAGTATGAGTCTCTGGGAAGTTCCCTGTGTTCAAATTTTCTTGTTCTGTTGCTCTCTTTGTGGAGACCCTGTCCTAGAAATTCTCAAAGAATTAAATACATTAATAAAAAGCATATCTGGAAAAAAACTTTTACCGTAAAATAAATATTATGTGTGTTTGTCTTGAGTGAGTATGTCACAGAAAGGGGGGTACCATCAAGTTCGAAATTTTCAGATCCCCTTGAGCTAGAGTTACAAGACCATAGTGAGATGCCTGATGTGGGTACTGGAAATTGACCTCAGGTCCCCTGGAAGAGAAATGCACACTCTCAACCACTGAGCTATGCTACCAGCCCTTGAATCCCTCTCACCCTTCGCAACCTTATTTACGTTATCTGATCAATGGTTTCAGCAAGTATTTTCCAATATTCACACAGGAGAGCTTCCTTTCTTAGGTGTGAGTCTCACTGCACGAGTTGTTTGGAGGAGCAGGAAGCCCTGTATTGTGAAGCTACTTCACTGGTTCTTTCATCTTTAGTCACTCTGACCATTTGAGTGAGGAGGTGGAAGGAGAAAGAAGGGATTTTTCCTCTCCTTTTTAATAATTTATAATCAAGTACCTGGGATGTCATATAAGCTAAGTAAGTGTCACATATAGAATGAATAAACAAATAATGAAACATCATTTTCAAATGTTCCTTGTGCTTCATCTGGGAGGTTTTGGTCCAAGTGTGACTGTAAGTATCTCATCTCTACCCACGTCCCACTTGCTCAAATAAACTGTCTTTGATTTTATGTTCGCTGAAGGTTTTTGTTTCTCAAAATGACATAGGCACTGTCAGTTGTTTTTTTTTTTGTTTTGTTTTGTTTTGTTTTTTAAACAAAGAAATGACTGAGATTTTCGAAAGTGAGGAATTCAGTCAGCCATACTGAACTGAAGAATGAGCATTGGAACCGGGAGACATGGAGGCCTGATAAATTGCAGTAACACAGACAGAATAATAAGGCTCTGACCAAATTAGCAGGGGAAAAAAATGGAAGTAACTACACAGTACCTATCAACTGATTTGTTAAGTGAGTAGAAAACCACCAAGCCAGATTGTGGTTTTTATTTTATAAACATTTACACTAAATGTATATTTAAATTTTTACATTTAAATATTTATACTTAAACTTGGTTGGTCATCTAGTTAAATGATGCATGTTTTGTTGGCTGGTTAACTTTTTCCTTAATGGATTATGTCAGTAAAGATTTAGTTGTGAAGAGAAAGTGCAGAGTGCTGTGTCTTTAGGAAGTCAGGGGAAGCTCAAGAAGTAGTAAAGTAAAAAACAAAACAAAACAAAACAAAAAACCCAGAATGTTTGGGGATTCTGTGCTTCACAATGAAGGGTTCAAACAAATTAAGTACCAAAGTAGAAAAAAGTACATTCTAAAATCCCCCCCCCTCATTTGTTTTGTTGCAGCTCACTACAACCGTCAAATATTGAAATGCAAATAAAATCCTTGAATAAATAATTCCATCTCGGCTGAGGCAACTGGCTTATATAGTATGTGTATTGGAGGAATCTCTAAAGATCTTATGCTGAATATGTAGAAGAGAGAAAAAATATGCCTGGGGAAGCAACTGGCAACCAATTAATCAGATAATGGAAATTAGCTCTCATCACATTATGGCATATATTACAGCAACTAACCAGACCTAAGAAAAAGTCTAAGATAAACAATGAAAAGTCCATTGCTGGAACAAAGAGTGTCACTGCACCTTGGAAAAACAATTTTTGCATCCTTTCAGAGTTACGCGCATAGAAGAAGCTGAGAACATGAAGGCCCCTCTCCTGGTAGTGACACCAACATAAGGAACTAACAGTTGACTGGCATTTCAGTCTCTCACAGACACTAGTCCTTCCATGTTCCGCTAGAAAACTTATCCTCTGGACTTCTCTGTCAACCCACACCCTGATCCTTTGAGACGAGGTCTCGCACTGAACCTGAAGCTGAGTTGTTAGCCAACCCCAGTGATACTTCTGTCACAATATTTCATAGAGACGGGGTTACAGGTACATGCACCATTTGACACCCGACTCTTTGCATTGGTGGTACGATCTGAACTCAGGTCCTCATGACTGTACAATCAATCCTACTTACTTCGCCATGGACCTGACACATTTAGGTTTTTGCTTTGTTTTATTAAGTTTTGTTTATGTTTTCAAAGAAACGAGTTCCTATGCCCTGATATATGAGACATAATTGATAGATATACTTTCAGATTCCCATGCTGTTCTTATATGAGACAGAACCATTTTATACACATTTTTCATTAATTTTCCAGAGTTATGGGAATAATCTGCATGTTCAAGTACTCTATCAAATGACTACCTTTTATCATATATATGTATAAGGTAGAATCTGAAATGTTTAAAGACATGCTTAAAACACTTATTAGTACAGTACTAAATGCAAAATGTAAAATGGGACAGAAAAGCCCTTAAATTGCAGCCCTGGAGAATATTTGAAAACTGTGATTCACTCCTTGTCAGAAGCATATTAAATTAAATGCTTGTGCTGATCTCAGTTTACTGATCAGGAAACTGAGGCACAAAGAGAGTAGCTCACTACAGGCTGCACAGTTTGGGAGCAGCAGCATGAGTTGGGGGAATGGACTGCCTCACTCTACTCTCATTTGATATCTCCTGGACATACAGCACAGAGAATTCTGCCTTAGGAACTACATATATGGTTTGCACTTTGGGTGACAAGGTGTGACAGAAATCGGCCAATGACTGAGGCAAGAACAATAAGCAAGAGTTAGGACATAATGAAATAGAGTGACAGAATTTATGAAACTAATAATTCCTGCCCATAAGGTTATAGGTATAAGATGCTGGGTTCCTATGAAGCTTGTAAAAGATAATGGATAAATAACAGGCAGAGACAAACCCAGGGGCCTTTCTTTTAAAATAAGAATGATTTTTCTTGCTGATCATTAAAAGGAATCACTCTTCCTGCATTGTTCCTAAAATGTCAAAATTTGTGTCTTTACCCAGTATTCAGTAGTTGCTACTGAGCGTCTCCCTAATATGAGCGATCAGTTTCCTCGGTGGAATTCTTGCTGATATTCTCGAGGCTTGTCTCAAACTGGGCGCCTTTGGCACCCGTCTCTATGAAACCAGTTAGCTCAGCTTATACCCTGACATGCCAATAGGCACTATTGATCCCTATAGCTGTGTAATGGCCTGGGAACCTTTTCACTCTCAGTCCGACTACTACTAATTTTGCAGAAAACAAGAGAAGGTGATTGGAAGCTAACTAGCACACACACACACACACACACACACAAACACAAACATTTCACATGTTAAATATTTTATAAATTTATAGTAAATGTATTACTTTCATACCCTTAACTAATTTTTTAATTTTAATCTTATTTTTTATATTAATTAGAGTTTATTCACTTTGTATTCCAACTATAGCCCCTTCCCTCTTCCTCTCCCAATCCCACGCTCCCTCTTTTCCTCCCTTGCCCCTCACCCAGTCCATTGAGAGGGGGGTCCTCCTCCTCTTCCCTCTAACCCTAGCCTGTCAGGTTTCATCAGGACTGGATGCATTGTCTTCCTTTGTGGCCTGATAAGGCTGTTCCCCCATCAGGGGGAGGTGATCAAAGAGCCAGCCACTGAGTTCATGTCAAAGGCAATCCCTGTTCTCTTTACTAGGAAACCCACTTGGAACTGAGCTGCCATGGGCTACATCTATGCAGGGGTTCTAGGTTATCTCCATGCATGGTCCTTGGTTGGAGTATCAGTCTCAGAAAAGACCTCTGGGTCCAGATAGTTTGGTTCTGTTGCTTTCCTTGTGGTGCTCCTGTGCCCTCCAGGTCTTTCTATCTCCCCCTTCTTTCATAAATTCCCTGCACTCTGCCCAAAGTTTGGTTATGAGCTTTCTTAAGATGATTGATAAACAGCTAGGTGGAAAGACACCTACATACATTTATAAGCATTTCGCATGAAACAGACTTTGATAGGGAGATAATCATTTCAGGAAAATAATCAGGAAGTCTTGTTCATGAAAGAAAGAAAAAACAAAAATATTACACAGGGAGTAAAATAGAGCTATCACATGGGTCCCCTAAAATCTACTAGCAGGTACATTTTTAGGGTTTCTATTGCTTTTCTGGGTTGCTTTAAGGTGGTGTGAAGGACCTTGATATGAAAGTGTTGACTAGTCATTGTTCATGCTTGTAAGGTCACAAGCATCACCTAGAATGAAGGTTTGGTCTCAGGGTGACTTGTCATCTAAAGAGGCAAAGGACTTTCTTCTAGTGGTGTGCTCAATTCCAAGACTGCTTTGTAATTTGTGCCTGAAAAAGGATCCGAGTGACACATCACAGAATAGAGCACATAGAGACAGAGTCACCATGTCTTTTCTATGAGTGTATATATGCATGTGTGTATATCTGTATGCGGTATACGTACGTGTAAACTGGTACTTCTGCACCTGTATATCCAACTATGAGTGTTCTTTCTCAGGCACTGACTACCTTTTTGTTTCTGTTTTTAAGACAAGGCCTCTAAGGACCTGGGACTTCTCAAGGAGGCCGGTCTGGCCAGCCCCAGAGCCCTAGACTCTGCTCTGCTGGTGCTGCAATTGCAAGCATGCCACACCACATCTGTTACATTTTTTGTTTGTATGTTTGTTTTTGTTTTATTGGCTTGTTTGTTTTTGTTTTAAATATGGGTTCTCCTGAACAAACTCAGAGGCTCACAAGCCACAAATTTACAGTCCAAGCTCTTTCCTCAACTCCAAAAGATTATCTTTTTTAAAGAAAAAAAAACAGAAATTATTTTTTGCACTTAGATGCATTTCAAAAACTGAAAATTATGCATATTAGAGAATACCATATAATGGGCAATATAATTGTAAGCTGCAAATGTTTAAATGAAAGTGAATATGTTTGTCTCCTCAAATATTTATCAGTTTTCTATGACAAAAACTTTCAATATATTTTTTTTCTCTAGGTTTTCCAGTTTTCTTTCTAACACACTGGCCATTTTTGGTAAAAAGAGCAATATCTATTAACTTACGCAAACTCACCTTATGGCAAGTAGTCAACAGCTTTGGAAACTTTGCCAATAAACTTAGCCAAAGTTTTCCAGAGTTGCTCCAAAAGCCTGATTATTGGAAAAAAAAATAATTAAGACAATGAAGACATTGCTCTGATGTATTATTTGTTAAATCATCTCACTGATCATTCCAACAAGTTGACTTATTGTAGCCGTGTGTGTACAGAATATATTTTGTTCTTTATTGATTTCGTTCTTTGCCAGTTTCATAAGACCAGTGTGTTCTGGTTTCTCTCTCCTGCACACCTTCTCTTATCTCCCTTCCATCATAGATATCAGCTACCCCGCTCTCTGACTGCTGCTACTCCTTTTCGCAGTTTCATGACTCTGTGATTTGCTTTGTGACCTACTTCAGCCAGGGCCATCTGGGTGACCACAGGATTGAAGCTATGCACTGAAACTAGTGGGGTTTGAATTCACCAGTAGCAAATAGTCCAGCAGTGGGGGTTGGGGTTCCCTGAGCCCGTCGTCCATCAATGCTTAGATGTCGATGAGCCCATTCTTGGGCAGGCCTGGCGCATTCATGGGACGTTGCTAACAGCTCATGGTTGCAATGACTGGGTACTGACCTGACAATGGAACTTCACATCCTTTCATCTTATTTTCTGGCTCTGACATTCTTTCCAACTCCTCTTCTACTTACGCAAGTATGAGTTTCTATACTCGCCACCAATGATTAAAAAGAGGCTTCTCTGATTAACTCTGTGATGGTGTTGGTCTATACAGTTTGATGCTATATTAACTTAGCATAACAACAGCTCACCCTGGGACTTATGACCTTCAGCTCTGCGCTTTTGACCAGATTTATGTTACCACATACGAATTTCCTCCTGTGGAATGAGTCTCAGACCCTATCAGAATCAGTTGGTTACAGTGGGTACATCTTCCCGACACATTGGTCTCAGTGTAGAACTAGGTAAGACCAATGACACCTTTTCCCATAGAACCCTGCTTCTGAGATTACGAAAGCCAGCTGAATGAAAGGAAACAGATTATTTTTTAATAACATGATTTAAATATAAGTTTGAGATCTTTAATTTACAGAAGATTCAGAAAATTATAGTTCACTTATCACACCTAGAAGATAATTACTGTTGATATGAAATTGTTCCAAGTATTTCTTTACTTAGTTAAACACATCTAATTTTAATTCTTTAAAAATTCTTGAAATAATTTTACTTTTCTGAAGAGCATATTAGTATAAGAAGTTTGAATAAAACTCCTGAAGATAAAATTCAGAAGAAAACATATAGGTGTTTTAATAGAAAATTGTTAATCTAGACAGAATTGTCAAGGGTGCACCTCAATTATAGAAACTGATGTGCTGGGTGTATGCACATATATGCAAATGTATGCACACATAAATGTTAGTTGTTTTTTTTTAATGTTAGTTGTTTTAATGGGACATTATCTTTAAAAAGTGTTTACAGTGTTATACGCAATGTATAATATTCTCAGTTGATTTCCCAGAAGTCCTTATGTTCTCTTGTATTAGGACTTTACATTTAATGTAATCCAATCCAAATGACATTCCTTATTTTTAAATATTTTATATTTAGATCTCAAACACCAAATCTCTTTTGCAGTAGGTCAGTCTATTATTTAAAAAAAAAAACAACAAAAAAAAAACAAAAAAACGTAACAACAAAAATTTCAGTCACCTGTCACAAACAGGATAAATCTCTACCTAGAAAATATAATAAAATAGGGTCAAAAGCAAAAATCACGAACATTGCAGTGTAAGGGCCAGTGAGGATAAAGGACATCAAAAAGACAAAGTCCTCTACATCAACACAATCAAAGATCATATGAACTCAAGGAGACTGAGGCTGCATTTACAAGCATGGCACGCGTGTGCATGAGATCCTCTGTGTATGTATTATGGCTTCCAGTATTTTTATGGGATTTCTGAGTTTGGGAACAAGTGGGTCTCTAATTCTTTAGCTTTCACTTCAGCTGTTTTCCCTCTTGTTTGCTTTGTCTACCCAATTCCAATGTGTTGTTTTTTGTTTTATCTTATTATATCATGTTATTTTATTATTATTCCTTAGGAGTCTGTTTGTTTTATAATAAGAGACAGAAAATAAGTTGATTTGCATAGGAGGATAGTTGGGGAGGACCTGGGAGGACTAGAGAGAAGGGAAACTATAATGAGGATATATTACATGAGAAAAAAAAATAACACTTTTTTTTTTCAATTTAAAAAAATAAATAAATATTTGTCAAGTAGTGATATATGCCTGCTTTTCCTAGCACTTGGGAAGCTAAAGCAGAAGAATTGAGAGTTTTAATCCAGCTTGAACTACAAACTGCATTTGAGGTCATTATGACCTTGACCTCCAAGGAAAAGAAGGGAAAAGTGGGGCAGAGAAAGGAAGGAGGGAGAGAAGAAATAAAGAAACTTATAGGTAATATGGAAAAAAACAGAAGTGAAAATCGTACAAAATCAGCTACATTGGGGAGCAATGGAAAGAGTAGGCAGGCAAGAGGTGCAGTAGCTCACTCCTCTGATCCCAGCACTTGGGAAGAGGCAGAAAAGATTGCTGTGAACAGAGGAGAGCCTGAGATACACAGTGAGTTCAAAGCTAGCCTGGGCTAACGAGTGACATCATCTTTCAAAAATGAGAAAAGTTTTAAAAGTTTAGCAAAGATAAAGTTCCATTGCCATTCAGAATTTGCTACTGGTGTCAAGAAGACATTTTGGCTTCTTGGAGCCCAGGTACCTCCCATGGCTGATATAAGTATATAGCCAAGGTGTTGTAAGTATGTAGAAAATGCAATTTATCAATAGTAAAAAATGTGAATTAGAATGAACTTCTGAAATATTTTATTCATTTGTATCATTGATTAAAGAACCCAGAAGGCAGAAAAACTAATTTGCAATATATAGCAAAATTAAAAGAAAATGCCTTAGCACAGAAGCCTCTTGCCAAGAGGAGGCCTTCTTACTTGCCAGGTTCAGCGTCGGAGCCAAGTGTGCATCCTCTGTGCTCATCCTAATGAAAGTCTTGGCGCAGTGATCCATCATCCCCATGCTTCAGCCATCTTCTGAGCTCAGTGAACCCAGCCTTGCTGGGCTGCCTTCCTGGTTTGGTGAACTTAGTTCTGATGCAAAGGCTTTCGTTAGTGCTTCGGTTCCTTCTTACTTCTGCAGAACTCCATTTTTCTCGAGATGAGCAAGCACTCTTCTGTTTTTGCAGATTTATAAATTTTGAAGAATGCATATGGCATGGAAGAGTAGGACACTTAGCGTCTCTACCATGGTTCTTCTATATGAAAAGCAGAAATAAAATAATATTTGATGGGCTAAGAAAAAGAAATGTACTTAATTTGTTGGTAGAAGAACCAACAACCCATCTACTGTCTAGACAGATGGGAAATCACCCACACATGTTGACTTGTCTCTAACCCCTCAGTCTTGCAAATGAGAGCAGTGCTTGACAACTACAAAGAGCAAACACCAAAGCAAGGGGTATTTTTGGAGCTTCCCTCTTCTAGAGGCTTCGAAAATTACATTTCTCAAAACAAAAAAAGCATCCCACAAATGATTTTGAAATTCTTTCCTGATGTAAAGTTTGTGACACAGCATGCTAAGGTTGATTGTGCCAATGGATTTCGCCCCTTTAGGAAAAAAAATGCATAGCAATAATTACCTAATTAAGTTTGCATAATTATGATTACTAAATTACAAGAAAAATGTTGTAGTAACAGTCCAACAACTTATCTAAGGCCAATTAGCTTGTATTTCCTTTCTGATTTAATTTATTTTAATTCAAAGGCGCTATAAACAGGATATGTCTAGTTGGTGATTTAATTAGGTATGATATATTATGAGATTAGAAATTGTTATGACGCTGACAACCTCAATGTCCTTCAAAGTGGTATCTTTATTCCTTATTTCCAAAATAGCAGGAATTGGTGCTATTTTCACAACTAAGGATATACCTTGAATTAAAATCAATATTCTATAGCTTAATGCCTTTGATAGTTATACTGGAAGCACAGCAAAGCTAAGCTGAAATTCCATTTATGTTCTGAAATGAGCAGATGCACTCATGAATGTTGAAATATGATCAGAAGGGGGTGGTGAGATTGTTCAGGGTCTTTGATATGTGTGATTTTAAAACATCTTTTATTCTTTTTTTATACATTTATTTATTTTTATTAATTACAGTTTATTCACTTTGTATCCAGGCTGTAGCCCCCTTCTTCATACCCTCCCAATCCCACCCTCACGCCCTCATTTCTTCTCATGCCTCTCCTCAAGTCCACTGATAGGGGAGGTCCTCCTCCCCTTCCATCTGACCCTAGCCTATAAGGTCTCATCGGGACTGACTGCATTGTCTTCCTCTGTGGTCTGGTAAGGCTGCTCCCCACTCAGGGGGAGGTGATCAAAGAGCCAGCCACTGAGTTCATGTCAGAGACAGTCCTTGTTCCCCTTGCTAGGAAACCCACTTGGAGACTGAACTGCCATGGGCTACATCTGTGCAGGGGTTCTAGGTTATCTCCATGCATGGTCCTTGGTTGGAGTATCAGTCTTAGAAAAGAGCCCTGTATCCAGATTTTTTGGTTCTGTTGCTCTCCTTGTGGAGCTCCTGTCCCCTCCAGGTCTTTCTATCTTAAGACTACATGCTATTAACAAAAATAAAATGATGTTAATTCTTTCAGTGTGTTTCACAATCCAAATCAAAGATGCTGAGATAATTTAAGAAGGAAATCCTTTGGAACCATTGCATCAAGACCAAATGCAAGAATACGAATCCAAAATCTTGGTCTCATTCTCTTCTCCTATATCTAAATTTAAATGTGTGCTCATATATAGAGATTAGTATAGTGAAAAGACCCATTGTATCAAAAGAAATCTATAGATTAAATGCAATCACATCAAAATACTAACAGAATTATTCATAGATTTTGAAGACAATTTTAAACTTTATATGGAACCCCCACTCAAAAAAAAGCAGGGTATCTAAAACAATCATAAATAATAAAAGAACAATCTCAAGTTGTACTACAGAACTATAGCAATAAAAATGGTATAGTATTAGCATAAAACTGATAAATTGTTCAGAAAATTGGCATAAGTCCACACACTTTTGAACACCTTATTTTTGACAAAGAAGCCAGAAATATACCTGAGAAAAAGACAGAATGCTCAACAAATGGTCCTGGCCAAACTGGATGGCTGCATGTAGAAGAATCTAAATAGATTCATACTTATCACCCTGCACAAAACTCAACTCCAAATGGATTAAGGACCTCAACTTAAAGCCAGAGACACTGAATCCAACAGAAGATAAAGTGGGGAATAATCTTGAACTCATTGTCATAAAAAAGACCTTCTGAACAAAACACTAATATCACAGGCACTAAGAGCAACAATTAATAAATGGGACATCATGAGGCCAAAAAGCTTCTGCATGGCAAAGGACACCATCATTCAGAAAAAGAGGCAGCCTACAGAATGGGAAAATATCTTTACCAATTATACATCCGATAGAGTCTTAATATCTAAAATATATAAGAATATTAAAACCTGGACATCAAGAAAACAATCTAATCTTAAAATGAGGTACAAAAATAAAAGTTCTCAAAAACTGAGACAGATGGTTGAGGAGAGCTTAAAGAAATATTCAGCAGCCTTAGTCATCAGGACAATGCAAATGAAAACTACTTTGAGATTTCATTTTACACCAGTCAAAATAGCCAAGATCAATGAAAGAAATAGCAGCTCATGTTGTGGAGAATGTGACATAGGGGGAACCCTCATCCATTGTTGGTGGAAATCCACACTTGCAGAGAAACAATGGAAATCAGTGTGGCAGTTTCTCAGGAAGCTGGGACTACATCTACCACCCTGGGGCATGTGCCGAACGGTTGCTTCCTCCTGACACAGAGATACTTGCTCAGCTATGTGAGCATTGCTGCTATAGCCATGGAAACAACCTATATGCCTACCAACAAATGAATGCACAAGAAAAATGTAGTACATTTCCACAATGAAAATTATTTAGCTGTTAAGAAAACAAATTATCAAATTTCCAGATAAACAGATGATGCTAGAAGAAAATTAACCTGAGTGAGGTAACCCAGACCCCATAAGACAAATATGGTATGTATTATGTCATATGTATATTTTAGCTTGATTGGTATGTTATAGTTCCTATAACTACAAAGAATAAGTATAGAATAAGTGACTAAGAGGAAAGGGAGGTTCTCCCAAGGAAGGGGAAACAGAATAAATAATTACAGAATAATGAGGGGTGTAAAGAGGAGGGGGAGAGACTGGAGCAAAAGAATTCAATGAGGAGGAAAAGAAAAGGGGGGCTGAGGGAGGGAATATGAGGAGGAACAACACCAAGAGTCATTTAAGACTTCCATTCATATGAAAAACCTACTAGTGTAGAAGCTTCTTAAAATATATTCACATGTGAAAAAAAAAATCTAAATTTATTCACCAAATAATAGGGGAGACAATGCCCCAACTACACATCTTTCACCAACAAATGAAACATCCAGTGTCAGGAATAGCTTGCATCTAGCTAAGTTTTAGGCCAAAGGAATACCATGGAAATCCCCAAACTGATGGTAAGCTCTATTACTGAAGATAATACTTACATATCTCCTACATCTCATTGAACACGGAGGAGCTGAGCTGATGCCAAACTAGAGCATCATCTCTACTGGCTAATGGAAGGTACTCTGAATATTGCCAGAGAAGAAAGGTAAATAAGGACCCAGTTACAGACCCCTTATTCAAAAACTGTGACCTGCCTACATGATGGTAGGAGTATCCATTCTGATTAAATTAGATTTAAGGCCCTCTCCATGAGATGGAACCCCTTCGTGACACTGTTGTGGTAGCCAAGGACCTGAGACTACATAGGCTAAGAGCCCAAGAGAAAAAAATCGAGTACTGTTGTTCTGCCAAAAGAAATAAAGCAATAAAGTGAGTCCTAACTGCATTCTGCAATACCAATTGATCAATGCCCTTTTCAGCCATCATCAGGAAAGGTTCCTCTGGCAGTAAATGAGACTAATACATAGAGCTACAGCCACATGATGTACAGAGAGTGAAAGACTTTGTGACACCCAGGACTAAATGGGACGTGTTTATTGAATGCCTTCCCTCAGGGCTCAGGCAACTAAGCAAATGCAGAAGGGGAGGCAGAGAGATTTTAAAAGCCAAAGCATGGATGAGACCAAAAAAACAAAACAAAACAACAACAACAAAAACCAAACAAACAAAAACAGTGTTATCCAGACAGAACATAATTGACACACAGAAACTATGGCAGCATGCAGAGGGCATGGACAGGTTCGAGCCAGGGTCAGAGCAATTAGAGGGGAAACAGACAGAAGGTCCTGTCTCGATCCAAGAAGCTATCTGCAATTGATAGCCTCATGCGAAAGAAAAATTAGTCCTCTCCAATGGAGTCTCATTGGCTATGCAAACCACACTTAAGGCCAGGTCCCATACCCACTAATAAAGGGACTACATAAAATGATCACCATGGGATTTTTGTAGACTTTTATTTCTCATATTGCTTTGTTCAAGTGTCTTTTGTCTTGCTGGTCATTTGCTTGTATTTTACGGTTTCTGATTTTGTGCTTTGTGTGTTTCTTGTGCTTTCTGGTTTGTTTTTTGTTGTTGTTGTTGTTGTTGTTGTTTTTTACTTAATTCTATTTTGGTTTCTTTGCCTTGCTTTCTAAAGAAAGAAAGAAGGTGCAGTACTGAGGAGGTGAAGAGTGGAGAGAATTTGGGAGGAGTAGGAGGCGGAGACTCATGATCAGAATATATTGTATTAAAATATCTTCAGCAAAAATTAAATTATATAAATAATAATATCAACTTTTAAAAACTGTGTTGTTTCATAGCTGACAAACAGGTGACTATTTAATCCCTCATGTTTTCTAAGAAAATAACATAGTCAACTTTCACAACTATCTGTTCTTGGCTTTGTCCACCAATTGTCTCCTTCCATGTATTTCTGGTCACCAGTGTTTAATTCTTCAGTCACTGTTTTGTTTGTTCATTTGGGTGCTTTGTTTTTTGGTTTGTATGTACATACATATATTTTGGTTTGCCAATTCATTCTCTTTTCAGAGCTGGTCTGGCATATTACTCTTACTTGGCTTTCACTCTAAGAATGTGTGGCCTCTCTGTGGTCATACATTTATTTAGGTTAAAAAAAATCACCATCAAGAAGTTCCTATTAAATTCAAGAGAATTTATTCATTTTTTTTTTCATTTTCTTGAGAAGCATCAATGTTTAACATTTCTCAAGGACAATGGGTTCATATAGTTTTATAAAACTGTCATCAGTGACATTTTAAAGACATTTGTCCTGAGCATTTCAAACTATGAGAAAACTTTGATATTTAAGCAAAATATCATCAATCAGGTTCTACTTCATGCATCATTATTAAATCTTAACATTTATTACCATTATAATTATTTGTTTCTTATTTCTCATATATTTTAATCCATTTTAACTCTTTTTTATTTCAACATTTGTTCACCTGCAAAATAATCATAGTTGCAAAGAGTCTAGATGTTAAAATTGAACCATAGATGGTGATACAGTGACTAATATCAGCTCATATGGGCTGTCCTTTCCTTTGCTTTTTCATTCCTACTGTAAGCAAAGCTGGAAGAACTCAGATCCTTGACTGTTACTACTAAAATGTACAAAAGTATCACTGCCTCTCAGGGAGAAATTATGGTTCTCATTTCTTCTCCCCTTGACATTTTGACTCAAAATGTGTCAGAAATGCAATAGTCATTGTACTGGAAAATTAACATCACTAGTGAATCTCTAAGCAAAAATACAAAAACAAAAACTATTTTTAGAACTGGAAGCTACTTGTTTAAGATTGATAACATAGGATTTGATTAAAAGATTAATGCTTTTCCTTTGTGCTAGTAAGTCAAATTAATTCCTCTATGCCTTTTAGTTTCCTAGAACTTTTTCTTTCTTGAATTCTTCTATTCATTTTCCTCTTATGCTATTTCTATGAATTTTAATGCTGCCTTGCATATTTATAAGTTGGGTGATTGTCATTAAAACAAAAAATAATGTTCTTAAGAGCATCATTTAACATAAGTGAAGAATGTTTGTTGCAGTGGGGTTTCTTCCAGCTCCTATAGCTCTCTGGAAATAATGGCTCATGAGATTCAAAATATTATTTACAAATACCTAGGCCATATGGCTAGGCTCATTTCCTGACTAGCTCATAACTTAAAATAACACATTTTACTAATCTACAGTTGGCATGTGGCTGTTTACATGAGCGCAGGCACCACGTGTCCATCCTCCTCACAACTTGCTAGCTGAATCTCATGCCTGGCTCCATCCCAGAATCCTTTCTGTTTAATGGATGTCTTCACCTCCTATTTCCTGCCTAAGCTGCAGTACATCAGATTTATTACTGACAGGTGCTATATCCATACAATACACAAGATATTCCTTCTACAAATGTTGGTTTTAAATAGGTAATCAAAAGCAGTGACACACACACTTTTTTCCCTATTTACTTAAAAAAGAAAAAGTCTTAGCAGGAAAGGAAGTTCTGAGGGGTCAATATAATTCCTTTCCCTGAGGCAACATTTTTGGATCAACAGGAACTCGCTATTTCTTTTTTGCTTCACGGAAATAATACAACTCTGATAGTGTGAGGAAAGAATGTGTGATTACAGAAAAAAAAATCATTTGAAAGCAGTTGGGATCTGTGTGTGTTTGTGTGTGTATTACATGGTTTTGAGAATAATTACTGTTTTTGAATAGTTTCTACTTTGCAGCATATTTTTCTATAGTTTCTTGTTTTGAATTAGGAACTTAATATCTTTCATTCTAAACTCCAAATCAAGGAAAATGGAGAACTTACAAACACAGATGTCCATGACTTAACAGTTTCAGCATGCATACTATTTTCAGGTTATTTAGAACACTCATAATTTACTCAGAAATTTTGTGATGTATTAAAGATTTGTGCTTGAAGGATACTGCAAAATTGTTGATTGTCAACAGGATAGGATCTAGAATCACCTAGATGACAGGCCTCTAGGCAGACCTAGGAAGATCTATAGATTCAAATAGGCCCCTGAGAAGGTCTGTGAGCAATAGTCTCAATTGGGCTATTTCATGTGGGAAGACACCTTTTCTTAGGCAAAGATCTTAGACTGGATAAAGAAGAGAACAGGGTCTGAGTTTAGGTGATCATTGTTCTTTGCCTCCAGATTGTGGGTACCTGCAATTTGGTCAGCTGCTTGGGGTTCTTGTTACCTTGACTTCTCCGCTGTGAAAGCCTATACCCCAGGATGGTTAGCTAAAGTAAACCATATCTTTCTTGAGTTGCTTTTGTCAGGGTATTTTACACAGCGATGGGAAAATGAAGTAAAACAGAAATTAAAATCAAGAGACGAAATGTGAGACTTCTATAAAGATGCTCATTAAGAAATCAGTATTGCAATGGCCCTTCTTGTACTGTACTTCATCAGAACTAGGTTCAATGAGCGTCTGACACTCAACTTACATCTTGTCACATTGTCATAATCAACAAATCAAAATGTTTGTCAATTTTGAAAACATTGGGGGATTTTGTTCTTGTTAATAAATAGTTTTAAATGGTACCCTAAAATATTAGGAATGTGAATCTTTTAACGCTATCAATGCCTTATTTAGGAATTAACATATATTGTCAATAAATCACATCATTCAATACTTCATTTCTTCAAAGACAATTTTTTATTTAAGTGTATCACTGACAGAAATTAGAAAGAGACTACTGTTTCTATTTATTCATCTCTTATTAAGAAAACATGGCATATTCACCAAGTAATGTTTCTATTTTTCAAAGAAAACTACAATTAACAGCTCTTCACATTCAATTTCTGTTTAATAAATATAATTTTTATCTTTTATTAAATAATTAGTAAAATAAAAATCTGTCATACAAACACTGTGTCTGCCCTCCAGGTGCTTATAGCCTATGGCCATTGCTGGTGATGGACCATTAGAACATGAGGGTGGTTGGGACTAAGTAAATGTCTCACTTAGTGTTCTTTGTTAAGAAGAGACACCATGAAGAAGGCAACATATAGAAGAAAGCACTTAATTGGGGGCTTGCTTATATTTTTAGAGGGTTTGTCCATGTTTGTCCATGAGTCTCATGGTAGAAAGCAGACAGGCCTGGCACTATAACAGCAGCTAAGAGTTTTATATCCTGATCTGAAGGCAGCAGGATGAGACAGAGAAAGACAGGGCCTAGCATGAGCCCTTGAAATCTCAAAGCCCACATCAAGTGATTCTTCTAACAAGGCCACACTTCTTAATTGTTCCCTAACATGGCCACCAGCTTAGGGTCTAGACATTGAAATACATGAGGCTTGGGGGCCATTCTCATTCTACCCCCTGCAGTAGATGTCAGCAGTGACCTGAGTGGAGACACAACTCCATGATTTTGCCTAAAGCCTCCTGAGCAGCTTTTGTCAGAGACCTCCAGACAGGCAACCAGACAACTCTTGGT
Source organism: Meriones unguiculatus (assembly GCF_030254825.1). NCBI lineage: Eukaryota > Metazoa > Chordata > Mammalia > Rodentia > Muridae > Meriones > Meriones unguiculatus. The sequence continues at coordinate 53,373,362 of NC_083364.1, read as the reverse complement.
TTTGATGCAGGAAATATTTTAAAGACAAGCCAGTGTAAAGCAGAGTTGGGGTTTATTAAAAGAGATTTTTTCTTTTTTTTATTTAACTTTTATTACTTACACTTTATTCATTTTGTATCCCCCCATAAGCCCCTCCCTCCTCCCCTCCTGGTCTCACCCCCCCCCCCTTTCTGCATGCATGCCCCTCCCCAAGTCCACTGATAGGGGAGGTCCTCCTCTCCTTCTTTCTGATCTTAGTCTATCAGTTCTCATCAGAAGTGGCTGCATTGTCAGGGTTCTAGGTTATCTCCATGAATAGTCCTTGGTTGGAGTATGAGTCTCTGGGAAGTTTCCTGTGTTCAAATGTTCTTGTTCTGTTGCTCTCCTTGTGGAGTTCCAGTCCTCTCCTTACTATTTCCCACTTCTTACATAAAATTCCATTTACTCTGCCCGTCAGTTGGCCATCAGGCTCAGCATCTGCTTTCACAGTCTGCATGGCAGAGGCTTTCAGAGGCCCTCTCTACATCTAAACATACTAAGCAAAAGAGAGGACCCTAACTAAAATGTTCAATCCCCATCCTGAAAGACAAAGAGGATGGACATCAGAAGAAAAAGAAAACAGGAAACAACCTAGGAACCTGCTACAGAGGGCCTCTGAAAGCCAGAAGAAGAAAACAGGAAAAAAGAGATTTTTAATATAAATTATACACAGAGTGTTAAAGGCAACAGAGGTGCCCAGAAAGAAAGACACACCTCAGAGCATGGATATGGCTTTCTCATTTCATTGTCTCATTTCATTGTCTTTGTAACAGTCACAGGTAGAAAGTTATTATCTTCAGTTGGTTGCTGAGAAATTTAAAGTAGATTACACTGTGAGTCCTGATCAGCATCCGACAGGATTATAATTTAGCAATTCAAACTCCAGACCACAGGGATGCAGGAAGTTAGGATATCTGCACTGCAAACAGAATTAATAGCCTGGATTATGAGATTCCCAGAAATCATCTGGGAAAGAAATCAAGCCCTAACCAAGGTCATACATGTTCAGCCTTTAAGCCTGATCATTTAGGTCATGTTTACACATAGTATCTACGCATGAAAGGATTATCATCTTTATGTTGGCAACTTCCATGGCAAACTTTCACTTGTCATTTGTGCTGGAATCTCTACTTTTAAGACGGGGAAAGGCTTCAACCAGACTGCAGAGTGAGAGGACCCCTGTTCTTACAGAATGCATTATAAGTGCAGTTAGCCAGAACTCAGGGGAGAGGGTAGGAACCTGCAAAGAGAACAGCAGTTGGGTGAGAAGCTGGGAGGAGCAACTTCCAAGCAGGGTTCACACAAACTGCAAATGGAGAGGTCAGAGAAGGAGAAGGATGCCCTTGGTTGTGAAAGCAAGTGAGAAAGGCAGGCTGGAGGAGAAGCCAGGGTCCTCTATGTTTCGGTATACAGGAATTTGATATCGTGTTTGGAAGTGTTTTCATTTTATCCAAGCATCCATAAAGAGACTGGGGCTGGAGAGCTTTGGATAGGTGTGATGTGGTTCAGTTTGTTGTTTACAAAGACAGTGCTTAGATGCTTTGGGGCTTTTAACATAGCTGCTATGTGGAGAATGGTTTAAGGGGGAGCCATCCTAGAGTAAAGGCTGCTTTGTAAGTCGGCTGTCAACATCTACAGAACCGAAAATAGTGGCCCATATTGAGGACTGTCTGTGCGTGTGGGAGGGTAATTATAGAAAAATGGAAGTTAATTTAATTTTTATGTTTGTTGATTTGGGGAGAGAGGAAAAAAATTACATGCGACTCTTCCTTCACTTTGGCAAAGGACACAGGAATGTGGCGTTAAATAAATGGTGCAAAGGTTGAGACACAGTAATATTTGATATGCCTTCAGGCAATTTCTGTAAAAATTCAATCACATGATAAAATTTGCAATAGACATTTCTAGCTTTCCTCTTGAGAATGATCCCAACTGCTAAGAAGAATACCTTAGAAGAAGTCCCAGTGATTAAAAGGGAAAGAGGAATAAAATCAGAAAAGGAGCTTGAGAAAAAAAATGGCCACCTATGGCATTAATAAAAATAGGACAAGATATTATTACACAATCTAAAAAAGCAAATGTTATATTTAATAAGGAAAGCAATGGTAGCCAAAAAATTTTCATGTAGCAATACTGAATGCAGAGGACTTAAAACATTGTATGGCAAAGAGGCTTTGTCGGTGCGATTACAATAAAGATCTTGAGATGCGATGTTTTACTGGATTATTGCCTGGTTATGATGGTTTTAATGATAGATGCTCCCCACAGGCTCCAGTAATTGAACACTTGGTTCCCAGGTGGTGATAGCAGTGAGGCTTAAGAACTGATGCAGCCTTGCTAGGGGAAATTGAGGCAACTTCTGTTGCCATGCCACCATGCTGTTCATAATTAACTTTTCAGAGCCGTGAGCCAAAATAAACTCTTTCTTCCATGAGTTCCTCTTAATAATTGTGTTTTATCACAGCAACAAAAAAAAAGGAATCTTGTGAAAGAAGGGGGAGATAGAAAGACCTGGAGGGGACAGGAGCTCCACAAGGAGACCAACAGAACCAAAACATCTATGCACAGGGGTCTTTTCTGAGACTGATACTCCAGCCAAGGACCATGCATGGAGATAACCTAGAACTCCTGCACAGATGTAGCCCATGGCAGCTCAGTGTCCAAGAGGGTTCCCCAGTAATAGAAACAGGGACTTTCTCTGACATGGACTCATGAGCTGGCTCTTTGATTACCTTCCCATGAGGGGGAAGCAGCCTTACCAGTCTTCTGCAGAGGAAGACAATGAAACCAGTCCTGGTGGGACCTGATAGACTAGAGTCAGATGGAAAGGGAGGAGGACCTCCTCTATCATTGGACTGGGGGAGGGGCATAGAAGAAGGGGGAAGGAGCGTGGGATTGGGAGGGGATGGGGGAAGGGGCTATAGCTAGTATACAAAATGAATAAACTGTAATTAATAAAAATTAAAAAAATAACAGTAAATCCAGAATGAATAGCAGCAATATTTCTTTTAAGAGAGTGGCAGAGCAGATGCTGAGACTCACTGCCAAACTTTGGGCAGAGCCTTGGGAGGTCTTTGGAGGGGGTAGGGTGGAAGGATCTGGAGGGAACAGGAACTCCACAAGGAGACAAACAAGGCCAACAAATCTGGGCCCACGGTGTTCGTAGAGACTGATGTACCTACCATGCATGGAGAGGACCTAGTCCCTGCTCAGATGTAGCCAATTGTCAACTCAGTATCCACGTGGGTTCCCTAGTAAGGGAAGCAGGGGCTGTGTCTGACCTGGACTCTGTTGCCTGCTCTTTGATCACTTCCACCTGGCAGGGCTGCCTTGACAGGCAAAAGAGGAAGGGGATAACAGCCAGTCCTGATGAGACTTGATGGGCTGGAGTCAGGTGGTAGGGGAGAAGAGTTCCCCCTTTCTGAGAACTAGAGGAGGGGAATAGAGAGGAAGAGGGAGGGGGGAGACAAGAGAGGCGGCTACAATCGGGATGTAAAGTGAATAAATAATTTAAAAATTTAACTTAAATAAAACAAACAAGCAAATAAACAAGCAAAAACAAGAGAGTGGCAGAAAAAGTCAAAGAAAGGATGGAGTAAATAAAAGGAAACATTATGTATCTGTGCGAAAGAGACAAAATACACACACACACTCACGCATGCATGCACGCTCGCATCTATGGAGAAAGAGAATGATGGTGCAAGTCATACAGAAAGCCTGCAGAGGCTGGAAAAGAATTCTCCTCTAGAGCAGTGGTTCTCAACCTTCCTAATGTTGTGACCCTTTAATAGAGTTCCACATGGTATGCTCACCCCAACAATATAATGATTTTGCTGCTACTTCCTAACTGCAATTTTACTCCTGTGATGAATTGTAAGTAAATAGGTGCTGTGCAGGGTATCTGGCATGTGATCCCTGCGGGTGTCATGACAAACAGGTTGAGAACCTCTGCTCCAAACCTCAGCCCCGATCGTCCATTTCAGTCTTCCAACCTCCAGGACTGAGGAAAAAAAAAAATCAATCTCTGTTGTTTGAAACCACAGAGGCTGTGGTAACCCATAACAACAGCAAAAAGAAAGCATGGTTCTAAGTGACTTAATGTTTGCAATGTAGAATTTATTGATGAAAGAGCTGCAATTAAGAAAACGTAATGACTTATCTGCATTTTCCTTTGATATGTCTCTCCCCACGGTATTACAAGCTGCGGGCATTTGAGCTCAAATTCTGCCCTATCCGAGGCGAAATGAAAACTCTGCCAGGCCTTGGTCTCCAAACTGTCTTCCTCTCTCAACTTTCAGAGTCCTCTTGTGTTCATATCATATATAAAGCTTAGGATTTTTCAGTTATGCTTGATAGAATGAACTGGAGAAAATTTACCAAACTGACATTTAAGAGAATCTTGTATTCTTCTGAGAATGCTTGTCAGAGAAAAATAGTCTTGGCTTGATTAAATCCAGTTTTGTTTTATTAGGGAATTATTATTATTATTATTATTATTATTATTATTATCATTATTTGGTTTTTCGAGGCAGGGTTTCTCTGTATGGCCCTGGCTGTCCTGAACTTGCTTTGCAGACCAGGTTAGCCTTGAGCTCACAAATATCTACCTGCCTCTGCCTCTCAGAATGTTAGGATTACAGGAATGCACCTCCTAACCTGGCTTTTTTTTTTTTCATCTTTGCCCACGATTTTTTTAGGGGGGAGGTGATTATTTACTTATAAAAACTTATTTACTCTGTCAGGTAACATCTACTCATTGCCTGTAGAACACAGTATGCTTTCATGCTAAACTTACCTTGCCAAGCCATTTTTTTCCCACATCCTTTTCTTCCATTTGAAAGTTATTGCCACACAGCAGTTTTTTTTTTTTTCTGAAACCAAACAGATCCTATATCTCAGTCCTTTTGAGAAAGGTACAAAATCTAAAGTTAAATCATATGAGATATTAACACTTTCCTGGATCTAAAGATACATTTCTTTACTAGATCCCTAGAAAGACATGGAGGACTCAGGAGCTCCATAAGGACATCAACAGAACCCCAAAATCTAGGCCCACGGGTCTTTGCAAAGACTGATACCCCAACCAAGGACCACACATGGAGATAATCTATACCCCTTGCTCAGATGTAGCCATGGCAGTTCAGCCTCCAAGTGAGTTTACTGGTAAGGGGAACAGGGGCTGTTTCTGACATGAACTCAGTTGCTGGTTCTCTCATCACCTCCTCCTGGGAGGAGTGCAGCTGTACCAGGCCACAGAGGAAAATAATGCAAACAGTCCTGATAAGACTGATAGGCTAGGGTCAGATGGAAGGGAGGAGGACCTTCCCTATCAGTGGACTGGGGAAGGGGCATGGGAGGAGAAGAGGAAGGAAGAGAGGGATTGGAAAGAGATGAGGGAGAGGGCCACAGCTGGGATACAAAGCGAATAAATTGTAATAATCAAAAATAAATAAGTAAAAAGATAACAAGAACTTTATGACTGAAATCACACACAATTATTCAGCAATGTCATCCCCATCCATTGCTGGAAGATCTTCGCTGAGAGTTCTATAGCTGGACTGTGGATGACACAGAAACTGTAAAGACTGACCAATAAAGACCTGCCATGATTCCGATATAAATCAACTACCCTCCAGAATCTAAGTCCCTTGTGCCTTGTGCATGAGTAACATAATCAAATAAAAATTGCATAGCATGCTCACCTCATTCCCTATTTGCACTAAAATAGTTTTAGAAAAAAATATAATTTAGCTTTCTCAATCCTATTGACATTGAGAAACAAAACATCCTGTGACTAACAGCAGAATCTATGCTACATTTACTGTGTCATAATGCAGCATTTAGATAATCCTGGCAGAGCTGTGTAATTACATACTGCTAAAGGTGATTAGTTGAGAATAAAACATTTCGAATTTTAAAATTACATGCATTCTGAACTTGCTACTGAAACCAGTAAATTCCAAGTTGGAAATGGTGACTCCTGTCTATCATTTTAATATATATATTAATTAATTCAATTTACATCTCAGTCTTAGGCCCCTCCCTCCTCTCCTCCCAGTCCCACCCTCCCTTATGTGGAAGTCTCCTCCCACATCCTCCCTCCCCTATTCCTCAGAAAAGGGGAGCCCCTCTACCCAGACACCTTAGCTCATCTCTTCATATCAGGACTGAGTTCATCGTCTTCTCCTGTAGCCTGGTAAGGTAGTCCCATCAGAGGGGAAGTGATCAAAAAGCAGGCAACAATTTTGTCAGGCCTTCAAATAACTAAGTCAGCCAATCCTCAGCATGTCCCATAAAAGAGGTCACATTTAAAATTATCGAAATATATAAGATAAATTTTATGTTTATTCTTAGGAACCAAGAATAATTTACCTTAAAAAAATAATAGTAATTGGAAGGAAAAACTTATTATTTCAACTGATGCAGAGAGAGACAAGGCAGGACTTGGCTCAAAATGAAATTTCTTACCAAAATTAAGAAGTTACTTAAACATGCTGAAATACAACTGCAATAATAGTCCATAGCAAATAGTATTGATGAGGTATTGGAAGTATTTCTTTGAAAGAGACATAAGTTCAAAAATAACTCAATATCCTCAGCTAAATATTTAACTGGTATATCTTACTCAAGTTCTAAGACCAGAAAAAGTGCAAGATAAAGGATAGAAAAGGAACAAACAAGTATTCACTATTTACAGATGATATGATTGGAAAGACTCAAATGACCTACCAAAAATTCAAAGAACTGACAAAATTATAGCTAGATTGATTTCTTTAAGGTTTATAGGGAGAACTATTGTGAGTTTATTCCTCATCAATAAACAATTAGGGGGAGGAAGCCTGTAAAATAGTACATTTATGCAACAACAAATGTTGTATGGTTCCTGGGGAGAGTTCTTGCATTTCAAAAACCATATAGATAAAAATGTGCAATTATTAAAGGACCAGCAGGGTGATAAACCAGCAAAAACATCAGCACTTATTTTAAACCCCCATTCTCTTTCTATTGATAGAAACTGCATTCCTAGTTGAAATCACTATAGGATTTGGTTTAAATTTTGATAAGCCATTCTAAAATGTTTATAGAAGATCAGAGAGAAAGTATACCGAAGACACAAATGAAGAAGAAGAAAAAGAAGAAAAACTTCAGCAGAGCATGTGCGGCTGGATTGGTTGTATTATAGTTTGATGTGGTCTGGTCCCCAAAGTTTCATTTCCTAGAAACACACCTCCAGTGTGATGGCAGAACCTTTAAAATGAGATGAAGTAGAAGGTAATCTTAGGCTGTGAGGTTCCCAGCTACAAGGGGATTAATGTTGTTTTGTGGGAGCAGGCATTTCTGAAGTAGCTCTGAAAGGTTCTGTAAAGCAACGGCACCCAGGTGTTTGGCCCTCCTGCTTGCAGCTGGTTCCTTTAACATTTCTCAACTGCGCTGTTGTGCAGCCGAGGGCCTTTTGCCAAGGTGACAGCAATGGGCTGTTTAGACTTTCCAGTCACCAGAATTGAAAGCCGAATAAATGTCTTTTTCTCAGGCTGAGACAAATTGAGACAATGTAATGTGATGTCAGAGAGTAACCAGCTCAATGGAATGGACTGGGGAAGCTTGTAATCAGCTTCACATACAAATAGAGGCGAGGCAGGAGAGAGGCGTCATCTCAAACTCCAGGGATTAGCCATGAGTCATACTGGGCAGACTGCTCAGACCCTGAACAATCATTTAGCCAATGTAGCTCATGCCTTAGTTGTACATAAAAGAATTAATGCTCAACTAAAAGGAAGCTTGATGGTGTTCAATCAGAGGAGTAACCTCGTGCAGGAGCAAATTGATACCCTATGGCAAATCGCTCAACTTGGCTGTCAATGAAAATATGCTGGACTTTGAGTCACTAGCATATAACATGAGAATTTTTCCTGTGCTGCAAAACTGTCTAAACAATTGTCGAGCTATATTTTAGGTAATTGGACTGGAGAATTCGATACTACGATGGAGCAGCTGAGAGTGGCCATTGTCACAGTAAATTCGACCAGAGTGGACGCAGGACTAGCCACAGGATTATCATCATGGATTGCTGCAGCCATGAATCATCTGAAGGAATGGGCGGGCATGGGAGCGTTAGCAGGCCTTCTGGTGTTGGTCTCCTTGGTTTGCCTGTGGTATATATGCAAGATTAGAGTCTCACAACAGTGTGATGCAGCCATGATCATTCAGGCCTTTACAGCCATTGAAGCAGGACATTCTCCCCAAGCATGGTTGGATACCATAAAAAGCTAAAATGATACGCTCAGGATGCGAGGCTAAGCACTGCACTCAGGGTCAGCCGCTTTGGACCCAGAGAAGAGCATGTCTGGTTGCATGCGGGTTGATGCCCCAGGTCCCGCCTCTGAGAAAAAGGTATCAGACGGGTCTGATGCTCTTTGGGTGGATGACACCTAAATGAACATCAGTACAAAGTCCCAATTTATTTCTAATATCAGAGATCAGACCTCTACTCTTGCCTGATGCGTCTAAAACAAAAAGGGGGAACTGTAGAGAGCTGCGGAATGCTATGCCTTAAAGATGGCGCTGGTTTCCGCCTTCCACCTTCCCGATGGTGAGTGCTCTCTGTCACGAACAACTCCACAATTGGCTAAGGCCGAGGATCTGGCTTGCTTCCATGTATGTGGACCTATCTGCATTGCCCACGTGGCACGCTGGGGTTGGCTACCCAGAGGCTATTTAAGCTGTGGGCTGGCTTTCCCCGGGGTCCGAGGATTGTTCAAGGTTCCTGAATAAACTGCATTGAAAAAAATAATAATAATAATTTAAAAAAAAAGATCCTATCCACATAATAATGACAGTCTTCCACACATAAAATCCATTCATATACATTCACCATTTAAGTGTGCAAAATTAAACTTCAGGCTTCTTAAACCAAATATAGGGAAATCCTTATGCTTCGTTATTCAAAAATGACTTAAAGCATTAAAATGTTAAGTATAAAACATTAAAATTTCACATTATTTGTTATGAATCTCATGAATGTGCAGACACCAAACTTTACTTAACCAAAACAATGGGATTTCACATTTCAGGGCAGATACTTCTTAAGTCATTAGAAGCTGACTTCAAAACATTTTCAACAATAGCTTTTTTGCAGAACAAATAACTCCAACTGATGAAGATAATCTGCGAATACTCAATACTAGTTTTCCAGAGAAAAACTGAATAGTATGTATGTAGTAATAATAGAAAAATGATGGATTCGAACTATAATGTAAACTTTCCATTCTGCCATTGTCATTGTTGTTTTCCTCTCAATATCCAGAGGCCATTGCTCTTAACCCTAAGATTGTACCACGCTAAATAAAATGTCCCAATTTCCAGAGCTTCATCAGAAATAAATAAATAAATAAAGCCAATGGTCTAAGGAAGGATATAAGAGAAAAATGATAATTGCTTTCTTCTTCCATTGTATTTTAAAAGTAGGTTGTTTTTATTATCAAATAACATTAATGTAAAATCTGAATTATCCTCTTTCAAGTTTTGGAAATTTTTTATGCATTCAGTCATTACATGTTTAAAAGCCACTTAATGCTTTAAGTTACTAAACTTTGCTCAGTTACTCAGTCCTCTTGTCTACTATTATTAAACCTAGACAACTTGTCATCCTGTCCTTAGCAATGTGCAGAGGGAGGGATGTAACTCAGTGCCAATAAGAAAGGACTAGTGCACAGGGATGAGAGGCACTCCCTGGCCATCTCTTTGCATTTGTAACCCACCCTCTCCTTGTTTTGATGGTGTTGAGCTAACCACTTCAATGTCCTGCTCCTCACCTCGGCCAATCAGTAAGGAAGAGCCACTTGCCTCCTGAAACTTCAAAGCCACAACCAGCCACAAAGCTACCAAAATCAACACAGGTTCTGAAGATCCACAACAAGATGGAACTCTATTGGCGACATTTAACCAGTGAGAAAGAATGTAAAGGAAAGTTGGTCCCCGTGAATGTTACCACCTCACTGCTGCTGTGATCTGGGCATAATTTCTGTTGATGAGACCTCAGCAAAGCCCTGGGGCCTAAATGGAATCAAACGGTAAAAACAACCAAAGGTCCCCAACAATTCACACTCCTAACCCACAAAGAGGTTGCCCCAGCTGACCACAGTGTGTCCTCCCTCACCAGACTGCACTCCTACCCAACCTGTACTTTCACTTGCTGAATACAAGTTTCTGATGGCCCGCCTGCCACATCATTCTGTAAATTCATGGAATCACAAGACCAGGAACCTGAAAAGAAAAGCATCTGACCTCCATGTCTTCTGTCCTCTGTCCTCTGTCACAACAGTGTTTTCCAAGCAGGTCAAAATAAAAGTTAGGGATTATAATTGTTCCTAAGCTTCTGCCATTGCATGCAAGTATAACCAGAGGAAAATCTCTGGAAATATCCCTTTTGTTCAAACTCATGGGTCATTGACATTTGTAAGCATTGTCACATGTATACATGTGTAATTGCGTCTTAACTTGTTTTCCACTTTTAAAGGGCACTCTGGAAAATAGCTGCATAAATGTTGAAATGAATAGCCTTAGAGATATTAGTTTTCAGTCTATTAACCTAGGGAAGGAGAGAATGCAGACCAGTGAATGTATTTCAACAAAAAAGAAGCTTTTATTAGGAGTTTTTCCAACTCTTTTACATTCTGATAACATACCCATGTACTTTATTTTTTTTTCTTTCCCCTTTGCATTGATAATACCAAAATTAATCTAAATAAAGAAAGACAGTATTAATCTTTAATCCACAAGTATTGAGAAGTACTTTAAAATAGTGAAATGTTAATTATTTACTAATTCACATTATCAGTTGTTATTTAAACTCATAGGCAGTTTGCTCAGGGGTTTTAAAATATTGAGAGCCAAATGGTGTTTGTGAATTGGTCCCCAATCTTTCTACTTTATAAACCATCTGCTCATTTTTGCCATATTTCCACAGGAAGAAAATGGTCATTCTGTTGACTCTTTCCAACTAAAGTACAGTTCCTGAAAAGCAGGACCATTTTCTTCCCATTTTAATTTTCTTACAATATCCCATGTTTAATTTTCTTTATGTATCGCTAATCTGAAAACAAAAATGAAATAAAATTGAATAATGAATCAAAATTATAACTTATGAAACTGTTTTAATTTCAGCCTCTTCAACTCTACTAATCAATCACAGCATTTAAAAAGAAACCCATTAAGTTTAAATAACTATTCTCCTGGGCTTCATATACTCACAAAATAAAATATTTCTGATGTATTGGTTAAATAATTAATATATATGAGATACTTTTAGCTTCTCTTTCTAAAATTATTGCACACACTCACACACATATATGTGTGTGTATGTATATTCTACATATTGGCCAAACCCTCTGGGATATTGTCTTTATATAAAATGCTCAAGGATGTGGTATCACTGAACACAGATGTTAACTAAATCTATTTGGAGTTTAAACCCTTTTTTCAGTTCAGACGCTTAACAGTTGAGATTCTATTCCTTCAGGTAAATAACAGGTACATCCCTCTTCAACAAGGCTGAGTAAAAAGTATAACTGCATTTTTGCACTGGGCAGTAAGTCTTTTGAGCTTTCAGTCAGCAGTTTGTGCTTAAATAAATAACGTTGAACATTGTCTAGCACTAGCCTCCCCTTGTGTAAAATCCCCCTGCATTTATAAATTCCAGCTACCTCAAATGAAACAGATAAAGAAATCAGAGCCTACACAACTCAGAAAGACAGCCTCTTCCCTCCAGGCTTAATCAAGCGCTGTGAATTCTATAGACTTTCCTGTATTAGTATTCTTTTTTAAAAGCCCTCCATAAATAGGATGACAGTGGAAAGTATGCTCTTCTGTGATTGCTTGGCATAAAATTCATTAGGCTCTAGTCTGCGTTCTTTCAGCATCGTTTATGGCTCCAAGAAAAACCAGCAACAGCTCCAAAAGAAGGAAATGAGCAGTGAACTCAGAAACTCATCTCTCACTCATTTTGAGAAGAGGCCATGCTCATCTCAGTGAGATTTTGACAAGCAGCCACAGCAGCAGTGAGTTCATCTCCGAATTCTCTGTGCCCAGTGGAAAAGGCCCTTTTCACAGAGGCTCATTTCTGTGGTTACATCATTAAACTGTGACAAAGAAACAAAGTCTCCCATTTTCAATACTTTTAATTTTTTTTTCTTTTTATTCTGCACAATTTATTCATTATATATCCTGACTGAAGCCCCCTCCCTCAACTCCCCTAGTCCCACCTTCTTTCCCTCTTCCCCTCATCCCCTTCTCCTAGTCCACTGAAAGGGGGAGTTTTCCACTATTGCCATCTGCCCATAGCTTGTTAAGTCTCATCAGGACTGCCTGGATCCTCTTCCTCCATGGCCTGGCAAGGCTGTATCACCAGGGACAAGTGATCAGAGAGTAGTCAACTGAGTTAATGACAGAGGCAGCCCCTGCTTCCCTCACTCAGCTATCCACATGGAGACTGAGCTGCCAATAGGCTACATCTGAGCTGGGGGTCTAGGTCCTCTCCATGCATGGTCTTCTGTTGGTGCATCAGTCTCTGCAGGAGCCCCTGGGCTCAGATCTTTTAGTTTTGGTCTCCTTGTGGGGCTCCTGTCCCTCCATGTCCCTCTAATCCCACCCCTCTCTTCCTCCATAAGACTCCCTGCACTCTGCCCAAAGTTTGGCCCTGAGTCTCAGCATCTGCTTTAGTCCCCTGTTGGGTGGAGCCTTTCAGAGGACCCTCTATAGTAGACTCCCATCCTGTTTTCTCTCTTCCACTGCTTTGGATGTGTATCCTGTTTGCCATTCTGAATGAGATTTAAGCATCTTCCCTAGGATCCTCCTTAGCATTTAGCTTCTTTAGGTCCTATATTATATGGCTAATATCTGCTTATTAGTGAGTGTATATTATGCCTGTCTTTCTGTTTCTGGGTTACCTTTCCATACTCTTAGAGGGACAACTTACACAAAAACGGCCACTTTGAGGACTACTTTTATGAGTTACTTGGCCTGGTTTCCATGAATGAATGCTAGCATTCCTACTTTGAAGCCATTTTAAGCGTTATCTGCCACTTATACTTCTGTTGTTCGTGTTAATTGACTGAATTATCCTTTATTAGATACTCTTTGTTTAAATGACTGTGTAAAATGCATGTATGTCTAATGTTTTACATATCACTTGCACATAATCTTTCAGCATCACGTGCCTCTTCCAGTTCTCTCACACTGCACAGGAAACTTCCTCCCACTCATATCATGCTTAGTATTGAACTTGGAAAAGAATTTTTAAACTAACAGGGAAGACATAACACAAGTACATTCTCATCTTTAATTTGATGTCATCCAGATGATGCCAGCTGCCCTCGAATAGATAGATAGTAAACAATAGGAAGATAATTTTATTCTTAGCATCTTAGTTTTTTAAATTTTTGTTTTAATTATTTGTGTGTGTGTGTGTGTGTGTGTGTGTATGAACACATGCACACAAGCACATGTGAACTTGCAGTTGGCAAGTCCACTAGAACTGAAGATAAAGGCCATAGTGAACTGCCTAGTGAGCATTCTTGGAACCAAACCCAGGCCCTCTGCAAGAGCAATACACACTCTTAGCCACCCTACCATCTCTCCAGCATCCTAAACATATTTTTATAAGTAAAGATTACATGATATAAAGCTAGAGATTCCTAACTACTGATTAGAATCTTAGTGACCCCAATATATCAGTCATTGCAATGAAATGCTAAGGTCTGTTCTGATAATAAAAGAGTGAACACAGTCCATTTTGCTGATATATATTACCTATATTACCCAGTAATCTAAGAAGTTCTGAAGTTACAATTTATAATTATTACTTATATTACAACTTTTCAAGTTTATAAAAGATATCTTTAAAATGTTAGGATAAATAAAATAAACTCCATCTTGCATGAAGTATTTGCTTAAAGATTGTTTTGTATCTTGTCAGGGATCAGATGAAATGCTGAGAGCCTAATGGACTGTTTATCAAAAGTAGAGATCTGGCAACCTAGAAAAGCAAAGACATGGTTCAAATTCTAATTTCATTTACAAACAGTTTGCCCCACAGATTTATCTCTATAAAATGTGTCAGAGAAAAAAAATAGAACGCAATTAGCTACAAAATTGTATTCTGTACTTAATATTTCAAGTAAATTTAAATAAAAATAATTTTTATGTAGCATGATGAAGCATGTGAACTATCTAAAAAGTACTTTTGGTTAAATGATAAAGGTAGAAAATTCAAGATAGATAAAGATGGATAAAGTTGAATAAGACTGTAGTATTATTGGAGTATTCATAATTTGATGAAAGAAATGCACAATGAACAATATGAATACATAGTATAAAAATTGTTATGTTCATGGTATATGCCAGTACAGAACAGAAGTTAAGAAATCCTTAATCAAAGAGCAGGCCAATCAGTTCATGTCAGACAAAGTCCCTGTTCCTATTACTATGGAACCCACCTGGACACTGAACTGCCATGGGCTACATCTGTGCAGGGGTCTTAGGTTATCTCCATGCATGGTCCTTGGTTGGAGTATATGTCTCAGGAAAGACCTCTGTGCTGGGATTTTTGAGGAGCAGCCTTACCAGGCCACAGAAGAAGACAATGCAGCCACTCCTGATGAGAACTAATTGACTAGGGTCAGAAGGAAGGAAAAGAAGACCTCCCCTACCAGTGGACTTGGGGAGGGGCATGCATGCAGAGTGGGGAGGAAGGGAGGGATTGGGACAGGAGGAGGGAGGGAACCACAAGGGGGATACACAGTGAATAAAGTGTAATTAATGAAGAATTTAAAAAAAAATCCTTGATCAAAACAGATGTTTTAGATGCTCTTAAAGGATGAACAAATACTGAGGGGAAAGTACAATGATTTGAAACTAAGAATCAGTCATTTAATTAAAAATTAAATGAACACGTGTTTTTCAAGTTATCTGCAAAATAATAATGATAAATACCCAGGATGTAGCCAGAGATGTAACTTGACATTCTACTGCACAGTTACTTGCTCAGCCATATTCATTGCTCCTCTATACATAATACATAGGAACGGAAAGGGCCTAATCGCCTTACCCTGATGAATGGGAAATGAAAATGTAGTGTATACACACGGTGGAATACTCTCCGGCTGCAAAGAAAAGTGAAATTTGCAGCTGAATGGATGGAAATATAAAAAATACTGAGTAAAGTTTGTTAAGCAAAGAAAGACATCTTCTCCCTCGTCTGCACTTCCTAGAAGAATGTCAGGATGCAGGCGATAGGAATAGAGATGGGGTGATAAAGAGGAGCTGAAAGATGAAGAACAGGAAATTTAAAAGTCAAAATACAATTAAATGCCCCTGTAGAAAGACGGAGAGCGCAGCATTTAAAGTAACATGCCTGAAGGAACGCTGGAAGGAAGTAACCTACTCCACTGTGAGACTTTCTGAGGCAGAGCTCATGGTCGGGGGAGGGCTCTTTGAGCTGAGAGTGGATCCCACCAACATTCAGCAAATCCTTCGCTGTGAGGCTCTGAACGGACAGTCACCATGTGACTCAGGAAATCCCTCCTCTGGAACAGGCTTCATATCCAATCAGAAGGCAGTTCTTTAGCCTATGACCGTCATGCCACTATTTCATGAATAGATTCGTCTTTCCAGGCTGGTCAGAACTGGCCGGTGCACGGCCCAGTGTTAGGCGGTACCATAGTGTCTTTTCTGCCCTCCAGCCTGAATAGCACCGTCTGGCCGAATGTCAGCTAGCCAGCAAGGAGAGATCATCCTGTTTAAAGCCAGTGTAAGGTAGATTTCCCTGTGTCTTACATTCAAAGTGATCGGTAGGGAATACAAACCTCAATTGTGGGAGAGACCTGTGAATGCATGCATCAATTCGTTGTTTTCTGCTCTTGACTGTGAATATAATGTGTCTTACATGTTTCAGGTCCCTACTACCTTGGTTACCCCACAATGGTGGGATATAACATGAAGATGTGAGTTAAGCTCTTTCTTCTTTGAGTTGCCTCTGTTCAGTGTATTTTATCACAGCAACAGGAAGTGAAACTAAGACAATTCTTAACACCGACAATGGTCAGGGAGGTTCGGAAGAAGCAATTTCATATTGAAAGTACTATATGCTCCTATTTGTGGTAGTTTTCTTTCACACTTAAAGTACTGTGGTAACGTCGTATTCCATCATGTCTGTTTCCAGGATGTATTCTGAAAGCAACCTAACAACAGGCTTCCAGAAAAACGGTTTAGTTTTCCCATGGAAACTGGCTTACATAAGTGCATAAATCAGGCTGGTAGTTCTTGTGTTGGCTTTACACTGTACTCCCTTGAACCTAAGCTAAAATAGTGTTCTAATAATCCTAGGAGTGGGCCAAGGAGACCTTCCAACAATGTCGGCAATTGGAGTGAAAGTGTCGGTCTACATCTGAGATCTTCATGGAGAGGATGTAGAATATTATTCAATATTAACCCAGTTAGACTTGCTGGCAAATGCGTGCTGCATAGAAAACAACCTGTTTAAGAATACAGGTTATTTTTCTAAGAAGAAAAGTAACTGTTGTCATTTTAAATTGTGACTCTGGCAAACAGAGAACACTTAAAAATATACTAAGCAATCAGAAAATATATATGATTATTTATAATACTATGTAAGAAACAATCACACGATAACAAATGCTGCACATGTACCAGTTGTATGTGAAATGGACTTTTTTTTCTGTCTTAGTATAACTTTGAGACCCTAAAGAAGACAGTGATATGAGAGTCCCCAAACATGTGTGAGTCAATTAAAAGTGCCAAAGCCTGTGGAAACTACAGAACAAGATGTGTCTACTGAGTCATATCCTGTTCCTCTTATCTACAGCACCCGTATGTCTTCTTTGCCTTTCACACCAGTTTACTTTTAAGCACTCAGTTCTAGATACTCAATGAAGTTCCCTATTGTCTTGTGTGAATGTGAGTTAAAGATGCCTCTGGCCATGCCAGTCCAGCATTCTCTTATCCAATAGATACGCTCTCCAGCTTCCAGGTTATAGATTCTGTCTATTGGAAATCCCATCCCTTCTCTAAGCTCTAAGCAGTGCCAGATGGAAGCAGGACCACCTAAGACAATGTTGAAATACTAAAAGACTCCAGCCATAAGTAGAAAATGTAACCTTCAAATATTTAAAAGAACACTTCTGCCCAGTGGTGCATCACATACTGATAGCTATTCAGAAAATGATTTCAGAAATGTTCTCTCCTGGTTCTGAATACCAGTGGACACAAGTCAGAAACTGGTGGATTCAGTCTGTCCTGGGTTTGTGAAAATTAGTCTATGGTCACATTACTTTGCTTTGTTCTTTTAAAGAAAATTCCTTCTGCCTCTCAGTTGTGAGAGACAGGTAATCACAACTAGGTCTACTCATGTGATTGTATGACTTCCGGAACTTTAACTTTATCATATGTATTTAACTGGTAGTTATGGGTTTTGAAAATTAGCACACAGACATTTTTTGATACCCCACTATTCAGACCAAAACAGATGAAGACTCTTTGAATCCTTAATGGGCAGTTAAGATCTTAACCGTAACCCTCACACACACCTA
Organism: Meriones unguiculatus; assembly: GCF_030254825.1. Lineage (NCBI taxonomy): Eukaryota > Metazoa > Chordata > Mammalia > Rodentia > Muridae > Meriones > Meriones unguiculatus. The sequence continues at coordinate 53,355,741 of NC_083364.1, read as the reverse complement.
AACTTAGAGATGCTCAGTTTTCTCCTGAAAACCTCAAAAAGGTATGTACATGCGACTTCTGGAACCATCTTTCTCCCATTATAAATATGGCAAGCTGGTCTGGGGAGAAGTATGATGCCCTACAGCATTCCATAAATCTTTTTTGTAAGACTCTTTGTCTTAGTCAGGGTTCTATTGCTGTGAACAGACACCATGACAACATCAGCTCTTACAAAGGAAAGCATTTAATGGGGCCTTGATTACAGTCCCACAGGTTTAGCCCAATGTGTTCATGGCAGGAGGCATGGCAGTGTGCTAGCAGGCATGGCGCTGGAGAAGTAGCTGAGAGTTTTACATCTGGATTTGTAGGCATCAGGAAGAGCGACCTTGCTAGGGCCCTTGAAACCTCAAAGGCCAGACACATCCTACAAGGCCACACCTGCTCTGACAAGTCCACACCTCCCGATCCCCCCAAAGTGATGCCACTCCCTGATGGAGGCCATTCTCATTCAAACCTCGACAACCTACATTTCAAATACTATTTAAATGTGGATTGGCATTTAGTAAGAGAAAAAGGAAGTCCTTATATTATTGGTATCATTACTAAGATATATATCTATTGATTCCTTGTAGATGCTATTTTTGTTAGTATAGATGATAGGAATACCAATCCTCTCTGGGGTTCAGTTTCCTTAGTTGCTAAAACTATAAAACTATACATTGTGATATGTTACAATTACTGAAAAACATAAAGTTTTAGATTTAAGAATAAAGATAGGGAACACACTTGGAAACTGAGCAGCCAAATGTGTTCTCTGGTAAGGGGAACAGGGGCTGTCTCTGACATGAACTCAGTGGCTGACTCTGATCACCTGACCCTGGCCGGGGGGGGGGGTGTAGCCTTGCTAGACCACAGAGGAAGATGATGCAGCCAGCCTTGATGAGACCTGATAAGCTAGGGTCAGATAGAAGGGGAGGAGGTCCTCCCCTATCAGGGGACTAAGGAAAGGGCATAGGGAGAGAAGAGGGAAAGTGAGTGGGAATGGGAGGGGACAAGGGAGGAGGCTTCAGCAAGGAAGCACAGTGAATAAAAATGTAATAGATAGATAGATAGATAGATAGATAGATAGATAGATAGATAGATAGATTGTTTAAAAAAAGACTACAGATAGGTAGATAATAGATGGATATATAAATAATCAGGCCCAAATCAAAGAAACTATTTTATAAACATTCAGAGATAAAAGAGACAATCATAGTCAAATAAACAAAAGTACATTTCATACAATGCTGCTCATGAAGGTTAATAAAGGGAGGGAAATGCTAAGGCCTGAAGGGCTGAGCAAAGCTATTCCTTCTGAAATTCCAAGCAGAGCTAAAACTAGCACAGAAGCAAAGCAAAAGAAAAATAAGCTCTTTTTTTTTAATTTCTACTCACAAATACTTATCAAAGATATTATTAGGAGACAATTCAGGGAAGAAGTTAGAAATTTATGTTAAGTAGGAAGTAGGATGCAAGAAACCATTGTGAGCGGAGAAATCAGCAAGCATAATAAATCTAATCAAGTATCACGGGAAATACTAATTATAATGAATTTGCTAGGGATAAAAAGCTAACAAAAACTAAAAAGTGATGGCTAATTTGTATGGGTTTATACTTTCGTAAGTACATGCACAATATAGTTTAATTCTCATAACAAATTTCTGAGAGTATTACTATTAACAGGCTCACTTACTGATAAAGGGACCAGGCCAGAAAAGACTACTAGCTTGATTAAGAAACCACATTTGTAAGTGAGTATATAAATGTGTGTCTTTCTGCTTCTGGGATACCTCACTCAGGATGATCTTTTCTAATTCCCACCATTTGCCTGCAAGTTTTATGATTTCCTTGTTTTGTTTTTAATTGCTGAGTAGCATTCCATTGTGTAAATGTACCATAATTTCTGTATCCATAATCATACTAAAAGCTGTGCACCTAAAGAAGCTAAGCAAGAAGGAGGACCCTGGGTAAGATGCTCAATCTTCATTCAGAAAGGCAAACGGGATAGAAGCAGGTGAAAATAAGAAACAAGACAGGAGCCTACCAGAGAAAGCCTCTGAAAGACTCTGTCCAGCAGGGTATTAAAGCAGATGCTGAGATTCATAGCCAAACTTTGGGCAGAATGCAGGGAATCTTATGAAAGAAAGGGGAGATAGAAAGACCTGGAAAGGTCTGGAGCTTCACAAGGAGAATAGTGGAACCAAAACATCTGGGCACAGGGGTCTTTTCTGAGACTGATACTCTAACCAAGGACCATTCAAGGAGATAACCTGGACCCCCTGCACAAAAGTAGCCAGTGGCAGCTCATTCTCCAAATGGGCTCCCTAATAAGGGGAGCAGAGGCTGTCTCTGACATGAACTCAGTGGCTGATTCTTTGATCACTTCCCCGAACGGGGAAGCAACTTAACCAGACCACAGAGGAAGACAATGAAAGACAGTCCTGATGATTCCTGATAGGCTAGGGTAAGGTGGAAGGGGAGGAAGTCCTCCACTATCAGTGGACTGGAGAAGGGGGCATGGGAGGAGATGAGGGAGGGATGGTGGGCTGGATTGGGAGGTCATGAGGGTGGGGCTACAGCTGGGACACAAAGTGAATAAGTTATAATAAATAAAAAATTATATTGAAGAAATAAAAGGGGAAAAAAAGAAACCACATATGGAAAACAGCACACCCGGGGTGTATGATCCCATTATTCACCAATATACTGCTCTGTTACTGAAAGTTAGTAATATAGAAGAGCCTTTTGAAGAAAAGTATCATATATGAAAGAAATAGCAGTATTTACATTAATATGAAGAAGAGTGATTGTAATTAAAGATTTGTATCATTCAGAGGGAAATTAGAAGCACTGATTGCTGCTAAGTTTTGCTAAAAAAAAAAAATAGGGAAAGCAAAGCAGCTCTTTTCTAAGTAGTTAGGAGTGTGAATTGAGTAAATTTTCAGCATGTATGTTTCCTGGGGCATATTCCTTTTGTCCATGAGTCTGTACCGGAAAATCTTACACTTACACTACAAGATGTGTATGTGTGTGCATGTGTGTGTGCATTTCACACATGTATTGTTTTGGCAACTGTGTTTGTAATAAAATAATATTGCAAATGTTAAATTTTGTATTGAAAATCAGTAGGATACAACATTGCACATTGGTATAAAGAAACAAACTTAATACCCGAAACGGTATGAAAAAATGGACTGTATTATGAATATTATGGAGGTGAATAAAAAGGTTTCTGAGCTGATGTAGTATGAACATCCTTAGACTAGACATCAAAATCTCCCAAATATTCCCAGATATTGCGCTTTCAGAACATTTCAGACTGAAAATGTTTATATTTGGGGTCACTTAACTGATAAAATCTCTGTGAAAATTCTAAAATTTAGAAAAGTCAAATCTGAAGCATTTGTGGCCCTAGGCATTTCAGAGGAGAGATATGTGGCCTACAGTGATTTATTGAGCTGTAAATTGAGGCACTATATTAGTTTGGGCACATAGAATAAAATGTCATAAAGAAACACAAAGTTAAGATGAAAGAAAACAATGAAAGAGGGAGCACATAAATGGATATGAGATATTTTGGTGTACTCTCTTCAGCTGCTCTGTAGACTCTTCCCATGTGAACGAGCAAGTGAACCACACCAGGCTTGTTCCAGTGATGAGCGTGTGTCACTAACCAAGAAGAATAACTTTCTAAAACTGTTGGATAGGGGAGTAACATAAATTCATGGATGAGTATCCTGTAACAAAAGTCAGATTAAAAAAAAAAAAACACTCAGATTCATTTACTATATGCTTCACAGGATGGGAGATTTCACAAGAAAATGAAAACTCAAAGGATAGGTAAACCTAAATGTTTTTATAGTGATATAGTAGATAGTAGTAAAAAATATAATATTGAAAAAAAAATCATATGAGCTGATGATGATAAAAAGAAAGCAAGTCAGCAAGACCTATTTGTAAGAATATTCCTTGTATCCAGGCTTACAGGAGGCCCTCTTATAGGAGGTTTTAAAACCTACTTAATTGTCAGGCCATGCAATCCTTCCTAGGGTTTACACCCTGCTTTAGGAAATAAGAATGGAAGAAGGTCAAACACATCCTTGATTCTCCATAAATTTTCTGAAATTCCTCCAACTTATGAGGTTTCAGTGGCATATCCCAAATCTCATCGTAAAAGTACATTTATTCCCATGGGAAATACAGAGACATGACAAGCTATGGGTAGCTGAGCATCCTTTAAAGAGGACTCACAGATGGAATCAAAGAAGAATACAAAATGAAATCATGTAGGAGATGGATATTAAACAATAAATCCTGTCCTTATTCATTCAGGTTCCTCAAGAACTCACTGGGAGAATAAAATGAGTTTTCCGGCTTCAACTTACAATTCTGCTATCAAGACACATTGTGAACTGAGGGTAATTGTATTTAATGGTTTCGCAGAATAATTCAAGCATGTGTGAATTCATTATCTTCATCATATGTTTGAAATACTGCTCTTACTATTCACCAAATAAATATTCAATGAAAGATACCCATTGTTATTACTCCTGGTGGCAGTGTATCCATAACGGGAAAGTTAGCATCTTATGATGTAATAAAGTATTGGTCTCATATTATTCAGTATGATAGTTGCTTGATGATGTTCTTAGTATAAAATTCTAAGACTCACCTCCAGTTATTATGATTCCTCTCTTTTGGAATTTAAGTGGAGAAATCAATAGCTATAAAAACTCAACCAAACAATTCTAATGCAGGTGGTACTTAGAAAATAATTTGACATGTATTTATAAATATCCACAATAAGCCAACTAATTGACCAGAGAATTGTATGTAATTTGATATACTTACATAATCATGATAGGCTACTTGGGCATCTCCAACCCACCATAATATCATCTAAGCCAGTATAAAAAGAAATATGTGCATTCAGTACACACATTTGAATCGAAGTTTAAATATTCAATCCTAAGCATGAAGTTCACAAATTGGATAAAGTTCTGAAAGGATCTATGCTAGGACTCTGTAAATCATGCAATGCTGTTGGCTCAGCCTCTTCCCCAAGAATTGCAAAGACTAATATCAGAGATAAATATGTAATCTAGCGTTTGTAATTAACCATGAATTATCAGGTGGATGTATCAAATCTTGTCCTTTGAGAGATCAGATTTCTAGGAAAATGAACAAGATTGAAAACAAATAATAATTTAAACCAGCAGAAACAGAAAAGGAAAATAAGGACACAGGTGCACAGAGTCCTAAGGCAAAGACCATAAAAGGGTAAAAATCCCATATCAAGGAAGATTTGGGTCCAGGCCCATGTAAGAAAGCTCAACACATCCCTCAGCCTTCTCCCCCTGAGGCAGGAGATGACTATTGCATGACAGGTTAATTTGGGTGCACCCTGGGAAAACAAAACTCTCCTAGGATTTCACAAGACTGTGTATCACTTTCCAAATAGTTTAACATATATGCAAACTAAAATTAAGTTAATTTATTTATTAAATTTTTTTTTTTAATTTATTCATATGAGAATTGTTTTTCTCATGCCTTATTTCTTTTTTCCTGTTTTTTTTTATATTAATTACAGTTTATTCACTTTGTATCCCAGCTGTAGTCCCCTTCCTCCTCCCCTCCCAATCCCACCCTTCCTCTCTCATCTCCTCCTATGCCCCTCTCCAAGTCCACGGATAAAGAAGACCCTCCTCCCCTTCCATCTGACCCTAGCTTATCTGGTCTCATCAGAACTGGCTGCATTGCCCTCCTCTGTGGCCTGGCAAGACTGCTCCCCCATCCAGGGGAAGTGGTCAAAGAGCCAGCCACTGAGTTCATGTCAGAGACAGTCTCTGTTCCCCTTATTAGGGAACCCACTTGGATACTGAGCTGCCATGGTCTATATCTGAGCAGGGATTATTCTTTCTTTCTTTTCTGCAATTTCATACATGTGTACTTTTTAATAATTTATTTATTGTATATACACTGTTCTGCTTGCATGTACATCTGCACACCAGAAGATGGCACCAGATATCATTTTATGATAGTTGTGAGCCACCATTTGGTTGCTGGGAATCAAACTCAGGACCTTTGGAAGGGCAGTCAGTGCTCTTAACCTCTGAGCCATCTCTCCAGGTCCCATACATGAGTATTTTTCAATGAACATACCACCTTATTAACTCAAGTTAACTGGATATTAAACAGTCAAAAATATAGAAGATGTCAAAATTAAACTTTATATTCCCTATCAAACTATTTCTGCCTATTTATTTTCTCTACTGTCTAAGAACTGCACTCCCTCACTGCCTTCTTTGGAGAAAGCTTCTTGAGTAATGTGTATCTAGACATTATCATCTCTTGCATTTCCGCTCCTCCTCTGGAGACCCATTTAAGGAAGGTATGAGCCCTTTGTCCTGCACTTTATAGATAGAAAAGCCCATTAGCACATAATGTGTTATTTTGAGCTTCCCTTCTTTTATCTTAAAATGGTACTTTTGGTTTAGGACTTGTCTGTGAGATTTTTGTTCAAATTCTCTGTCTGTCTCTGTGTCTCTGTCTCTGTCTCTGTCTCTCTCTCTCTCTCTCTCTCTCTCACACACACACACACACACACACAAAGATAATGTAGAATAGAAAGGACTCAGTCTCCCAGCATTCATGTGGAATAAAGAAGCATAAATAGTAGTAAGCACTAACATGCTGAATGTGTGAGATACCTAGTAGAATATAAATATCCATTTCCTTTTTGCTAGAGCCAAAGACACAGAAAAGAAGCAATTGCAATATAAGCATGCCTGCCTATATAAAAGTAGCTTATGAATCCAGCATCCCTGTAAAATGGTGGCCTCAAATTTTTGTTTTCATGGAACCATCAATTTACATTGTTCTTATATAATTCTTAATAGTATTGCTTTCAAACTCCAACATTTCATAATGTTCATGAACCATTCAAATTGTAAATGCTAGTAGCAACAACAAATGTGCATGTAACAGGGGGTATATAAGCTTTGTATGTATTGATTTTGTTCTCTATTTCAGTGACCAAGAGTTTGTGTCTACATTAATATTTTCTCATTTTACACCTGAGAAACTAAAGCACTGAGAGATTAAGTGGCTTGACCATGGTTATAAAAGTTATGAGAAGAGGAGCCAAGTTTTCATGTCACAAAGTTGGACTCCAAATTCTGTAGCTCTCTCACTGAATGTCACTTATGATGTATGTGCAAGGCAATGCCTCTAATATGAATAGAGATGCTATTATTTTTCCATTTTACAAATGAGAGCACACATACAGAGCCAGGGAGACATTGCAAGATGATAGATACACATAGAAAAAATCTAAGATCATAAATTCAAGCAGCCTAGCTTCAGAATCTGTGTTCTTAATCCCTATTCTATGTTATTCATTGAGATATTTAAGAAATCAAGATTCTGAAATATTTTAGGAAGCCCAGTAGACATGTTTTGGAGACTGTGTGTCATATATCAGCAGTGCGCTTTTTTATACTCTCATATGAGTATTAAATATTCCAGTAGAAACACTGCTGTCCTGTAAGACACAAAATATCATCTTCCAATTTTTGAAACTGTGATTCATAATGGAACAACTTTGATGTCATAAAACTTTAGTTAAATTTGGGCTTTCAGTGAGTCTTTTTCTTTTTATTTGTTCACTTTTTGGAGCTTTGTCATTCCATATGTGAGAACTGTGGTAAAACTATAAAGAGGTACAGTCAGTATAACACCACTAAAATCTATAAATTTGGATTTTGTCAAAAATTTAACAACACTTTAACCTCAAAACCAAGAAGCAATAACAAGAGGGAGTAAATATTGCCAGCTGTAAATGAACTCTGGTAAGTGTACTCTTGAAAGACACACTTAGCTGTTATGTACAGCATATAAAAGAGGACTTTGGCCAAAAATATTTGATCTATAAGGTTCAGGAATTAAAAATGCAAAATATTTAAATATTTCTCCAGAGTTTACCGTACCTAAAAACTCATTATATTCTCCATGTTGAGAAACCCGTCAAATTTGAAATAAGAAAGGAGATTGTTTCTCCAATCAAGGACCATGTATGGATATAATCTAGAACCCCTGCTCAGATGTAGCCCATGGTAGCTCAGTAACCAAGTGGGTTCCCTAGTAAGGGGAACAAAGACTATTTCTGACAGGAACTCAATGGCTGGCTCTTTGACCTCCCCACCCCCCGGGGGAGGAACAGCCTTGCTAGGCCACAGAGGAGGACATTGCAGCCAGTCCTGAAGATAACTGATAAGCTAGGGTCAGATGGAAAGGGAGGAGGACCTCCCCTATCAGTGGACTTGGAAAGGGGCAGGGAGGAGATGAGGGAGGGAGGATAGGGTTGGGAGGGAATAATGAGATAGGGAGCTACGGCTGGGATACAAAGTAAATAACCTGTGAATAATATAAAAAATAAAAATTATAAAATAAAAAAGGAAAGGTCAACCAGATAAACAGCATAATGTCTCACTCATTATTTCCTACAGGGAAGAATAACAACAGCCTGCAGTGTATATTTAAAAAGAGTCACGTAGGTTGTGTGGGCACATGTAGAAACACATACAAATGCAGTGCAATACAGTGGAACTCATCTGAATAATTATCTGAAAAATGTATTAATATCCTATATCTTGTTGTTTGCACAAACACACCGGATATACTGTGTAACTTACTGTTTTAGCTTGTTTTTTTATACTACCATCTTCTCCCAGGATACCATGTAAATGCGGTCATTCACTGAGTCTATTTGAAACACACCCCTTTGTTGTAGCATAATGAACTCAAGGTTGATGCATGTATCAACAGTGGACTCTTCTTCGTTGCTGAGGATTATTTTAATGATGTGCCTTAGAATAGCCATTCATCCTTTGAAGGATTTTGAAGGTGATTGGAAGCAGAGCAATAATGATAACCATGTTTTACCAAAGAACCAAACATTAGGCACTTTTTATTTTTTATTTTATTTTTTTACCTTACTAGTGGAGGATAAATTTGCTGTGTTGTGGGGAGAAGATAGTAAAGAATGAGCAGAAATGAAAGTCATTGATCAAGAGCAGATAATGCCAGTGTTGCCAGTCTAAATAGTAGGGGTTTGTGTGCAAAACTGTTTAGAACTTCTGCTAAAAGCTACTGGGTTTCCTTTAGTGCAAACTTGACTTCCAGTGTAAAGGGCCACAATGATTCATGTTTATATAATTGCATGAATCCAAGAATTGTGAAAATATAAAGATAGAATTATAAGTAGAAATCAGAAGTGTCAATAAAAGAGAGGAAGCTATACAATCACTGCATGTGCCAGCATCACAGGGCAATAAATGGACCAGAGGCCTGAGCATCAGTAATGAATGGCCTGAATTATGTGAAACAAAAAGGGAAAGTAAAACAAACAAACAAAAACCCCTAATATCTCTGGTAAAAAAAAAAATAAAAAGAATGTGAGTTTATTAATATTTTACTCTGCTGGAGGGAAGAAGTTAAGTTAGCTACATTGGTTCTGTCTAATTTTCAACCAATTTCAATTTTTGTTTCCATTGTCTTTGAAATGTGCATCAATGAGGAAATACTTTATATACTTAATGCAGATTGATTCTAATAAGGATTTCCCAACAGTCTCGAAGCTCAAAGGTCAATTGTTATGTATTTTTTCTTAACATCATTTCATAAGATCATTGCCCCCAAGCTTTTATGTGATAAAATTATCCTAAATTCCCCATGATAATTAATCTAAACTCTCAAGCTGGAAAGTACACTATTAGAATTCAAAAACTGGATCACAGTAGGCATTTCATTTCAGTTGTTTATCTTTTTTTTTTTTTCTTTTTAAAGTGCTGGGTGAGTAATCATAGTTAAAACCACTGCCTTCTGACTGGAGACTAGGAGAAAAAGCAAAAGACATATTAGAAACAGCTATAGTGACATAAATTATTCTTATGATGCTTTAAATACATATAAACACAAGACAGTGTTTACCTCATGCCTCACGTTTTTCTAATATATCCAAATGTGTATAGCAAGTACAAAAAAAACCTGAAGAAAATAAACATGTAGGATAATATTAAATTAATGGGATGGATTTTATTTTCCTATGCTAATTTAAGATTCACAGCGCAATATGGCACTGAATGATCTACTGAAAGTTCATTAAGGTCGATCAACTAGTGGTTCAGGAGGACACAGGTCATTGGCCCCTGACTGTCCTGTCTCCTCTGTTGCCTCAACCAGCAGCTGGCCTCCTCCCTCTGCAATTCTTGCATTTGCCTCTCAAGTTTGCCACTTCACACCCAGAACAAACGGTTTATTATTTTGTATCAATACTTATGAGGCTTAATAAAGTATTTATCCAAGAAAATACTTTCAATAAAGTTATAAGCATCAATGTTTCTCTCTAACAACAAAAGAGCCAGACACGTAAGCAGTGTTGAATGAGACTTGATTTTCTTTCTTTTTTTTTTTTTTTGGTATTGATATTAATAGTACATGTGATCACAATTAAAAGATTCAATCCCCATCAAATCCCAACTACATCCTTCACATCATGAAAAAACAAACAATAACAATCCTAAAGTTTATATGGGCTCCCAAACAGCCAAGTAATCATAAAAATAAAGAGTCATGTGTAAGGTGTCACAAAATATGATTTTAGATTAAGTCATAGTAAAAAAATAAATAAACAATTGTTACTGGCATGAAATAGACATATGGAACACGTACAAAAGAAGATCCAGAAATAACCCTGCAAAGCTACTATTACCCCTTTTATAAACACTGTGCCAGGAGCGTACACTGAGAGAAGAAAATCCTCTCCAGATGGTGCTGAGACAAAAAAAAAAAAAAAAAAAAAAAAAACAGACATCAACAAAGGGTTTAGAAACTTTGAATCACAGGAAAATGTAGGCAAGGTAGTTTAAAACATGAATATATGCAAAGACTTTCTGAATTAAACTCCAGTAGCATAAGGACTATTCCCAGGTATTCATAAGCAAATTCCATGAAATTAAGAGTCTTCTGCACAGGGAAGGAAACGGTCTTCGGAGTGAAAAGATAACCTACAGAAATGAAAAACAACATATACTTCGAGAATATGGTTTAGAATTAAATATATAAAGTTCTCCAAACTTAAACAGCAAAAAAATTAATCAAGTCAATAAACTGAATAGATCATTCACAAAAGAATATATATGTGTGTGTGTGTGTGTGTGTGTGTGTGTGTGTGTGTGTGTATGCATATATACATGGCCAATTAAATTGATCAACCCACTTCCTCATGAGGGAAATACAAAACTCCTTTGAGATTGCACCTCAGTTCAATCAGAATGTCCATCATCAAGAAAGCCGTAACAAGTGTTAGAGAAAATGTGGAAGAAAAGAGATTTCACACACTGCTAGTGGGAGTGGAAACTGCCGCTGCCTCTTTGGGAATCAGTGTGGTATTTCCTCAAATTTGCAAACAATAGAAAAAAATGACCCGAAGGCATCTCGGGAATGATCAAGATCTCTTCATATCAGGGGCAAAGATATAAATTTTTAAACTCATTTGAATAATTTGAGAGGAAAAGCATAGAGATCCCTGATTGCACAGAGCAAGTTAGGAAGTTACTTCTACATTTGTAGAGATTTAGTCAGCCAAAGAAAACTACAACTGTGTCCTAAGACTGGCCTGGCTATTGCTCCCACTGGAATTATACCTTGGCATCTCCCTGTGGTGGTGATTGGTTAGACATGTTGGATGTTAAATGCAAGTAATGTAGGGGCACAAAGGATTCTACTGAGATTTCAAAGAAACTTCAGAAAAACAAGGCTATGTGTGGCCAGAGTGAGAATCCCTTCGGCAGCCTGAGAAAAACTGCCTCCATGAGATTATCCTGTGTCTGTCCTAGGGTTTCTATTGCTCTGATGAAACACCATGACCGAAAACAAGTCGGGGAGGAAACTTTTATATCATTATTCATCATCAAAGAAAGTCAAGACAGGAACTTAAGCAGACTAGAAACCTGGAGGCAGGAGCTGATGCACAGGCCTTGGAGGGGTATTGCTTACTGCCTGGCTCCCTGGCTTACTCAGCCTGCTTCCTTATAGAATCCAAGATCACTAGTCCAGGGATGACACCATCTGCAGTGGCATGGGCCCTCCCCCATCTGTCACTAATTTTAAAAAATCTCCCTACAGCCAGATCTTATGGAGGCATTTTCTCTATTGAATTTTCCTCCTTTCAAATGATTCTAGGTTGTGTGATGTTGACATAAGACTAGCCAGCACAGCTTGTATGTCTGTCATGTCTTTTCTTGATTGCTAATTTGATGAAAAGGGGGCCATCCCACTGTGCATGGTACTATCCCTAGGCAAATGGGCACTGGACTTATAAGAAAGGTAACTAAACATGACCTGGGACAGTGCAGTAAGTAGAATTCATTCATGGTTTCAGCATCAGTTTCTGCCTCTGGTTTTCTGCATTGTGTTCCCTTAATGATGGACTGTGATCAGGATGTACAAGACAAATAACCCTTTTGTCTGCAGGATAATTTTCTCTTATGGTGTGTTATCACAGCAACAGAAAGCAAACTAGAAAATGCCAAAAAAAAAAAAAAAAAAAAAACATACATTGGGGAAAATGCAGTTTCTTCAATAAATGGTGCTGGAAAATGGGATACCCACACAGAAAAGAATGACAGTAGATTCTGATCTCAGATGCTGCACAAAATCTGCCTGAGAAAAATTGATTAAATAGGATTGCTCATGCTCTGTCTTTGATACCGACTGAAAGATATCCTGAGCAAGATAAATACACTGATGTGCTTGTGAGACCTTGCTATTATTGTGAGTAAGAGACTTAAGTATTGGCTGTATGAATTTAAAGTCAAAGGTGGGGTAAATACAATTCCAAGTAAAAGGCAAGGGAGAGACTGAAAGAGAATAGGTTGCTCCAAATTGCTGCAAATGCCAGTTAGTAGCCTATGCTGTTCCTTCTCATACAAAAAAGAGCAGATATAGAGGGGCAGTGATTGACTTAACCTACATCAGAAAAGCTTCTTCTTGCAGTACACAATGTACAATGAGTGAGAGACATTGGAGGACTCAGTCATAAATGGGATGTCATCAAACCCCTCCCTCGACACAGGGATCTATGCAGAAGAGGAGGTAGAAAGATTGCAAGGGCCAGAGGTGCTGGATGAATTCAAGGGAATAGCGTCTCCCCGACATAACAGAATGTATGAGCTCACAGTGACTGGCAGCCCATTTCAAATCTGCACACTTTCAAGCCAGATAGTGTTCAGCACCAAGAAGGGAATGGCCAGAGATTCCTACAACTAACAATATGCAATTTGCAACTGATATCTACTGAAAAAGGAAAAATCAGTTTTCTCCAAAAGAATGTCACTAGGCATGTCATGCATACTCCAGGGTACTTCCCATGCCTAGAAGTAATTGGTCAACAAATAAGGAATTTTGCATGCAAGTATGTGTGTGTGTGTATAACTTTTGTTTCCTTTATGAAATTTTATATCTGCAACTTACTTGATGCCACAGTAGCACTGTCCTTATTGTTGTATATTCACAATCCACCTGTAAAACCTTTGGCCCAAAATTTGTCTTGCCTACAAGAGGTGTAGGGATAAAGATGGAGCAGAGATTGAGGGAATGGCCAACCAGTGACTGACCCAACTTGAACTCCACCCCATGGGAGAGGGCCAACCTCTGACACTATTAATGATGTTTAGCTATGCTTGTAGACATGAGTCTAGCATAACTGTCTTCTGAGAGGCTTCATTCAGCAGCTGATGGAAACAGATGCGGAGACCCATAGCCAATAGGCCAAAAGGAAATTCTGTGGAAGACTGGAAAGAAGAACTGGAGGAGTCAGAGGGTCAAGGACACCACAAGACCTACAGAGTAAATTAACCTGGACCCATGAGGGTTCACAGAGATTGAACCACTAACCAAAGAGCATGCATGGACTGGACCTAGGTCCCTTACACGTATATAACAGATGGTGCTCTAACAATTGGAGAAGCTGCTGTCTCTGACTCTTTTGCCTGGCTTTGGATCCCTTTCCCCTAGCTGGGCTACCTTACCTGGCCCCAGTGGGAAAGGATGCTCTAAGTCCTGCTTCAATGTGAGGTGGGTTGGTACACTTTGGAGGGTCTCCATTTTATGAAAAAGAGTGAGGGACAGAGAGGGACATGAGAGTGGGACTGAGAGAAGAGAAGAAAGGGGTCTAGAATTAAGCTATATAGTGATTAAATTTTAAAAGAGATTAAAGCAAAAATCGTCACTTCGCAAAATACTGAAATACCTGTCTCATTAATAAGCTCTGGAGTAGGGAGGTTTGTTATTGACAAAAGATCTATCAGAGATCTCACTTTTATGGTTTCAAGACAACTGCAGCTTCACATACCTCAGACCATTTTGGAGAAAGAGGCAGGCAAAGGCATAGAATTGGCTGCTTTTGGTTCAAAGGGATTGCCAATTTCTGTTGTGTAGGATGCATTGCTGTTGTGTTTTCATTGATGTCTCACCTGTAAGACCTGTACCATATGCATCCTGTTAATGAAAAGCTGATGTTTTTAGCCAGGTTCATTAATATGTATAAATCAGAATGTATTACGGTCAAGACAAACATGTGGGTAATGAGTCAGCATGTAATCATACCTCTCAAGTTCATTTGATATAGAGAGAATGAAGAATGCCACAGATAAATTTTAAAAATGGATACCTATCACTGGACTAGGGAGGGACATAGGAGGAGAAGAGGGAAGAAAGGTGGGATTGGGAGAGGATGAGGGAGGGGGCTGCAACTGGGATACAAAGTAAATAAATTGTAATAAATAAAAAAATAAAGTAAAAAATATGATCATGGACAGGGCATTTACTCAGCATGCCCAGGCCCTGGATTTGATCCCCAGAACCCATAAAAAAAAAGGAATACAATGTAAAACATCAAAAGATAAAAACAAGCAGCTTGAGAAAGAAAAATCTACTAGCAAATAGGTGCTCAACTGCAGCAGTAAAGAGAAATGGAAATGAAAAACAAATTCAGAAATATTTCACATTTCTGAAAATACTGTTCGGTAAAATAGTAAATGGGAATTTTTAAAATGCATAGGGAAAACAACTGCCTTTTTTGTTACAGCTTAGATTTTTTGATATTATAATGTAATTACAACATTACTCTTTTCATTTTCCTCCCTTCAAATCATCCTGTATGCCCTTCTCCACTCTTCATCTAATTCATGGCCTCTTTTTTAAAATAATTGTCATTGCATGAACATGTGTATGTATATGTAATTAAAAACTTAGGAATATATGTATTTATATGACTAAATACAACCTGATCAGCATATATATACATAACAATATATTACCGTATATATATATATATATATATATGGTTTCAGGGCTGGAATACTTGATATTGGATGACCAGTTGATGACCAAGGGAAGACTGTTTCTCTCATTCTAAGCATTCCTTAGCCATTCTGTAAAGTCCATGCATACTACTATATTCATGCTGATGGGACTACATAGCATTTGATCACAAATGTTCATAAGGAAACATTTCAAAGAAGCAAAAACAGCAGTATGCATTAACAATGTAAACGTCTCCCAAAAGGACATGAGGATTTTGACAGAATCATATATTAAACTGCTGAAATCAGCAAAAACACATTCACAGTGACTAAATAGTCAATATAAACAAATTACAGCCATGGTAGTTGAAGCTTTCCATACATAATCATTTAACCTAAACAGGTATAAAAGTCTGATGGATAACTCAACGTGCTATGTGGTACTATCCGCATACTTAGCAAAACTTATAAATAAATAGACCTAAATGTAATTATATCAGACATTTTCTCTCTGGGGTAAAAGTAAATAATATTTTACTTTTTAAATATGTAGTAAAACTTCTTTCATAAGACTCCCTGCATTCTGCCCAAAGTTTGGCCATAAGTCTCAGCATCTGCAGGGCAGAGCCTTTCAGAGGCCCTCTGTGGGAGGCTCCTAACTTGTTTCCTGTTTTCTTCTTCTTCTGATGTCCACCCTCTTTGCCTTTCTGAATGGGGATTGACCATTTTAGCCAGAGACCTCCCTGTAGATTAATTTTTTAGGTGTACATATTGTAGTAGGTTTATCCTATACTATATGTCTATATGAGTGAGTATATGCCGTGTGTGTCTTTCTGCTTCTGGAATAGCTCACTCAGGATGATCCTTTCCAGTTCCCACCATTTACCTGCAAATTTCATGATTTCTTTGTTTTTCATTGCTGAGTAATATTCCATTGTGTAGATGTACCACAATTTCTGCATTCATTCTTCAGTTGAGGGGCATCTGGGTTGTTTGGGCAGAATGGAGGGAATCTTATGAAAGAAGTGGGAAATAGTAAGATCTGGAGAGGACAGGAACCCCACAAGGAGAGCAACAGAACCAAAAAATTTGAACACAGGGGTCTTTCCTAAGACTCATATTCCAACCAAGTACCATGCATGGCTATAACCTAGAATCCCTGCACAGATGTAGCCCATGGCAGTTCAGTGTCCATGTGGGTTACATAGTAATGGGAACAGGGACTGCCTCTGACATAATCTGATTGGCCTGTTCTTTAATCACCTCCCGCTGAGGCAGGAGCAGCCTTACCAGGCCACCGAGGAAGACAATGCAGCCACTCCTGATAAGACCTAATAGACTAGGATGAGAAGGAAGAAAAAGAAACCCTCCCCTACCAGTGGACTTGGGGAAGGGCATGTGTAGAGAAGAGATAAGAAGGGAGGAATTGCGAGGGGGGGAGGGAGGGAACTAGAGGGGGGATACAAAGTAAATAAAGTGTAATTAAAAATAAAATTTAAAAATTTAAAGAAATATGTAGTAAAACAAAATTGTACTCTATACACAAACATTTTATCTAGGCACAGCTATATATAAATAAATTGGCATATGCAATATTGTATTATGTCTGCATTCTTTATGCAAATGTGAATGTATGTAATAGTTCTTAGTAATTGAAGTAATAATTAGAAAGCGATTTTTTTTTTACATAAGTTCAGGATCAAAAAGTACAGGAAAGAAAAAGCTATGAAATAGTGACAATAATGGGTGGCTTAGTCTTGAAACCAGTTTGATTGTCCAAGGATCAGACTATTTTGAAATCTTCATAATGTTTTTGTCTACTTCTGGTATATGTGAAAAGACGATAAGATCAAAATAAAAGCAAAGGCTTTAAAAACATCGTTGAGGTGACTGTATTTTTGAACTGACCAGTCAGTGTTTAATGGCCATGTAGCTCTGAAGCCGTGTTGTAGTTGGATGCATTATTCTTCTAAATGTTTCCAGGATTCTTCAGAAAACGAGCACGTGTGATTATTCCTCTACATGCTTCTAGGTGTGTGCTGTGTACTGCTAAGTCAATTGGTGGCATTTACTATCAGATCACCTCTAGCCACTGTTGCTGTGACATTAAATAATTTGAAGACATAAAATTACTCATTAAGGTTGACATCAGGAAGACCACCACCGACCCTTGACTCTACCGCCCTGGTGGAGCGGATAGGTGAATTAAGATAGAAAACTGAGGAAGTGTGGAAAAGCAAAAGAAAAGTGAGTGTAAAGAGATAATATAGGTTGAAAAGTTAATTATATCCTACCATTTGCCTGCAAATTTCATGATTTCCTCCTTTTTGATTGCTGAGTAGTATTCCATTGTATAAAAATACCACAATTTCTGTACCCATTCCTCCGTTGATGGACATCTGGGTTGTTTCCGGGTTCTGGCTATTACAAATAGAGCTGCTATAAACATGGTTGAGCAAGTGTCCCTTTTGTGTACTTGAACATACTTTGGGTATATACCTAGCAGTGGTATAGCTGGGTCTGGAGGAAGCACTATTCCTATTTGTCTTAGAAAGTGCCAGATAGCTTTCCAGAGTGGTTGTACCAGTTTACATTCCCACCAGCAGTGGAGGAGGGTTCCCCTTTCTCCACAACCTCTCCAGCATGTGTTGTCTCTTGAGTTTTTCATCTTGGCCATTCTGATGGGTGTAAGGTGATATCTCAGGGTCGTTTTGATTTGCATTTCCCTGATGGCTAATGAGGATGAGCATTTCTTTAAGTGTTTTTCTGCCATTCGATATTCCTCTGTCAGGAATTCTCTGTTTAGCTCTGTTCCCCATTTTTTAATTGGATTACTTGGTTTGCTGCTTTTCAGCTTCTTTAGTTCTCTGTATATACTGGATATTAGTCCTCTGTCAGAAAAAGCGTTAGTGAAGATTCTTTCCCAATCTGTAGGCAGTCGTTTTGTTTTGATGACGGTATCCTTTGCTTTACAGAAACTTTTCAGTTTCATGAGGTCCCATTTATTGATTGTTGCTCTTAGAGCCTGTGCTGTTGGTGTTCTGTTCAGAAAGTTGTCTCCTGTGCCAATGAGTTCTAGGCTGTTACCCACTTTTTTTCCAATTGATTTAGGGTATCTGGTTTTATGTTGAGGTCCTTGATCCACTTTGACTTTAGTTTTGTGCAGGGTGATAAATATGGATCTATTTTCATTTTTCTGCATGTAGACATCCAGTTGGTCCAGCACCATTTATTGAAGATGCTGTCTTTTTTCCATTGAATGGATTTGGCTTCTTTGTCAAATATCGAGTATTCATAGGTGTGTGGATTTATTTCTGGGTCTTCTATGCGGTTCCATTGATCCTCCTTTCTGTTTCTATGCCAATACCATGCAGTTTTTATTACTGTTGCCCTGTAGTACAGCTTGAGATCAGGAATGGAGATACCTCCAGATGATCTGTTGTTGTATAGGATCGTTTTGGAGATTCTGGGTTTTTCGTTTCTCCATATGAAGCTGAGAATCTGTTTTCGAGGTCTGTAAAGAATTGAGTTGGTATTTTGATGGGAATTGCATTGAATCTGTAGATTGCTTTCTGAGTGAAATATCCCAGAAGGAGAAAGGCAAACATGGGATATACTCACTTATATAGACCTATAAGATATGATAAACATAATGAAATCTATACACCTAAAAAAGATAATCAATTGATCAGACATGGGGTAAGATGATCAATCCTCGTTTAGAAGACAGATGGGATGTGCATTGAACGTATGACAGGAGTCTACTGAGCGCATCTGAAAGACGCTAACTAGCAGTGTTTTCAAAGCAAAGACTCATGACCAAACCTTTGGCAGAGTAGAGGGAATCATAAGAAAGAAGGGGAGTTAGTCTGTTGGGGAAAGGATAGGAGCTCCACAAGGACCAAATATATCTGGGCACAGGCATTCAACCAAGGACCATATATGTATATAACCTAGAACCTCCGCTCAGATGTAGCCTGTGGTAGCTCAGTAACCAATTGGTTTCCCAAAGTGAGGGGAACAAGGACTATTTCTAACAGGAACTCAATGACTGGCTCTTTGGTCTCCCCACCCCTGAAGGGAGGAGCAGTCCTGTTAGGCCACAGAGGAGGGCTTTGCAGCCAGTCCTGAAGATACCTGATAAAACAGGATCAGATGAATGGGGAGGAGGTCCCCCCTATCAGTGGACTTGAAAGGGGCACGGTGGAGATGAGGGAGGGAGGGAGGGACTGGGAGGGAATGAGGGATCGGGACACGGCTGGGATACAGAGTTAATAAAATGTAACTGATAAAAAAAAATAATAATAAATAATTTAAAAAAAAGAAAAGTTAATTAGAAAACAAAATCAAATATAAGCTGTAATAGAAGAAATGTGAGGTGGTCAGAGATTTTACTTTCTTTCTTTTAACAATTTATTAGTTGCTCCTTCTCCTGAGGATCCAGGCCACGGGTGAGGGCAGGAGATTCAGTCTGAGGGGGTGAGCAGTGCGGAGTCACAACATGGGCACAGGAGAGCAAAGAGAAGGAGCTGCAGACTGGTTTACTCCTCCCTCTCACCTTCCTCCTCCTCCCCCCAGTCCAGTGAAAGGGGGAGTCCTCCTCCCCTAATATCTGAGCCTAGCCTACGAAGGCTCAGCAGGACTGCCCGGCAGAAGGGATCCAAGAGCAGGCAACCAAGTTCAAATCATAGACAGTCCCTGCTCCCCTTACTAGAGAACCCACATGGAGACTGATTTGCCGATGAGATATATCTGAGCAGGGCGTCTAGGTCTTCTCAGTATATGGTCCTTTGTTGATGCATCAGTCTCACTGGCCCCCAGGGCCCAGATATTTTTTCTTTGTTGGTCTCTATTAATAAAAATTGGAAGAGCATAAGCCTTTTCTAGTCTCTTAAAGAGTCCCTGCTGATAGCGTTGTCACACAAGTGTTTCATATTTAGTATTGAATGTATAGTGACCCTGCCCCTTCCCCTTCTTTCTAGTCTACGTATCCTGAATTTCTCTTTAAATACCTATTTAGAGGCTTCATCCATGCTCACTGAAGTCAAAAGTCATCCTACACTACGTCTTTAGCACCTTTGGTGTGCAGTCCATCATTTGGCATCTCCTAGGTGTTAAATATTCTTCTCTCCCCTCTTAATACCAATGTCTGGAATCAAGTTTCATTTTTTACTCCATATGGTTCTAGTGATAGCCAGTAACATTATCCAGTGTTGTTATCAAACACTATCTAACATACACATAAATAATGGATCATCCAGTATCCAAGCTTGATTTCTCAAAACACCGTATCAGAAGTCTTAAGCAATAATCCTACTCATTATAATACTCACATATGTAAAGATATACTTTCCTATAATAATCTAAACCTGCTTCATTCTCATTGGGAATTTCTGGTGCCAACCAAGGTCTTATGAATTTGTAATCCAAACACCATCCATTATGAAAGTTCTTCAGGTTTAACTGATTTTTAAATAAGAAGGAAAAACCCTGATTACTAACCCACAATCATAGCAATTTTTGGCAACCCCTCATCCTACATGTATGTGTGAGTATGTGTGTCCATGTGTGACCCTCCCTCCTACTCTCCCTCACCCTCTTTTTTCTTTTGAGACAGAATCTTGCTATGTAGTCATGGCTAGCCTAGTAAACACTATGTAACTCAGTTTATCTAAGGTTCATGATTTTCCTCCCTCAGCCTCCCTGGCTTTTCAAATTGTATTTATTGTGCCTAAGACATTAAATCCATATAACCAATACTCTAACTCACAATAATACAGCAAGGTAAAAAAAAAAAAATACAGCAAGGTCTCACGCAGCATTTCAGTACTTATCTCTCCCACAGGAAGCTCTCATTTGTTATCAAAGAGAGATCATGACGAATCCTATCCAGTCAATGTCTCACAGCTGGATTTTCTTCAATGCTTCCAGCTCTCAAAGAGAAATGTCAATGCAACAACATATGAACTTTTACAGGGTTTTTCTTTTACTGGCTTAGTGACGATGACACTTCTGAGCTGCAGTGCGAAAGCAGCCCGTTTCTAATTGTAATCCTGGGCAGAAGTAAATTAGTGCAAAAGATGTGGATAGAGACCAATGGAAGGAAATCTAGGAATGTACACAGACACAAACAATTTTAATTGAAGTTTATCTCGCACTATGAAACCAAAACCAGTATGTAGTAAATAAGGCGTAATGGAATAGTTGTTACCTATGCAGATATATTTGGATAGAGGCCCGACATTGTTCCCAGAACACTGATTTCCCGTCTTCAGAAATCTTTCTTCTCCACCCTAGCAGCAGGGAAAGGGGGAAGTTGGCTGTTGTGAGTCTGAAAACATGCCTTAACACTTCTATGTTATTTATCACTTGAACTTATTAAAATTAAATTTTCAGGTTGTAAGTTGCACCTAATTCACCCACCTCTTATTCAGCACACCTGTCCAATGTCTTCACACCATATAGGCCGTGTTGGGATGCCTACCTTGTAAGTGAACTTCCCTGTTCTGGATGTTTTGTGGAAATTATCTTAGCTAAACATTACAGAACACCTCAAGGTAGACACCATGAATCACAGTCTCTAAATGGAAGTTCAGAATTGTTAGGACAACATACCCAGACAGTAGAGCAAGCGAGCAACAAAGCCCAGGTGTGATTTATGTTCTACCAGATGTTTTCTCTAATGCCGTACAGACAAAGAAGTCATGACTAGCATTCTGAGGAGATGAGAATTGTCTTGTTTTCTAACAGTAGAAATCAGAGATCAAGGAGAAAGATTTGAAGAGAAAAAAATAAAAAATTAAGGAATGAAATCCTTGTCCTCTGGTTTCCCCAGTCACAGAGACTATGATGTCAGCAAAAGGACACAGTGAGATAAATCAGAAGGTTAAAAAACATCTTCTTATGAGCTGAGTATGTTGGGGTTTTCGTTAGCTGATTTATGGCTCTTGGGGGTGGAACTGTAAGGCAAGATAGAAATTTTTCATGTATACAAAGAATATAATACAATAAAATAAAATACAAATTGTATTATAACTGTTAATAGTATCAATTATGACTTTTTCAGATATCATTGCAGTTATTTTAACCATCCTTCTTTATTTGTCTGTCCTCCACTTTCCTAATTAAAGTCCCTTCATTATACCTATCTCCCCCAAATCATTTGTATTCTGTTCTTTCCTTCTCTATTGTTTTCCAGCTCGACATCTAATGAGATAGTTCACACTTCAGCTACAACACAACATCAAGAGCATTGTTTACTATGTGATAATTTTAATTCAGTGTTATCATGTTTTTCTTTCATGGTCTGAGACAGGCTCTCACTATACAATTCTGCTGCTCTGGAATTTTCTAAGGAGAGCAGGCTGCTTTATAACTTGCAGTCCCTCCTGCCTCTATCCTGAGGATTGGGGTCACAGGGGTGCGCTGCCATTCCTGACTAATGCAACTTCTTGAGCTCTGTCATCATTGCACTGGGACTCCCTATGCAATGATTCTTTCCATTCTGTGGTTAAAGTATGTAACATTTATATTTCTGAGAGGACTTTAGCCTCAGGAGAGTTTCTGCAGTGCTAGAATTTCTTTCATGATAATGTTTACAAATTGCCTGATGAACTGCACAATAACAAATTAGATGGTCAAGTTTTGACAATTAAATTGCATACAGCTCCAAACACCGTAATCACAAAGCTGAAAATAGATAACACTAGAATGTGAATCGAGCCAAAGGAATGCCAGTGAAGATTTACTGTCTGCAGACTATCACAGAAGACATAAATAATGTTTGGACTTGAGCTGGAGGTCAATTTAATAAATAAAGAGAGATATAGATCTTACAATGTAAATATAATTACTGACCTCCTTTTCAGGGGCTTGGAGGTCATTAAGTAATCTCTGACATCACCACCCAAGTCAGCATCAAGAAGAGAAGGGTTCTGACCTAGCTGATCGTGCACAAATTATTTCAAACCTCAATTAAGCTAGGATATAGAGAGCATATATTTTAAAACATTGAATGCTAAATATTGAGTAAGTAATGCATTTCCTGCACAAGCATAAATCAAAATGACATGGAATACTTTTGTATAAATAAAAAAAAATTCTTAATTGTGGGTAGAAAGTACTTTCATCAAAATGACCAGTTCTATATTTATGAACTCATAATTCAAAAAAAGAAAACATTTCTGGAAGAAAATGTATCAAACACCAAATAAGGGGATTACATAATAAACTAAGATGATGGGGCTGGAGAGATGGCTCAGAAGTTAAAAGCACTAGCTGCTCTTCCAAAGGTGCTGAGTTAAATTCCCAACAACCACATGGTGGCTCACAACCATCTATAATGATATCTGGTGGCCTCTTCTGGTGTGCAGGTGTATATATAGGCAGAACACTGCATACATAATAAATAAATAAATCTTAAAAAAAAAAAACTGGTCCTTAGACACAGTGTTCTCCTGGCATCTCCATCTTGTCCAAAGAAACCAATCAAGAGAGAGGACCCTGACTAAAACAATCAGTCCCTATCCCGAAAGGCAAAGAGGATGAATATCAGAAGAAGAAGAAAACAAGAAACAACCTAGGAACCTACCACAGAGGGACCCTGAAAGCCTCTGCCCTGCAGACTATCAAAGCAAACACTGAGACTTATGGTCAACTGTTGGGCAGAGTGTATGGAATCTTATGTAAGAAGTGGGAAATAGTAAGATCTGGAGAGTACAGGAACTCCACAAGGAGAGCAACAGAATCAGAAAATTTGAACACAGGGGTCTTCCCAGAGACTCATACTCCAACCAAGTACCAGGCATGGAGATAACCTAGAACCCCTGCACAGGTGTAGTCCATGGCAGTTTAGTGTCCAAGTGGGTTACATAGTAATGGGAAGAGGGACTGCCTCTGACATAATCTGATTGGTCTGCTCTTTGATCACCTCTCCCTGAGAGGGGAGCAGCTTTACCAGGCCACAGAAGATGACAATGCAGCCACTTCTGATGTGATCTAATAGACTAAGATCAGAAGGAAGAAGAGGTGGACCTCCCCTATCAGTGGACTTGGGGAAGGGCATGCGTGAAGAAAGGAGAGGAAGGGTGGGGCTGGGAGGGAGGAGTGAGGGGGTTATGGGGGGATACAAAGTGAATAAAGTGTAATTAATAAAATTAAATTAAATTAAAAAATACTAAGAGGAATAGCTTTTTGGCATATGTCAAACTGTTCACATTTTATTTCAAAAATCTATTACAAATTTCACCTGTAAAATTTGTAGTTTCTTTAACCTGATATATTAAAAAAGCAAATTTTATCCCACAGGCTTCCATCTTCATAACCAAAATGGAACAATGCTAAAGCAATGATAATTTATCTTTTTATGACATTGTTTCCTCTGAGAAAAGCACTTCATGGTTTCTTTTATTCTTCTGAAATTTAAGTGAAAATCAGAACACTTCCTGCCTTTTAAATTTGGGAGTACAAATAGCACATAAGATACTGTCAGTCAAACCAAAGGAATTCTACCCTGTTAAAAAGCCAGGGAGTCTGAGTCTGTTGCCAAAGGCCTTCCTGATTTAATCATTGTTATTTCATAAGTCTTGGGGAAAAGAATAAAAGAAGTTTTTATTCTTGTGGCTGTTACAATAAGTTTTAATATTGAAGATATTAGGTCTTGAGGGATTTACAGTGGATGCCTTTAGCTAGCAACACCTCTAAGTTTTGAAGCTGTGAAAACTATTAAAATAAGAAGAATGTAAAATGGCAAGCACCTTGATGCAAGGCCTTTGCAGCAGGATTTAGTGTTAAATGAAGCCAACCTATTTCCACTTCGTAGTTTTGATAGATGTCCAGAGGGCCTTTTGAAACTAAAACAAAATGAAAGGAACAAAGGCTGAGAGATCATTTCATCAGCAGACTCTTGGTTTATACAGTAGTTCAATTTTGGCAAGTCAATATCACAGAGCTCAAGAAATACTAAAGAACTCTATTCCTCCAACACTCATTTCATTTCTCATCCAACAGCATACTCTAATGTGTTCATTTCATCATTTCCTGGAATTAGACTTCACTTGTATGCTTATACTTGAGAGTCATCATACTTGACGAGACATACCAGGTTGCCTCCAGTCTACAGAAGCGTTAATATATGGCCCTAACACATAAATGTATTTTGTATGCACTAATTATTCTTGAATTATTTAGCTTGTAAGAAAATATTTTCTGAATATCTATTCCATATTATGATCTAAGCTAAATTATGAGAATGAGACCAAGATCATGAAACAGAATAGTTCCATTGTTATGTAGTCTACCTGTCAAAAAAACCAATAAACTAGTAATTATTCTTTCTAAATAAGCCTGGATTGAGCAGAAGATTGAGCTATTGTAAGTTTTCGTGCACTTGACTCAGTAGGGGCTCAGAATGACTCTAAAGAATTGATGGGCAAATCAATAATGAGAGACAATGATCAGGATCAATTGTTGAATGACGAGATTTTTTCCTGGGAAATTGCAAAGCACATCTACACACTCCAGATAGGAAAATCGTGACAGATCAAAGTGAGGGTTCTCTGAGAAGTTGATATATAAACAAACTCTTAGATTAAATGAAAAAGTTGGTCAAGGGGAAACCAGGATGTGTGTGTGAGGCACTGGGGATGACAAGCAAAAATGACCCGGAGGCCAGCTTCATTCATTAGAAGTGAGTTGACCCCTTGTAAAGAAGCAAGGACTTTGTATCAATCACATGGAGGATAGAAGTTGATATAGAAAAAAATAGTGTTTCCAGAACCATAAAAGTCCTTCCTGTTGCTTTCCATGGCTATTTACATCCTCTAATTCTATGCCAGTAACACTAATTTGTTCTTACTTATTGCAATATTTTATAAATAGTTCAAGAATGGTATAGAAATGGAATAATAAGTAAGCAGATATAGGGGATGTCATTTTCCACCCAACGTTATTCTCCAGAGATTTACCAGATTGTTAGTTGTAACAGTAATATGCTTCCTTTATGCATGACATTAGAAACTGTTTAACCACTCAAAGCAAAGGCTATCTATGTGGCGCAATTAGGAACACAGCTTACATAGCATTCGTGTGCATATTTTTTCATGAACATCTTTTCAGTTCTAAATGTACAAGACTATATTGCTGGTTTATGTTGGCCCTGCGTGTTTAATGCTAAGAAAGCCATCCCTTCTTTCCAGAATAGCTGTATCATTCTACATTCCCTCCAGAATTTAATGAATAACTTAGTTTTTCTATATCCTCACCTTGATTTGTGGTATTGTTTTATTTTAGCATTTCTGAAATGTGTAGTGGTATCTCTTGATATTTACTTTTTACTTCCTAGTCTAATGATAATGAACACCTCTTCATGGGATTATTGAGGTCTGTGTATCCTTCACATATGAATATTCATCTTTATCCATTATTCACTTGAGTGTTTGTTTCATGTGTGGGATTTGAGAGCTCTTTATTTGTCTGTATACTAATCTTTTGAATTCATATGTCTCATCTGTGTGTTATCTTTTTGGCTTCTTCACAGAGTTTTTCTCAGAACAAAAGTTCATAATGTTGGTGAGGTTCAATGTATTAATGTTTTCTTTTATGCATAATTTATTAAGAATAATCATAAGAACTTCTTGCCAAACACAGATCTTGAAAATTTTTCCCTAAACTGTTGTAAATTTATATTTTGTGCTGGTCTGTTGTTACTTACTTTCTAATAATATTTGTTTGAAAAGCAAGACAGATATTCTTTGTGTAGTTATAAAATTACTCCAATGATTGATTGAAAATGTTATTCTTTCTCCATCAAATGTATTTTGCACTTAATTCAAATATCAATTGCGTTCACATTTATGAACTTATTTTGTGACACTGTTCTATTTCAGTGATTTATGTCTACCTCTGCAATAACACTATCTAAGATTAATTATTATAGATACTGTATTGATGTCACCAGTTTCTCTCATTTTGTTCTTTTTAAATTATTTTAGCCGTTTTGGGTTCATTTTTCTATATACATTTTAAAATTATTTTGTGTATTCTTCCAAAACCAGACTTGGGTTCTTGTGATTATTGTGGAAACTGTGTGAAAGCTTTTATTGGTGTGAAAATTGCTATCTTTATGTATGCTAAGTGTTTCAATCCACAAATACACAATGTCTCTAAATAAACTAAGATCTCCACTTACCAGTGTTTTATCATTTCCATCATTCATATTCTGCATTTTTACTTTCTACTAAAGTCTTTCTTTTCTTTAAGTGATTTTTATGCTATTGTAATTGGACAATTTATACATGTGTTCATAACTAATTTGAAGCAATACCATCAATTTTGAGGTTGTAAAGGATTCTAATTTTCATTGGGCCTAATTTTTACAGAGCAGTACATTAAAGTAGGATTCTAATAGAGCTTCTCTGCAGGCTCCTGATAGGGAGAGGGAAGACTGTATCATTGCTACTGGGTAGAGGTGGAAGTCATACAAAGTTATCTCACTTAATACTCTGTACTCTGGCAGGAAGGAGAATCTTGGTCTTGACTTCTCCATCAGCACTTTGGTAGAAATTTGGATATTTCATTTACAGCCCAGCTAATATGGATATCTAGATGTCCACACACCACCCAGAATTTGATAGCTTGAATAAAGAATTTTCTGAAGAGGATGGTTAAAATAAAATGACTATCTTCTAAAAACCATTCATCCTGCCAGGTTGCTTTTCCTAGGTCTATTCGGCCAGAGAAAGATGATGTTTTGTTTTATTTTGTTTAGTTTTTGAGAGTGTGGACATTTTCAAATAATGAACATTGCAAGCTTTAAGTGTAGGCTATCTGAGGTAAAAAGAAAAGCCCACAAATCCCCACAATGTCATTTAATGAGCCCCGAGATTCTTAGCTGGTTTTCCGCTCTCCACATTTCAGAGCTTATTTGTATGTGTTTCACATGTACTACCCAGGGATGGTTACTGTCCTTAGCAAAAGAAACATGTCTAGTCCATCTCACAGAGGGAGAAGACTCATATCCACATTACAGACTCTCCTGCTACTTTGCTCTG
This sequence comes from Meriones unguiculatus, assembly GCF_030254825.1. Classification (NCBI taxonomy): domain Eukaryota; kingdom Metazoa; phylum Chordata; class Mammalia; order Rodentia; family Muridae; genus Meriones; species Meriones unguiculatus. The sequence continues at coordinate 53,327,305 of NC_083364.1, read as the reverse complement.
TGAGAGCTAGAGAGTTCCATGACAGTTCACGGACATGAACCTCAGGCTAAGTTCCTATTATTCGAGAGAAGCCTTGAAGCTTCTTAGTTAAATATTTTGCAAATTACTTGATCACTTGATGCATTATTTGAATATGATTCTCAATAACTTACTCCTTATATTTGAGTCCAGATCTAATAGGCTTATGTGATAGGCTAGTTGCAGAGGAAGAAAGGAAGAAAGTCCTTTGAGATAACTCTAAGTTTCAAACCTAAACAGTGATATCCATGATTGACACGGAAAAGTGAGGGTTTAGAGACACAAGAGTCTATTTTAGACACGTTGATTTATGGATGCCAATGTACACAATGTCAAATACTAATAAGCATCTGGAGGTCAAGATGATGATAGAGACAGAGGTTACAGCCAGAATTCATCAGCCTTTTCATCTATAGCAGTTATAGCTGCATAGCCAGATGGGCATAGTCAAAGAAAAGACTATCATCTGCTGGCCTCCCAGAAAAGGATGCTTGTTGGAAATAGTTGTGGAAGAATGCAACAGAAACAGAAATCATATAAACTAAAATCAGAAGTGCTGTGAGACAAATTACAGCATCCAATGGCTCATGGCTCATGTTGGAAAACTTAAAGCCCTAAGAAATTCTTCAAAGTTCAAGCAAAAAACTTTTCCACCCGTAGCTTTTGAAAAGCTCTATGATGGATTCCCACATGCTTCCTCAAATGAACTGAAAATCAAAAGTTACAGTGAGTTCAGCTCACTGCCACGCAAGCACTTTCCTGAGGCAGGACTTAAAATATGCTAATAGGAATGTAAAAACACTAAATTTATTTTATGTCCATAAGATTCATGCTGAAATATTCATCTTCAGCTGTGGGTCCCTATCTTTATGTTTAATTTAATGAAACCGAAGGCATTTGAATAAAAAGTTGAAAATTTATAATAAACAACTGTTTGTCATGACAATTTATTATTAGTATGCTGTGTGCCCGTGGATATAATTTTATGGCGTTTAGATGCAAACATATAGCATTATCTTTCATATCTGTAAGTACTCTCTTCTCTGCCTTTGCTCCTCTCCTGAGATGGCTTCCTGAGCCCTTTTTACTCTGTACAGAGGCAAGAAGGGTGTAGAGCTGATACCCTCTTACCATTGTGTCCTCAAATCACTCTTCTAAAGACCAAACAAGACTAGCCAAGAAACTGGTTAAGTAAAACCAGAAAATATCAAGAGATTCCCTCACTCCTCAATGGATACTGAAGCCAGAAAAGATGAAGAAGTTTCTTGGTTGACCTTTATCTCTCGGAATATTTGTGGGGAACATTTATCCCATCAACACATCTTTTTCTTGTCACCACAGATATAGATTTATTGAAGGTACCATTATATAAACTGAATTTATAAAGAGGCAATGAACATAGATCTCAATTTTTTCATCTTAGGAGTGTAATTTAGGTGCTGTCTTTCAGGTAACAGTTACCATCCTTACAAGGGAAAAAGGACTTTGTTCTCAGTGTCCTCAAACTACTACCCTTAACACACAGTTAAGAGGTGGTGAGGTCTTAGATTAGACCCCCCCCCATGTCCTATGCCTCAATTTTAAGAACATTTTATATGTACTCAGGACATTGATTTGTCCTCCACAAATGTCTCAAATTTCCTGGGGAGCCTACATAATTATCTCCCAGAGACTACCATGTGTATCACCTTATAGGCACATCTATAAACCTGAAGTGAAGCCAAGGATGCTTCTTTGTAGAAGATGAGGCATCACATTAAACTTGAAGTGATTTTCAAGGTGATTATGAAAATATATACTTTTTCTTTTTTAAAATTAATCTTATTTGTGTATTTGTTTATTACAATTTAATCACTTTGTATCCCTGCTGCAGCCGCTCTCTCATCTCTTCCTAACCGCATCCACCCTCCTTCTTCTCCCCCTATACCCTTTCCCTAGTCCACTGGTAGGGGAGGACCTCCTCTCCTTCTATCTGACCCTAGCTAATCAGGTCTTATCAACACAGGCTGCATTATCTCCTTCTGTGGCCAGGCAAGGCTGCACCCCCCAGAGGGAGGTGATCAAAGAGCCAGCCACTGAGTTCATATCAGAGACAGCCCCTCCCTCCCTTACTAGAGAACACACCTGGAGAATGAGTAGCCAATGCACTTCCTTTGAACAGGGAGTCTAGGTCCTCTCCATGCACAGTCCTTGATTGGAGTAGCAGTACCTGCAGATCCCCCAGGGGCCAGGTATTTTGGTTCTGTTGTTCTCCTTGTGGAGTTCCTGACCCCTCCAGGTCTTTCTATATCTCTCTTCTTCCAGAAGGATTCCGGCACTCTGGCCAAAGTTTGGCTGTGAGTCTCAGCATCTTCTTCGATACCCCAGTGGGGAGAGTCTTTCAGAGGTCCTCTGTGAAAGGCTCATATCCTGCTCCTTGTCTTCTACTACTTCTGATGTCTATCCTGTTTGCCCTTCTGAATGAGGATTAAGCATCTTCCCTAAGGTCCTCCTTATTTGTTAGCTTCTTTAGGACTATAGATTGGAGTATGTTTATCCTATATTATATGGCTAATATCCACTGTAAGTGAGTATATATCATATGTCTTCCTGCTTCTGGATCACCTCACTCAGGATGATCTTTTCTAGTTCCCGCCATTTGCCTGCAAATTCCATTATTTCCCAGTTTTAAATTGCTGAGTAATATTCCATTGTGTAAATGTACCACAGGCTCTAAGATCAACAACTAAAAAATGGGACCTCATGAAACTAAAAAAAACTTCTGTAAAGCAAAGGACACTTTCAGCAGAACAAAACAACAGCCTACAGACTGAGAAAAGACCTTCACCAACCCTACAACTGACAGAGAGCTAGCATTCAGAATATATGAAGAACTAAAGAGGTTAAACAACAACAAACCAATTATCAAATTAAAAAATGAGATACAAAGCTAAACAGAATTTTCAACAGAGGAATATTGAATGGCAGAGAAACACTTAAAGAAATGATCAATGTTCTTAGTCATCAGGGAAATGCAACTGAAAATGACCCTGAGATTTCACCTTACGTCCATCAGAATGGCTCAGATAAAAAAAAAAAACTCAAGTGACAACACATGCTGGAGAGGATGTGGAAAGAGAAGAACCCTCCTTCATTGCTAGTGGGAATGTAAACACACTTTGGAATCAATCTGGCCCTTTCTCAGACAATTAGGAGTAACGCTTCTTCAAGATCCAGCTATACCACTCCTAGGCATAGATCCAAAAGATGCTCAAATATACAACAAGGACATTTGCTCAACCGTGTCCGTAGCAGCTCTATTCATAATAGACAGCATCTGCAAACAATCTAGATGCCCCTCAATGGAGAAACGGATACAGAAAGTGTGGTACATTCACACAATGGAATACTACTCAGCAATTACAAACAAAGAAATCATGATATTTGCAGTAAATATTAGGAACTAGAAAAGGTTATCCTGAGTAAGATAACCCAGAAGCAGAAAGATATATATGAAAATATATTTATCAAAGTATAAAGATCAAATGTATGTTATTTATCATTATGACTTCCATTATTACTTTTGAATATCTGTATAACAAGCAGCCTTCAATTTATGCCGCCCAAGCACCAAAGGTAAAGCTCTATATGATAAGCCTGTTTGTAATTGTGAGTATATCTCTTCAAAAATTTGCTGATTATGACTCAGAATATTTGCTTGCAAAGAGTGTAGAAGGGCAGAAATGTCTCAACTGCGCATTTTCCCCCCACAGATGTGTTTTTATTTCTTTTTTAAAATTTATTATTTTATGAATTACAGTTTATTCACTTTGTATCCCAGCTGTAACCCCTCCCTTGTCCCCTCCCAATGCCACCCTCCCTCCCTTTTCTCTCCCCATGCCCAGTGATAGGGGAGGTCCTCCTCCCCTTCCATCTGATCCTAGTCTATCAGTTCGATCAGGACTGGCTGCATTGTCTTCCTCTGTGGCCTGGTAAGGCTGCTCCCCCATCAGGGGGAGATGATCAAAAAGCAGACCACTGAGTTCATGTCAGAGACAGTCCCTGTTCCCATTGCTAGGGAACCACTTGGACACTGAGCTGCCATGGGCTACATCTGTGCAGGGGTTCTAGGTTATCTCCATAAATGGTCCTTGATTGGAGTATCAGTCTCAGAAAAAAAAACCTTGGCCCAGAATTTTTTTTCTCTCCTTGTGGAGCTCCTGTTTCCTCCAGGTCTTTCATCTCCCCCTTCTTTCATAAGATTCCTTGCACTCTGCCCAAAGTTCGGCTATGAGTCTCATCCTCTGCTTTGATACCCTACAGGGTAGAGTCTTTCAGAGTCCCTCTGTGGTAGGCTCCTGTTCTGTTCCCTGTTTTCTCCCTCTTCTGATGTCCATCCCATTTGCCTTTCTGAATGAGGATTGAAAATTTAAACCAGGGTCCTCCTTCTTGTTTAGCTCCTCTAGATGCACAGATTTTAGTATGGTCATCCTATATTCTACATCTAATATCCACTTATAAGTGAGTATATATCTTCTGTGTCTTTCTGCTTCTGGGATATCTCACTCAGGATGATCTTTTCTTGTTCCCAACATTTGCCTGCAAATTTCGTGATTTCCTTGTTTTTAATTGCTGAGCAGTATTCCATTTTGTAAATGTGCACTTTTTAAAATACCAGGAAAGAAGACACGAAGGGAAGAAGGAAGGAGGTAGAGCCACAGAATGTATAGAACAGAAAATAGCTCAAGTCTCTGGGAATGACTCCATTCAGACAGTCTTCCTTCTGGACCTTTTGTGTTAGTTGCCTCGTCCATGTTCTCATGAATAATATGTTGACCATTATAGGACTTACAGTATAATCACCACGGTCTAATTACTGAATTTATATGTCTAAATCTCCCACTCTGTTAATAGTAAGAAGAGATAATTAATCTGTTTTTCAGTAACTGGCAGTCTGGCATAATGTACAGTGACTCTTCAATTTGATTAACTAAAACAAATAAATAATTTTTTTTTACCAAAAGTTTAATTGAAAGCCAAGAACATTATCTGAACCATTATATGCTGGTCATTTTAAAGAAAACTGTTTTCAGTATATAATGATGAGGCCAGATTCTTCTGTAAACACTGACAATGGGTTTTGAAAAGTAGCATTGATTTCATGAATCATTGACATAGCTGTCACTGGGAGCATCATAACCATCTCCTTAAACCATTTGGCTTAAGCCCATGGCAATCATTCAATGGTCTCTTGTGGTTTCAGAGCGAGATATTCAACCATGGCACCACGAGAACAACTTGTGTCTATTCTATAGTTCTTAGAGGTGGGTCTCAGTTCAAAGACTTGAGGCTGAAAATGACTGACTTGCTTGTGTCATCTAAGCATTCATTGGATTAGACATATGACTAGAGTTCACCTGCTCACTATTGACTGGGCATAAGCTCTAGGTTCATTTGGGTCTGTATGTCAAACACATACCACTTACCTCTCTTTATGGCTTTGATGTTTCTTTGCAACATAGGGGGTACCTTCTAAGATCAAGAATCCCAGAGATAGCAGACTGTATTACTTTTCTGCAATATAGCTTCAGAAATCATGTTTGCAGTCAAATGCAGTACCAAGAAAGAGCATCAGAATTACACTGTACAAATGTGTATAGGATGAGAGAGACTTCTGCAGCCTGCATAGGCAAGACAGTCTGCTATAGTTTACTCCGGCTATAATAATTCACATCTTCAAACACGTCAAACATCTTTGCCATCAAAACTGCAAAGCTTCCTTCTAGCACAGCAATGGTGCCATGGGCATAACCATTCTCTAAATGAGATTGGGTGTCATGCCTCATCAGGGTTTCTTAAATACGTTCTCGAATGACCTCACAATGGAGAAATGTGATCAAGCAGTTGAGTTATGCATCTGCTAATTGGGTAGAAATATCCACATAAACCTGGGTTATAGTAGGGTAAACAACATAGATTACTCTTGAACTTCCGTTCAAAGGGAAGAAAGAAGGCTGGAGTGCCTGCCTAGTTGACAAAGTGTTTATGGCAAAAGAATGAAAGCCTGAATTCTTACTTCTAACACTCACTTAAAAAGATAGGCGCACCCACTTGCATTTGTAACCCAAGAACTGAGAGGGGAACAGGGGTAGGAAGATTTCTGGTGCTCACTGGCCACCCAGTCTAGCCAAATCGTTAAAGCAAGAGAATACATAGTCTTGAATACATGGTGGGGAGCAGCTGAGAGAAATGCCTTGACATACTTCAGAAGAGGAGATCTTAATTGAGACAAGGTCCCCATATAATTGAGCTGTAGGCAAGTCTGCGAATCGTTTTCTTGATTAATGAGTGATGTAGGAGGGCAAAGTTTATATGGGGATAGTGCTATACCTGTATGGTGCAGATGAACAAACTATAAGGAGCAAGGCAGTAAGAAACATTCCTCCATGGAATCTGCTCCAGATCCCACCTCCAGGTTTCTGCCTTCATTTCTTTGATTTTCCTCAGCGATGGGCTGTGACCTGCAAGTTGTAAGGTGCAAGAAACCTCTTCCTCTCCAAGTTCCTTTTGATCGCAATTGCTTTATACCACAGCAGTAGAAACCTTAACTAAGACAACCCCCAATGTTCACTTCTGCCTCCCCTCTACACACAGGCAGAGATAGGGGCATGGAGAGCTAACAGGAGAAACATAGCAGTCCTCTTTCATAGAAATTCTAAAATACATCTTGACAGATATTGTCGGTTCCTTGCCTAAAACTCAGCACTTGCCCCGAGAGATAATGCTCCACAATTTCGAGCTCTGCTTTCTGGACTGTAAGTCCTTTCCTTATAAGCCAGCTCATTAGTGCAACTCACTGAAGTTTCATCTTAGGAGAACGTGAGCAAAATGAGACCAAGCATTCCTCTTTTTTTGTATTCTGTTCCCTTTAGTCCATAAAAAGAATGTACTTAAAATTCCTGAAAGATATACTATGAAATTTTTGTTTTTCATGTTGCATAAGCATAAACCTTGTCTCAGAGAGCTTTTCTCTACCTGGGCCTAATGAAAGGCTGCTGTGGTTGGGCAGATATCAAAATAAAGAAGCCTTATTAGTGAGTACAGAAATCTAGACACACCCTTAGTATGTTTGGGAGACCTTAGTCTGTCCAAGTCTATGAAGGTCTACCTTATACCATCCTGGAACAATAGGAAAATTTTATACAGCCACATTCTTGGCTTTATTTTTTACTATAATTTTCTGACAGTGGTCTGGCTTGGATACAGGCTAAAAAATCTTTTGTTTTTTTTTTCTTTTTTAATTCTTTTTAAAAATATTTTTATTAATTATAATTTATTCAATTTGTATCCCAGCTATAGCTCCCCTCCCTCTTCCTCTCCCATTCCCACCCTCCCTCTTCTCCTCCCTTGCCCCTCCTCCAGTCTACTGAGAGAGGAGTTCTTCCCCTTCCATCTGACCTGAACCTATCAGGTCTCATCAGGACTGGCTGCATTGTCTTTCTCTGTGGCCTGGTAAGGCTGTTCCCCTATCAGGGGGAGGTGATCAAAGACCCAGGCACTGATTTCATGTCAGAGACAGTCCTTGTTACCCTAACTAGGACACCCACTTGAACACTGAGTTGCAATGGACTGCATCTGTGCAGGGGTTCTAGATTATCTCCATGCATGGTCCTTGGTTGGAGTATCAGTTTCAGAAAAGACTCCTGGACCCAGATTTTTTTAGTTCTGTTGCTCTTCTTGTGGAGCTCCTGTTCCCTCCAAGTCTTTTTATTTCCCCAATCTTTCATAAGATTCCCTATACTCTGCCTAAAGTTTGGCTATGAGTCTCAGCATCTGTTTTGATACCCTGCTGGGTAGACTCCTTCAGAGGCCCTCTGTGGTAAGCTCCTGTCCTGTTCCCTGTTTTCTCCCTCTTCCAGTATCCATCCCATTTGCCTCTCTGAATGAGGATTGATCATCTTACCCAGGGTCCTCCTTCTTGCTTAGCTTCTTTAGGTATTCAGATTTCAGTTTGTTTGTCCTATATTATATGTCTAATATTCACTTATAAGTGAGTATATACCTTGTATGTCTTTCTGCTTCTGGGATACCTCACTCAGGATGATCTTTTCTAGTTCCCAACATTTGCCTGCAAATTTCATTATTTCCTTGCTTTTAATTGCTGCATAGTATTCCATTGTGTAAACGTACTACAATTTCTGTATCCATTCCTCAGTTGAGGGACATCTGGGTTGTTTCCAGATTCTGGCTATTATGAATAAACCTGCTATAAACATGATTGAGCAAATGTCCTTGTTGGATATATGCCTAGGAGTGATATAGCTGGATCTTGATGAAGCACTATTCCTAATTTTCTGAGAAAGAGCCAGATTGATTTCCAAAGTGGTTGTATAAGTTTACATTCCCCCCAGCAATGGAGGAGGGTTTCCCTTCCTCCACATCCTCTCCAGCATGTATTGTCATTTTAGTTTTTTATCTTAGCCGTTCTGATGGGTGTAAGGTGAAATCTCAGGGTCGTTTTATTTTGCATTACCCTGATGACTAAGGACATTGAGCATTTCTTTAAGTGTTTCTCTGCCATTCAATATTCCTTTATTGAAAATTCTTCCTTTAGCTCTGTACCCCGTTTTTAATTGGATTACTTGATTTGTTGCTGTTTAACTTTTTGAGTTCTTTTATATCCTGGATACTAGCGCTCTGTCAGATATAGAGTTGGTAAAGATGCTTTCCCAGTCTGTGGCTGTCGTTTTGTTCTGACAACAGTGTCTTTTGCTTTACAGAAGCTTTTCAGTTTCATGAAGTCCCATTTATTGATTGTTGATCTTATAACCTATGCTATTGGTGTTCTGTTCAGGAAGTTGAAAAATCCTTTTCTTAATTTTAGAATCATTATTCTTTGAAGAGGTGAGAATCAGAAAGGGTTGTTTTAAAACACAATGAATTGTAGGTCCTTTGCACTTCACCATCTTTTCTTCAAGGTCTCTCCTTTCAGTCGGATTTTATCATGAGCACCAAGAACAAATTCACTGACATTCTCAATGTGCTTCCTGGAAGACCATGAATCTCATTAGATACACTTACTACTTCTACATAGCACACTGTGGCAATTCTACTAAGCTTTCATTCCTTCACAGCAAGGGTTCCTACCCATGTAGTTCTCAGTAATATTTGATGCCTTCCTTCCATCATTAACAAATGGCTTCATTGTGGCCATTTGTGCTTCCAGTGCTAACTTGCTCTGAAGTCATGTAGTCTTTATCTATCTCTTCCTTAAGGGCTCCCGGGCTTTAACTAACCTTCTCCTTAGTGTCCTTCTGTCTTCAGTCTTCTATTCAAGTAAAGCCACCTACTGAATTGTTTTAGCTTAATTGACTCCCTATTCCCATAACCCAAATCTTTTCTGATTTACTGTTGCCTAAGCAACAAATCACCCCAGTATCTACTGGTTATTTTACTGTGTCTCGGTTTCCATGCATCAGAAATTTGGACAGAGCATATGAAAGATGGTTTGTCTCCGATCTACAGTATTAAAGTCTTGACTGAAGAATTTAAATATTGGAGTAAATTGAAGGACAAGATGTGAGATCATCCAAAGCTTTGGTCACTTTGGTCTTGAGGTTGTTGTTAGTCATCATCTGGGATACTGGTGGAGTACTGACTTCATTAGAAGCCCTACTATTAATCTTCTGTTTTGGACTTAATCTCCTCACATAGTGACTGGGATCGAAGAATAAGCTACATTGTCATTTATGATCTAGCTCTGGAACTCACAAAAATGTGTCACAACTATATAGTCAACAAAAACCTCAGAGTTAAAGACAGGTAACAGAGATAATCATCTTCTACAGCACTAAACTTCCAGGGTGAGAAATGCTTATTATTCACTGTAAGAGATATGATTAGAATGGAAAACACAATCTGCCACTGATATTAAAAGAAAACAAATTATTTTATGTACTCCAAGTTCCAAGCATCATGAAATCTCAAGTTTAATTTCTTACTTAATTTATTTTCTGATTTTTAAAAAATAATTTAATTTTATTTTATGTGCATTGGTATAAGGGTGTCAGATACTTTGAAACTGGAGTTACGGACAGTTGTCAGCTATTTTATGGGTGCTGAGAATTGAAGCTGGGTTCTTTGGAAGAGCAGACAGTACTCTTAACCATTGAGCCATCTTCCAGCCCCTTTGTTTTCTGATTTAATATTGGGTAGAGTATTTAAGTGTTTTAATAGATTATAAAAAATATTTGAGAGAGGGTTTAAGTAACTCACCAAAGTAAATGAATATTATATATTCTGTAAAATAAAATACTTGAAATTCAAGTTGGATAGATGGTTCACACAACACTTTATTGTATTTGACCAGATTTGAGTTTTTATCACCTATATATGGTGGCTCACAACAACAGACTCTAACTCCAGTTCCTGGGGAAATCATGGGCACCTGTACTGACAAGCACATACCAACATATAGACCTATAAACATACACATAATTTAAAAGTGAAAATAAATATCAAAAATAAACATCTATAATCACTCATCTACCAGGATACCTATAATATCCACACTGTCAATAATATTTTCATTCTTTCAGAGAAGTTTCAGAAATACAAGAGATGGCCTCTTTCTTTTCATAGCTCTGTGGGAACTTTGATCTAGCACAGTAAGTATGAAGCTCAGAAAAGCAATCAGGTATGTCAAAAGCTGACACATCCACTGGAAGCAACACAGATATGCAAGGCAAAGGTGTAATTATTAAAAATTTGTTTTAGACATTTATTGATCCTGAGTTCAGAGTCTATAATGCCATTCTTGTCCAAAATGAATTGTTGATATTTACTTGAATGCTGACAGATTATCACTCTGACTATTCTATTTAGTTCTGTCAAAGTTTGAATAATTATATTTGAGGCACTTTCTTCTAAAATGTTTCATATGTTTTTGAAAACAATGTTGAAGTCTAATTTTGAAGACTTCATTTGTCAACAGAATATTTTTTAAAAAAATCTAATTCCAGAAAGGTGAAATGAATAGGAGATGCACATAAAACCTATTAACTTAAACTTCTACCTTAAAAACAGTATGCAACTTCTTATCGAGGACTGGCCCTATATGTACAGGTAGGCATTTATATTTATCAACAATAGGATAAAAAGGGAAGACTGTACCCATCAGGGTATGGAAGTAGATACTGAGACTCATAGCCAAATTTTGGCAGAATGCAGGAAAGCTTATGGAAGAAGAAGGAAATAGAAAGACCTGAAGGGGACAGGAACCATACAAGAAGACCAACAAAGCCAAAAAAAACCTGGGCCCAGGGGGGCTTGCAGAGACCGGTACTCCAACCAAGGACCATACATGAAGAGGAGCTTGACCCCCTACTCAGTTTCCAAGTGGGCTTCTAATAGGGGGGGGGGGGGCAGGGACTGTCTCTATCATGAATTCAGTGGCTAGATCCTTGATTAGCTCCCCCTGTAGGGTGCAGCCTTGCCAGGCCACAGAGGAAAGCAATGCAGCCAGCCCTGATGAGACCTGATAGGCTAAGGTCAGATCTAAGGGAAGGTGGGGCTAGGGAAGGGGCATAGGAAACGAAGAGGGAGGGAGGGTGAGGCTGGGAGGAAGAGTGCCACAACCAGGATACAAAGTGAATAAATTGTAATGAACAAATAAATTAATTAAAAATAAAACAAGCTTCTAGGTACACCTGTGAGGAATTTTTCTTTATTGACTTATCTGAGGAGACCCAGCTTAAAACTGGGCCACACTTTCTAGTGCCAGCACATATAAAAGACATGGAATAAGGAAGTGCTTGCTCTTTGCTTACTTGCTAGCTCTCACTCTCTCAGGCAACTTCATCCTTCATTTCTATTGGACCCTACTTCTTCAGAATCCTGAGGTATGCTGAAGACCACCTGAGACATCCATCCTTGTGAGCCAAACAAAAATAACAAAATATTGAATTCTTGAACTTTCTATTTGGAAACAGCCATTGTTGGACTACCATGTCTGCAAATACATAAAACACATTTTTATGCATATAGATTCATTCTGTCAGTTCAGTTTCTCTAGAGAACGCTCACTAACACAAGCAGTGTTCATCCTCACCAATAACCACTTACACGCGATCATAACCCAATTTCAAGTCAGAATTAACACTGATAAAAGATCAGGTTGAGCTGTCTCAAAAGTACAGGATTTTTTCCTTTAAAATTCTGCAAAATGACTTATTTTTCATCTGTCGTTGTTTTAAGGCTATATGATGTGTTACGCATCTATTTCCCAAAATTTTAATCTATGCTGTCAAAGAAATTCAGTCAGAAGTCATTTGGGGGAAGATATCACATTACTCTACTTTTCTAATCCAGCTCTCTGTCCATTTTACTCGCTGGTCTGTTCAGGTACCTTTTGCTTTTGAACAAGTGATATGTTAAGACACATTGAGCAGATGTTGCCACAGTGCACAACAGTACACAAAATACAAAATACACGGAAGCCTTTGAAAGAATTGGCGTGAGAGAAACTGACAGTTGAGGCAAAGGTTTTCAAAACAAAGTTTTAAAACCTAAGCTCAATCAAACTTTTTCTTAAAGTTTAGAATTTATATAAATGTTATGGATTTTTTTAGCATACTGGATATCAGGGAGACTAGTAAAGCAAAAGAAAAAAAAAAAAAAAAACATTGTTCCTGTAAGATAATTTTGTAGATGAATCCATAGACAGCCTGTCAGCGGGACTACCAGTTAGGACTTCCATCATTTGTCTGTATGAATTTCTTTCTTCTATCCTCGGCGTTCCTTCCGAGCTGCTTTCTATTATAAGTAAAGACATTCTGTTATTTTATACAAGGCCTTGAAAAAATTCTGTCTCTGGTATAAAAAGCTTTCCATCAACTAAATAGAGAGAAGCAGACAAGTGAGGTATAGAAGAGCACATGATTATTTCATTGCTTTCCCTGTACTGAGTCTGAAGTATTCAGCAAGGAAGTGATGAGCTCTACATGCACATATCTGCTTTAACCTGGTCCTCTTCAGAGAAGCCCCCTTCAGAATCTCTAGACCTGTTACCTCAGGGGAACACATACCCATTTTGATTGCAATACAAATTCCAGTACAGATCTAAGTATCCTTGAATTCCCCAAAGCACAAAACAAGAGGCTTAGCTGATAGATGGATGATAATGTAGTTACCCCTCCTAAAAAAATAAAACCTGAAACCTCTGGTGCTTCTTTAATGACAATCCAGTTAAATTCTGTAATTGGTTTTGTAAAAAGGAATTTAGACTGTTGGTATAGGATACTAGTAACTTCAGATTCTCGTGTCTAGACCTTAGAATTTAATTTTAAAATGCATTTATTTATGAGAACTGCCAGTTTCACCTTTCAAATGCTTTCCCTACAAATTGATTAAAATAATTTGAGTTACATCTTATGAATACTTGGCCTACTGAAGATATAAAAGGATAAAGGGGAAAACTGTCACTGTATAAAATTCTCGGCTCCTTCCAGGAAAACCGCAGCCCTCCACTGGCTGCCACTCCCTTCTCTTTCTCACGGACCTAGATCTGATAAAATATTATTCATGTTCATATATATGGTAAACACACCAAGTAATTTCATATGTATATATTATATCATATTTCACATATAGTTTACATGAATGCAATTCTATAAACATATTAATGGTAATTTAAAAATATGTATACTACCATTCGGGAAAAACCTTTTGTATTTCTTCAATTGGGGGTCATTTTTATTAGACATTCCACTAAATATTGATTTAAATATTTTCCATTGTTTTCTTATGTATTTTATTGTCTGGTCCTCACTTATTTGTGGTATTTTCTTATATGTTAATATTATTAATAAATACTGCTTAATATTGATATTTTCATACTACCTATGGTGCAAGTATATTTTCATTTTTATTTTAATGTTAATTTTTTCAAATATTCAATTCTAAGTTTTAACTTCATGACTTATAGTTGAAGGTTTTTTTCCCACTTTAAGAGTATGTACAAGCTTGAATGATGGCTCCATGGGTAAAGGCCCTTACCACACAAGTTGATGGCCTGAGTTAAATCTCCGGAACACACATAAAAGAGTGAAAGAAGAGAACAGACTTTACAGCATTGTCCTCTGACCTCCATACACACACGCAGAGACAGACACACACACACAATCATACACACACGTGCATGATAATAATAATAATAATAATAATAATAATAATAATAATAAACAGCTTTTAAATCGAGTGTTATTTGTCTATATTGATTGCATAGACTTTACATTTGCTTGTACATGACTACTTTAATCTAATTTTTTGTTTTGTGAGTAATCTACTTTCATGAGTTTTATGAATAAAGAATCTCATCAAAAGTTTTTAATTTAAATTTATTTTTATAGTTTATTCACTTTACATCCCAATTGTAGCCCCATTTCTTCTCCTCCCAGTTCCACTCTCTCTCCCTTTTTCAAAACCCCGATCTCCCTTCCTTATTCCTCAGAAAGTGAGAGCCTTCCTCCCCTGCCATCTGAGCCCAGCCTATCAAGTCTCATTAAGAATGCCTGTACTTTCTTCCTCTGTGACCTGGTAAGCCCACCTGCACTCCAGGAGGAAGTGGGCAACAGAGTCCGTGTCAGGCACAGTCCTGGCTCCCTTTACTCAGGAATCCACATGGAGACTGAGCTGCCTATCAGCCACATCTGAGCAGAGGGTCAAGGTCTTCTCCATGCATAGTGCTTGGTTGGTGCATCAGTCTCTGCAGGAACCTCTGGGCCCAGATTTGTTGGCTCTGTTGGTCTTCTTATGGAGTTCCTATCCACTCTAAGTCCTTCTTTTCCCCTACTCTTTCCTATGACTCCCTGCGCTTTGCCCTGAGTTTGGCTGGGAGTCTCCGCATCTGCTTCAATCACCTGCTGGGTGGAGTCTTTCGGATGACATCTATGGTAGGCTCCTGTCCTGTTCTGCCTCTTCAACTGCTTCCAGTGTCAATTCTATTTACCCTTATGAATGAGAATTAAGCATCCTCCCCAGGATCCTTCTTGTTTTTTAGCTTTTTTAAGTCTGTGGATTGTAATATGGTTATCCTGTATTCTATGGCTAATATCTGCTTATAAGTGGAAATATATACAGCATATACCAATTAATTCTCTAATTTACTGAATAATTCATTTCTCCTCATATAAAATGTTTGCTTTAGAATATGTTAATAGAGAATGAGAGGAGAAATTGATACTTAGAGAGTCTTTCATCCAATTAATCATGGTAAAATTGCCACTTCATAATTACTGATAACACTTTGATTTTAAAAACACAAACTGCAACCATTGTTTTTTTTCTTCAACATTTTCCTTTTTACTCTTTCCTCTTTTAAAGGTTTATTTTATTATTTTTTATTAATTAGTTAATTAATTTGAGCTGCACACTGTCTCCTGAACTCCATCTCCTGCCTTCTCAAGGGGCTCTGCCCGGCCCAAGGAACATCTAGTTTAGACACCCCACCACAACCGCCTACACCCTACCCCTGCCAATTCCCTGCCTGCTGGGTTTACCTGGGGCACAGCCAGCAGAGGTGAGCTGTGTTCTGTACCCTGAGCTCCATTGTCCACAGCTTTGCCTGCCTCCTCAAAATGTCCTGCCAGCATCAAGAACACCAGGGACAGCCAGGTGGCTAAGGGCCAGCAAGGGGCACGGTGGAGATGAGGGAGGGAGGGAGGGAGGGACTGGGAGGGAATGAGGGATCGGGACACGGCTGGGATACAGAGTTAATAAAATGTAACTGATAAAAAAAAAATAAAAGAAAAAAAAAAAAAAAAGAACACAATCAACAAGAGACAGGTCAACGTGGAATCACCGGAGCCCAGCCATCCTACTATAGCAAGCCCTGGATATCCTTCAATATTTTCTTAAACTACTTTTCCACATTTACCGCTATTTATGTATTTTTGCCTGCATCTCTCACTTAATGGGAAACATCTACAATTTGAGTGGATTTGACCTAAACTGTAGATTTGCTTTATGACAATAAACATATTTTAAACAATAAATTTCCTTCTTTATAATTTTTTTATTTCTCTGAGTATACAGCTTTCCTATGTTTTAAAAACAGCATTTAGATATTTTAGAATTTTTAAACCTAAGTTCCTTGAGTATAGTTAAATGACCTTACTTATAGACACCAGTTTTGTGTTTTTTGCTGTGGTTGTCAGCTACTTCATTTGAACTTTGAATATGGTTTTCTTTAGTTTGATGTTACAGTTTGGAAGATAATTGCTTTCATGGGTTGATACTTTATTTAGCAGCCTTGCAAGTAACTTAATGCATGCTGTTAGCTTTTAAGCTGATCTCTTAGGTATTCATATGACAGGTGTCTTCCCCAGGTATCAGGGACACTGCTGCGGTTGGGCCTCAGTGCCCTAGAAAATAATCAGAGTAATAATGGTCCTTCTTTCATTTCGAAGTCTTCAATAGGAAACAGTCCAAATGTCACTCATGTCGTGGATCTTTACAGATATTTTTGTTAAAAAATTATCAAAATGATAAAGAGAAAAACAGTTTTCTAGACTTTATTCACTAAAAAATACTACTTAAATTGCATTTTTCTTTGAACTGGTCACTATTGTATATTACATTGCTGTGATACTGTGGTAAAATAATTCTTATATTTCTGAGGGAAGCACTAATTGTGTACCGTATATTTATTTTCAATTTTAATGTTTTATTTATTTACTAACTTTTTAATTTGTTGTGTATGTTCATGCCATGGTATATGTGTAGAGGTGAGAGAACAAATTGCAAGAATCAGTTCTCTCTTTCTAGCATATGGGACTCAGATTAGACTCAGGTTATCTGGATTGGCACCACATGCCAAGTCACTGAACCAAAT
This sequence comes from Meriones unguiculatus, assembly GCF_030254825.1. NCBI lineage: Eukaryota > Metazoa > Chordata > Mammalia > Rodentia > Muridae > Meriones > Meriones unguiculatus. The sequence continues at coordinate 53,310,417 of NC_083364.1, read as the reverse complement.
CGCTAGCCCTATATCATGTTCTAATCTCAATTTATTTCTTAATAGTATTTGTAAAATGCATTTAAAATGTTTTACATCTATGTGAGATTGTTTGTGTGTATTACCCTTCATTGTCTTTTATTAAATTAATCAATATTTTTATTAAGGAATTGAAAGTAATAAATTTTATATCTCTGCATCGAACAGTAAATGTTTAACAGCTTCTTCATAATTATGTTATTTTAAACAGCAGTTAGTATTAAATTATGTTTCTCAAATCTTCACCAAAAAGCAAGAACCACAGCCTGTTTAATTTTTAGTTACCATGTTATTTCATCTGCAATCTTTAAATTATAAATGCTTGACTTTTATTTATTAGTGCTTTTTTATTTATAAGTACCACCTATTCCTTATTACTAGTTTTAGTAACAGCTTACTATTACTACTAATATCCTCTATATTCTTCTGTGTTCCATATTCCTGTACTTGCAAAACACCCAAAAGTAATGCAACCTCTGCCTATAATTGATATATTTTTATGACTCAATTTTTGTGCAAAACAACCCTATTTCTCTCTCACAATCAAATGTCAGGGAAGAATGACAAGTGGAGATTTGTTTATCTTAAAATGCATTTTCCAATATGTTCTCACATCTCATAAATCCATCGGCTTTGCAGCAAATCTAATTTCAATGTATCATTTCCCAGTATACACACCTTCTATTTCTCAGGAAGATTTTAGGGGTTTGTTCTTGTCTTTTGGTATCCTAAATCTCATTAAATCTGGTAGTGTTCAAAATCTGCCTGAGTGCTTTATAATCTTGCTTAATAATTTATATATTCTTTATAATATAAAGAAACAGAATATTTTGGGTTTAAGAAATATTTGACTGATATTCCCTCTACTACCAACTTACTGCTTTTGTTCTGTGTTCTGAATCTTCAAGTTGGTAGAGCTGAAATGTAGGGCCCATCATCTGTACCCTTCCACAGCTTTCTCGTTTTTGGCTTCTTTGGCTGTGCACTGTGCTGCAACTTCTTAGTTTAATTTTTGTGTCTTGTTTGAAAAAGCATAGGGTCTATGTGACTAAAGATTATAGGCATGTCTTCAGTTTACAGAAAAAAAATTCACTGTTTAGCTCTGGAGACCATTTCTGATCACTGGGTTCATCAATTTTGCTGTTATTTGACTGATAATTTTATTAACCATGTAAGGTGATTGGTTGAGTTTTGAAACTTGAAACCCTTTGAAACTTCGTGTGCTAAAATATACCCAGATAAGAAGTTATTTCCTGGCTTTTGCAGCAGCTGTTTTTATTTTGTTTGTTTGTTTGGCTTTCAGTTCCTCTGATTACTGCCATTCATGATGTGTCCCTATACACTTAGTAGTGTTTTGCTTAATCACCTTATGAAGTAGTAGTTCTCATCTCTACTAAGGCTATGACTCTTTAGCACAGGGTTTCATGTTGTGGTGACCACCAACCATAAAATTACTTCACTACTATTTTATAATTTTAATTTTCACTGTTAGGAATGATAATGCAGATTTCTGATGTGCAAATACCTGATATGTGACTCCACAAACTGTGGGGATCATGACCCACAGGTTGTTTTGAGTTTGTGTTTTTTGTTGTTGTTGTTATTGTTGTTGTTGTTTGGTTTATTTTTTGTGTGTGTGGAGGGACTTTTTATTAGCATGTTATTTGAAGTCACTGAACTCAGTTTCAAAATTAGTAAATACAAATTTATGCTGCATTAAGGAGAAATAAAAAGAGCAGGACTCCCAGGGACATCAGCCAATCATGATAGAACAAGACACAATAAGACCAGCCAAAAATCTTTATAATAAGTCTGGAAGAGTCAACCCAATAGGAGGAAAATGGTCCCAATAGCAGGTGAAAGAATAAGGGACACTGATAGGAATCCCACAAAAACACCAAGCTAACAAGCATAACACATATGCAGAGGACCCCGCACAGACCCATGCAAGCTCTGTGGTTGCTACTTCAGTCTCTGTGAGCCCCTAGGAGCCCTACTGAGAACCACTTTTTTCACGCAATGATTCTGAATTAGAACATTGGCAACAATGCTTCACTATCTTTTGAGTGTTGCAGGCTTCCTTTTGCCATAACAATGAATTTCAATGGTAATTGGCAAACAGCTGACGGAAAGATAAGATCTGTGAAGTGCATGCTGCCATCTTTTGCCTTCTGGAGAATTTGGGTGTATATTTAGTGTTGGAAATTAAATGCTTCCTAATCGGTGTTAACATGTGTTCACTCTGCTTGGGAAACAAAAGCATTATAATCATTTGGAAGGCTGACTCCAACATGATCACCAACAGATCGCAGCATGTAAAACTAGGACGACAGTAAACTATAGCCTTTAAGAGTAGATATCCCATCAAAAGTGGCTGAGGACAATACAGCCACTTTTGATGTGAACTGACAGACTAAGATCAGAAAGGAGAGGAGAACCTCCCCTATTAGTGGACTTGGAGAGTGGCATGCAAGCAGAGGGAGGAGGGAGGGTGGGATTGGGAGGGGAGGAGGGAGGGGCTTATGGGGGGATGCAGAATGAATAAAGTGTAATTGATGAAAAAAAAGTGAAAAATCACATGGACATTAATGAAACTGAGAAATAAATTATCAGAATTGGCAGTAAAAAAAATAAAAATAAAATAAAAAATACTAAAAACTTAAAAAAAAAAAAAGAGTAGATATCCCCACCATGGTGGAGATATTCTTTAGAATGGAAGTTTGTGTCTCAATGAGTAAGAAGCTAATTTTTGGCAAACGAACAAACAAACAAAAATAACCTCAGATTTCCAGGTTATAGTTCATATAGATCATCTTGCATAGAGTTAAAAAAAAAAATACTGTTTCCTAAGACTTTCAAATGAGAAGCGTTTTCTCATTTTTTTTTGATAACTTAACACTGGATTTTTTTTAACTAGCTAAAAGCTCTGTTGTGTGTGTGACCTAACTCCTTATGCAAGCCACTGGATTATTAACAAATTCTCAGTGCCACTGAGATCTAAAGGACTCACCTTAAATCTTATGTGAGCTCAGACAAAGCTCTCAGAGCAGCTACTCATTACAGTCCAGGAGCTTATTCTTTTGTTGTTGTTGTTAACAGAGGCCAAGAAGTTCAAAGAGAAGAGCAGAAAAACACCTGCAGCCATGCGTCTATCTAAGCATTTCTGCAAAAATGTGCTGTCAGTAATACGTGTGTGTAGGCAGGGAGGATGCGTTTTCCAAGAGGCGCATGATTAACATGAATGCATCATGTTCAGACCTCCAGTAAACAGAATAGCCAGGAGGGCCTGGAAAAATTATGCAGCTGCTCCCGAGATGTTTTTATTTAGAATTTCATGGACTGCACTTTGCCAGGAAGTGTCAGTGGAAGGCACACATTCATCTGCATGATTGCTTCCAGGTCTCTTCTGTGGCAATGATAGCTAATGAATATTCAATACGTATTTTTAAGGTTCAATGGATTTCAGATAGGCTCATGACAAACAACCTTGACTACATTTTCTCTCAAGGCCCAATTTAGAAGTCTAGAGACATTGACATGGTGCCAGTTCTGCCTGGCATATTAAACAAAGACTCTACCTTGATTGTGCTCCTGTGCCGAAAGCCCAACAAGATACTCAGGGTCTTTCTCAATGGGAACTTCTTCAATGATCTGTCATGAACACACACATGTATAGAAAGAGTTGTGTAACTCTTAGACTGGTTAAAAGAGGAAAGAACCTTCACTTGTTATTGAGAGTGGGAATGGTAAGCGACAATTAAATTTAAAATATTCATGTTTGTGCACACATGAAATTATATTGTAGTATTTTAATTACTGCATGCTTAGTGTCTATAGTCATTGGAAGTTTTTTGTATAGATACAAATGCAAGATACACATGGAAAGATCAATGATTGTAGTTTATTCATTTTTAAATCTGGTCTGTATTGTGACACATGCAAATCTTTCTGATTGGATGTATACGTATGAAGACATTTTCTAATGCAGAAGGTCAGCTTTAAGATGTACTAACACATTTTTTTGTCAAACTGGATGCTAGTCCCACTTATAGTCTTTCCAGCAGTGCTTGTCTCCGAATTCTCAGCTTTAGCAGTGCTGCCTCTACGCTCAGTCATTCTGTTGAGTGTGCTGCGAAATCTGCCTGGGCCACTGACTATTACCAGTGAGTTTGAGGACTTTTTTTGACAGGTTCATTTAGTGTGGTACTCTTTTGTGAGCTGTCTGTTTGTGATGATCAAGCTGAGTGTTGCTTACTCTACTTTATACAAAATAGTAGCTTCCTGGCTACTGGAGTTGCCCTGAGTGACTCATTTTATTTTTTTTTTCAATTTTTTTTTAATTTTTTTTTTATTTATCAGTTACATTTTATTAACTCTGTATCCCAGCCATGTCCCGATCCCTCATTCCCTCCCAGTCCCTCCCTCCCTCCCTCATCTCCACCGTGCCCCTTTCTAAGTCCACTGATAGGGGGGACCTCCTCCCCATTCATCTGATCCTGTTTTATCAGGTATCTTCAGGACTGGCTGCAAAGCCCTCCTCTGTGGCCTAACAGGACTGCTCCTCCCTTCGGGGGTGGGGAGACCAAAGAGCCAGTCATTGAGTTCCTGTTAGAAATAGTCCCTGTTCCCTTCACTTTGGGAAACCAATTGGTTACTGAGCTACCACAGGCTACATCTGAGTGGAGGTTCTAGGTTATATCCATACATGGTCCTTGGTTGAATGTCAGTCTCAGAAAAGATCCTGTGCCCAGATATATTTGGTCCTTGTGGAGCTCCTATCCTTTCCCCATCAGACTAACTCCCCTTCTTTCTTATGATTCCCTGTACTCTGCCAAAGGTTTGGTCATGAGTCTTTGCTTTGAAAACACTGCTAGTTAGAGTCTTTCAGATGCGCTCAGTAGACTCCTGTCATACGTTCAATGCACATCCCATCTGTCTTTCTAAATGAGGATTGATCATCTTACCCCATGTCCGCTCAATTGATTATCTTTTTTAGGTGTATAGATTTCATTATGTTTATCATATCTTATAGGTCTATATAAGTGAGTATATCCCATGTTTGTCTTTCTCCTTCTGGGATATTTCACTCAGAATGATCTTTTCTAGATCCCACCATTTGCCTGCAAATTTCATGATTTCCTCCTTTTTGATTGCTGAGTAGTATTCCATTGTATAAAAATACCACAATTTCTGTACCCATTCCACCGTTGATGGACATCTGGGTTGTTTCCAGGTTCTGGCTATTACAAATAGAGCTGCTATAAACATGGTTGAGCAAGTGTCCTTTTTGTGTACTTGAACAAACTTTGGGTATATACCTAGCAGTGGTATAGCTGGGTCTGGAGGAAGCACTATTCCTATTTGTCTTAGAAAGCGCCAGATAGCTTTCCAGAGTGGTTGTACCAGTTTACATTCCCACCAGCAGTGGAGTGCCTACAGATTGGGAAAGAATCTTCACTAACCCTTTATCTGACAGAGGTCTAATATCCAGTATATACAAAGAACTAAAGAAGCTGAAAAGCAGCAAACCAAGTAATCCAATTAAAAAATGGGGAACAGAGCTAAACAGAGAATTCTCGACAGAGGAATTTCGAATGGCAGAAAAACACTTAAAGAAATGCTCATCCTCATTAGCCATCAGGGAAATGCAAATCAAAACGACCCTGAGATATCACCTTACACCCATCAGAATGGCCAAGATGAAAAACTCAAGCGATAACACATGCTGGAGAGGTTGTGGAGAAAGGTGACTCATTTTATAATGCAAGAATTTGTTCTAAGTCTAAGTGTTGAAGCAGAATGGCCCACACCTTGTTTGTGCATCTAAATCACCACTGTCCACTCACCATGATGCAAAGATTGATAAACCCCTTCTTTGTGTATATAGTAAAGTGTCAGTTATAAGCTTGTCAAATTGAACCACAAACACAGGACATACAAGTATCTGAAATCATGTCATAAAAACTAAGCACTGAGATTATGAAATATGCCAGACCAACAAATGCTGTTTACTCCCTCACCTAAATCATGTAAAAAGAGAGACACCTGTGGAAATTAAAAACTTCATAAATGTCTTTTGTTTTTCACATATGAGAGCATCATTGCCACCTTAATTTATAGGATCTCTCAGGTACATTCTTCAGCTATGAGCCCAGCATAATGCACACGCCAAAGTTCAGATGAAGTTTTATAATTACCCGTTGAGTGCACAGATGCTCTGAGGGCAATGTTTTAGTGGAGAGTCAAGGCTTGTACTAATAACAATAGCTAGTGTCCACATAGACTCATTTGAACTAGGCGCCATTTTATTAAGAAATGCATGCATATATATATATGCATATATATATATATATATATATATATATATATATATATATATATATATGGGAACAAGAGATTTCTCAGTAGTTAAGAGCACTTGTTGCTGTTGCAGAGGACCAGAGTTTGGCTCCTAGCACCATCGTGGTGGTTTACAAGCATCCATAACTCCAGTTGCAGGGGATCTGAGACCCTCTTCTGACCTCGAAGGGTACTGAGCAGGCAGATAGTGCACATGCAGGCCAAACACACACAGAAAAGAAAATAATAAACCAGTCTTTTAAAAAATTAAGAAATAATATATACATATTGGCTCAGAGCGTGTGGGAGTTGCCAAGCAGTGACTAGTCTAACTTGAGGCCTCAGCCGTAAGAGGGAGTCTATGCCTAAAACTGCCTGGACCTGGAATCTAGATGGCCCAGAGACCTAGGCAGACCTGAACATGACTGACAAAAAAAAAGCAAAAAATAGTAAATGAAATGATTCCTAAGGATATTCTGTTATCCTCATAGATCGGTGCCTATCCCAATCATCATCAAAGAGGCTTCCTCAAAAGTTGATGGAAGCAGATGCAGAAACCCTCAGCCAAACATTAGATGGAGCTCAGAGAACCCCACAGAAGAGAAGAATAAAGGATTTTTAAAAGCCAGATGGGTCAACAACACCGTAAGAAAATGGACCACAAAATCAGTTAAGCGGGACTCATAGCGCCTCACAGACTGCAGCAGCAACCATGGAGTCTGCATGGGTCTGCCCTAGATCCTCTGCATACATACTGTGGTTGTTTAGCTTGTGCTTTTTGTGTGGCTCCTAACAGTGGGGCAAGGGTGTCTCACTCTCTTTTGTCTGTTCTTGAGACCCTTTTTTTCTTACTGGGATAGTCTTGTCAAACCTTGATATGAGGGTTTGTGCCTAGTTTTATTGCATGTGGTTAGTCCTGTTCAGTTGATAACTTTGGGAGGGCTGTGTTTTTCTAAAGGGAAATAGAGGAGCAGTGGATCTTGGGGAGAGGAGAGGAAGACACTGAGAGGACTGGAGGGAGGGGAGACTGCAGTCAAGATGTACTGTATGAGAGAATAAATTTTAAGAAGAATGAACATTCACAGATGTAGTAGAATCTATAAAATAGTTTCCCTTATGTTATTGTTGCTCATATGTCTGTATAGATATCGATATTGATATAGATGTAGAGAGATTGGTAATATAGAAAGTAGCACAAGAAGGTGAATTATTCATCCAAGGTCGCTGAGTTTACTGAGTGTAAGAATTTGAACCTAGGCAATGGCCAAAGCCTATATTCTTGAATTTCTATTTGGTACATTACCTAAGGAATGATTTCACAAAATTTATACCTATCTACCATTATCTCACTCATTTTAAGCACATGTTTGAAGCAGTAATATATGAATATTGGTATTAGCAGTTCTTGTAATGGCTTGTAATAGCTAATTGAAACAGAGAGCAGAGAAGTGAGGTCAGTATTTAAGAAGCACTTTAATTTTAAAAGTGGTCTCCAGTCTTTCCACTGCACTCAGAAATTTCTTTACTTAGTTTTAAGTTGAAATTTAGTGCTAAATTTAATTTTACATTTAAAACTACTTTTTTAGACATTCAAATTTTACAGTGTCCAAGATTCAGCCTCCATAATCAAGAAGCCATAAAAATAAATATGTTAGATTTGGCAAACTTGACTTTAACAGACAGCATGGATAATAAACATCAGATCTATGACTCCCTATACTTGATCTGGGATCACGCTCATGTCACTGCAACATGACCACCTACACATTCCAAATCACAGATTCTCCTCTACTTCATGTCAATGTGTGGGTCTCCATGTGGCCCAGAAGTCAGGCAAATTAGTGCACTAAGCACAAGACACAAGAATTCACACAACCTGCTTCAAACTTGGTTCAACAAAAAATCTTATTCTACCTTTGTAGCGATATAAAATTCCAATCCATACTCAGCCATCTCTGTAGGGAGCTCCTACTCGGTAATTTCCCCATAGTCCTCTCTGCAACTAGGGCCCACTCAACACCTAAAGGCATATTCACTCTCAGAGCTTCAGATCCCTGGAGAGCCAGAGATTTCAAATATTGCCATGTCTAAGAAGGTAGCAAAGCTCAGAAAACACAGTTGAGCCCCTCCAGCTGCAACAACAGAAAACAGGTCTAAGCAGTGTGATTGTGTAGAACAATGTGCATCCTAGACGTGAGGCCACCCCTGGGTATGTGCCTTTATCTTCATCTGCCTTCCCGTTGACGCTAGACAGTGCCAGCCTTAGGCAATGCACTTGAGAGAAACTAACGCAATGACCTAAAATATTTTGCACATTACATATGTGTACAGATATACAAATATGGCTACGTATATAGTCTGCTGAAAATATATATTGGCATTTATTTTCCTCCTTGCAAAATAAGTCTCTTTTGCGTATACAACAGTGTTTTATATCCCTAGCATTATTTTCAATATTCATACTACCCAATAAGATATTTATTAATTTCAATAAAAACACTTTTAAAGTCTTACCCACAGCATAAATCCTGACTCTCATATGAATTCATGGAAGTTGTATTCAAACAGAGTAATTATCCTAAGGTATATGTTTAGGATGTATAGGTTATTTATGTATTAAAGCTGGTAGGTTCTGATTGCTTTATTTTGATGGTGAGTTATGAATCTTCTACATTTAAGAGGAAATGTGTTGTCAAGCCCCAAAGCTAGAAATCTTTTTAAAACACATTGAAAATGAAGTCTTATTTCCCAGGTCTATTTCAGTATTCAGTAGTTTATAAAATAAATACTCTGAAGTAGTTTGACTTCATAATAGTAATTGCTTTAAAACAGCCCCATGGTTAGGCTTGGTATTACAAACTTTGTCTGGTAGCCAATTATTATGGCCCCACTAATGCTCTAAAACACTGTCTATAATAGAAGTGCCAGGTTCAGCAGAGTCATATGAATAAAATATTGCAAACAAAGTATCCTACTGATATGCAGCCTCTCTTATGAAATACAATGACTGTTTTTTACCAACATGTTTTCAAAAGTATATATGCAACAAGATTGATATGAATGGCCAAGGACTATATCCAAAACTATTGTTCAATTCCTTATAACCTAATGTTTCACTATATAGTTTCATTTGATGGCTCATTTGTTAGAAGTTTCATCAGAAAAGAAGACAGCCTAACTCAGACACACCATCCACTCTGCGTTCTTACTCTGGGGTACTTTCATAGACTTCTAAACCATAATTTATAAAGTAAGTAGAATGTGCATGAGGTAACAAAATCAGCATAGGATTCCAGAAGCCTGTTCAGCTACTTCACATCCTAGGCTGTGCCGAGGGTACACCCATTTACTTGTTCTAGCCATCCTTCTCTGAGCCAAGGCAAGGAAAAGAGGAATACTGCTGAGAAAACAGTATACTATGCCCCTTCATTTGCTTCTTCTTCTGATAGAGCTATTCTGTCTCCTCTAAAATGACAAAGCCTATATATGCACAAGAGAATATAAACAAGATAGAATGATTGGATTTTGAATTATTTCAATTTTTTTGGAACACCAACATTCCACAAATGAAAAAAAAAAAAGTTACACTTGACTTTATATAACAGGTGAAAATCTAAATGCAGGCATTTCATTACCATTTACTTAACATCTCCAGAGAACCAACGACTCTTTTCCATTCCACGTTGGCAGCCATATGTCTTTTTATACAAGCACAGTAACCCTTGGTACCAGTCCCTTCCTCCTCTTCATCAGCTTCTTCCTGGCCAGTCTGAGGAGAGCGGTTTTGCCTCACCACACACTTCCTCCCCAATGTTCCACGTTACAAAAGGCCCACAAAAAAGCCAGTACACTAATCAAAGCCTCTGAAAAATCTCAGCTAAAATTAATATCTCCTTAAGTTGTTTTTCACAATGGTAGAAACCTGACAGAAGCAAGGTGTATTTTTTTTTTCTTTATAAAGATGTCAGAAAAGGGACCAGGAAGATTTCTCTGCTGCTGAAAGTGTGTGCTGCAGAAGCATGAGGAACTGCGATGGATCACAAGAACCTACACAGAAGCTTGGTTCTGTGGAGCATACCTGCAATGCAACTGGGGAGATACAGAAAGGACAATTCCCTGAGGACTGTTTGTCTGTCTGTTTAGCTATTCTAGTGAGCTCCAGGTTCAATGAAAGATACTTTTTTGAAAACTAAAGGAAAGACGGACAGAGAAAGAAAAACAGTGCTATCTATACTTTGGCCTATATTAGCCACACACACACACACACGCCAGAAAGGATTTTGTTGGTATTGAATATAGTGTAGTTACTGCAGAGGTCTATTAAAGCAATAATTTTCTGAGCTCAACCATTGAGGAGTTGTATTTTATTGGTTATTTAAATTTATACAGAGTAATAAGGGGGTGTGAGCAAAGTATGTAACTGCATTTATAAGAATGTCATTGCTAATGTATGTGTCTTAGTCACTGCTCTATTGCTGTGAAGAGACACCAGGACCAAGGCAACTCCTTTAAAAGAAAATGTTAATTGGGGGCTTGCTTACAGCTTCAGAATGTTAGTCTGCTATCATCATGGCAGGGAGCATGGCGGCATGCAGGCAGTCATGGTACTGGAGCAGCAGCTAAGAGCTACATCCTGATCCAAAGACAGCAGGCAGAGAGAGAGAGAGAAATTCCGGGCCTGGCACAGGCTTTTGAAACCTCAAAGCCACTCTTGGTGGCGTATCTTTTCCAACAAGGCTACACCTCCTAATCCTTTCCAACAGTTCATCAACTGGGGACTGAGAATGCAAATATATGACCCTATAGGGACCAGTCTCATTCAATCTGCCACAATATACTAACAAAAATAAAAGGAAAGGAATTAGAAATACCTGGAATAAATTTTTAAAGATGTACAAAGAAAACAGAAAATGATTAACATACCTGGACACTAGAACATTATTAAAATACATCAGCCATAAGAATTTGGCAAGTGGGTAGAGTTTATTGACAGGACACTACTAAAAGAAGTATGGTGCTCAGCCAATTACTGAAGCAGTAAGCAGATATTCCACAGGGAAGGGAGAGCATGTAAGAAACGAAACAGTGCCTGGGAGAGAGAAGTTGTTCATGCTACTGGAATAGTCAGTCGTTAGATGTTTATGAGTTTCCAGTCAATCAAGATGGTTAAATGTCACAGAAAAGAGGCCGAACTGGGAACATGAAAAGCTATAAGCTCTTCCTTAGAGCAGTGGTTCTCAACGTTCCTAACGCTGTGAAACTCTAACGCAGTTCCTCATGTTGTGGGTGACCCCCAACCATAGAATTATTCCATTGCTATTTCATAACTGTAAGTTGTGCTATTGTTGGGAATCCTAATGTAAATATCTAATGGGCAGGATATCCTATATCTGACCCTTGTTAAAGGGTCATTCAAACCCCAAAGGGGTGGCAGCCTACAGAACCACTGCCTTAGAAGATGAGTCAAGGAAACAAAAGATTGAGAAAGGCATGGAAGTGTTGGGGGAATGATGGAAGGAGTGAGGGAACAGGAACCTCACACTAAGACCAACAGAGACAACTAACCCAGACCCATGGGAACTTACAGAGACTGAGACATCAGCTAAGGAGCACACACTGGTCTGGACCTAGGTCCCCTGTACACATGTGACCGATGGGTGGCTTGGTCTTCACATGGGGTGCCTGACAAGTGGTGGCAGGGGTTGTCTCTAACATGGACTCTATTTCCTGCTTTTGCATCACTTCCTCCCGGGAGCACTGCTACTGCTGAGGATAGGCTCAGTCCTGATGTGACTTGATGTGCTGGGGAGGGTTGATATGGGGAAGGGGGCTTCCCTTGTCCTTGGGGGAATGGGAGAGAGGGAGGCAAAAATAGGGGGGAGGGGAGCTAAACGGAGAGGAGGGAGGGGACACCCTTTGGATGTAAAGTAAATAAACTGGAATTTTAAAAAGGGTCATTAAATTAACGATTGCATAAATTAGCTTAAAGGAGTGGAACCTACTAGAAGATAGCACAGGCTGGCAGTGACTATGGCAAAGCGGTTCTCTCAGCTTTCTACCTGTCACCTTTGTGACTCTTGATGAAACTTCTGAAACCCCCACACTGAAGTTTCCCTTCTAAAGTCTGCCATAACATAATACAAAACTTACTATGTTACTATAAAAAGTCAGATGACTACGTATTCAAAGTTCCTAAGGGAGCAGACCCACTATAATTACTCAATAAAATGTAGCTTATTAGAAGTATATCTGTACATATCATATATTCACATACATATAATTTCAGAGTAACTCTCTTATTTATTAACTACCTTCAAAACGATAAAGTTATGGATTTTTTTCCAAACCATGCTCACACTACTTTGTAAGATATAAGCCAAAGGGGAGCCATGAAATAATTATTTCCTGAAGAACATACAAAGGATAATGAATAGTAGGCTATTGAGGAAAAAGCTAGTGAGAAGAATGAAGTTCTCTCAGCTTTACACGAGGTCCCTCAGAACATAAAGAAATGTACTGAGCCAATGTCCACAATATGTTACTCAGAAATACATTAAAATATATTCTGAAGGTAAGCACAAGAGCAAAATGATGACATAATCCTGCTATATCTTCTTGTGTAAGTATGGAATCACACAGGAAATATGAGAGGAATTGGGAAAGCCAGCAGTAGGAAGTAGGAAGAAGACCTTTCAGAGAAAAGAGATTTGGATCTTCTAAAACTAAAGGTTAATATAAAGACAGAGACAAAGAGGTTTGCCTATACAATCCAGGTTGTGACTAAGAAAGGTTGTGCTTCCTCCTGCTTAGGAGTTAGACCTCCACACAGGGCGAGCTGCTTGCTTCTGAGGTAGTGTGACTAAACCGCACGGTGCTGTGGATACATCAAGGTTCAAACCACGATCAGCTCCTTGGAATGTGGGAAGCCAAGCCTCAAGTGAAAACAGTAAACTTTCAGACTAGGGAGGAATGGTACAGATATGAGAGAGGCCACCTCCGCTGTGATGCTTATAGTTACAGCCTCACATCTTAGTGTCTAAGTCTTCAGTTTCAACAACATGAATGAAAATCAGGATATATAGATCGTGGCAACCCGGCTATGAGGACAGCTGGTGAAACTTATAGCTGCTGGATTAAAACCAGTGAATGCCGCTGCGCTGTGGTTCACCCATCTTACAACGACGCATACCAGCAAGAGGGTAATGAGCGACTTACTGTAGCAGGTTTTAAGCAAAATCACAGACAAAAACCCAAGGGTGTCTTACTGCAGATTCTATTAGCCAAGGGTGTGAACTAGAATGTTATGGACATAGGCTGCAAAGATGGGACACGTCAGCAACCTAATCATTCTGCATGAGCTGCACAGACTGTGGCCTCACGGCTTCTGTATATGCCATTAGTCCCATGAGAAAGCTGACAGGTTCTTATAATGGTTGAGGAAGGAAAGAAAATAATTTAAACATACTTGATTTGAATCCTCTATTGTTTTGTTAATAGGATTTTAAAAAAAATCTATAGAAAGCAGGTGTCCATATTCATTCTATGTCTCTGGGTTTATCTATGCACAAATTAGAGAGCTCTTATTATTTGTTTTTATATTATCCAAACAATGTAAACTTTCTGAAACTCTTCATAGTAACGGTGGCAGCTTCTTTGAGAGGCAGAGCAGCATAATAAATGGTACCCCAGATTTGAACACTAAGGGTTATGAGTAAGATGCTGGCTATGCCTCCTAATAGAATATCGTTAAACTGACTTCATCCCCGCATCTACAAAATGAAAGAAATGACAAGGTCACTGTGTTAAAAATGTTTATTAGATGTTACTCATGTTTGTTATTAGTGTTCACCACTTCTTCAATGCTTAGAAAAGTGAGTAAAGAAATAGAGCATAAACACACACTGTAGCCACTCTTCTTCATAATGTGTGCATGTCTAATAGGATACCCTTTTTAATAGGTAAAGTCATTAAATGTCCCCTGCATATCAAGGATGCAGATGGAATGTTGCATACCATCTCATAGCTCCATACTGAACTGGAAACAAGTGCCTTATCCAAATTCAGTACTTCATAACACACTCGTCTTGGACTCCCTGCAAATAATTTTTAATAATTTTAAATGCATGCCATACTAAATACAGTTAAATAAAAATATTCATCTTGTATTTGAGTACTTTTCAAATATATCTAGCTGAAGCTAATGAAGCTCAGGTGTCATTGAGTTCAATGAGACCATTACTGTTTTGTAAGTTTGTCAGTGTTGATTCAAAAACTACAACTAGTATCTCTTGCTGTTTTTAAACTTTGACATTGAGAAACAAAAATGTACTCGAAAGGTTGGAAACCATGGGTCTCGGTCATGCTACATCTCTAACGTGTAATGTTTGCCTCCACAAGCTCAATGGCAGAAGCAAAGGACACTGCAGTCAAGAATATACAAAAGGTAGAGGTGCTCTGCTAAGCCTTTGCTTCTAAAGGGCTCTGGGCATCATGTGCCTAAGTCTGTCTACATTTGTGGATCTGTTTAGGCACAAAGGTTAAGCTTTGACCAGAAGCAACCATTATGGACAAATATTGTCTTCTTAGTTAATGTGAAGAATTTGAAATTGAATAGGTTACCTTGGCAGGAACCTCGAAATATTTCAAAATACCATTGTTATCTTTCTCAACACTTACCTTCATTAAGAGTCACTTTGGGTAGGTGCTGCAGTCCCAACCACTTCATCCGCTGATCCTACACCATCATCCCAAAGCTCACAGCAAGGCTCATGCAGCAAAGCCTTATGGCTGCATTCTGAGGAGGTACTTGGAACAGAAGAGTAAATAAGAGAAACAGAAAAGAGCCATTGTGTAAATTTCATAACAAAAGAAAGGCCACGGGAGCTAGAGCTAGTGGTTCACTGCTGAAGTTCCAGCACTTGGGAGGCTAACACAGGAGGATGTCACACGCACACACACACACAAGATGATGATGATGATGATGATGATGATGATGATGATGATGATGATGATGAATCAAATTCAAAGGAAAAAAGATTTTCTATTATATTTTGGTTTTCTAGTTTTCTGAAACTTTCTGACTAAAGAACACGCCCATCAGCAGGAGATACACTGTGGTATATGTCCTCTTTCATGGGTGAGTGTAATAATAGCAAATGCAGCAGCCTGTGGCCTCCTGACCAGTGAGGCAGCTAAGGCACAGGCCAAACATATGCAATGGGTTCATGAAGTCCAATTTCATTTTTCTCCATCTGAAAATATAAGAGGCCATTTCCAAATTGCCCTTGCTATTGGGTCAGAGCTGGATGGTTAGTTTGTCACGCAGGGTTGGGGACAGAATTGATACATGTAACACAGTCACAGAAGTTGGAAGTAGATATATGGCCTCTACCTACTTTTTTATAAAACAATTTAATACTTGCTGTATTCACATAACAACCATTCCTGTATTAAGATACTCTTATTTCATGTCCTAATTTGTCACCCAGCTAAGGGATAGTATTTTCTAAACAAACCACTTTCCTGAATGAGCTAAAATGTATTTTTAGACATATTTGGACTTCAGATTTCGATAAAATGAATTTGAGTACCAGGCTCCTATCTTATGATTAAGATCTTTGAAAAGTTAAATTAGACCTCCAAGTCCCAATCTGCTGTCTACATAATACACAGAATATCTATTACCAGGCTGGATAATTATGCAAATTAACGTAGGGAACTAAATAAGTATGTTAATATGTTTATGTGTCCACATGAATACATAAAACTACACTCCACTAGGTACATAAAGTAGCTGCATTAATGATAGTTTCTTTTATATTGTATTATTCCTAATAAATATAATTTGCATAGTAATTAATAAAGTGATGAGCACAGTTGCATTTCAAAAAGAAAATGGGATATGGAAAAGCTCTAATTCAGCACCTCAGTTTTCAGATAAGCAAATGAAAGTAGAGAAGCCAATGATTCTGCCTGCGGTGTACTTCTGTTCTACCATTGTATCCTTGACATGAGATACCAGCGTAGCATAAGCCTGGCATGGTGGTGAATGCTAAGCAAGGAGGACCCTGGGTAAGATGATCAATCCTCATTCAGAAAAGCAAACAGGATGGACATTGGAAGAGGGAGAAAACAGGATAGGAGCCTCCCACAGAGGACCTCTGAAAGACTACCCAGCAGCGTATCAAAGCAGATGCTGAGACTCATAGCCAAACTTTGGGCAGAATGAGGGAATCTTATGAAAGAAGGGGAGATGAAAGAGCTGGAGAAGACAGGAGCTCCACAAGGAGAGCAACAGAACCAAAATATCTGGGCACAGGGGTCTTTTCTGAGACTGATACACCAACCAAGGACCATTCATTGTTATAACCTACAACCCCTGCTAAGATATAGCTCATGGCAGCTTGGTTCCCTAGTAAGGAGAACAGGTACTGTCTCTGACATGAACTCAATGGCAAGAACTCAAGAAAGTAAACACAAACCAAAAATAAATAAATAACCCAATTAGAAATGGGACACAGAGCTAAACAGAAAATTCTCAAAAGAGGAATATCAAATGACCAAAAAGCAATTAAAAAATGTTCAATGTCCTTAGTCATCATGGGAATGCAAATCAAAACACAACTCTGAGAATCCATCTATACCAGTCAGAATGGCTAAGATCAAAAACTCAAGTGACAACACATGCTGGAGAAAATATGGAGAAAGGGGAACATTCCTCCATTTCTGGCGGGAATGAAAACATGTACAATCACTTTGGAAGTCAATCTGGCACTTTCTCAGAAAACTGGGAATAGTTCTACCTCAAAATCCAGCTATGTCACTCCTGGTCACACACCCAAAAAAATGTTCTACCACACAATATGGACATATGCTGAACTATGTTCATAGTAGCTTTGTTTATAATAGCTAGAATCTGGAAACAACCCAGATGTCCCTCAACCAAAGCATGGATAAACTGTGGTACATGTACACAATGGAATACTACTCAGCAATTGAAAACAAGGAAATTGTGAAATTTGCAGGCAAATGGTGGGATCTAGAAAAGATCATTCTGAGAAAGACAAAAATGGTTTATACTCGCTTATACAGACCTACAAGATGTGATAAACATAATGAAATCTATACACCTAAAGGAGATAAACAAGAAAGCTGACATGGGGTAAGATGATCAATCCTCACTTAGAAAGAGAAATGGGATGTGCATTGGACGTATGACAGGAGTCTACTGCAGAAGGCATCTGAAAGACTCTACCTAGCAGTGTTTCAAAGCAGATACTAAGACTCCTAACCAAACCTTCGGCAGAGTGCAGAAAATCATATGAAAGAAGGGGAGTCAGTATGACATGGAAAGGATAGGAGCTCCACAAGGACCAAATATATCTGGGCACAGGGGTCTTTTCTGAGACCAACACTCCACCAAGGACCATGTATGGATATAACCTAGAACCTCTTCTCGGATGTAGCCCGTGATAGCTCAGTAACCAATTGGTTTCCCATAGTAAGGGGAAAAGGGACTATTTCTGATAGGAACTCAATGGCAGGCTCTTTGATCTCCCCACCCCCCAAGAGAGGAGTAGTCCTGCTAGGCCACAGAGGAGGACTTTGCAGCCAGTCCTGAAGATACCTGATAAAACAGGGTCAGATGAAAGGGGAGGAGGTCCTCCACAATCAGTGGACTTGGAAAAGGGCAAGGAGGAGATGAGGGAGGGAGGGTGAGATTGGGAGGGAATAGGGAGTGGGATACAGCTGGGATACAGAGTTAATAAAATGTAACTAATAATAAAAAATTAAATTAAATTAAAAATAAAAAGACCTATATCAATATTTAAATATTAAAAAAAAGAAATTTGCAGGCAAATGGACAGAACAAGAAAATATCCTGAGAGAGGTAACACAGACCAAGAAAGACGTACATAATAAGTGCTCACTTATAAGCAGATTTTAGCCATATGGTACTGGATAAATGTACTACAATGCACAAATGCTAAGTAAATTATAAGGAGGAACCAAGGAAGGATGTTTAAATCTACAACAGAAGGCGAAATAGAATAAACAGAGGTAAAGGTTGAAGAGAAGGAACAAGGTAGGAGAGGGAGAGCAGAAGAGGACATCCTCTGATTAGACAAGACTCTTAGTGGAGGGAGCAGAACACCAACACACACACATACACACACACACACACACACACAAACACAAAAAAAAGAACATTTGATCCAAAAGCTATCCTGCCTAAAAGACCTGCATGGACGAAGATAGAACAGATAGAGTAGACATTGAGGGAATGTCCTAACCCAAGACCCTCCCCATGAAAAAGAGTCAACCCTTAACACTAGTAAAGTTGCTCTGCCATGCTTACAGACAGGAGCCTATCACAGTTGTCCCTGAAAGGTTCTACCCAGCAATGGATGGAAACAGATGCTGAGACTCACAGCCAAATATTGGGAGAAGCATAGGGAAAAGTGGGAAAGTGGGTGGAAGGACAAAAGGACCTAACAGTAGCAAGAAGCTCCACAAGAAGACCAACAGAGTGAACTAACCAGGTCACAGAGGGGACTTTGGAGTCTGAAGCACCAACCAAGGACCACGCATGGACTGGACCTATGTGCTCTCTATATATGTAGCTGATAGGCAGCTCAGGCTTCATGTGTGTTCACTAGTAAAGGGAGTGGGGGCTGTTTCTGACATGGACTCTGTTGCCTGCTTTTTGATAACTTCTCCCTGATGGGACTGCCTTACCAGGCCACAGGGGAAGAGGATGAACTCAGTCCTCCTGCAACTTGATAAGCAGAGGATAGAGGAGGAGGTAGGAAAGAGAGGGTGGCCTGGGAAGAGAGGAAGGAGGGGACTATGACTGGGATGTAAAGTAAATAAATAAATAGATTTTCCAAAAAAGAAAAAGAAATAAAGAGTTGCTCCTCTATAGGCTGTGTTTTAAAATAGTTCGTCAGGGCTAGAGAGATAGCTTGGAGGTTAAAAGCACTTACTGTTCTTGGGGAATACCCAGGTTCAGTTTCCAGAATCTACAAAACTACCTGTGGCTCCAGTTCTGATTTCATGCTCTCTCCGGCTTCTAAGGGCCCTGTATATACATGGTAGAAATAAAAAGAAGCAGGCATGAGTGCATACACAAAACTAAGTAAAGAAAATGTAAAATGAAATACCTCATCAGCCTTGCCTTACTAAAGTTAGAGGCACAGAGGTTCGGGCAATAATCTGTTAAAGTGACAGGGAAGTAGTGTCCTTTTCTTCATGTAAATACAGCTGACTACACAACTGTGTCTTCACTACAGAATCAGTGTAGGTAATGTAGCGTACGGCATAGGTGCTCATCAACATGAACTTTGGTCTGAATCTGGTTCTGCTCTAGGGCCATATGCAGCGTTAGTACTGTCTAGTTCTAGAACCCTAACTCTCAGTCTCCTACTCTGTGCAATCAGGAGGAGAGTTTTTGCTGAGCACTAAACAAATTAATGTATATGAAGCCACTAAACACAGTGTCTGATGGACAAAAAGCACTCACTAATGACAATTGCAATGAAGAGCAGAATACTCATTCTTCTCAGACATACAATGGACATTCCTGAGTACAAATACTCAACACACGTGTGTACTATGAATAGGAACATGCTACATCTGCTAAATCATTTTTGTGGCACATCTGTAAAATATTGTTATAATTGGATTACTACATAGAATTCCACTTTTAGAAAACATGAATGTGATCTGATATTACATAATATAGGTTTGAATATTAAAATTACATAAACTGAATTTTTAAAAATTTTAAACAGACTTAAACCAACTCACTAAAGAACAAATGTTTGACTGTAAAAGGTGTTGTCAAATTTCACTTTATCAATTACCTTCATTATAACATCAATTTTGCATGACATGGCTGTTCTTGATATGGGACACAGAGATAGAAGTATGGATTCAGAGATAAACCTCAGGCACAATCCTTCTCTATACAGCAAGAGATTACCTTGCATTTTGCTCATTTGCATTTTTCTTGTGAACCCCAAGTGAATAACATTGAGCTGTCTGTTCTTTGGGGCAATAGAATAGCATTCATTTTTTTAAGAATACATTAATAAATTAAAGACTGAAGTAATCAGCCTTGAACTGTTTTACTTGCCCTCCAGAAAATTATCTTCTTTGCTTGTGCCTCCAGGTTCCTTTGAATTGTCAGCACCGTTCAAAACATTTCTCATGATTTCACCAGGGATGTCATTTATTATCATATCTATCGCTGCTTCTCACACTGCCCTCTCCTGCCTGAACAAAATGAACCAATTGACTGTGTAACTAAGCATCAGAGTCAGGAATCGCTTGCAGCCAGTAATGGTGGAAGTTCCAAGTTATGTCAGCGCCTCCTGAGCTGTTCTTTCCCCTGAGCTACTTTCAGGGTGTTGGAAAGCTGTATCAGATCGTGCTTACATTGATATTCTTCCTGAACACCAATAACTATAATAAGATCTTAAAACAGTCTCAGTTTCCCAGAATTGGACTCTTGCACCTTTCTGCCAACAATTAGCTAGAATCCTGCTTCCAACCCAGATGGACTATCACGCTCCAGAAACCACCCAGTTCCCACCCACCTGTTTCTGAGTAGCATTGCTGCTGGGGGCTCCAGCTGCTGGGCCCAAGCCACCTGACTCAGCCTCAGAGAACTGATGCAAGCCCAGATGGAGGACAGTTATTTCAGCAACTTGGACCCTTACTGCTTACATTCCTTGCAGGACAGCTTACTGCCACATTCCTTGCAGGACAACTTTCTGGCTAAGCCAGTTTCCCTCATCTTGGCATTATCTATTCCTAACTCATTTTTGTCTTCCTGCAAGCCAAAAAAAAAAGGAAAAAAATTGCGGACTTCTTGTGCGATACAAACTGTCCTAGTAAATACATTAGAATAAATCACTCATACTTTTGGCAACCTAGCCTTGTGCTCCCACCTTCTGGCATCACTGAATGATGCAGTATCAATGAGGAGAACCTTCAGGTTACCAACCAGTTACTTAGATATTCTGGGGACATTTCCAAGTCTATAATGTTCTGCCAACAAAATAGCGTGGTTGTTCTCTATACTGGTGATATGGACTTGAAACAAACAAATAAAAATACCACATTGTTTATGTTGTTTTGTAGTCCTCTGTGGACCAGAAAGAAGAGAGGTTGTTTCTTTATCTAGGGGTAGAGGGCTTAGTCCCTGCCACTCCTAGAGAGGTGCCTTCCTGGTTTGGCCCACTATTCCTATTTTTTCTACTCTGGGGTTTGCTTGGTTTCTCCTGTTTCATTCCCTCCCTGAGCAACAATATATACTGTATACTTTGACAGTGTAGCAAAGTATCCCTGGGAGTGTCTGTAGGACTCTGTCCTGGAATCAGCTCACAAGGACTGTTGAGTGAATAAGTAGTCACAGTGACACATTAAGGAACACTTGGCTCCTCAATCACTGGTGAAGCTTCACAGGTTTCTGTAGATCTAAGCATAAAATGAAAGTATCTATGGGAGGAGGGAGGGTAAAGGGAAGACAAGAGAGGCAAAGTGGGCAAAAGAAAAACAGAGAAAAGAGGTAAAAAGGGAGATGGGATGTTTTGGGCAAATGACAGGAACAGTTGGTAGGGAGGAAAAGATTTCAGCTATGATCAAGCACAGGGAAGCCACTTCCAAATCCAAAACTGTCTGCTGATTGCACTGAAAACCCGCAACTATTTTTTAATCTTATTTTCATGATCATAGGCTTCTCAGGCTGGCATAATTACCTTTTGAGGTTTCATCAGCATTTGGCCAAATTACTCCATCTCTACTTCAAAAATGCTCTGCCTCCAGAAAGTAATCTGAAGTCTCTTACTTTTTAACTCACAGCAGCTACTGAGCTGTTGGCAACTTTGTCTCCAAAGAACGGGATAATTAACCTGAGTCTGTTGCATTCCCATTGCTGGATGTCTTACCGCTGAGTTTTAAGTCAACCTTCCTTTAATTATGAGCTAACCGTTGAGAGGATTATTTATTCATGGTTCTAGCCTTTTGCCAATCCTACCCCCCAAGGTTACTTTTTCAGTAATAGCTGTCGGTCACTCTCACCCAATCAAAAACCCTGTAGCCCGCAGTAGCATGGCGAATAGTCTACAAGAAAGCTGATCCTGAGGCATTAGGTGGCAAAGTGGATATGTTGAGTCCTTCTTAGTCGCAATCTGCCTTTTAATTTCACGATCATACTAACACACAACTGCAGCAAGTGTGGAGAAGCAGAGAGTAAGCAGCAGTCTGCTTGCTTGGTCTGAGGTACTATGGGGAAGGGAACCACTATGACTTGGAAGAATAGGTGGCACCCACCTGCGTCAACCCAGCAAGAGAAATCAGGCCATGGCAAGCTAAAAAGCCAATAAATTATTACCAGATTGCCTTGGGAAATCGTATGACTCTAACCAAGCAAGTAAAAGACCTGTTTGACCAGAACTTCAAGCCTCTGAAGAAAGAAACAGAAGATATCAGGAGATGGAAAGATGTCCAGTGCATGTGGATTGGCAGGATTAACATATTAGGAATTTTACCAAAGGCAATTGTTGTTGGTTGTTAAAATTTAATATTGATTTATCTTTTAATTAAACAGTGGTTATTCCTAAACCAACTGTATACCCAAGTCACCACATAAGAGACCAGGATTTATTTAATTAACCTAGAGCACAATGCTGGGCCATAGTTACTCCATCCTAAACCTCCAAGCCTGAATAGCTTCCTCCCAGTCAGATTTCCCACATTATACTTGCTTTTAGTCATATCTTAGGTCCAGTTCATCTCTCCTCCTAGTTCCAAGTCCTCTCCTGCTGATCCCTGCTCTTTGCCTTCTCCCCCTCATTTCCTTCTCCCCTCCAGACCAGGATGTCCCATCTTATTCTTTCCATTGCTCAGCATTTTGGATGGTTGTTTTATCGACAATACAGAGAACAAATGGTAGCATGCTTACACAAACTTGAGACAGGTGATGCAGCATCACAATGCAATATCCAGATTGAAACCAGATAGTGAAGTAGAAGGATCAACATTTGAATGAGCAAGGGTAAATTGTACACATTCCACAAGAACACTATACCAACAGGCAATCTACAGATTCAATGCAATCCCCATCAAAATGCCAACACAGTTCTTTACAGACTTTGAAAGAACAATTCTAAAATTCTTATGGAAAAACAAAACAAACAAACAAACAAACCAAAACAGAACAGCTAAAACAATCCTATATAATAGAAGAACTTCTGGAGGTATTGTCATCCCTTACTTCAAGCTGTACTACAGAGCAATAGTAAGAAAAATTGCATGGTACTGGCATAAAAACAGACTGGTTGATCAATGGAATCTAATTGAAGAACCATAAATAAACCCACATACCTCTAGTCACTTGATTTTTGACAAAGGAGACAAAACCATGCAATGGAAAAAAATAGCATATTCAACAAATGGTGCTGGTCTAACTAGATGTCTATATATAGAAAAAGGCAAATAGATCCATATTTATCACCTGCATAAAACTCAAATCCAAATGGATCAAAGACCACATATAATTCCAGATATGCTAAATCTATTAGAAGAGAAAGTGGGGAAGAGCCTTGAACCCATTGGCACAAGAAACAACTTCCTGAACAGAACACAACAGCCCGGGCTCTAAAATCAACAATTAATAAATGTGATCTCTGAAAACTGAAATGCTTCTGTAAGGCAAAGGACACAATCTACAAATTAGGAAAAGATCTTCACCAATCCTACATCCGACAAAGGGCTAATATCCAAAATATATAATGAACTCAAGAGATCAAACACCAATAAACAAAATAACCCCATTTAAAAATGGGGCACAGAGTTAAACAGAGAATTCTCAACAGAGGAATCACGAATGGCTGAGAAGAATGTAAACAAATTCTCAACTTCCTTAGTCATCAGGGAAATGCAAATCAAAACAGTTCTGAGATTCCATCTTACACGAGTCAGAATGGCTAAGATCAGAATCTCAAGCAGCAGAACATGCTGGCAAGGATGTGAAGAAAGGGGAAACACTCCTCCATAGCTGGTGGGAACGTAAAATTGTACAGCCACTTTGGAAATCAGTTTGGCACTTTCTTAGCTTTCTTAGAAAGTTGGAAATAACTTTACCTCAAGACCCAACTATACCTCTACTGAGTATATACCCAAAATATGCTCTGCCATACAAGGACACTTGCTCTTTATTTGTAATAGACAGAATCTGGAAACAACCTAGATGTCCCTCAACGAAAGAATGGATAAAGAAACTATGGCACATTTACTCAATTGAATACTACTTAGCTATTAAAAACAAAGAAATCATGAAATTTGCAGGCAAATGAATGCAACAAGTAAAGATCATCCTGAGTGAGGTAACCCAGACCCAGAAAGGCATACATGGTATGTAGTCACTTATAAGTGGATTTTAGCCCTATAGTACAAGATAAGCATACTATGAGGCACACACCCAAAGAAAGTAAGTAATAAGGAGCACCCAAGTGAGGATACATAAGTCTCACTTTGAAGGTGAGATAGAACAGACAGAGGTTGAAGAGAAGGAATAAAGTAGGAGAAAGGGCACAAAGAGTTAAAAGAGTAGAGATCAGAGCTGAGGAGAACAAGGGCAATTGGACAGAAGGCCTGTAGAAAAAAGAGAAACTGAGGGTGGGGACATCTCTGTGGTAAGTTGGAGACCAAGTCAAGGTAGGTTCTTGGCAGGATGTGAGGGGGATCCAATCAGAGACTCATAGAGAACATAGAGACTGAAGAGGGCATCCTCTCACTAGACTTGTCTTCTATTAAAGGGCAGGGAACAGCAACCCACTCACAAAAACCTCCATCTAAAAGTTACTCTTCCTAGGAGATAGACAGGGATAAAGGCAGAACAGACAGAGCAGAGATTGAGGGAATACCCAACCGATGCCTGGCCAACCAAAGACCCACCCTATTGGAGAGTGCCAACCCCTGGCACTATGAAGGATACTCTGCTCAGCTTGTAGACAGGAGCCTGTCAGAGTTGTTCTCTAAGAAAGCTCTCCTTAGCATTGCCTCAAAACAGATGCTGATACGCACAGCCAAACATTGGGAGAAGTATAGGGAGTCTTGGGCAATAATGGTAGGAAAGAGAAAAGGACCTGGAGGTGACAGGAGCTCTACAAGAAGACCAACAGGGCCAACTAGCCAGGGCCCAATGGGATTTATTGACACTGAAGCATCAAGTAAGGACCATGTATGAACTGGACCTACGCCCCCTACTAAGATGTAAGAGGTGGACCGCTTAGGCTTCAGGTCCTCTAGTAAGAGAAGTGGGGACTGCACTGGCCACTGACACACTTGCTAGCTTTTAGATCACTTTCCCCTGGTGGGACCGCCTTGACAGGTCACAGGGGAAGAAGATGTGTTCAGTCCATGAAACTTGATGAGCTGCAGATGGGAAAGGGAATGCCCCTTTCCTGAGGAAAAGGAGAAGGGGAGGGAGAGAGGGTGGGATTTAGAGGGGAGGAGGGAAGGGGATACAAGGATATAAAATTAAATAAATAAATAAGTGGAAAAAGAAATCATATGACAGTTAATTTACAACAAGAGTTTACAACACTTTTGATTGAAAGGACCATCTCTTATGCTGGCCAGAATAGCTTCTGCCTAGAAAGTGGGTAGCTTCTAAAGAATTGTTTATTGAAACACAACTATCTGACCATTCACTCAGACATGGCAAATAGCATGATTAAAAAATAGTACCTACTCATAAAATGACCATGTGCTTCACTCTAGCACCTGCAATTTTTTGTCTTTTAGGCTTTGGGTAGCATTTTTTAATTAATTACCATTTATTCACTTTGTATCTCCCCTGTAGCTCCCTCCCTCCTCCTCTCCCAATCCCACCCTCTTTCCCCCTTCTCCACCAATGCCCCTCCCCTAGTCCACTAACAGGGGAGGTCCTCCTCCCTTTCCATCTGATCCTAGTTTATCAGGTTTCATCAGGAGTGGCTGTATTGTCTTCCTCAGTGGCCTGATAAGGCTCCAACCCCCTGAGGAGGAGTTGATCAAAGAGCAGGCCAATCGGTTCATGTCACAGATAGTTCATGCTATGATTTCTGTTGCAAATAAATATTCTACTCTGCCATTGTTGAGTAAAGTAGCAGCCATGAGAAGGTAAAGTAAAATTACAGTCATGGCTGTTCCTCAATAAAACTTTATATACAAAGCAAGCAGGAGAACTGTCTATATAATGATAATGAGATGCATCCCAACTGTCAAAGGTACATATTACCAACGTCAGAAGGAATCTGAGAAGGTAAATTACTTACTAGAAATAATAGATGTAAATCATGGCAAAGAATTTCTTAAGCCAAGGTTTATTATTTTGAGTCTCATTTTAGTAGATGCAAGTTAAATAGACAAGAGTTCATTTAATTCAGATACCAGCAAATCTCACGAACTCTCTTTAATTCAGATAAGGTATTTTCTTGTAATCTGCCATATACTCCTATCAATTACAACGGTTACACCCTGGGAGTATAAGATAAGTAGTGACTCAACCCTCCTCTAAACTGGATGGTTCATGCTCAGGGCAGGATTTGGAAACCTCCTTTCAGCTACTTGAGCGCAAGGAAGAGGCTTCAGCTGGGTGAGGTTTTGTTAATGTTCTCACTGTTCGGCCTGACAGTTAAAACACTTCCACTTCCTCCTGTTTCCACAGTCCTTTCCCAGCCTCTTCAAAGTTATCTCTCAGCTAGAGCTGCTTCAAGTTTACCCCTGACCTGACACAAAGGACCTAGATGGTGCCGGTGGTGCTGGTGGCAGCTAGGAAAATGTTCAGTTGTTCAGATGGCTGGCCCGTTTTCCGCAGCTCTGTGAAATGGCCTCTAGATCTCTGTTGTCTCCTGTATACGATCCTGAGGCTGTTCTGCTTTCCAGATAATTGACTGCTCATGGGTAATGAGCTCCACCGGGTGTTGGGAATGACTCTGTGGTGTGCTGTCGGAACCCAGAGTGCAATCATTGTCAGCTAGTCTCAAAGTCCTCATCCGTGGTGGCCAATTGATCTTCACACAAGGCTTCTGCCAGCCATCAGTAAGTCAGCATCTCTTCCTCACCCCCCCTGTGGTACTTCGAGGAGCGGTGACATACCAAAATGCTTTGCAGAACATCTTAAGACAAAAACAGGCATAATTTTCGTTACTGTTAGATGGGACTGTGACTTACACTTCCCGCTATGGCTGAATGACTTCTATTCTGTAGATCCAGGAAGACACAGGCAGCCTGGAAGGGTAAAACATCCCTCCTACTCATCTTATATACTCAACGTTCAAATTCAGGAAACTAATGACAGCTGTTATTCCTATCTACTTACCCTCTACTCTGGTCTCTCCTCCACTATTTTCCCAACTATTCAAACTATAATCTAGCCCCTATCTATCTATCTATCTATCTATCTATCTATCTATCATCTATCTATCTATCTCTATCATCTTTCTGTATCTATCTCTATCTCTTCCTTCCTCCCTCCCTCTATCCATCCCTTTTGGCCTTTTCCTCTCATTCTCTCCCTTCCCCTTCCTCTCCCTCCATCTCCATCTTTATCTCTATACAATGAAGACCATATGAAAACAGAGCTCTGCAATCAGGCTTTATATATCTCATTTATTTTATATCACAAGGAGAAATGACAACCTAGAAGATCCTGTGTTTTTTGATAGAGCCTGGCAATCACATGCCTTCTACAAACTTCTGTTTGTAGTGTAACAATATCAATTTTCTTTCCCTTTGACTTCCCTTCTGGAATATTTAAGATCTTCCTAAGGTAGATTGATGCTTACATCCTGCTAATATATTTAATTGACTAATTAAAGAGAGAGCTGTATGGCTCAGATATCAGCCCTTTCACAATCCATGAATTTCTTTGATAGGAATCATCAATATATTAGTCAGTTTCTGTCACTGTAAAAAAAATCTGAGCAAACAACTTAAAGAGATGAAATATTTATTTATTTTTTGCTCACAGTTCTAGAAGTTTCACTCCATGGCCTCTTGGCTCCTTTGTTTATGTACAAAGGATAAGGCAGGATAAGGCAGAACCTCAATATCATGATACACGACATATAGTAGAAGAGAGAAGAATATCTCCTGATGACCAGGAAGCAGGAATAGAGGAAATGGCTAAAAATAAAAGGCCCTTCCAGACCATGCTCTCAAGGAACCTCTTCCTCCAACTAGATTCTCCTTTTTAATCTCTACCCTTTCCAAATAATACCATCAAATACTGACATCATACAATGAATCCTTCAACGGATAAAAAAAACCACTGATTAGTCAGAGCCTTCATGATCTAATCACTTTCACCCTTTTGCTCAGCACTGCACTGAGGTCCAAGCCTCCAATGCCTAAACTATTAAGGGGCATTTGAAATCCAAACCAAAAGAAAGAACTACAAATATGCACATCTTCGATAGAATATATTTGAGTTTAGTCCTCTCTTCATGCACTCGCACAAGTAGATGAGAGAAAGAAAGATGGGTTTTTTCAAGGACTTCTCATCTCTGAAAGACAAGAGATTAAACTTTTCAGACTTCCTAGAGTGGAGAGTGTCAGCATGATGCAGGTCTGTTCTGCAGTCCCAACACTCAGGAGATGAAAGCAATAAGACCACAAGTTGGAAGCCAGCTTGACCTGTAGAGAAAGACCTATCTCAAAGAAAATTAAATAAAACAAAATGAAAGGAAATTCACAATAATTTTATACTACTTATGGCATCACATTAGTCATCTTATGTTATATAGCTCATCCTTTGGCTATTCTATAAAGTTTGTTATATGCTTTTAATTTTTAAAGCTTACGTTTGCTAATAGAGTAATTTTTAATTGTATGCTAATTAAATAATTAAATGAGTAAGTCAAATATAACCCTCACATACAGCTAAGGAGACATATACATACACACAGGCATACACTTGTTTTATGACATATCTAGACTAGTTTATAACATTGCCACAAAGTTCTGTATGAGAAGTCATGGCAAAATTATATTCAATTTTTTGAGTCATGTAGTAATGGTTTTGTCTTAATTATATTTAGAATTGCAATTTTTGTAGATCCCTTTCCTAACTCTTTGATTATACTCGTGATATTTGAATCTTTCCAGTATTCTGACACACTAGACAAACTCAGCCTGAAAGCATTTGGAATCTTTCTTCATAATTTGCCCAACTATGCTGACTAATCCCTGATTTCACTTTCCTTTACAACTCTTCTCCCGCTAGCTCTAGGCATGATTTTGTCTGACTACTTATAAATTACAAACTCTTGCTTCACATCATGTATACTGCAAGTCTATGTCTTTTGAAGCACCTTGAAAATACAATCATCTTATTTATAAGTTCTGGAAACAAAAGGCACTATTTATGCAGAAGCTTGACCACAAAACTTACTAGCTTATTTTAAATTGTTATATATTGCTGAAAAAAATACAGCTACAGAACCTTTTAATATAAACTAATACTATTCTTAAGACAGGCTAATGGGCCATGGCTCTCAGCAAAAATAGAAAGATTTTTATCAGTGACTGTTCCTTATTGAAAACCCAAAGTGAAAATTCAAAATCGGGGACTTTTGGAAGCAAATAGTTCCTCTTAGTGAGATACTGAAAACACCCACCCCCACCCATCATCCATGTTCTTCTTCTGGGTCTAGGTTTTATTGCAGTAGGAACCTTTTGCCCACCTCATAGACTAGTTTCTACTTTCTATAGTAGAGAATATTTCCACTTTGTTAAACTCCTCACACTAAACCAGCAACCTAGCATCTCAATTACTTGATGAAGAATGGGTAAGAGTCAGCTGTCTATTGTCTCACGAATATCTGAATTTATTCTTTACTAGGAAATTAAAGACAGACTCCATCTTTTCCAGCAGTAGGCTAACACCAGTGCCTGGCTTCATGTTGTATACAAGTGCTACTCACATACAAAAGAGCCTCTTAGAATTTTTGAGAGATAAATTTTATTCACACACATACACACAGACACACCTATTTATGAATATGCCATGTTTCCCTTTTAAGAAAAGGATAACATTTCCCACATTCTCTGTCATAAAACCTCTTCTACCTTTCCCTTGGTAATATGATTTTTATGAGCAGCTAGTAAGGTCTCTCTTCTTCTCACATTTATTTGTTGATTCAAACTCCCCAAGTTCCTGTTTCCTGCTTAACAAAATTGTTGGCCAGACGTGAGAAAAGCCCTTCCTCACAGTACAGACTGAGGATTAAATGCAGCAGCTTAAAAGAGTAGACTTCCTAAATAATACCTACAGGGTATTCCCAGGGTTCAGTAAATACCAGATGCCTTTTTTAAACTTTTCTTACTCGAGCTTCAGCAGTAACCATCTATCCTACAACTACTTTATTAAAAATGGGATTCTGCATTCATAAGAGACCTTTCTCCACCTCAGAAAGCCACCCCACTCACAGGACAATGCTAAACACAAACACCAGTTAGTTGCACATGTGATGGGAAATTGTAGTCAGTCTAATGAATAATGAAAGAATTCACATCTAACAAAAGACTTTAATTGGAAACTCTAGTGTCTCCATCTGCTCTGAAATTTTTTATTGAGTCCTGATTATTATTGCTGGAGACAGATAAGCTTTCAACTAATCTCAATGAAGTGAGGAGTGACCTTAATTGTTTCATTTAAACTCTTTCCAGATAAATAAGCATGCGTTTTAGGCATGTAACTCATAATAGATTTCTCCTTTTTTTTTTTTTTTTTTTTTTTTTTTTTTTTTTTTTTTTTTTTTTTTTTTTTTTTTTTTGCTTTTAGGTTATTGTTTTCTACAAATTTCAGGGCATTATTCTATTTTGAGTGCCATGATGTGTTCTTATAACTAAATTTTTCAAAGCACAATGTATTTACTAGGACTTTGTTTTGTGTGGGACAAACTAATGGGCACAGCCATACAATACGAAACACGAAACAAGACGTGGTGAGCACCTGTCTTTCCAAGTGCAGGGTCAAGCCGACCTGCAACCTAATGACCTGAAACTATTGTCTTAGCTTGGGGGAAGTATAGCTGTGAAAATATTGCTGTCTTCAGAAGAAACATCCCCTAGGGACAAATTTAAATACTGAGGAAAGAATAAATGAATCAGTATTCAGAATAAGCATCTAAACACAAAAATCTACCAATTGTAAATGCTACTAATATTTTTCAGAAAAAAAAATAGCCTTTTAAGGAAAAGCAGAAGTCACAATTAGAAAATGATTGGCAGGCGTTCAAAGTAGGTTGATTTGGGTTAAGGTGTCACACACACACACACACACACACACACTTTCAAACATATCTCATTCTACTGCTCAACCTTTCACATAAACAGTACATATACAGAGGGTGATTTCTAGGACCCACTAGTAATACCAGAAACACACTCTGGAAACTGAAGGGGGGGTGTTGGACAAATAAACCAGCACATGTCTTGGGTGCCTCTTTCTTTCCCTCTTGGCTTTTCTTCTCTCTCTGTCCTTCCACATTCTCACAAACACATTTGAAGATATGGATGGCCTTAAGACAAGGTTTCAAGGAAAAAAAAAAGAAGAAGATGTAAAAGAAAAACGTCTAACATCTTTAGGGAAGAAGAAAACTGTTTCATATCTTAAGGCAGCGTTCTTACAATTTTTTTCAGAACTACAATGATATCATTATGGACTTGATGCATAATCTCCTTTAGGGCAGAGGTAGGAACTTAAGAAACTGTATACACAGCAAGTAGCACAGTAAAGGAAACTCAATAAATGTTTAATGCTGGACAATAATATGTACATATTCTTATACGCATGTGCACACACAGAAACACACACAACTAAATGACAGTGAACTCCTTCACTAAAAGAATTTTCTTCTATGCTTGAAGAAATACTGAGGACACTAAAGTGAGATTCAAAGTAGACTAGAAGTTCTAATAAAATGGGAACAAAAAAATGGTAAGTTCTAATTAAGAACCAGGGACTATCTCTGACATGAACTCAGTGGCTGGCTCTTTGATCACCTTTCCCTGCGTGGGGAGAAGCCTTACCAGGCCACAGAGGAAGACAATGCAATCAGTCCTGATGAGACCTGATAGGCTAGGGTCAGAGGGAAGGGGAGGAGGACCTCCCTTATCAGTGGACTTGGAAAGGGGCATGGGAGGAGATGAGAGAGGGAGGGTGGGATTG
Organism: Meriones unguiculatus; assembly: GCF_030254825.1. NCBI lineage: Eukaryota > Metazoa > Chordata > Mammalia > Rodentia > Muridae > Meriones > Meriones unguiculatus. The sequence goes on along the minus strand of NC_083364.1, from coordinate 53,277,833 downwards.
AGGGCATGAAGAAGGGGGCTACAGCCAGGATACAAAGTGAATAAACTTTAATATATATAACAAAATAAAAAATTTTTTTAAAAGAAATAATGGTTTAAAAAAAGAAACTAATAGGACATTGAACATTTCTTTAAGTATTTCTCTGCCATTTGATCTTCCTCCATTGAGAATTCTCTGTTTAGCTCTGTACCCCATTTTTAATTGGATTTCTTGGTTTGTTGCTGTTTAATTTCTTAAGTTCTTTATATATTCTGGATATTAGCCCTCTGTCAGATATAGGGTTGGTGAAGATCCTTTCCCAATTTGTAAGCAGTCTTTTTTGTTCTGATGACAGTGCCCTTTGTTTTACAGACGCTTTTCAGTTTCATGGGGTCCCATTTATTGATTGTTGATCTTAGAACCTGAGTTGTTGGTGTTCTGTTCAGGAGGTTCAAGGCTCTTCCCCACTTTTTCTTCTGACAGGTTAAGTATGTCTGGTTTTATGTTGAAGTCTTTGATCTACTTGGATTTTGGTTTTGTGGAGGGTGACAAATATGGATCTATTTGCATTTTTCTACATGTAGACATCTAGTTAGACCAGCACCATTTTTTGAAAGATGCTATCTTTTTTCCATTGTATTGTTTTAGCTTCTTTGTCAAAAATCATGTATCCATAGGTGTATGGGTTTATTTCTGGGCCTTGTATTTGATTCCATTGATCCTCCAGCCTGTTTCTCGGCCAGTATCATGCAGTTTTTATTACTGTTGCTCTATGGTACATCTTATGATCAGGTATAGAGATACCTCCAGAAGATCTGTTGTTGTACAGGATTGTTTTAGCAAATCTGGGCTTCTTGTATTTCCATATGAAAGTGAGAATTGATCTTTCAGGTTTTGTAAAGAATTGTGTTGGTATTTTGATGGGAATTGCATTGAACCTGTAGATTTCCCTGCAGAGACTGATACCCCAACCAAGGAACAAGCCTGGAGAAGACCTAAAACCCCTGCTTTGTTATAGCCCGTAGACTCAGTCTCTAAATGGGTTCCCTAGTAAGGGGAGCAGGGGCTGTCATTGGCATGAACTCACTGACAGGCTCTCTGATCACTTACCCCTGGGGGGAGGTGCAGCCTTGCAAGGCCACAGAGGAAGACAATGCAGCCAATCCTCATGAGACCAGATAGGCTAAGATCAGATAGAAGGGAAGGAGGTCCTTCCTTACTAGTGGACTAAGAGAAGGGTATAGAGGGAGGAGAGGGAGCATGGAACTGGGGGGAGATGAGGGAGGGGGCCACAGCCAGGATGCAAATTGAATAAATCATAACAAATAATAATAATTAATAAAAATAATAAAAATAAAACAATTTCATTTTTAACGAAAAAAGAAAAAGAACCTAATAAGAACCCAGGAAATTATAATGTCAACAAAGACAAGAAAGTGGGGGAAATTTCAGGAAGAGAGTTGTTAGTGTTAACATAGAGTGACATCAACTAAGACATGGTAAAGAAAATACTCCCTACATTAAGCAAGCAGAGAGCATTTTAACTCCATAAAAAGTAATAAATTTACTCAGTCTTTTAATGTGGCTATAGTTTAGTTTATTGAAACAAAATCCAAGTCATCTAAACCATTCCCCATGTTTTTCGTATAGTAAACCAAAAGACCATAATGAGTTGATTCATTCAAACACAAAACAAGCATGCACCAATGTTGTGGATTTTTCAGTCACAACGTACCTGATTTACCATGCCTCTCTAATTTTTATTCATCTCAAACTCACCTTGAGACCTTTTAGAAGCCTTTATAGGCTTGGCAGTTGCCCAAAAATGAGTAAGTTTGAATAAGTTTGAATCTTATACAATAAGACCAAAGTGTTTGTATTTATAAGGGCTCCACTGAAAATTCAGTGTACATCAATGTTTTAAGCAACTAATACACTACCCCTGTAACAGTCACGTGGTTGCCTTTGTCATGACAGAAACTTGTAAAACTAAGATAACCTAGAACTTCTCATGTTCAAATGCAAGGACATTCTGGATAGAGTACAAGCAATTCTTGTTCTAGAGATATAAAAATGAAAGAGAAGAAGCTGTGTCTTGTAGTAGAATAAAAACCACCAAGCAAAGAGAAGCCACAATATTTATGTGAGTAAAAATGAATAGTATAAGAAAGCTGGTTTGTAACACCTGGGGGAGGGTACACAGTATAACATGGAGTTAACATAAGAAAGATTTCCCAGGAAAAATTCTCTAGTGCTTGGGGTCACAAAATCCCAATCTCTTGGGTGGTGCCAAGATCATGTGGCAGATGAGGGTACATAAAAAATTTGAAATTTTTCTTGAATAAGTTATATCTTCATCTGTAAAATACTTCAGGCGAGGTCAAATGGAAAGAGAACTCCATGTCTTTCTTGGTTTATTACTAACTTGAAAATAAACAGCAGTTTATTACTGACTTGAAAATTTGAGTTACTATAATAAAATACTACAAACTGGATAACTGTGAAAAGTAGAAAGGTATAGGCAAAAATGTTATTGTGAACTGTGTAAAAAATTAAATGCTGGTTTCTGTGCCTCCATATCTGGTTGCAATCCTTGTGGTGAGAATCTATCTCAGTGTTGTATAAACATCGCTCCTCAACTGTCCCCTGATATGTCAATAAAGAAGCTTAACAGCAGGGGAGAGAATAGGGCTGGACTTCCTTCCAGCCAGAAGAGGAAAAAGAAGAGGAAGTGAGGATTCAGCCATGAGTTGAGGTTGAGGAGACATCATGAGAGAGTAGCTGAAGCAGAGAGAGCCATAAAGTGGAAGTATCTTGGAGATTTCATCTGGGAGGAAATCAGAGTAGTTAGAGGGTTAAAATATATTAATTCTGCTCAGTTCTTGTGCCATAAAGTCTATTAAGTAAATATAATAGTCTAGTCTCAATTATTTGAGTGCTAGCTGGGTTAAAAGAAATTACAACTGATAGGTGTATCTTATATTTCATGAAGTTGAGTGCCCAAATTCAAGGTACAGGGAAAATTTGGTTCCACTGAGAGCTTCTTTCTGACTCATATATAACATTATTTTCATGGCATGGCAGAAAGGAACTCTGATATCTTTGTCCCCTACACAGTCATTAATCTCATTAATGAGTGTTCCACTTTCCAAGGGTTTTACTTGCTAACAGCAGTATCTTGGGGCTAAGGATACTTCAGGTTATGGAAAGAGGGAGGTACCCACAGGGCATATTCAATTCTTTGCAAACCACTAGTGAACCTTTTAACCCACGTATACATGGATATTACAGGTGGGAATGCTTTATATGCTTTATATTTAGTAATCACCGTAAACTGCAATGCACTATCTTCACAGAGAAAGTTTTAAGAGGTGTATTAAGTTAATTAAAGCTACTGGCATGTCTGCGTAAGATGTCTGGCCAAATCTCTTTAGACCACACATTCTGTGTGTGGTCTGGAGTAAGTTTTACAGATCATTTATGTCTAGAGAGTTCTAAAAAAAGGAGTACAAAAAGTATGATCTACTTCTAGTGAAGCGCTAGGCATTGGTAGCAGTTGTTTCTATAAGAGCATGTTGACTTTATTTAGCTTTCTGTTGGCTTGATAATTTTATAACTCCATAGAGGCAGTTACTAAGTTGTATGCCCCTAAGAGCCACACAAATGATGCCTAGCGATAAAATAACCATGCTCATAGCAGTGGAAATTTCTGTCTTATAGGTAAATTAATACCCAATAATTCAAAATCTCATATTAACCATATTATCCAGGAGGTGGTTACTTCATTAATATGTTGGAAATTTTTCTTGAAAATTGAGGCAGGTAGAAGGAGGAATTGAAGAAAAGAGAATGGGGTTCATTTGAGCCACACATATTATGTGCATGTAGGATATTAAATAAAACACACATTGAAAATAGAACAGGATGAAAGAAAATAAGCAACCCAAAGGCATACTGACAGCTCAATGAAATATATGTAATAAGTAGCTAATAAAAGACTCCTATGAGGAGTATAAGGATTGCTTCCAAAATCAATAAGGAAAATATTTACAAAATGGAACAGACAAATGTGGATAACTCAAAAGACTTTTTACAAAAGAGATTACAGAAATGTCCAATAAGCACATAAAAATGGAAAGTGATAGTCTTGAAAACATCTCATATTGAGAAATTACATAGACTGAAAACACCAAATAATCACAGGATGTGAAAGTTGTGAAACTCTCAAAACTTACAGATACAAATCCAAAATGGTACAACCATCTTGGAAATCCAGATTTTAGCTTTATATAAAGCCAAACATTTTGCCCACACTCTAGTCTAACAGTTCATAGCCATTAATCCAAGAAAAAGGAAAACATGTCCAAGAAACTATTTGCATATGCATTTACATAGCATTTTATTTGTATTAGCCAAAAACAGGAAAAAATTTTTTTTCCAAACACCCAACTAGAGGTTAATGGAAAAACAAACTATACTTATGTTATATTCATACTTCCAACCACATTAACCCACAAACAAAAAAGAAAAATAAACAAAAATCTATTGAGACATTCAACAGCATGAATAAATCCCTCAGACATTATTCTGAGTGAAAGAAACGAGACACAAAAGAGAATCCACTGTTTTATTCCATTTATGTGATGTTCAAGGACAGACAAAAACAATCTGTGATCATAGCGATGGCTGTCTCTCAGGGAGGAGAAGGACTGATTGGAAAGCAGCAAGGCAAAACTTTTTGAAAGGATAAAAATATATTTTGTTTTGATCATAGATCAGGCACTAGATTATATGAGTATATATAGCTATCAAAAACTTTGGGATATGTTATGCCCTTAAACCAATATCTGTTGCCTCAATCACTGGAGCTGTGAATTGAATAATACCATCTAGCGATCTGAGTCCTCCAACATTTTCTGTTTTGTCTCTTTTTTTCTTTTTTTGCCCTATAATATTTGTACATATTTACAAATTAAAATGTAATGTTTTGATTTGATTGGATTCTTCTGTGATTGGATTCTATATTGAGTTTTTGTTTGTTTGAGGCATCCATTTCATTTTATTTATCATACTGTGTTATAGAACGACACATCTTACTCCTTTTCTGAAGCAATAGTGTTGCACCCAGAGGCTGGCCTCATTCACTCTAAATCTTTGGTTACCACCATCCTGCTTCAGCTTCTAGAGCAGTGGTTCTGAACTTTCCTCATGCTGCAAACTTTTAACACCATTCCGAGTGTTGTGGTGACCTCCAACCATAAAATTATTTTCATTGCTGCTTCATGACTGTAATCTTGATACTGTTATGAATTGTAACATAAATATCTATGTTTTTCCATGGACTTAGGTGACCCCTAAGAATGGGTCATTGAAACCCCCAAAAGGAGTCACAACCCACAGGCTGATAACCACTCAACATACAGAAGTGTTTAATATCAATACTTCACAAACTCTTCCAAAATTTAGAATTAAAACAACTAATCTGTTTTCTGTTGCTCTGATACAGAATTAGAAGAATGTAGCACTGAACCTACAAGCTAATGTTTCGATGACTATGCATGTAAATATTCTCAACCTAAAACATTTTAGCCCGTCTATGTTAGCTTGTGTTAAAAGGGTTGAATGCACAGTTGAGTTTCCTGTTATTAATTTAAAAATACATGGACTAGGTATGTCTTGAGACAAAGGGATTTATTTGGTTCATGTTTTTAGAAGTCCAAGGTTTTTCAGAACTACATGTAGTGCCGATACTTTCCACTGAAACAGTCCTGAAATCTTAGGAGTCCTATTAGAATTAAATGAATGAATTTTGCATCTAAGGACATGGAATTCAGGGGTGGAAGAGTGTGATCCTGTGGTTTGAATGATACTGTGCCTTTCAAACTTTAGGTTGAATTCTGACCTTCATTGCAATAACGAAAGAGGCATAGCTTGTGGGAATGGCACTCCTACAGGCCAGTCACTATGTGGCAATACAACAACAAGATGCCCTTTGAAGTGAAGAGTAATGCTCATCTGGCACCTTCATCCTGTTCTTCCCAATTTGCACGATTATAAGGAATTAATTTCGGTTGCTTATGAAGTACCATTGAGAGTATAAGCTACAAATCTGGAGTATTTCATTATAGCAGCACAAACAACTTAATGACTTAGATAAACTAGCTAGAGGGATTCAATTTTTTTTTTCATGTTTGGAAAAGACCATGCTTATGAGAAAGAGAAGGTCAAACAGAGACAAATAAAAATCACCAAAGACTGGCTTTCCTATCCAGATTTTCCCTGAGTAAACTTCTATTACTGCTGCTAGTAATGGTAGTTGTAGTTGTGGGGGGGGAGGGTAGTGGTGGTGATGGTGGTGTGTGTGTGAAAGAGAGAGAGATGCACAGATATGCACATACCACAGTATGTGTGTGTGTGTGTGTGTGTGGAGATCAGAGGACAACTTTTAGGAGTTGCTTATCTTCTTCCACTGTGCGTTCAAGAAATCCAATTCAGGATGCCAAGCTTGCACATCAAGATCCTTTATCCACTAAGCCATCTCACTGTTCCCAAACTGCTATATTTTTAACAAGAGGTAAATAGAAAGGACAACTTTTTATTTTTTATGTTAATTACAGTTTATTTACTTTCTATCCCAGCTGTAGCCCCCTCCCTCATTTCCTCCCAGTTCCTCCTCATTCTCTCTCATCTCCTCCCTACCCCTTTCTAAGTCCACTGATGAGGGCAGTTCTCCTCCCCTTCCATCTGGCCCTAGTTTATCAGGTCTCATCAGGGCTGGCTGCCTTGTCTTCCTCTGTGACCTAGCAAGGCTGCTCCTCCCCTGGGGAGGGGGAGGTCAAAGAGTCAGACACTGAGTTCAAAAGGACAACTTTTTTTTAAATTGATTTATAGAAACTACAATGAGCAAACAAATTACCAAATTTTGGGATCAGTTTGAACAAATATCAGTTCCTTAAACGTAAGGTATGAAAAGTATATAACAATACAATATTGGAAATGGGATCAGGTTCAATGGGGATGGTAAGAGGAATTCACAATTTATTAGCTGTGGGTGTTGTCCTGGAGAATAGAAATATTGATTAAAAAAGATTGTCCACTTGGGTACACGTGTCTCTAAAATGATCGAAATCTGTTTCTTAGGTCATAATCCAAATAAAAATATATCTGTGCATTCCCTTTCTGCCTGTCTTTAGTTCAGGAGATTAAGAAAGCAATAAGAACTACTACCCTATCTCTATGGTAACAGACAAATGCACTACCAGAGAAGCGTGTGCGGTGATTATCCCCTCTCCAGAGGCTCTGAGCACCTTGCTTGTTCTTTCTAACAGAAGCTAAATGCTTTCCCCTCGTCCATCTGCACCTCTTCTTTTTAAGATTGCTTTGAGGTGTATTTACTCTTGTTATTGCGAGCTCAAGTTAATATAGGATGGTTAATGCTATGAATCTCAATGCCTAGAGAAAGCTCTGCCAAGGTAAATGTGCTAGACTCTGCCGCATCCTCACTCCCACAGGCCCTAGAGTCATCCACAAGAGATGAAGCCAACATAGGAATTTTGTTTTGACTTTTGTTGTTAACAAAGCCTCCCTCCATCCACATTCCTTTAATGTACACATTCCTTTAATTCCTTTAATGTGATAATCAAATGAGATCTGTTTGTATATTTTTGGGAAACCATGCAGGGAAACTCACAGATAAAAGACTCTTTCAAATACCGACACTACCCTAGACTGCCTCTTACTCTTTCTGCAGTAAAGACTGATGATGATTACTCTAAGGAGTTGCACCTTTCAGAACTCCTTCCCTTTTTTAGCAATATAGGATGCAGGAAAATAAGAAAATGCTGTTTAAAATACATGTCTCCAAATAAAAAGGGATGAAAAGTCCCAATTTGGCTATCTCTGGTTACCAAATGGGGCTTCCAGTACCAGGACTGGGTAACATCCAATTGAGTTGCTGGCCAAGATAATAGCTTGCTGGCTCTCCACAACTGACAGCCCCAGTGTTGAAGAGAACACCCACACAATGCACTGAACACGGTGACGTCAACCTGATGCCTACATAGAACCTTCACCCATACTAGTGTCTTTTGTACAAAAAATAAAATAAAATACCTTTCAAGCTACCAAGAGACAAATTTAAACACTAACCCTTTTATCTACAATCCTTTTAAAGCCACAAAACCTTTTATCTACAATCCATCCTGTCCACAAAATATGCTGGGGCAATGGTGGCACAAATCTTGTAGGAGTAACCAACCAGTGTCAGATCTGACTTAAGGTCCACTCTATGAGATGGAATTCATACCCAACACTGCTTGGGTGATCAAGAATGAGAGACTAGATAGCCCAGAGACCTATAGTAAAACATAATACTATTGGTAACAATAAAATGGTTCCTAATGATACTCTGCTATACTTATAGATCAGAGTTTTAGCCAGCCATCATCAGAGAACTTTCTTCCTGCAACAAATGGAAACAAATACATAGATTCACAGCCATAAATTACATACAGAGAGACCTTGAAACATGTAAACCTAAAAGAACTATCTCCATCAAATCCCACCCCTCAGAGCTCATGGAACCCTGTGGAAGAAAGCAGAAAAGTAATAGAGCAAAAGGAGATAGAGGACACCAGTAGAACAAGTTTCTCTAAGTCCAAACAAGTATTGTGAATTCACAGAGACTGCTGTGGCCAACACAGGCCTGATTCAGGTCAGCACTAGGTCCTTTGCATATACATTATTGCTTCCAGGTTAGTATTTTTATAGGACTCCTGAGTGTGTGAACAAGTGGGTCTTTGATTGTTTTGCCTTTTCTTGAGGCTTTTTTTTTCTTTTGTTGATTTGCTTTGTCTAATTTCAATGTGATGATTTTTTTTTTTGTTTCTTTGTTTCAGCTTGTTATATTTTCTTTTCTGGCATTGTGTTGTTACCTTCTAGAAGCCTACTCTTTTCTAATGATAAATAAGGCATGAGTCCAGATAGGAGGGAAGGTGGGGAGGACATGGCTAGAATAAAGGGAGGGAAAATTGTAATCAAGATACAACATTTTAATAAATGGTGGGGAAAGAAAGTAGAAAATAGTAGAATTTATTTGGTGACCAATGCTGAAGAATGTGAATTTAAATTAGTTTTTTTCCCTGGGAAAAAAGGAGAGGAAGTGACATGTTAAGCCACTGATGGATGCTTATTCTGTAGCATTCCTTTAAACTACCAGCCTCGTGATGAATGGCAGGATGACCTTTCCCTTACTGTGTTCAAGCTAAAGTATTTATTCCCAGCTACATGACTGACTGCCAGTTTTCTATTGCATATGAAATTCAAGTGTGCCAGCTGAAATTCAAAAAAAAGGACATGGTTTTCTCAATTACTTTTATTATAATATATAGTCATGTCACCTTTGCTTAAAATTAATTTCACATTTCATACCAGTTTGTTCTTTCTTCATTAAATGTGCATTCATTCTAAAATGCCCTTCATAGAAAACTTCAATCCAAATTGTTTCACTATGTAGACATCCTTTGATTTATTTACCAGCCTCCATTATTGAAGATTTTTGTTTACTAAGACAGAAACTGTGGTACATTTACACAATGGAATACTCCTCAGCTACTAAAAACAAGGAAATCATGAAATTTTCAGGCAAATGGTAAGAACTAGAAAAGATCATTCTGAGAGAAGTAAGCCAGAAACAGAAAGACACATGTGGTATATACTCACTCATAAGTGGTTATTAGACATGTAATATAAGATAAACATACTAAAACCTGTAGTCTTAAAGAAACTAAACAACAACAAAGACCCTAGGGAAGATGCTCAATCCTCATTCAGAAGGGCAAATGTGATAGACATAGAAAGCAGGAGAAAACAGGGAACAAGACAGGAGCCCAGCACAGAGGACCTCTGAAAGACTGATCAAGATTTGAAGCAGAGGTTGAGACTTATAGCCAAACTTTGGGCAGAGTGCGGGGAACTTTATGAAATAAGGGGTGATAGAAAGATCTGGAGGGGACAGGAGCTCCAAAAGAAGAACAACAGAGCCAAAAAGAAAAGAAAAGAAACCGAGCCCTGGGGACCCTGCAGAGACTGATACCCCAACAAAGGATAATCCATGGAGAGGTTCTAAAATCCCTGCTCAGATGTAGGCCCTAGACTTAGTCTCCAAGTGGGTCCCCAGTAGGGAGAACAAGGGCTTTCTCTGGCATGAACTCAGTGGCAGGCTCTTTGATTACCTCCCCCAGGAGGGAGCAGCCCTACCAGACCACAGAGGAAGACAATGCAGCCTGTCCTGATGAGACCTGATAGGCTGGGGTCAGATAGAAAGGGAGGAGGTTCATCCCTATCAGTGTACTAGGGAAGGGGCACAGGGGAAGAAGAGGGAGGGAGGATGGGATTGGGAAGAGATGAAGGAGGGGGCCACAGCAGGATACAAATTGAATAAATTATAATGATAAAAATAATAATAACAAAAGAAAAAATACTTTCATCAATGTAGGTCTTTGCACTCCCCTTTAATGATTTCCTTGAGAGTCTTGGGAAAGAATTGGGTAGCTTAAGACTATTTAGGGGGGCCCTTCTTCATTCCATATATTCTGTTTTTATAACTTGTAATTTACATATATGTTTATTTCTTTGTGAGGAGTTGGGCTACCTGAATAACATGTGCTCTTTAACAGACCATCATGAAATATGTGATCCAAGAATGGAACAGTTCAATCTTCCTGGAGCAGACTCTTGTCAGAGAAGTAAAAGACCTTAGCACTTTCCCTTTCATTACAACTTACTTGCTCTGTGATCTACTCAATTTGCTCAACGATTTTATTGGAAAACAGCCTCAAGGTCTGATAGCGGCAGGAAGAGTGCGGAGGCTGAACTCGCATTCTCTTGAAGACTGGACTGCGTACCATGAAATTCAAGGAGACAAAAATGAGACATAAAATGAAGAATTGAATTTAACACACAGGAGCAAACAAGTGACTCTATTGCCTCTGGGCTGATATTGGGAAGAAATGAACTTATATATCTTTGGAAGGTTTTAGAAACTGAAGCACCTCATTGCCTTTCATAAGCGCACACTTCCTGTCAGTGGAGACTCCTGAGCTGCTTCACTTCATCCAAGCAAACGCGCTTTACAAAATAAATTATGTCCCATAATTACTTCTTATCTCGGTTTTAGTTTTACAGGCCGCTTTTTCCTATTCTCTTCTCAAATGCGCATTTAAATTTAATACCAGAAATTGTTTAATTATTTTTAAAGCGTTAACAATAGGACAGCTGACACTGGGATGATTGTGTGGAACCAGAGAGAAGCATATTCAACAGGAAGCATCTGCTGCCGTCTCTCAACTTGGAGAAACTTCTGGTAATTTACACAAAGCAATCTTTCTACGGTGCAGATGAACTCTTTGCCTGCATTTTGAGCTGCATCAGACAACAAAGAGTAAGAAACCCCTGAAAGGGATGAACTCTCTTCAGTGGGCTTTCAAGGTGGTGAGGAAGATAAATATGTCTACAGATAATTGCAGCACCATGAAGAGCCGCCAGACTTGCGAAAACAGATTGCATTAAATAATGACAAATGAAGCCTTGGTGTTGGCTTTGGGAAAACTTCTCAACGGAGGTAACTTCTGAACAGACAGAACAAATTGTTGTCTTAATGAATAAGAAGAATCCGTGGCATAAAAACAAACAAACAAACAGAAATATATTAATGGCAGAGGGAATAGCGTGCTGTGTTAAGACAATACAGAGTATACACAGGCGAGAAGGAGACCAGGGACAATTCCCATTGACACCTTTGGAGTTTGCTGACAGATGTTATTTCTCTTTATATTGTAGCTCTCTTGAGTAACTAGAAACTGTTTGTTTAGTGCTTCTTTAAAGATGGTGTTTTATAGAATAATTCATACACTATGTCTGATTTTTAAATGATATATTAAAAATCATCAAACCAAACCCTTCGATGATTGTGATTGGACCAGAAAGGCCATGAGCCTTCAGGACTTGGAGCATCACCAGAACAGTCACCAGCAAGCAACACTTCCACAAATTGGCAGATCAAAGGAGACCATTCCCCGTCTCTAACGCTCTGTGCTCGGAGCAGTGGTGCCAGGGGACCTGTGTGAAGCCCAGAGCACTTGGGATTCTTCCCAGGTCCCTCTGAGTATCTGATCATGATTTTGATCTCTTTAAAGCAAGACAAGGTATAACTAACCTTTCACGGAAAAAAAATTATCTCAAAATATTTAAGATCTGAACATTAATATTTCAACGTAGCCAAACAGCGTTCTTTATTTTATAACTAACAGCTGCTAAATTACAAGAGAAAAATTAAAACATTATGAGCAATTAACACCTACGTGCTCACATTGTGTTTCTGTACAAATGCGTATTAAATATTAAGGCTGCAGTAACCAGCAGCACCCCAGCACTCTGCTCGGCCAAGCACATCCCTCTTGCCATTTGCCTGCACTGGCCCAGGCTGCAATTCAGAGATAACCAGGTTCCTCTCAAATCTCAGTTTGCACCTACTTGATTTCTTTTTCTTGTTATTTTTCTCCCCATTGAAAATCTATTTTATCGATACATTTCCCCTTAAAATTGCACAGGAAAAGAGATAAAGGAAAAGGAAATGGTAAGTATAGTATGAGAGAATGCAATGCTGGAAAGATTCAAGCTTTTTCATCTTCTTTCCTGGAATGAAGCATGAGGGTGGAGAGGATGAGAATTTTATTATCTGTTCAGATGGGGAGAGAAGACCAGCTGCCACTCATGCAGCCACAGGGATCCTTGTGCCCAGCTGCATTCCATCCACAGCTTCCTAGAGCAGCTCTCGACCCAGAAAGCAACAATGTAACACTTGAAACTCCCATACTGAGGGAAAGATCTGTTACTCTTAGGAACTAATCACACACTCCTGGTGCATAGGATACACATTTATTCGCCATAACCACCTTATAAAAAGGAAACACTATGCCCATGGTATAGAAAACTGAGTAGCAGAGAAATAGGTAAAACATAATTCTCATGACAGGCAGACTAATTCTCCACAGGATGCTGGTGGGATTAATACTTCCTTGTTCTAAACCTCCTGGGTTTCTTCCTATGCAGAAACTCCAACTTCCATCTTTTGTTCCCAGACTCCATTACATGCAGACTAGAAAGAGTCCATGGAGGTCATACTAGTTTACGCCTTTCCCCTGGCTGATAACAAGCTTATCCCATAAAGACATGGATTCATGAGGATTTCCCTCAAAAGGCAAAGGGATGGGGGAAAGGCAGCTCCACAGTTGAGGGTACATTTTTGCTTTTGCAAATGATCCTATTTCAATGCCCAGCAACCACATGGTGGCTCACAAGCATGCATACCTCCAGTTCCAAGGGCCCAAAACCATCTTCTAACCTCAGCAGGCGCCAGACATTTCACGCACATACAAGCAGGCAGGCAAAACACAAATACACATAAATGCATCTTTTAACATTATTTTTAATTAAAAATTTCCCTTCCAACTGTCTTTATGTTAAAATATGGAATTTGAGGTGACCTAAATCTAGGCTCTCAAGCCATGAACCCTCAAAGTGGCTCCAGGATAAACTATCTCTTATTACCTTTAAGATAAGAACTTTGGTTTTAACTCAATAGTACTAATGTCATTTTATATCGAGGTAGCTTCAGCTCTTTACACACTCATAGACTCATAGATACACAGGTATTTTCCATTTGGGGCTCCTGGAAATAAAGCTGATACATTCAACATGCATTGGCAGAGATAGACAGTTTCATTGATCATGAGTAAGTCTCAAGGGGTACAGACATATTCTAAATTTATGTTTGATCCTTTTAGAAGCTGACAAACTGTTTTCCAAGGTGTCCATGTCATGATACATGCTGTTCCTCCCAACAATGCACAAGGCTCTAGCAGCTCTGTATCCTCAAAAGTGCCTCGTATTTGTCATTTTGATGGCATTCATTCTAGAAGACACAAAGCTGTTTAGAATGGTCTTTCTCCGATGAGAGAAAATTACCTATTTGGATGCTCATTGGATATTCTTACATCAGCATTGGTGAAATATCTATGCAAATTTCTGGAGCATGGCAGCCAATGCCTTTAATTCTAGCACCCAAAAATCTAAAACAGGAGGATGGGGAATTTTAAAAGTAGCCTTACCTGGATTAAATTTATGAATGAGAATTTACTGAAAGAAGCTGTGACTCTAGTGTGAATTTCAGTGGCATTAAATGGTTGGAAGGTTACAAGGACCATAGCCAAATTATCTTGGCTCATGTTTAAATGACTTTAAAGACATATATTGCCCTCCTCAGTACCTGATGTAACACCGTGACCATTATGAAAGGGCTAAGAATATTGTCAGCATCTCAGACGTATAGCAGTTTGTACTGTTTACTGCTGGCTGATACCTGAGGTGTCCACCAAGGTATTTGAATGTTGGGCTTTTTTATGACTTTTGTTGTTCTGTTTCTACAAGAAAGTTCAAGAAACCTGTATTCATGGACCATAGTAATTCATATTTGGCTACAGAGTAGGTCATTCCTTTATTAAAAATAATAATAATTTCCTTTCAAGGGAGGAAGTAGACCCATCATGGTCACTACAGTCCAATCATCAGAAATACATTCAATAAAAGGTAAGCTTAAGCTTCACTTTTACTTGATTCTTTCCAAAATTTTTCGATTTATTTTGCCTGTGTGTGTGTGTGTGTGTGTGTGTGTGTCTATCTGTCTGCCTGCCTGCCTATCTGTCTGTCTGGGTGTGAAGGTGTGTGTGTTTGTGTGTGTGTGTGTGTATGACTGTGTCTCTGTGTGTCTAAGTGGGGGAGGGGCAGCGTGTGACCACGACTGCCAGTACCTGTGGAGAAGAGAGGTGAATTTGGAGTTACAGATTGTTGTAAGTTGCCTAACATGGATACTGGAAGCTAGGCAGTACCTAGCGACTGAAGCTAGGTAATTTGCAAAAGCAACAAGTGCTGTTAACTGCTGAACCATCTCCCCATCACTGTGCTCCAAATTTTTATTCAGTGGTTCATTATCAAGAAAATGTGTGGTCATTGGGCAACCCAACGCTCCTCTCTGTACTAGTACTTCTTTGAGCCTCACTCACCCTGGCTAAACCCAGAGCACTACAGCCAGACCCTGGGCATCAACCCAAAAAGCAGAGGAGCAAGACAGGCTATGTGGTGTTCAGCACTTAGCTTGTTGGTAATGTGAAGAATGAAGACCAGACCTTTGACATCTGATTGCATGGATTTTTCTCCTGGTGGCGGTTGTTGTGATAATACTAAAAATAGACATCATGCCTGGAATTGCTCTAAGTATCTTATGTGAAGAAATGCAGTTCATTCACAACTCTGTGAAGCTACATGCTGTTTATAGCCACAGTTTAACAAATGATGACAGAGTTGCAAAAAACATTATTAATTTTTCTAAGAGCACAATGATAGTAGCTTTCAGCACATTGGGTGGCGCCTAGCTGCAGCTAAGCCTTGATCCAACATTTCATACACTAATTTGAATCCATGTCAACATAAGGCGCCTTTCCCCTTCCAGTCTTGAGAGTCTTCTCCTGAATGCCTTTAAGGAACATCATTAAGTCAGGTCATACATTTCCTGGGAGTCATTTTAGTATTGAAATAAACAGTATTGTCTTCAAAATACTGAAGATAACAACCCAGAAAAAAAAAAAAAGGAGGACACACCATTCAGGGACATTCCTAAACAGTGCTGCGACCAAATA
Source organism: Meriones unguiculatus (assembly GCF_030254825.1). Lineage (NCBI taxonomy): Eukaryota > Metazoa > Chordata > Mammalia > Rodentia > Muridae > Meriones > Meriones unguiculatus. Next base: position 53,262,102 of record NC_083364.1, on the reverse strand, counting down.
ACTATTTTTCTCCTTGGAATTTTTTTGTAATTACAGTTTATTCACTTTGAATCTCCCCTGCAGCTCCCTTCCTCCTCCCCTCCCAATCCCACCTGCCTTTCTTCTTCCTCACCTTTGCCCCTCCCCCAGTCCACTGATAAGGTGGTCCTCCTCCCCTTCCCTCTGATCCTAGTCTATAAGGTCTCAACAGGAGTGGCTGCATTGTCTTCCTCTGGTCTGGTAAGGCTGCTCCCCGTTCAGGGGAAGGTGATCAAAGAGCAGACCAATCTGTTCCTCCCAGGGACAATCCCTGTCCCCATTACTATGGGACCCACTTGGACACTGAACTGCCATGGGCTACCTCTGTGCAGGGGTTCCAGGCTATCTCCATGAGTGGTCCTTGGATGGAGTATCAGTCTCAGAAAAGACCCCTGTGCCCAAACTTTTTGGATCTGTCGCTGTCCTTGTGGAGCTCCTGTCCTCTCCAAGTCTTACTATCTCCCACTTCTTTCATAAGATTCCCTACACTCTGCCCAAAGTTTGGCTGTGAGTCTCAGCATCTGCCTCGATACCCTGCAGGGTAGAGCCTTTCAGAGGCCCTCTGTGGTAGGCTCCTTTTCTGTTTCCTGTTTTCTCCCTCCTCCGATGTCCATCCTCTTTGCCTTTCTAAATGGGGATTGAGCATCTTAGTCAGAGTCCTCCTTCTTGATCAGCTTCCTTAGGTGTACAGATTTTAGTATGTTTATCCTATATTATATGTCTAATACCCACTTATAAGTGAGTATATACCCTGTGTGTCTTTCTGCTTCTGAGACACCTCACTCAGGATGATCTTTTCCAGCTCCCACCATTTGCCTGCAAATTTCATGATTTTTTTGTTTTTTATTGTTGAGTAATATTCCATTGTGTAGATGTACCACAATTTCTGTATCCATTCCTCAACTGAGGGGCATTTTTTGTGGGTATCCATAGGATCCTTACATTTGTCTATGCTTCAAAGTTCACCATGCTACCCTGCAATTATGATTGGCTTTTCCTGAGAAAATTTTAAAGCTAGTTTTACACAGACTGAGCCAGAAATCATTGACACTTAACTTACAGAGGTTTACTGTAACATCTTCGTGTGCATGCCTGCTTACACGATGTAGAGGTCAGAGGACAGGGTTGGTTTTCTGCCTCTACCTGTCTACGGGCCCCAGTGACAGAACACGGGTAGACAAGGCTTGCTTGCAGGAGCAAGGACCTTAACCCAGGAAGTCATCTCACAGGGCCGGTCATAACATCATGAAAGAAGAGCATAGTAATTCTGTTGGTCCTTTGAACTGGGCAAGTTTGGAAAATAAGGTTTTTAAAGTTCGGAATTTGTCTAAAGTGCTTGTTTCTTAGGATGTGCAAAACCTATTGTTAAAGTGAAACACAGACTTGACTATAGTAAATCTACTATTACTATAGTAAATCAACTATAGTAAAATTACTGTTTCACTGCATTTTATTAATTTTTCAAGTTAGCACACATGTAATGGTAGACAAGACCTATTTGCAGAGAGGTAGAGGTTCGGGGGGGCAAGAGGATAGGGAAAGGGAGACAAATAAGAACAGATTACAATGGCCTGCATATTAATATGTGCATGAAAATACAGCCATAAAGCTATTATGTTTTTATGACATTCTAAAACTCTTCTTACAAAAACAGGGTAAATTTTTCAGGTATATGTCTGAGGAAAATTCTGCCAAAGAAACCAGGCAATAATGCTGTAATCAAAACATACTTCCTCTGAGTGCTGATCAGGCCTTCCCCTGATTCCCTACAGCCCTTAAACATCTAAGAAATCAAGATTAAGTCAATAAAATTGGTATGCGTGCATAGAGCAGCCATATACGGAGGAGCAGTGCCGCTGTTTCAATGGACACTTTATTCAGAAGAGCCAGTGCTTGTGTCTGATTTCTGGCATCCGATGTAGAATTTGATTACACACAATACTCAGAGTCTCAATGCTGTCTCTTGATTTCTCAGCTCCAGCAGATTTTCAAGGAGGAAAAAAAAATTTCTTTCCCCTGCTCTCTGGAGAAGAGTTGAGTTTTAAAGTAATATAAAAACAATTCAAAGGACAGCAGAAACAATTTTAAAAGTAATGGACTGAGAACCCATCAGAGCAGGTGGCTTCCAATCTCCATCTGCCGAAACCTAGCTGTGTGGCCTTTGGCTAATCTCTATGCTTGTGACCTGGTCACTTCTCTAAAAATAGAGTGAGCTCTAGGATTCTCCACTCATTCATTCCAGTATTTACTGTACAGTAGCCATAAGTATAAGATTTTTGTGAAGCCTTCTGGAAGATGCAAGTAGCCTTCACTTTACTAGTTGAAATGACTCCTTTATTATTTTAGGAATAGAGATAGAAGGAGCTCAGTTCAGGTGAGTATTATTTTCATAACCCAACAGATTCCTGATTCTTCTCTTATATCCTATATAAATTCTTCCAAGGCATACTCCAGAGAGTTACAGATATATATGGTAACAAACAGGAATTAGTATAATGTTTTGTTAATGTATTAGTAATGGCAATAATAACTAAAATTATTGCTTACTATTTGTTAAGGCTCATTCTTTTTTAATTTTTTAATTAGTATTTTATTTTGGGGTTTTTTTTAATTAGTTACAGTTTATTAACTTTGTATCCCAGCTGTATTCCACTCCCTCATTCCCTCCCAATCCCACCCTTCCTACCTCATCTTCTCCTTACCCCTTTCCAATTCCACTGATAGGGAAGGACCTCCTCCTCTTTCACCTAACCCAAGCTTATCAGGTGTCTTCAGGCTTGGCTGCAAAGTTCTCTTCTGTGGGCTAGCAGAGCTGCTCCTCCCTCAGATGGGGGGAGGAGGGTAGAAGTCAAAGAGCTAGCCATTGAGTTCATGTCAGAAATAGTCCCTGTTCCACTTACAAGGGAACCCACTTGGATACTGAGCTACCATAGGCTACATCTGAGCAGGGGTTCTAGGTTATATCCATACATAGTCCTTGGTTGGAGATACAGTCTCACAAAAGACCCCTGTTCCCAGATATATTTGGTCCTTGTGGAGCTCCTATCTTCTCCAGGTCATACCAACTCCCCCTTCTTTCATATGATTCCCTGCACTCTGCCGAAGGTTTGGTTATGAGTCTCAGCATCTGCTTTGATACACTGCTAGGTAGTCTTTCAGAGGCCCTCTGTGGTAGGCTCCTGTCCTGTTACTTGTTTTCTCCTACATGCAATGTCCATCCTATTTGTCTTTCTAAGCATTCAACATGCATTAACTTATCTGGTCTTCAAGGTGAACCTATAAAAGAACACTGATATAAAAGAAGAAAAAGAAAAACCTGAGCTAAATAGCCAATTAGTGGCATGTCACAAATTCGGCCCAGAATTTGAATACAGGGACTATATTACACTCTCCAGTGTGCCTTCCAAAAAAGTATAAAGATATATAATTTGTTCCATAATTCAATTGTAAAAGTTGGCCTATAGAAGAGAGCTTAGTGCTTGATATCCAACCTAAGAAATGAGACCTTGTTCCTTAATAAGAAGCACCACGTATGAAACTGATGTTCATAGCCCAAGCAAATGCTGCTAGCCTTGGGCGCGCCTCAGGCAGTAAGATGGGTCAGTCTTCTGTAAAAGACCAGTAACAGCAGTCTTGCTTCAGTTTTCTTTGAATTTCTCAAACTGTTAAAATAATAGGCTCCCTTTCCCCTGCTATCAACTTGAATCATGCATGTATAGAATGAAGACAGAGTCCTCTACTGTCATCTTTAGGAAAATGCTCCTTTTTCTACATTGTGGTAGAGATGACTAACACATGCCTATAGTTTGTGTCTCTTTATGAGTGTGAGCTCTCTGTAAAATGGCATTCATATGAGGAAAAATTAATTTCTCCAAATATTTCTTTAGCAAATAAACGTAAACAGGATTCAATTCATGTGCTAAGGATGGAGATGCACTTATGGACTACATGAAGAAATGGAGTTTTAAAAGTTACCTTGGTTTGTAAATGGGCCCTGGCTCAATTATCAATCCCCTATAGTCATAGAGGTTGTGAAAATTGAAAGGAATGTAAAAGGCTAGAGACAGCAAGAGCTGTTCTGAGGCCATCATTCTGCACAGCTATTCTAAGAAAGCAAAAAATAACTATCTGATTTTAATGCATGTGTCTTTATCTATTAAATATGACCTCTGCGAATGTAGGGATGATACAAGAAGAGAAAAACAGAAGTGAAAGAGAAAAATTGAAGTCATTCTTACATATATATTGGTAAAAAGGTCATTCAAAGAGATTTCCTATTTTTAATTTTTATTCCTGAGACTTGTCTGATATTAATTCCTGTAGAGGTTGTGTTTAAACCAATAGAAGCTTATTTTTTAAAAAATGTTTCCATTCTGAATTTTTTTCACTGATAAATTCAACATAACTAATTACAACAAATGAAACAGATTCATCTGAATGTGCCTGCCCCATCAGTGCTTGTGGGTCGTGTTCTTCCAGAGCTTTCTGTCTATTTATACACCAACTGGCTCAACTCAACAGAAATTTTGTGACTTTAAAGCTACCCTTTCGGTATCCTGCAACAGGATAGATTGAAGAAAAGGGGAACAAGGAGGTCCATTCCCTGAATCTCATTTTATTACCCTCAGATAGACCCTCTAGATCTGAAACTAGAGATCCCCAACTTGAATTGACTTTGGTATCGTCTCAGTAAATCACTTTAGAAGAATTTCTTACTAGCCTCAGTGCCTCAGTGCATTCCAGTTCATCATCTACTATACAGCTGCTCTGTAACTATATATATATATGTAACTCATAATAATATAGATATATATGATATATATATATATATATATATATCTTTGTATCATGCTGGAGAGAGGGCTTAGCTGGTAAAGTGCTTATCATAAAAAGACAGGGTCTGACTTTCATCTCATAAGATGGAAAACTATGAAAGACAGTCCTGATGAGACCTGATAGGCTAGGCTCAGATGGAAGGGGAGGAGGACCTCCCCTATCAGTGGACTTGGAGAGGGTCATGGGAGGAGATGAGGGAGGAAGGGATGGAGGGAGGGAGGAATTGGGAGGGAATGAGGGTGGGGGCTACAGCTGGGATACAAAGTAAATAAATTTTAATAAATAAAAAATTATATTAAAAAAAGATATGTAAAAAACAGTCAAGACGACACACATCTGTAAGTAACCCCTGTGCTGGGGAATTGCTGGATGAATCACTTAATAAACTCCTTTCTCAAAAAAAAAAAAAAAAAAAAAAAAACAGTATGATGTAGAGCAATTAAGGAAGATACCCAATGTCCCCTGCTGGACTCCATACACATGGCACTCATATGAACACACAGACAGACAGACAGAGAGAGAGAGAGACAGACAGACAGAGAGACAGAGAGAGTAGAGTAACCACACAAATTTTGCATATAGAAATTATTGTTGCATTGTCAGGAGATACGTGATACTTTGTTCAATTAAGGATTATCCAATACCTCAAAAAGTATCTCTTCAATACTTAGTTGACTTTGGGTCTGTATCTCAAGTCTAGCAAACATCGATTTTTCCTTTATAAGTTGGAAATCACATCAAATATTTCAGAGGTATGGTTGCGTGATATGTGAAGAAAAGGAAGATAGTATTTTCTTGTCTAACACATCACCAAGTGTTTCTGGTAATTAGAATATTCCAAGATACTTAGTGATATTATTGATTACTCTTTCTTCCTCATGACACATTTGTAGCTGATTCACTCTGCCTCTCTGTGTGTGTCTGTATCTCTCTGCCTCTCTGTCTCTCTCTCTCTCTCTCTCTCTCTCTCTTTCTCTCTCTCTGTCTGTCTGTCTTTCACACACACACACCTGAATCTTTGTTGTCATGAATTCAACTGTCTTATAATCTTGTTCAATCATCTAAAAGTATTTTATTGACCACTGTGCTACATGGCACCAAGTAACCTACTACTTGGAAAGTGCATACAATGATAAAAGTAGATATCAATGGATAGAAGTAAAAGCATGTGCCAAGTCAAGTACATACATTTTGCTACATAATTGAGAAGCTTTTATGAAATTAAAACTAATTTCCTGTGGGGGGGTTAAATGTAGATGTAAGGTTTTTGACAGTCTAGTTTAAAGGCATGTTAAAGGAAAGGAACAGGACACACGATAAGGAAGTACCCAAAGTGCAAGCATAGTAAGAGATGCTCAATTGATTCAATGACATTAGAATAAAACTATGCGCAGGCTCAACGGTCTTTCGTCAGCAGTATCTTCTCATCATTTCCCTCTTACTCACAGAATCACTGTGATTCTAGTACACGTACCTGGTTTTATGAAATGACTTTGGAAAAATGTATGTGCCCTTATACCCTGTACTATAAAATGCAACCTCTGCGTCAAGTATCCATAACCAGCACTTGAAAGAGGACAATAGATGAAGCCTTTGTCAATGGTGGCAGCAGGTGGATCTCAAGTCAACTCTTTTCACGTGTTCCTTTTGATGTTCCCACAACAAGATGCCCACTTCAAAATAAGATCACTTATATGAAGATAAACTAATGGTTCTCAAGTGCTTGTTATGAAGTCGATACTCCTGCGGATGCTTAGAGCATGCCAATGAAGAAAATGATTGGGAAGACCTCAACCTTGTGGAAATTAAACTCTAGTGAGAAGAGAGATACAAGGAAAACACATTAATAAGGGAAATCAAATTTGTAAGGATAGTGAAGAAGAGAATCAGATATGATAAATTTAAATTTTATGTGAATATCATAATGAGCTTCATTGAGAAAGTAATATGTGATCAAGAACTTAGAGCTGGGTGGTGTTCATCAGACAAGGGAAATGCCAGCTACAAGACTGCATGGAAGGAAAGGAGGTAATGTGTTCAATATATAGCACAAACACATGCAAAGCAGGAGGAGTGAGGACTGATAGCAAATGATGAGGACAGAGAGTGGGTGACATGAGCACGGAATATTTGACTCATGCATGATATTGAAGTTTGTTCTATTTTATTCTGAGTGAAACCGAAACCTATTGCAGGGCTTTAGACAAGGTGACATGATTTTATTTACACTTTCCAAGCATTACTCCAGTTGCTGACTTAAGAACACATAAAAAGGGGAAAAAAGAAAAAAGAAAGATGGGAAGTGAAGTTAAGTGGCTTCTGCAATAATCAAATCATAAAGTGATGGCTCAGAACAAGGCAAAAACAATGGGAAGCAATCTGAATTGAAATACAATCCTAGTTTTAACTAGTAATGCCCTCACAGGTTGGGGAGAGAAAGATGAGAATCAATTATAACACAAACATTTTTTCGTGTTTGCAGTGTTTATTGTATGTTTTATCTGAAGAGAGAAAGCTGGTATTGCCATTAAATGAGCTAAAAGAATACAGGCATAAATGATGGCAATAACGGATTTCACATTAAATAAAAATGTACTTAAAAATACAGACATAGAAAATGGTAAGAAAGGATTTCACATAAATGTAAATAATCTAAGCATGCTAATATATTGCATATATTATAAAATTGAGTAAAAAGGCAAGAGTTTGTCACAGTACAGAGAAAACCTGTCTTAGATGGAAATATACAAATGATGTAATTTGAAGGATAAAGGAAGATTAGTGCTTCCATTTAGCACTAATAAAATGAAAGCAAGAATGTCTTTTCTGGTGTTATACAACATCTGTTTAAAAGCACACAGTGTTATCTATGATAAGTTTATTTCTTTAGGTGTACAGATTTTAGTATGATTATCTGATATTATATGTCTATTATCCACTTTAAGTGAGTATATACCATGTGTGTCTTTCTGCTTCTGGGATACCTCACTCAGGATGATCTTTTCTAGTTCCCACCATTTGCCTGCAAATTTCATGATTTCCTTGTTTTTAATTGCTGAGTAGTATTCCATTGTGTAAATATACCACAATTTTTTAATCCATTCTTCAATTGCAAGACATCTACGTTGTTTCCAGATTCTGGCTAATACAAATAAAGCTGCTACAAACATGGTTGAGCAAATGTCCTTATTGTATACTTGTATATATACTTAGGAGTGGCATAGCTGGATCTTGAGGAAGCGCTATTCCTAATTGTCTGAGAAAGTGCCAGACTGATTTCCATAGTGGTTGTACAAGTTTACATTCCCACCAGCAATGGAGGAGGCTTCCCTTTTCTCCACATCCTCTCCAGCATGTATTGTCACTTGAGGTTTTTATCTTAGCCTTTCTGATGGGTGTAAGGTGAAATCTCAGGATCATTTGGATTTGCATTTCCCTGATGACTAAGGATGTTGAGCATTTCTTTAAGTGTTTCTCTGCCATTCTATATTCCTCTACAGAGAATTCTCTGTTTAGCTCTGTACCTCATTTTTTAATTGGGTTACTTGATTTCTTGCTTCTTAACTCCTTGAGTTGTTTATATATTCTGAATATCAGCCCTCTGTCAGATATAGGGTTGGTGAAGATTCTTTCCCAATCTGTAGGTTGTCATTTTGTTCTGATGACAGTGTCCTTTGCTTTACAGAAGCTTCTCAGTTTTATGAGGTCCCATTTATTGATTGTTGATCTTAGAGCTTGTGCTGTTAGTGTTCTATTCAGGAAGTTGTCTCCTGTGCCAATGAGATCAAGACTCTTCCCCACTTTTTCTTCTAACAGGTTTAGTGTCTCTGGTCTTATATTGAGGCCTTTGATCCACTTGGACTTTAGTGCAGGGTAATAAGTATGGATCTATTTGCATGGAATCTTATGAAAGATGAGGGAGATATAAAGACCTGGAGAGGACTGGAGCTCCACATCAGAAACAACAACAACAACAAAAAAAAAAAAAAAAAAAAAAAAAAAACTGGGCACAATGGTCTTTTTCTGAGACTGATATTCCAAACAAGGACCATACATGGAAATAACTTAGAACCTCTGCACAGATGTAGCCCATGGCAGCTCAGGCTCCAAGTGATTTCCCTAGTAAGGGGAACAGGGGCTGTCTCTGACATGAACTCAAATGGCTAGCTCATTGATCACCTCCCTGTGAGGTGGGGGTAGCCTTGCCAGGCCACAGAGGAAGACAATGCATCCAGTCCTAATGAGACCTGATAGGCTAGGGTCAGATGGAAGGTGAGGAGGATCTCCCTTATCAGTGGACTAGGAAAGGGATATGAGAGGAGAAAAAGGAGGGAGGGTGGGATTGAGAGGGGTTGGGTGAGGGGCTGCAGCTGGGATACAAAGTGCATAAATTGTAATAAATAAATAATTAAGTTTATTTCATGATAAACTTAAGGTGGGTCAAATTATCAGAACTCACTTAGAAATTTTAGATTATTGTTATCTCGAAAAACGAATATTGAAAACACATACTAGACATTTATAAACCATCAAAGAAAAATAAACCAATCTAAAATAATAACCAGGGAATTAAATATTCTTCTGACGTGTAAAAACATGAACATGAACACTCAGTGAAAACTTCAGTAGCCCTGGTTCACCCTGTAGGTTAACACTATGGGGCTTTTCCACCTTACACCACGTGACTACAGATTCCCATCAAGAATAAATGCAGTAGTTAACAGAAAACTCAGGGCCGTAATTATTCATTTTCCTTTATTTTTTGTGTTTGTGTGCATGCATGTGCACATTTATGCTCCTCACATTCATGCATAATCCTGCAGAGGAGAAAAGGACATTGGAGCCCCTGGAACTAGAACTACCAGCATTTGTGACCTGTCCTGTAGGGCTGGACATTGGACCCAGGTCCTTTGAGAGAGCAGCCAATGTTTTAATCCCCGAGCTATCTCTTCAGCCCCAAATATCAATAATTTTAAGAGATAAAATCTTAAGAAATGAATGGAAGGGGAGGAAGACCTACCCTATCTGTGAACTTGGAGAGGGGCATAGGAGAAGATGAGGGAGGGAGAGGGGGGATTGGGCAGGGAGGAGGGAGAGGACTACAGCTGGGACACAAAGTGAATAAACTATAATTAATATAAAAAATAAAATTTAATTAAAAACATGAACATGAAATTAAATAAGAAAATGGTAACAAAAACTTATCCCAACAGATTTCAAATATATTAAAATCAAAAAGCACAGCTATAAAGAACTTGTGGGTCAAAGAAAAATACAAATGAGAAACAGTAATTTATTTTACACTGAGTGTAAATGCAATACCTTAGGCACACCAGAAACAATGTCTTTGATTTCTCAGCTTCTATGCAGCATAAGGAAAATAAAACCAAAACAACTGAAGTAAATAAAATAACAAAGTTTTGAGAATAAATTTATGAAATAAAGACACAGAGAAGCAACAGATACTACCAATAAAACAACAACTGATTAAGAGCACTGGCTGCTCTTGAAGAGGACCGGGGTTCAATTTCCAGCACCACGTAGTGGCTTGCGGCCACTCACAACCCCAGGTCTCGGTGATTGCTGCCTTCTCCTGATGACTGTGAACCCTGGGCACATACTCATGTAGCATACATGCATTTAAAACCCTCATACACATAAGATAAAGTAAATAAATCCAAAAATGTTTGAAGAGCATCATATGGAAGTAACTATATTACAATGAATTAAATAGATTAGATTTGATAAAGGAACTTCGCAAGACAAACCAGTACACCTCACTCAACAAGAAGTCAATATTTTGAAAGGCCCTGCGTCTATTAAAGACGATGAATTTGGGATTGAAATAATTGTCACAAAGAATGCCCAGAGACCAGATTATGTCATTTTTTTAAAATCCTCTTAAACATTTGAGGAAGAAATAATAACAGCTTTTACATAAATATTCCCTAAAATCTAAGGAAGGTAAATACTATGCAACGTATTCTATGATAAAGGGTTTGTGCTGATACCAAAATCAAATAAACACATCATCAGAAAAGAAAATTACGAGTCAATGTCCTTCATGGATACAAATGCAGTTTTATCACAACGTTAGCCAATTACACCCAATAATGTATAAAGGGTATAAAATCAAGTATTAACATTGGAAAGAAAGATTGATTTGGTGACTCAAAAGCCAAACAATGTAATTTACCTTAGAGTGAAACTAAAATAAAAATATCCATGATTATCTCTGTACACAGTGAAAAATATTCAACAGGATACAATATCCTTCATACAAATCTCACTTAACTAAAAATAAAAGAACCTTCCATGTTTGAAACTGATATACACATATATTACATATATATGCATATATATGTTTTATGTGTGTGTGTATATATATATATATATATTTCTATACCTATCTCTTCTATTTAATATATCCTAGAGGGCCTATAACACTGCAATAGAAATGAAAAACAAGACACATCCCACTAACTACAAATATAAATATATGTTTATATTTATATATAATTTACTCACAAATGATACAACCTCCCTGAAATCATAGAAACTCTGGTGAGACTCCTAAGAAAAAGGAGCAAAATTAATATGTGATCAAGGTAGTAAGATTCTGGAATAAAATGCTAAAAGCATAAATTTTACCTTTATGCCCTATCATAAAACATTAGTAACTGAAAATGCAATTTAGAACCCAAAACAAAAACAACAAATCGTTGCTGGTGTTAATTGAGAAAAACTTTTTAAAATTTATTTTTTTATTACAATTTATTCACTTTGTATCTGCCCCCCTCCCCATTTCCTCTCAATCCCACCCTCCCTCCCCTTTTCTCCCATGTCCCTCCCCTAGTCCACTGATTGGAGAGGTCCTCCTTCCCTTCTATCTGACCCTAGCCTATCAGGTTTCATCAGGGCTGGCTGCATCATCTTCCTTTGTAGCCTGGCAAGGCTGCAGCCCCCACGGGGAGGTAACCAGAGAGCCACCCACTGAGTTCATGCCAGAGACAGCCCCTGCTGTCCTTACTAGGGAACCCACTTAGAAACTGAGCAGACTATGGGTTTCATCTGAGCAGGAGTTCTAGGTCCTCTCCATACATGGTCCTTGGTTGGAGTATAGGTTTCTGCAAGGCCCCCTAGGCCCAGGATTTTTGGCTCTGTTGATCTCTTTGTGGAGCTCCTCTCAGGTGACAGAAAAACTTAAATATTGTGACAAACCATATTTATACAACTGGACATTCAATATTTGTATGGTGTCATTTTTCCAATAACCACATAACTGTTGCTTCAAATGCAGGAAAGGCCTTTGAAAAATCGAACACCCCTTCATGATACAAATCCTGGAGATAGTATGGATACAGTGACATTCCTAAAACACTTTCAGAAAAATAGTAAGATACAAAAGTAACACACAGAAAATTAACACATTGCACACACACAACAATAATAACAATAAAAAACAATTGTTCTCCTATATACAAACGGACTGAGAATGAAATCAGGGAAACACCTTTTACAATAGCCTCATATAATGTAAAATATCTCAGATTAACTCTATTCAAGCAAGTAAAAGACTTGTGTGATTAAAAAAAAACTTTAAGACACTGCAGAAATTCTTAAACATATCAGAAGAATGAAAGAAGTCTCATGTTCATGAATCGGTAGCATTAATAGAGTAAAAATGGACAACCTACCAAAAGTAATCTACAGAGTCATTGCAATCCCCATCAAAATTCCACAAATGCCACACACACCAGGAAAAGACCTATTTTCATTTTTGTAAAAAAAAAATAATAATGATGAATAAAATTCTGGCATAGTAACATCATGACATAAGGAAATGAATGATTTAAATACACAAAAACATTGGTTAATGTATTAGGCTTAGAAAGCAAAGTTAACCTAGCCACCTATCAGATATGTTAGGTAAAGAAGGAGGAAAGGAAGACTTCAGTGGCATTTGAGATGATCTTTGAGGGTAAAGAATAAGTTAATTGTATTAATGTTTTCCTGGTTGATGACAATTCCCACAACACTGGTCATGGTATTACTTTCATGTGTTTCTTTTTTTCATATTTATTTATTTATTACAATTTACTCATTTTGTATCCTGGCTGTAGCCCCTTTTCTCATCCCCTCCCAATCACACCCTTCTTCCCTTTTCTCTTCCCATGTCTCTTCCCCAGTCCACTGATAAGGGAGGTCCTCCTCCCATTTCATCTGACCCTAGCTCATCAGGTCTCATCAGTACTGACTCCATTGTCTTCCTCTGTGGCTGGTTAAGGATGCCCTTACACCTGGAGGTGGTGATCAAAGAACCAGCCACTGAGTTCATGTCAGAGACAGCCCCTGTTCCCCTTACTAGGGTACCACTTGGATACTGAGCTGCCATGGGTTTCATCAGTGCAGTTATCTCCATGCATGGTTCTGCGTTGGAGTATCAGTCTCAGAAAAGACCCCTGTGCCCAGATTTTAGTCCAAAATCTGTGGATAAATTTAGCAAAGAAGTAGAAATAGTTAAAAAGAAAAAAAGAATCAAACAGAAACTCTGTGATTGAAACAATCAATAAAACAAAAATGAACCAGAAAGTATCACCAGAACACAAGACTATATAAAAGAATTGATTTCAGGAATACACTCAGACGAAAGAAAGAAAGAAAGAAAGAAAGAAAGAAAGAAAGAAAGAAAGAAAGAAAGCCAATACTTTCTAATCCATGGGCTATAATTAGGACCTGAAATAAAAAAATAAAATAGAAATTAGTTCATAAAGTCATGGCAGAAAATTTCCAACACATGGAGAAATAAATTGGTTTCATGTGTTTCTATGTGAGTAAGAATTCATCGTCTTGTACACCTGCAGCTTGCAGAACATCAATATGATTTCAATATAGTTACAGTATTCTAAGATTGTAATTACTTATCTCCTGTCTTCCAGACACCATCAAGTAAGGGGTGAGAATCTATACAAGTATATACAATCCGTATACAAGTCAAGAGATTTGATTTCCAGAGAAGTCCAAATAGAAGCTTTAGCATAAAGGCAAGAACGTGCTCCCATAAAGACTGATAGGTGAATAGACATTACTGCGAAAGTCTTACATGTTCTCTGTTGTGTTTCCATTTCCTTGATGAAATAGGAAGCAGTGTTGTTAGCTGAGATTGAAATTGACGGATAAGATTTTTAGGTGTAAGGTGAAAGCAGTGACAGAAAGTCCACACTAGCCCTGGTAGATACAGTATGGACTTCAGAGAGTGCTAACGTATATTTGATGTTCATTCCGATGATTCTGAAGTATGATCACAGCATGTTTAGGTATTTCTTACTAGTCAATGGACAACTCACGTGTGCATGAAATGGGCACAGAGATTTTTTTTTTCTTAACTAGAATTGTGACTTTTTTCTCCAGGTTAAGCCAAATGAAGAAGAAAGCAAGCAAGAGTATAGAGCATTCATACCAGAAGTATCCATAATAGATGGCGATAGAACTCAATCCTAATGTTATGGTTTGTAGGTGAAATGTCCATTGTGGGCCCACATGTTTGAACACTTGGTCCCTAGGTGGTGGTGCTGTTTCAGGACATTGTTGAAACTTGAGAGGATAGAGCATCACTGAAAGGCATGGATCATTGGGGACAGGCCTTGAGATTTGCAGGCCAGCTCTGTTGCCTGTACTTTCATTGCCTCCTGATCCCCAGCTGCCACAGACTCCCACTACCACAGAACTGCTTGCCATCATTCCCACAGAGACTGTATCTCCTCAAACCGTGAGCCAAAACAAGCCTCCTTTCCCTCCACATTGGGGGTAGGGGTGGCGTCAGGTATTTGGTCACACTAATATAAAATAACTAATGTACCTATCCAAAGTGAAGTGTATGAATTAGTATATTGAAAAATTATAAGTATTTGCAAAGAGAAGGTTTAGATAGTATCATTTAAGTAAGAGTTAAAATTTTGTAAGGAAAAATTGCTAGAGAACTGTAGTAAAAGGGTCATAAAATAGAAACTGAACTCACATAGAAGTCAAGAATGATGATGGTAAAAGTGTCAGTAGCTGGGCACTAAAATCTTTGAAAAAATAGTGCAACAATACAGAAGTTGAGATGACAGCAAAATGATAGAATGTGAGTGACATAAACATATAACATAAAATTCTTTTCCCATTCCAGAAGTACTTGCTCTACGAAAGAGGAAAAAAAAAAAACTATTAGCAGTTCAGAGTCAAAGGTAAAGTGAAAGTGTACATGGAAAGGTTTCTGCTGGGTGGGAAGAAGTGGCTTGAACGTTTCCATAGAGTGGTAACATATAGTGCAGGTTCTGATGTTTAATCATGGTTTCTAGAAAGCACAAAGAAAATATTTAAGAAGCCAGACCCTGGCCGTCTGGTTCTTCTCTCAGTGTGTGGAAAATTAGAATTAGAAGGTGTAGAGCCTGTCCTGATGGGTTCAAGATAGATGGTGTCGGTGATAATGTATGTTTAGAGATAAGAAAGAGGTGTCTGGAACTTTTCTCTTGACTCTTTCATAGGGGGTCAATGAAGGATCTCTACATGCAGCCCAGGTTATATGGAAAACTCCTTGGTGAGGCATCGTTCTAATTACAATGCATATGTTCAGTTGTTCCCTTAAAAGTAAGAGACGAGATGTGGGCACTGTGCCTGCTCAGCCTGTACTCTTTTGGTGAGTGTAGGAAAGCCACAACCAGGGAACTAATCATCACTAGACCATACCCAGTCTAGATTCCCATTCTTCACACATCCCAAAAGCCCAACTTCACTATCTCTCTGAAGAGTTCAGAAAAGGTCTAAGTGAGTCAGTGTCAGAGATGGAGTAAACTTTGTGAACATTGCTTGGTACTTCTAAAGAAAATTTAAAATAAAATGTTTTGGGATTTATTTGTTTGTTTGTTTGTTTGTTTACATTTTAAGCCATGTCAAAGTATCATGTGACTATGTTGTATTTGATATGCTAATTTTGTACCCATCCAGTTCAACAGTTAATTGTTGACTATTCAGATTTTCCAAATTCATAATGTACTTTTTGGTTTCATCCTCTGTTATTTTCTTTGTCTCATGTGCTTTTACTTAAACTCATCTGAAGCCTTTCTCTGGGTGTGCCAGATAAAATGTTTCATTCATATGTGCAACTGTGTTCATATGCATTATTCTTTCAGAACTCAAATACTACTAAGTGCTTACCCACTTGCATTTCCTGGTGAACAGCAAGTTCCTCAAGGTCAGAAAACCTGATTTAACTTTCTAACATGAGAGTCTCAAGTGCTAGGTCTTGTTTAATTAAGTCGAATACAGAGTATTCATCAAGTAGTCCTGAATAGATGGTATTAATAACTAGAGTCATGTAAAGCTTATCCAAATTTGAGAATATGTGATTGAAATATAGTTGCAATTTATCAAGCAATGGTTTGTTCTCATTATGATATTTCTAAAACGCCATAAGGAATAAATTCTAAGATGTGAATAATACAAAATTATTTATTTTCTTCTACATGGATTAGTCATCCCAGCAATATAGCTTGACTTAAAGGTCCCCCAATTTCTTCTGAAGTATAGTTAGTTTCAGTGAAAAATTAAAAGATAAAACTGTACTCTATTGTCAAGGTGACATAACTACCCATTTAGATAATACAGGAAATGCAGAAGGATATTGAAACCAAAAGCCAAACTCCATTTTATTAAACAAAATAGGTTTTTAACCAAATTGTGAAATTGCACATTAAATACTATAAAAAAATATGTTACCTTGGTAGACCATGGTTTGTTAAAGTATGATTAAGTTAGTGTTATTAGAACACAAACAGTTTTGCTGAGTATAGCAACATAGCTAGCTACAGCAAGAAACAATCCTGCATGACACAATTTATGGCGTGATCCGGAAGCTTGCCAGACATGAACTGTAAGGCTGGGCCACAAGCAATTTATCCACTAGGATTAATTGCTTCCTCAGTGTTAGCGCAAGCCAGGGCCAGTATGAGGGCATCCCAGGAGGTCACTTCAGATTTAAAAACTTAACTGAAATCAGTGCAAAGCTTTATGCAATCAAATGGTCATTGAAAGGCAATAAATACAAGCCTTCCTGAGCTTTAATTTTTAAGTATAAGGTCTTATTTGAAATTTCTCATTCAATCATGTGCTTTGTCATTGTGTTACCAGAAAGTTAATGCACAATAATGTCAATAATTTGTTTGAAAGTCAGTAGAAAGGATTACAAGCTGCCAACACCTCCAAGAGCTTCTGCCAGTCATACTGACAGAAGCAATTCACAGGCTTCTTTGCTGGACACTCACAGAATGTCCAGAACTGACATGCTAAGAAATTCTATTTTCTCGGAACTTAGAGTTGATCTCTGAAAATTGCTGTTTCCTATCACTGGGATGAGCAAAAACTGCAATTCCTCCACACATATTTCTCACCTGAAGCACGTGACATCGATGGTTTCTCCATCTTGAGGACGGCTTCAGGGAGGAATGAGGGAATGCTAACGACCCTGCTTAAACATGAAGAAACAAGTTTACTTTTTTCTGTTTTTTTCAGAGAAAAGCAGCCACCTAATGAGATGCTTCCAAAACCCCAAATTTTCCACCAACTTTTGAATATTCTTTTGGTCCATTTGGGAAGCTAAAACTTATCCCCAAGCTGATCAACATCAGCATTAAGTGGCATGTATGAAGTCCTAGATTTGCATAACTATGTGTTGACAGATTATAATTAAAATCTAAAGGAAATTCTCCCCAGAATTACATTTACATAGTATTTTTTAAACTATGGAAGAAATCATATAGAGATGATTATCCAAAGTTGTTGAATCATAGCAGCAGCAATAGCCATGAATACATAGTATGACCAAACTACCCACAATTCAGTTCAATCAACTTTATGCTAAAGAGTGAGAGATAGTAATGGCTTTCCATTGTCTATGATATGTCTTTTAAATGTAGCAACCAACAGAATGTAGCAGAACATATCAGAAGCCAGAAGAATCTTAAACCTCAACCACAGTGCCCACCTCTTTCATTCAGGTTCAGCATAATAGTGTCAACGTTACCCCATATTAACCACCATGTGATTGGTGACACTAGCAATTCTGACACGAACTGACTATTGTTTCTACAGTTTATCCTTAGGGAGCTAAAACACACTTACAACATAGGTAATCCTCCTTCTTCCTACAGTGTTAGGCCAGCCTATCATGTCAAAATATGAATTAATGCCATACAATACAATTACAATTGGTCATACCCCCTGACATTTCACAAGCGCACATAAGCAGTATTCCCCGAGATGGAAGGAATCTCCACTGTTAACAGTGGTGAGGCTGATAGACAAAGATGGCAGGGCAATAAGATCCACTGACAGAATTCCTGACATGCAGAGTGGTAGGAGATTGCCAGTTTCCGCATCTAGACATAGTCAGGAAGATAGAGTATGAAAAATACAAATAAAGCCAGTTATGGAGATAAATCATTGTAACTTCAGCACTCTGGAGGCAGAGGCAAAGGTGTTTCATATTTAAGTACAGCCTGGATAATACCTAGATAATCTCCAATAAATAGATATGTAAATAAATAAAAGTAAGTTTTAAAATTAAGAGAAAACGCATCATTATAGCATACTGATTCTCTTTTTAAATAACATTTTTGCATTAGTTTATTTACTTTACATCCCCAGGTGCCCCCTCCCTCCCCTCCTCCTTCCCACTTCTCCTCCTTCCTTGTCCTCTCCCTTCCCCCTAGAAAAGGGGAGTTCTCCTCCCCCTGTACTAACATTCCCAATACATCAAGTCACATCAGGATTGACCATATCTTCATCCCCTAAAGCCAGGCAAGGCAGCCCTGCCAGGAGAAATGATCCAAAAGCAGGCGATAGAGTCCAAGTTAGAAACAGCTCCCATCCCCCAACTTGTCAGGTGCCCTATACGAAGACCAGGTCGCCCTTCGGATGCAAGTGTGCAGGTGTCCTAGGTCCAGACCATGCATGCTCCTTAGTTGATGTCTAGTCTCTGAAAACCCCCATGGGACTGAGTTAGATGTCTCCGTCGGTCTTCTTGTAGGGTTCCTGTCCTTTCCAGGTCCTTCCATCTTTTCCCCAATACTTCCACAGGACCCCGCCCCCCATAGTTCCGCCCCATGCTTGGCTGCAAGTCCCAGCATCTGTCTAGATCAGCCGCTGGCTGGAGCCTCCCAGAAGACAGTCAAGTTAGGCTACTGTCTGAGAACATAGAAGAGTAGCATTATGAATGCCAGGGCCTGACTCTCTTCCATGGGGTGGGTCTCAGGGTAGGCAATTATTGTTTGGAATGTCACTCAGAAGGGGAAACAGAACAGACAGCATAAGTGGATTAAGATAGGGAACTGGGCGGGAGATGGAATTGGGAGGTAAACAAGGGTAGGAATCAGATGTGGGGAGAACAGGAGTGGGAAGTGAGAGGGCTGAGAACAAGAAGGAAAACTGAGGGAGGACATCTCTTTGTCAAATTGGAGGCCTGCAACAGGGTAGGCTCCTGGGAGGATATGGGTGTGACTCTAGCTGAGACTCCTGGGAACGGGGGGGGGGGGGGGGAAGAGGAGGGGCAGGACGTGGAGACTGAAGTGAGCACCTGCTAGCCAGGCAGGACTAGTGGAAGGAAGGGAACAGCAACCCAGCAAGGAAACCGGTGACCCAAACATTACCCTCCCTACAAGTGCAACGATAACGAGGGAACAGAGTTTGAGGGAAAGCCCAAACAGTAAATAATGTTTTTACTTATTCTTCGAAAATGTTATACAGGTCTATAGGGTATTTTGATCATTTGCACCCTGACCCTTCCCCTCAAAATGCCCTGCCCCTGTTATACATTCCCCCCACAACTTCGAGTCCTCTTCTTATTGTTTAATGAACCACTATATCCAATGAATAGCTCACTAACTCTGATGGATGTTTTGGCTGCTCATTCTATCTCTGACAGAGAGTTCCTAAACTCTGAGGAATGTAATTTTTTCTTAAATAAGAACTTTACTCAGGTTGTCAAGAACCTTAGTGAATTTGAGCCTTTGATATTAAATCAATTATGGCAGAAAGATATGGGCACATACAGAATGTGATTCCAGTTGCTTCAGTTTGCCGTGGGAAATGCTGAAAAATTAAAAATTTTCCATGTGGAAATTTCATAGCCGTAGAAAATTTTCCTGGAGAAGGAGTATCTTACTATGTTACATTTGGTGACGCAAAAGGAACCCTTTCTGCTAGGAATAATGGATTTGAATTCAGTTATCCTAGCAGTAAATATGGTGCTTTAATTGCATTCTTAACAGTCTTATTAACATTTTATTGGAACACAGGTTCAACCTCATTCCTATGAATATTTCATAATAAAAACTGTGTATTGTATAACTTCTCTTTTCTCCCTTGTAGCAATTGGCAAATTGAGTTCAGACTCTCTAGCAATTACTCTGCTGCTTATTGCCAAGGTGACAATGGCAGAGTATGGTGGAGGGGCACTGGGAAGTAGGACTAGCAACTAGATATACCTTGGGAAGTATTTGAGTCATTAACCTTAGGCTAATCACTTTCAGAAGTTGTCCCTCAGAAACATAATGATACAAATGAAGCTGGAGAAGCCATTGTTACATAACCTACAAACCAGAAGTGAGGGAGTCCTTAGTTCAACTCAAAATCCATACCAAAAACATCTACAGAATCATTCCAAGCCATGCAGTTGGGACACGAAAGAGGGGGTTATACACCTCAATGAACTACCACAAATGGCTGGAATACAAGGTACCCAGTGATTTCTATCAATCTAAGAAGAATTAAAGAAATGAGAGGTCACAAAATATTATGGAATATCTGACACTCAGAATTAAATTTGGCAATCTTTTCTCAGATTTGTTTAAATGGGCATTTATCTTTCAGATATAAACAGTAGATTTCTGGTTGTTCATGTAAATTTGAGAGAAATGGGAGTTGGTTTTATTTAGTGTTTGTCAAGGAGCAGTCAGAATCATTTAGTTTTTCTTTTTTATCCCTTTTCTGTATTTCCTACTACTTTGTCTCATTTTTAATTAAATTTTTGTTTTTACATTAATTACAGTTTATTCACTTTGTACCCAGCTGTAGCCCCCTCACTCATTCCCTACAAACCCACCCTCCTCATCTCCTCCCATGCCCCTCTCCAAGTCCACTGATAGGAGAGGTCCTCCTCCCCTTCCCTCTGATCCTAGCCTATCAGGTCTCATCAGCACTGACTGCCTTGTCTTCCTCTGTGGCCTGGCAAGGCTGCTCCCCCTCAGGGAGAGGTGATCAAAGAGCCCGCCACTGAGTTCATGTCAGAGACAGTTCTCATTTTTTAATCTAGCTGAATATAGATGCTTATCTAAAAATATTTTACATTTATACTGCAGAATATTAAATATTTTAATATTTGTACATTGAAATTTAGTAAGTTAACTAAATTTCCAGAATATATATAAATTAAAGAGTTATAAAATGTTATATGCAGAGCAATATTATATATGTCCCGAACACTAATAACATAATCTGTATATTTTGATTTCTCTAAATTCTAAGCTCCTAAAACTCCTTCAGCTAAAACCTTTAAAAATCTTGTCTTAGCTAACTAAATGGAAACAAATTTTCTAAGTTTAGAAGATCAAATTTAACTTCAAAAGTAATATAATCCTAAGAAATAGCCATCAACTTGTTCAAGGAGGCAAAGATTTCTATCTAATCATTCTGTCCCAACATAAACAGAGTGGCTAAAAAGTCGCAGGATTTCTCTCTGCCCCATCTCTCTCTCTCCATTCAGTTTAAAGTATATTATCTACCAAGAATCTAAAGGCTACTTTAGTAAATAAAATCAGGCAACAAGGAAGAACTAGTAGATCCTTTGCCTGCTGTCAATGACCAAATTAGTCTGCAGAACATTAAATACTAAATATATTTAGGCAATATGAACTCTGTGATCCTCTCTATTCAGAAAAGAGGCCCAAGCTTCAAAAATTTTAAAAACCACAGGTTGAAATAAGAATCCTATTTCACATTAATATATTTGAAGTTCTGAAAAATTAGGTGTTCCCAATGGCTGTTGAGCATGGTTTAATTGCTCCTTAGGCACCAGGCACACCTAACTCTTCAAAATGTTCAAAAGCGCATTATGCATTTCAGCTTCTACTCTGATCTCATTCTCGTTGGCTCCTGTAGCATATAAGTCATGCCCGTCACATATTCTGTAAATCAAAAAGTTTAATCCTATTTTTTCTCTCACATTTGTCAACCCAATACAAAATACTGTTAATTTTACAAAAAAAAAAGTAGTATATTTCTGTGCATGTTCTCTATTTTTGTCTTTTCTACTTTTTAAATATATTACCGTGTTTAATTGTTGTGAATTCACCTATGGTCCTAAATCCAGGATCCCTTATCTACTACTTCAGTCTATACTCATATACTTAAGCAGATCTAAGAAAATACCATCAGCTTGGGAGCTTAAAGAACAGAAATTTATTTGCTTGTGTTTCTGAAAGGTAGAACCTTGTCATGGTGCTGGCCAATTTGTTTTCTGGTGAAGCCACTCATCCTGACTTTGAGAAAGTAACCTCACAAGGCCCCTTCTCTATACCTGGAGGGAAAGAAACACAGGGTGGGGGGCAAAGAGAAAGCATGAGAGAGAGAGCACTCTCTGACTGTCTTCTTATACAGAATCAGTCCAACCGAGAAATTTCTTTCCATTAATTTTCATTGTAATTTGATACTCCTCGTCTCTACATATTGTACTTAGACAACAGCAATTATTAAAATTATGATGCCACTGTCATTCAAAAATATTCTTACTAAAACTGTTGCTTTCCAGCCTATTCTGTTACCTGCTTTTCTCACCAAATGACTGACGTGTGTATTTACATTTGTTTGGCTTTCCTCCAACATCATACTATCAACTCATTTTCTCATCTTCTGTCCCTTCTATGTGTGGCTTCATTCCTACAATGCTGTCTTCCTTCTTCTTCTCTATTCCACAAGGCCTCTGAAACCACTTACAAGCTTCCTAAAACATTTTATAATAATGTTTTATATTTTATTTTCAGTATAATCATCTGTTGGCATTCCATATTTATTGTAATCCATTGGCTATTTTTTTTTTTTGTCCTTACAAGGCCATAAGCAACATGAGGACAGTGGCCATGGCCAGTTGGTCCAACATTTTATTTATAGCATCTAATATTGTGCCTACCACATATTCCTTACCAGGTAAGGAAGGGAATACAGTCAGAATTTTCCTAATTTATTTGGAAAGGACTTATCAGTAAAATATAAAACAGCATTCAGAATAAATGGTTATGCTCTAAGCTTCCTGGGATAAGAAGAAAAAAGAATTCATAGAATGTTTTTACTCAGATCTATGATCCAGAAGATCAGATATCTGTGAAAAGGAATAAAAAGAATAAAGGATTCTGATAATACATTTTAATAGATCTTGAACTTTTTCACGTAGATTGAAAAGAAACTTTTTCTCTCCATTTATATCAATTGCCAACTCTGGTCAGACTCTGTATCTGAAGGAAGGGGATCCATATGTGTGGGTCTAGCTTTGCTATGACGTATGTCTTTCACTATAATAATAAATATTTTCCTCTTCGTTCTTCATGGATGTGTATGTTTGAGTTTGTGGGTATTGAGAGAGCAAGGGATGCCAGATATTAAAAAAAAAAAACTACTCTTATTATACCAGGAAAGTTTTACAAAAAAGGTTTTTTTCTAAAACTTGTGATGGGAAATCAGCCAGTGGTGTTTATAAGCTAGCCTCATGAGTCCTGCCAACACTGAGTAACTATAATTCCCTTCTTAATCGATTAATTTAAAAAATTAATATCCAGAAATGGAGAGGTTGCTCAGAGGTTAAGAGCACTGATTGCTCTTCCAGAAGGCTGGAGTTCAATTCCAATGCAAGACAGCATACACATAAAATAAATATAAATTAATAAAGTAAACATATAAAATATAATATAAGAATAAAAACATAAAATATCAAAATAAATATGAAAAAATAATATAAAAAAATAAAATTTACCTGTGGATCTTGAAGGATGCCAAAGACAATAAAAGATCTACTCACATATGTTCAAAGATGAATGTGGGCCTTTTACTGCAATAATAATTTTTATCTAATCTGCTTTTTATGAAATTATATTTGTGAGATTGTGGGTAATGAGAGATCCAGGGACTCCAAATATATAAAATAAAAAAATAAACTATTCTTAGGTACCCTCATTCACAGAAGGAAGATGAGTAGCCTGATTGTCTGATTCCAATATGCTAATAAAATTTCATGTTTTTGAAATTTCTCAGGGATTCAGTTTACAAAAGAAATTATGACTAAATCAAGACTAAGAATCAGTGTGAATGAAATCATTCACACCAACTAACAGTCTTGGTGTACTAATTGAATTGTGTGGCAAAGGGGTCTACAACTCAAGACTGTAAACTTTCATGAATCTGTTTGTCTATATTCAGCACAGTGTATATTCATTTGATTAAATAGTTCGATTTTATATAAAGACTTAATGAACAAATGGATATCACATGCAAGATATGTTTATCCTTCTTTTTGTTAATTTCTTTATTATTATTATTATTATTATTATTATTTACATTTTATTAACTCTGTATCCCAGCTGTATCCCACTCCCTCATTCCCTCCCCAATCCCACCATCCCTCCCTCATCTCCTCCCTGCCCCTTTCCAAGTCCACTGATTAGGGAGGACCTCCTCCCCTTTCATCTGGCCCTGTTTTATCAGGTATCTTCAGGATTAGCTGCAAAGTCCTCCTCTGTGGTCTAGCAGGACTGCTCCTCCCTTGGGGGAGTGGGGAGGTCAAAGAGCCAGCCATTGAGTTCTTGTCAGAAATAGTCCCTGTTCCCCTTACTATGGGAAACCAATTGGTTATTGAGCTACCACGAGCTTCTTAATTTTTATTTTATTTAAGTTTACTTACTTTATATCCCAAGGTGTCTCCTACCTCCTCTTCTCCCAGTCCTCTCCCTCTCCATCCTCCTACCCTCTCCCTTTCCCCCAAAAAAAAAAAAAAGGAGATTCCTCCCCTGTATCAATCTTTCCCAGAACATCAAGTCACATCAGGGCTGAGCATATCATCATCCCCTGAGGCTACGCAAGGCAGCGCTGCCAGGGAGAAGTGATCCAAAAGCAGGCAATAGAGTCCATCTTAGAAATGGCAACCCCCTCCACTCGTCAGGTGACCCACATTATGAACAAGCTGTCCATAGGCCACATGTGTGCAGGGTCCCTATGCCCAGATCGTGCATGCTTCTTAGTTGATGTCTCAGTCTCTGTAAGCCTCTATGAGTCTGGGTTGTTTGCCGCTGTTGGTCTTCTGGTAGGGTTCCTGTACCTGTCTAGTACATAAAGTCATTTGCATACAATCAATTAATATGCTCAGGATAAAAGATACTTGTGTATTATTAGAATAATTCCTATGGGACAATACCTACTTGGCAAGGATTTGTGTGCAATTAGACACAAATTATATTACATATAGATGACTTGATAAGAACATTTAGAAAAGTTGTTGTTAACCATTTAACAATTGGTTGTTTAATTATTTCTCTCTAACATGTATCTATACTGCTGTATGGTTATACATATACTAGAAATTCACTCAAATACAATATATTTCATGTATTTCTGAACAATAAATTTCAGGTTTCTCTAAACAACCCCTAGTTCAAATGTTTAGAGATTCTAATTGGGTTTCCCCTACTTGTTTTGAAATTGTATGGTAATGAATGTTGCCACCAGAGGGATACGAGAGAAAGGAGGAATTATAGAAAATGGCCTAAGATGGAATGGACCCTGATTCTCCAGCCTCATCTTAACCCAAATCTGTGCCAGCCAGTGATGAATCTAAAAGCACCAAATGAGGTCTCATCAGCAGAGACAGCTGATGTTCACAGAAAGGGTCATGTTTCAAAAGACAGACTATGGATGCTTAGAATAACATAATCCTTAATAACAAATCCAAAAGATTCTCTAAACGTAGAAGAGAAATGACAAGCATGAACAGACAGGGCCAAGGTTGAAAAGAATCAGAAGAGCTAGAAAGCACGGGAGAAAGAGGATGTTATTGAGCTTTTCTATTTTAGCCGTACATTTTGACAAATTAAGTGAGATGTCAGCTCCAAAGAACTCGACACACAATGCCTGACATATTTAGCTGTTCAAAACCATTTCTTCACTGGCATTAACACAGAGTAATTTTTCCAGGAAATAAAAATATCATATGTTTATGATTATTTCTTCTTTATATTCTTCTTTCTCTCCTCAAAGATATATAGTCCTTATTACTTAGCTTCTTTGAGACTGTGAATTGTAATATGCTTATCCGTACTGTCTGGCTAATATCTGCTTATAAGTGAGCACGTGGTTTCCAGAGGGCCCAAGGGAAGACGCTCGAATGTCACTCAGAAAAAGAAATAGAATATTCAGTGGAACTGGTTGAAGAGAAGGAACGGGGTATGAAAGGGAACATTGAGGCAAATTGGCGGGGATCAGGTATGAGGAGAGTGGAGGCTTCCACAGAGAGGAGAAATCATGGGCGGAGGCATCTCTTAGACAAGCTGAAGACTTGCAACAAGGTAGCCCCAGCAATGATTGGAAACAGAAACTGAGACTCACAGTCAAGCAATGGGTGGAGGGGATCATCGGGAGCCTTATGGAATAGTGGGGGGAAGGATAGAAGGACCCAGAGGGGACAGGAGTTCCACAAGAAGACCAACAGTCCCAACTAAACCAGGCCCAGAGGGGCTTCCAGAGAATAAAGTACCAAACAATGACCATGCATGGACTAGACCTAGGCTCTCTACACTTAATATACCCAGTGGGCAGCTTATCCCTTAAGCGAGTACCCTAGAAATGAGATCTGAGGTTGTCTCTGACATGGTCTCTGTTGCACGTACTTTGATCACTGCCTCCTGGTGTGGATGCCTGGATAGGACACTGTAAAAGAGGAAGTAGCAGTTCTGGTGCCACTGGATGTCCTGGGTAGGTTTGGGGAGCTCCCTTTTTCTGAGCAGCAGGGGAATAGGGGGATGAGGGAGGGAAGGAATGAAGAGAGCAAGAAGAGAGGGGAGAAGGGGCTAAGACTGAGATGAACTTAGAAAATAAAATGTGTAGTCCTGAAATGCAAACTTTCCTGAGGGGTGCCTGTGTGTGTGTGTGTGTGTGTGTGTGTGTGTGTGTGTGTGTGTGTGAAATAAAGCCCTGTAAAGATTGGATTTTATGTCAGAAAAGAATAAATAGACTCAACAAAAAGATGTATCAAAAATATAATTTGTGCTACTAACATAAGTTCTAAATGCAAGCATATTTCCTTTCTCATCCAGAGGGCATTCAATAAATGTTTGCTGATGGAGAATTCCTAAGTGTTGACTAAACTTCTAATGTCTTTCCTGTCATTTATCAGATGCCATGGGGCATTTTGTATAATACTTAATTAGTACAGTCAGTGTTCATCAAGAAATCAATTAAAATGCAAGCTGCCTGCAGGCCAACTAGTTCCCTTGATGATGAGGACAGCATATTCTCTTCTGACCAAACAGATCTGTTTTTATTAAGCAATTCTCTGAAGATATAATTTGCACCTGCTTCTGGACCCCAAGTACATCTTCAAAGTGGAGCCATAAATCAACTGCTCCACAGTTTCTCATCCCTTCCTCTTCCCATGAACCATATTGGATTAGCAATGATGATACTTGTCTCTTAGGTGAAGAGAAAAATGTTTTTAAACTAAAGAATTAAAAGTCTGTGACTATACATAGATAATATCTGTATAAATAAAAGATATATGTGCAACTCAGTCAGAATGTCTGCTGCATAAATAAATGACAAAACAGTAGAGGCTCCTGTAGCATACAAGTACTCAGATGAGCTGCCAGCTCATAGCCCCCGCTCAACTAGTGTTTGCATTGCACAGGACACTTAGAAAATTCTCATGTTTCGTAACAATATAATAAACCTATGAAGTTGTATTCTCCTTTTGTTGTCAATTTATAGACAAAGAAAAAATAGAGACTGAACCAGGACATTAAACTTGTTCAAGTTTGTGGCATCAAGAAGAGGCATAACTATGCTCAAAACCAATCCCGTCTGGATAAACTCTTGTCTCCATCCGTTCAAGAGGTCTCTGTGCATTTCCATAAAACATGTGAGCCCTGGGGTGATTTAGGGCTTCAAAGATGTTCACTACCTGCCAACTGCAGGTTGTGAGACTGAAACGGGTTTACTCAGCAAACAAATATCTGCAGTAAGGCTTTTCCTTCGGGCTCAGCTTCCGCATATAAACATTTAACAATATAAATCTTACTCAGAACTCAAAACACTTAAGCTCTAAAATTTTGGTTTTTTATTGATTTTTCTTCATAGTTTGACCATATGCTCCCATTCCACAACTCCTCCAGATCCTCCCACCACCCTACCACCCAACTTCATGTTCTTTTTCTCGCTTTAAAGAAAAGAGAAAGAAACACATACAAAAAAATGCTCCCCAGAAGCAAAATGAGGCCAAAAACCTACAGAAATACTGTTGAATTCATTTTTTACTGGCCAACTACTGTTGTGCATGAGGCCAGCCCTAAAGGGTGGTTAATATACCCAATGCTATGCCATTGGACAAACTGGATTTTTTCATTTCCATTATCAGTTTCAGATAACTTCTCTGTTAAGGGTTGGAGCCTGTGTCCACTTCCCCTCTCTCCGTGATGGAACTCTGTCCACCTTGAATCCATTCAGGCCTTATGCATGCCGCTACAGTCTCTGGAAGTTCATGTGTGCATCACTTCTGTTGGGTCTGAAGGACACAGTTTCCTTGGAGTCATCCATCATCACCTCTGGCTCTTAGACTCTTCCTGCCTCCTCTTTTGAATAGCTCACTGAGCCTTGAGGTAAGGGCTTTGATGAAGACCTCCTGTTTAGGACTGAGAATCCCAGAGTCTCTCACTCTCTGTACTCTCTGTGGATAGTTATGATCTATTTCAAGAAGATGCTTATATAATTATGGTTGACCCAATGCACTGATCTACAGATACAGCAGAAGGATTCGTTTTATTACCATGTTCCCTGCAACAGAATAATGTTACTGTATTTCCCCTAGGACACGTGACTTCTCTACTCTGAGGTTCCTGGCCACTTTAGTAGTGTCAGTTATGAGTCCATCTGATGGAGTGGGCCATAAATCCAATCAGAGAGTGATTGGATACTCCCATATCATCTGTGCCATTATTGCACCAGTATATCTTACGGGCAGACCACTGCTGTAGGTCACAGGGTTTGTAACTGGGAGATATTGATGATTACCTTTCTCGTCAGCAGCATGCAGTGTAACTTCTAGTACCATGAATGCTAGACAGTAAGGATAAAACTTCTACCTAGGCAATAGTCGATTTCTCTGATTTCCATAAAATATCTAAGCAATGTCTTCAGCAATAAGGCCTTAACATTAGCTTCTAAAGAGTAACCAATAGCCTTGGAAATATTCTGTGATGTCTGGGAGTGCAGTAGGGTCCCTTTGACCAACAACCCATTCCTAGCAATGGTTTTACTTGGTGTCATATGATTTCTACTTGGGGCATTGTCTCCTTTATTATTTGGTGACTCCGTTCATATTCCTTTCATATATGTATATATTTTAAGAAGTTTCTCAGTAAGCTTTCATATAATTTTTCAAATGCCTTGTAGTGTCAGGTTTTTTTCTCCCAATATTCCATCCTTAACCTTTCTCCTCTATCATCTTTCCTATAAAATCCTCCTTTTCTAGTTTCCTCTTTGTTACTCTGTAATAATAGCTTCTTTTTCCCTCTTCTAGAGAGATCTTCTCTACTCCAAGTCTTTTGCAACCTGCCTAACAACTGTAGCAATTATGATTGTAGCACCCTATTGAAGGCTTGAAAGTAAACAGCCACATATTAAAAAATACATAATATTTGTGTTTTTGAGTCTAAGTTAATTCACTAAGGACTATTATTTTTCTAGTCCCATTTATTTACCTATAAGTTTCCATTTTCTTAGCAGCTTAAAATAATCCATTGTATGAACATACTACATTTTCATTATCAATATATCAGTTGACAGACATCAAGAATATTTCCAAGTTCTAAATATTATGAATAAAGCAGCAATGGACATCAATGAACAAGTATCTTTGCATTATGATGTAGAGGTTTTGGACTATATGCCCAAGAGTGGTATAACTAGATCTTGATGTAGATCCACCCCACTGAAAAACCACCACACTGATCTTCATGGGGGCTGTGCAGGTTTACACTTCCGCCAGCAGTGGATAAGTGTTCCCCCTTATTCCACATCTCACCAACATGAGATATCACTTGTTTTATTGATCCTGGCCATTCTGACAGATAGAAAATGAAATCTCAAAGTAGTTTTAATTTGCATATCCCTGATGACTAAAGATATTGAACACTTATTTAAGTGTTTCTCAGTATTTTGTTTGTTTGTTTTATCTTTTGAGAATTCTTAGTTAGGAATCCCAATTTATTTTTTAATTTATTTTTTATTAATTACAATTTATTTACTTTGGTCCCAGCTATAGCTCATTTCCTCTTCTCCTCCAAGCCCACCCTCCTTCCCTCTTTTTCTCCCATGACCCTTCCCCAATCCACTGATAGGGGATGTATTCCTCCCTTTCCCTCTTACCGTAGTCTAACAGGTCTCATCAGGATTGGCTTCATCATCTTCCTCTGTGGTCTGGTAAGGCTGCTCAGGGGGAGGTGATCAAAAAGCCAGCCACTGACACAGCCCCTGTTCCCATTACTAGGGAACCCTGACATGGACTACATATGTGTAGGGGTTCTAGGTTATCTCCATGCATGGTCCTTGCTTCGAGTATCAGTCTCAGGAAAGATCCCTGTGCCCAGACTCTTTGGTTCTGTTGCTCTCTTTGTGGAGCTCCTGTCCCCTCCAATTTTGGTACATTTATACAATGAAATACTACTCAGCAATTAAAAACAAGGAAATCATGAAATTTGCAGGCAAATGGTAGGAACTAGAAACGATCATCCTGAGTGAAGTATCCCAGAAGCAGAAAGACAAATAGGGTATATACTCACTAATAAGTGAATATTAGACATATATTATAGGATAAATATACTAAAATCTGAACACCTAAATGCGCTAAGCAAGAAGGGGGACCCTGGGTAAGATGCTCAATCTTCATTCAGAAAGGCAAATGGGATGGACATCGGAAGAAGGAGAAAACAGAGAACAGGACAGGAGCCTACCACAGAGGCTGCTGGAAGACACTGCCTAGCAGAGTATCAAAGCAGATGCTAAGATTCATAGCCAAACTTCAGGCACAGTAAAGGGAATCTTATGAAAGAAAGGGGATATGGAAAGACCTGGGGGTGTCTGGAGCTCCACAAGGAGAACAACAGAACCAAAACATCTGGGCACAGGGGTCTTTTCTGAGACTGATACTTCAACCAAGGACCATGCATGGAGATAACCTAGAACCCCTGCACAGATGTAGCCCATGACAGACAGCTCAGTGTCCAAGAGGGTTCCCTAGTAATGAGAACAAGGACTGTCTCTGACATGAACTCAGTGGCTGGCTCTTTGAACACCTCCCCCTGATGGGGGTGCAGCCTTACCATGCCACAGAGGAAGACAATACACCAGTCCTGATGAAACTTTATAGACTAGGTTCAGATGGAAGGGGAGGAAGACGTCCCCTATCAATGGACTGGGGGAGGAGCATAGGAGAAGAAGAGGTAGAGAAAGTGGGGTTGGGAGGGAATAGGGAGGGGGCTACAGTGAGATACAAAGTGAATAAATGGTAATTTGGGCAGAGTGCAGTTTGTGTTCTCTTTAGTGGTTCTATTTCTTTGTTAAATTCTACTTTTGTGTCTTGAATCATTTTCATTATTTCATTCAACTGTTTATATTTTCACAGGTTTCATTAAGGGATTTATCCATATCTTTTTTAAGGTCCTTAAACATATTCATATTTGCTATTTTAAAGTCCTTGTCCTATGATTCAGCTATATCGAATTTTTCAGGGCCATACTGCAACAGCATTATTGGCTTCGGGTGAATCATATTGTCTTGGCTATTCATGTTTGGGTTTTGTGCTGTGGTCTAGGATCTGAAGTTATGACTTCTGAGGTATTTCTTCATGTCTATATTTGGTCTAGTCTTTGTTGGATTGGTGTTTGGTTCTTTGTTTACTGTTGCCTTCCCTGGATCCTAGGCTATGGGGTCCCTGGTAGAGAGTGTTTCTGCTAGTCAGTAATTTGCAGAAAAAAATGATGATTGGCTGGGAAGAAAGGCTTGGATGAGCTGTGAGGAGAAGTTAGGGTGATTGGGATCCCCAACAAGAGTCACAATGCCCAGAGAATGGTGGGGTAAAAGGTTGACCTTTGCAAGCAGGTTGAATTAGGGCAAAAAGTAAGTCTGGAGGAATGAATGGGCTAGGAGACACTGGATCCACACTAAGGGGTGGGGCCCAGATTTAAAAACCGACAATGTTCTGATCTTCAAGGTCTTGACTCAGTTGCAAACCTCATAACAATGCAGAATTGTAGTCCCTACTCAGCACCTATTAACTTACAGATGCATTTTTACAAGGTCTCACGTGTCTCTTGTGCATACTAGAGAGTTCAAGTAGTATGACTTTGCTTCCCTGAAATTTGAAAGTCGGGTGATTTCTATGTTATTTCACCAATTTAAGATAAGGACTGATACTAGTGGCATTATACACCTCTGGACTTAGCTTAATTATCTCATACTCACATATATGGCAGTGCAGTACCTTCATAAGGAAAGAGGAGAACACAGTGGTTCACAGAGCAAATGGGAATCTAGCAGAGCTCACTATGGATGATTGTATTTTCTGCAACATAATATCGCAGAAACCATTAAATACCAGACCGTATTCTAATGATACTAAGTACCATCTAAGTATCTTTATTCAGAAATAAATTCATTATTTGATTCCTTCATGATCAAAAGGCTGAGGGATTACATGTTTCTTCAATCTTGCATAGTCATGAATATATATGAGTACCAACACCTACTGTACAATTCATCTACAACTTTGATAATTCTGCTCCTGAAACTTAACGTTGTTATACTTCTGTCTAAAATATGTTTTTCAAGTGGTGCATAAATTCTGAAATAATAACCTGCTTGTGGAAGATAAATACAAGCATCCTGGATCACGTTTCAAACATTTCTAACAGTAATAGATAGCTACAAGTTGGCAGTATCTTTGAATTTGTTTTCAGATGTATGAGGGGTTGGGAGTGAAAGAAACGTCTCACATAGTCAGGAAGCCATGACTAGGCAAGCAGAGAGAGCATCAAGTCCAGATCAGCATGATTTAGAATGGATAAGATCTAATGCCAACATTGGACTGATCACCAACAAACTGGAAGGTCAAAGAGAAAAGACATTGCAGTTAATGTCCTATGGCTGTGACACTAGACCCCTACTGAAGTGCCACCTGGCATCTCTGCTCTTTTGATTAGCAACAACTGTATTCCATTCTAACTAAAATGAGTTGCAGTATAAACAGTATGGTCCCGATAAAGCGAAAGCATCCATAAATTATATAATAAAATCTCCTTTTAAAAGATTAAGCAGGGATGAAGAAAAACCAAAGTCCCAGGCATAAATCTTGATTGATAGCAGGCAACTCATAAATACTTGTTTAAAGGCTTTAAGGGGAGAGTCAATGAATCAATAGAGGCGATAATCACCACCACTCTCAACCTGGCTCCACTCCAGTGTCCTCTTCACTGCTCAAATGCTGAGGGGGTTTGGCTTTGGTCTGTGATTCCTTTTCACAGAAGCACTGAGATGCCAATGACATGGAATCTTGTTATCTCACAAGCATTTCTGCTGGAACGGATCTCATCCACAGAACGCGTGAAATAAGAAATAAAGTTGCAACCAGTATTAGTGAACTGAAGTAGAATCTGCAATGCAGAAAATTGAAAAGTAAATTTATAATTGTCACAAAACTTCCAACAGTGCAGCAAAGCATGTGACCTTGAAAAGGGAGTAGCAATGAGTTTTCTATAATTGAAGAGCGGAGCGTAAGCCAAGACACAAGGATTTTTATGCAGCAGGAAAGGAGATACTGGAGGAATAGTGGTCTTGTCAGGCTACATCCATACAGCTATCAATTTTGCCAGCTTTGATACCACCTTAGAAAATATGAGATGTGTATTACTCTATGGATGTCCATCTCAAAACTCTAAGTAAATCTTCCAAGAGCTTGGATGAAAATGAAGGTTAGAAAATGGATAATAGCAAAAAAAAAAAAAAAAAAAAACATTTACTAAGAGCCTATTAAATATAAAAGCACTCAGGAATATTCGGGGCAAAAGTCAGGTGCCTGTATTAGTTAAGTAAAACAACCAAGCTCATGAGACTGTTTGATGTACTACTGAGATCACCTGTGGAATTACATTATGTAAGAGAAAATAATCTAGCTGCCATCTATGTCTTTTCACATGAACCCAGCTACAGCAGTCACTGAAAAATAATTAATGCCTTTTCTAAAATTAATACAATGGTTGGTAGAAAGATAGCAGCCATCATGTCTTTGAGGAAAACAAGTTAGCAAAATAAAGCCTCTTGTTGAAACCTCCAGGATATGAGGATATAACGCTGCAAAGCAGTGGCCTGTAATAAGAGGTTAGAGCTGAAAATGGAAAGCAAAGCTGACCTGATTTCCAGGACAAAAGGCACAGGGTGTTTCCATATTCCAATGCACAATGATTGTGTAGGCAATAAATTATAATAAAATGTGCAGCTTCAGTGCAAAGCACATAACAGCATAAAGAATTACCAAATTAGAGCAAGCATATGATGTATCTAGGGTAGTGTTCAGACTCTTAAAGTGGTAGCTAAAAAACGTACAATTGGCAAACTCAAGTACAACCCCCATGCTTAAGGCTATGCGTTGAGTGGTCAAATTAGGGATCAGACTCTAGAGTTCATCCCCAGTCCACAGTCCTATGAGTTATGACCCCAAACCCTAAAAACCAATGTAACCTTGTACAGCCACTTTGGAAATCAATCTAGTGCTTACTTAGAAAATTAGCAATAGTGCTACCTCAAGATCAAGCTGTACCAATCCTGGGCATATATCTAAAAAATGTCCCATAATTCAATAAGGATATTTGCTCAACTATTTTCCTAGCAGCTTTGTTTGTAATAGCCAGAATCTGGAAACAACCTAGATGTCCCTCAATGGAGGAATGGATACAGAAAGTGTGGTACATTTACACAATGGAATACAACTCGACTATTAAAAACAAGGAAATCATGAAATTTTTAGGGGAACTAGAAAAGATCATCCTGAGTGAGGTAACCCAGAAGCAGAAAGACACATATGGTATATAATCACTTATAAGTGGCTATTAGCCATATAATATAGGATAAAAATACCTAAAATCTATACTCCTAAAGAAGCTAAATAACAAGGAGGAACCTAGGGCAGAGGCTGAAACCTCAATCAGAAGGGCAAACAGGATTGACATTGGAAGTAGGAGAAGACAAGGAACAGGACAGGAGGGGACCGCTGAAAAACTCTACCCATCAGGGTATTGAAGCAGATGCTGAGACTCATAGTCAAGCTTTGGACAGAGTACAGGAAACTTTACGGAAGAAGAGGGAGATAGGAACTCCACAAGACCAATAGAGTCAAAAAACCTGGGCCCAGGGGTCCTGCTGAGACCGATTCTCCAATCAAGGACCATGCATGGAGAGGACCTAGACCTCCTGCTCAGATGTAGCCCATGGCAGCTCAGTCTCCAAGTGGGATCCCTAGTAATGGGAACAGGGATTGTCTCTGACATGAACTCAGTGGCCAGCTCTTTGATCACCTCCCTTTGTGGGGTGCAGCCTTTCCAGCCCACAGAGGAAGACAATACAGCCAGTCCTGATGAGACCTGATAGGCAAGGGTCAGATAGACGGGGAAGAAGACCTCCCCTATCAGTGGACTGGGGGAGGGGCATAGGATGGGAGGGAGAGAGGGAGGATAGGATTGGGAGTACATGAGGGAGGGGGCTACAGCTGGGATACAAAGTGAATAAAATTTAATAAATGAATAAATAAATATTATTTTAAATGTCTATCCATTGAAATGTTTTTATCTTCCTTTATATAAATCATGAACAGCCTTAAAATGAGTATGAAATCTAAATAAAATGATTGCAGAATAATCATAATTTTGATACAAAGAATTGCTGGTAAAACAAAATACTCAAAATACTGCATAATGTTAACATATTCCACTTTCTTCAACTAGCGAACACTGCTGTTGTTTTCCATGTAGTGTACGTCCAGGAAATGTCATGTATTTTAGGGAACTTGATCCTCATAGATGTTAGTGAAAGCTACACGGCACTGATCTTAATGGCGAATGGTTTTTCTGTGTGGATGGCAGAACAGTTGTGTTTAAAAATAAGTGAAAGCATCAATTCGATTTAAATCCACAAATTCTCATTCTTAAATTGTACAGTATAATACAAACAAGAAAAGAGTGAAGAGTCCTAAAAAGCAAAGTTCTGTTGGTACTTAGAAAAGCAAAACCATGTCTGTTACAAACAATAAAGCTAAAAGGTACTGATGCAACAAAAAAAAAAAGAAAATTGTATTAAAAAGTATAGAAAATATACAAAACAATACCCATAAAAATCTTTTTCATGTTGCAGTTTTCTTACAAATTTGTGGATCAGAAAGATGTAAAGAAAAGTAAAGAGCTAAAAGGAGAAAAAAAGAAAAAAGTCATAGGTTTTTCTACTCTTCTCTGAATTTCTAACTTAAATTTAAAGGTAAATGTTGAAGTGAGAAACTGTCAGCTACAGTAGTTTTTTGGGTTTTTTGTTCTGTTTTGTTTTTTTTTTTTTAACAAATATGAAATCATCCCTATTAAACAGTGGGGAGGGGGAGGGTTCTGACTTTAATTCTGCCTCTCAGAGGTGCACCACAGAAGACATAAACCTGAGATGAAAATAATGCCTTTCTGAGGCATGCAAAGATAACACGCATTATACCAGAAGGTGACATTACTGACAGGAGGAACTTTGAAGTGATGAGGAAAAATGAAAAGGGAGGAGAAGAATGGGACTGGACAGAATGGAGCAGGAAAGGCATCATTTCATGTAAATTAAAATTAAATGTAAAAGGGTGACAGAAGCTCTGATCCTGTCAGGCTAAGGTATTTTGGTAGCAGACAGTAATGTGAGAATTATAAGCAATTTACAAACCACTGGTTTGCAGGTCTGCTCGTTTCTTCTCTTGTGATGGCTAATCAGGGATTTTTTTTTTTCCCAAGGGAAAAAAAAATACCAGTTTCATGAATCCCTGCCAAAACCAAGAACAGTTTGCTCCCTGCCAATGAAAGATCCCTGTGAGCCAAAACAAAATCACACAATGATTTCTCTGTCCTTACCAGCACCCCCCCACCCCACCCTACACACACTTTTCTGAGAGCCTCACTCTTGGGCAGAATACAGACTTCTTTTCCAGACTGTCTCTCTGATTTAGCTACTGTCCTCCATGCCCTCTGCTGCTTGAGCACATCATCTGGGCCTCCAGGTTCCTTGCTACTACCCTTTCTCTTGGGCTGCCCATATCCCTGCCACCAACCTCACCACTCTTTCACTCTCCTTCTCTATGCCCACATGGGCAGTAGTGCCCAAATACCTCCTCTACACTAACCATAGGTAACTTACCGTCCTTGCTAGGTACTGTTGCTGTATACCTATATATACAATTTAGCATTACATTAGCATATTCTATCATTAAAACCACCCCTATGCATTTCTTACTGTTAAAACCCATATTTAACCCAAGAAAAGCCTGAGTTCAGAAAGATGCACTTTAGCCCAGCTGAGTGTTTGATTTAGGCAAGTCTGACATGCTCTGTCTTTTACCTGTGCCAGTGCATAAGACTGCACAGTGACTGTGCAATGTTTATGCTAACATTTCTTCTGGCATTATCAGGTGCTTGTCACTGTGTGTGCTACTACAGAGAGAATCGGCCAATATAAGAAAGATGTGGTACATTTTAGGGGATTAGCAGCTAATTTGGAGTAAAGAGCAATGAACTATAGAGTGTTGTCATCACTGAAAAGGTGCTCTGAAGGTCAAAAGCAAGATGTGGCTAGAAAGTGTAGGAATAATGCCTTACTGTTCATATTAAATCTTCCTAAGGGCGCTGTGAATAGCCAAGAGTGAGGGGTGAGAAAGAGCTAGTCACATACTAGGCAGTGAGGTAAGTAACCTCTTTGGGGAGAACAAGACAGGGAAATGTGGCAAAGTCCGAAGCCCTTTGAATTTCTGGGAACTAGAGTCTGAGGGAAAAGTCTGCAACCCCTTGAAGATTGGCTCAGTAAGGATTCTGCTGACTTAAAGGAAGGGCATCAGTCAAGAGTAGAGAAGAAAGATTTAAACAGCACATTTGGAGAGCGAGACAAATAAAGGAGCTTAGATTGCTCAAGTTTACCTTTGGGGTTCTGATATAAGCCTTAGGTTTAAATGGAATAAGAGTTGGGGTAGGGAAAAAGAGGTATGCTTAAGGAAGCAGTCCTGGTCAAGGCGGATCTCATCATCATTTCCTCAGTTCAGGTACTACAGGGTCATCAAGAACTGTCAATCTGCCATCACCTGAGGAGACCAATCTGCTTCCCACAAATGGCCTGATCCAGGTGGAGCATCTGTCTTGCCTACCAGGCCCGGCCATTCCTGAAATACAAGGTGACCTCAGGTTTAGGATAATGACTGTGTTCCTCTAACCTTAAATGGGAGTGGATGGACAGACTGACTAACACACCTGTGTGTACAGATAAGCAAGCAACTAAGCAAAGGAAAGAGATGAAGATGAAGCAGAGATGCTAAGCTTCCCTTCCTTTGGCTTTAGTCACCTTGACAGTCATTCTCAACAAAAGCAGCCTTAAGCACCTTTTGCTACATGCTTAATCTTGAGCAGGTACCCCAAATGTGCTTGATCAGCTCCTCAACGGGAGAGTGTAATATAACTCAGAAACATGTTGGACTCACAGAGAAAAAGAAAACATCTTGTCTTTGGAGGAAAAGTCTCTGAAAAAGACAAGAAGGTGTGAATTCCAAACGCTGGGCCCCTCCTACCACAGCCTTCACAGAGACATGCTTGTTTGCATAGCTGACAGAGCCCTAGACAATCAACAGACACACACATCATCCAGCAAGAAGAGCATGGGAGACAAGCCCAACAAAACTTAGGGAAGGAAGTCCTGAAAGTGATCCCAGTCACCTCAGCAGAAAGCTTTGCAGCCAGCCACTACATGGTAATGCGAACTTCAGATGGTGTTAACTAGGAGAAAGGACAAAAAACACTTTGTAAAACACTTTGTGTGACTGCAGGGATATCTGCATGGGAGGAAAAAGAAAGCTTAGGCCAAATGTGTTCCTCTGCTTCCAGAACACTGATGCCACCATGAGGTGTGGCAGGGAGGTGTCTGATTCAATCCAGGTTATACAACATGACAGTGGCTGACTTAAGCTACGAAATATTATAGCTTTAGTGTGTTTTTTTTTCCTTCATGTTTAAAGTCTGAGGTGTACTTACATTTTTTTAAGTTTCTAAACCTGCTTGAAAATATGCACTAATTAAAATATTAACATTCTCTTGGCCTTTATCTTTACTCCCCTTCACAGTCTCTCCAGTGGCCCTGCAGAACATTTCACAGGGACCAATAATGACTCTGCCACTGCCACTCAGTTTCTTCAGCTTCACTTCACCAGTAGAGTAAGTAGGGTTCTCTGGAAAATGAATATATAGCATCAAAAATAGATCTATTAAATTGGGTTGCACCATATGAGATGAATATTCCAATAATGTCTTTTTGTACAACGGAAAGACTGAGAACCCAGTAATTTCTTAGACCATGAAGCTAGCGGCAGCAACAAAACAGAGAAAATGCATTTGTTAGCAAGTGGCAAAGGTGGGCAGGGAAAGAGGGTCCTGCTTTCCCCCAGACCTCTTTATATATGGCCTGCCACAAAAAAAAAAAAAAAAAAAAAAAAAAAAAAGACACTTAATCTAAGGAAAGGTCTTCTTAGTTACTCCTTCCTGTAAGTAATCTCCCAAACATGCCCAGACTTTTCTCCTACTTGGCACAATATCTAATCAAGATGACAATCAAGAGTGAGAACGCACTTTAAGAGACTGGAAGGCAATGCTGGTTAGACACTCATCTCTTTTTTTATTATTAGTTACATTTTATTAACTCTGTATCCCAGCTGTATCCCACTCCTCATTCTCTCCCAATCCCTCCCTCCCTCATCTTCTCCCTGCCCCTTTCCAAGTCCACTGATTAGGGAGGACCTCCTCCCCTTTCATCTGACCCTGTTTTATCAGGTATCTTCAGGACTGGCTTCAAAGTCTCTCCTCTGTGGCCTAGCAGGACTGCTCCTCCCTTGGGACTAAGTTTGGGGAGGTCAAAGAGCCTGCCACTGGGTTCCTGTCAGAAATAGTCCCTGTTCCCCTTGCAAGGGAAACCAATTGGTCACTGAGCTATCACGGGCTTTATCCGCACAGAGGTTCTAGGTTATATCCATACATGGTCCTTGGTGGATTGTCAGTCTCAGAAAAGACCCCTGTGCCCAGATATATTTGGTCCTTGTGGAGCTCCTATCCTTTCCACGTCATACAAACTCCCCCTTCTTTCATATGATTCCCTGCACTCTGCCGAAGGTTTGGTTATGAGTCTTAGTATCTGCTTTGATAAGCTACTAGGTAGAGTCTTTCAGAGGCCCTCTGCAGTAGGCTCCTGTCCTGTTACTTGTTTTCTCCTACGTCCAATGCACCTCCAATTTGTCCTTCTAAGTGAGGATTGATCATCTTACCCCGGACACCCATCTCTTATAAGACGTGACTCTAGCAGCTTTGTACTCTGTGCTCTCAGGGCCTCCCATCCTTCTTGGAGCTATGATGAGAGACAAATGTGAGGCAGGTATAGTGTGCTCCTGAACCAAAATAGTAAACCCTCACTATTAAATAAAATCCAACAGTGTGAATAAATTCTCTCACAAAAAAAAGAAAAAGACCTTTGGTTCTCCTAGAAAGAAACAGCTAGCAGCCCTGCCAGCAGAGGAGTCATGTTCACTGGCCACTGTCTTATTTTGACATAAGCTGAGACATACTCCCTCCACACTTAACCCAACCAAACACAGTGATGGAAGTTTTAGAAATTTTAGACCAGGAGGGATCAGATCATTTACAGCATTTTTTTTAAAGAAAATGATTTAACTAGACAGATTTTATGTTGGTTTACACAGCATCACTAAAGCCACTGAGAGACCCTTTCCTTTAATGGCGTGCTCACGCTTCCCTTCTATTTGCTAGTGAATAACCTAATAGAATTATCAGCTGCAGATGAGAGTAACACCCTGAGTGATCAAATAGAATCAGCACTTGTTACCCTCCCTGCCTAGACTTTGCCTCGCTATGTGAATCCCTCTGTCTGTGAACTTGTGTTAACTGTTCTGTCACAGCCTTCTGAGTGCTAAAATCACAGTTGTGTGGCCACCATGCACAACGCCGCTCTCTCTGCAGTGTGGGATTTAGGAGGTGGGGACAGATAAGGAATTCAGGATAAAGCATATCGGAAGCCTAAATTTTTTATAACATCTAGTAGTGAAATTGGGATTTTTCTATAGCCTTAGTAGAATCTTACTTCAAAATTGAGGTTATTCTTGACCCTTCAGAATTAGCTAAGTAGTTTATTCTGTGCATCTGTCTGTCCTTTGGGGCTCCAAGTG
This sequence comes from Meriones unguiculatus, assembly GCF_030254825.1. Lineage (NCBI taxonomy): Eukaryota > Metazoa > Chordata > Mammalia > Rodentia > Muridae > Meriones > Meriones unguiculatus. Next base: position 53,220,413 of record NC_083364.1, on the reverse strand, counting down.
GTTGTTTATGTGTGGCATTGCAATACCATTAACATTTGTTTAATTGGGGAAGCTGAAAGACCTCAAGCAACTTCAACATTGCCTTGCTACAAATTCACGGTCCTAAGGGAACCAATCTAATCTGCATCAGACTATCCTTTTGTCCTTGGCCAGCCATATCACCGGACTTAATAACACCTCATCTGACCCCTCTGCAAATTGGAGACAAACACATAACTCAAGGTTTCATTGTAGGGATCAACATGATAGTAAAAGCATGATACTAATATTAATATTCTTATTGGTGTTACAGAGCATTTTCAAATCACTGAAATTTACACCTGATATTACTATATTATTTCCTCAGTGATTTGAATAATGCCTCTTAGATGTTCCCCTTAGCCAGTGCACAAGCCTTTCACCCATCTCTCTGCTCATTCTTACGCCATGTTTTCATTTAGGGTTAAGGCTGTCTTAGTTCTCATTCAAACTTCACCTCTTTTGCAGTCACTGGATAGGACTTACTAAAAGTAGAATTGTTTGAGGAGGGTAAGGGACATGTCTTTGGGGCTGTGTCTAATCTTCAATGGCACTGAGAGGAGACAAGAAGGTATCTGGTCAGTTAAGGGGTCACGATGCCCACCGAGAAGTCCACCATTCTCTTTCTCTTAGCTGCTCTTTAAGCATTGAACTCTGACTGCTTCTCAGTATTACCTCCTATTGTTGCCCATGTAGATTCTTGGGAGGAGGCTTGGACCTCTCTTTATGTGCTATCTTAACTGGGAGACGAGGTGAGGCTGAAGCCACTCCTTTCTGCCTTAGCGTGAGCCACCTCTGGGACCCCTTATTAGTGGTTGTTTTAAAATCATGTTGCAGTTTCTCTCTTAACCCAGCTAAAGGAGGCAAACAATTGAAACTGGACTGTTTTGTTTATTTAGTAAGCTTTATGACACAATACTGAGCATTGTAACACTGCCCAAATCACATGGACAATGAGTGATGTTTTCCCAACATGTGGAAAACCACGTATCTTTACTAAAAACGGGGGATAAAGCAGAGCCTCTGTCATTCTCATAGCCTCGTCATTTTCCAGGCCCATCAAGCAGCACACCAGCTCAGGGGCTCATCAGCGTGCTGCAAGGAAGAGTCTACCAGAGGGAGACCTTTCAGATAAGAAAGAGCCCAGGCCTTTGCTGTTCAATACCACAGAATGGACTGCATCGCCAGAATTGTGTGTGGATTTGTAAGCACCAAGGCGATGAAATTAGGAGACAGGGCCTGGGGGAGTGACTAGCTGTCCTGAGGGTGGACTTTATGGGTTGGAATTTGTGCCTTTATTTAAGCAGTCTCTGAGTGCTCTCTCAGCCTTTCCCTGCTATGTATGGATGCAAAGAAAAGTCAACAAATAGAAGAGGACCCTTACCAATGCCAACCACGCCAGCACCCTGGTCTCAGAAGCCTAGCTTCCAGACATGTGAGAAACCAGTTTCTGTCATCTATAAGATAAATGGAGTGTGCATTGTATTATGGTATAGCAGCCCAAACTGAGGCACAAACCCGGGACAACAACGCAAAATACCCCCAGGGTATCTCACCCTGCTTGAGATCAGTACCCAAATTCCTGAATCCAAGAGCTTAACAATCACTGTAAAGCATGGCCCAGGCCTCCACCCTTACTTCTCCATGACACTCCAACTACTGGTTATCTACCAAATATTCCAGGTTACTCTAGAGTTATAGAACAAAGCAAAAACACTAAAGGAGGCAAGGGTCATGTATCTGCTGAGCTAGGAAGAAAACCAGAGAATGTGATGCAGCAGAAGCAAGGTGAGGAGAAAAGCTCTAAAGAGAGTGGGGACAGGAATCAACACTTCTAAAAAGAAGCCCGAGAATTTGGTGTTTAAACTGACCAGCTTAGGAGTCTACTGACCTTGAACAGGAGTGTGGTAAATGAAGATTCTACCATAATACCATAAAGGTTAATGGGAGGTGAAGAATTAGATGCTCTTCATGATCATTATACTTCATCACAGACATCATTTATTAGCACTTAAATTATTTTGGTTTAAAGTGGCCTCATTCCTTGCCAGGCACCGTGCTCAGCACTTTAAAAGCTCTGTCTCAAGTTCAAAGAAAAAGAAAGAAAGAAAGAAAGAAAGAAAGAAAGAAAGAAAGAAAGAAAGAAAGAAAGAAAGAAAGAAAGAAAGAAAGAAAGACAAAACACTATTTGTTAAGAAAATTGAAAACTGACCTCCTAAATATATCTAGGGTCTAGTGTCTGGAACTTAACTTCCATGGTGAAGGATCTTCAAGAGATACTAACCTGGCTTAGCTAGGTGGTCCTAAATGTGATCAAATCGTCCCTAGATATTTGAAATGTGGAAACTGTGACACATAAGGCAGATGGTGCTGTGTATGCAACAAGAAAGACCTTTTGGGATGCTACAGTGCTGCACTTCAAGGGGGCATTAGGGAGCAAAAGATTGCAAGGAAGAGGGCTCCAGAATCTGGGTCCCACCAAGAAGGAGGGCCTCCAAGAATGTACAGAAAATTCTCAACCGTCCTAATGCTGTGGCCCTTTTAACACAGTTCCTCATGTTGTGGTGACTCCCAACCACAAAACTATTGCATTGCTACTTCTGAACTGTAATTTTACTGCTGTTATGCATCATAATGTCAATATCTGTGCTTTCTGATGGCCTTAAGTGACCACTGTGAAAGGGATATTCAACCCCTCCTCCCCAGGGAATCGCAACTCACACATTGGTACTGCTGGTATAGAGGGAGCGTGGCCCTGAAACAGTGGGTCTTCACACTTCTGACCCCCTGAGCTGTAGGAGAGGAAGCGTGTGCTGCCCAAAGTTGTATAGCTGGTGGCCATTTGTTATGAACAAGCCATTTGTTTTGAATGATTGGAAGGGTGTACAGAAGTGACTATGGCTCTATCTCCGCTATCTGAATTGCCACACATGTGGGAAACACAGAAAAGGCAGTCAGTCAAAGGAAGAAGGAGCTAGAAAGGGAGCCAAAGGAAGAAGGAAAGCAAAGCAAATGAAAAAAAAAAAAGGGATGGGAGAGGAGATGGAGGAAGAGAGAAGAAAAATAAGCGACTGCAGATAGTCTTAAGATCCGTGGCAACGTTGCTGTGGAACCCATCACCCCCACGTGAGTCAGAGTAAGTTGGCGTGAGCCCTTAGTGAATGCTGGCACAAGAATTACAGGCTCAGGAGCTCTAAATTCTGAGGTGTCACAGCTGCAGGGAAAACAGATTGATGTAGTCCTAGTTCAGGGGTCAGCTGGCACTATAACTGTTGGAAACAGCCAACAGTTAAATACCCAAGTGTTAAGTGCTTTGAAGCTCAAATATATATATATAAACAGCTTGACTTATTTTGCACTACCCACTCAATTAAGGCCTTAATTTGATTTTAAAGTATTTTATTATATGTGTGTGTGTACATGTGTGTACATGCATGTGCCACAGTATGAGAGGTCAGAGGACAACTTTCAGGAATCGCTGTCTCCTTCTACCACATGGACCCCAGGAATAGAATTCAGGTCCTCAGGTTTGGCAAAAAGCTCCTTTACCCAATGAGCCATCTCACTGGTCCACTGATTGACTGTTTAATATACATTCTATAATAACATATTTTTTTAATTTTAGCGTAATAATCTTGACATTCCTTATTACCAATTATAACTTGCTGTTTTATAGTATTTTTCACTTAAACATTATGATTATTTTTCAAGAAGCACTTTTTTGCGAATGCGTTTTATTGTTTTAATTTTATGTAAGTTACCAAAGGGTCAATCTATGCCTGCATCCCGTAGTTAATCAGAGAGAACGTAAGAGAAACAGGAAAACACGTGAGGGTTTCTACCACTGCCGTCTTAACAACATAACATGCGCAGCAACATTTGTCCTCCAGGCTGGAGCACGAATCTGAGAGTCTTTTGCTAGTTAAAGCTAAGGTTACATCATTTTCCCTGAAGAAATTAGGGACGGCATTTTGAGTTCTCTGGGGCTTGAAAGAGACTGAGAGAAAAAACATTTGGAGTTCACCTTTAACACCCAAAGAACAGAAATTTTGGATTTTCTAAATTTTCCAACAAACAACCCTCACTGTACCACTGAAATGCGGTGCTGTGAGGGACAATTAAGAATATGAGAGAATTTTAAAAAGGTGTGCTGCCTTGGTAGATGAAAAACATTTAATTCAGTCACTTCTTCTCAAAAACAGAAAGGGAAATAGCAACCAAATACCACAACATACGGAGTATCTGTTTTTTCGGTAAAAATTCCAGGTGAAAGGTCTTATTCAAATCCGCACAGACAGTATCATCCACCTGTCCTGAAGTTGCTTTTTCCCCCTTGGCGCAAAAGGGCTGGCACGGCCCTGCTTCCCTAATGGTAATGCAAAGCCCTGAGTAACAGCGCCATCTAGTGGATTTTGGTGACATAAGAAACACCACTGCCTGCCAAAACAATCAGCGAGTTCCTGCCCAAGCCACGGATACTATTCTGGGTCAGTATTTAGCACCTGGAAAAGTCACTGCTCAGAGGGGAAGAGAGGGCTGTAATTGAATCCCAAGACCTCTATTTTGGAATTGAAAATATGTCAATATTACTGGGAACTTTTTTTTTTCTTTTAAATGTATCATCGATCTTACTACAAGGGATTATAATGTTTCTTGGACAGGACAAAGGCCACTAAGTGTTTCCAAATGCCAACCTAAAAGCTCGATCCAAAAACATTAAATTTCACAATATTGTCCCTTTTATTGCGGCACAATTTCCGCTATCTGCAGAAAAGCCACCCCAGGCCATTCAAGCGGTTCAAACTGGGGCACTTAGCCCTTTGTGTTGGACCTACCAACTACCCGGGCCTGGCCCCTGCACACCTCCTGTTGCCACAGCATCCCTTTGTCCGCTTGCCAGGTCAGGAATCTCTTGGCAGCTGCCTCTTCCACAGCTGCCCTCCTCCCGCTCCATCAAGAAATTTAATTCCAAGCTGGCAGGCGGAAGGTCAGAAATCTTTGAAAGCCTCAACATCCACTGCCGCCTCTCAGTTCTCACCACCGCACAGACTGCCAAACGCCAGCTGATTTCCCTCCCCCTTCCATAGCGCCCCATGTCTCCGATGTCCAGGTTGTCACCTGAATCTTGCCCTCACATCTGCTTCCTCGCACGCCCTCCTCAGCACTGCTGTCCTTTATTAGTGACGTCCTGCTTCAGCTGTCCCAGGAGTCTCTGCATGCCTTGTCATCCATCCAGGGATCATCAGCCTCTTCTGAGCTCTGCCTGCATCACAGGCATCTAGAGATGAGAGGCTGACGTGAAGCTCTGGGGAATCAAGGGCTGCAGGGCCCCCGAAGTCTACATGATCACATCTTGGCAAAGTGGGCTGTGTTAAAGCCAAGTACCCCAGGGTAAGATGACAGAAAAGACAAAGGACAAATATCAAACCCAAGCTGAGTAGGTGACAGTTTTCTTTCTTTATACATTTTAAAATGACATGTTCAGGTCAAATTTAGAACAGCCTTAAAAAAAAAAAAAAAAACTTTCTGACATCTTCATGATTTTATAAAAGAGACTTTTAAAAATATGTGAGGTAGGGAGTTAAAACCATTTTTAAGAGACTATATCAATGTTCAGTTTTGAAGATATAGATTGCATAGAAATTATATTCTACAAGAAATAAGAGGCTCTTCTCGTATGGAACTGCTGTGTTTCCTCTATCATTTAGCCCGCAGTATAGCAGGGTCAGAGCTATCTCACAAAGAGGCAATAAGAGAAAAAGAGCAGTGGGGAAGTTTTAAAAATAGAAAAGATGACAACTATTAGCTATAACACAAGTATAGATCGGGCATAAAATGGGGGCGGGGAATACTGCAAACCTCTAAAACCCGAAAAGTAAAATCTCTAGGAAGGAAAAGCAAACTTACAGAAACCTCTCTGAAGTCCTCTTACGGAAATCCTTCTGTCTGTCTTGCCGAGCTAGGTTAACAGGGCTAAGACAATGTGGTTTAAATGCAGATACGTGAAGACCAGGTTTCTGCCTCACTATTTCGCCTACGAAGTGAAGCGGGAGCCCATGATTAAAATGGATTTCCCCAACAAAGGAATCTAAGCTTCTGCTCCTCTAGGCAGTGTTACATGTACACCTCTGCAATTTTTTTAAATAAAACATAATAATTCTTAGCAAGTGCATCAATTCAGTAAATGCATCTAGAACCGAGAGGATAAATTTATTTGCAGGTTTGTAACAGTTCAAGTCAGATGTCATTACTAGGATTTCAAATTTACAGCCTTCTCAATTTTAAGATTGTGGCTGCAGAATTAACTACTTATAAATATGTCTGCTGTGTTAGCAAGATTTTGGGTTTTTGTTTTTGTTTTTGGTGTCATCTTTGTTCAGGTCATGTTTAGGCAGCCATATTGCCGAGACTTTATGCATGTATCTCCTGACACCAAGAGACAGGCCAAAGTGGATGAGGGAAAGGTTGCAAGGCCTCACCCGTACACAAAGAACTACAGGCAACTAAGGAATGCTGGGAGCAGGAGAATAGTCATCCCCAGGGAGGAGCATACCAGTTGGTTATCCAAAATACCAAAATGCTCATCCCTGAAAACAAACAACATTATACAGATTGAACATGCTGTACTTATGTATTTAGGAATACACACACACACACACACACATGCACACACATATATGTACATAACAACAATTCAAGAAAAAGGGCAATGAATTTAAAAGAGAGTAAGCAGGAGAGGGTACAGAGGGGGATTTGGAGAGGGAAAAGGAGAGGGGAAATGATGTAATTATTTTATAATATCAAAAATAAAATAATTATTTATTCATATTCATGATAGAGTGATTCTGGGAAGTGAGGATATACAAAGGGTAACGGTTTGTGTGACTCCCTGGGGTGGGTGCTGAATGTGTTCTCAGGAAATCTTTGCTGAGGCATGAATTTCCTTTCCTAAGAGAACTAAGCCCAGTTGTCAAGTAATCTAGAGGCACCATGGGAAGAAGCAATGAATTTTCTGCTTCTTTCTTCCACTCAATTTTCTCTTCAGATCTTTGGTCTCAGAGCCCTACAGGCAAAGTTAGGGAACAGAGGATTGCCTATGAACAATGTTTTCTTTCAAAACCAAATCCCACATTTCCTCTCTTTGGCCTCGCTGCTTCTCCCGTGAACTCCCAGGGACTACTAAAGTGTGTTATTCATTGCTTTCTCGGCCTTAACATGTAGTCGCCTGCAATGAGTGCTCTAATCATACAAGGAGACTCGAGTTTAAGTCCAGACTTTGGTCGCCTACTGTCTGTATCCCCTCTGGGAGGATGACATCACCCTCGGAACTTCTCAGCCTCCATGGAAGCCAGCCCTGGGTCCCAGAAGATCTGTTTCCCTCAGCTGAAAGCTCATGTCTGCCTTTCTAATCAGCCTATCGGTTTCCTGTTTCTAATCTGAAGAACACCTCCCGTCCTGCCCGGTGATTCATTCACAAACATCCTACCCACATCTCTCTCCAAACCCCTAGGCGTCCACCTTTCCAAATTCTATTACTCCTGGTTTCACAATAGAAAATTGCTTTCGGCAGCGACGCAGTCATTCAGCCACCGCAGTGATCAAGGATTTCTTCTCTCGTGGTGCCTGTGCCGCTGAGCAGTAGCCATAGATACAGGCAGATATTAATTCTGTTGCTTCTGTGCATCAAACCACCTTGTGGATATGAAGCTTGATGTGAATCCGATTTCCGAATTTTAAAAGCCCCAGTGACACTGACTAAACAAAGGTTTGGGGGCTTGAACAGTTTCCATGCAAAGAGCACCACCTACAGAAATGTCTAATGAGGAATATATTGTAGTTCTTAAACAGCTTCTTTAAACAATGATAGCAAATCAGGGGCTGTCAAAGATTCCAGCAACTGCATGGAGGCTTATCATGGCTTCTGTCACTTGTATTTATCTTCAGAATTCCATTATTATTTGTACATGCATACACATGTTTGTTTATGTGTGTATACACAAATATTCTTGTATGTTTGTACTTGTGCACATAAACCTCATGATTTAGGTGAATTTAAAAGCATTAAAAAAACATACTCTGCTTCTGTGTTGTTTGTAATAGCAGAGTTATGCAAGTATCTCCTAAAAGAATGATTAATTCGTATAGTTATGGTTATTTTAGCAATTTAACTATACACCTACTATTTCATAAGGCATGATTCTGATTCTATAGCAAAGAACACCTGCAGGCCTCACCTTCAATGCTGTGCATGTAGATTCTTTATGTCACACTATATAAGGTGATACTATTTGGCTATTGGGCCTCAAAGCGCCAGGTGGTAAACACTTGGAGAATTCAAGATGCTGTTACCATGGGGATAAGATGCTGGTCCTTCTTGATGCAATCAACACACTTCCTCTTTCGAAAAAAAAAAATATAATAATGAGAAGGCCTTTCCACTTGAAAATAAATGAGCTTGGAAATGGAAGGTTTTTTTTTTTTTCTTTTAAGTGAATGACTATTTTCTTCTAAATCTGTATTTGACAGTGACAGCTGAGTTGGGCAAATGAAGGAGATATGGAGGAAAGCCCTGTTTTGTTTCTGCTTGCTGCTCTCCACACTGGCTGGCACCATGTAAAGAAATAAATTTGCAATCTCCCAGCTAGTACTGTTCAAGTGCACATCCTATGGGGTAGATTACAAAGCAGCCACAAATCATTCCTCTTCCTTTTTTTATGTTCACTTGCCCTTAACTCTCTAGTTCTTGCCATCTAGAGTCAAAACTAATTTCCTTGCTCCTTGAACACAGGCTGACATTGTACCAGAAAAAAACAAGACAGAACTGGGTCAGTGCCATGCCCAGGTCTGAACCCACTGTCTTTCTTGAAATCTTCCCCAGCCTGCATGAGGACATCTGAGCTGGTCTGCAGGAGGATGAGAAATGCTTGCCTCATTCATTTTCACCTTTGCTCAGCCTACCACTGACCATACCTCAGATCTACTACTGTCTGATGGGGAGCTGATGGCAGAAATGGACCCATAAAAATCACAGACTAAATAAACGAAAGGTTAGAGCACAGAGTTTCTTTGTGGTTTATTATATAACAAATAACAACTATAATGTCATATTTTATGCCAACTCTGCTCATCCTAAAGGACATATTTGCAGGTGGGAAGGTAGGATCTTACAGCTACAGCTTTTGGTTGGAATGATATGAATGTCTATTGAAAACCACGGAGGGTTATATGCAGGCTAAACCACATTCATTTGTCTCAACTTTGGCAAAAATGAACAACAATTTTGTTTCATTCCATTCATGAATTCGATTTTATGTGAGAATCTGTTAAGTGAGACAGAACAACATGACAACAAACATTACCTGTACACCTATTGTGTACTTACTGAATAAAGTCCCTTTGCTCTCTTCAAGACAATCTTAGTGTGCTGTGGTGAAAACACATGGGGGCCAGGGAGAACACACAATACACATACATGTAATGTAAGAGAAAACTGTACCTGTACCGATAGCATGAGAGGGAGAGCACAATCTTTTATTTGTGTCTTCTTTTACTTCACTTTATTCTCTTTCCGAGTTAGCTTTCACTGTAGCCCAGCCTTGAATTTGAGATCCTCCTGCCTCAGCATCCTGAGTGTTAGAGTTGCTGACAAATGACCTTTATTTTTATTAACCAATGGGGAGTGAGCTCTTACATAGTAGACAGTACAGTTAAAATATCTTATATTTTTAAGTATTTATCTCTTAAACAATTTTCCCCAAAAAATTGTGGGTTTTTTTCATTTATTTGTTTTAAACTGGGTTTATGCTTCTTTCACTGGTAGCTGTGTGTTGAGGTGATGATCAAAAAAAAAAAAAATCCCAGAAAGATAACCTAGTTACCAGGCCCATACCTGATATGTGAACAAGAATAGAAGCTTTGCTGTGTACGCAAGGGGGTCGTTAACTGGTGTGCACCATAACCTGTTCTAGTGAAGGTTAGTCTAGAAAGTGTGCCAATAGGAATGTTTCTAAAGAAAGGATAAGAAAATAGCTGAGGAACAAAGGCAGGAGCCATTTCCTCAAACAGGCAATCAGAAAACAATCAGACATCTCACTTTAGATAGACCATGCAAATAACTCATCCTTTCTCCTGACAAGATAAAGACTATGAGGAAAAAGAAGTGGGAAAGCACATAGGTTTGGTAGAAGGACGATCATTCAGCTCTTTTTTTTTTTAAATTCCTCCTAGTTTATCCAGAAGTAAGAACCAAACCACTGGCTGAAAATGCAGAGGACATAAGAAAGCTGAAGACAAAGAAGGTGAAGGCAAAGAAGGTGGGAAGCTTCTCAGAAAAAAGAAAAGTAAAAGAGAAATGTTGAAAGTGAGACCCATAGAGACCCATAGAGGTCATTTCCTTGAATATGTTTACCACATGATAAAAGACTTTTTTCTTTTTTTTTTTTTTTATTTTATTTTTTTTTATCAGTTACATTTCATTAACTCTGTATCCCAGCCGTGTCCCGATCCCTCATTCCCTCCCAGTCCCTCCCTCCCTCCCTCCCTCATCTCCACCGTGTCCCTTTCCAAGTCCACTGATGGGGGGGACCTCCTCCCCATTCATCTGATCCTGTTTTATCAGGTATCTTCAGGACTGGCTGCAAAGCCCTCCTCTGTGGCCCAACAGGACTGCTCCTCCCTTCGGGGGTGGGGAGGCCAAAGAGCCAGTCATCGAGTTCCTGTTAGAAATAGTCCCTGTTCCCCTCACTTTGGGAAACCAATTGGTTACTGAGCTACCACAGGCTACATCTGAGTGGAGGTTCTAGGTTATATCCATACATGGTCCTTGGTTGAATGTCAGTCTCAGAAAAGACCCTGTGCCCAGATATATTTGGTCCTTGTGGAGCTCCTACCCTTTCCCCATCAGACTAACTCCCCTTCTTTCTTATGATTCCCTGTACTCTGCCAAAGGTTTGGTCATGAGTCTTTGCTTTGAAAACACTGCTAGTTAGAGTCTTTCAGATGCGCTCAGTAGACTCCTGTCATACGTTCAATGCACATCCCATCTGTCTTTCTAAATGAGGATTGATCATCTTACCCCATGTCCGCTCAATTGATTATCTTTTTTAGGTGTATAGATTTCATTATGTTTATCATATCTTATAGGTCTATATAAGTGAGTATATCCCATGTTTGTTAAAAGACTTTTTTCAAGTAGAGTTAGCCTGGGCTACATAATGAGTTTTAGCATAGTCTGTGATGTATAGTAAGATGATAGATAGATAGATAGATAGATAGATAGATAGATAGATAGATAATTGATAGATGATCGAGAGAGAGGGGGATACCAACAGATATGGATTATAGATAGACAGACAGATCCTCTCTATTACATGTTAACATGATAGCCACAGAATTTTCACTTGCAAATGAAATTTGAAATGAATTGTCCTTGTGCTACTGAAGTTATAGATAACCAGGTTAGAAGTCTTGACAGGAAAGATTTAAAACATTTACTAGTGAGATAAAAGGCTAGAACAAAGTGGTTAAAAATGGTAAGGCTGCTTTGTCAGACCGTGAAACCGAGCTGTGAAGGGGAAAATTAGGAAAAGGGTTATACTAAAGTGAGTATTGGCCTGTTATGGCTGACGGAAGAAAACACCATAGACTGGGTGGCTTCACACCAAAAAAAAAAAAAAAAAAAACTATTCTTATGTTATAGAGGCTGGAAATTCTCGACCAAGCTGCCAGTGGGGCTTATTTCTTTCTTGCAATGTCCCTGGTTTATACATGTTATTGCAAACCCTCTCTGTTGTCTTCTTCCTTCATTTTCCATAAAAACAACATATAAGCCTAGCATTACTATGTTTTGATTTTGTCTTAAGAGACTTTACATCAAAACAGTCATATTCTGAGTGTCAGAGCTTAGTGTATCAACATATGGATTAAGTGGGAAACAACTCCACTCATAACATGGAGGTTCACATGGAAAGATAGTGGATGAGATGTTCAAAATTGAGGTCCTGAAAGTGAAAGTCAGTGACATACGAAGTTTCAAAGCTGAAATTTTTAAAAGGCTTGAACATTTGGTGATGAAAACACCAAAAATGAGATTGTCCCTGTAGATAATGAAATTACCAAGTTTCATTAAAAAGCCCCACAAAAAGAAAACTCAATGAAGCAAAATGCACTAGGTATTCAGATTTTCCATCCCTGTGATCCAGAGGAAAAGAAAGTGAGCAGGATGGCTGGGTGCTGCAACCAGGAAGGGAACCGAGTGATACAGGAAGGAGACGTGTATATATATATATATATATATATATATATATATATATATTAATTATTACATCTTACACCCGACAGAATGGCTAAGAACAAAAACTCAAGTGACAACACATGCTAGCAAGGTTGTAGAAAAAGGGGGACCCTCCTCCATTGCTGGTGGGAGTGCAAACTTGTACAACCACTTTGGAAATCAATCTGGTGCTTTCTCAGAAAATTGGGAACAGCTCTACCTCAAGAATCAGCTATACCACTCCTGGGCATATACCCAAAAGATGTTCCACCATACAACAAGGGTATTTGCTCAACTATGTTCACAGTGGATTTATTCATAACTGTCAGAATCTGGAAACAACCCTGATGCCCCTCGGTGGAGGAATGGATACAGAAACTGTGGTACATCTACACAATGGAATGCTACTTGGCTATTAAAAACAAGGAAATCATGAAATTTGAAGGCAAATGGATGGAACTAGAAAGATCATCCTGGGTGAAGTAACCTAGACCCAAAACATGGTACTCATTTATAAGCAGATATTAACCATGTAATACAGGATAACCATACTACAATCCACAGACCTAAATAAGCTAAGTAACAAGGAAGACCCTGAGAAGGATGATTAATTCTCATTCAAAAGGGCAAATAGAATAGACACTAGAAGCGGTTGAAGAGAGGGAACAAGATATGAGCTTTCTATGGATGTCCACTAAAAGACTCCACCCAGCAGGGAACTGAAGCAGGTACTGAGACTGAAAGCCAAACTTTGGGCAGAGTGCATGGAATCATAGGAAGGGGGGGAGAAATAGAAGGACCTGGAGGGGACAAGAGCTACACAAGAAGACCAACAAAACCAACAAATCAGGGTAGGGATTGGGGTGGAGCTGCAGAGACTGATGCACCAACCAAGGACCAAGCATGGAGAGGACTTAGGACCCCTGCTCAGATGTAGCCAATAGGCAGCTCAGGCTCCAAGTGGGTAAAGGGAGCAGGGGCTGTTATGGACATAGACTCTGTTGCCTGTTCCTGTATAACTTCCTCTTAGCAGGGCGGCCTTGCCAGGCCACAGAGGAAGAGGATGCAGGCAGTCCTGATGAAACTTGATAGGCTGGGATCAGTTGGGAAGGGAGGAGGGCTTCCCTTTATGAGAATTAGGAGAAGGGGATAGAGGGAAGAGAGAGGGAGAGTGGGTGACAAGGTAAGGGGCTATGATTGGTATGTAAAGTAAATTAATTAAAAATTAAATTATACTAAGAAATTTAGATACCTAAATCTCCAGAAGATGCTAGTAATTGTGTGATCCTAATCCTACAGTTCTGGCTGGAAAATTGTCTCTGATGAAGGTTGACTGCCCCTCACCTTCCAAAAGGAAAACTGGAATGTATATTTGGATTTATGTTTGGACTGTTACTGCTCTTCCATTACAGAAAATAACTACCACTATTGGCACCCAGTACCAAGATGAGCAGTAAAGCTAAAGAACCGCTGTGTTCACGGGGGACAGCTGGGACTTTTCACTTCATTTAACTTTCCCAGAATGTCTATCCCAGAACAATCAGGTGTGTGATGGCTGATTTGATGGCCATTGTTCTCAGTACAGCTGATTCGCAGTGTCTGCCATAGTCCTAATGAGGACAACTGTTAGTTGATTAATGAATTTGGGGGGAAATTGGATAGCAGGTTGTTAAAATATGCATATACCTACAAGCTATGCCACCCTTTACTCTCTATTGCTTCAGAAAGTCTGGTTGAGCATCTGTTATACCACAGATTGTGCTGGCTAGTTTTTATGTCAAGTTGACACATGCTGAGTCATTTGGGAAGAGGGGACTTCAGCTGAAACAATGCACTCAACAGATTGGCCTGTGGGTAATCTTCTTGATTCATGATTGACATGGGAGGTCCCAGCCCATTGTGGCAAGTGGACTGGTGGTCCTGAGGTGGGTAAGAAACCAAACTCACTAATAGGGGGAGGTTCTTTTCTACTATCTGACTCTAGCTTATCAGGTTTCATCAGGACTGTCTGATGAAACTGCCCTCTTTAGGAGAGGGCATGGGGAGGTGAGAGGGATGGAGGTTGGACTGGAGCAGATGAGGGAGGGGGCTACAGCGGGGATACAAAGTGAATAAATTGTAATAAATAATAATGATTTTAAAAATTTGAAAGAAAAAGAAAAAAACTAAATTCAGCAAGCCATGAGGAGCAGGCCGGTAAACAGCACTCCTCCATGGCCTATGCCTCAGCTCCTGTCTCCAGATTACAGCCCTGTGTGAGCTCCTGTCCTGAATTCAGTGGTTAACTGTGACTTGGAACTGTGAACTGAAATAAACTCTTTCCTCCCCAGGTCACTTTTGTTTATAGAATCAAAGTAATAGAAACCCTACCTAAGACACAAGTTGTGCATGCTGTGAACCTGTAAAAATAAGAAAACATCGTACTAGTTCACTAGAGCCTCCAAAGCAAAGTGCTACAAAATGCATATCTGAGACCACAAGAATTTGTGTTCTGATCATTCTAGAGACTAGAAGGCTAAGGTCAAGATGTCCATAGTGCTGATTTCTTTTTAGAGGTCATAGGAAAAAGGATCTAAAGCTCTCCCACCTTGGCTTGCTGATGGTGGTCTGTCTTACTTTTCTCCTGTCTGTGACAAAAACCACATCAGGGTTATTCTGGCTCACAGTTCCGAGGCACACAGTCCATTGTGGCCAGAAAGTTATAACAGCCGGCACTGGAGGTAGCTGGTCCCATGGCATCCACAATCAGAAAGCAGAGGGGAGCAGATGTTTTCCCTCCGCTCAGACTTTCCTGTGCATTACAGGACGGCAGCTCATGGAGGGATGCTGCCCACGTACAAGATGGGTCTTCCCACCTCAACCTCAAGACAATCCCTCACTGACGAGCCTAGAGATTTGTCTCCATAGTGATGTTAGATTGTCAAGTAGCCTTTCATCAAAAACTTAAAGGACCCCACACTTGCATGGTTCATATTATCTTCATTGCACGCACAATGACACCCATCTCTGAACACAAGCAAACGTGAGTTAGGATTGTGCCACATAAAGCTGCAGATAGCCACACAGTTCATCATGTAACAGATATACTTCCTGTTTCAGAATGCTTATATTTAGTGCCTCGCTGAGATGCCCATGGGAAGGCTGGGAAAGCAGGCATGCTGCTGTGACCCAGCATTTCACAGGTCCTAGCTCCCACTCAGAAGCTCGTATGCTGTAGTCTACATCCACAGTGGATTCTCCATGATGAGAATACTAAATTCTAAATTCTACATAGCACCTCTGCCAAAGAATTAAAAAAGGATGGAATATGTCAAAAGCTCTATAGAATGAGAAATCAGTGTGGCTCAATTTCGCTAAAGAATTCACCACATATATGTGGAAGAAAAAAAAATATCTTAGTGAAGTAACCAGATAGGTCCATTCCTGAGAACAAAGTAACCAGTTAAGCACATACTGTCTACACTCCTATTGGATCTGAATAATTCTTACAAAGGAAGTTCATTCCTTACAGCACTCTGTTCTCTGTTTCTAACCTCAGTTGCATTCTCATGGTCCAGACTGAGTACTGGAAGCCTGCGTGCATATACAAATCTTCTGCCCAAGTAATATTATTAAATATTAAATGAGAAGCATGGCATTGTAAAGCAAAGTGTTCACAGTATGCTAATTCGATGAATATTTACACAGTGTTTCTAAGGACTATTCGACTACCCGAAACCCACTTGCACGTGGTATTCCATTTAAAGCAAGATCACTTGCTGCAGATCAGTTGCCCATAAAGTTTAGGGCCATGGGGTTTTATGTATTTATTTATTATGTGCATACGTGTGTGGCTTCATGAGTTTCTGTGCACCACATTTGTGCGATTGCCCACAGAGGGAAGAGAAGGCATCAGTCAGATCCCTGGGAACTGGAATTGCAGCCTGCTGTCAGGTAGCATGTGGGTGCTGCAAACAGAATCCAGGTCCTTACTGCAAGATCAGGAAGAGATCTTAACTGCTGAGTCAACTCTCCAGCCCCTAAAGGTTAATTTTTTTACTTCTTCTAAAACAGTGTCAGAAAGGTACTGGAGAAAACCTGGAGTCTGACCAAGCAAGTCAGTCCCATTCTGGTTTTTATGTTTGCAGATGCATTCCAGTTAAACTTAAGGTCTATTTAATATATGGTGACAAAAGAGCCTTTTTATCATGCTTTTGTACACTAATCCTCAGTTTCTATCTTTTCTGCTAGACATGTGAAGTATTTAGCTGCTTGAGAGAAATGTTTACAGTCATCCTATATTTGGACAAGATTGGATACATTCAGGGTGGTATGGCCATAGACTGCCATCTTATATTCAACATGTCACATAAACAAATCAAACACAGCAGTTTTTCTTTTTTCCAACACTTTCACTCTCCTGCATATACTCTTCCGATGCATAAATCAAAGTCCTTTCCAAACGTTTCCATAAACACAAGAGATATCTCTTGGAAGCACCTTCTGCTCTCCTCCCTCCCCCTTTTACATTCCATATCAACTTAATTCTCAAGTTTTTCTCATATGACCATAATCATTTAACTTAGTGATTTGCTGTGCAGTACCAGGAACTGAGAAGATCGTTAGGGAAATAATGATAAATAAGAAAAGGTCTCTTCCGTCAATTGACTCACTCTCTGTTTTGAAAAGAATGTCAGTTATCAACAAAAGCAATAGAAGCTATGTTAGAACTAAATTCTGACTCAGAAGGAATATTATTGAGGAAAGTGTGAGAAAGCAGAAGAGGTAAGGGGCTGAGCTGAAGCAGGCAAAGAATTTTAAAAAAGCAAACATGAGAAGCTGCGGTAAAACTGGGCAAGAACCAAACAACAGGACACTCAGAACACTGCGTATGAAGAATTTGCAAGATATAAAACCACGTAACAAAACAGGGGCCATAGCATGAAGAATGTGGTTGTGTAAAGCTAGAAATGATACATTAAAGGCCTCACAATCAGTTATCTTTCCTAGAAAGCCAGCCCATACTGCATCAGGTAGATTAGATTGAGCGGATACATGCAGAAATACTGAAGGAGGAAAATCAGATAGACACTATTGGCTAAACTTTGGAGAAAGAGAAAAGTACCTTTGTCTGTGACCTCCTTTTTTCGTAGCATTAGCTATAAATAAGGATGAAAATGTAAAGGATGGTTTAAAATCAGAAAACAAATACATAGACTTTGATGCTCAGTGACTCTTCCAATCAAGACATGGATACAGACAACACTAAGCTAAAAAGAGCTCCTTCTAAAGTGTAATGATTAAAATGTGAACTTTGGCATGAAGCATATCTTGACACAAACTCAGAAATATAAATAGATATAGTCATATTGCTGAATGTCACTAAGCTTCATATTCCCCATCAAGAATCAAGATTAATAATCACGCCCATTCTGGACCTCCCCAAAAATAAATCCCTCAACCCTAATCAGAAAAGTGTCTATTTGCAGTAGGTGGTGATTAATATAGAGACCTACAACTAGCCAAGATGAGAGGAGAAAGAGACCGTGGGATGTCCATTCCTAAATGGAGTATCTATACTGAACCCTCTCATCCCAAGTCTCGGGATCGTTTCAGAAGAGGGAGCGGAGTGTAAGAGCAAGAAATATGGACATAACAAGGCTCTCACACATTTAAACTCAAGAGTGGTGATGACAGTATGCACAACATCTGTGCTAGCTCCAGCCAGACCAAATTCCACCATGGGAAGGCAAATGGGTACACTCTCCCACCCCTAGTTAAGGAGCTTTTAGCAATTAATAGCTGCTAGGAGATGGAGAATGGATGTTCTTTAAGTGTGTATCCTCTGCTAAGCTGACAGCACTCCAGTGAAAGGCCACACATCCAAGAATGCTTGAGTGGTACAAATTATTCAAAAAGACAAAAAGGTGGATAGATATGAAAGGCGAAGGATCTGAGAAGAGTTTGGGGGTAAAAAAAGGATGAAAGTATGATGTACAAAAGTTACAAAGAACTAGTGAAACACAATTAATAAATGGTTCATAAGTGTGTCTTCCTCCTATTATAAGGAGTGGATACTCCTTATACTCTCAGCCCAGTATCAAGCATAAAGCTAAGCATCTGTAGACATCAGGTGCGTTTACACCAATGTGTAATTGCCTCTGTAATAAACCATGAGAAAAACACAGAATTCTAGATCCAGTTTTTATTTGCTGTCATTTCGTTTTTGGTTTAGTTGCTTTCCTTTAAATGTTACTTCCTATCTCTGAGTGTTCACTTCCTTTCATCAACGGAAACAAAAATGGTGTTCTATTAATGCAATAAAGCATTTTTGGTATGACATAACATACATAAGAGAAGCTTTAATGCTCTGAAGTGATGTGTACATATACAAGGAAAAAATAGGTCCAACTCTACTGCAGTGCATTCTGGGCACCTCTGACCACACAGAGATGAATATGATCTACAGTACAAAATCAAACCATAAGACCACTGGACTCATAAAACAACCTGAACTCCAGACCAAGGACTGCTACTCACGGGTCACCCAGTACTAGCCCCTTACCTGCCTGGAGTCTCCGCTCCCTCAGCAGTTTAAGAGAGCAGGCTCCGTGCCCTCTAAACCCTTCCTCTGCAGCCTTGATAATAGGAATCTCTTGTCTGAAGGGTGTCTCAAATGCTTACCATTCCACAAACTAGGTCACCAGCTTCTTAAACTGTGACCTAAAATCCTACATGAGAACATGTAACTCAAAGTGAGGCTGATGGGAAAAAAATGGCAAGAATAAAAGGTTTCTGAATGTGTGACAATCAAAAATTAATTCAACCTCAAGTGCACAGTGACAGCAAGGTGCTTCTGGCAGCTCTTAGTTCTACGCATCGTGCTGGTTGTTTCTGAGCACCCAACATGAGCAGCATGCACCGTCGCCTTAAGCAACACCAGCTAATAGTGTCTGAAACACCCCAGCTCGGGTTTAGGAATATTAAAAGTCATGAAATGCAGCGTTTGCACTGTACATTCAAATTTTCTGCTCTTATAGAGACATAATAGTTTGATTACGGAAAATGAAGACTTCAAGTAGTTTTTTTTGTTTTGTTTTGTTTTGTTTTGTTTTTAATTGCCATTCCTCAACACATAGGTATCGAATATGTATGTCTGGGTTGCACTGTTGGGTTGTTTGAGTTTAACGTTCACTGATTGAGTTGCTGACCTGTATTATATTTAAAAATTGTTAAATAAATTTTGGGCATGGGGTTAGGACAGAGTTTCCAACGATGTCTG
The DNA here is from genome assembly GCF_030254825.1 of Meriones unguiculatus. Lineage (NCBI taxonomy): Eukaryota > Metazoa > Chordata > Mammalia > Rodentia > Muridae > Meriones > Meriones unguiculatus. The sequence goes on along the minus strand of NC_083364.1, from coordinate 53,200,863 downwards.
AAATGATATTTGGTATGCTTCTGCCACTTTGTTGAATACGTGAAATGACATTCTCAACGTTGACAATTAAAATATAAAAACACAGATCAACTCTTAAAAATGGTGAAGAGTCTGTACATCCTATAGTAGCAAATATTCACCCAAGATATAGTTCTTTATGTAACATTAAACAAGCACATTAATGCTATTAATATGCAAGTCTGCTTTCTTCCTTAATAAATGAAAAAATTATATGTATACCAAAGACTGATTTTAAGCAAATTTCTTAATAAGTCTTTATTAATTAATGTTTGATTTGTATATGTATTTTATATCTGTATACCCAATGTCCAAAAAATATATATTTCTTGAACACAAAGGACTCACAAGTGAAAAGACTTAAGAAGCCTGCTCAAAGCCAATAAACTTCACCAAAATGAAGCAAGGACAAGATTTGCTAAGGGTCAAGAATATTTCTCCCACAGAGTCAATGCAATCTCACATTATTTAATTTTTCACGTGCTTTAATCTTTGGTGGCATTCATAAATGAGCGGATTAAATGCAATTAACCCATCAGAACTCAGCTATCAGGCTTCACCCCAAAGGGATTTATGAAGCATCTTATAGCCAAAAAAAGGGCAAATCTAGAAAGACTCCAGCCAGAACCAGAGAAAAAGTAGCTAGTGGGGAAACTCAGTGAAAGGAAGTGAACCTGGTAAGGACTGCCTTTTTCATAATTTCCCTGTCAAATATAATATGCTTCTTGGCTGCTATTCCCTATTCTTTGAGTTCATCAGGACACCGTAGATTGGGATTTTTCAATATCATCAGGAAGGTTAAAAGAGGAAAGAGCTGTGAGTAGATAATGCTATGAGAAAATTACTGTTAGCATGGACCAGCAAGCCACCGAATTCTTCCATTCTGTTCTGGGGCTCAAAAGGTCTGAACTCTAAACCCAGTAGAAAATTAAATAAGCCTTTACCGCTGTTGGTTGCTTAAGTTGTTTCTCTGGATGAAAATCACTGTTCCTCAAGGAACAAAAGATTATTTTAACATACTGTTCCTCAATCTCGGTATTTTTGCAATTTGGGATCAGATATTCCTTGCTGGGGGGCAATGGCGCTGCCTTCGAAAGCGTATATTGGTTAGCAGCATCCCTGGCCTCCACGTGGGCATACCCAAACACCCCAGCATGACAGCTAAGACATTTCCAGACATCCAAGATGTCGCTCAGAATGGCAAACCTGTTCTTATTTGTGAAGCATCAGGTTAAAGAAAGTTCAGACAAAATCTCTCAGTCCCAAGCCAGAAGCGGTTGCCCTGACTGACCACTGAAAATGCTCTTGAGGCATAGTTTTAGGAAATAGATTGTCCTTGATGAAGACAACTTTTCAACATGACATGTCCCTGGGACTGGTGATCCATCCACAACGACAGTAGCCAAAGAGCCCAGTATTACGCGATTTGTTATTTACAAAAATATGCTGAGAGTGATAAAGATGAGAAGGAACTCTTGAGTTTCTCACTAGCACCATTCCCACAGCCCAGGGGTGGCCTTCTCCCGGTGGACCCATGATCCCTGTTATCTGGGGCTCAGGCATATTGATAAGCAGAAATGCCTATCCTTATTTTATTTCTGAGTCTCATTTCCCCAAACAGAGCTAGCTTCTTTTCTTTCTTTCCTCCGTTCAGGCTTACCCCTTTCTAGAATTTACTTCACTATTTGTTTTTTTTTTCAATTTTAGAGTTTATTGAACGATTCTCATTCTTATATTAAGAATATTAGTTTTTACTTCTATCGCAAAACAGGAAGCAGGCTGGATATGGGGGTATGTAACTGTAACTCTAGCACTTAGGAAGAGGCAGGGGCAGAAACATCACTCTGAGTTCAAGGCATTCTCATCTACACGTGTTTTCCAGTCCAGCGAGGGTTGTATAGTAAGAAAGTGCCTTCATGAATCAAAACTGAAAGGTGGCACAGATGTTTGTCTCCTTGTCTCCACAAGCTGGGGAATCAGTGTGCTGCTAGGATAAAGCATGAATTCCCAACAAGCAAAATGTATGCTCATCTGTTTGCAAGCATTACTCATTCGTATTTTGATTCAATATTGTGATGAAATCTTCTGAGGTGTTTTTATCACCATATCATCAACATAATACAGGGCACGGATTTCTTATTCAGTAAATACCAATTATTTCATTAAAGACAGCATTGGTTAAGATCTTGGTTCATGGAAAGGGGAAGGCAGGTTACAGCACAGATGTAAACACCTCAAGAGTTGAGTCTTACAGTGAAGACCCATAAAGTAAGTTGTCCTGGCTGCTTCCCCCTCGGTATGTGCAACTCCAAGGTATGATTCAGTGGCTGGACTCCTGGTTTTAATCACAGTGCTTAGATTTGGGGTGTAAGGCTGCAGCTGAAATAGGATCGCTCAGGCCACAGAGGTGAGTCAGTGAGTAAAAGTAAGTGCTGCCAACATTCATCTGAGAACCTAAATTCAAACCCTAGGATCCACAAGACGGAAGGAGAAAGCCACCTCCCACAAGCTGTCTTCTGAGTTCCACATGAGCGCCTTAGCATGCGTGCTCGCATACATACATGCACATGTGCATATCCCAGAATAAGTAAAGATGTGATTGTTAAAGGAAATCATATTCCTCTGCATGGAAGCACTATTATCTGCCAAGAAATGAGCAGAGTTAAGCTAAGCTCCTAGGCAGTGGAGTCATTGGCTAAAACATGTCAAAATGACAGTAACTGTCAAGCATTCTGTCATTAGTGTAATAGTTATAAGCATGAGGTCAAACTAGTGAAAGTGTTGACTCTCCCACGATTCATGTCTCCAGTAAGGATCATGAGGGTGACATCAGGTCATCTCAAACAAAAGCTCTGAGGGGGGAGGTTTCCTGAACCGAGGGAGCCTGGTGGGGAATCAATAAGAACTCCTTGGAATCAAAAATATTCAAGTACAGGGTCAAGGTATAAAAAGTATCTTCAAGGTTTCTTGCTTTTGCAGATACAGGCATCTCAGGAGACAAGCCCATCTGAGGATACAATAATGAGGAACCTGGACAGGGAATACAGATAAGTAGAAGAACACGGCAAGCCAGAAATTCCTGAATGTCTTGCCCTCTGCAGATCATGACGCAGCAGCTTGGGAACTGAGTCATGTATAAGGAGAGCAGCTTTTCCCATGATGCCCGATGTGGAAGACCCGAACAACTCCTCATTTTCAAACTGGAAAAGTCACACATGGGGTTTTAACCTAAAGCCAGTCCCATGATCCACTCGTAAGAAGGAAGTCGTATAGGTGGAAATCAGCGTTGCGCACACGTCACTCAGTTACGCAGCCTCGAGAGTCCTTGTCTCCTGAAGAAAGAAGCCATGGAAGAAACTGAGCATTAAAAGAAAAAAAATGTTTCTAGGCACATCCCTCCTAATTTCTATGCTGTCTAAAGAAATAAAGCCTGGTGCTCACGGCACATAATACCCAGGGACTAACTTGAGACAAAGGGACAAATTCTGAAACAGTATGAAACTACCTATAAGGCAGTAGAAGTTTTCAGATAGAAAAGTGGCATTGTTGTGGTGGTCACACTAAATCAGAATTAAGCAAAGCCTAAATCCTCTTCATTATTCTAATTACCATTTAATTCTTTTTCTATATGGATAGCAAATACATATACCTTCAAGAAATATAACTTCTGCTCTAAAGTACTTCAAAATCCACACATATGCTAGAGAAGGGTCCTTGGGAAACATGCTGGATAATGGCTACAATAATAAAATAAAGGTAATCTGGTGTAACAATTCAGTTTCTTTAAGGACTCAGTATTATAATGCTGTAAAATATACACAGTGTTTGGGCAGGAGAAGCTTTTTGTTCAATTCCTCCGAAAAGAAAGGTAGAATATCTGCCTTGAAGAATGATTCGGTACAATGCACCGAATACTTGAGACCATAAATCACATTTTAATGGGACTTGTAATGAAATGCCATGGAAGGAGAATAGTCTGAGGATCTCTGTCAACCTGTGTAACTGCAGTAGTAACTGTCAGGGGTTATTTCCAGAGCCACTGTCCCGCAAAAAGATGGCATGCGGAAAGAAGAGTGCCGTCCTGGTATTATCCTTGGTAGTAGTCTGATGTTTCACACATGTGTCTGGCAGCGGAAAGCGCCAACTACATAAATATTTAGATAGGAAAGAGAGGGGCGAAGCATTCCAGTGCCTAAGCTGCTCTTTCCTGTCATTCTCTGCAAAAGCAAATGCTTCTGCTCTGCTGCCTTGTCCAAATACCTCATTGCTGTTCACAGAGGAGGGGAAAAAGAAGTAAGAAAAAGGCGTAAATTTTTTGAAAAGAATAAAAAAAAAAAAAGGAAGGAAGAAACATGGCCTCGAAAATGACTAGCACATAAGTCAGATATGTTTGGCTTGCCCAGAAAGATTTTTCTAAAGGTTTTTCTCTGTTTTTAACCAATGGAAATTTTATTTTTCCTGACAGTTTTATGGACACTGTTTTCTGCAAATATCATCTCTAGCTGCAGCTTATATCTTACGTTCACTGGAAGCCAATTCCACTCCGTTTCACGGTCATCCACAAATGACTGATGTCTTGGGCTCCACAGCACCGCTGTGTGCTTTTGGATAACAGCAAAGCTGTTATCTCTGAGGACTCCAGCTGAATGGGTGAGCTTCTCACTGAGTATCAAGTAGTATCTCATTATGTCAAGGAAGCCATTAAGCATATGAGCCCTAGAAGTCTCACTCGAGAGAACATTTCCAACATAGCCTATTTCTGAGCATTATCCCTGAAGGAGATTATTCTCTAGCAATAAAAATTAAGGTAAACATGGGTGTAGCCAAAAATAGGCAGAGATAAGTGTTAAAGACTGACTAAATAATCCAAATCAGTTATTTCTTCTCCCTTAATATAACTTAGTAAGTGTTGTGTTCTGAGACGGTCTTATCAGCCATGATGCCAATCAATATAAAAACAATAAGCAAAGCTCTAATGAGTTCAGCTTCAGCCCAGTGATTGTAGCAACTGCCATTTTTACTGAAAGGAAAGTCTCTTGTATGTCTGTATTTGTTGATATTATAATTTTGCCCTCCAAAAAATTGTAATGGAAACTCACTCTTAAACAAGTAACAAGACAGGAGCCTACCACAGAGAGCCTCTGAAAGACTCTACCTAGCAGTGTATCAAAACAGATATTAAGACTCATCACCAAACCTCCGGCAGAATGCAGGGAACCAAAAAAAGGGAGGGGGGGAGTTGATAGGATCTGGAGAGGACAGGAGTTCCACAAGGACCAAATATATCTGGGCACAGGGTCTTTTATGAGACTGTTTCTCTAAACAAGGACCATGTATGGATGCAACCTAGAGCCCCTGCTCAGATGTAGCCCTTGGTAGTTCAGTATCCAACTGGGTACCCTAATAAGGGGAACAGGGACTGTTTCTGACATGAACTCGATGGCAGGCTCTTTGACACCCCCCCCCCAGGGAGAAGCAGCCTTGCTAGGCCACAGAGGAGGACTTTGCAGCCAGTCCTGAAGACACCTGATAAACCAGTATCAGATGTAAGGGGAGGAGGTTCTTCTTTATCAGTGGACTTGGAAAGGGGCAGGAGGAGATGAGGGTGGAAGGGTGGGATTGGGAGGGAAAGAGGGAGTGGGATACAGCTGGGATACAAAGTTAACAAACTATAACTAATATTAAAATAAAATAAAATTTAAAAAAAAGCCCTGAATAAGAGAATTAAGGATTTAGTACTTTGGTTATTTGTTTTAATACCCTTTCTCCAGATTCCTTTTTTATGGCAAAGTGTTGCTTTTCATTTCCCATCACTGAAAAAATACATTTTTATCAACATTAAAATATATTTTATCTAAGTAAATATTTGGGGTGCCTTAACATACGATCAGATTCTAAATCCCGTTTCATCTTCTTATGAAGCTGACATTTGTAACATTTATTTTAAATTTATCACAGTTCTATCTTAAGCTGAACTGTACATTTTAAAACCACAACCTTGCACAGCAAATAGGATACATATTGAGTTATCAGAATACGGAGTCAGCAATTGTTCTGAGAGCAGTGCAAAGCATGCCTCCCGTTCTAAAGGAAGAAAACCCCAAACAGGCTGAGAGGCTCAGCACGCTCTCACAGAGGACATAAATGGGAGATGGGATTTGCAATTGGAGACAATTTCAAGGCACTGCTCTCTAGTCATCTCATTTTAAAATTTCACATCGTATAAATATTCATTCTATCAAGATCTACATGATGGGATTGCAGAATTCACAGCTTTTTACTTGCCCCGTGCATGCGTACAGCTCTCATTAAAATGGTGTTCAGTTCAAAAATGAAAGCAATGCTGGAGGATAGCTCAGGGGTGTGGCTTGCACTCAGTGTGCAGGGGGTCCTGGGTTCTATCTTCAGCATGAAGACAAAAGGAAGAAATGCATACAGTTGATTCTATTTTTTTCACGTGACAATATTATAAACTGAAATAATTTTAAATGTTTATAATTACTTGGAAATGAGCACTGAAAGGAAAAAGAAATTCTTTACCCAAATATGTGCATGTGCTCTATTAGCTGACATGTTAGTTTTCAAGAAATTTCTGCTAATCTCTTATTGATTCTGTTATTCACCAAAGTAGAAATCTCTTCCTAAAAGTGTGCCTTACTGTAATAATCCTAAAACAGAGAGATTTGCTTGCATAGCCTCATAAGCAGGTTGCCAGCTAGCCACAGGCAGAGAGGAAATTCATCATGGTAACATTGCTTCCATTCGTCCCTGCCACACTCTCTCACAAAATTCCAAAGTCACTGACAACAGCTCCTCATTTACTTGAGCACATTTGGCACTCCTTTTGAGCTACTGCAAGTTAGAGGTGCTGTGTTTGATATAAACACAACACACTGAAAACATATCTACCTTATCCCAGAGTATCGTGTTTATTTTAATTTTAACTCCTTGGAGTACTTTAAGGAGAAAGAATTGGAAGTGAGGGGATGACACTTATGACTTTTCTTTCCTACCTCTTAACTAAGTTGTATTCATCTATCCATTCATTCAGCAAAAAAAAATAACTATTAATTACTGTACCTCTTATAGACACTGGGATACAGTGTGAGGCACAGAAAAAAAAAAACAATTCCCTTTTAAAGTCCCATCTCAGTGACCAAAAGAGATACTTGTCAATGCTCATTTATAAAGTATCTAGCACAGTGGAAGGTGTTAGATGCTATAGAAAAAAATAGAAAACAGGCCAAATGATTGGAGAGGCGTGTTATCGCAGAGGCTCCTGGTAAAGGAAGATCTTACTCCCTGTGTGCCTGTACCAAAAAAAATAAGCTAGGGGCTGATAAAGAGACAGCTCCTGTTGAAGGTCGTGTCCTGCCAGCAGCAGCCTCATGAAGTGTCTGTAGATCTGGTAGAATGGATGACAGGAAGGGGTACTGGGAGGCCAAGATGAAGAAACAAAGGTCATTACATTTTATTGGTTTTTTTTCTGTTTTTCATGTTCACACTCACTAGTCCTGTACTCTTTCAGACCCTTTCTACCTCTTTCTTTGTTCTCCTTCCCGAGTTAATTCATCTATCATGAAAATGAAAGAGTTTGAATTCTTCCAGTGTTGAGGCAGAACTGATAATGAGGTGTACAGCATCCACTGATTTTTGTTGTTGTTGTTGTTGTTGTTGTTTTGGTTGTCATTTGTTTGTTCTGCTTTCAGCAAGGCTTTGAACCCTGGATGCTACCTTTTCACAGCCCCTTTCAAGTCCCTGCTGCCAAAACCTCCCAATGTCTCCTTGTCATACCATTTCCTTATTTCAGCAATACAAAAAGAGTAGTATGCCCTTCAGTACGTGGTGGTTGTATGTGTTTAGAAACCAGCAAGAATGACAAGTAGAGGACGGGGAAAAATTGTCTTGAATGGCAAATAACGGTCACTTGCTCAAAACAAAACGAAGAAACACTCCACAAACATTGTAGAAGTGGTGATCGTGCTGTTTATTATGAAGCCACCATGAAAAGTCAATATCCATCTCTTCTGTTCTTCTTTCCAGGAGTGCTCTCTTCCATCTGTGTGTATACAGGTGGTGAGAAAGAATGGTGAAGATGATAGAGACAATAATCCACCTGCCAAAAATATTGCAGATTCTCTATCTAAATAAAACACAGAGAATGTAGAAGCTGGATGAACATGGATAGAAGTCATGATGTTGTTTCCTAGCCTATTTGTACTAGAGAGAGCAACCCACACAAGGATTTGTCAAATAATTTCCAATATGACATAAAGGAATAAATTTGAGTCAATAAATACAAAAGAAATGTTGCTGAATGAAAACATTAGTAAAACCTGAACCACAGGGATCTAGTCCAAGTAGGTAAGGATGTCTCAACATTTGAAAAACAATTAAGGTAGACCATCATACTGATAGCCAAAAGAAAGAAAAAACTCACTATCTTAAAACTATATGCAGAAAAGCATTGGCAGAATCTAATACTGATTTATAATCACACCACTACCTAAGCTATCAACAGAGGAAACCCTCCTCTTCTTTATTAAAAAAAAAATGGTATCTTCAAAATACTTACAGTTAATTGCATACCTACTGGTGAGAAACTCGAAATTTTCCCACTGAGACCAGGGGTAAAGCAAGTCAGTCTTCCTCTCAATACTTTTCAATGTCTTGGAAATTCCTTCACAGTCAGGACAACCAAAGGGGAAATAAAGGAAGGAAGAAACAAAATCCTCCTGTTCTCACAAGACATGACTGTTTATGTAGAAAACCCAACACACACCAGAAAAGACCCCTATGCTAAACACAAATATAGCAAGATACAAGGTGAATTTAAACATATTCAGTTACAGTCTATATTTGTACTGAATGAAGAGTCAAAACTAAATGCACTACAGAATTTACATAAACATCTCCAAAAATGAAATCAGAAGCTATAAATCAAATATGTACAAGATCTGTATGAGAAATATATAAAGATATGAATAATGTTTTAGTAACTAAACAGGTCAGAGGGATAACTTATATACTGCCATACATGACTGCCATACAAACATGAGAACCTGAGTTTAGTCCCTCCTGTCAGCAGGATCCCTGGCACCCTTCTAAGCAAATCAACAAGCTCCAGTTCAGTGACTGATCTTATCTCAAAAAGTTAAAGAATACACTTGATGTCAACTTTTGTGCTTTGAAGTGTATATACAACCAGAGAAAGACAGAGAGACAGAGGCAGGGGCATATAGAACTACATAAATGGAAAGACGTTTACATTTCATGGATAAAAAGACTCATTGTCAAGATGCTCATTTTCTCCAAACTGACCTGTAGATCCACAGCAAGTTTAAGTAAAATCCCATCAAGCTATTTTTGTTATCAGCAAATTGATTCCATAGTTGATACAGAGAAACAAAAGAACAGAACGAGACCAGCTAACAATATTTAAGAAAAGCAAAGAAAGTTGATACTTAATGTCTTACTATGAAGCTATAGTCAATAAAATGTTGTGATAGTGATTTAAAAATAGTCAAATAGATCAATGCAAGAAAATTAAAAAAAAAAATGAGGACTAGACCCAAACAAACACATCAACTGGTCTTTGACAAAGAAGCAAGACAATGGTGCCGGAACAATAGGTATTCACATGCAAAAGAGGGACTCTAAACACAGATCTATGACTTATGTGAAAATTAGCTTCAAAAGGATCACAGATGTAGAACTAAACTGCAAATTTTTCATAGAATATAACATAAGAGAAAATCTAGATGAACTTAAAAATAGGAATAACTTTAAATATAAAGCCAGAGTAAGTATTCATGAAAGTTATTACTAACAAACCATATTTCATTGCTCTTAAAATATTCTCATATGCAAAATAAAATATCAAGAGAATGGGAGAATATAAAGACATATCACAGACAGGGAAATGATATTTACCCAAGACATATATATTAAAGGGCTTTTATACAAAAATTCACACTTAAGAGTAACATTAATGGGGAACAGAGCTAAACAGAGAATTCTCTGTAGAGGAATACTGAATGGCAGAGAAGCACTTAAAGAAATGCTCAACCTCACTAGCCATTAGGGAAATGCAAATCAAAACAACCCTGAGATCTCACCTTACACCCATGAGAATGGCCACGATGAAAAACTCAAGTGACAACACATGCTGGAGAGGTTGTGGAGAAAGGGGAACCCTTCTCCACTGCTGGTGGGAATGTAAACTTGTACAACCACTCTGGAAATCAATCTGGTGCTTTCTCAGACAACTAGGAATAGCGCTTCCTCAAGATCCAGCCATACCACTCCTGGGCATATATCCAAAAGAGGCTCAAGTACACAAAAAGGACATTTGCTCAACCATGTTTGTAGCAGCTTTATTTGTAATAGCCAGAAGCTGGAAACAACCCAGATGCCCCTCAACTGAAGAATGGATGCAGAAATTGTGGTACATCTATACAATGGAATATTACTCAGCAATGAAAAATAAGGAAATCATGAAATTGCAGGTAAATGGTGGGATCTGGAAAGGATCATCCTGATTGAGTTGTCCCAGAAGCAAAAAGACACACATGGTATATACTCACTCATATAGACATACAACATAGGACAAACCCACTAAAACCTATGCATCTAAAGAAACTAAGCAAGAGAGAGGACCCTAACTAAAATGTCCAATCCCCATCCGGAAAGGCAAAGAGGATGGACATCAGAAGAAGAAGAAAACAGGAAACAAACTAGGAACCTACCACAGAGGGCCTCTGAAAGCCTCTGCCCTACAGACTATCAAAGCAGATGCTGAGCCTGATGGGCAACTGTTGGGCAGAGTGAATGGAATTTTAGGTAAGAACTGGGAAATAGTAAGAGCTGGAAAGGACAGGGTCTCCACAAGGAAAGCAACAGAACAAGAAAATTTGAACACAGGGAACTTCCCAGAGACTCATACTCCAACCACGGACTATTCATAGAGATAACCCAGAACCCCTGCACAGATGTAGCCCAGGGCAGTTCAGAGTCCAATTGGGTTACATAGTAATGTGAAGAGGGACTGCCTCTGACATAATCTGATTGGCCTGCTCTCTGATCACCTCCCCCTGGGGGGAAGCAGCCTTACCAGGCCATTGTAGAGGACAATGCAGCCACTTTTGATGTGAACTGATGGACTAAGATCAGAAAGGAGAGGAGAACCTCGCCTATCAGTGGACTTGGGGAGTGGCATGCAAGCAGAGGGAGGAGGGAGGGTGGGATTGGGATGGGAGGAGGGAGGGGCTTATGGGGGGATGCAGAATGAATAAAGTCTAATTGATGAAAAATTAAAAAAAAATCTAAAAAAAAGAATCTGTCAGTGACAATTACATTTTAATACTACTAAAAATAAATAATATAATAAAATAATAAAATTTAATGTAATAATATAATAAAATCCAATACATAGAAATTGTTTTAAATTTCAAAAAAAAAGAGTAACATTAAAAAGCAAACTCCCCAATTTAATAATAAAAAAAAAAGTGGATCAAAGGTCTTAGCATGGAACCCACTAAAGAAGATATGCAAATATCAAATAAGCATATAAAACAAAAACGTTCTACTTGATATGTCATGAGGAAAATGCAAACAAAAACGAAGGTAGAACACCACAAACTCCACAACAGGGCATAATTGTGGTGGCAAGCACATGTGGATGACAAGAATGCTCATGTGATGTTCAGAGGACTGCCAAGTGGAAGAGGATTTGACCATTTCTTACAGAATCATACATTCATAGCAGAAGTTCTAGGAACAGACCAGTGTGTGTGCACACATGCTGATGCTTACCTGGATTTCTCCATTGTATTCAAGCTGCTAGCCTAGTCAGGGAATAGTGCCACTCATGGTGGGAAGGTTCCCAACTCCATTTATTTAATTAAGATATTCCCATTTATTAATTAAATTAATTAATTACATAAATAATTAATAATGAATAATTAATTAAATAATAAATTATGGATTATGCGTAAATAATTAATTAAAAATAGATATTTAATTAAATAAGCTCCATTTATTTAATTAAGATAATAAGCAGGAATTGCAAGAGTCTTGTCTCCCAAGTGATTCTAGATTCCATCACACTGACAATTAACATGAACCATCTCAGTTACTAAGTTAAGGATGCTATTAATATGTAAGAGCTATATGCCAACTGATACCAGTTACCTGAAATCTAAATCTAAGACAACAGTACAAAAGATTAGTGGTTGCCAGGGGTTGCTGTGAGGCCAATAGTGCACACAGATATTTCAGGCAGTGAAAATACTCCATCTGATGTTATGAGGACACACATGTGACGTCAAACATTTGTCCAAATCCATAAAATGCACAACACTAATAGTCAATCCAAGTCTACCTAGACACTTTGGGTGACAGTAACTGTAGGTTCATCAGTTTCAGCAAACTTCCCACTCAAGGGCCCTAATCCAATATGACTTGTGTTCCCTAAAGAGAAAAAGACACTAGAAATTACTTTAAAAAGAGAGACCCATGTGCACAAGAACAAGACAGAACAAGTCTCAGACACCTAACCTGCCGCTCTTTGACGTTAGCCTTCAAACATCCAGAGTTATGAGGGAATACAGTTCTATTTTGAAGTCATGCAGCCCATGGGGTTTTGCTATGATGGCCCTATCAAATTAACGCAACTGTTAAAATGTAGTAAAAATAAAGTAATTGGCTCTTGTCATGGTTTGAATGAAAATGCTCCCATAGGTTCACAGGAAATGGCATTGTTAGGAAGCGTGGATTTGTTAGAGAGTTGGTGTGGCCTTGTTGGAGAAAGTATATCACTGGAGATGGGCTTTGAGGTTTCAGAAGCTCAAACCAAGCCCAGTGACTCACTCTCTCATCCTGCTGCCTGCTACTCCAGATGTAGAACTCCGAGCTTCCTCTCCAGCACCATGTCTACCTTTGTGCCACCTATCTTCCTGCCATGATAATAATGAGATAAACCTCTGAACCGTAAATCAGGCAAAATTTAATGTTTTTCTTATTTTTAAGAGTTGCCATGGCCATGATCTTTTTACAGCAATAGAAACCCTAAGACAGTTCCTATTTCCATCCTCACCACAGTCAATCATAAGAGCTAGCTTCCATTTCTCAGCTAAAGAGGTGAATATTTTTAGATGACAACTGGACCACATCTTGTTGACACTGTGAAGTCACTGATTAGGATCTTATGACAGATCTCCTTTCCCTGCTCTCTGGGGATCCAATATGTACTGGAGCCCTCTGATCTAATATCAGGTGACTCACCCAGCTGGGAGAGCTAGAACTGAGACTTACGTTTGATTTAAGATTACAGAGAATTGATCATCTTTGTCATCTTCTCTTCCCCTCACATTTCCCATCTGTGAATAGCTACTTCTTTACAATGAGAAGTAAGAGGAAAACACCAGGGTACAAAACCAGCACAAAAAGCTATAGATCGGAGTCAAGAAGGACAAAACATCCCCGGTTAGTTAAGATGAAATGATGCTAGATGGAACTCTGAAAAGCTGGAACAAATCAACCTTGAAATTTGGGGTGATTGTGGAGCAATAAAATGGCAAACGGGCTGAGATAGGATCCTGTTTTCCCCCACGGCCTATGTGTCATGCAAGCAACAACTAAGTGCTGTGTCCCAGAGCACTTACCTGGGATGGCAGCCTGAGAGCTGGCTGCCTCATTGGGGTTAAATGAGTAATAGCCCAACCTCTGACACTTGCATCCTGAACACAACAGAGATGAAGAAGGAAGAAATCACATGAGCAAGTGCTGTCTGTGCTTAGAAAATGTGAGAGCCATAAAAGCAGCCAGGCAGAGGGTAAGCCTGGAGAGGAGAAGGAAGATGCACACACTGGCACACAAGAGTCAAGGAAATGGAGTACCCTCTGCCTTCCAGTTTCTAACTCCCACCCATCACAGGAGCAGTGCATTAATGCTCTCCTGCAGCCATCCTGGGAAGGCCGGGGTGGCTCACTGCAGGACTGCAGAACGCTTTGTAAGAGAAGTAGCAACCTATGCAAAGAGTGTGAACTTTGGGTAGCTTAAATATTAATCTAAGAGGTTATTTTAGCCGGAAGAGATTTAATTATCTCTAACTGTCAAGTTGACGTTTTCACTCCATTAGCACAAAAGAGGTTTCTGTGCAAGAAAGAAAATCAGGTACACAAAACTTTCAAAACTCCTTTTGTTCCTACATATATACAAAACTCCATATATGTGTGTATATACATATATATACAATTATATAATATATTTCTTCTTATTTTTTCTCAATAAAGGAAACATACATGCACAGGACTTGTCAGAATCCCTGTGCATGGAATAACAAATGTGTGCATCCCACTGGAGCAGGCATGCACAGGAGCTGCATGAGACCCACTCGGCTACTCAGTAGAGGATTGCTAGTATATGTGCTAATTTAAATTAAGCCAAAAAACAAACAAACAAACAAACAAAAAACTCTACTTATCTTAACAATTCTAAAGATTGATGAATTACTACTTGATTGTGGAGAATTCAGCTACTGTAATTCAGAGCCAAAATTACCTTAGGCTGGCTTTCACTCCTTTTGTAACCATTTGTTTTACCCTTCTGTGTTTAACCTAATCCTTTTCACCATCAATTAAAAATTCCTGGATTGTTTTAATTTAGTAGACCCAAACATCTACCAATCCGAAACCAAGACTGTCAACAGACAGAATCTGAGACTCATAGCAGAGATTTTGCCACTTGGCTGTAACCAGTCAACTAGTTACCCATGCCAATGTATTTGAAAAAAAAAAATGCCTCATAGCCTTCTTCTGCTGTGTAAGTATAAATACTTCATAAACTTGCTTCCACATTGAAATACAGGATCTGGGGCAACTTGAACTCAAGTCTCCGGGTTATACGCTTAAATCTGACTCAAGAATGAACTCCTGCTCCCCTTGAGGTAAGAGTTACGCTATGCACTGCTATGTGTGGCTCTATAAAGTCACCTCCTGCAGAGACTGAGGGTGGAAGGCCATGGCAGGGCAGACAGGAAGCAGGGACATTCACATTCTGAGCCGAGACATGACTTCCGTATTGCCGCCGACACACAGTAGCATGCTTTGTTGGCTGCTTTGCAGAGTGAGGTGCAGAACATATTTTTTTAAAGGAGGGGCAAGCATTAGAAAAATGTCACTCTTCCTAATTAAAATAACTATCTATCTTTAATGTAACCTTCCATGTTCCAAGGATAACCGAGCATATTGCCTGATTTGCACACTCCTGGTTTGCATTTGCCTAGATCATTATTGCAATAAGAAGATGCAGATGCTTAAGTTAATTTTATTGTTAATGCTTCGGGGCATTTTTTAGGAAAAGTGCACAAAGTTTTTAAAAAATCCAATAAATTATATTGGGTCTTAATTTACTTCATGTTATACCTTCAATTGAGGAAGGACACAGAAGTGCTCTTGAATTTAGATCTTAATTTTATCACCAATTGGGTAAGCATTTGAATTACTAGAATGGGCGAGACACACTCTTGGAATGTTACTTATGTGTTAACAATCCCTCATTAGCTAGATAAAGAATTACATCTTGACTAAAATGGGTAAGAAGCTTATAAACTATCTTATTAATTCACAAATAATGACAACTTGAAGGCATACATTATGCGATCCTCGTGTCAAAGGAAATGAAAGCTTTTCTAGAATCATCTATAAAAATGCTGATTGCCCAATGCACCCTCCAGCCACAGAATCTTGATGCAATTGTAGGCAGAAATACCTTTGAATCAGTTAATTATGTATGATAACATCTGGGAGGGATTAAATAAGTATTTTATACAGAAAAACAAAATAGGGAATAATTGAATGTGCACCATAGGTTGTAAAACATTGATTGTTTATAGCTTAAAATTCAATTTATTCATTTACAATAAAGGGAGAGAGGCCTCGCTGGGTTTCCTTTCTCTCCCTCCAGAAGTACCTTGAGATCAGATTTGAAATCCCTTATTTCAGGTACCCATATATGTACCTGAAATATATGTGTACATATAGTGAACATACATTTGTACATATGTGTGAATGCATATATGTACACATATATGTGGACATGTGTATACAAACACACCTACCAACTAAGTTTTGAAAAGTTGGAGAAATGTACTCCAAAGAACAAAATCTATCTGGGAATAATGGACCTTTGCAACAATGGTACACAGCCATCGCCTGTTCAAAGAGCTTGCGAGGCCAGAAGCCTTTCTTTGATTATTTTAATTATACTTATTTCCTTATTGCGCATGTGTGTGCATGTCTTTTTGTGTGCACAGGCTTGTCACACTGCACACATGCGGAGATCAGAGAACAACTTCAGGATTCAGTCCTTGCCTTCTACCATTTGGGTCCTAGGGATCAAAGTTGGGTTATCAAGCTTGGTGGCAAGACATTTTATTGCTGAGTTATGTCAGTAGCACAAAAAAAAAATGTTTGTAAAGACAAGATTTGGGGAGAACTGCATATAATATTTGGAAATGAGAATTTTTTTCCACAATGACTAATAAAAAAAAAAAATGTGGCACAAGCCTAGAGTTCAACAAGTGGTTGCTGGACAGACGTCCATGTAGAATTTCTTATATGTGAGACAGCAATACTCTCTGCACACTGCTGTTGTGTGGCACGGTCATTGATGCCACTGTGATTTAGCAGCCAGTCAGAGGGGAGAATCAGTGTCTCATAACCTCCCAGATTCATGCACATTTTTGTCTTAGGGTTTCCTTCACAGCTCCATGTTGATTTCGGCAGCTTTCACATTTCTTTCCCAACCAGAAGCATGAATGATGTCACTTTTGTGGAGTGCCCATGTGGAAATGGGTGTCCCAACATATCCCACTCACTGCAGTACCAGAGAACACTCTCTCAACTCTCTTTTTTCACCCACATCTGATTCGTCCACATTAATCTTCTCTGTGTCTCTCCTCTATTCCCAGAACAACTTTCTCACACTCAAATTGGCTTCCTCAGAATGAATTCCACCAAATATAGATGCCGTTTTGAAGCCCTCATCATGTTTCCCTTCTGATCCCACTTGCTCTACAATAGGTGATATCTATTTATTTGGGATGTGTGTGTGTGTGCATGTTATAGTTAAGATTACCTTTCACTGGTCACTTTGCAGGATCCAGGGAAAGAATTCAAGTCATGCAAGCCCTCTACCCTTGCAGCTATTTATTATTTCACTGATCCCAAAGGAGCATTCTCCACAAGGAGAGCAACAGATCCAAAACTTCTGGGTACAGGGGTCTTTTCTGAGACTGATACTCCAATCAAGGACCATGCATGGAGATAACCTAGAAGTCCTAGGACCCCTCCACAGATGTAGCCCATGGCAGCTCAGTCTCCAAGTGGGTTTCTTAGTAATGGGAACAGGAACTGTCTCTAACAAGAACTCAGTGGTTTGCTCTTTGACCACCTCCCCCTGATAGGGGAGCAGCCTTAAGAGGCCACAGAGGAAAACAATGCAGCCAGTCCTGATGAGACCTAATGGGCTAGAGTCAGAGGAAAGGGGAGGAGGACCTCCCCTATCAGTGGACTTGGGGAGGAGCATGGGAGAAAACAAAGGAAGAAGGGTGGGGTTAGGAGGGAAGGAGGGAGGGGCTTACATCGGGAATACAAAGTGAATAAACTGTAATTTAGAAAAATATAAATTAATTTTGAAAAATTTTTAAAAACCAATGTTTTACTGCTAATACAGAAACTTAAGCTTAAATCACCCTCACACAGACTTTTTCAGTCACTCATCTACAGAACCTTCTAGTCTTAGCTCTGAGATCAGCACTCAGCTCACCATGCCTTATTATAAGGGAAGCAAAGGAGACAACTCATCCCTATTCTAACTTCACCAGGGTTTGGTTTGTAATCCTTTGTAGTTCTTTGCAAGCCTTGTCTGTATTCAACACTGAGTATATCATCCGCAAATACCTATTAAGATAATCACTTCTTTATATCAGCATTTTCCATACAATTCACAAATAAATTTGGTCTTTTTTTATAATAAATGTTAAAATGCATAATTTCAACATCTGTTACCCCAACTGCATTTTTTCAGTTCTTCTCCCATATATTACATCTCTTCCACAGTTTCTCCTCCCTCTCCTCCTCCAGTTCCCAGCCTCCACTTCCCCTTGATAGGTATTTTCTTTCATAATATCTAGGAAAATTCTAGCTGCAAGTGTTTATAACCTGAATTTCTTTTCTCTGAGCCCAGTGAGCCTGTTTTTTTCTGCTGTATGGCTTCCTTTATTCTCTGTAAGACATGTATGTGAAAGGACTTTTGTAGTACAACTACTCAAGCAGAAATTCCAGTTTCATTCATACAGAAAACAAAGTTCCTCTTATTGGTCAGCTGAGTTCTCAGAGATGTCCTATTTGCTGGCATTAATTAATGCCTACAAACCATCATGTAAGGTTCACCATTTAGCTGTTTCATCAACTGTTTTCTGGAACACAGTAGTTTTACAAATAACATATTCTTGGGGCTTCTACCAAACTTAGTCAACCACCCCCAATATTCAGGGTTGCCTTAATTCTGTGCAAAGCAAGGCTATACACAACAGAACTTCAATACTATAGAAAAATATTGACTTTATCAAGTGCCGTATCATCAATATACTATGTTATTTAGCATAAAGTTATTACTCTACATCTAGTGGGCATGAATGAAACATTCTAAAACAATGTGTTTAGGTATTTCCCCAAAATAACTACTAGTTTTAAAGTTTATTTTAATATTGAAAGTCATTGGCTTCTGCCAGCATTCACAACTGACGCTGCAGACTTATATGATTCCCCAAATCTGTAATAGTGTATTTATTCTATTAAAACAAAATATCCAAGTCTGGGTAGTTTATAAATAACAGAAATTTATTTTCCAGAAATTAATTTTCTGGCAAAGTCACGATGAAAGTACCTGCAAACTGAATGTTCTCTAGACACTCCCCTTTGTTTCCAACATGGCAGATTCTTGTTGTACCCCACAAAGAAAGAAAAAAAACAAGAGTACAACACTGCTTCTTCACATGGTAGAAGCGATGGAAGGGACAGGCAAGATTCTGAGGCCTTTCCTATAGAGGCTTTAGTCATATTTGTGGGAACAGGAGTCTGTCGGTTTAATTACTTCTCCAAAGGCCTAGGCCTTAAGCCCATCACTTTGTCCCTTACGTTCCAGTGTACGAATTTCAAAACCACACACATTCAGACCTTACCAACACTGTGATTTTGGAGTGTTTCATTCTAAACATGTCTCGAGAAGGAGATATTTCAACATACATAGAAGCTCTTAAATTAGCACATCACACAGTTTTCCCTGTAACTGTTGTCCTGATGCCCTCAGGTATGAGGTTAAAAGTGATGCAAATGTGTTCTCAGTTGAATGACAGTAGTGAGAAAAGAACATACTTTTTTTAATTTTTTATTTAACTTTTATTAATTACACTTTATTCATTTTGTATGCCCCCATAAGCCTCTCCCTCCTCCCCTCCCAATCCCACCCTCCCTCCCCTTTCTGCATGTATGCCCCTCCCCAAGTCCACTGATAGGGGAGGTCCTCCTTTCCTTCTTTCTGATCTTAGTCTCAATTCTCATCAGAAGTGGCTGCATTGTCATCTTCTGTGGCCTGGTAAGGCTGCTCCCCCCTCAGGGGGAGGTGATCAAAGAACAGGCCAATCAGATTATGTCAGAGGCACTCCCTCTTCCCATTACTATGGAACCCAGTTGGACACTGAACTGCCATGAGCTACATCTGTGCAGGGGTTCTAGGTTATCTCCATGCCTGGTACTTGGTTGGAGTATGGGTCTCTGGGAAGACCCCTGTGTTCAAATTTTCTGGTTCTGTTGCTCTCCTTGTGGGGTTCCTGTCCTCTCCAGATCTTACTATTTCCCACTTCTTACATAAAATTCCATTCACTCTGCCCAACAGTTGGCCATAAGTCTCAGCGTCTGCTTTGATAGTCTGCAGGGCAGAGGCTTTCAGAGGCCCCCTGTGGCAGGTTCCGAGAAGAAAACAGCACAGGCTCTGTTTTCTTCTTCTGGCTTTCAGAGGCCCTCTAGCAGGTTCCTAGGTTGTTTCCTGTTTTCTTCTTCTTCTGATGTCCATCTTCTTTGCCTTTCAGGATGGTGATTGAGCGTTTTATTTTGGGTCCTCTCTCTTGCTTAGTTTCTTTAGATGTACAGATTTTAGTGGGTTTATACTATGTTGTATGTCTATATGAGTGAGTATATACCGTGTGTGTCTTTTTGCTTCTGGGACAACTCACTCAGGATGATCCTTTCCAGGTCCCACCATTTACCTGCAAATTTCATGATTTCCTTATTTTTCATTGCTGAGTAATACTGCATTGTATAGATGTACCACAATTTCTGCATCCATTTTTCAGTTGAGGGGCATCTGGGCTGTTTCCAGCTTCTGGCTATTACAAGTAAAGCTGCTACAAACATGGTTGACCAGACACATTAAATAGGCTAGAAAAAAAAGTGGGGAATACCCTAGAACTCATTGGTACAGGAGAACACTTCCTGAACAGAACACCAACAGCACAGGCTCTAAGAGCAACAATCAATAAATGGGACCTCATGAAATTGAAAAGCTTCTGTAAAGCAAAGGACACTGTCATCAAAACAAAAAGACTGCCTACAGATTGGGAAAGAATCTTCACCAACCCTTTATCTGACAGAGGACTCATATCCAGTATATATAAAGAACTAAAGAAGCTGAAAAGCAGCAAACCACGTAATCCACTTAAAAAATGGGGAACAGAGCTAAATAGAGAACTCTCTGTAGAGGAATATTGAATGGCAGAGAAGCACTTAAAGAAATACTCAACCTCATTAGCCATTAGGGAAATGCAAATCAAAACAACCCTGAGATTTCACTTTACACCCATGAGAATGGCCGAGATGAAAAACTCAAGTGACAACACATGCTGGAGAGGTTGTGGAGAAAGGGGAACCCTCCTCCACTGCTGGTGGAAATGTAAACTTGTACAACCACTCTGGAAATCAATCTGGTGCTTTCTCAGACAACTAGAAATAGCGCTTCCTCAAGATCCAGCCATACCATTCCTAGACATGTATCCAAAAGAGGCTCAAATACACAATAAGGACATTTGCTCAACCATGTTTGTAGGAACATACTTCTTTTTTTTTTAATTTTATTTTTTTCTCATCAGTTACATTTTATTAACTCTGTATCCCAGCCATGTCCCGCTCCCTCATTCCCTCCCAGTCCCTCCCTCCCTCCCTAATCTCCACCGTGCCCCTTTCCAAGTCCACTGATGGGGGGGACCTCCTCCCCATTCATCTGATCCTGTTTTATCAGGTATCTTCAGGACTGGCTGCAAAGCCCTCCTCTGTGGCCTAACAGGACTGCTCCTCCCTTGGGGGGTGGGGAGGCCAAAGAGCCAGTCATTGAGTTCCTGATGTATGGATATTAACCTAGAACCTCCGCTCAGATGTAGCCTGTGGTAGCTCAGTAACCAATTGGTTTCCCAAAGTGAGAGGAACAAGGACTATTTCTAACAGGAACATACTTCTTATGGTGGATCTTGAGGCTGATCTGCAACATGAACTCAGCCAATTCTTTGTCCCAAATCCTTTTACTTTACGTCATTGTCAGTTTTGAATCTAGAAAGACCATTAAGGTGTACTGTTTCAGCAAGGCTTGCTGTCAGAGATATCATAACAGGACACCATAATACAGTCTATTCATCTGCCTAATAGATGTTTGTCATATGGCTAAAGAGAGGATCAGAAATAAACATATTCCTGAACTTCCCTTTCCCAGGAGGTGTTAACCCTTAACCCAAAGAGGAAAGGGGATTCTTGCATATGGGCTTGCATATACTCAAGTTTCTGTGACTAAGTGGAATCTTGTTAGGCATTCATAGGAATTAAATAGTGTGTTGGTAATAGAGCTCATTCACAGAGCAATTGTCCTGTCTGCGCAAGCTGTGGGTTCAGCCCCTAGAAGGGGAAATGCATAGGCATTAATTAGTGAAGCTATTAAATATTATATTAGCTCTTTTGCTTTATGTTTCTACTTCGACTGGTTTAGTGAATAATGTATGCTAATTTTTCACAGTCTGATCATACAGATATTAATGAAACTAAAACAAGTAGACAATGTCAGGCTTACAGGACACAGTCTTTTAGTCTGTCTTCAGGTCATTTCCACAAAAGATGGCAAGTACAATCATAATCCAAGGTAACAAAAATTTTTAAAAAGCAGGAACATGTTTCTTATTAATAGGAAAAATAGCCTTTTCATGTATCTGGAGCACATGAAAACATTTTTTGGGTCATCTTCTTTCTAAGAGAGTATCACACTCAATAAGTATCATAATATACAACCCAGGAAAATACCAAGGAACACTTTTAAAAGAAGAAAATTTACAAGGAACCCCAGTGCTGAGACCACTGAGAGTTTTGAATCTACACACCCTTAGGTTGAAATCCTTACTCTGTCAAGAAGTAGGCGTGTGTGTGATTGTGGGAAAATTACAGTAGTCTCTGTGTTCAACTATATTCCAATGAAAAATGGAGTTACTGAGCAATTTTCAGAGGCATTCATTTTTTTAACGTACATTGCTGTTTTGCTTGCATGTATGTCTGCATGATGGTATCAGATCCCTTGAAACAGGAGTTACAAACACTTGTCAGCTCCCATGTGGGTGCTGGGAATCAAACCCGGGTCTTCCGGAAGAACAGCTAGTGCTTCCAACCACTGAGCCATCTCTCTAGCCCCCAAAGGCCATTCTTAAGTGAAGAATCAAAATCTCTGTTGTAGCCAGTTTTCCTTCACTTGCATGCTTTTGTCGGTGATAGTTTAGGATGGGGCTTGGAAAAAAAAAAATAGAGAGCCTAATGTAAACACTTTGTTACTGAGTTCCTAAACTGATAAGGAAGAATTTTTCCAGGCAGCAATACCTCTCTCAGTTTGAACCTTTGGAAAACATCAGCCATCCTGTAAAAGGGCAATAAATGGGAAGCGTGGCAAAAGCTGACCATAGAAACTTGGAGCTCCCAACATGTGAGTGTTTTAGCTGCCTATAGGAGACTGTAGCTGCCAGAGCTCCTTGGGAACTAAGCTCTGCAGCTACAACTGAAGCTTCATCGAAGAGTCTGGGCTATTTGGATGGTACAAATCAGTTCCTTTTCTGAGAGCGGGTTAACATGTTTGGAGACATATATTCTACTCGGGATTGTAGACGGAAAGGGTTCTCATTGCACAGTCTAATGTCTGGACATCCTTGTCTAGCCTCCAATTTAAGAAGCATTCTCAAACGTAGCACTTATTACCTCTGAAGAAACACGCTCTTAAAAGGAACTGCATTTGACTTGTATGCATAATACATTCCAACACACAAATGGCATGCATTTCAATAATTTACCTATGTTCCGCACCTTCACAGTGATCTGAAGCTATTCACCCCAGGGATCCATCCTTAAAATTATTCCTCATCACTCAAAAGAAGTGCATCTTTTGAGGAATAACTGAATAACTGCCATAAGACCCTCAAAGTACCTGCCTCTCAGCCTGATGTGCAGCGCAAACTTAACACAAAACAACATCAATCAACACGGGGTAGATGAAGCAACTTTTTGACATGCAGACTAATGCCCACTTGTCTGTTTATTTTTACAGAAATGTTATTGTTTGTACTGCTAGATATCCAGGGGATTATTGCTATCGGTTGTGCTTTTTCTTATTTTAGAGAAAATAGCTGGTATTTTCTACATCGTTTTCTTAAATTTGTCTCAGTTAGCTTAAAATGGCAGTACACACCAGTTCTCCTAGCACCAGGGAGGCTGAGGCATGAGCATTGTGAGGTTTTAGCCAGCCTAGAAAACCTAGAAAGACCCTGCTTATAAGGAAAGAAAAGAACAAAAGCTTCTAAGTCTGTGAATGAAAAAGTAACCAAGGTAACCATTTCTCCACAGGATATTATGGGGTGTTTTGGTAGTTTCAGATTGTTTTTATAAGTAATGCTTTACTAACCATTTATTTTTTTACTTTATTTTCATACTTGTTGCTTTATCTCTGAATATTTTCTTTCAAGTTCTAAGTTTAAAATGTATCTAACTTGCCGGATTTTCTAAAACACATCTTGCCAAAAAAATAGAAAATGCAAGGGCATGTGGTATATTATTTGGAAGTCTATAATAATTGTTTTTTTTAATTAACCTAAATTTTTCAACTGAAAAAAAATAATGTCTAAAAATTTCGGTTACATGACATGCAGTAAAAGATATGTTCAATTTAATAAGACTTTTGTTCAAAAAAGATGGTGATTTTATGTAGCATTAATTTAAACTAGAATATGCATCATTCAGTTAACAATGTAAAAACTGCTTTTCTATGATGTTATGGATGAAATGCACTGCCAATATATTTGGAGAAAAGGTCAAGTCCACAGAATGAACTTCTTACATATCTACTTTTATGTCACTTCTTATATTCTTGTGATTAGCAGATTAGACCAGCCGTATTCAGTCCATTGCCTCAAGTCTATACTAGCAAGAAGACCCTGCAACTTGTCCACAGTTTGCTTTTTATTATCCATAGGCCTTCCTATTAATTAGATCACATGGAAGAGAAGTGGATAACCTTATCCCTATCTGACATTTTCATGGACCCAGTCAAAGAAAGGAAGAAAAGAACCAGTCTGTAAGCATTTCTGAGAAGAAAATATTTTAAACATGTCAAAATTTAAGTTCTGGATTCTTTGAGTAATACTAAAAGATATAACAAAGCTACAAAAACAATCATCAACCATTTATCCAAAGATAGTGTAAGTGTCATATATACAATCTCTAGAGTGTAATTGAATTTAAAAGTTTATGAATGGCCTTAAGAAAGGAATCTGCTAAGAAAAACTTTAAAAAAAAGAAGAAAAGACAATGCTTGTATTTGTCATTCTGTGGTAAAAGTACAACTATAATAATAAACTATTGTGGCTCTCAGGAAACACTAAATATAATCTCTGTGCAGAAAATGGCCCATTGTCTTTCAAGCTTTATGAACACATAAGCACCTCTACTGCTTCAGGGGTTTTAAGTTTGGTCAGAAATAAAAAGCTGCTACAGAATTTTATTCAAATACCTTATGCCTGGAAATATGCCAAAATCATCCAGATTAAGGACTTTGGTTATAAATCAGGACAGAATGCCAAAAGTAGAGACAGTTCACTCAAATGTGCATGTATGTACATTTTTTTGATAAGGTAATTACTGAGAACCAAATATATGTACTTTACAAGTGTTAGTATTTAGGCAGACTTCTTCTGGGTTGCCTAGCAACCTATGATGTCATCATGTGTCCTCTGCCAGGTAGCCACACCTAGCAGGCATGGTTCAGTTGCTCCATAAATGGATCAACCTGCCACTTTGTCTCTCTCTTGCCCTCTTGCTCTCTTACTCTCTCACTCTCCTGCTCTTTCCCCTTTCTCTGTCAAGGTGTCCCTTCCCTCCCGCCATCATGTCCCCTCTCCCCTTCTCTCTCTCTCTTCATCTCCATCCAATAAACCTCATATAAAAATCTGTGTGCATCATAATTTCATTGGTCCTAGCAAGATGCCAAACATTAGAGTTCCCATGAACTTAAAACATCCTATAAAAGTAAATTAGTTTACTATTAATCCAGTCGTAAATGTGAGCACTATAGTTTGTGAAGGCATATGACTCATGACATTAGTTTTAGACAAAAAAACTTTCAAAAGGATTTGAATATGCATTCTTCAGTGACTTCCTAGAGCTGCATTTGGATAAGGTAATTGATGATGAAATTCATGCTTTAGCACATCACATCTTAGTACATGATCCACCAGAGAAAACCTCTACCTCTCTAAAGTCTCTGCCATGGTCAGATTCAGGGTATAGTTGAAAGGGATAAAAATAAAATGAAAGGAGCTCTTGATTACACTTTAACGATTTTATCTAAAACAATCTGCAATTTGTGAGGGAAATGGCTAAATCAGTTCAGGTTTTTAGTTTTTGTAAAAAACCAAGATTTTCTTCTACTTGCTTTGTGGTCACACAATACTGGAATATAAAGCTATTGAGGAAAGATTTTTTTTTTAAGGCAAAAACCAAAAATAACCAGCATATAGTGCGACAGAGAAGATATAACAAGAAAGTAGGTATATGCTACTCACTTTCAGGGAGTTTCCAGCCTGGCAAAACAGAGAAAGTATGGGTTGGCAAAGGAGCAAAAGTCTGAGGAAAGTAATGTAATTCATGCTCAAAGAATGGGCCATAATTTGTAGAAGAAAGACTGAGAAGAAATAAGGGAAATTGCATGAGAAGTACTTTACAGTGATAAAAATATTTTCCCCATGAAAATCTACCTGCATGTGTCCAAATCCCATCTCAATAGTTTTGTAAAAGAAAAAAAAAATACAAATGCCATTTCTCCAGATGTTTGTCATGTCTCAGGAAAGCATAATATTTTGGTTAACAGCTAAAGAGTGAGATTAAAGTGACAGGTTGGAGTGAAAGAAATCTTAGGTTGCTATTAAACAGGTACAGATTCTTTTCTGTCATGTTAATTATGTTTCAACAAGTAGGATTTAAGACTAAACCCAATTAATTTAGTGAGACTGAAAAGAACCTACAATTGATTGGAGCCACCAGATACTGAATAAGAACATTTACTTAGGACAATAAGGCAGAAGGATCTTAAATTGCCAGACTCCATTAAAGAGTGAGACACTGTTTCAAAAGCCACACCACACACACACACACAGCACAGCTTCATGAAAAACTGTCACTTATCTGTTAAGTGTTCCCAAATACTGTCTGAAACTTACCCTTCAGGATTAGCATATTAGCATATTAGAATATTTTAATCACGATAAAGGAATAACAAAGTAGCAAACACTTATTTACTAATCTCTGATGACCAATAATATAATACAAATGTTTTCTGAGATTAGAGCAAAAGAGATGCAAATCAAATTATAAGGGAAAACCCAACGAATCTTAATGTTTTAATCGGGACCATGATACTTTTTGCTCCAAATCTTAAATGATGACAAAAATGAAAATTTAGATTCCATTATCCAAATGTTAAAGATAGATTTAATACAGCCATCTACCTGTCACCAGAGACTATAGATTCTATGATATTTAAATATCTACACCAATGATAAAAGAAGTAATTTTCCAGGAGGCAGAATTATTTAAGAGACCTTGGTACCAACTGAAAACAGCTGTAAAAGAATAACTGTGTTTCCAGTTTCTCTGAACATATCAGGTCACTCAATATCTCATCCTGGTGTGTTGTTTGCTTTTTTGATAGCTAAACAGGACAGACTGATTGACTGAGTCACTCACAGGTATTCATTCCTCCAACAAATATTTATTGAAGGATTCATAATCTCAAGCACTGGGCTATAGGATTTTTCTCACATCACTTAATTGAAATGCAACCAGTATTCTCACATTATAATGAGGATTAAGTCAGCTAATATTTACATGGCGTTTAAAAGAGTCCATGGCACATACTAAGTGCTATACAAATACATGTTAAATAAATTATGCTGGAGCTTATTGTAATATGTTCTTTGTGTATGGTTGCTATAGAACTTCTCTCTTAAAAATTTTTCATCAGCAGAAGTCATGTGAATCCTGAAACATGAGGTGGAAACTGAGAATAAGAAACAAATATAAATATATGTGCATATCAAAATCACCTGTTAGTAAGATTCCCTGGTAAAATGAAAATCTCATTTTGCTGGCATAAAGGTCTTATCTCACCTTTAAGCATTTATTTCTCATGTACTTATAAAACCCTAGACCAGATTCTAAGTTCTGTTTTAAATAAAACAACCCATGTTTTCACATTATGACATTGTCATTTCTTCTAGGTCCTACATAGGTCCATGGATCATTCTAACCTTTGATCTCTGACCCTGCCCGCTGCCCTAAATGAGCTCATTGTAAATAAAGACATGTCAGCAAGTTGCAGATGGCATGGGAGAGTAATCACCATTCACGAAGAGATATTGACTCTAGATTAGACGATGGAGGAGTGTGATTGGGATCATTTTGAAAGTTGTCTTCATGTGAAAACCACTTTAAGAAATTTGGCAAAGGAAGCCACTCATAAAAACATTAAAAAGTGTGTCCTTTCCCTCATTAACATCATAATTAAATCTGGAAAACAAAGAATAACTTTACTGTCTTGCAGAGAAAGATCCAGAAAGACCCACACCCCTACTCACCCATATTCCAAGCTACAGAAGAATGGTATTCTGATTCCTCTCACGGTTCATCTCTATCCTGTGACTAAAAAAGAAGGAGTGGGAAAGACGCAGAGGCTTCCTGACAGTGCTTACAAACAGATCCTGCCAACTGTAAGACTCCCTTAGCTGAAAATATCCGGGGCCTCTGACGCTGTTTGAGAGCTACTGGGAAAGTAAGATCCGTAAATAGAGAAACCTCAGGATGTTTTCACCCGAAGGCTCACAGGAGACAGGGCTCCACAGGCCTGAAACCTCGGCCTCCTGCTGTGCTCAGCCAAGCCTTCCTATCAATCATGATGATCTGCTGCCCCCCTCTGGCCTCACCGCAGCAGTGTCTTTTAGCTCCCTCAAGAAACCGAAGGATTTTTGAACCAAAGTTTAGGATGAAATCGCCAAAATCTGTCTGCAAGAAAAACCTAGCTTTGTCTGGGCTTACAATAATTATACTAATTCTCCAAGGTAGAGCAAAAAAGCTTGGCAGGCTGACTGCCTGCTCTTAGACTCTGGGTACTTACGGGGATGTAATTCTGCTTTATGTGTTTTTAAACATTCCCCATAGAGGGATAGTACTCATCATCTCTTTACAGTTAAGATGAGTAACCTACCTAGTCTCTGTTCAGGAGAGTAAGGTAATTTACTCAGGAGACCCATTCTCTAAGACTCAAAAAGACATTGAACGGTGTGCAGATGAAGTCTGTATGGGAAACCCCAGTTAAACAATATTACCACCCATGATCACAAAAGCACTGTTTCAAGTCATTCACTGACCATTTCCTAAGCTTCACATGCTTTTAACTAAAGAGATGTGGGTTGCACACAGTTCAGAAAGCTTCCAATAGCCCACAACAATTGTCTTTCCATATCTAAGGTCTCTTTCACTATGGCCCCTCCCTCTGATGTGACTTCCAAGGAGGCAGTATGTCTGACCCCTGTTGTGGCAGCACATACAAGAGTTCCCAGCTTGTGTCCTAAAAGGGTTGAGAAAGCAAATATAGCACATGCTCCAAGTTACTGAGAGATGGGGGTGAAGCAGAGGAAATGGGCTCTG
The DNA here is from genome assembly GCF_030254825.1 of Meriones unguiculatus. Lineage (NCBI taxonomy): Eukaryota > Metazoa > Chordata > Mammalia > Rodentia > Muridae > Meriones > Meriones unguiculatus. The sequence goes on along the minus strand of NC_083364.1, from coordinate 53,171,515 downwards.
TGGGGCCTCTACAGCAACTCTAAGGATCATAAAAGTGCAAGATGGCAAACTGAAGCTCAGAGGATGAAGGGCCAGAGAAGAACCTCAGGGGTTAAAGGAAGGTGACAGTGGAGGAAATCTGTGTGTGGCTTTTAGACATTAGTTCCAACTCTTTATGCCATAGGTACGCACAGGGCAGACACAAGCCACATGGGAAAGTGTGTGAGACACCCTAGTTTCTCCTTTATCAGTCCATCAGAGTTCTGAAACCCAGGAACCTCCTGGATTAGAACATATAACTGATTCCTATGTTTTGTTTTAATTTTTTTATTGAGTCTTTGTGAAGATCATGGCATAAGTCCCACTCATCTCCCTGTCCCTCCACATCTGTCCTCCGTTCTCGCAACCTCTCCCCCAAAAGAAAACAACAACAATAATAATGAATAAACAAAAACATCTTGTCAGGGAAACTGTAGTCTGTCATGGTATGTCACACAGTATATCCTTTTCCCCAAGATCTTTACTTGCAAATGTTGATTGCAATGAGTCACTGGCCTGATTTGAGGCCTCTGGTCCCCGCTACACCATCAATACTGGATCCTCACCAGGGCTCCTTTTGGATATCTTGTTGTTGCCCTGTGTCATTACTTTTGAGCAGTGAATAAACAAAGCTAAAGCAACCCCTAAGAAAGAAAAAAAAAATTCAGCTTTAGATAAGAAGCAAATCAAGGATACAGCTAATTCAGAAAACCTTAGAAGCAGCTCAGTTTGCATACAGTAAATATTTTCATGGGAGTTGAACGGAGCAAGGAAGAGCTCTAATATGCTTAATGATGGTGAGGACTTGCATTAGTAGTAAGTCCCACTGTAATCTATCGCCTAGTCCTTCAGTGAAAGACCAGAATGTACAGATGACAAAGGACACTAAACATTATGAGCATCAGAGCCTGTGAGTCAAAGGCACCGTACTAAAACATTCTTATTGTCCCTGAACATCATCTGTTGGGCAATACCTAGTAAAATTATGTAAGTAAGTGACAACTTGGTAAATAGTAATTTCCAGTGGTGCAGAGAGGTGACATTTCCTCCTGTGTAAATATTTTCTTTGGCGGATGAACTGGATCAAAAAATCGTCTGACATTGAAAGCACGGAACATAATTCCCTAGCACAGCACACATCACATTGGTCAGAGTTGTCTGGCAATTGTCTTTACTTCTTTATATGCTCTACCGCTTCCTTCCCCTCCCCCCCCCACCAGTGCTGTCATGGCTTTTGATGTAGAACAGAAGTTCTTGAAAGCAGTTGAGTGTTCCTTCTAAGGCCATTTTGCTCTCTGGTTTCATAGAAAAGTAAAAGCCTGTGAGTTCTGATCTTTCATAGTGAAGTAATTTCTAAATGAGTGAAAACAAGGCATATGATATGGTGAGCTATGTTTTCATGGAGTCCAATGTTGTAATACTGTGTTATTTAAAAGGTAGGGCCCAGACTATGTACATAGAAAGCTTAGAATCAGTGTCTGTTTGAACACTCTCAAAGAGACAAAAGAAAAAGAAAAAGTCTTTGTGGTAAAGTAAAAATATGAAGCTGTTTAAATGAGAGGCCCCCATATTAAGAATAAAAACATGTGAGCCTCAATCTTGGGATTTAACAAGGATTTTAAAGTAAATTTCCAACCCCTTCTAATGCTCCTAAGGAAAGCACCTGATTACAAGGTCCAAAACCAATCCTCTCCAAAATATACAGGTTAAATTGGCACAGAGAAATCAATTATGGGCCTTAAAAAATGTTTCAGAGGTTAAGAAGACTTGATGCTCTTGTAGAGGACCTAGGTTCAATTCCCAGCACCCTTAGGGCAGCTCACAACTGCCTTCAACTCCAGTTCTAGAGAAGGTGGTGCCCTCTTCTGGCCTTCTTAGGAAAAAGGCACACATGTGGTATACATACATGTAAGCACTCTCACATACATATAAAATAAATTTAAATTAGGGGAAAAAATACTTAATGGGCCACAGCAGAAATACTTGGCTCATTTAGTCAAGCAAGTGTTTTAAGTTTATCCTATTTCCATCCACACCACTTAATCAGGACAGAGAAGCTTCAAGAAGTAGACTGAAAAGACATTGTAGCCCTGTCTGGATCAGCAATTCTCTTCTGATAATAGGTTGATATGAAAGGAGATAATAATGAGTCAATGGAATCAAGTAACCCATTCCCCTCCCTGGCCCTTTGTAAGCAGCAAGGAACTTAACTCACCTGTGTTATGAGCAACCGGGAGGTGCACAGCCTTGAATTCTGAGTAGGTCTGGGAGCATTCCTAGAGATGTCTGTCTCACTCAATCACACACTTTCCAAATGACCAACAGCCCCTCCATGCAGGGACCTGAATTTCCAATGGCATTTTCTTGTCTATGACATGTGCCTCTGGGAGCACAGATAGTCTTAGGAAGAATAACAACCATAAAATCATTTTTTACTTGATTCTATTTCTTGGCTTCCTGCTCTTTAATGCTTGTGCCAAGTCAGCCATTCATTGCCCTGTGTAGAGAAAAAGGGACATCTGCAAGACTGATGGCTTCCCTGTCTCACTGCCCTCCCTGTGCTAAATTAATAAGAAAAAAAGAAACTTTGGGTCATTAAAATTCTTCATGCAGCTACAGTCTCTTCCCACCCTCCACTACACACACTTTACTGCCTACAAACAATTGTAGACTTTAAGTTTCCAATCTAACTTCCTCGGGAAAGCTAGTGAATTGGACTGTGGCAGGGAAGCTTTCCTCTCTCTTTGGACAATTTACACAGTTCCAGGAATACAACAAATCTCATTTGGGAGCTGCACACCATCACCCACATATTAACTTGTCACCTTGAGTAATAAAGATCACAAACTCCATTTCATTTTTTTTTTCTTCACCATGTTGCCTGATAATATAAAAACATGTCACATCCCTTTGATTTGTAACTTGTGCGCTTGTGAAATAGCCTTTCACAAACAGCCTGATGAAGTCAAGGAAGCTGAATGACAATATTTTTAATTCGCAAGCCTATTTCCCCATAAATATTCATGTTCTTAGACATAAAAGTGTTAAATGGAGTAAAATCTCCATAATTGTGCAAATAGAAAGCAGTCAAAGCATGCATTCTGTGAGTGGGGTAGAAATCTCTGTGCTGGTGGCTGAGTTTAGAAGCAGTGACCCCATAGAACATAGCTATGTATAGCACCCTGAGAGCTTTGAATACTGACTAACATATCAAAAAGCGCCACATTGGTCATATTTAATTGAAAAACTACTATCTGCTCTTGCAGCGCTTTCCTTCATTTGCATGACTTTTGTGATATGCAAAACGTATTGATGCCTGCATTTTAATAGTCTGTTTTCTAATGAATGAATCAGTAGTCGGTTTTACAGACACTTCACTAAACTTAGGTAGGGGAAAGAGGATAATAATTGATCACAGGTTTCCTCTGGATTTCTGGTAGGCAAATAATATAATATATAAATATAATGTAAATAAGAATATAATAGAGTTTTCTGGGGAATAGGGATGTCAGCCTTTCCTATGACGATTTACCACCATGACCCTCTGTGGATCAATTATTTTTATTTTTATTTTTATTTTTATTTTTATTTTTATTTTTATTTACTCATTTTACATCCTGGTAGTGGCCCTCTTTCTAATCTCCTCCATGTCTTACCCTCTCTGTTTCCCCTATCCCCCGTCCCTTACCCACCCACCCCAACATATCAAGTCTCATTAGGACCATCCTCTGTCCCTGTAGCCTAGCAAAGTAGACCTGCCTGGGGTCTACTTTAGAAAGCAGGTGACAGAGTCAGAGCCACATTCCCCTTACTAGGGTACCCATAAAAGTACCAAGCTGCCAATTAGTTACATCTGTGTAGGGGGCCTAGGTCCAGTCCATGCATGGTCCTTGGTTGGTGCTTCAGTCTCAACAGGTCCCAATGGGCCCTGGTTGATTGGCTCTGTTGATCTACTTGTGGAGTTCCTGTGCCCTCTGAGTCCTTCTATCCTTCCTCCCACTCTTCCACAAGACTCCCTGCGCTCCATGCAATGTTTGGTGGTGGGTCTCAGTATTGTGGAACAATTTTTAATGAACTGCATAGCCCAGGTGTTTTCAAGGACATGAGAAAATACCTGGGCCTTTCCTCTGAAATAAAAGAATAAACACTGAAGTTATTTTGTTTGTTTGACTGATGATTGATTGATTTTTCAGTACTGTAGCTTGAACCCAGGACCTCACCTCACCTCGCACACCCTGGGCAGGTGCCCTACCACTGAGTTTTATTTCCAGCACACCTCTAAATTTCAGCAACCTGGATGATTTCTCACAATTTCTGATCCGAATTTAGGAGTATGACTGTTGTTAGCCAACATGACAGTGTCGGGGTGGAGAACAGACTAGAGTAAGGCTACAGTGAAAGAAAAGATATATTCTGTTTTCATTAGAACTGGTGAGTAGCAAGGGTAACTCAAGCAGGACATGGAGGGTAAAAGATTAGAGAACAGAAAACAAAATCAACAAAGCCTGAAGATTAATTCATTTGTTTATAGAAAGAACAAGGGCATAAAAGGCCTTTCTCTATAGGAGTGTCTAACATTTTAATACCCATGAACTCATGAAAACTTACATCTGTAATTTCCTTACTAAGATCAACAGCGGCTGACTAGGTAACTGAAACCGTGGGCAGCAAAACCACAGCTCAGAAGACATTGTGGGATTAGCATCGAGAGAGGAGAGCTGCCAGTTCACACAGGCGCTACATCATCAACAATATACTTCACTGCATTTATAATGACTAGAAAGAATAGGGGGAGAGTATTTCTGCTGGCCTGGCAAAATGGCCCAGGGGGTAAGGCAATTGCCATGAAACCCTAACAACCTAAGTTCTACTTCCAGAAAGATGGAAGGAGAGACGAAACCTCCCCAAATTGTCCTCTGACCTCTAAAACTGTGCCAGTGCACACACACGGGCCTGAGTGCACACATAATGCATAGACACACAGACACACACACACACACACACCATAAAAAATTTTAAAGCATTTTAAATTTTTTAAAGCAGAGTATTAAATGAATCAAAACTAATGAATAAACCAAGGAAAGCTGTCAAATTAAAGATAGATAAGTTGCCAAGCAGTCATGGTGCACGCCTTTAATCCTAGCAGGCATATCTCCAAGTTTGAGGCCTACAGAGTAAGTTCCACGACAGCCAGGAATATAAAGAGAAATCCTGTCTCAAGAAGAAGAAGAAGAAGAAGAAGAAGAAGAAGAAGAAGAAGAAGAAGAAGAAGAAGAAGAAGAAGAAGAAGAAGAAGAAGAAGAAGAAGAAGAGGAAGAAGAAGAAGAAGAAGAAGAAGAAGAAGAAGAAGAAGAAGAAGAAGAAGAAGAAGAAGAAGAAGAAAGAAAGAAAGAAAGAAAGAAAGAGAGAGAGAGAGAAAGAGAGAAGGGGAGGGAGGGAGAGAGAGAAAGAGAAAGAAAAAAGAAGGAAAGAAAGAAAGAAGGAAAGGAAGGAAAAAAGAAGAAAGGAAGGAAAGAAAGAAAGAAAGAAAGAAAGAAAGAAAGAAAGAAAGGAAGGAAGGAAGGAAGGAAGGAAGGAAGGAAGGAAGGAAGGAAGGAAGGAAGGGAGGGAAAGAGGGAGGGAAAGAAAGGGAAAGAGAGATTTAGAGTCACAGCAGATTGAACACTATGTCTGTTTTCCTCTATTCTATAAGCACATCTCCCATTTTTAATAATTAGGAGCGAGAAAGCACATGCCACAGTGAGAAACAAATAGGCTACAATACCATTGATGTTATGGGTTTCGATAGTTTGGGGTTGTTTTGTTTTTGTATGGTTTTGTTTTTGTTTTTTAAGATTGAAAACAGAAGCAGGATTAACAACAACCTTAAAATATGAAAGAAGTTATGAGTTCCTGCAAGGAAAGATGCCCATGGCCCATATCCAGAACCTCACTGACCTTAAAAAGACACAGATTTAAAGTGTGAGAACAGAAAAGAAAAGGAATAGTACAGAGAAAGAGGTGGATGTATGGCTAAAACAGAGGCATTAATAGAAACTGTTGGAAAGGGGAGAACTAGACCTCTCACAACAAGCCCTGGCCGCCTGGAGGTAATCTCTCCCCACTCTCACTGCTGCCCCACTCCTGAAAACAAGGTACTCTGGAGAACATGTTTGTAAATGACCCAGAATTATACAATAGGCTTAAGGAGGGGTTGCAAGACTGCTGAAAATGGGTTCAGAACAGGACTGCTTGTCAAATTTCAAAAGAACAGTAGCTCCCAGCTGTCTCCTCCACTCCCCTTGCATATAAGAGGGGGACTTAGATTCCATCATAGAACAATATGTTCAGAGGATTCCTCCCTAGAAACCATCAAATAATGCCAAAGAAAACATACTTCAAACCACTGAGAGCTGCTGATGAAAATGCTGGGTCCCTTCTGATTATCCTACAGTGAGTCTCTTTCTCTCCATTTGTGCCACTGTAGCAAAACCTCAAGACTGGGTAATTACAAGGAACAGAATTTTAGAGTTTTAGTTTCTCACAGTTGTTGAAGCCTGCTCGGTGGTACGGCAAGAGCAGATCTCTGCTTCCAAGATGGTATGTTGTTGCAACATCTTCTGAAGGGGAAGAAGCCTGTGCTCTCACATGGTGAAACATGAAGCATCAAGGGAGCCAAATGATGCATGAAGCCTTTCTACAGGGACTTTAATCTCATGGATGACAGAAAGAGGAGATTGTGTGGCCTAATCACCCCCTTAAGTTCTACTGCGTAAGCCCATCACACTGGTGACAGCTGCAGAGAACATGTTCAACCTGGAAAACTCATTAGCAAATAACTAATAATCCCTGGGTCCACAGCTTCCGATAGACTTTCCATTACCTCACCCTTAACTATAAATAGACAAGTCAAGTGTGACAAGTGCTTGAGAAAATTGTCTAACAGAACTAGTAATAAAAACAGAAATACAGAGAAAATCAATGTCATGCAGGGTATAGAAGAACATTTTAAAACTATTGTTAACGTTCTCTGATAAATGAGATTATGTCAATAACAAAAAACAGGAGTTATTGTAAAGAAACAATGGGAGGTGAAAATTTCTTAAGAATGAAAATCAGTATGGATAAAAAAAAACAAATTATCACTGAAAGAAAGTTAGATTGAGATTTTTTTTTACATCTCAAATATCATGGCTTCTTTTGGTTGTTTTGGCAGCTAACAAATTAAATACTTCAGTGCTAATCTCTATCAACTGAACATTCTTTAGAGGGGGAAATCTTTGGGTCATTAGATTATATATCTGTCATTTGTTCTCTGTTCCCCAGGTCTTCCTGCCCTTGAAATTCTTAAGAAAACATTCTGTACTTAATTCTATGTGCCTACCTTACCACTTGGATTAACTTCCGTCAAGCAGAAGTCAAACTTCTCTGCGTTAGAGTTTTCATAGCATTGGGACTTAAATGAAAATACTTAAATCATGTTTGAAAAGATGTTTACATCTCCCAAACATCTCTAAATCTTTTAAGATAGAACAAACATGGAGGAGATGCTCAAACGTTAAATGTATTAAATGGCAACCACTGTAATAATAAGAAAAGAATCGCTACTTTTGGGTTAAATAATGATAGTAGGTGGGGGGGAAACCATTTCATTATAAAGTTGGAAAAGATTGAAAGCACTGAAAGTTCTCATCTTCTCAGCAAAATGCTCGTTGTGCTCATTGAACATTAAGATGGATACTCTGGATTTTTTTTCTAGTATCGAACAGCAAACAGCAATGAGTGCTCAGGCATGTGTTAACACTGTGGTAGATGTGTCTGGAATGAAGAGATGTGTGGAGGAACAAAACACAACATCTCTCCTCAGAAAGCACAAAGTATAGCAAGATCAAACTACGATCAAATGCAGTTGGTCTTCTCTCCTGAGTCACACACAAGAATAGATGTTTCAGGTTGGAAGGTTGCGGTTCATGCCTGTCATCCTAGCACTCAGGAGGCAGAAGTAGGGGGATCTCTGTTAGTTTGAGGCCAGCCTGGTGTATAGAGCAAATTCCAGGATGGCTAGAGCTTCACAGAGATACTTTGTCTTACAATTTAAAAAAAAAAAAGGGAAAAGGCCAACTGTATTGTTATTTTATGGGCTGGTGAGATGGCTCTGCAGTTAAAAACACAGGCTACTCTTCCAGAGGACCTGGGTTCAACTTCCAGCACCCACATGGAAGGTCACAACTGTCTGTAAACTCCAGTTCCAGGAGATCTGACACCGTCACAGAAGACATACAGGCAGGCAAAACACCAACGCACATAAAATAAAATATAATAAATATTTTTTTTAAAGAATACATGTTTCAACCTGAAGTGGAGAAAAAGTAGATTAGAGAATGATTTCTAGGAGAAGCCAAATTAAACAGATCTTCAAAAAAACACGTTGGGACACATAAAGCAAAAATGATAGTTTAAACTAAAACGATAAGCCATTTTGGCTTGCCTGGAAATGCAGAGTTGTGAGTGATGAAGGAGACACTGAGGCTAAAGCATAAAACCCCCAGGAATACTAGAAGGACAGGTCATTCTATTCCTAATGCTTACTTGAAAAGTAAAAGAAAACATGGTATTTGGGTGCCTAATGGATTCCTGCAAGGTGAGTGTATATGTAAAAAACATAAGAAGTCAACGGAAATGCAGAACCCAATCTTTCCGGGGGTGGGGGGAGAGAAGTTTGGAACATAGCCCTGAGTCAATAAAGAACTACGAATGGATTTTACATGCAGGTGTGAAACATTCAGCTTTGAGTTTGGAAAGATCAGCTTAACTGTCTTGTGGAAGATGAGTTAAAACAGTAAAACAGTAAACCAGTGAATTGGCCAGAAGGCTACAATATTAATTTCTGAAGTAAAATGAGAAATTTAGCATTAGATACATTGAGGAGATTTGGGCATGTAACACAGTTGTATTAAAATACTTACCTATAATACAATCATTATTCTTATAACTCTAGTTTTATAGCTCAGTGGACAGAACTCTCACTCATTAAGAATGAAAATACAAAACAAAAACCAGGCTGTGAACAGAGAATTTGGGGGAGATGAGGAAGATACAGATATTGATAGATTACCTTAAACACAGAAGAAGGTGAATATTTTCAATACAATTTTTGTGCCCGTGGCTGAGCTTTAAAGATGAAAACAAATATCCGTAGTTATTAGTATCAAGTTTTAAAGTGAGAAGATAATGATATTAACCAGTATTTAAGTGACAAAAGGAGGAAGAAGGGCCCAAGGTTCCAACTAAGAGGTCCCTGTGGGAAAACAAACTCTCCCAGCCCCACTACAACCAAAGAACAAAGACAGGAAAGGGTTTCAAGAAAGAAATGATTAAGTCAGCACAGTTGTCCTATCCCAAGCTTCTCGTTTAATCATAAGTGCAAAGCCTCTTTTTTTATTATTATTATTAGTTACATTTTATTAATTCTGCATCCTAGCTGTATCTCGCTCCCTCACTCCCTCCCAATTCCACCCTCCCTTCCTCATCTCCTCCCTGCCCCTTTCCAAGTCCACTGATTGGGGAGGACCTCCTCCCCTTTCATCTGACCCTGTTTTATCAGGTATCTTCAGGACTGGTTGCAAAGTCCTCCTCTGTGGCCTAGCAGGACTGCTTCTCCCTTGAGGGGTGGGGAGGTCAAAGAGCCTGCCATTGAGCTAACTTACCATGTTGAATGCAATATCATTTTATTAGTCTTAAACTATAAAATTAAAAGAGAGGAAAAGAGAACTGCAAACCCAGACAGAGGACAGTAAGAGAAAGACTCACCACAGAGCTATGGACCTGTAATTTTATTGTCTCCTATAATATTCAGCATTGTTAGCATTTGATTTCATCCTATTGAAATCCACTTCATACTTGTGAACTATCAAAATAATGAAAACTATATACATCTATTTGAAGCTGTCAAGATTTTTGTCATTTGTTATATAGAAACAATAGAAAATGATAAAAGGATGAGAACATCTATATTTGTTTTTCAAGATTTTTTTACATTCCATCTTTGTAACAAAACAAAGCAATAAAAATAAGCATTTCAACTTTAAAAAAAAAAAGAAAGAAAGAAATTATTAGTTAGTATATTTTACTCAGGCTCCATCCTAGTTTGGTTTCTATTTCACTGATAAAACACCAATACCAAAAGCAACGTAGGGAGGAAAGGGTTTACTTCCATTTGTAATCAATAGCCCACTATGAAGGAAAGACAGGTAGGAACCTGAAAGCAGAAACCGGAGGCCATGAAGGAATACTACCGACTGGCTTGTTCTCCATGACTTGCTCAGTTTGCTTTCTTTTTTTTTATTAATTACACTTTATTAATTTTGTATCCCCGATACTCTACCACCTGCCCTGGGAAGGCATATTGCACAGGGGTCCTTCCACATCACTCATTAAGAAAATACCTGCGGCTGGAGAGATGGCTCCTTGGTTAAGAGAACCTACCTGGTCAATCACAACCATCCTTAGTTCCAGTTCCAGAGATCTGGTGCCCTCTTCTGACCTCAAGTATACCAGACACACACATAGCATGCATACATACATACAGAGCAGTATACATAATTTTTAAATCTTTATTAAAAAAAATAAAAGAAGAAAAGAAACAGAAATGAGCATATCCTTCTGACTTGCCTACAGGAAGTCTGATGGAAGAACTTTCTCAATTGGGGTTTCTATTCCCAGATAACTCTAACTTGTATCAAGTTGAAAACAGAGAGGGTCCTCTAGAAAAAAATAGAATGATAGAAAGTCATGGACTTGGGGTGTGGTTAATAGTTTCCTGAGAGTATGGAGGCTGATAAGCTCCACAGTCTATCATCTCCAAGTTGCTAAACTTTGAAAGTCTTCTAGTGTAAGACTGAAGACCTAAGATTCAAAAGTGGAACGAGAGTAAGTCCCAGCACAAGGACACAGCTAAACCAAGTTCAGTCAGCCAAAGAGAATTTCTGCCTTTCTCTACCTTTTTATTTTATTCGGGTCCTCAGTGGATTTTGTGATACGCATCCACACTGAGGAAGGTAATTTATTAAGTCAGTCTCCAGATAAGACACTAATCTCACACCCAAAAACGAAAATCTGTTTTTCTAAGTGAATTTATCAGCTTAAGTTTTCTAGCAGTTGTACAGTGCAAAGTCCTTGGTGTCTTCATCAAAACCCAAACTGGATTATACAAGAATCTACAAAGTTTTCTAGAGCTAGAAGAGATTCAAGCATTAAATGATATTTTTTAATTCAACCTCATCATCAGAATTATGCTTTGAATAGACTGTTCAGATAGTTAAAGTTAGAATATGCTGCAGTAACAAACTACTCCAAAGAGGAGGTATATTTGTATTCATGTTACCTGTCCATACTAGGCTAAAGGAAGTTGTGTTTATCTAAAACAGGTTCAGAGAGCAGCTGCCCTTGTAAAGTCCATACAATAAAATCTCTATATGTTATATGTCTATATGAGTGAGTATATACCGTGTGTGTCTTTCTGTTTCTGGGACAGCTCACTCAGGATGATCCTTTCCAGGTCCCACCATTTACCTGCAAATTTCATGATTTCCTTATTTTTCATTGCAGAGTGATACTCCATTGTATAGATGTACCACAATTTCTGCATCCATTCTTCAGTTGAGGGGCATCTGGGCTGTTTCCAGCATCTGGCTATTACAAATAAAGCTGCTACAAACATGGTAAAGAAACTAATCAAGAGGACCCTGACTAAAATGCTCATCCCCATCCCAAAAGGCAAAAAGGGTGGACATCAGAAGAAGAAGAAAACAGGAAACAAGCTAGAAACCTGCCACAGAGGGCCTCTGAAAGGCTCTGCCCTGCAGACTATCAAAGCAGACGCTGAGACTTATGGCCAACTGTTGCGCAGAGTGCATGGAATCTTATGTAAGAAGTGGGAAATAGTAAGATCTAGAGAGGACAGGAACCTCACAAGGAGAGCAACAGAACCAGAAAATTTGAATACAGGGGTCTTCCCAGAGACTCATACTCCAACCAAGTACCAGGCATGGAGATAACCTAGAACCCCTTTACAGATGCAGCCCATGGCAGTTCAGTGTCCAAGTGGGTTCCATAGTAATGGGAAGAGGGACTGCCTTGGACATAATCTGATTGGCCTGCTCTTTGATCACCTCCCCCTGAGGGGGGAACAGCCTTACCAGGCCACAGAAGATGACAGTGCAGCCACTCCTGATGAGATCTGATAGAATAAGTACAGAGGGAAGGGGAGGAGGACCTCCCCTATCAGTGGACTTGGGGAGGGGCATGCATGAAGAAGGGGGAGGGAGGATGGGATCGGGAGGGGAAGAGGGAGGAGCTTATGGGGTATACAAAGTGAATAAAGTGTAATTAATAAAATAAAATTTAATTTTAAAAAAAGTTCAATTCTATCAGAAGCTCAAAAGATAGACAGATATTTGAGGAGCATTTTACTAAAGGCCCAAATACAGAGATCACAGTGATAAAAAAAATGCAGTTTCCTGTGTCTGTGTACATATGCAGTTCTACATGCTGTGTGCATGTTTGCATGAGAGTACAACTATGAGAGAAGTATGTATCTGGATGGGGACTCCCTTTGTTCATAGTTCTTGTGTTGAACCAGTAACACAATTACTGTAGGTGCAGGATAGAATAACCTCATTAAACATGAGACCTCAAAGGCATCACGGGCAGTGTTCTCTCTCTCTCTCTCTCTCTCTCTCTCTCTCTCTCTCTCTCTCTCTCTCTCTCTCTCCCTCCCTCCCTCCCTTAATTGATGGTTGATATAAGCCAACACCCCCATTCCTTCCACTTTAATTCCTGGCCCATTTCCTCCACCACTATTTCTTCCCAATTTACTCTGCCCTCTGTTCACTTAATACTGCCAGTATGTGCACAGCTGTAGGAGCATCCACAGGACATGGGTAAACTGCATGGTCTGCATCCCTGAAGAAAACCGATTCTGCCTCTCCCAGGAGCCAGAAATTGGCAATAACTCCTCATCTGGGGGGCGGGGCTTTATTTATTTATTTACTTACTTACTTATTCACTTTGCATCCCAATCATTGCCCCTTCCTCCTCTCCTCCTAGTCTCACCCTTTCTCCCTCTTTCCCATCCCCCTCAGATAAGGGGAACCCCTGACCCGCCCACCCACCTCATTAAGTCAAATCAGGACTGAGCACATCCTCTTCCCCAGTGGCCTAGAGAGACAGGCCTGCCAGGGGCAGTGATCAAAAAGCAAGCAACAAAGTCCATGTCAGAGACAGTTCCCACACCCTTACTAGGGAACCCATAGGAAGCCTGAGCTGCCCATCTGCTACTCTTGTTTAAGGGGGCTTAGGTCCAGTATATGCATAGTTCTTGGTTGGTGCTTCAGTCTCTGCTAGTTAGTTGGCTCTGTTGGTCTTCTTTTGGAGCTCCTGGCACCTCCAGGTCCTTCTATCCTTCCTCACACTTCCACAAGACTCCATATCCTTCACTCAGTGTTTGACTATGAGCCTCAGCATCTGTTTCCATCCTCTGCTAGGTGGAGTCTCTCAGAGGACAGCTGTGCTAGGATCCTGTCTTCTCTTTCTTCAGCCGCTTCTGCTGTTTATGCTATATCCCCTTCTAAGTGAGTTTTAAGCATCCTCTCTTGGATCCTTCTTGTTACTTATCTTCTTTGGGTCTGTGAATTGAAGTATGTCTATTCCCGTACTATATGGCCAAAATCCTCTTATAAGTGAGTATATACCATGTGTATCTTTCTGGATCTGGGTTATCTCACTCAGGATGATCTTATCCAGTTCCATCCATTTGCCTACAAATTTCATGATGTTCTTGTTTTTAATAGATGAGTAGTAGTCCATTGTCTAAATGTACCACAATTTCTTTATCATTCTTCGGTAGAGTGACATCTCATGACAGCTATGTAGCACACTGGGCTGGTGGAGGTAAAGTACTGAAAAAATAGTATAAAGGAAAATTGTGAAATTGTGCATGAGCATAACATTGGTGGAAATAATTGCAGTATTACCTATGGTTCTTCTAGAAGAACATGCTAATTCCAGTTTTTTCTTTTATGTTTTAAGTGAAGAGTCCTGTAAATCAGATACAAGGAGATGTAATATCTTTTAAAATCTGAGCAGAGAAATAAAAGTACTTCCTGTAAGAATAACTGGGTGCTATGCTGTTCAGAAGGTGTAGCTCCATGCTCCACTAGCAATAATTTCAAGAAAGGAAGAAAAGTGCCCATCACAGGAAGTGCTCCTGAAGAGTCCTCTCGCCAAAGAAATCCCTGCAGCTGGATCTTTAGTTGATTGGCTCCTTTCCAGGAATCTTCAGATTATGCAGTGAAGCACTAGGGGAAAATGTTGTGTTTTGACCTTGACCTTACACTAAGGATGCCCTTAATTCTTTTCTCCCACACTTGTTTCTCAAAATCAAGAGAGGATTCTTGTGCTGATATCAAGAATTAATTTGATAAGTCCAGAATCCTCAGCTTCTTACAGTTTAATCATGAAATGAAATTATTAACAGAGCATTTGGAAGTCGTATTTGTGTGCTCACACAAGGATTTATATGTAACATTTATTTTCCAGGCAGCTTCTTCCATTTCCTCTTGTTCACTCATTTATGCTCTTCTCTCACAGTTGCTTTTGAAATTTCTGCATCTGTTGATAATTTTATGGTTTTCTGCTGGAAATGTTTTCAGAATCAACAATTGTGAAATAGCTATCCCCCTAAAAGAATAGATTTGCATTTGGGAGCAAAGCTTCTGTTACATTTCCTCCACTAAAACAGGACACTTCTTAGAGTATCTCATGTTTATAGACTCAGCTTCCCTTTTCCTTGAACTTGTAAACTTGATGGACTTTCATAAACTGTACCTTGGTATGGAATCCTTTAAGGGCACAAATCCCTCAAAGTCACATTGTGTTGGTATAAAAAGTGAAAGTCCCAACTGTTCAATTTTACCAATGAAGACTCGGGAACCAGATACTGGGTTGAAAACCTGCTAGCTGAGAGAGGCTGAGAATGCACCCAGCTGTCTTCCTACTCAGCTCAAGTCCCAGAAGGAAAAGGCCAAAATCTTGCTAAAAGCTGCTAGCTCAGCTGATAGCCCAGGAAGTCAAAGTCTCCATCAGCTGGTTACTTGCTCCACTTCTTGACCTAGGGCTAACTTTATTAAATACTGTGTACAGAAAGCTCTAGGATTAAAGGTATGTGCTAGGGCTGAACCACTTCATAATCACCTGCTTACAATAAACAGAAAGTTATTGGATTAAAGGTATATATTAGGCTGAACCACACCAAACAAAAGACAGGTTTTTACAGTTCACAACAGGATCAAATATTCTGCAACAACATTGAATGGACTTTTTGGCCAGGTAGTGTTCACAAGGGTCACAGCAATTCCAAACTAAAGTAAAATGGACAACGTTCACACCTGATGCCAACATTTCAAAGTTAAGCTGGCCTTTTCCTCTTATGAATGGGGTCTTTGTGGGGTATGGCTGATATAGGTAAAGCCCAGGGTCCTCACTTGCTCAAGGCCTTGAAAAGGTACCTACCATGACTGTATTCACAGAATTTAATCTTTTTCTTAAATACACATGCTAGCCTATATAAGCCTCAAGCCCTAAAACATGTCAATCTAAATATAGTAGTAATATAGATATAACTCTTTCTTCGTAATTTCAGCATAGACAAGGAAAAAATAGAGTTGGTTTTTCATTCTGAATGACTTCTGTCAAAAAAGAACAAATCCTCATTCAAAAGGACAAACACTATAAACATCAGAAGCAGGAGAAGACCAAGAACAGAACAGAAGCCTACCACAGAGGGCCTCTGAAAGACTCTACTGATTGAGGTATCATAACAGAGGCTGAGACTCATAAGCCAAACTTTGGGCACAGTGCAAGGAATCTTTTGAAAGAAGGTGGAGATAGAAAGACCTGGAGGGGACAGGAGCTCCAAAAGGAGATCAACATAGCCCTAAAAACTGAGCCCTGGGGGCCCTGAAGAGAATGATACCCCAACCAAGGTCAATGCATAGAGAGGACCTAAAACCCTGGCTCAGATGTAGCCAAAGACTCAGTATCCAAGTGGGTCCCTAGTAATGGGAACAGGGACTGACTGTCTCTGACATGAACTCAGTGGCTGGCTCTCTAATCACCTCACCCTGGGGATGGGGGCAGCCTTGCCAGGTCACAGAGAAAGACAATGCAGCCAGCCCTGATGAGACCTGATAGGCTAGGGTCAGGTCAAATAGAAGGGGAGGAAGACCTCTCCTATCAGTGGACTAGGGGAGGGACATAAGGGGATAAGAGAAAGGAAGGATGGGATTGGGAAATGAGGGAGGGGGCCACAGCCAGGATACATATTGAATAAATTGTAATAAATAATAATAAATATATGTGAAGGTTTTTTTTAAAGAACAAATATTTTTACCCTGACATTATATTTTTTAAATGCCCTTAATTATTTTCTATCAAATCTGCCATTTCCCAAAGACAACATCTGAAAGTAAGGTGATCAAATCAACAAACCTAAGTCTTAAAAAAGTAATATAACTTAAAGAATTAGTTGCCAGAAACATGAACACAGAGAAATACTTAATTTATATCACTTTTAATGCAACTGTTCAGTATGTTTCCTCTTCCTAGCCCCCCACCCTCACTACTCTTGAAGGTTGACCTTTAGGATTGTAAGTCAGCAACATCATCCACTGAAGGTCAAGACACTTCCACGGATACACACTAGAAAGAGCAGAAACAAAAGCTTTAAGGAAATCACTGAAACATCATTGTCACAGGGAACTCAATTCTTGTTCATGTGGAGGAAGTGTTGGCATGGCCAATCAGATCACTGGGAAGCATGTTTTCATTCTTTTGCATATTATTTCAGAACTTTCTTGGAAGCTTGTGCTTAGCATTGGAATCTTATTAATCTCTAATTTTATGGAGCTCATGCTGTATTATATAGAATACTGTATCCCTCAGTCACAATGGAATGATTCTAACAGGCATTACATGAACTGTCACTTATTGTAGCTGAAAACCACTCTTTTCCTTCTAAAGAAGTGCCATACAGCTCACAAGCAACACTGACACTTAAGTAACGTAGACTTTCAAGTTTATTTATCTAATAATATCTATTTTGTGTTTAACTATAAGAGATTAGTTCTATAATCTAAGTATGTCAAGAAAAAAAAGGTAATTCTGGCACGGGAAGACTAAAGAATGCTCAGACGCACATTGCTGGGAAACACAAGAGGAAGAAGGCTTGAAAACCCAGTCTGTCTTGACAAATCCCCCGACATGCGTACACAGTGAAATTTAGCATGATGTTTCTATGGATATTGGCAATGAGAAAAGAAACAATTAGTGGCTCTATGAACAAAACAAATTAAGTCTCTTGTCAAGATCTCAAAGGCCCCTCAGTGCCCTTTCAATCACCTCCCTGATGTCATGAATGGGTACTGAGGGATTCATACCCTGGAATTAGCCAATGCTCTGACAGGAAGCATCTGGAAAGGTTTCTTCCCCTTTGTCACTAGAATGTCACATCTGCTGCCCTGGGGATTGCTTGATTCTTATCCTTGTAAGCCCACGAGCTTGTGATCCCCAAAATGTACCATTCCAATAGTTCCCATCATGCTTATAGATCACAGGGATATGTTTCAAAAACAGGGCATAACTGACCTTTTGAACTTTGATTTTACATATACAGTCTTTTTTTTTTTTTTTCCTTTTTTCAAGACACGGTTTCTCTATGTAACCTTGGCTGTGCCAGACTCACTTTGTAGACCAGGCTTCAAATTCATAGAGATTCACTTGCCTCTGCCTTTCTGAATGCTAAAATTACAGGTGTGTGCCACCATGCCCAGTTTACATACACAGTCTTTAATATCAGGAACTTGTTCAGGACTTTCTACAGATTCCTTTATCTTCTAGACAGACTAACATTAGAGAATGTTCAGTGTCTGCACTTATGAAGTGAAGATTCGTTATTAAAATGTGTTCTCCAGAATGGAGATATAATTATTCTTTCAGCTTATACATTCACATTTATCTTTAAATAAACAAGTACAAAGAGATATTAGTAGCTTCCAAGCAGAACTTCTTTTCCTTCAAATACTCTGAAAGCCATCAAAAAAGAGAATGGCAGAGGCAAAGAAAAGAAAGTCATAAGCACTCTAAATGAAGAAGAAGTTCTTTGGAGAAAAGGTCCTGACACCATCCCCCAACCCCACCTCCCAAAAAAACTTTAAAAATAAGAAACTTTGTAGGAGAAATCACCTAATGTGAGGTGATAGCCCTTAGCAATCGGCTTCACATAGAACACTCAAGGTATGACGGAGAGACACAGTCGGGACAATTGTTCAAACTGTGTGGGCACATTCATGAGCCCTGTGAGAGCGTGGGGGCGGCGCTGGCATTTCACAAATAAAAGCCAGGAGTGCTAAATATCTAGTGCTATTCAAAACACTCCCACTCCAAGAAAGAATTTCCCAGGCCAAAACACAAACATCTCCTATGAGCAACCCTGACAACAAACTGAATGAATGAGAAATTGACAGCATGAGGGTTGGGGAACAGATTAGACAGGGTTCTGGGGCCACAGTGGGAGTTTAGATTGTTACTCAGCATGTGGCATGAATCACTAAATACCTTGTAAGTGAAGAGGTAGTTTCCTAAGTCCTAGGGACAGGGAGCAGGATGCCTTCACATGTTCTTGTGATCCACTTGGAGTCCTGATTCCTGGGCAGGTCCCTCTATTTTTTCATAGATATTGCTTTATTTATTTATTTATTACAATTTATTCACTTTTTATTCCTGCTGCAGCCCCCTCCCTCATCTCCTCCCAGTCCAAATCACCCTCTCTCATCTCCCTCTATGCCATTTCCCTAGTTCCCTGATTGGGGGAGGACCTCCTCCCCATCTATCTGACCCTAGCTTATCAGGTCTCATCAAGGCTGCTGCATCATCTTCCTCTGTGGCCTGGCAAGGCCGCACCCCCCACAGAGGGAGGTGATCAGAGAGCCAGCCATTGAGTTCATATCAGAGACAGCCATTGTACCTCTTACTAGGGAACCCACTAGGAAACTGAGTAGCCTATGGGCTTCCTCTGAGCTTGGGTTCTAGGTCTTCTCCATGCATGGTCCTTGGTTGGAGTATTGGTCTCTGCAGGCCACCCCCTGGATCCAGGCATTTGGGCTCTGTTGTTCTTCTTGTGGAGTTCCTGTCCCCTCTAGGTCTTTCTATGTCTCTCTTCTTCCATAAGGTTTCTGGCATTCTGCCCAAATTTTGGCTATAAGTCTCAGTATCTCTTTCGATCCCCTGGTGGATAGGGTCTTTCAGAGATCCCCTGTGGAAGACTCCTGTCCTGTTCCTTGTCTTCTCCTACTTCCGATGTCTATCCTGTTTGTCCTTCTGAATGAGGATTAAGCATCTTCCCTAGGGTCCTCCTTGTTTTTTAGGTTCTTTAGAACTCTAGATTTTAGTATGTTTATCCTGTATTATATGGCTAATAGCCACTTATAAGTGAATATTTACCATATGTGAGTTTCTGCTTTCTGGGTTACCTCACTCTTACCTTAAGTTGGACTCACTGAAATTTTTACTCTGATCTCTAGCAACTACCATGGAAGCTCTGGAGAACTCCTCTGTTGCTTTCTTATTTTCATCTCCGCTTTGATATGCCATCACACCCCGGTCTCTGGGGCCACTTCTATGCTCTTTGGAGACAATTCCATGAGTCAGCATAATGTGCAGGGCTGCATCCCAAGTGAAATAAGATCACATGCTTCCTCCACTTTCTTGCTTTAAACTTTTGCTCTTAATTCTTAGTAACTAGCTGCTAGGTCTCAGCCTCTGAGTTTTATTCCAGATGGTCACTCCTACCTGAATATGACTGATAGCCATCCAGAATCTGAATTCCCCTTGTTTTGGATCCTATCTGGTTTCTGCCCATACTTTCAGCATCCTACCCCCTCAACTCTAAGCCCACCACGGCAGACACTCCGTTGCTTTCAGGCAGAAATTCCTAATGCCACGCTGTGCTGCCCGGCTACACACCCATGTCTGCATTCATGCTGTGCTCAGCTGATGAGTCAACTAGAAGGAAAACAGGCCACTGTATCAAGAGCAGGGATGTGAGTGTGAATTCCGATACCATAGTTTAACTGTGGAGATTGTTTGGAGTCTCTTAGACCAAGCCTTCATCTTGCAATGTAATCACGACAATAGTGATAATTGTCATAGTTGATTCAGAACTCTGTGATAAGCAAACGAGCAAGATGGAGGCATTCAAAGGTACCTACTGGCTATCATCTTTATAATTAGGGAACATGCCTAATAATGGCCAAATGCTGTGTGGCAAGACAGTGGGACAGAGTCAGTTCAAAATTAGAATGTGAAATAAGCAAGTTGGCAGAGTAGAGCTTCAGCCACCACCTCCCCCTCCCCCCCCCCCCGCCAAAGGATCCTCCCACACACGCATACACCAAGGCTGACTGACAGGTAACAGTAAAGCATTTAGCATTCAAATGCCAGAGAAATTCAGGGCTAAGCAAATAGACTCAAATGCTCATGACCTATGGGCCGTGACCCCTTTGGAGTCTCATATCAAACATGATTATGATCCATACAACAGTTGCAAAATTACAGTTCTGAAGTAGCAACAAAATAAGTTTGTATTTGGGGTTCACCACAACTTAAGGAGCTGTATGAAAGGGTAGCAACATTAGCAAGGTTGAAAAACACAGAGCCATTGAGTATCTAACTTTCCTCTCTGCCCCTGAACCCCTTTGACAGTGTACTGTGTCTTAATAAATTGTTTCCTTTGCTGCTCCTATCCAATTCATCACTCCAGGGACATAAGCACCTTGAAATCCTGATGCATGCACCCAAACTCTGGTGTTCGCCAATAACACTTACACCTATCACCGAACTTGAGCATCTATGACATCGCTACCTGACTCCCCAAACCTCTGCTCCATACTACTGTGCATGCCTGTGTGAGCACTCCGGGCCCCTGTCATCAAAGGAATGGGCTTTAGGCCAGGATTCTGAACCAAATCCAGTGACTGAATTAATCAGGGAACAAAAGACTGTGGAGCAGGAAAGGGTGGGTGTTCAGAATGAAGTAGAGGCCCAGAAGCATTCTCGGAATGTTAAAAAGGTAGAGCCATAGGGGAGGGGAGGCTGAACGGGGAAGGGAGATGGGAGAAAATAGCAAGGAGTGGGAAGACAGAACAAAGCCAGTCTTATCCTAGCTATCCTGGCAGTGCTGGGGCTGGCCAATATGGGGAGACCTTTCTTCGGTTCCTCCATTTGCTTTGGCTACAGTGGTCTCCCCTGGCGGGCCACGGGAAATTGTATGAATCACCCTCCCAACCCACTCCCTCCTGTGGTCTTAACTGGTGTGGAGGAAGGAAAGGACTCAATAAAATTAGTTCCACTTGACACCACAGCTGCTTTTCTTCATAGAGATTTACTTCTGACAAGTAATTTTTTTGTTGCTTTCAATTACCATGGGCTTTAAACAGGGGTGAAGGGGAGGAAAGAACTGAAGAAAAGATTGTTTGGGAGTGTCCTGATGTAGCTTGTGGTAACAGGTGTCCCAAGGAACTGCTGACTTGAAGCAAAGCCACAGCTGTGCTGAAAAGGCTTGACTAATGCTGACGCCTGACAGCTCGGACAAGGCATAGATAGCTCAGGTACACACGGGGAACAGCTGTCTACTTTTTAATAAGGGGAAGAAATGGGAACAAAGTTGAAAAACATAAGATAGAGTGCAAAGTAGTAACTTACTTCCATCCCATGGTATATGTTATAAACAATTTGCAGAAACACATGGACTGAATCACTTGTCTCTCTGGAGGCTTTGCTCCAGGGAGGCTGGCCAGGGCCGCTCAGGGTCTAATGTTTGCCCAGGTCACCTGGAGATTCGGGAAAGGTCCAGATTACAGCACTGAATGTTTGTGGTGAGCTGAGATGCAGCACACCAAACTCAGGTGATGCCAATTCTACGGGGCCAAGAGGAAACAGAGCAGCAAGACTGTCAACTACACAGCACTTCAGAATGCAAGCGCTGTAAAAACAGTGTCAAGCTGTCAACCGATAGAAATGGTCTATTAGTAGGGAAAGGAAGAAAACTACATGCTGATGAGATTTTAGAGGAAATTGAATGACTAAAGAAGCCATTAATATTAATGATTTTAAATTACTCTTGTGACCTCTTAGACTTCTGATCATACAGCACGGGCTTAAAAGTACCCATTACAATTATATCAGAAATGACTCTGTGTATGAATATTTCAATTTCTGAGGCATTTAACTACAGCAAAGGTTATTATTATTATTATTATTATTATTATTATTATTACTTCAACTTACAGGAAAAAAGAGGAGAGGTTCTTTAAATTATTAAATCCTGCAATTTAGTCGCGAAGTTGAAGAAAGGCTCTCCCCCCTTCTCCTTTGGTAAAATGTTTAATTCAGAGGCACTATAAGTCAGGGGAAATTAAAGCAAAAGAAAATCATGGGAATGCATCACAGAGAGAAAACGGGATGCAGACGGAAAGGGCAAGGCTAACCGTCGTGTGGGCCATAGCTGCAGAAGAGGAACATTGGGGAATACAAAACTGCTGTGTTTTCAGTGCTCCCCATAGCAATTCCAACAGCACTGCTAGAAAAGACAAAGTGAAAAGCTTCGTAAAGGAAGAGCAGCTCTGTGCACGCGATGGAAGGAGGAACCAGGGAGCCTGGCCCTGGAAGTCTGAAAGAGGAAGAGAGGGATAAAGGCGGATAGTGCCCTGCTCTTCCCCACAGCTTGCAAAAGGGCCTGTAAAAAGATGGAGCCCACCTGCATGCTCTGGCCCTATTTCTAACCAGTGATTTAAAAAACTATCACCACATCAGCCTGGGAGTGTGGAAAGGGAGAAGTTCCCTGTCGCTGTCAGTCACAGGCAGGAGGCTCTGGCCTTCCGGGGTACTGATCAGCCTCTTAGCAGCGTGGAGGATGGGTGGACGTTTCCATACACACTGTGGTGTGATACCGCTGCCGGCGAGAGGAATGTCTACTGTAGCAGCACAGGCGCTAGAGGCTGTGGCCTAGGGCAGAGCTGGCGTCAAATCTGTCATAAGTGGATTTGGAGGAGACTTCCTGGGGTCGAAGGCCAAGTAATGACTGGGTCTTCAGGAAGGTCTTCTTGGTGTGAGTAAACAGATCTCCATTTGACCTGAGTGGACAGAGGGGAACATTTTAGTGACTGAAGAAAAGAGGTTAGTATGAGGACCTGCATCTAGCCTCCGGAGCCTCCACAAAATAAACTGATGTTACCCTAAGAGCGTGTGTGTTATTCAGTCATTACTGAACTGGGGTACTTTATTTCCCCTTTCAATAATAAGACAGTGATTCTCAATAATAATAATAATAATAATAATAATAATAATAGTAGTAGAATCAAACCTTTCAGAGAAAATGATGCTTCAAGTTTTAGAGTTTCAGTTTTTAAGTATAAATCTTCAATCCATGTTGAGTTGATTCATTTATAGGGTAGTACAAATATCTAATTTCATCTTCCTGTATTTGGATATCCATTTCTCTAAAGTTCTTTATTTCTAAAAACACTATCATTTTTCCTTTGTGTACTTGTCAAAGATTAGTTGGGTGTACTCTGAATTTATTTCTCTCTATTCTGTTTGTCTTATCTGTTCTTAGGTCATGTTGATTTGTAACATGTTTTTAAGTAATGTATTTTAATGTGCTGGCTTCAGTTTTGTTCCTTCTTTGATAAAGACTGCATTAGTATTTTTTTTTCAGTTTCACACAAGTAGTATTGGTTTTTTTCTTTATCTATTTTTATGTATATAATTACAATTTTTTATTCTTTAATTTCAATTTATTTACTTTACATCCCCCTCCCTTCTCTCCTCCCAGTCCTTCCCTTGCCCTTCATCTCTTTTCTCCTCTCCCTTTTCCCACCAGAAAAAAAGGACCCCCCTATTCCCATATCAACCTTTCCAGCACATCAGGTCACATCAGGACTAATTATATCCTCATCCCCTGAGGCCAGGCAAAGTAGCGCTGCCAGGGGGAAGTGATCCAAAAGCAGGCAATAAGGTCCATGTTAGAAACAGCACCCCACCCCTCCATTCGCCAGGCACCCCACATGAAGACCAAGCCACCCATCGACCACATATGTGCAGGGACACTAGGTCCAGACCACGTGTGCTCTCAGTCTGTGTAAGCCTCCACAGGACTGGGTTGTCTCTGTTGGTCCTCTTGTGAGGTTCCTGTCCCTTCCAGCTACTTCTGTCTTTCCCCCAACACTTTCACAGGATCCCCGGAGTTCTGCCTCATGCTTGGCTGCAAGTCCCAGCATCTGTCTCCATGCACTGCTGGCTGGAGCCTCCCAGACGACAGTCATGTTAGGCTCCTGTCTGCAAGCAGAGCAGAGCATCATTAATGGTGTCAAGGGGTGGGTCTACCGTGGGGTGGGTCTCAGGTTGGGCCAATTGTTGGTTGGGCTTTCCATCAATCTTTGTTCCGTCTATCCCTGCACCTCTTGTAGGCAGGGTAATTTTCAGAGGGTTGTTATTTTCCCCTCCTTCCACTAGTCCTGCCTGGCTAGGAGGTGGTCACTTCAGCCTTGCAGGCAAATGGATGGAACTAGAAAAGATCATTCTCAGTGAGGTAACCCAGACCCAGAAAGAAACACATGGTATGTACTCATTTATATGAGGATATTAAACCTATAGTACAGGATAACCATACTAAAATCCACAGACCCGAAGAAGCTAAGTAACAAGGAGGGTCCAAGGAAGGGTGCCAGAATGTCACTGAGAAGGGGAAATAGAATAGACAGCAGAAGTGGATGAAGAGAGGGAACTGGGCAATAGATGGAAGGGGGTGGGAAACAAGGGTCAGGATCAGATGTGGGGAGAATGGGGGTAGGGAATGAGAGGGCTGGGAACAAGGAGGGAAACTGAGGGAGGACATCTCTTTGTCAAGCTGGAGTCCTGCGACAGGGAAGGCTCCTGGGAGGACATGGGTGTGACTCTAGCTGAGACTCCTAACAAGGGGGACATTGAGACGGAAGGTTTTCTTTATTTCTATGAAAAATGCTCTTTCTATTTCAATGGGAGTTGCTTTGAATCAATAGGCTTTTGGGGTAAGGAAATTAGGGGTAAGTCTTCACAAGTAACAACATCATGACAAAGAGACAGTACTTTCTAAATAAGATGTCAAGGGTATAGTTTACAAAAGCAAAAACAAAAAAAAAAAAAAATGGGATTGCAGCAGTTAAAACCTGAGCAACAACAAGAAAAAACAGCAGACTGAAGAAACAGCCTACAGAACTGAAGAAAATGCCTGCAAATCAAACCTTGTATGTGAGATTAATATCCATAATACGTAATATCTCAAAGTACTCAATAAAAAAAAGAAATCAAACAATCTTATTAATAAGTGGCCAAAGACTTGAGTTTACATTTCTCAAAAGAAAGAAAAGTTAATAAATGCTCAAATTCAGGATTTCCTCTGGCCTGCATGTGCTTGGAGGTCAGAGACCATGTTCTACCATGGTCTCTACTTGAGTTCCTATCTCTGAGTTCCTGCTTTGCTTGGGGGCCTTCCCCAGCTTCCCTTAATGGTAAACTGGGACATGACATGTGTGCTCATTAGTTTTTTGTCAGCTTGACAAAAGCTAGCGTCATCCATTAAGAGCGCCTCTAAACTGAGAAAATGCCTCTATCAGATTGGCTTGGGGGTGCATTATCTCCATTTATGACGGATGTGAGAGAGTGCTGCCCGCCGTGGGCAATAGCCCAGCCCTGGGCAGGTCGCCCAGACTGGAGTTAAGCAGCAAGCTGATCCATCTGGGCAGAGCCAGATGTCATCAGCATTCCACCATGGTCTCTGCCTCAATTCCTGCCTCCAAGTTCCTGCTCTGCTTGAGGACCTGCTCCAACTTCCCTTGATGATGGACTGTGGCAGGAAAGTACAGGCCAAATAGACACTTCCTTCCCCAAGTTGCTTTTGGTCATGGTCTCTACAGAGCGACAGAAACCACACTTGGACAGCATGCATGCACCCACATTCAGGCATATGGACATGAACATATACACACAAAGTTATTTTTAATGCAAGGAAATATGAGCATGTTAAGGTGTCTCTGTTGGTGTTGTAAGTTAGCATACCTATTTTAAGACATTTTTAAGACTTAATTTTTACTTGAGACCCATCCCATGGGAAAGAAACAATCCCCGACAACGTTACTCTGCTATGCCTGTGACAGGAGCATAGCATGTAACTCTTCTGAGAGGCTTCACCCAGCAGCTGATGGAAACAGATGCAGAGACCCACAGACCAACATTAGATGGAGCTTGGGGAGTCCTGTGGGATGATTGAGGAATATGGAGGATAAAGGACTCCACAAGGAGACCTACAGAGTCAACTGGCCTGTGCCCATTGAGGCTCACAGAGTCTGAACCACCAACCAAAGAGCATGTGTGGGCTGGTCTTAGGGCCCCTGCACATATGTAGCAGATGCACAGCTTGGTCTTCATGTGGGCACCCCAGCAACTGTAGTGGGGGCCTCTGACTCTGAGGACTGTCTTTGGATCCTCTTTCCCTAGCTGGATTGCCTCGCCTGCCCTCAGTGGTAGTAGATGTGCCTAGTTCCGCAGCTACTTAATGTGCCAGGGTGGGTTGGTACCCATGAGGGACCTCCCCCTTCTCTGAGGAGGAGGAGAGGGAAGAATGAAGGAAGGGGTATATGAGGGGGATACTGGGAGAAGAGGAAGGGACTGCAGTCAGGATGTAAATAAAAAATTTTAAAAGAATGTCTTAACAATGTATTTTGTGTATTCGTTCCCACTCCTCCCAGATATAGCCCCATCTCATTACAACCCCCAACTTATATATCCTTACATATCCTCATTTTAAAATTTTCATTTAATACCCCATCCATTTGAATTTGTGCTGCCAATATATCCCTGAGTGAAGAGCCTTCCTCTTGCCTCTCAGCCAAAGGCACCCAGGAGAAGTGATACACTGCACACTTCAGGGCTGGCCAACTGGACAGAAGGATTAGCCTACCTTTGATCTTCAGCAAGGATGTGCAAGTGACACCAAATCCTGACGTCACTGGCCCCATCCCATATGAATAAACAATGTCAGAAGGTGTCAGTTCCACTACAGCTCACAGCATTGTCATACTGTAAACAATGTTTGAGGCAATAAGTTGACTGGGCTTTTGAAACTGCAGGATGGGCAGTACCCAGTTTGCAGAAAGGTGTTTTCCCAGAGTTGATTTATAAATTAACTAATTGGGAACTCAGGCTTTATTATCCCAAGAAGCAGTGTCATAAACAATGGCCACCTTCACAAGTATCCATAAGGCCCTATAAAACCACAACATAATTAAGATGACACTCTCTGAAATAACGGACTTTTATTTATGGGGGAATATCCTGTGTAGTGCATAAGAAAGAGCCACCATGGGCTCAAGGTTGAGTGTCCTTCCTACTTACTCTTTTCTATATGCCCCATTTGCTGCTATCACTCACCTTCAAGGTACAAACACTCAAGCAAGTTCTCTGGTCTCCTCTGCAGAGCCAGGACACAAATACAAGGCACATTTAGTAAACTTCTAATGGAGAGTGAATGGGGAGAGAAAAAAAAAAAAAAAACATAAACAAACATGCTTCAAGAATGTTTCCTGATTCTACAGGAAAGAAGCCACAGGAGATGCCTTCCCCAGCATAGCATTACATTTGTGTGATTTGAGAATGCCAACTGTTGAAAGAAAAGGGAAATCCCACAGGAACACAGTGACTGTTGATATTCTAAAGAATAACGGTTGAAGAATTTAAGAAAAAATGACTAGTACTACTAGTTGCTCTCTGTGTTTAACATGAAATACTACTTTTAGAAAACGCATAGAAATTCAACTGTTAGAAGTTTATTCTTTGTCTATGTATGCAAGCCACTATCAAGTTTCCTAAAGAAGATTAGGAGTGAACAGTAAGTAGAGAGCAAATACAAGGTTTCCTGCTTCCGGGGCCGAAGAGACGGTCCAGTGGATAGTGGCCTCGTCAAGCAAATGTGAGGGCTTGAGTTCACATCCCCTACCTACCACACAAAGCCAGACTCAGAAGCACAGGCATCTGAGAGCAGAGCTCTCACAGGAAGATGGGAGGTAGAGAATTCTTACAGGAGAATCTCTGGAAGCTCATTTTCCAGCTAGCCTGGCACATAGAGTGGAAAATAACAAGAGACGCTGTTTCACATAGTGAAGGCGAGGACTGACACCAGAAGTTGTACGCAGGTTGTCAGTAGCATGTGTATACCTGAATTCATACACACAATTTACCAACTGTTGATGTTAAAATGGGGAAAGCAATAAGGCTATAACTAATCTGAAAAAGGTATAGTTTCATGAAGAAATGTATAAGCAAAATATCAAAGTCAGCTCCTGCCAGCAGGCCTGTATTTAACAATAGAAGGAACGTGAGGATAGGGAACCATATGAAAGTGGTGGAGGACAAGGTTTTCCTGGAAAGAAGACTCCATGTGAAAAACCCAAGGGCAGTAAGCACAAGTGTTTCCTAAATAGGTTGTAGCTGTGATGAAATACGTTCTCATCTCTGGGAGCATGAAGATGCCAGGAAGCTTAGGACAGTGACCCCTCCACACTATGCTTCATGCGGTGCCTCCAGTGTGAGTCCCAGTGTTGGCCCTCTGGGTGTTGTGACACCACAGGGCTTGCCCAGGGCTCAAGACAAACCATAGAGTTTATGGTAGGCTCTGGGTACCCTAGCATAAAGAAATGAGACAGCCCTAGGTAGCACATTTGCCAGACTAGATTTTATTTAGACTGCAACTCTGGTTGAGGCAAGGGGAAAAATACGATTCTCCATGTTTATGAAATTATCACGGTACAGTATGTAGATTGGGTTAGAGTGAAGACAGATGGGGTTGAGCAAATAGGTTAAGATTCGATGGAACTAAGAGAGACAGAAGTACTAAGGATCCAAACTACCATGAAAAAGGAAAGGAAAGGAAAGGAAAGGAAAGGAAAGGAAAGGAAAGGAAAGGAAAGGAAAGGAAAGGAAAGGAAAGGAAAGGAAAGGAAAGGAAAGGAAAGGAAAGGAAAGGAAAGGAAAGGAAAGGAAAGGAAAGGAAAGGAAAGGAAAGGAAAGGAAAGAGTTGTGTCACGGTCAGTTTGGCCCACTGACATCAGATTGCCTGTAGTAGACAGAGATGTGTTGTCACTTTGTGGGAAATAAACGTGGCAAAGACTGCACTTTGGTAAAAAGTAAGTTAAAATATGGAATGTATAAAGCAGGAGAAGACAGGGAACAAGACAGGAGCCTACTACAGTCGGCCTCTGAAAGACTCTGCTAATCGAAGTTTCAAAGCAGAGGCTGAGACTTATAGCCAAACTTCGGGCAGAATGCAGGGAATCTTATGAAAGAAAGGGGAGATAGAAAGACCTGGAGGGGACAGGAGCTACAAAAAGAGACCAACAGAGCCAATAAAACTGAGCCCTGGGGGCTCTAGACTGACACCCCAACCAAGGACAATGGATGGAAAGGACCTAAAACCCTGGCGCTCAGGTGTAGCCCATAGACTCAGTCTCCAAAGAGCATCCTTAATGAGGGGAGCAGGGGCTTTCTCTGGCATGAAATCAGTGACAGGCTCTCTGATCACCTGAGGTGGGGTGGGTACAGCCTTGCTAGGCCACAAAAGAAGACAATGCAACCAGTCCTGATGAGACCTGATAGGCTAGGGTCAAATAGAAGGGGAGGAAGACCTCATCTATCAGTGGACTAGGGGAGGGGCATATGGGGAGAAGAGAGACAGAGGGAAAGGGACACAGCAGGGATACAAATTGAATAAATTGTAATAAATGATAATAATAAATTTTTTAAAAATATGGAATGTAGACATACAACAGCACTATAAATTATGAGTGGTAAAGTAATTGTCCTAAGGTTATATAGGCTTAAGGGGTTTTGTATAGAATAAATCAAAATATTTTTATAAATTATTGGTTTAGCCTCAAACTTTCAAGGATGAAAAATACCCTGTTAAGAGAATGAAAAATAAGGCTACACTTTGAGAGAAGTTTTTCCAAACCACATTCCAACCAATGAGAGCATAAAGGCGGCAAAGAACACCAAAGGCGGAATAAGAGCTATCCATTTAGAAATGGGAAGGGATTATTGAAAAGACTAAAAAGATACACAGATTATGACTAATATCAGAAAGTGTTTAAATCATTAGCAAATAAGGAAATGCAAATTAAAACTACATTAAAATATCATTACATACTTATTAAAGTGGCTGAAATTAAAAAAATCTGTCATGACACCAAATGCCTGCAGGGATATGGAAAAATTAGATAATCTAGACTTTGCAGGAAGGAAGCTCTGGAAAAGAGATGGTGCTTTCCTCAAAACTAAATATGTACTCTCTCCATAACTATGTAATTGGATCCTCAGGTATTTATCTCAGATAAATTGAGAGTTCACATAAAAACTTAAATACCATGGGTCATGATGCCTCACAGCAACCCAAATATAATTCAGTCCAGGTATCTTTCAACATGCTAAAAGTTACACTGATTCTGGTAGATCCATTCATGTCATGGGCTCCTCACAGTAGAAAACGAATGAACCATTGATACACACAACAGTGTGCACAGTTATCCACACAACTCCATTAGCATCATGTCTTCTGGCACTTACATACAGTATGATCCCATTTATATGCTATCCATTGAATAACAAAATTATAAAAGCAGAGAGCAAGCCAAAGGCTTCCAGGACTGGTCCCCAGCATAGGTTGGGAAGGGAGAAACCAGAAGTGGATGTCTTCTCTATGTAAGGTCAGGGTGACGCTAAGGACTTTAGAAGGAACAGAATACTCCATGAATGGATCGTCATGGTGGGCACATGATCATACACATGTGATAAAACTCTATGGAAGTCAATACACAAGTCACATGTGATATGCATGCTGCAATCCCAGCATTTCAGCTGTTGAAGCAGGAAAATCACATGTTTGAGGCCAGGCTAAGTGAGTCTTAAGCCAGCCTGAGCTACACACTAAGGCCTGCCTGAAAAGTATAGTCGATACTAAAAAGCACAAGGGTACAAACAAAACAGGGAAATGTAAATAAGATGGATAACTAACACCTAGGATGGCATCGTGGGCGTGATTATCATGCATCACAGTTTTATAAGATGCTATTTTTGGAGAAAAATGAGTGAAGGGTACTTTGGATATGTTTGTTATAACACAGAATTTTAAAGATTAATGTTTGAAAAATACATAGGATATACAAAATACTTAACACGGTGCCTCACCTTAAAAAAAAAACACTAATGTTTTCATCTGCATCTTCAATTTGACTATGAATACTGGAAAAAATCTTAATTGGCACAACCCACTTAACCTCTGAAAATCCTATTAATACTTTCAGATAGGAGAAATTAGAAATGTCTCCCACGGAATATGGAAATGTCAATCAGTGTAAGTGCCAAACTAATAGAAACCACACATTCCATTAATTCTAAGTGTCATGTTAGGGTGGAGAAAATTTAGACTTAATGTTTAGGCTGGCCCTTAGCTGAAGAGTTATCCTGGACACTTTTATAGCAACCTCTACTTGAGCTTTTTAGAAGACACACCTCTCAGGCTTTCTTACTGCAAATTGCATAAAAATGCCTTTGTGATCCTGGCCAGTGCCCATCTTTCAGAGAATCCAGAAGGCATATATGCTCAGAGTCAGAAGCAGAAGCTATGGCCTAAAAGGTCACTTCCCATTCTGACTGAGGGGTTCTGCATAACAAGCCTGGCTGCACCAGACTTACACTTAAAGCTTTAAAAGAGAAGAATGTCTAAGGTGAGAAACAAAACTTTTGATGAAAACGAATTAAAATCTTTGACAGTGGCAGTTGGTGAGTTTCTAAGTGTTATAATTCAACCCAGACTCATATAGACGAGCTATGTGTCACTAGTGCTGAAACAGATTGATTCAAATGGTAACCTCTTGAAAAGGGAACAGATACTGAAAGAACAATAAATAAAGACTGGCGATTTAGACCGTAAAGTGGTTGTGGTGATCAATTAGTGAGTGACCATGTAGCTTTTCATAGTCTTGTAATGGAAGAAGCTATATAGTCATAAATCACCACTATGATCAGCTTTAAAGCCCACAGTATCACATTGGCCTCTCTAACGGGCATATTTATTAGATATCTAAGGCAACTGATGGGATTCTCAGGGGTTTAAAGTCATGTTTCAACACCCAGGCCTGTGAATTCATATACTAATAATTCACCACGATGAACTAAGTGGGAATTCTCCCTCTTTAAACAATGGAATGTTAGAAGCTTTTAATATTTCATACACAAGTCTGTGTATTACCGAATCCTAGAGCTAATAAAGATGGTTTTAATGCTTCCAACTAATGTTTTCAATACTCGGTAAAATAATCAATTTGTCCAATTTTAAGCAGCATAGCTCCATAAATGAGGTATCTGGCATGGAACCTGATTTAAAATGCATTTCCTTCTCGAGTGATTGAACCATTGTAATGAGAATTTATAATTTGTAGTATATTACAGAAGGAAATGAATTGAACTTCTCTATCAAAATTATTCATGGATCAAAATCTTTCTTTGCTCTAACACACAAAAACTGGCAGGCAAATGCAATTACATTAGATAGGCTGCCATCCAGAACAACTGAAGAATGCTATTTATCCGATCTTAGCAATTTAAGCTTACCCTACTACCATAGCTGAGCACAAATACCAGGCCATGACCATCACATTAGTACTGCAAGGCTATCTCAAATGTCATTGCTGGAAATCAATAGAGAGAGTTTTATTGGGTCCAGGCTATTTCATTCGAACACAATTGTCAAAATCAATCCGTGTCTAACTTAATTTGTAACTTGATTTGTACCTACAATGCTTTTGTAGATTAGACAACTGATTAAGAAGCACCAATTTATTCTCAGAAGAAAAATGGAGCTTTCAAATAAATATCATTATTACTTTTCGTAGGCATTAGCACCTAGTACCTCCAAAATACATAAATTATTCATTAAAAGTAATAAAGGAGAGCACCATTTTGTGAAAAGTTGCTCCGATAAATATATTGCTAATGACAACTTTGTGACGTTTAAAAATTTCTCAACTTATGGGAACATGCAGGTTATAAATTTAAACTAAAAAATTTTGCCTTGTGTGTAGGGCTGAGTTTACATAGAAACAGATGCTGTTCACAAAACTGTCATGATAGCTGAGCTTTGAAATTGTCTCTTTTGTAAGTGAAGTTGATTGCTTTCTTTTTTTAAGACACACAGCTCATTTCACCTACCCTAATCAAGGTTATTAGTGTACTGCCATTACGAGCTAGACTGTTATAAACTTCCTTGAACCAAGATCTTCATGTATTCAGCCTTAAATTATAAAAACCAATGTTCCCTTGGATTCTAAAACAGAGGTCTGGAATTGATGGAATTTTTTTTTAATGAAAATCTGAAAGACCTTAGATGAAGGAAGGTCTTACTGACTCAGATTTGACATTTTGCTCACAAAGTTGACTATGTACGGCATAGGTATTTGTGCGTTGCTTTTAACTGCTTTTGTCACTCAAAGTATAGCCTTAGGATTTCCTGAAATATTTAAGTGAGGAAAAAAAATGGTGAAGTCCTAAAACACTGGACCAAAGTTATAAAGAAAAACTACATCTTTCAAAAACAGTATTTCCAATTCTTCCAACTTGGCCATTTGACCATTTTTTTTCCTGAATATCAGTTTACACACACAGGCCAGACAACTGAGCTACTGCAGTAAAAGCAAAGTTTACTGTTATCAACAAATCTACAGAAAGGAGTGTGAAATTATTTTACCCATCCTGATAATGATGAATCAGAGACTGGGAGAATTTAAGTCATAGAGCTATTAAGTGGCAAGAAGGAGGTTCACCAAGTCTATTGTCTCTACAGCCTGCCTTATCGGCTCTGATGCGTTCTGCCTCCATTTATATTCCAGACCCCCATTCTCTAGTCTAACCCACACAACTCTTCTGGAAGTCCTCAACATGCATACCTAGGCTTCGTCTGGAAGGCCTTGTCTTGCCTATACCCTTATAGAAAATGATGGCCCATCTCAAACATTCAGCAGGTTATGGTTTACAAGTCTACTTATAAGACAACTCTTTGTGCACACCACAAACAGTGGTAGGTCATCTGCTGTTTGTGGTTTCCAAATGTCCGTGACACTAGAGGACAGCTCTTACTTGGCGCAAATGAAGAGGGGGACAATTTTTTAAAAGCCTTGGCAATTTATTTCTTATAAAGTAGTTAGTATCTTCATCAGAAGGTAACAAGATAAGCATGTTGCCTCCACACTGAGGAATTCACATTTACACTTCCAAAAGTAGGTGTGAGCGGCTCTTGGGAGCCGTATCCAATCCAGTGGGAGAACATTGGCTATTGAGTCAGACCCACCTAGATGAGAGACTGTTCTCGTTGCTTAAAAAAATCATAAGCCCTAGGATATGATAATCAGCTAAACCTATGTTTTCCTGTTTAAAACAGGAGGAGAGCAGGGTGCTGGAGAGACAGCTCAGTCAGTAAGCTACTGGCTGTCCAAGTGTAAAGAACCTAAGTTTAAATCTCCAAGGGCCTTTTAAAAAACAGCCAGGCATGGTAGGGGCATCCCCGGGGCTCAGTAGCCATCTAGTTTAGCTGAGTTAGCGAGCTGTTGGCTCAGTGCGAGACCCTGCCTCAATTCATAGAGCAGAGAGCAGCAGACGCAGCTTACGAGTCCATCCCAAGAAGGAATGCTGAAGAAGACTGCTCTGAACTCGGGACTCTTCGCCATACTTGCACACACTTCTGTGGTCCCCATACAGATATGAACACCCAAAATGACAGGAGTGGAAAACTAGATATCTGAGCTTTTACCAGCCTGAACAAGAAAATAAGTATGACAACCTAATGATGGGAACTGGGAGAGTGACACTGTGGCTGCCTTCCAAACCTCTCCTCCACCCTTTCTGTCAGTGTTGCAGACTCAAAAACCTCAGAATTGACTCCATTGGGGCATCCTTAATGAGACTTCATGAGATCAACTGAACAATTTGTCACACTCACTGTTGCTTTAGCTTGGCAAACAGGGACCCAAATTTTAAAGACAAAGTGGCAGGAAACTGAACAGCACCTACAAATACGGGCATCCCTTATGAAAACCTGTCAGAGGTAAACACATACCTGATCTATTCACAGTCAGCTCACACTTACATTGCTACATAATACAGATTCCCCAAGCCTAAAAGGAAAGCTGGGGTTACCCCCAGTTGCGCTTTTAGAAAGAACCAGCACAGGGCAGTAGAAAAACATCAGTGAGCCACCCCAAAGTGCTTCCCCACACAGATCATCCACGGTAGCCATCTCATGAGGAGGTAATAAAGCCGCCCTTCATGAATTTACAGTACGTAATTGAGAAAGCGAGCTCCTCTTTGCCTCTCGACATGGAAGTAATCCAAGCAGTTAAAATAGGAGGGCTGCTGGCAGAGGGATGGACTCCTCTGGAGCTCAGAAACCGTAGCTCGAAGCCAGGATGCCCGCAGACGCTGCAAGCCCACACATTGTGACTGTTGGCAAGTCCGGTGGAAGTGCAGCCAGAACAATGCCCAGTTTCACTGGAGCCTCTCAACCTGATGGTCCGTCCACATGTTTTAAACTTATGTTTAGCCCAGTGGAGTTTACGATGACAGCTAAAGAGCCTCTTCAGAAGCTGTCAGGGATGGCACTGTAAAAGAGCCTGAGGACTATCACAGGCCAGTGAGGGTGTATTCCTCGTGTTTGCATGAAAAGTGCCTGTGTGAGCACAGCCTGCGCCTGGAGAGCGAGGAGGCTTCTCTGAAGAGGCTGGGCTGCTTCACATTGGCCAGTCCTGCAGCCAGGCTCCTTGAAGCTGGAGGCTTTTGCCCTACCAACACCAAAACCAGGAACTGCACTCTCTCATTTTACTGCAAGTCACCTAGGAAAGAGCAAGCCGTCAGCAGAACACGTTAGTTTGCAGGTCTCTAAAGAAAGTAGCTCGCCATTTGCCTCAAGTGGCTGGTCGCCAGGAAGAGTATTTGGAACAGGTAACTTGGCATTTCTAAATCATATAATTGAAAATTCCTATTCTTGGCCAAAAAAAGAAAAAAAAAATAGCCTAGACATGATTCATTGAGAGTTATTATAATGGGTTGTTATAGGCTAACCAGATGATCACATTCCTTATTTGACACTTTAGTTTGCTACATTATTTTACGAAATAGCAACAAGCCCTATTGTTGAATAGGAATTGCCCTATTCCCAGAAGTATCATGTTTTTAACACTTCATTGCTTTAAAAAAAATTAAAACTTGTTAATAGAAAATAAAGTGAAGAAACTTTGAGTAAGCTTAAGACTTGAAACAAAGGTAAAAAAAAAAAGAAACATTCCTTCTAAATAACTTGAAATAAATTACCTGTCTAATAAAAACACATTATCTATTAATACACCTTCAATACCCATTTTACCTAATGAAAGGCTCAGAAACAAATTAGGGCAGTACGATTTTTTTTTTTTTTTTTTTTTTTTGCCAAGACAGATTTAAGAGTCTAAAACTCTATCATGGTCACTTCATTATGAAAATTTCTCCTCAAAGTACAAGAAGCCCAAGACTGTTGCCCCTTGCCAACTCTAAGGTCACTGCTCCATCCATTCAGTCTCTAAAAGGAGAAGGATTTAATTTTAAAACCTTGTCAAGACCTTTTGAAAAGGAAGAAGGAGGCTTCCTGTGGCTACTCGGACCTGAGAATGAAGTTCAGCAGAGAGAGAAGGAGAACTTAGTTTTATAATTCGGGCACAGCGAGCTTCCTGTGAACCGCTGAGTATGATAACTTGTTTCCCCATACTCCCGTTCACCACGGGCAACGGAAGCGCAATCAACGAGAAGTGTCCCACAGCCTAAAACTCAGAGACTACTCAGTAACTCGCTCCGAAAAGGGACGAAAACTCTGAGGGTTTCCGGAGAGCAAGCGCTGTGGTTGCAGCTGACGCCAGCGGCGTTCTGGAGCAGCCGGGTCAGCGTGATTCACCCCCTGAGCTACACAGCTTTCTCAGGCGCACTTTCGCTTTCGGGCTAAGCAGTTTTCCTTTCGTTAATACTGTGTCTTTATTCTTGAGGATCACACACATGGACACCAGGAAAAACGATCACATCCACCCTCCATTTCTCTCCTGAGTCTCCCGTGTGTGTCCCTTACAAACTCCCATCCCAATTCTCTCTCTTTTTTTTTCTTTTGTTTTCATTTTTGTTTAATACCGCACTAAGTCCAGTGGGTGCTGTTCGTTCGTGCGTGCATGGGTATGGAGCCACACACTGGAGCATGGGAAACCTCCCAATGTCCACACCTTTGAACGGATGACTCTCCCTCCCCCAGCAGCTGACACCTGCCGATAGCGCCTTGGTAGCAAGCAGGACATTTTGGCTGGCTTGGGCTTGTGTGAGTCTTGTACAGGTAGCCACGGCTGCTGTGATTTCATGAAGGGCCCTGTTATGTTCAGACGGCAGCGTGCGCAGCCCTCGCCTCCATCCTCTGGTTCTTGCTTTCTTTCTGCCTCTTCTTTCAAGACTTCCCCTAGAGCGGAGAGTTGATAAACATGCCCTGTTTAATCCTAAGCACTCCAGTCTCTTATAGCCAGCAGTTTAACCCGTGTTCCTTCCTATTCCACACATTCCAAACTTTGGTAGCTAATTGCCACCTTTCCCCACGCCATTTTTGGATTCCTCTGTGAGTCTAACACAACTGAAAATGGTCCATCCTTAAGGATGCACTGTGTGGCTCCGTGTGCAGCCCTGTCCCCGATGAAACGTAGCTCTGTAACAGGAGACTTTGCTCTCAGCCCTCACTGTGAACCCCACTTTTTTTTTTCCTTTCTAAAAAATTAACTTTTGAGTTAGAATACAAAGTAATGGGGTGCATTATGACATATCATGCATGTGTTTCAATATACTCTGTTCTTCCTTGGCTCCCTTTCCACGCTTCATCAGAGCCAGTTCATATCACACGTATTGCTCTTTTTCCCCATCCTCCACCCCAAAAGATCTATTCATCCCCCTCTCAAGATTCCTGTTATACCTTCATCTCTCTCTCTCTCTCTGTCTCTCTCTCTGTCACTCTCTCTCTTTCTCCCTCTCATACACACACACACACACAAGTGCACTTGCCTGTTGATATAAATTTAATTCTAGATCTCACATATGAGGAAAAAAAAACAGAGTATTTTTCTTTCTGAGTCTGGCTTATTTTTCTCAACAATGCTTGCTGGCTCCATCCATTTTCCTCACTGCTGAGTAGAATTTTATTGTGTATGTGAAACATATTTGTTTATCCATTCAGCTGTCTGTTGACATCTAGGCTGCTTCTGCTTCCTAGATGTAGTAAAACCATCAAGCTATAAACATGGGTGTGTAAGTGTCTTCGCTGTTGACTTAGATTCTGTTGGCTATACACCAAAAAGTAGTATAGCTGGGTCATACGGTACTTCTAT
The DNA here is from genome assembly GCF_030254825.1 of Meriones unguiculatus. NCBI lineage: Eukaryota > Metazoa > Chordata > Mammalia > Rodentia > Muridae > Meriones > Meriones unguiculatus. The sequence continues at coordinate 53,132,891 of NC_083364.1, read as the reverse complement.
TTTTAGTTTTCTGAGGAGCTGGTTTCCAACGTGGCTGCTCCAATTTCATTTCCCACCAGTTTCAAACCCTTCAGCTTTCATTCTGGGCAGTGGTAACAAGGAGCCGTACAGTCTGGGGAGATTAAGCTGCATGAGACTTGTCCCATTAAAGAACAATTTGACAGCCACATCACAAAGTCACTGTCGCTGTTAATCTCAGTCTGTCCCATCTGGTCTCGGTAGCCTTGACCATATTTTCTGGGGGCTGAATTTTACCACTTTCTTACTTTCACTGATTATTACCACAGTTTACGTTAATTAGATTTCAAAACCAACCAAAAACTTAAACATAACCAATCATTTGGAGCTCCATGAGCAAAACCTTCTGCTCCAAACAGACTTCAGACAGACAGAGGGGAGAAGCAGAATGCATTTAAAATGGCCAGCCAGTTGAAGAGAAGGGCAATAAAAGTCTGAAACTGAATAAAAGTGCATGGGTGGGCATGGAGATAGACACTTGTAATCTCAGAACTAAAGAGACAGAGGCAAGAGGACTGTGAATACAAGGCTATAGAACCAAAACAAAACCAATTAACTTCTTGTTTTTTTTTTTTTTTTGTTTTTTTTTTTTTTAATGCAAGAAAGATCCCTATTTTCTTGTGTTTCTTCCTAATAAGCAAATGAAAGTAGGTCATTTCAGGGTTTTATTGGGTTTTCCCAACTTCAGAAAGCCACGATTCTCTTTCAAAAAAGTCACATCTCATGGTGTTATGGTCCTGTTTACTAAGAAAGATGTTTTTTAAGGGCTGTCTAGATAATACAGTATGCTAACAGGACAAGCCTCTCCCAAGACCTACAAAATTTCCCCGCTGCTGTTATGATCCACAAAAGTTTTAATTATATTGAGAAAGCTTCTTTTATTCTTTTCTTCTTTTTTTTCTCTATGAACTATAGTTCATCACTTTCTCTGCATCTTGCTGGGATAAGGCAAACAGCAACCACTGGGAATCTTGCTCAGAAATACTCACAAATGCAGTGACCTCCAGAGGCACCCCCTCCACAGCTGCCAGAGAATCTTCCCTTAACTCACAGAATCTTTAGGTCAGCTCAGTGAGTCCGGGAGATACAGTACTCTAACAGAAACACTGACGCCCAGACACGCCGCATACCTGCTTTAGGACAAAGCTGCTGCTTCCAGAACAATGGACTCCCAGTACAGACCACCAGGTCTCACTTCCCGAGTACACCTGCATAGGTCAGTGTGTTAATGCACCTCACATACGTCCAAGCTCTTTCTCTTGACCAAATATTTTCCTTCCTGGGGTGGGCATCTCGCTTTAACTCGGAGCCACAGTTCCAACCTTTGGCTATGAAGAAGTGTTTTCTTCCATTTATTGAAAATTATGTCTATCCATCTAGTAGATGATGAGACCAGAAGCCAAAATAACAATAGAAGTAACACAGTAGATCACACATGCACAGACACACGCGCATGTGCGCGCACACACACACACACACACACACACACACGTGTGCACGCACGTGCAATTGACGGGATGTGTGCTGAGACCCACAATAGGTGCCTAAAACCTTAGATAGTACCAAGTCCTACGTATGAGCTCTGAGATACCTCAGTACTTAGTCTGATAACTGAGGAGGTAGAAGTGAGTAAGGGGAGGATAACTTATGCAGGGCAGATACACTGGCTCGAAGGATGTCTCCTGCCTTTCGAAGACAGAATGAGATGGTGCAAGATTTTATCATTTTACTGTGACTGGTGAACAGTTTAAAACTTAGGCATCATTCCTTTCTTGAATCTTCTGTTGATTGCTTTTGAACTACAATTGATTCAGTTAACGGAAACTGCAGAAGGTTAAAGCAAGGCAAGACGGAACCTTTGTCATGGCAACTACTCATCATCGACGTAGCAGACCTTGTAAGAGACCTCATATTCTATCCTCACAAGAACTCTGTGTATGGGAAGTTATTAGAATTTTTAACTAGTATCAGAAACAAACTGAGGCTCAGCAGAGCTGAGAAGCTTTGTAGGGTGCCAGGTCAAGTGATAATGGCATATGGGTGTCAAAGCCGATTCTAACTGTACTCAAAGCCCATCTAACTTTTCACGATGGCACGTCGTTTTGAAGTTCCTGATTCCCATAGCCAGTGTGACATTTCTCTTGTCATTTCCACTCCTTCAGGGTGTGACACTAATTTTAAACGAACAACAACAAACAAGATGTCTTTCCCCGGCTCGTATTGGAGATCTGTTTTCCTACATGACGCTCACTCCAACAGAGGTTTACATCTCCACTTCTCTTCGTATAGTGGCCTGTAGGAATGGGCGTTAATATACCCTGCTACTGGCAAACGATTGTCCTTCACAGGCCTCCGTATCCTCTCCCAAGGCAACTTGCTTGTTCCTGCACCTCCCTGCAGTCTGTTGTTCTCCTGGACACACACCCCAAGCCTTTAATCACTTTTGACACCAGAGATGGAAATCTTCCATTTTGACTTGCTCAGGGTGAAGCCCGTGCAACTGTCATTCACTCCGGCCACTGTCACCCATGGTCCCTGAGAACGCTCTCACTGTCAGCAGAGACGTGTTCCCTCTGCCGTCTTCACCTTTGGGCTCCTCACTCTTATTTTCACTCCTCATCCGTTCCTCAGGCAACCCAATCGTTCTCAATCCCACCCTTTCTTCAACAAACTAAAGCCTCAGAGGCCGCCTCCTGTCCTTCTTGGGCCTCCTTTTTGTCCCCTCATCCCTGTTTCCTCTACTACAAATAGGCTCAATCTTCATAACCTGTAAACCCTTTCTCACCATCTCACAAAAGTTCAAATCCTCCTCCCATGACATCTCCATGTACTGCTTGAAACTTAAAATTTGAACAAATACTTACTGTAGAACTTTGTAAAGACGCACCCACATGCGCGCGCGCGCGCGCGCGCACACACACACACACACACAACACAAGCCAATAATAAACATACATATTTAAAGTATTTAATTACAGGTATGAGTTCCACGTGTTTCTGCGACACTGATTAAAGCACTGGAAACAAAGTGATGGCGCAGAGTGCATCTTCACTTCAGAAAGCTGTTACGCAAATGCGAAGCCACTGCCTCTGAATTCAGAGTGGCTCTAAATTTACTCCGTTCTGCCTCAGAAGTCTCCTGGCTGCTTCGGCAGCACCTCTCCCGTGCTCACTCAAATGACACAGTGTCTTCAGGTTTAGAATATATGAGAGCCAGGCTTTTTTTGCCATTTCATAGAAACAGTTCTCTAAACCACGTTTTTATCAGAAGGTATGGCTCTGTCTCCTATACAATGCACCTTTAACAATGTGTAAATTTGTGGGGGCAGGAGAGGTGGTTCCGCAGTTAAGAGCACTGGGTGCTGTTCCAGTCCCAGCACCTAGACGCTCACAACCATCTCCGAATCCAGTTTCAGAATATCTATCGCCCTCTTCTGCCAGATGTGGGGACTGCATACACAAGTGCTGTACATGAAGGCAAAATATCTACATACATAAAATAAAGAGTTTTGTTTGGGGTTTTTATTTTGTTTTATTTTTTAATTTTATTTATTTATTCACTTTACATCCTGATTGCAGCTCCCTTCTCTCCTCCCAATCCCTTGTTGCACCCCTCTTCTCCATCCTCCCCTCTCCTCCTCAGAGAAGGGGGAGGAGGTCCCCCATGGGCCCTAACCTGCCCTGGCACATTAAGTCGCTGCAGGACTGGCCGCATCCCCTCCTACTGAGGCCAGACAAGGCATCCCAGCTAGGAAAAACTAGCTAGATCAAAGGCAGGCCTCAGAGTCAGAGAGGGCCCCCATTCCAGTTGTTGGGGTATCTACATGAAGACCAAGCTGTGCATCTGCTACATAAGTGCAGGGGACTTAGGACCAGCCCACACGTACTCTTTGGTTGGTGGTTCAGTCTCTAAGAGCCTCTGTGGGCCCAGAACAGTTGACTCTGTAGGTCTTTTTGTGTAGTCCTTGACTCCTCCCGCTCCCACAGTCATTCCCGCAACTCTTCCATAGGACTATCCTCTCTGTCTAATGTTGGGCTGCGGGTCTCTGCATCTGTTTCCATCGGCTGCAGGGTGAAGCCTCCCAGAGGAGCTATCCTAGGCTCCTGTCTGCAAGCATGTCTCTCTGTGTAACAACCCTGGCTGTCCTGGAACCCGCTTTGTAGACCAGGCTGTCCTCCAGCTAACAGAGATCTGCCTGCCTCTGCCTCCAAAGTGCTGGGATTAAGGGCGTGCACCACCACGCCCAGTCCAAAATAAAGTTTTAATAAATGTATTTATGCGCAGGGAATGTTAGTTAACAGTTAACTCCTGTGATCGCAGAAAAAAAAAAAAAAAAGATTCTCACCAGTTCAAAGCCAGCCTGGGTTACAGACAAAAACTCTGTCCAAAAAAAAAAAAAAAAAAAAAAATCAGGGCACGAAGGTGCTTCCCTATAAGACTGACAACATGAGTTCCGTTTCCGGGACCCACGTGGCAAAAGGAGAGACTGATTGCTGCAAGTTATCCCTTGAGTCCTACATGGGAGCTGGACCTGTGCATGCACACACACACACACATGCACACCCAGAAATAAAATAAAAATGTGTGATAAAACAAAAATTATATATGTGTGCCAATAAAAATGTGTAGATGAATGCTATTTTGTATAAATCTTACTCAGGTTTAAGCAAGAATTCTTTTCAAGTCAGAAATCCTATTAAAGCATCTTTGGCGGGAAGCAAGAATATTCAAAATTATTAAGGGTTATGGTAAAATAGGAAGATCCACTTTGTGACCTTTGTTAGTCAAATAGAAAGAAAGAAATATTTTTATGTGAGACACGACGGTTCTTCTTTAGAGGCATCTTTGTGGATTCATCCATATCTATCTGATCTATTTGTTTACACCAAAAGCACAGACATCACTGAGAAAAGTGTGAGGGAAGCCTTCTGTAAAGTGGCTTTAATATTTTTTCAGCCCTTCAGAAAGAAATATTAAATCTAAAATAAGATTTCATTGTTAGGAGTCAACATAAACCTCTTCCTTAGTCAATCAGCCACCAAGTAAGTACCTTACTCGGGATGAGTGTCTGAGAACACTTCCCCTCTCTGTGTCTGGGCTCCGTTCCTGCTCGCTCTCTCTCTGATCCTCCGCCAGAGGGCAGTACAGCGCTGAGGATAAGACTGGCCTCTGTTGCCCGGGCTGGATTCCCCGCCCTGCCTGCTTCCTTTACGTGAACTAGGACCCCTGTTTAAGCTGAGCCTTACTTTCTCAGGAGGGGTGCGGTGGGGAACGAGGAACAGAATCAACAGGATTGCTGTACAGATGGAATGAGAAAATGGACAAGATGTGACATGTTCCGTCCACACTGAGTTACTGTTTTCTGTGTTAGCATTATGCTAACTTTCCCTATTCTAGTTTCAGTAGGCATAATTTGAGTTTATATATTTTAAATTATGTAACTCAGATACCATCTGACCTATGATACATGTTAGGAATATAGGCAAAGACACTAGAAACACAACATATCTATCTCTTATCTCCATAAATCCACTCAGGAGGGAAAAATTGAACCCATAGAATATAAAGAGACCCATACATGAAGAATTACTAAGGTCCAAGGGGGAAAGGGAAATCTTTTCAATAGATTTGAAGGAGGGGGTCATCGTCTTGTCCTCGTGAGGGTAAAGAGATGGATAAAATTAAGCTGGGAGTGAAAACGCTGCCTCCCAGTGTCGTGCTAACCCGTTTCCCCACTGAGAGGGTTAGACAAAGACACGCGACCAGGGTTCAGCCGCTTAATGCTCGTTCCTAGTGCTGGGTTTTTAGGAGAGGAGGTTCCCTTGAGGAGTGAGAGCAGCGCGGGGCTGGTGGGTGAGCAGTTCCGAGAGCAGAGTGAAGGAACTGTGTGGAGGCCGCTCCCAGCGGCGGGCAGCGTTGCACCCCTAGCTGGTTGGTCATAGTCCCTCTGGTTCCCCCAGCTCCTCCTGAACCTGACCCCTTAAACCCCTGGCCAACGTCTCAGACCCCTTAGATCAGTGGTTCTCAACCTTCCCAGGGCTGCGTCCTTTTCACACGGATCCTCTCGTGTGGTGACTCCCAACCATGAAATTCTTTCCTTACCCTGAGTATAATTTTGTTACTGTTGTGACTCAAATGCGGGATGGCAGATGTGACGACCCACAGGTTGAGAACCTCTGCCTTGGATGGCTGTCCAGCTAGTTATTTTTCTGTGTTTCTTGGAGATTTTTCCGTTCTTTACGACTTATATCCTTACCAGGCCTGACGCTTCTGAAGAAGTGAAACTTTCCAGTGTCATAGGGATGGTGCCTCTGAATTTTCAATTGACGCGACTGTTGCTTGTATTTATGCTATGATACTATTTTCTTGCCTTTTCTCAGTATAGGAGTGACTTTCGATTGTGGCACTGCTTTATCTTTGCAAATTATGTCAAGAAAAGAGCTGTCTAAATTGTAATTTGCCAAAAGGATCAATTGTTTCCGGCGTGATTCATTCCTTACAAACAGGGCTCCCTTATTCTTCACTCTTTTCCTTTTATGACAGACAGTAAAGAGTAGGGAAGAATGATGCAAGGAAACAGAGGAACGACGGCTCATTTTCTACTTTCCCGTGGGGGCCCATGACCCGTTGCTATCCTTGTTTTCTTCTTAATAATAGGTTGATCAAATTGACCTTTTAGAGTCAAATATCAACTCAGTGTGTCGGTGTCAGACAGTGGCACAGCCTGGTCACTAGATCACTGTCACTGATGGAAGATAAACAGTGAAGAAGCCTGAATTGAAGACACCCTCCCTCTGTGAAGCCATCTAGGACCCTTAAGGCCCCCAGGAAGGGAAGCTACACTTTGAAAATCACCTATGTGAATACAGTGAGAATACAGTGAGAATAGAGGAAGAGGAGAAAAAGAATAACTTGCCTTCCCTCTTTAGGCTACAGGGTAAACAGGCGACAAAAGCTAGAGCTCGGCACTTCTGAATCCCCCAAATGTCTCCCTGCCACCCCTTATCACTTCCCAGCTGTCTCCAGATTTTATTTTGCATCCACTTTAGCTATGAGGTCACAGTTAATCCTTGAAGAATGTGTCTTGCTATAGGCAGAAACCTGACTCTTTCTTGGGACAAAAAAAAAAAAAGAAAAAAAAAACTTAGAAGACCTTGGGAAAGCTGCAGTTGCTTTCGCATGTACAGAGTGAGCTTTCGCAGTCACTGGCGTTTAAATGTTCTGTTTGTGAGACGGCCAAAAGGATACTGCTCCCTGGAGGGCAGGGCCGGTTCCTCTAAGCCCCTCCCACTGACTCATGGAGGCCTGGCTGCAGCTGCTGCAAAGGATGGGAATTTGAAAGCTGCTACACCAGTGAAAGAGCTGTCTCCAAAGCAGCCCCAAGACTGGGTCCTGAGCAGAAAACCGCCTACTGACGACGTTTGGGGAGGAAGGGCAGTCAATGGCAAAGCAGTGGAATGCGGGGTTGATACAGATGGAAAGAAACGGGAAGGAAATCACAAGTTCTCACAGCTGCAAACTATTTTGCCCTTTGCCCCTGAAACAGAAAATCTCAGGACTTCAGTTTCCCTCTTTCGGAGAGGTTTTCTTTGACCTAGACTTACCCTGGAAGTCTGTACTGATAAGAAGTTTCCCATCCCACCATCTCTCTAACGTTTGTCATCAATGCTCAGAGGAAACTTCAAAAGGAAGTTTTACTTTTACTTCATTGTTATCATTTCCACCCTAATAATGTCCCAGCGTTTCCCAGGGAAAGTATGTCTTAGTTCTCCCGTCTGTAAGAAACCAGAGCCCAGAAAAAAAAAAAAAAAAAAAAAAAAGTAAACAGCACCAGTGTCATGAGATGAGCCCAGTTTCTGCAGAGTTCTGCTCTCTGCCCCTTTCCACACTCCCTCTTGAGTCGTGTAGTTTTCTCATCTCGCTCACTCATTAATCAGGAAAGTGATTTCACAAGCATCCATCCAAAGTGTAAAAGGGAAGGAGGCTATTTCTGTCAGTTATTCCGCCATCAGCGATACAAGGGAAGTGGGGCAGGGCTGGAGAAACGGTCTCTGGTTGCCAGTGACTGCTCCTGCAGAGGACAAGGCTTCTGTTCTCAGCACGCCCTTGACAACTTAACAACCCTCGGTAATTCCAGCTTTGGCAGTCGTTTGGACTCTCCAGTCACGGCATACCCATGCCGCACAGGCATATACGTACAGGCAAAACACCCACACCCATAAAATTAAAAATTAAAGATACAAACAAAGGAAGCTGGGCATGGCAGTCTTTAATCCCAGACAGAGGCAGGCAGATCTCTGTGAGTTCAAGGCCAGCCTGGTCTACAAAACAGTCAGGACTGTTACAGGGAAAAAAAGACAGAAGTGTCTTCGGGGTCTGTTAGAGAATGCCTTGCCTTGCTGGAAATGGTGTCTTCCGGAGCCTTTCTCTTTCTGTTAGGAAAATGTGCTGTCCTTCACTGGAGTTGATCCAGCCTAGGAGCACAGTCAGATTCTCACTGAACGTGCCTCTTTCTCATGCCTGGAACCTGTCGCTGCGAGCCCTAGACACATCATCTCCCCAACATCTCCCTAGACTTTGCTTTGAGATCTTACTTAGGTCCTGTGGAAAGCCCGATTGATTCATTTTCTGCCAGTTTCCCAGTACATTTCCACAATGATCTGAAACTATTTATAACTGCTTCACTTCCTGGAATGTTTTTGCTGCGCCAAGGAAACTTCTAAAGTTTAAGGACGTCACTTTTAACACTGGCTGCTTTGGCTCTGGTCCTAGTTTCTCTTTAAATTCTGGAACAACAACAACAACAAAAAAAGTTTCCAAAACTGATGTTTAAACAGTCCCTATTAAATTGCTTTTCGTTTATTTATTTATTTTTGATAAAAGTGTGCCTCTTCAGCAAAACTTTTAGAAGACAAAAACTATGCCAGCTATTTGCTGGTTTGCTTGTTCATTCATTGCCTGCCACCCCACTCCTTCCTCCAAGGCCTGCCCATAGCACCCTACACATGGTGGGTGCCCAGTAGCGTGTAGAGGTCAGAATCCACCAGGTGAAAAGAGAGATATTGAAGTTTGGCCTGTGAGATACAAACTGACCTTTCTCTCACCGTTAAGAACGGTGGAGCTGGGTAGGGGTACCTTATTCCTGTTCTAGAAGGCAGGATAATAATGATAACACACCGATTTGTCATTGAACAGTCGTACATACCAATCCAGCCCCTGATCCCTCTAACCTCACATTTACATCTTCTCCAGATGTCTGCAATACATACAGATTTTGACAGTGAGCTACAAAATTCCCATGTACAAATGTACATAGACCTCATTCTGGGATGTGAGCTGACCATGGGAGAGGTTGAACATGCCTTTAACTGCAATCTGTTTATTTTTCCTTATGTATAACTTCTTGATGCTCTCTGTCCTTACTTCTCACAATAGTGCTTATGGTACACATTGTTATGACTGCTGTCGTCTTGTGTACATTGTGGTTTTTGCATTTTTAGAACTAGGCAGATGACTTAGAGGCTAAAAGCGCTTGCTGATAAGCCTGACAACCTGATTTAATCTCCAGAACCTACAGGCTGAAGTTACCTTCAGCAAGTTACCCTGGCCGCTGCATGGCACACAGGTATATATACAGACAGCTACTAAATATTTGTAAAGCTTCGGTTTAATTTTAAATTTAAAATTAACCATGTTGGAGGCACATATGTATCTGCAGTCCATAAAAATTAATTTATGAACTTATGGCTTTGCTTTATTAAAATAGAAAACTATCCTTAGACAGTATATATTGGATGGTTTAACTCAGTTTCTCATGAGCACTCTAACACCTAGAGTGGATTATAAATTTGGGCTGTGGTGTTTATAATAACCTTGGGGACTGTGAGGGTTAACCTTGATTGTCACTTTGATAGAGTCTGGAATAAATGGGGAGACAAGGTCTCTGAGGGTATTCCCTGGAAGCATGAACTGAGGTAGGCAGGCATTCCTCTAGCATAGACTATACCATCTGTCTGTGGCCCAGCTATAAGGAGCTCCTAGGGGAAAGCCTTTGCTTTTTGCCTGCTTATTCTTCACCCCTTGCTGGTAAGTGCACCTGTTCTGTTGTTGCTGCTGCTGCTGCTGATGATGATGATGATGATGATGATGATAATGACAATACCAGTGACATCCTTCTGGGATATAGGAATATAGTTTCTTTGGCCTTCCAATTTGTGGACTGTGTGAAGTCCACAAATATGTGAAGACAAATAGTTTTCCGGGATTCTTTCTGGCTTTCAGAAACAGACAAGTGCTGTAGAGGCACCTAGCCTTGTGGACTGAGTATGTACCGTATTTTCAGCCTCTCTAGAGGGAAGACAGCCATTGTTTGACTATCAAGCCTGTATTGTCTAAGTCAGTCTATCAAATTCCCTTGTGAAATATGTTTATCCTATTGGTTATTTTTCTCTAAAGAATCATCCCATTGTGCTGGCTATTCTTATACAAACTTGACACAAGCTAGAGTTATTTGAAAGGGGGGACCTCAGTTGAGAAAATACTTCCAAAAAATCTGCTGCTGTAAGGCATTTTTTAAATTAGTGATTGATGGGGGAGGGCACAGTGCATTGTGGGTGGTGCCATCCCTGGGCAGACGGTCCTGGGTTCTATAGGAAAACAGGCTGAGCAAGCCATGGGGAGCAAGCCAGTAAGCAGCACCCCCCCATGGCTCTGCATCAGCTCCTGCCTCCAGGTTCCTGCCCTGTTTGAGCTCCTGCCTTGACATCTCTCAGTGATGGACAGTCACCTGGAATTGTACAGTGAAACGAACTCTTTTCTCCCCAAGTTGCCTTGGTCATGGTGTTTCATCACAGCGATAGAGACCCTAACTAAGACATTAATGCAGGGATATGAACAGAGATTGTACACTTGTCCACAAGCGCGCACATGTGCATGTTCTTATTCAGGTATTTGGATACAGTACAGTAAAGTGTAGGTTTTTCATCTGCATCCGAGTCGGAACCTGATCTCCGTGATTTAAGGACAGTAGAAAGCACACTGCTTAGGGAAATAAAATAAGCATCTGTTGAACACTCATTCCCTAACAATATGCTTCCATCCTTCAATAACCCCTCCAGGTGGCTATAACTACTCATATTTTATAAATGAAGAAGCTATTACAGAATGTCATTTTCTCCAGCTCTGTGACTAGGGACTGAAAGAGCAATCATCTGACCACAAAGTCAGTACTCTTTCCATGGCTCCAGACTAAACAGAGGGCAAAGCTGAAGCTCACAGCCAAGGCTTGCATAAATCTCTCACTGTAGCATGCTACAGATTATCTGTGAAAAATTTTCCTAGAAAAACAAAATCCAGCCCCCCCCATAAATATACCATCAATGTTTTTGTCACCAGCTATCACACAAAGCATGTTATAGAAGCCCAAAGATATTTCTGTAATTCACCCTTTAGTATTTGTATTAGTATCTAGTATTGTATATATAAATAATATATATTATTCATAATGTATATATAGTCACATATGTGTATATATATATACATTCATATATGTGTGTATATACATGTACAATGCATGTGGCTCATCTTCAAGTCCCATTAGCCTCTCCTGCCCTTCCTACTGGTTCCCTCTGTCTTCCCAAATAGCCCTTCCTCTTCTTTAGTCTTTCCCTTTTAAGTCTTGCTTTACATATGAGAATAAAACATGCTATTTGTCTTTCTGAGTCTAGCCTGTTTTTTCCAGTTGATCTCTAGTTCTATCCGTCTTTCTGCACATGATGCATCTTCCTAATGGCTGACTGATACTTCCTAATGGCTGACTGATACTTCCTAATACTACGTGTATGTATAGTAAGGAGCGTATATATACACTGTGTGTTATGTTGTACAGACAGTTCAACTGGCCGGAACCCACATTTATAGACTTTACCTCGCCTTGCATGAGAAGCAGTCCAGCGTCCTCATTCCTGCCTTGCCACCCCTCCCTAGCTCCTCGGTTCTTAATTAAACAGAAAGGGAGGAGTGTTATGTTGTGCAGGCCATTCAACTGGCCTGCCTTCAGTGGCCTTTAGGGTCCTGACAACATCCTACAGCAGTACCTGCATTCTATGCCATCACCTGGGCCAGATGCTTCAGATATAACCAGTCTGTCACTCCCACCTGCGCTCTCTCTGCTCTCTCTCTCCTTCCCTCTCTCTCCACCTCCATGCAATAAATCTTTCTTATAATATCTGTAGTGTATGTGGCATCATTTTTACATAAATCCTAACAGTGTGTATATATAAAGAAAAATAAACTGAAATTAAATTTGTTTTTAAAATAGAGAGCTCCAGTGATATTGTTACTGCCATTAAGTCTGAGTATCTTAGTCACATCAGAAACTTCAAGCAGTCTCTCCTGATGTGCTCGCCTTGGGACAACCAGGAAATAGAGAGCACAGAGTGAGCCTGAACTGACAGACATTTCTCTTTTCCCTCTGCTGTCCTTCCAGTTGGACCCTCATCTTGCTGAAGGCCTACCTCTCAGTTATGGCCAGCAGTCTCTGGAACTGCCCTTAGGAGCAACTCCTAAACACGTGCTTTAGAAAGCTCCAATCAAGTTGTCAGGAAGGAGTAATTATCATAGATGTTGTGCCTCTTTGAGCTTCTGTACAGAACATCCAGCTTTGGGACATCTTCACCAACTGAATTAATTGCTCATCATTCCTACTTACTGTGGGAATTTGTCAGGGGACAGGTTCATGAATTTCTGTGTTTTCAGTACTTAAATCAGGCTCTGGTTAAGAACGTGCGTATGATATGTGTTTCTTTCATTTTATTTTGTTTACTTTCTTAGAAGAATTAGATGGTGTTATTTGAAGAATTGATGTATTTACTTCAAATTGTATAAAAAAAAGAGAGGGACCATTTTATAGTCAAGATGGCTGTACAGGGACATAACTACCATGTTCCCATGTATCAATTTAATTTTATATAATGAGTATCATTAAGTTACAACTAAAATAAAAGGTGCTCTTAAAAATTACTTATCAGTGACTTCTAGTCTTTTAATTAACAGAGGAATGCTGATGGAGAGGTGGCTCTCCTACCACAGGATTAATCGGTACCATAGCTGACCTGGGTTCCAGAGTTTCAGCCAATGGAACAAGATAAAAACACATTTTCCCCTTAAATGTGCTAAATCCTTCACATTTTGTCTTAAATCATTTGTGGAGGTGCTTGAGTGGTTAAGAGCACTTGATGCTCTTGCATGGGAGCCAAGTTCGAGTCCCAACTTACACATGGTGACTCACAAGTCTGTAACAGCGGACCCTGAGAGGTGTTATATCCACTTTTAGCCTCTGGGGGCACTAGGTATGTATGTGGGAGAGAGTCTAATATCTTTTTATCACTTTTCTTTTTTTTTTTTTTTTTTTTTTTTTTTTGGTGAGATAGGGTTTCTCTGTGTAACCCTGGTCATCATGGCACTCACTCTGCAGATCAGGCTGGCCTCAAACTCAGAGGTCCCACCCACCTCTGCCTCCCAAGTGCTGGGATTAAAAGCCTGAGCCATCCTACCCAGCCTGTCTTATTACTTCTTGTGGTTTATATACAAAATGTCCCCAAACACTGATGTGTTAAAAACTTGGTCCTCACTGCAGTAGTATTCAGAGGTAATTGGTTCATGGAGGGTGTACCCCGTCACTGGGTCAGTCCATAGCTGAACAGACGGTTGCAAGGTAGGGCCCAGTGGAAAGAGCTAAGTCACAGGGAATGTGCTCTTGGACATGGATATAAACAAAGATACTTACAAGGCATCTTGGTGTCATGACAATCAAGCTAAATGAGAATAGTAAGTTCCCCTAGGGCCTTGGTACTGTTTGGGGCCTTCTGGGGACCTCCATGACCAACAACTCACAGAGAGGAACTCTATACCTGGCACTGGCATTCTGGTTTTCCAGAATAAACCTGCCTTCCTCTGTATTGATTTTTTTAACTCGGTACTATTTTGTCATAGCAACAGAAGGTTGACATACACACTGAGCATATGTGCAAAATGTTGTTGAGTTTGAAGACTTCAAGCAAAAAGGCAAACACTACACACGAGTACAGTTCAGTTAGGGCTATCATTCAAAAACCTGCTTCAGAACTGCACCCAATCATGCATAAGCACTCATGCCTTCCTCATCTTGAAGAAAAAGCATGGAATGAGCAGTTGAAAACTGTGCATCCTAGGCTCAAAGAAAAAGCTTTCATTCTATGGGCAATCTTTTTCTGACTTTGACTCTCATGGACAGTTCCCGAGGGAAATACTGTGAACAGTACAATCGTTCTTCATTGATGAATCTGTAATCTAATCAAGGCAATAAATATACACATTCAATGATGCTTCTTCATCAGAAAACATGATATACAGACTTGGATCTGTTACTTAACAGTTGTGTGGTTTAAAATGAGTTGCACATCACAGCCAGAAGTCCAGCATCTGGGTCAAGCATAGTATTAGTGAGTCTGCTCTAAAGAGGAAATGAAACAACACGTGTAACACACTTACAGGGGTCAAAAGCTAATAGCCATTGCAAACATGTTCTTAACATGATTAACACTACAGCAAATACACAGATAGTTACCAGAGCAAGCAACCACTTGAAAACACGTTGTTTAAAAGAAAGAAAGAAAGAATTGGCTGAGATATTGTTGAAGCAACATGAAAATGTTTACATAGGATGGAGTAAACAATGAGAAACATCAAAAAAATGTGATTTGTTCGGAGAATAACAAAAAGGAATCTTTACTCGAGGCAGAGCTGATGTAAGCAAGAGTGGCCCAGTCTAGAAGGTAAGCTAACGCCATGACAGGAGACCTCAGGCCAGACAAGCAAGTCTGGTCTTGCTGCACGTGTGATAGGGAGCCACCGGAGTTTCTGTTCAGTGACGTATAATGATCAAAGCCACGTTGTGTGAGAGAAATTGGAAAGGAGGCACTGAGGCTAATGACGCAGTTGGGATGTGAGTTCCCCAGTCCACTGCTCAGCAATGAGACATGCTTTGGAGTCCGGGCAGAGCAGAAATTAGCTACAGGAAGCATTTTGAAGATAAACAGGACATATTTACTAAATCCCAGTGCTCATGGTCTTAATCTAAAAAATGTTGTCAGGCCACATTTCCCTGATGAGTGCTCAAGCCTGAATATAGGTTATGAAATTCCAGAGATTCCTTGAGTCTTACGAGTACCATTTTTTTTTTGAGACAGGGTCTTACCATGTAACTCAGACTGGCATCATGGTTTTGATCTTTTTAATTCAGCCACCAAGTGCTGGTATTATCAACATATACCACCCAAGGCCAGCTCTCCTGGTATTTTATTAAATTTTTTTTAAGTTATGTTATGAGCTATCGAATCCTTGCACACCCATTCTCTGCCCTCCAATCCTTCCCCTGTGTCTCACCACCACTATTTCCTCCCAAATCCGTGTACTCTTTGTGGGTACTCTGCACATTGTGAAAATGAAATGGTTCTTCATTATGTCATGGATCTGTATAGATCAATGTTCAGCTCACGTCATACATATTAGCCAAGAGTGACAACAACTCACAAAAGTTTCTCACCTAGAGATGAATAAACAATGACATGTATTGGGAGAGGTGGATTATAGATGATACCTCAAGCAGGAATATCATTCTGGCGTTTGTCACCATTCGGGTAAGCTGTGATCATCATGTCTAGGAAGATAAGATGGACTGGAAAGGAAAACACTGTGATTAATAAAGATCAAGTTCCTAAACTAGTCAGTTCACAGAGCCAGAAGATCCTTAGGGATGGGGTGATAGAGAATTGTTTAAGTGGGTATTGGGTTTCAGACTGAGGTGATGAAAGTTCTACACATAGATGGTAGAAATATTTGTAAAAACAGTATGAATTTACTGAACTAAGCTTTCTGCGAAGAATAGTTAAAATGGCAGTTTTTATTTTGTGTTATTAATATATTACCATATGATAAGAGAGTGGTTCTCAACCTTCCTAATGGTGTGATCCTTTTAATGCAGTTCCTCATGTTGTGGTGACCTCCAACCATAAAATTATTTTCATTGCTACTTCAAAACTGTAAGTTTGTTTCCGTTATGAATTGTAATGTAAATATCTGTGTTTTCTGTTGGTCTTAGATGGCCCCTGTGAAAGAATCATTTGACCTCCAAGGGGCCACACCCCACTGGTATGAGAAAACAAGAAAATGTGAATCTGATTCCCTGAGCAATGTGTTCACTCAAAAAAAAAAAAAAAAAAAAAAAAAAAAAAAGGAAAGGGAAGGTGTGCCAACCCATTTAGCATAGCTGTTCAGCCAAGTGAGGCCCCAGGGGTCAGACACCATCAGATGGCTTACCCAACTGAAGAAATTGTGAGGAAAGTGCCAACCACCATCTACATCAAAATGATAATGGCAGCACAGTGGGTCATGCCTTGCTCTTCCATCTGCCACGGTCTAACACTAAAGGAAGGAGAAAGGGAATCACTTCTCCTGCCAAAACAATTCCCTGCCTTGGTTTCCCCTGTGATGACAAGCCTTTTGGAGACATGGAAACATTGCCTCTCTGTCTATAAGACTAGCGCCATGACAGGTACTCTATAAGAAGTAGAGGGATGGGATTGCTTAATGGACCTGTCAGCCTCTCTGTCGATCTGTGCAGCACTAGGTAAGGATTTTGAAGACATGGTCGCTGTGTTTAAGATCACACAATCTACCTGAGGGGACAGAGTCTCATAATGACACAATAATGAACAATATGAAACCCAATATAATTAGGCGCTAAATTGCATAGTACAGATTATAAGTAACCCTGGGATGCCATAAACTTGCCTGACATCTTTTGGAAATGAATTCTGGGTCAGGAAGTATTCACTTATCATTCACTAATAAGAGCAGACAGGAAAATGATATAACAAAGCAGTCAGGAGAATTTTTTTAAATCATACATTTTATAATAACTTTATTTTTTGAAATTGTAATATAATGACACCATTTTCCTCTTCTGTTTCCTCCTTCTACACCCTTCCCTGTACTCCCCAGCTCTCCCTCAAATCCATGGCCTTGTTTTCATTAGATGTTGGGGTTTGTGTGTGTGTTGCATGTACCTGAGTACACATGTGCACTTTTGCATGCGCATACAGAGGGGTCCAGAGAAAGATGTCAGGGGCCTTCCCCAATCAATCGCTGCTTTATTGCACAAAATAAAATTTTACCACTATTTCTTAGCATTTCAGGTCTACGTATTTCAGTCCCAGAGTCAGCCACAAACGCTGAGGTAATTTGTTGTAGAAGCCCTGAGAAGGTAACGCACATTCGTCCAATCCCATGTCCCGCCTCCTGCTTTCCCACACTCATCTTTTAACATAAAATCTTTTCCCAGTGTCCAGCTTCTGTCCTTTCTCTCCACTGTAAGGAGCTAAACAAAGCCACGTGCACAGGTAGGGACGCCGTGGCTGGGTTATAGTCGGCGTGTTCCAGGACTGTGCTGGTCTGTGCTGCTGGGTTTCCGTGCTTGCGGTGAGCAGCGCACAGTTTCCTGCAGCTGTCAACTAAAATAAACAAAAACAAAATATAAGCAGACATATTATGAAGATTTTTTTCGTTGTTTGTTTTTGTTTTGTTTTGTTTTAGTAAGTGCTTAGCATTATAAGTAAAGTGACTCCCTGCCTCATTCTTTGTTTATCAAGGGGAAGAAAATGTTAAGGGAGATAATTTCTACAAACAGATCGTGCAAAACAATGCATGTTTTTCTGTGGTCACTTGCCTCTTAGCTCTTAGAAATGGCAGAAATCACAGTGGCTGTAATTAACTGAATCTACAATGGCTTCCAGATGGAAATTCAATAACCGGGGTTCTGGCAGAGTTCACCCACCTAGAGCCTAGCCCTCCTTATTGCTCCCATTTGAATGCTGTAAATAGTATATGAAAAGAATCATAAGGTATTAGCTAAATCATCTGCTCCCGAAAAGACACATCTACATATGGTATCGAGTGCAAGAAAGATGCAGTTGTAGATAAAAGTAGGGCTGATATCTTATCACAATATGATCAGATGGTAATGACCCCAGTTATGACACAGATCTCAAGGACAGTATCTGGAAGGCAGAAGGTAACAGTGAAGCAATATTAGAGTTCAACCCCTGAAGCCCTGAATCCCAGGTGAAAACACACCCTCAGAGCTAGGGGTGACCTGGCCAGCGTTCAGGAAATGAGCAAGACAGTGAAGACACCTAAAGGATAGCAACAAAATACAGTGGCATTTAACTTGAAGAAGAAGAAGAGGAGGAGGAGGAGGAGGAAAAGAAGAAACATCAATACCTTAATATATAATAAAGGCTTTTGTAGCAGAGTTAACAACAATAATTCTATTTCTTTATATATACCAACAAAGAGAAATCTAGATCAACAGATATGAAAGTATAGTACACGTGGGAGGCTGAAGCAAGAGGATTCTGAGTTTTAGGCCAGCCTGGGCTACCAGGAAATACTCCATCTCAGGAAATAAAATACCAGGTAGTACAACAACTTAAATATTGATTGATTGATTGATTGACTTAGAGATGTCTTCACATCACTAAGCTCACTCAAAAGAGTTTATTCAGCTCAGTTTGGGAAGTTGACAGTCCAAGACCAGGCGGCTCCATTGCCTCCCTCTTG
This sequence comes from Meriones unguiculatus, assembly GCF_030254825.1. Taxonomy (NCBI): domain Eukaryota; kingdom Metazoa; phylum Chordata; class Mammalia; order Rodentia; family Muridae; genus Meriones; species Meriones unguiculatus. Next base: position 53,114,215 of record NC_083364.1, on the reverse strand, counting down.
CCTCCTCCCTTCCTTCTCTTTTCCCTTGATGTTGAAGATGTGCTAGCCCCTATCATAGTGAGCTGCTAACACCCTCACAGAGGTCAAACCAATGGAGCCATGTGACCCTGGACCTTTAGTCTCCTCAAGTGTGAGCAGCACTGAGCATTTGTTGTGAGGATGCAAAGACAAGAGGCTCAGGTGACTTCCCCAAGTGCAAGCCAAGACTAGCCTACCTAGGTCCTTGTCCAGATTCAAAGGCAAGGGTCATCTTCCTTAAGACATCCTTCTTCCATATGCCATAAAAATACACTACAATGTTGTATTGAAGCAAGCAATTTCATTTACCTATGAAATTATCTGAGTAAATAGTCAAATATGTGACGCCTAATCCATCTAGATGCTTTAGATGTGTTTCTCTTTACAGTGCACAATCGAGCCTCACTGCATGAGGTATAGAGCTAAAAATTTTTTTTTCAGAAAATCGGTAGTTGCTTCTAGTCTTAATAACAATGGTCAGGATTCCCCATCAACTAAAGAACCTTCTGGTTACAAAAAGATGCTGTCTGATTTGAACACTGTTTTACCCTTGAAACATTCATAAAGTGTATTCACATGGACAGAAGCCCATTGGGTTTTAGAGAGTGACCAGTGTGTCATGGCTGTGAAGGATTTCCCAGCGAACCCAACCCCAGATTTCCAAAGCTTCATTCTCCTACCAGGTGAACTGAAAGACATTCTTAGCATAAAATAGGTGTTCTCAAAAATACCCACTGGAATCTGGGGGTGTAATCACCACAAAAAAAAAAAAAAAAGACTTGAATTACCTTTCATTCTTGCATTAAGCTGCTTAGATCGACATTCAAGAAAATTCTGGAAGAGAGATATAACAAAAAGAGCAGATAAATCTCTTCTTTCAATTTACTTTTTGCAGTGCTGAGGGTGAAACCCAGGGCCTTGTGTATACGAGTCACACAATTAACCACTGAGCTACCTCCCAGCTCAACAGGATTTTTTAATTTATTCAAGAATTCCATAAATGTATATAATATATTTTGATCATCTCCTTCTCTCATTAATCACTCCTTACTCCTCCTAGCCTCCACCCTGACATGTATCCTTCTCCCCTCATGTCTTCTTATTTTTTTAAATCAACCATGAGTCCAATGAGTGATACTCATATACACTGGAGCATAAAAATGGACCAATGTCCCCACTCCTGAAGAAAGCTCTCTTCCCTTTCCCAGGCTGCTATCAACTGCTAACAACTCCCCAGCTCAGCGGAGAGAAAGCAGAATTTTGTTTTGGTTCTGAGAGAGCTTCTTCATTACGTAGCCCTGGCTGCCCCATAATGAGTGTAGATGGGACCGATCTTGGACTCAGAAACCAGCAGACTCTGGCCTCCAAAATACTGGCATTCAAGGCATGCTCCACCACACTGGAGTTTTGTTGTTGCTGAGGTTGGTTGGTTGGTTGGTTATTTGTTCTTTCCTTCTTCTTTTAATTTTTAAAGTAGTTTTTCTTTCTATTTGTATGTGCATTGATGTTTGGCCCACACATATGTCTGCATCAGGGAGTCAGAGCCACTGGAACAGACAGTTGTGAGCTGCCAAGTAGGTGAAGGCAATTGAACCCAGGTCCAGTTCATGTTTTTTGTTTGTTTTCTTTTAGGACTAGCTTTTACTTTGTCACAAGAGGAGACAGGCTGCTATATAATATTTCCCCAACAGGAGAAGAACAAGCCAGTGTCCTTAGGAAGAGAAATGCTTGTGCATGGGAGGTTCTCTTCACCCAGCCCAGCCTCTTGTACCTCTGCTTATAGCAGGCTTGGTGTCTAGAGGCTGCTGGGGACAAAGACAAACTAGCCTAGACTGTGCTCTGTCTTCATTCCAGCCGTCAGCATTAATGTCAAGAGAAAAACTGAGCAATGGGGACCTCAACAAAGTCTGAGGGACCCAATGGCAGATACCCGATTTGTTCTGCAAGTGGGATTTCCTGGAATCCTGGCAAATGGAATTCACAGCTGCATGAGTAAGCATTAGAACTAGTCTTGAACCCAATCCCTTGAATGGTCATAAGGACTCACAGTAATTGTGTAATAGATGTGACATTATGAATAAATGGACCGTCCAGTTTACAGATTAGACCTGAATTATAAGCAAGCCTCTGCACCAATTATAAAAAGTGGTTTTATGAACATAAAATATTTTTAAACACCTAGAACCCTGGGCCAGTTTGAATTGAGAGAAGATGCTGTTTAAAAATAAGCATCATAAAGATGATTCAAAAAATATTTTCTGGGGCTGGAGAGATGGGGCAGTGGCCATGAGTGCACATTGCTCTTACAGAGGGTGTACATCCCATTCCCGGTACCCAAATGGTGATTCACGGCTATCCAGTTGGACCCTAATCTCCACAGACACCTACGTGCACATGGTACACATGGATACAAGCATATACACATAAAATTAAATAACATTTTATATTAATTTATTTACATGTATGAGCTTTGTGCATACATTATCTACACGCCGGGGTTATTTAATAACGGAGTCCCAGCTCCTTGGAACTACAGTTTTGTTATGTTTTGATCCACTGGACTATTTTGCTTTGTGTCTACATTGACCTCTAGGGCTTCCGAGGCAGGATCAGCTTCCTCTGTCAGTCCCTGAACGTCAGATAGAAAAGCAGAATAAAACTTTAACTCAACAGTACAACCCATGGAGAGAAGATGGGGAGCCGTAAGTTATGGAAAATGAGGGACCATTTAATGCTTCCAGTTTTGTTTTCATTTGTTTTAGATATTGCCATGCGATGACAAATTAGGTAAGGCAGGTAACTGGGAACAAGTTGGGTTGTAGACAGTAAACAGGGTTGTGCCAGCAAACTGAATTTTATACATTAAAGCAACGATAGACGGAATGTTTATTCTAAAACCCTACATGTAAAAGCTCTCTTGAACATGGGCCTCATGGTCATCAGCTCTGTGGAAAGGAAGCAAACGGGCAAGTTCCCACCGAGCCTTCATTCGCTGCCCTACACGATGTGATAAGGGCAGAAATGCAAACGCTCAATTAACAGCAGCATAAGAAAACCAGGAGAAGGCTGGGTGGTTTACCCTAACCCTATGGCTCACAGAAAAGGACAGTGGACTCTACTCAAAAGCTAAGTAAGGCTCTAGCTTCCACAGGCGGGCCTGGCACCTGCTGCTTCACTGGGAGGCTGGGACGCTGCTGTGCAGGAGCCCACGGAAGTCAGAGCTCTGAATCCTGAAACCCACATCACACAGCTCCTACGCTCCCTCAGGCCACACAGTTGCACATGGCTGACCTCTGGGAGACAGACCCTGACCTGCTTGGCTGTCTAAGAACCACTCAGGAAATGAGCTCCATGGACTGTGTGCCCAGCCATATTCTAACAGCTTTGCGAAACCTCTGTGACCAAACCCAGAAATAAGTAGCAAAATTGAAGCACAGAAAGGGCCCATCCAGGCTCCTCCATGTAGTGAGTTTCTGGCCAGGCTCCCAAGGAAAGACCAAGGGACTGCTCAGGATTGATTGTCTTGTCCTTGCAGTGTGGATATCACTGTTAGCAAATCCTCTTTGCCTCCATTTTATTTTTTAATCTACTCCCTGCTGTCTTCATGCTACCTCAACGGCCTTGGACTTTGCTTCCCTCACGAACTTGAAAATGGAACTGAATTCATCAAGGAGGAAAAAAAAAAAAAAACCAAAAAAACCAACACCCAAAGCAAAACAAAACCTCGAATCTTTTCTTTTCCACCTTTTAGGGAGTCAGGAAAGATGCCTTTAAATTTTATTTTATACTTACCCTCTGGAATGGGTCTGCTCGACTCCTGAATCACTTGTCTGAGCTCAAGCTGTAAACACAGGCTGTTACTGAGGCCTTCGTGGCCGGCGTCGATGCTGGCGTATGAACAGCAGGGGGCAATAGCACACCGGGAATGCAGGAGCCGTCCCAGGCTGAGAGAAACACGGCGGAAGGGTAGCTAGCGCTGCTCTGTGTGAACCCGGTGATCTCAGCTCCGATGAAGTCTTTTGTTTTGTGTCCTATTTTACAATGCGCGGTTCAGTTTTCTATGTGAATTGTGACTTAGGCAGATTTCACTGTGACAGCTGGGCTTAAGTAAATGAAAGGTAAATGGGACAGAAAAAGAGAAAGCTAAAGTGTTTTCCAAACAGAGTATGTGGAGAAGGCAGAAGTAATTAACCATAGCGATATAAAGTTTGTCCCTTCTCTGTTACCATCCCTAATTCTGCCTTTCTGTTTACAGATTTAACCCATCCCTTCTTTCCCTCAAACATATTCCCATTTCATGCTGGTTTCTTTGCCATACACTTTTCTGTTTTCTTTTGTTTTAGATCTGTTTTTAAACCAAATAGTTCTAGAGAAATCAAAATACCCTGTCTATTTCTAAGTACAGAGGGTGGATGTTTTTGTGTCGTTTGAACATTTGTTAGTCAGGGTATTTTTCACTGATGTGTATGTTGCTACCAAAAAAAAAAAAAAAAAAAAAGTTCCCTGTAGCCATAAGCTTCAGAAAAACAGCCCAAAGCTATCTCTGAGATCTTTATCTGGCTTCTGGGGGCGGAATACAAAGTTCACACTGAAACATCACAGACTTGAAGACCATTAAATTCAGGGATCACTGCAATCGAAAGGGCTTGGAAGGGTAAAGGGTGTTTAGAAACCCAAGTGTGGGTATTCTGCCGCTGTAGGGCCTCTGCCCACAATGTTCTCTGTCAGGAAGGTTCTTGCCTCATTTATCCAAAGATCATCCCTTCACTGTCTTGCAAGTGTCTCTGTAAAAGTCACATTCTGAGTGACTTTGCCAAGCTCTTGCGAAAAGGAAGATCCACTCCCTCCTCAGCCTTGGCTGGCTGACCTTTGCCACCCTTCTCAACAACACTGATCACCCTCAACTCATGTTACACCTGTAAATATTATAAATTAGACAACTGAGACAGAATGCGTTGGCCAATTAAAGGGCTTTACTCTCTGGAAAAGGGGGAAAACCCACCTCTGCCGCGTATGAAAGACTACAACAAACCTAATAATTCAGGAATGATGAGGATTTCGGGAATCAAAAAGATAGACAAAATGACATGCAAAGGAGAGCAAGAAAATACTAATAAAAAAAGAACTGAGGTTTTTTTTTTAACCCAAAAATGAGATACTCAGACTCCAAATCATCTAAACAAAACACATCTTATTTTCCCACAATTTACGTTCTGTGGTGGTTAAAAAAAAAAAAAAAAAGAAAAGAAAACATATATAGTCAATAACCCAGCAACTATGTTCATATAAAAGGAATTATAATTTATTTTGAGGAAAAATGAAATAAATAATAATAGTATATACTACAATCTTTTAATCCAGCCTAAATTTAACAAAATTATTCAATAAAACTGCCTAGAATTTACATTCATGGGCAAAATGGGCATACTTTGATAGAGTACATGAAAAAATATAACAAAATATTTTCTATCAAAATATTATAAAACTGTACAAATCACAGCATCAAAATGTAATAAAAACCTCTGGTCTTGAAATTTTCAATTTTTCTATTAAATGAAGCTTAGACAAAGGGAAATGTCAGTTGATACTAAGAATTTCTAAGAAAAAAAAATAGTGGCTTTAAGATCCAGCTGAAGCATGTTCAGAATAAAAATGAGAGATGTAGATATCTATATAAAAAAACTAAAAATTAAATTAAAATAAAGTTAGATACTCCACGCAAAAGCATACACTTAAAGATGATAGTGGGTTTAAAGATGATAGTGTATTTAATTTTAGTTTGAACTAAACAATATGAACTAAGCAAATCCTGATATACTAACTACATTTGGCATTTTATTAGTAGTTATAATACTGTAGGGAAAAGCAAATGATTATAAAATTCAAGAATTTATCACTCTCAGCATGAGAAGAGGTGCGACATTCCAAGTAAGCAATTATCCTATAATCTCTCACTAGAACCTGACTGTTTCCCACAGATTTATGTTGTTATTTTTCTCTCTAAAAAATACATATTTTCTAAGTCTTCTGGAAGAGTAAGAAGCAATGCTAAGTCCTGAGCATCCTGACGCCATTTTCCTCAGAAGCTGTGGGGACTCCTTGGAAGTGGTTGGTTTTATCTCCGGGGCAAGCAGCACAGTGCAGAACCACACTGGGATAAGACAAGGACTCTGACACAGCAGAAAGCAAAGACACTCTCAGAGCCCTTAAAGCTGTGTCAGATAAGAACAGGCTCCAAGGACAGGCCATCTGGGCCTCCGTGAATAATGACTGCAATTACGGAAAAGAATAAAGATGCTTTCAATGAAAAGTTCCTGAATCAATAACAAATTAAATAAAACAGCAAGGTATAAAATTACATATAGAAATCATTATGTTCATTGTTTAGGGCAAAAAGCAACTACAGGGAAAAAGAGAAGGAATGATCCTATTTTACAGCACAAACATAAAAGAAACTATCCTAGAAATAAATTGGACAAGGCATGTAAGCCTCCTATGTGGAAAACACTAGAAAAGTCTTGCTGAATTCCCCAAAACTGGACCTTAAGGAAAAGAAAAATAAACCCTGTTCTCTAATAGGGAAACATCAAATTATTGTGAATTTCTTTAGAAATATTTTAATGGAGCTATATTCTATAGTTTATATGGGAAAAAAACAAGAATATAAAAAGCAAGCAGCAATGAGGCGGGAACTAACCCATTCAGATATTGCAATAGATTGTACAGACTATAATTAAAGCGGGGTAAATTTAGAATATGACGATATCTAATCAATGTGGGAAAGAAAATAGAAAACATAGATCTTGACTCAAGTGCAATATATATAAATTTGCAGAGGTACTATCCCTCATCCCTGGAGGGAAGGAGGGGAAGTAGAAAAGAGCAAATTGTTAGAATAGGGAGATAGTCATTTGAAAGCAGGAGAGTTGGATATATCATCCTCTGGGTAGAAGTTCCACCAGTCTTATTAATCAAACACAGAGAGTGAAGGACATTCTGGAAGAACACCCACCCTCATCAATGTCAAGAAAACAGCAGGCGTGAGAGCATGGAGAACTGCCCTAAATGGAAAGAAGCCAAAGGTAATTGACATCTAAATGCGTTATGTGATCGACTCAATCCTAGAATTAAACTGTATCAACAAACAATAAAGCTTTTTTTTAAATAAACTTTATATTTTGGAACAATTGAGATCAAAGCACATTAACCCTGTGAGACTGAAGTTATAACCTTGTCACATTTCCCGACCCCTGTATTTTGAGCCTGTGGGACAGGAGTCAATAAGGGCGATTTTGCTAGATCCCAAGTACATGCGCAAACTTTGCATAAATCGGGGACTTTTCTGTTTGTTAATAGAATCGAGGAGGGGGCAAGGGTTGAAGCCAGCACCTAGTGATTAGAAACCAGGGATGCTGCAAAACATTAACTCGATACAGTCTGTCGACACACCCAGAGATCACCCCATCCAAACGGCCACCACCGCGGGGGGCTGAGAAACCCCGGTGGAGAAAAGCGCTTATTCTGAAGCACAGGACCATGCCGCCGCGTGGGTCCCGTGCGGGCGTTGTTTGGGGATGCGGGCAGTGTTTACAGCTAACTCAAAACCCGTACGTGTCCTTCCGCCCTCCGGCACCACACAGGACCGGTTCACAGCCGCAGCTCCGCGAGCCGCCCCGGCTGAGCGGTGGGCGGGGCCTGCGCCGTGGGCGGGGCCGCGCGGTGGGCGGGGCCCAGACCGAAGCTGAGCGTGCGCGGAGCTGTCAGCCGCGCCCACGCCGCGCTTCCTCCGAAGTTGCAAAGCGCTGGGAGGACCTGTCACAGCGGAACGACGACGGCGCCGGCAGCCGAAGGAAAGGCAGCCCACGCGGGGGCTGCCCCGAGTGGCAACGAAGCCACCTCCCGCTGCTCTAAGCCGCGGGAGGAAGCGATGCGCTGTCCTCCTCCGGTCCCACCATCTGCGTCCCGACACCGGGCGGACTCCGCCCCCGCAGTCCGAGCATCCCGAACGTCCACAGCATCCCGCACAGAGGCAGGCATCCGGCCACACCCTGCTCCTCGCCGGGTCCTCTCCCGCCCACACCGGCCCAGGTAAAAACTTTCCATCCTTAAGATTCTCCTGGAGAATCGCCGGTTAGAGACTTTCCAGTTATGTGGGTTCTCCACCACCCCCCGGCCCCGCCTAAGAAGAGCCAAACCTGTCACATACTCATCTTTAACAACCTTGTAAAGGAGAAGGAAGTACCCACGCCCGCCCGCGGCTTTACACGCTTGCAGATTGCAATGGCGGGCTAATTCTTCACTATGCGGGAGTCCTGCAGAGCCCCGTGCTGCTTCCCTGGTGCTTGCTTGCAGAAAGGACCCAGGTTCTGTAAGATCCTCGGTCTTCGGTTGCCCAGGCTCTGCCCACCGTCCCAGAAATCCCACGCACCTGTTTGCTCCTCCTCCCAGGGCCAGTTTCCAGTCAAGACAGCCAGGAACCCCTCAGAACAGTAGCCACACCGGCCAGCCTTTTATTCTGAAACAGTCGCTTCCTGTGGGTAACAAAAGTCCTACTTTTGGGATATAAATTAGCTTAGTGTAAAAATAACGCAAGATACATGATTGTATTTTTAATAATTTTCCTTTGTTATATGTCTACTGTGAAAAGCGTATAAAAGAATGCTAAAATTGCACATAGTCCCAACAAACTTAAAACAACTTGAAAATATTTATGTGTTCTTTTAGCCCCATTTTTTCAGTGATTACTTGGTAAGATCACTTACAGAACAACTAGGTTGTTAGAACTGTTTAACATTTGTTGAAATACAGTACAAAGAATAGTATATCAGTTACAAATACAGCTCTCTACTTAAATGTACACTGGCAAGCACAGATCTAGATGAAAAGGGTCCTTTATCCCACGCTGTAACAAAGATAGCACATTCTCCCTAAATATAGACATTACCTCAGCCTTAAGTATTCTAGACATTGTTCCTTCTGTCATAATAGTTATTCATCAAATGTTCTGTAATACTATGGTCCTTTCACTACTTACTGTATTTGAGTTTAATGCATGTTGTTTCACATAATGGGTCTTTTAAAAGTACTGTTTTGCTCTTATGTTGTGTGACCGCCAGTGTTTTGAAATATACACAAACTGTTTTATTAATAATGGTACTAATGGGATATAGTTTAAGCTCTGCAATTCACCCATTTAAAGTGTGTGATTTCTTTTTATTATATTCACTTTGTGAGACCACTCCATGCCCTTACTTATTGCCCTCCAAAGACACCCCCTATCCCTTCAGCCCCAAACAGCCAACAATCTTGCCCGTGGAGCTGCCTATTGTAATCATTTCCTAGAAGTTGAATCCTGTAGTAAGGAAGTATTTTGTGACTGATTTCCCATAGTGATACTCTACATCTACTTACAGGTTTGGTGTTCTTCCAAAAATGCTCACATGAGCAGGTGTTAGCCTTATCTGTCTTCACCTACATCTCTCGTGATATATGGGCCTGCATGTTGAGTAGTTCAGGTGTGGCACATACATACAGTTATATTTACACTCCGAGCTTTTCAATTGCGTCCCACTAGCCTCGTGTGGTAAGAACTCTCAGTAACTCCACACCTTTGCCAACACTCGGTGGTTATGGTGTTAATTTACAAATCTCTGCTGACTGGTGGCAGAAAATGTCTTTTGTGTAATCATTAGCCACTCACGTAGCCTCTTTAGTAAAGGGCTGTTTAGTTGTATCTATTAATTGTCTATCAGTTGCACTTGACTTCACCCTCATAAACTCCAGATGTGTTTCACGATCAAATGTATTATTCTCTTCTACAGCTTGTAGATTTTAACTCTCTTATTGTTAGATTTAGTATAAATGTGTATTTTTCCCTCGAAGTAAGTACTTTGGCTAACCTATAAATAATCATTTCTTACTCAGAAGGTCACAAGGATATTTGCCTATCTCACCATCTTAGGTGTGAGTGTTTGGTGCACTGCCTCAAATTAACTTTGGAATCTTGGGCAAGATATTTTTTTAAATTTATTATTCTAATTGAGCTAAATCTTTCTTTTTTTAAAAAAATGAAACTCCTTTTCTCACAGTTCTACACCATCAGCTTGATCACAAATCAAAAAAATTATAGAGGCTGCATTAATAGGAATGTAGAATAGCACAGCATATTAAAGGGTTTTACTAAGGGTTGATTGCACAGGGAAAGACCTAGGGAATTCCAAGAGGAATAAAAGTAATATGAAAAAATCAAATTCTCAAACTAAAAACGATAATGGAAACCACTGGAGATTTATTGGTAGAGTTGGCTCATGGAAAATACTTTACTAAATTTGAACAGTCACTAGAACTTTTCTGAAGTTAAAGTATATTGATAAAAATTGTTCTTGTCGTTGTCTAATAGGCAGAGTCTCCGTAACATATAACACAGTATCAGGCAACCTAACACATGTGAAGTTCCCTGAAGAGGAGGAGAAAGAAAATTACCTTGCTGAGCAGAACTGTATTGCGTGTGACTGTACTTTTGTGTCAGCTTGCCTGTCCACCAGGCCCACGCTGTCATGCCAATCTGGACAGTGTCAAAATGTCTTCCCAGGTCTTCATACAGTAATAGTATAACTCTGCAGAGATGGAAACCCACTCTCAGTTGGCCTCCTCCACCTTTTGATAATCATCTTTTAATGCTTAAATCTCAAGCTACACTGGCATCCTTCCATCTCTGGGATCCCAGGACTGTGTCTCCCTTTCCTGAATGCTCCTCCCTCAAATATCCTCTGGCTGACTTTTTCCTTTTTTAGCTCTTTGTTGAAATATTATTTTCTCTGTGAGGCCTGAGATTAAAAGAAACAAAAACAAATCTTGCATATTATCTCCCTCTGTGCATTACTTTGTTTGGCCTGCCACAGCTTATACACAGACTAAATGGTCTGTGTAAGAGAAATGTCTTAATTGTGGAGGTTAAAAGTCCATGGCCAAGGTGTTGGTAAGTGTGTTTTCCCCTAAGGCTTTTTAACCCTGTGTGCTTGAGCTACCGCAGGATCTGAATCCAGACTTACTCTAGACAAGGATGTGAGTCAGAGTCTACCTTAAGGTCCTCATTTTAATCATTTCTCTAATTCTCACCTCCAGAGTCTGGATAGCCCTGGGTAGCCCAGGAGTTAAGAACAGTTGCAGCTCTTACAGAGAAGCAAAGGTTTGTTCCCAGCACCCACATCAGACAGCTCTCAACTTCCTGTAACTCCAGCGTCAGGGGTCCTGTCCCTCTTCCAGCCTCATGGGCACGTCCATATTCCTACCCACAGACAAATGGACATGATTAAAAATAAAAGCAAATCTGCAGATATACTTAAGCTGTAGATCTCTTGTTGTAAGGACTTGCACATAAGATTTTTTTTTAACGGGAACATAATTTTGCCCATACTACTATTCATAGTTTATTTTTGTCTCTAGTTCTTACTTCAGATATGTTATGTTTTAGTTACTAACTTACTTGTTTTCTCATTTTCTGTCCCTGTGGAAATTTTATGAAGGACAGGTTGTAACCAGTGCTGTTCTCTGTGGTATCTTTAGACGCTCAGATAGGTTTAAGCAACAACAACAACAACAAAAGTGTCAACACCCTCACCCAGGACTAGCACATGAGGAGTCTTAATTTATTCCTCACTGTTATCTCTCTGGGCCTTCTGTAATCTTTTTCATGAAAGAAGAGAACCCTGTAAGTATTCCAGTAAAGGAAACATTTTTTAAAGTTATGTTCAGTTTTCTTAACAGAAAGAATTATTGCAGTAAAAAAAAAAAAGTAGCTTTTCACCAAAGAGTCTAAAGAACATGGTGTGCTTGTTTCCAGAGCAACCAAGAGCTTTTCATGGTTAATTAGGATGTGGACTCCTCCATTCTCCACTAGAGTATCCATCCAAATTGCCAGGGACCCAGGAAAACTGCTCGGAGCCATCATTCCAGAGAAAATTGCCTGTTCAGTCACCAGCTAACCTGTACCACCTTTCTGTTTTTCTTTAGGTGGTCAGGCTCACAATGGACTGTGAGCTTTCAAAAATGAAAAAAGATGGAAGCCACCAACTATGCTGCCAACTAGATGAACTCTTGCTCTATGGCTTGCACAAAGTCAAGCAAATTATATTCCATGTTACGTAACATCTCAGCAGCCTCCTTACCTACTGCTTTAATCTAGGTTTTTCTTGAAAGCAGCACCTGAAACAAAAAGTGGATACATTCTACTTGGAAACGTGATCCCAGGAAGCAGGAAGGAAAAATCGGGGGGTTAAATCTGAACACATGGGAGAAAACATCCGAGGAAATCAGGGCAGCATTGCCAAGAGCTCAGTATTGCTAATGCTATGGTAAGGCAAAAGCATCCCATGATTCCTAATAAATTTTGTCTCACAGATTTCTTTCTGATGGACCAGAGAGACAGAGATGGAGGTGGAAGAAGAGGGAGAGAAAGAGAAGCATTTTCCTGTCAGCAGCCATCTCTTTGTTGAGGGTTTCTCCTTGATACACCAACTCTGCCATCCCTCTAGGTTGCAGGGAAACCTTCTTGGTACCTCAGCATCAGAGAAGCCTCGGGTTGGGAGAGTGGATTCCTGGAATGGTGCTTGAAGCACTGTTAGCAAAGAGCAGGGTCCAGTCTTCCAGAACCCTGGCCCAAATCCAAAGTTTGAAAGATGGGAGCAGTGTATAAGCCACCTGTCATAGCCTGCATAATACATTTTTAGGCCTGAATAAATCAATTCCCACTTTTTTTTTCTATAATCATACTTCTGAAGACAGGGTTGGCAGAAGAAAGATTAAATGGATTAGAAGTGATATGTTTATAACAGTTTTAACATTGGGTCACGTTTGTTTATGAGAGAAAACAACAGTGGAATTTGGGAAATTAAAAAATTATTCCTGCCAGGTGTTGGTGGCACACACCTTCAGTCCCAGCGCCTGGGAGGTAGAGGACAGTGGATCTGTGAGTCTGAGGCTGCTCTGGTCTTTCAGGACAGCCAGGACTACACAGAGAAACCCTGTCTCGAAAGGTTAAGAAAGACGACAAAGAAGAATGCTTCTACGTGAAATGTTTGAGCATTAGAGAAAAGTGTCAGTTATCTTCTCTCATGCAGCTTCATGAACAATCATGAATTGTTTAGGGAGAAATGCTGAAGAAAGAAAACTATTTCTTGTGTCTCTGAGAGCTTTATAAGTTATTCTCAAAGACTTTTCTTAAGATACTGTGTTCTATTCTCATGCTACATTAGTGACAGAAAATTTATGAGTAATAGAGAGAAACTGCTAGAAACACGAAAATAAAAGCATTGGTATTGTTCCCATCATAGAAAGGGTTGGCATTAACATTTGTCAGAATATGGGGAGTCATTCAACTCCTTGTATGTTGAATACTACTGAGTATATGATACTGTCAGTATAAAACAGGACACCCAAACACTTACAAATGTGTGTTTCTATAAGGTGTACCCCAGGAAATTTACACACTACTGCCATAAACTGGATCACAAACCAAGTCTTCAATTTCAAAAGACTAGAGCCACATTTAATATGAATAAAACTGAAAATCAGCTATATAAAGATGTCAAAAGATTCCATATGCTTACAGTTTAAGAAGCAGAATCCTCAATGTCAGTAAATTGCATTAGAAATTAGAAGATATTTTGAAATGAATTCTGATCTTAAAATACTGTGAGATGGTGTGAAATTGTATGTTTGTGGGACCTGGATGTAGTGAATCATGTTTGTAATTGAAGTACGTGGGAAGTGGAGGAAGAAACTCAAGGTCATCCTTGGGTACATGCAGAATTCAAGAGAGGTTGGTTTGGGCTACGTGAGCCACTGCCTCAAAAAAAAAAAGAAAAACTCAATGAAAATGGAAATACATAGCTCTAAGTATTTATGTAGAAATGCTGTGAAGGGTTGTTAATGTTTGTAAAATCCAGGGGATAGGCTTGGGATATGGTGGAAGCCAAGAGGGAGTTGTACCTGCAGGAACTGGGGTGAAGGTTATGACCTTCACCTGTCTGGGCACTCTGAACCAAACCCCATCCACTTTAGGAGCAGCAAGGACCCTTACCCCAGAGCCATCTCTTCAGCCTGTGACTTTTCTTTAGGCTATCTTTCAGGGTGTTTAAGCAGGACATTTGCTGAGTGGAGAGAAAGACGTAAATAGAAATGGGTGGCTTGAATTTTCACGACAGAGTACCAGTCATGAGGGCAGATATGCAGATGGAAATTTCCAGAAATCTACAGAGGGATCACTAGGCACCTTTTGTTCACTCAGTTTCTCAATTCTGAAAGCTGGCATGAGATTGGGACCACTGTCAGCCACTGCTGACAGTCTGCACTGAGAGGTTATGCATAACACCAGTGGGTTCAACTGGCCAAATTAAAACTACCCCACCCAAAAAGGAGCTTCAGAACAAGCTTGGATAGAATTTTACTGATCCAATATAAATTCCTCCCAGAACAAAGTACAAGTTTGTTAGTCCAGCCCTCCCAACAAGCACTTACAAAGACTTGATTATATTTACAAGAGTCTCATTTGGGGAAATGCCTGTGAGAGTTGAAAACAAGAGGAAGCAGAGGAGGTAGAGTGTTTAGATTGTATAATCAACTTTGTCCTATGCATGGATGACTGGGTATACATGCCAACTGGACTAGGCCTGGTTAAGCATAGTTTCTGCATATGTCCATAAGGTATTTCTGGAAGAGATTAACATTTGAACTGACAAACTGAGTGAAACAGACTGGTTCCCAGTATGGCTTGGCATCTAATCTGTGGAGGAGTTGAGTAAAGCCAAAATGGAGATGAGAGGTTGAGTTCTTTCTCTACCTGACTACTGAAGTGAGGCATCCATTTTCAGACCCTGGGCTAGGTCTGACACCATCAGTGTTCTTGGGTCTCAGGCCTTCAGGTAGCAGATCATGGGACTTTTCCTCTGTAGTGGTGTAAGACAGTTCTTTATGATATCTAGGTGGATAGATGGATGGATCCTATTGGTTATGCGTCTGTGGGAAACCCTAATAAAGAAAGGTGATTATGCTACAGCATAATTCCCAAACAAATCTAAGACTGGCTGATAAGCCAAAGCTTCGTGGTGGAGACATCCCCTACCTTACAATACGCCTGCTTTACTGTTAACTGTTCTCATGGATTGAACCTGTGAGAAATTGAGCCTTGGCAGGAAATTAAGAGAGGCTTCAGAACAGCAGTGAGGGCTTCATAACCTCTCCTCAAGGAAAAGGTCCAAGTGGTGCAATTTCGTTCCTACCTCAGTCTAGCTCTCATTCTGCCCATCCACTATTTAGTGATTGATAACTTGGTCTGACTTCTAGAAAGATGTCTAGGTGCCAAAATCAGCTTGGAGCCTAGGCTAACTAATTGTAGAAGTAGATGAATATTCTCCTTTCCCAGTGAGTAGTCACCCTAATAATTGTCCAGAAGTCCTCTTGGGGAAGAGCTACAGAGTCATCAGAATATGCACATGTCATTATATAATAGGGTCTTTATTTGCTGAGGCTGAGCCACATTTTCCATCTCTGTAGGCCTTGCAGTTTTCTTCATGTCTGGAAACGGGAGCAAGAGTTTGCAAAGATTCATCAGGAGCAGTACCATTCACATCTTGTCTTTTCCATTCTCACCATAATTAGTTATAGAAGTTAAGCGACATCCTTGCCCCTTGCTCATGTGTTTTGCCTGTAGGGGTGTTGCCTTCAGTTAATCATCTCCCTAATACCCTGCAGTCAAGCCCACTTAACTATCCCTCCAATTTCACTAGTTGTTGCAATAATTATGGCCTGTTGGCTTTTGGTAGCTAAGCACCAGTCCTACAGGGCTCTTTATTACTTCAGGGTCCATTACCCTGAATGATATTAACAAGCCCAGCTCCGTGACCGCCACATCTTCAGCCCCATCTCGATACAGCACCACCACTTATTCCAGTGATACTAGTGCTCCCTCACAGGAAGGTGCTTGGTGGCCTCAGTGATTTGTGTTTCTCTAGTCTTTTGCCTTGGAACAAGCCACATGGGTTTTCTATTGTCAGAATATATCCATCCCAGCATGATCAGTTCCCTCAGTCTGCTTATATCTTCCCAAATTGCCAGAGAAATGTGGACATCACTACTTTGCTCAGAAACAACCCTTTCTCTTTTTCAGGCTTTTAAAAGCTGCACTATCAGGGAATGTGTTTCATTCCCTGGTGTTCCTCCTGTGTTCATAATCCATAATTCATCTATAACAAAATATCTGAGGCTGTCTAATTTACAAAGAATGTAAATTTATTTCTCACTGATCTTGAGGTGAGGGTGGGAAAACAAACGTAAAATGTCAACAAGTTTGGTGTCTAGTGAGGGTCCAGTATGTGCTTCTTTCTGAGTTACATACTCCAGACGGGACATACATCATCTCCACGTGGTAGAATTGAAGGCTAAGAGATCTAGGTAGGCCCCCTATAGACCTTAAAGGTCATGAATCTCATTCACTTTCATCAGTTAGCCTCTAAAAGGTACCAACGCTTAATATATTCACATTGGCAATTAAGTTTTATCACACGAATTTAGGGAGACGGTCAGACCACACCAGATTGTAAACACTTTGCGCCAATGAAATACTCCGAAATAAATACATTCTTATGTTTCTACCCGTCTGTTCTAACTCCTTCAGAGGAGCACTGAAAAGAGTTATTCCTAGGAATCTACCCTGGCTCTTGCGGATGTTTTGTACGGCTTCTTTGGTATATAGTATTTTTCCTCCTTTGTCACACCCAGTATATCTTGACTCACTCTGTGCAGAATTTATAACTAGTCCTTTTCCTAGCAGTTAGGAAAAAAGGACACACAGTCTCTGACTACACACCTGCCATTTACCTCTTGAGAACTGACCTTTGGTTCTCAATACACATAGCTTTCCACAAAGTGCAGTTTGGACCAGTGCAATCCCATTCTAAAACCCTTCTAAATCCTTAACAGGAAAATAGTATGAGGCATGCACGATTTGTCAGTTGAGTATCAATGTTTTTTAATTGATCCAGGAAACAAATACTTGACACTTGTAGGTGATAAACAGAACTTTGGAACCAAAACCTAACAAAACATCAGCAAAAAGGGAAATTATAAACCCCACCCAAAGAGAAGATTCCTGGATCAACCTGAAAAACTCATGGAAATAAGGTATTTTGTTCACTTTAAATTTGTTGATCTATTAATTTTAAATTTTATAATAAATTTTATGCAAGCAAAGCAGACAAAAGTCTTGAACAGTTTGTGGATTCCAAGGTCTGTCTTTCTTGCCTTGGCTGAACCTTGTTACTACTCTGTAAAGACATTAATCTCATCACCTTTCGTGAAATAGAGCCTATTAGGCTACATCTCTCCATACACTTGAATAATTGCAACATTCATACAACATTTTTATAGGCAATATCCTTCATAATTTCATAGCTTCAGACTCTATCATAATCCTATATCATAATGAATAGCCTGTGGAAACACGTCGTAAACTTAGGAATTCCCATTATTTACATGAAGTCTGTTGCCACTGTGTAAACAAGGAGTTTCACCCTCATTCTTCATCTTTCTTTCCTAGAAGCAATCCCCAAGATTCTGCCAGAGGGAAAGTAATGGAGGTTCGCTACCTAATTTTCTGTTCAGGAGCCAGTAAGTCTCACAAATGTTGATGCTCAGACAGAAGACAAAATATTATCAAATGAAAGCTGCAATATACAAAAGGACCAATGCATCATGAAATGCTTTAACTTTTGAAAATTAATTAGTACATTCCATTATATAATGGAATCAGCAAACCATATGTCAGTAGCTGCAGAGAAAGCAAACAAATCCACATGCATTAACAATATAACCATAACTAGGAGCAGAAGGGAAACTGGTAGCTATCAAGAGAACCTGGAGTTGTCATGAGACTTAGTAGTAAAACATGGATCGTCGTCATTCCCAACTCTGGTTCGTCCCTGTCATGCAGGTCAGGCACACCACGCATGATTGTGTAGGTAGAGAACCTGAACTGTTGTGTGGGCTATGAGAATGACTGGACTCCATGTCAAAATATCAAAAAAAAAAAAAACTGTATCCTTACATTGAACCGACTGAGCAAACTAAAATATTTAAGTGAATTAAGAATAACAAGTTTCAGATAACGTAAGAGCAAACCAGTTGTGAGATTTACAGTTTTCTACACTGGAAACTGAAAAGCATTACTAAGAAATTGAACACGTAAATAAGTGGGGGTATAAACCATGGAGGCATGGAAGATTTGACGTTTTAAAGATCAGTGTTTTGAATGGACTCAATATTTGTTATCTGTGTAATGTCCGTCAAGCTCCCAGGGGATCCATTTATTTTGATGAAATTGATAAACTGCATGAAATGGATTTAGAAATTGAGTGGATTCATGACAGCCAAAACAGTTATGGAGAATATCTTCTGGGTCATCAGTAGCCGAGCAAGCTACCAAAACTGGGGTACTCCACTATTTGTACAATGCCGACTGCTAAACTGATGGAGTAAATACAGAAATGAAGCAATGGGTAATTTTTCCTCTGAAGGCAAATGCTTTGTTTCTCACCTCAGTACACAGCCCAACTTATTTCCAGCCTATAGCCAGACTTTAAGTTTAGTGGTTAGGAGGAAAGAAACCATAGGAAACCTACCCAAAGAAACAGGCAAATGAAAACTTAGTGGCATTTGCGTTTCCCAAGGACCAAAGTCGTGTTTTCGAATTTACGACTGGAGCAGTACCTCATCCTCCACTCCACGTCACCTTACATCCTCGAAACTCACTCAAAGAAAAAAACCATGGGGAAAAAACCATCTCATCAGTGAATAATACCTGTCTAAGAAAGAGAAAGCAGAAGAGTTTACTGCTGATGAAGATTTATTGAAAAGCCCACCTTTCAAATCACAGCCTGACACTGCTCCAGAAAGAATGTGTCCAGATGTGGAGAGGACAGGAACTCCACAAGGAGAGCAACAGAACCAAAAAATCTGAGCAAAAAATCTGAGGGGTCTTTCCTGAGACTGATATTCCAACCAAGGACTATGCATGGAGATAACCTAAGACCCCTGCACAGATGTAGCCCATGGCAGTTCAGTATCCAAGTGGGTTCCATAGTAACAGGAACAGGGACTGTCTCTGACATGAACTGATTGGCCTGCTCTTTGATCACCTCCCCCTGAGGGGGAAGCAGCATTACCAGGCCACAGAAGAAGACAAGGCAGCCACTCCTGTGAGACCTAATTGACTAGGATCAGAAGGAAGGAAAAGAAGTCCTCCCCTATCAGTGGACTTGGGGAGGGGCATGCATTCAGAGGATGGAGGAAGGGAGAGATTGGGATGGGAGGAGGGAGAGAACCACAGGAGGGATACAAAGTGAATAAAGTGTAATTAATAAAGAAAAATAAATAAATTAATTAATTTTTTAAAAAAATGTGTCCTATGCCCTGTCTTTTCACCCTGAGACATGATATTGCATAGAGTTGATCTAGATGCAATATTATTGAATTTACAGGTGCCTAAGTACAGGGATTTCTCCCTGCCAGACAGTCATTATGATGTCAGGAAATGAGAAAATCTCTTTTTGGTTCAGCTAAGAGCATTAGAAAAATAGTTCCAACAGTCTACAGACCTGAAGAACTCTCTGCAGAAATAGTGTGAACCCTGAGCACACTTGAACTTTCATTGGATATCAACATGGGGATACATGTCAGTGATTACCAAAGGGCCATTACTCATCCTTCTTGAAGCTAGTCACAAATAGACATCAATTAAGTGTCAAGCGTTGTAATATCATCTAACCATCTAGAGCTTGGATGTAACCCTGAGTGGGAAGAGAGAGCTATGGACCTAGTATGCCCCAGCAAAAGTCATCTGTTGAAATAATACCCCCAAAGGTGACAATAGTAGGAGGCCAGGACATCAGGAAATGAACAGAACACATCCCCTTATTTAAAAAAAAAAAAAAAAAAAAAGCTCAAGGGATTTCATTCACCCTTCTGCCAAGTGACAGCAGACAGCTGCCATGAGCAATTAAGTGTGTTCTCACCACAAGCTCTGCCAGCACCTTGATCTTGAATTTTTTGGCTTCCAGAAATATGAGACGTTTCTGTTATTTATAATCTACCCAATACGTGGTAAATGTGCTGTTATACTGACTCCAACAAACTGAGAGAAAATGCTGCGTTAACTTATTTTAAAATGCAATGTCTATACTTATCTAGAAAATAAAGGATGTGTGTGTGTGTGTGTGTGTGCGCGCACACACCATAGAAAGAATGTACAAATTATGTTCACTTTTGGAAAAATAAAGCCAGGTTTTCATACACATGAGTACGTGACTTAATTAATTATAGACAACAGAGTTTGAAGCAGCCCTGACAGTCTGCAGATGAAGGACAAGTGAACCTAGAACAAGCCGTCTGCATGCAGTTGTCTTTCCGGTTTGGTTTGGTTTGGGTTTTGTAGTTGTCGTTGCTGTTTGTTTTTGTTTTATGTTCGTAACGCACCGTGCAAGGCCCTGTACAATTAGAGAGATATTTATTGAATTATGTCCTGCGTACCACTAGCCCATAGTAAATGAACTGATACGAGGAGAGCAGCGAAGTTGAAAGGCTTCTTTAGTGCCAGACTCTCAGAGCCATTCTTGTACAGATATTCGGGGCACCTCTTCAAAGGAAATGGTAGGGGGTGTGCGGAACCCCTGGTCACCCTTTGGAGGAGGACTCGCTCCCACTTGCTGTGTGGACTGTTAACAAACAGCCCACAGCTGTCAGCTCTCTTCTGCCACCGGGTCTCTTCTGGACTTGCCCGAGCAGCACTGCAGCACATCCTCTCACGTAACACTCCTTCCCGGGATGACGCACATGAGGGACTGATCCGCTGTAAGGATGCAAAAAGTTGTTCTGTGGCTACTCTCCAGAGTTCTCCGTGGTGCTGGCGGAAGCTGCTGGTGAGTCTGGGTAGCAGCCCAGCCTGCTCTATCTCTCTCTTTGCCCCCAAGGCTCATGCAAAGTGTCTTTCTTAATAAATAGCTGCACTTTCAGCTGTATTTGAAAGTGAAAGCCACAACCTGCAGAACACGGAGGATGAGACCCGCCCTCCCACTCTCTGTTTGCCCCGGAGAGAAAGCACAGAGGCCCCAACAGGCACTGAGTTTAAGAGAGACATCTGGCTGCTGCTATGTACAGATGTGAGAACTGAGAAAGCACACTCGTTTTTGTCAGACAAATACAAATATTTTATATTCACAGCTGCCTTTGGACATATTTTGTAGGGAAGGGAGGGGGAAGTACCATGAAAGCCTTTGAAAATGTGTTTCCAAGAAATAAAAGCCACGTAGCAGAAACCCCATAAAACAACATCAAAATTGTAATAGCTAAAACAGGAGAGTCGATCACATTAGATTTGTTGAAATGTTTGTGTTTGGCAATACAGTGGCTGCTATCATTTTAAGATGTGACTCTGTTAGCCACTCCCCCCCAAAAAAAAATTCCCAGGATAAATATTTTGCATAATCACATTCGTATTTTAATGCTACCTTGAGAAGATAGTTTGAAAAACTAGCACCCAGATAATGAGTGACAATGAGCCATCAGACTGCACGGTCAGCGTAGACCGCATGATCAGCATAGAGCAATTTCCAAGGAGGAAGAGATGCATGCAACCTCTCCAAATTTGGCTTTGGGAGGCGTTCGCTTCAGCTCACTTGAATAAGCTACTGTCTATGGCTCACAAGGGTCCTGTTCTTAATGAGGTGGTGCATGGCAGCAACACACTGTGAGTCCAAATAGCAGATGGCAACACTGTCGAGTAGGCTGGCAGGCTGATGTCTAGCCACCAACTGGCAGCAATCATTATTAAACTGATCCATGTGCCCAGGGAAAAATCGTCGTAAGAGTCTTAGCAAATGTGAGCAGCAAGAGGCAAATGATCTGTTCCTCGTAGCCACTATGGATTCTACCTATATTTTAAAAATCACTATCCTCCAGGGCTGTCTGCACGAAGAATGACAGGATATGTGAACTGGAGGCCCTATTCCTCTTCTGTACACTCGCAGGCTTTTAAACGTGATGGCTGTAATTCTGTTTGGTGAATAGCCTGAACTTGAAGGAAATAGCTTCCTGGCTCTCACCCCGTGGACACCCTGTGGCAAGCATATTCAGGGACAGGCAAGCATTTTCAGGCTCTCCCAACAAAGGTTCTGTGTAAATGCTGGACAAATAGAATACTGAACATTATCTGTCTCAAATTATGAAGTGGTGACCTAGGCCACCCTGGTCCATCCACCTGAGACAGGTAAATTATCCCGAATAAAAAGCAGATTAATACAACTAAGACCACTGCAAACCCATTCTCTCTTAAGAGCCTTTTCATGAGAAAATCTTGGGAACGCTCGCTTTGAAAGCTGTGTCTTTATAAATCAAAATAGTGAACAAGTAGTATGCTTCTCTTTTCAAATGAATGGATTTGTGTTTGTAAGCAGTAAAGCCAATTTATATATTTGGATATAAATATTATATTGAAAAAAAGAGTCCTGTTTAATTTACTTACAAAACACACTTTAATATTCAAAAATCCTAGTTGCTTTTGTGAATCTCAGTTAAATTATCTTCCTGAAATTAATCTAACATGCTATCATGCTTGTAAGAAGAAAAACACTACAAATTTCAGATGTTTTATATGTTGTCGTCACAGACACTATGTTTCTGTAAGGCATTTTTGTTCAAAGCAATTTTAACTATTTTTTAAATTCTTCTTTTAAAAGTAGTGAAGGGCTCGCAGGCTGACTCTGTGGACAAAGGAGCCTGTTGTGAATCCCGTTAACCTGAAGTCAGTCTGTGGCAGTAGAGAACCGACTGTCCCAAGTTGTCCTCTGATGTCTCTGATAGGTGCACCCTGACAGGTAACTCCCTCATGAAAAATAAAAGATAAGATTATTTTTTTAGACTCTGAAGTGTTAAAAATCACTTACTCCGTATGCACCGTGACTTATCAATCTTATGAACTTGTCCTGGCTGAGATATCACTTACAAGTTCTGTACAGCGTGCTCTCCTCGTGTCCTTGTGCCAAACATAAGAATGACTGTCTTTTAAAAATAACCTAGCCGCCCTGACAATAAACTTCAAAATGAAACTGACAGGACCACCACTTCTCATCTCTCACCCTGATCACATGCTTTAATATTTGGAAACAAAAATATCCCATCAACAAGCAACCTGTATTTTCCTTGAGTCCTGGTTACTTTCAAGAAGTATATTAAACCACTGTCAAAAGGTAAGATGTCCGTGTCTTGCTCTGTATGAGGAAATGAGTGTAGTGTGTTAAAGGGAGTCTGAAAATGGTGACAGTTCCTCAAAATGGTGGGAATCACTTAAAATACTGCACAACCTATCATAATGCCAATGCCTGCTTTTCTTTTCTTTTTTTTCACTTTTCTTTCTTTCTTTCTTTCTTTTTTTTTTTTTTTTACATATTACAGCCAAGTTTATTCTCTGGTCACTCACAAGTACATGCCTTACATATATTCTTTTTTTTTTAATTTTATTTTTTTTCTTATCAGTTACATTTTATTAACTCCGTATCCCAGCCGTGTCCTGCTCCCTCATTCCCTCCCAATCCCTCCCTCCCTCCCTCATCTCCACCGTGCCCCTTTCCAAGTCCACTGATAGGGGGGACCTCCTCCCCATTCATCTGATCCTGTTTTATCAGGTATCTTCAGGACTGGCTGCAAAGCCCTCCTCTGTGGCCTAACAGGACTACAGTTTGGATATTGAATGCCCCCCCCCCCTTTTCAAGCCATACACATGCATTAGGGGCTGAGTCTCTAACCCAAGGTGGTAAAACCTCTGAGAGGTAGGGCCTAGTAGAAGAAAGTTAAGACTCTGGGGATATTCCTTTGAAGCTACCCTGGTCATGGGGATTACTGCTGTGATGAAGCACCATGGCCAAAAGCAACTTGGGGAAGAAGAGGATTTATTTAGCTAACATATCCAGAGTCAGAGTTCAATGAGGGGAGCAAAGGGCAGGAATTCAAACTGGGATGGAACCTGGTGGCAGGAGCTGATGCAGAGGCCACGGAGGAGTGCTTGCACCTCCTGGCTTGCTCAACTTGCCTTCTTATAGAACCAGGAACGCTAGCCCTAAGGAGACCCTACCCACAAAGGATTGGGCCCTCCCACATCCATCACTAATTAAGAAAATGCCCTACAGGCCTGCCTATAGCAGTCTGGGTGGGCTTCATATCATCCTTATTTAATAGTCACAGGGAAGCATTTTCTCAATTGAGGTTTCTTCCTCTAAGATGATATAGCTGTGTCAGGTTGGCATAAAGCTAACCAGCACAGAAGTAGATATTTTAATTGGAGGACCTTCCGATGTCTGTCTTGGCTTCCTGGCTATGGTGAGGTGAATAGCCCTCATCCACCACATGCTTTTCCATTGCAAACCATATTATCACAGGTCCAAAGCAATAGGGTCAATTGATGGTGGACTAAATAAAACCTTGGAAACTGAGCCAAAATAAACTCCATGTCAGTTTCATTTTAATCATTATGTTCATACACTAATACAGTAAAATGGCTTAAGTAAGTATGCTATGAAGTCCACCCAGAACTGCTTAATACCAAAAACAAATTTAAAAAGAAAATAAGCAATGCAAAATAGGGATAAATGGACTATTACCAATATATTTGGACCAAATATTTCTTCTATAAAGGAGAATGAGAAAGTGTGGTAGAAGAGGGGGTATTTGGTTTGAGCCCTGAGGAAACACGGAATTAAGACATTAGAGATACAAGAGGAAGTAATCAAATAAATGGATGCTGTAAAGAGTACTCACTCACCTATTCATCTCAGAATCTTGCCATTGCTTTAACACCTTAAAATATGTTTCTATGATGCTATGAACAAGAAACACTATGGCTGTGAAGAGAGGTAGTTGATAATTAAATTTGCAGCCAGACCTTGGAGACCTTTAAATAACAACACAAAATATCTGGGTCTTATTCATGGCTTTTTTGATGAACACACACACACATGCACACACAACTGACATAAAAAGGTAGAGGGCTTGTTAATACAAAGTGACTCAGAGGGCATTCTTTTTTTATATACTTTATTCACTTTGTATTCCCCCATAAGCCCCTCCCTCTTCCCCTCCTAATCCCACCTTCCCTCCCCCTTCTTCATGCATGCCCCTCCCCAAGTCCACTGATAGGTGAGGTCCCCCTCTCCTTTCTTCTGATCTTAGTCTATCAGATCTCATCAGGAATGGCTGCATTGTCATCTTCTGTGGCCTGGTAAGGCTGCTCCCCCCTCAGAGGGGAGGTGATCAAAGAGCAGTCCAATCAGTTTATGTCAGAGGCAGTCCCACTTCCCATTACTATGGAACCCACTTGGACACTGAACTGCCATGGGCTACATCTGTGCAAGGGTTCTAAGTTATCTCCATGCATTGTACTTGGCTGGAGTATGGGTCTCTGGAAAGACTCCTGTGTTCAAATTTTCTGGTTCTGTTGCTCTTCTTGTGGAGTTCCTGTCCTCTCCAGATCTTACTTTTTCCCACTTCTTTCATAAGATTCCATGCACTCTGCCCAACAGTTGGCCATAAGTCTCAGCATCTTCTTTGATAGTCTGCAGGACAGAGCCTTTCAGAGGGAGAGAGCATTCTTAATGTTAAGGATGGATGGATGCCCTCTAAAATTCTTCCTAGTAGGGTTTGGAATGACAAAAAGAAGAAAACCTGGAAATACAGAAATAGAAGGTTATTTCTGTGGGTCTGCAGTGAGGCCATTAGGTCTACACAGACACAGAAAGACACAAACGAGAGATGCTATGATGATGCTCCAGGAGCCTTCGTAACTGTCCCACTTCCTATAAAGTCAGGAAACTTAACAAAGTGTAAAAATTAAGCCCCTAACCTTACCAGCTGTGTTGTTTAGTTGTTTTGTTTGCTTGTCAATTTGCAATGAACTAGAGTTCTCTGAGAAGAGGGAACTTCAACTTAGAAAGGGCCTCCGTCAAACCACACTGCAGGCAAGTCTGTGGAAACATTTTCTTGATTAATGGTTGATGTGGTAGGGCCAGCTTACTGTGGGCAGTGTGATCTCTGGGTATTGGTCCTGGGAGGCATACACATGTACTTGAAGGTGATTCTGGAGAGTGAGTCAGGAGCAGCATTCCTCATTCCTCTGTGGTTCTACTTCAGTTCCTGCCTCCGGGTTCCTGCCTTGAGTTCCTATCCTGACTTCTCTTTATGATAGACTGTGACAGGGAAGGGTAAGTCATCTAAATCTTTTCCTCCCCGAGCTGCTTTTGATCATGGTTTTTATAACATCAATAGAAAGCAAACTAAGATATCAACATTTGCATTTACAGAGCTATAAACATTTTGATTTCAAAACCGTACAGGAAATAAACGTTGAAAATGTTGAAAAGAGCTAATCTGACAGGCTCTTGTGCCAATCAAAAATACATGGTAATAGTCTCCTATGTTTTCGGCTCTTTTCCAACGTTGTCCTGCATGTCTGCTCCAATGCTGCCTGTGTCTTCCTCAATGATATGTAGTTGCTCTTCCCTTAGGCTTTGAATTAGTTAGCGAGGACTGAAATCCCATTCAGAGTAGCAACTGACAAGACATACTCATCTAATTTTCAGCCGGTCCCATTCATGTGTGAGGATGCTCTCTAGAAAGAGACTGGTATTATCTCTATGACAAACAGCCCTATGTGTGTGTTTTCATTATAAAAATATCCACCAAGAGCATGACATTATTCAAGGAGACATGAAAGCCCGCAGAACAAGTAAACAGTGAAAGGGCAGCAAGACAAGACAGATGTTTCCTAATAAAAACATGGGGATGCATTCCACTGTCTGTGAGCAGTAGGGAGGTTAACCAATGAGAAACCTAAGGTTAAAACAGATACTTGCCAGATCCATTCACATATAACTCTGGTTAAATGTATAGAGATAAACAGAGACTTTATCCATCATATTCACCCTTCCCCCAAAGCTAATCACCCCACCCCCACCACAACTTCACTCTATTCATTCACTTATTAAAGTCAGAGTTATGGGCAGCTCTTTGTTCTTTCCCCTATACTAAAATTTTCTGGATACCATGCACTAGCTAAATTTCTGTAGGTTTTCTCTAATATCTAATATCACTGACTGTTTTCCCTGGTTCTGGTACCAAAAAAAAAAAAAAAAAAAAAAAACACCAAAAAAAAAAAAAAAAAACAGGTTCCTTATCATGGCCAGTTAATCAGAGCATTGACTGAGTTTGCTCCCTGCCCTTCTCCCCTTACACTCTTGCATTACTCATTCCCTCTGGTTAGAATGATCCCACTGTACTGAACTCTGAGATTAAAGGAAGCACACAGAATACTAGGACTGCTCAGTAGGAGGATGTGATGTCTCTTCCCAAACAGTTTCTGTAGCTTATCGGTCCCTACCACTAGACTTAACAACATTGTTGAAGTTGGAGGCATTAACTCACATAGCACATTTATTGTCAGTGGTAACATCACTAAGCTCCTCAGATGACCGCAAAATTTTATCATTCGAATAACTCTGGTATAGAAGGATTACATTATAAATCATAATGCTCTTCAGCCAGGGAATTTCTTTAAAAACTTGCAACTCTCTCACAGAAAAGATTTACCAATGGCTTATCCTCTAATAGTCTCATAAATGCATGTTAAATAATTCTAGTTAAACATAATGTGAATATAAAATAGTAAATAAAATTTCTCTACAAATATGCCAATGCTTCTATAGAAAATACCACCCAAAGGCTTATTCTCTGAACTTCTTATAGATGTTAGTAAATAAGTATATTCAAACATATGATTAAAACAGCAAGTGGAGATTTATAATATAGAGAACATTCTGCTTATTGTTTTCCTACACTCAAAGTCAGGGAAATAAATTGCTGAGACAATGCAGGGGACAGAGGAGAAATATTTTCTAGGCAAACTTTGCTCAAAATGAAAGCATGCTCAACAAACAAGCTTTTAAAATTCTTATGCTTGAGGTTATGAAATTGCTAGTGATATTGAAGCTTTTTGATGGTGATTTCTTGATATACTGCAATGTTTAAAACAAATATAAACCCACAATATACTATTTTGATTAAGATATAATGTGCTACTGTCACAGAACAAAATTACGGTCATGCATGATGGCACCTGGCCTAGAATGGCCTGGAATGCCAGCACTTGGCAGACAGAAGTGAGAGGGTTGTAAGCCTGGGCTATGAAGAAAACCCTGACTTAAGAGGAGTAAAACAAAACAAAAAGTGTCAAGATTAACTTTCATTGAGGAGAAAAAAAAAAAGATCGGGACTGAAGAAATGTCTCAGCAGATCAGAGAGCAAGTGCTACCCTTTCAGAGGACCTGAGTTTTGTTCTGAGCAAACAAGGCAGCTCACAGCTGCCTCCAACCCCAGCTGCAGGGGTCTCCAGTAACCTGTTCTCTGTGGGCACCTGCACACGTGTGCACATACCCCCACACAAATACACGATGCATGTACATATGTGTGTGTGAAAGTTTCAATTAATGCATTGAAAAAACAAACAAAAATAAATCTTAAGAAAACAAATAACAACAAATGCTAGAGAAGAAACAGGGATAAAGGAACACTTATTCACTGACGAGAAACTTAACTGGAAAATAGAATACTATAGAAGCCTACACTGAAAAACGCTACAGGTGCCAATAAAACAGACTCTGCTCATGGTAGGTGAACTATGTGCTGTTTAGACTTCTCTCAAGGAATGAGGAAACTGTTCACGTTCTCAGACGTTCTCACAGGTTTATTTACAAAATAGTCTGATGAGTGTCATATCCGCTCTGTATGTGACTACATTAAGCCATAGGCTGTAGGCGTAAAGACTGCTAAAAACTACCACAAAGCATCAAGGTCTTAATTGTCTTTATTTCTGACTTTAGAGCTGATGTGTCATGTGTGTAAACTGAAAGAGTGTCTGGCACACTGACCAGAGGAGGCTAGCCGGGAAGAAGTTGTAGACGGGAAGCCTAGAAATGCAGAAACTGAGAGCAAAGTTCGTTTGTAATTTCAAAGCTGGAGACCGGATGGCAGAGCTAGAGAGAAACAAACTGAGCAGTTGACAACTTACTGAGAGTCTCATGGACTCCGTGCATGGTATCAACTTCACTGCGCTCGTTAAAACTGGCCTGCTTGGGAAACGGCTCCTCTCCCGCAAGCCCCGTCAGGATTTACTAGAAGGCCAGACATCAATTTAGCTGGAGTTAGGTGAAATGGACCCTTAGAACGAATGGCCTCATTTGGTCTGGTTTGTTTGTGCCCAGTGTGACAGCTTCGTTGAGAACAACGGGCTCCTGTAATGCTTATCCAACCATAGTCACCAGGCTTTCCTTCCTGGTCTGTTGTCTCCTTTACCTGTATTAATTTTACCCATGCCCTTTTCCGTGAACATTTCTCTGACCTGTAGAAACCATGATGTCCCATCTGCCTGTTCAACAGAAAAGAGAACCAAACATGCCTAGACTTGTGGTAACTTTCAAAGGCACTCAGTGTTAATGGCAGGAACAACAGTAAAAATTCTACCTAAGATTCACTGAAGTACAGTGAATCTCTTACTTAAATCCGTAAGTTCATAACTGTGCTAGAGACGGTTACAGAGAACACCAGGGAATGCAAGAAAATAATCTTATTATTGAAAAAACATGATTTTGAAAATAATTATGCATTTATGTAAGCTGTATTGTAGATGTACCAAATAACAGAAGACAGGAAATTTCTGTTTTTTAAAAAAAAAAAATGTCCTACGGTTCTTCCAACCTCAGTTATGCATGATAAAGTAGCTGGTATTGAAATAATCCTCCTGCTGGAAAAAGAAAAACTGTAAAGTATATAAGTCAGCTGGCTGAAGCCACTGGCAAGAAACCAGTCAGGGCAGGACTATCCCAGCTCTGTGAGAGGGAGACACATGTTGTATGCTAAGGCTTTGCTGAGGGCATTTTTCGAACTGTGATGAAGGGAGATACAGTGGCACTGAAAGTGAGGGTCTTACTGGACTGAGGAAAATCTGGTCTGAGTGCAGAACTGCCAAGACAGCTTGGAATTGAGCCTTGAAATCTCAGACAAGAAAAGAATCGAAAGAAGGATTCAAAAGCCATATTCAAATGCCCCTTAACTCACAGCAGCTTCTCATGCTGACAAAATGGAAAATGGAACCAGTACAAACAGTGACAGGTAGACAAACGGAGTCTGACTGCTGAGGGCTCTTATATTCGTGACCAGTGTGTCTTGATACGAGTTCAATAAGAGATGAACATATATACTGTAATTAAATGAAAATCTCTAAATTTTTTTATATTTATTTAGTTAGTTTTTGATATCAGAAGACAGCTTTCAGGAGTCTGTCCTCTCCTCACATTATGTAGATTCCAAGGAGTAAACTCAAGTCATCAGGTTTGGAAGCAAGTGCCTTTAACACTGACACATCTCACTGGGCTAAAGAATAAATTTAAATGCATATCTACAACGTTTACTTTCCTCATCACTGTGCCCAAGTATCTACCAAGAAGCCAATTAAGAGGCATGAATTTTGAATCATGCTTTGGATCATAGTCCATCATAGTCCATATTTCCTTCATGGAAAGCATGAAGGAAGATGTGGTTGTGGACGTATGAGAGGGCTGGCCCAAATTTGGGTGAGTGAGAGAGCAAAGACCAGGAATGTTGGTGCTTATCAGGCTTTCTCTTCCCTCCCCCCGACCCCTTTGTCAGTCTGGACCATCAACGCATGGGGAAGTTCCCAGTGTGTCTACAGTAGTTTTTCCACCTTTAATTAATCCTCTTTCAAATAGTTTCCATGTACCCCTTAGGAGATTTTAAATCCAGTGGAGGTGACAGTGGAAATTAAGCATCACAATAACTAAAGGCTGGCAAAGGGAATATGGAATAAACAATACCTGATTAATCTAAAACAGTTAAAGAGAGAATCAATAGTGGACCAGGAATAGATAGGACATGGGGAAAACAGATAGTGTAGATTTAAATCCATGAGATGTAAAGAAGGCAAAGACTTCAGTCAGAAGACTATCATGTTGAATTTCAAAAAGGAAAAAAAAAATTACGGCAAAACCCAAGCATGTGAGCTACTGCTTAAACAGAAGGACACAAAAAAACTTAAAGTAAAAAGAACTAGAAAGATACATGCCATACACATATTAACAAAGCTAGTGTTTGCTTTATTAATCCCAAAGTAGACTTTTAAGGGAAGACAAATAATTAAAGCACCAACTAAGCAGAAGGCTAGAACATTCCTTTCTGACTGCCATATAAAGGCTAAGGAGGCAAATTCCACAGCTGTACTTAAAAATGCAACCACAACTGACAAAATAATCAAATTATGGTAATAAAGAATAATCAAAATCATCAGTAAGAATATCAAATACTTGAGACAGTCAGCAGCCCTCCATAACTGGCAGACAGACACTACAGCCAACAACCTCAGAGGACAATTTTGCCAAATGCTTGTGGACATTTATCCAAACAGACCAAGGCAGCAAATCTATACCAATTCCAAAGAACTGACGTCACAGGATGTTTTCTGATTAGTAAAGACAGAAACTTAAAGATGATTAGGAAATTTCTCAAATGTTTGAAAATTAGGTGACATGCTTCTATATAATGTGCAAGAAGGAGGAAATGCAACAGCAAGCTTTACATCCAAGCTCTTAGCAAAATGCTTCCATGAAATGATTAGCTCTTCAGGGGCCATTTCAAAAACAGCTCTGGGAAATGCCAAGGAAGTTTCTGCTAGGCTCTACTTCTTCAACCTGAAATAGACATTCCCCTTCCCCACCTACACCCCTGCAATTATTTGTAAAGAACTGTAAAATAGCCGAAGTCCTTCTTCTTTTGCTACCTGATAATTCTAAGGATGCTACCAAAGAGCATGAAGCTTTGCAGGAAAGTCCTGGACTTCTCAGCTTCACAGGCATCTTCATACTGATTCCTGTTTCCCAGTTCCATAGCAGTGACACAGAGCAATACAAGAAGACACAGCTCTCTATGGTGCCTGCCCCAGTGACTGCCTTGCCCATTTCCTCAAGACTGAGGGCTTTTTCCTAGACTTCAGCACTTTGTGTTAGAATAATGAAATCTCAGGCAAACCAGAACACTGGTCATCCTTTGCACACAGAGTTTGCATCACAGCTGAGACACCCTGAGCTTAAGAATCACCAAACTTTTAAAGAAAAATGCTCTCAAACCTGCCTTGTTTGGGTATAGAGAAAGATCTTATCTTTATTAGTCTGGACAGCAAACATGTCTCCCCTTTATCTGGTACCCAGACCCGGCTTTTATCTTGTGAATGTGTTTGTCCTGTAAACACACTTGAAAAGATACTCCAGGACAAAAGCTGTAAATGTGTCTGTGAAGATGTGCAGAAGCACAGGAGACTTGAGCTGAACTATTTCCCACCAGCACTTCAGTAAAGCTATAGTACAGAATATAGAAATAAAATTATAGCAAAGTTGTCATGGGGGTCATCTCTGTACTAATCTGTGTCCAGGATTTGAAGATAGTGGTTCCATACCAAGTCTCTCTTGTTAAAATATAAAATGTTTGCTCATTATACTTTAATAGAAAGCATATGATAAAGACACATAATTCTACTGAAAGAGATGACCTGTCTCTCAAGAATGAGCTGCTATTTTTTTTTAATCTCAGTAACAAGGATTTAATAATAAAGAAGAGATTTTTTTCTGCTATCTAGATCAAGAATATACCTACTAAATCTTTCGCTTGTTAAAAAAAAGGGGGCGGTCAGGACCCATGAAGACTTAAAGAGAATTTTAAAATGGGAAGAGGGGGTTAAGTCAGGAAACATACTGCATTCCTTTTAGTAGATAAAGTGTATGCTAGAAGATTAAACTGATTTAGACTTTATGAAAATGGGACAATCATTTTTTTCTGGACTCCATCAGCCTGCAGATTCCAGCGACTCACATTAACTGTAATAACCGATGTCTCCCTGTTTTTTCCAAGCCTGTTCTGACACTGGGCACCCACCACACACCACAGCTCTCTGTGTTCCTAGGCCTCCCACCACGCTCGGAACCTGAGGCCCACAGTAAACAAACCTGCATCATACTGTGCTACAACATTAGATTTCTACTGACACACAGCAAAGTGCTGCATGTGGGATGCCTCACAAATTAGCTATCTCTCACTTCTGTAGGTCAAGTTTGTAAGTGGAGTGAGCTCTTTGGATGCAATCAGATCTCCCAAGGCTGAAATCAAGGTATCGCTAGGCTGGACTTTCATACGGTGCTCCTAGGGGGGAAAAATCTACTTATTCATATTGTTGCCAGATATCAACGGAGGTCCATATTTTCTTTCTGGCTGTCATCCAGGGACCACTCTTAGCTCTTTAGGCCACCTGCAGTCTTTGGCACAAGACGGCTTCCTCTCCTGTCCAAAAAGCAGTGCAGCAAATCTCCCGTAAGCTTTGAATCTCTAAATTCCTTTTCTGTTCCATCTACAGACCAACTGCCCCCTCCCACCCCACTTCAAGGGGTTTGTCTGATTGGGTTATGATTACCCAAATAATCACTGTATTTTATGGACACCTAACCTGAAACTTTAATTGCATCTGCAAAATCCCTTCCAAAAAGAGTGTCTAGGTTAGTTCTCAATAGAAAACTATTGAAAGGCCAAAAGCATTGAAATAGAAGGGAGGGGGCATTTTTAGACTCTTCCCCATAATCATTATTGGGGGCATAGTCTGTCTTTCATTTTTTCCCACTATAGGAAAGCATTGCTTGTATATTTATACTTGAAACATTTTAGAAAACCAGGTCTTGGTGTGTGTGTGTGTGTGTGTGTGTGTGTGTGTGTGTGTACAGACCCTTTGCTTTCCATAGGACTTAAGCTCACATCTAAAGATACCCTAAATACAAGTCAATTGAAAGTGCAAATTTTGAGCAATGTTCAGAATCGCATCCACATAGATATAAATAACGTTTTGACCCTCTGGGGTCAAACTGTTTAGAGATATCTTCAGTTTCACAGAAAATGGTCTTTGGGGAGGTAGCTTTACCAGTACATGCCCAGACATGCCTGAATTCCAGTTTATTGTTGAATCTTACACATTTTCACACTCTTGGTGTGGGAGCCACAGCCTTGTGTCCATTTGAACACTGTGCACATTTAACTTCTGCTCTCTGAGAGAGTCTGCTTCCTGCTTGTGGCTAAATGTCTGACCTGTAGTTTGAAACAAATGGGGATTTCTGCATCCCTGGTTTATGTGTTTCCTCAAAGGATAAGCCTCAGGTTTTGTGCTTGGAAAGGGTAAGAACAAATCACCACTTGAGCCAACACATTTCCCAAAACAAGACAAGTAGAAAAATGATCAGTATTCGGTCAACAAAATGGTCTGCAGGTTCCAAGCCCAGTGAAATACGAAGATTCATTTATTTAGGTATAGAATGGGAAGCAGGATAATCAAAAGCAGGAATAAAATGGTTGTATTTTGAGAAGTATGGTTGTTAATCTGGATTGTCAATTTGATTGGATTACGAAACACCTAAGAAATGGGTAAAGCAGACCTCTAGGCATTTTCAGCAAAGCTGGACAAAGGGTAGCCCTGAATGTGCTGGTACCTTCCTGTAGTGGTGGTCTAAACATCACAAGAAAGGAGAGCCTGCACTAAATAGGTCCCAAATCCGTCTCTATTTCTGTCTCTCCCTGTCTTTCTCCCTTTATCTTTCTCCCTCCCTCCCTTTTTCTCCTCCCTCTTGCCTACCATGAGGCAATCTACTGTGCTCCACCATGCCTTCCCAACAATGGAAGACTAAAACCACATACCAAGATAAATCCTTCTCTCAATTTTTTGTCATAGTGATGGAAAATCTGGCTAACACAGTTATGCAGTTGGCTGTGGGCACATAGATAGTCTGATTGTGTACTGTGACTGAACTGTGAAAAGGCCCAACATAAATGTAAGAACAAAAGTTCTACTACTCTGATCAAATTTTAATTTTTGAAATTTTTATTGTTCACACATGGCATATAAGCATGTGAAATCACTCTTAGAAGTAACAAAAAGGGGGAGAGAGACTTAGCTCTAGTAACCAAACAGGAAAATATGTTGGGATTTTCCATCAGTCTAAGATCTGTATTTCTGTTGTCTGTCTGTTAAAAGGCTCTATCTTCTGTTTTGTCTTGACTTCTGATTTTTTCTAAATGGAAAATAGCCAAGTGATTTACTTAATGTATTGCATTTTTAGGTAGTTTTCCCATGAGCTGGATAGTTTTATATCAACTCAAAACAAGCTAGAGTTATCTGAAAGAAGAGAACCTCAATTGAGAAGATGTCTTCATAAGGTCTGGCTGTAAGGCATTTTCTTCACTGGTGATTGATGGGGGAGGGCTGAGTCCATTGTGGGTGGTGCTTTCCCTGGGCTGGTGGTCCGGGGTTCTATAAGAAAGCAGACTGAGCAAGCTATAAGGAACAAGCCAGTAAGCAGCACCCCATACCTCCAGGTTCCTACCTTGCTTGCTTGAGTTCTTGTTCTAGCTTCCTTCAATGATGATCAGTGATATGGAAGTGTAAGCCAAATAAACCCTTTCCTTCTCAACTTGTTTTTTGATCATGATTTTTCATTGCAGCAATAGAAACCTTAACTAAGGCAGCCGATTAAACCAACCATTTACAGTTGATAAAGTAAACCAACAAAATCAATGAGGAATTTAATTTCAGGTTTTTATTTTTCTCTTTTGAGCCTCAAATTACTTACATGGGAATAAATTATACATATATAAATCTTTCACACGTATATTATTCCATCCAGAAGGATTAGGTTATATGATAACCCCATAAGAACAAGAACTAGATTGTATGTCTGTGTTCAACCAAGGCAAAATGATATAATGTCTTAATAGTTCTGTTTCCAGCCTACTATGAAGGAGGGGAGACTGAGGGAAAGAATGAAGGAATCAAGGAAGGGAGGGTGGGAGGAAATCCATAGGCCTATCAAAAAAAAAAAAAAGGAAAAAAAAGAAACAGTATTCCTTTCTGTAAATAACTAATGTAATAAAAATGAATGTTCATAAGAAGAAAATCAAATATAAATTATTGGCAAGCAAGCATATAAATCCTTCTCATATATTTACTCAGCCATGACTTCTCAAAAGTGCATGAATGTATTATGATTTGGTTAAAGTAAGAGACAACATACCATCACATAAAACTTAGCATCTGTTAACTACTGACAAAGAGCTGTAAATTTCTGAAAACTGTTAAGAATATTAGGGCCACCATTATGAATGTAAGGACTTGAAGTCAAATGGATGCATATTTGGTGCTTAATTATACCCTTTTAACCATAGGCAAATTTCTCTTTTAAAGAGTAACTTAGTTAATATATTTATATGTGTATATGTATGTGGACACCCAGGCCAAAGTGTACAACAGAGAGGTCTAACTCAGGTCATCAGGCTTGGTCACAAGCACCCTGACCCAGCTGAACTATCTCACCAGCCTGATAATAGACAATGTCCCAGGTTCTCTAAACTTCCATTTCTTTAGCAGTACGTAGAAATAACATTGTTCTTATTTTTTGTACTAGATATGCATTTCATGAACTTCCCTAATTCATCTTTTTTTCCCTAGATAGGTATGGCAGAAACTGACAGGCTATTTCTGTAGCTTAGCAGCTGAGGAGTGAGAGTAAGAATTCACGATTAATGTTACCATTTCCTTCAACTGTTTGAATGTGGCTTCCTGTCTCTGTATGATGGCCTCTGTTTTTTTGTTCGTTTCCTCTCTATATGCCACTAATTGTGTCTCTACTTGTGTCTCTATTTGTTTGGCTATATTTGACTGTGTTTCTCTGAGAGTTTTGTTCATTTCCTCTTTCTTTGCCTCCACTTGGGTGGCCAATTCTTTGAGAGAACTGTTCGTTTCCTCTTTAACTGTCGGTATTTCTATGGCTATTTCTCTGAGAGATTTGTTTGTTTCCTCTTTATATGCCTCTAATAACTGGATAAGCATAGCTTTCAAGTAATTTTCCTGTTTTTCCGATGAATTGGAATATCCATTGATTTGGGGGGTTGCTGGTGAAGCCATGATATCCTGATTTTTGTTGGATGTGTTCTTTCTCTGACCCCTGGCCATTTGCTTATCTGTAACCTTCACTGTTTGTTCCTGGATTCTGCAATTGAGACTGGTACTGTCTTTCTCTGAGGTCTGGAGAATTCTTCATAAAGATAAGAGATGTTCAGTTGTTTCAGAGTGTGCATTGGTGTTTCAGCTGTACCTGTGGGAGGAAGGTACAGAAGGTACAGGTGCAGAAGGACAAGTGCAGGCAAGTGTGTGTGTGTGTGTGTGTGTGTGTGTGTGTGTGTGTGTGTGTGAAAGTGTGTCTTGAGGGACAGGGTACTAGAGAATGTAGAACCCTTGAGTGTGTGGAAGGGGCGCTGCCTTGCAGGCATAGTTGGGGTTGAATGCACTGAATGTGTAGCAGGCGCTGGTGATAATTGCTGGCGCAATTTCTTAATGCAAATTCCCTGAATACCTCAGTGGCCTACAGGCAGTACTGGTATTCAGCTCTGTCAGAGCTCCAAGTGTTTTTTGCCTGAACTTCTTTGGTGGACCTGCAGAGCAGGGGCTTCAATGTCCTGAGAGTCCCTCTGTTTCCCACAGTGGGTGTGTGGGTGGGAGGGATTTGACTACTAGCTTAGAAGGACCCTGGATCTGGGGTTCTGCAGGCACTTGAGGGCACACTCACTCTCAAGCAGGTCACATCGGCTAGGATCTGGGTACCCCAGCTCTCTACTCTCAGGTTTGGACCTCCTGAGTCATATGCAGGAAGACTGACGAGCTCTGCCAGCTCAGTAATGCTGTAACTGATGAACTAAAGAGTCCAGCTGTAGCCAAAGACTGGAAGGCCAGTCCAGATGCCTTCTGGGAAGTCCTGGGGAGCTACAACAGTGGTCCACAGACCTAGGTGGTCCAGTGCCTGTTGCACGTGATTTGTTTGGTGGGTATGCTGGACTTTGGTGGCTGTACAGCTGGCTATCTGCCACTGAGGGGTTGGGCAGGCCTGTGGAGTCAGTGGGGCCACTTGCAGACGTGGGACCCAGGAGGATGGTGCCACTGATCTGGGACTCAGAAGGCTGGTACAGCTGGAAGCTGCGGCTGAGGAGGTAGGAGCCCCACCTCTACTGTCACAGTTCCCAGGCAGTGAGTTCTGTGCTGAGAATCTCTGTGAGTGGGGCTCCACAGTGGAGGAGGAGGAGGAAGGCCCAAAAAAGGGGAAGGCAGGGGGAACAAAAGATCGTTTCTCTCCGTCCCCAAAGAAGTCCGTGGGTGACCTGAGTCTAAAGGTCTCAACTCATGTGATGTTCCCTCTTGTTCAGAAAGCCTCCCTGTCAATTTTCTGGCTTTAGCTGTCCCTCCACTCACCAGTTCTGGAGTTTCGGATCCTCTGCCTCTCATATACTGTGTGTGCTGGTCGCTGCCATCTTGGATCTCTCTCAACGTTACCCAACTATGCTTCAAGGCAGCAGCCTAGCATAACTCCTCTGAGAGACTTCACCTAGAAGCTGATGAAGAGACACATAGCCAAACATTATACAGTGCTTATTGCTTGTCACTAACAGATTAAAAAGTTGCTATTCAAAAGCTTAGAAAAAGAAAATTAAATGGAAAAGGAAAGAAAGAAAGAAAGAGAGAGAGAGAGAGAGAGAGAAAGAGAGAAAGAGAGAAAGAGAGAAAGAGAGAAAGAAAGAAAGAAAGAAAGAAAGAAAGAAAGAAAGAAAGAAAGAAAGAAAGAAAGAAA
Organism: Meriones unguiculatus; assembly: GCF_030254825.1. Lineage (NCBI taxonomy): Eukaryota > Metazoa > Chordata > Mammalia > Rodentia > Muridae > Meriones > Meriones unguiculatus. The sequence continues at coordinate 53,075,336 of NC_083364.1, read as the reverse complement.
GAAAGAAAGAAAGACCCAGAGCTTGCTGGATAGAAAAAGTCAACCAGTTTTGTCTACAAATCATAAGATTGGATTTCAATAGAGATGAAGCCTAGAGTCCTGTCTGACCGAATGACTCAGACTTTGCATAGAAATTCATATCTAAGGTGTGGTTTTCATGCTCTAGCCTGATAGCCCAATAGTTGATACCACTAAGCTGAGTTGATATAATGTGGGGTTGAAAGGAGAGAAAAGAAAAAAAAAAGAACTGAATGTAAGAAGAGAAAGTCTTTGCATTTTATTAGGCATATGGAGATGACAACATGAGTAAGTAGAAAGATGCTATTTTTTAAGAGAAATATAAGCCTGCAACAGAAAAGTTTTTAGTTTTGAAACTTACACAGAGCTTGGGTTTTCAATTTCCATGAGCAGGTAATATCCTGAAAGGTTCCATAGCTAGGGAGGACTTATTCCTAATATCCAGGTCAGAGGAATCCATGGAGAACAATAAACTGGGAACAATCAGCTAGCAGGAGCCACGAAAAGCAATAGACAGGGAAGATATACAAACAATAAAAATTGGCTTCATCTAATGACTTTGTCTCTCATGAGCAGCATGGCTTCAGTGGGATTCTATAAATGCCACATCTAATGATTTCCTAGCATCTTCCTTTCTGCCTTTCTTTTTTTCTTTTTTTCAAACAAAACCAGCATTGGGTGCTCTTGTTCTGAGTTTGGGCAGTGAATGGTAACAAACGAACAACTTGGGTTTTTTGTTTGTTTGTTTGTTTGTTTAATCACTGTCTACTGGTCCACAGGGAGATACATCCAGGACTAAAGGAGAGAATGGTCCATCAGTTAGACATTCTGGAGTTTAAACTAGATAGTGACAGATGAAGCAGAATCTTGGAATTCCCTCCTGAGAAAAGGGTGATTATATGGTATGCAAAAAGGGAAGCATGGAAGTGAGGTTTAATGACCAAAACACTGGTTGATGAGAAACTGCTTAAATACTTAGCATCTTTTATCTTTTTTGGCACAGAGCTAATCTCTGCTTCCCAGACCCTTTTTTATGTAGAACAGGACATATGACTAGTTTTCACCAGTGTAGAATGAACAAAAGTATCTCTACAAGTCAAAGGCAGTTCTTGACACTATCTATCAACAGTGTGATATTGGACATCCTTAGTGAATGTATCAGAGCCATGAGGGACAGAAGGAAGGGGAGGAGAGACATCCAGGGATGCAGACCAGAATCTGCACTGAAGTTTGTAAATAAAATGACTTCTTGTGTTGATCTGCAGAGATTAGCAAATTAGGTTATCAAACTATCCATGTCTCCATCAGGAGCCTCTGTAAACAGGTAGCTCTTTCCCCATCAATGACAGCTGAAAATGGTCACCTCACTGTGGTGGTTGAATGAGAATGACCCCATAAATCATATTTGAATACTTAGTTCCCCTGTTTGTGGAACTGTTTGGGAAGGGTTAGGGATACGGCCTTTTAGAAGGAGGTATGTTACTGGGGAAAGATTGGCGGTTTCAAAAGTCCTCACGCCATCCCCAGTGTGTTCTCTGTTTTCTGTTAGTGCTTTGCAATGTGAGTTTTAAGCTTCTTTAAGCTATGTCTGCTACATCCTGCTGGCTATCTCTATTCTGTCCTTGTGGGCTCTAACATCCTGGAACTGTAAGCCTCATTAAATGCCTTTTTTTTTTTAATGAGTTACCTTGGTGATGCTGTTTTACCACAGCAATAAAAAAATAATACGACCACAATTTTTTTCTCCTACAAATTTAGAGCTTCAGTGTGTAATAAATGTAACGAAATGTGTGCGTTACCATGGAGCCTTAAATGACAAATCAGTTCCATCCACGCGATAAAGTCATGAAGAGGCAGAAAAACCATGAAAACCAAACCACCGGGTAAAACCATAAAATGTAAGTATGGTGATTTAGACAGAGACTCTCCTCCATAGTCTTACATATGACCCATGGTCATTGGTGCCATTGGGGGGTGTTACTGAACCTCTAGGAGGGGCAGCCTTGTTGAAGGAAGTACTGGGAGCTGTCTCTGAGAGTATGCAGTCTTGCTCCGCTTCTGCTTTGTTCTCTGCATCATATGTGTAACTGAAGATGTGGTTTCTAGCTTCCTGTCAGGCTGCTGGCTGCCATGAGCATGGACTCAGATCCTTCTGGAACTGTAAGTCGAAATAAACTCTTTTGTAAGTGGCTTTTCTCCATGAGTGTTTTGTTTCTTTTGTTCTTTCTTTTTCTCTTTCTTTCTTTCTTTCTTTCTTTCTTTCTTTCTTTCTTTCTTTCTTTCTTTCCTTTCTTTCTTCCTTCCTTCCTTCCTTCCTTCACATCTTCATTCTCCCCCTCCCTCTTTCTCTTCCTCCTCCATCTCTCACTTTCTTTTTCTTTTATTCTTTCTTCCTTCCTTCCTTTCTTCCTTCATTCCTCCCTCTCTCCCCCTCTTCTCTCTCTATTTCTCACTTTTTCTTTTTTCTTTTCCTTCTTTCCTTCCTTCCTCTCTCCTCTTTGATCACAGCAATGTAAAATTAACTAATGCAGTAAGTTTTCAGGGATGAGCAAGGTAGCGGGTCAAACCTGAGAGAAGGTCTGTGGGGTAGCCACAGACATGTACAGCTCACATCTCCTACTTAAAGAAAAAAATCAAACTGTTTCACCTCCAAGAAACTGCCTTAGCATCTTAGCTAAAGCTGCATTCTTCGGTACCTTTAGTCAGTGACTGAGCATATGTTGTAGGTAGCCATTTGTGCCTAAAGAAGGCTTCTCCAATGCAAGCTGCAGACCTATGTGTTGAACTGTCCAAGACTTGTCAGATCTGCACTGTAGGTTGAAGTTCCCGTTACCTTTATTTGACTCCTTCAACCCTTTCTTTCAAGGGAGAGATCAGACCAATATCAGAGGCTCTTTGTCCATTCTTGCTTTCCACGTTTATCTTTCATAGCCATTTCTCCCAGTAAATGTATAGCAACCTTAAATTTATGCCAGTATTCCTTTCTAGCATTTCTGAGCCTGAAGTCAAAACTTTACAGAGATATTAAAAAGATATAGGGCCCTATCTATAATCATAAATATAAATATTGGATCATGAAATGTGTGTGAAGAATTTCTAAATTTTCCTAATCTTCATGCCAGTGACTACCCTGAGAAATTTGTGTTTCTTGATTTGTAAATATAAAAGTCTTAATCAGTACCACCCAACAGGTCATCCTATTTTTTCTTGATGTTTGATTTTTATATCTATTGGTAACTTAAGCCTCATTTCAGGGTCAGTCTTCATCCTAATGAATATGGAGATGGAAATAAGATGGACTTAATATTAGCTGTATATTGCTATGCAATAAATTATGCAAGACTGGGTGGTATAGAGCAACATTTGGGGGGGGATCCTCAAAAGGTAGATCAGCGGTGAAGAACATTTCCTACTTGTAGGGTTAGATTTTTCAAACACGTACTTTTTCTTGATAAAGAACTTATCAGCTTCTTTTTTATTTTTATTAATTACAGTTTATTCAGTTTGTACCCCCCGTACCTCCCCCACTCCTCTCCTCCCAATCCTACCCTCCCTCTTCCTCATCTGTGTCCCTCTCCCAGTCCACTGAAAAGGGAGGTCCTCCTCCCCTTCCCTCTGACCTTGGTCTATCAGGTCTCATCAGGAGTGGCTGCATTGTCTTTTTCTGTGGCCTAGTAAGGCTGCTCCCCCCTCAGGGGGAGGTGATCAAAGAGCAGGCCAATCAGTTCATGTCAGAGACAGTCCCTGCCCCCATTACTATGGAGGCCACTTGGACACTGAACTGCAATAGGCTACCTCTGTGCAGGGGTTCCAGGCCATCTCCATGAGTGGTCCTTGGCTGGAGTATCAGTCTCAGAAAAGATCCCTGTGCCCAGACTTTTAGGATCTGTCACTGTCCTTGTGGAACTCCTATCCTCTCCAGTCTTACTATCTCCTACTTCCTTTATAAGATTCCCTGTACTCTGCCCAGAGTTTGGCTATGAGTCTCAACCTCTGTCTTCATACCCTGCAGGGTAGAGCCTTTCAGAGGCCCTCTGTGGTAGACTCCTTTCCTGTTCCCTGTTTTCTCCCTCCTCAGATGTCCATCCTCTTTGCCTTTCTGAATGGGGATTGAGCATCTTAGCCAGAGTCCTCCTTCCTGATTAGCTTCCTTAGGTGTAAAGATTTTAGTATTCAAACACGAACTTTATTTAAAATTCTTAAATGCCTCTACCTCCCTTCCAACACCCCCCCACACAAACATGCACACCTTACATAGGAGATTAATATGGAAAGAAGCTGTAGACCTCTTTTAGCTACTTCCTGATGATTAGAATCATTGGGTTCTTTGGGGATATAACAATCTGATAGTCAGAATACCAGCAGTCCAGTCAAATAGCAAAGCAGCAAACCACAGCAAGTGTTCCAAACCATTGCAAGGTATAGAGAGAGATGCAGAAAGCACATTTCACTGTCTGTGGGCTTCTATTTATTCCTTCTCAGAGTCTACACAAGGACGTTTTCTAACTCACAGAAGCCATGCCCCTCTCACGAGGTAGTTTTCAGCTGACAAACATCACATGCTTTTTCACCAGTGGCTGTTTTCCATGGGGGGGGGGGCATTTCCACTTGCCGCACTTGGGACAAAAACCAGAAACATATTCACATGTCATACTGAGTTTCCAAAGAAACCAAAAACTTCCACTTTACCTGCTCTTACAGAGGACCTGGGTTCAATTCCCAGCACCCATATGGCAGCTCACATCCAGTTCCAGGGACCTGTTGTTCTCCTCTGGCTTCCCAGGGCAACAGGAATGCATGTAGTACACATACATTGAGGCCAGATGCTCAACACATAGAATAAATAAGTCTGAAAAATCTTTAAATGAAAAAAAAAACAACAAAGTATTTGGACTATCTCATAGTTTCTGCATGTCAGAAACGAGTGTGTGGCTTATGTGGGTCTTCTGACTTGGGTCTCTCCTTGTCCATATGTGACTTGACAATTCTCACTGTGATAACTTACAAGATGTGATGTGAATAAGAAATATTTTGATTAACAACACAATCAGGTGTTAAACTCTAAGTTTGTATCATCATCTATAATACAGGTTCATATCTCGGGTTTTGGGCATTGGCAGCCTTTAAGAGAGCCCCAGTGGTTCTTGCCTCCTGATAGTCTTTGTGCAATTCCTACTTCTTTTCAACTTCATTGGCTGAGTATGACAACACAAGCACTTCTGTGGTTAAGTATATAAAATAACAAAATAATAATAACAACAACTTTTACTTTCACCTTCCCAATTGATTCTGCTCTTTCAGTTTGTTTTTTGTGGTGATGGAGATTGAATCTGCTGCCTCACTCATACTCAGAAAGTGCTGTATCCCAGAACCCTCAACCTTTATAAATCTACTGGGAAAAAATGCTATAATGTAAAGGACAGTATGGCAAAGACACAGCAGCACTTTCTTGTAAGAGTCAAGGAGGAAGGGAGACTCATTGTCAACTCATTGTCCCGTAGTCCAGTTGTAGCCCCATCCACTGACTGTCTCAGCTTCTCAGGCCATACACACTATGATTTTGCTTAAAGGCTGATTTTGCTATTATTGAGGACCAGGGAACTAAAACAACGACTCCTGTGGCCTAAAAGGTGTTGATTGCCAAAGTAAAGAAATGTTTTGGAAACAGAGGGAAGACTGGAGTGATCATGGCTGTTTAAGAGTAACTAAAAGATACTGAAGCAATGATGCACAAAATTGCCTTCCCAGATGGTGGCTGCCACCTACCACGGACACTACAGCAGCGGGGCATTAGGTCCAGCTCTATGGCTATCCCCTCCCTTGGCCACGCAGGACGATGGAATGAAGTGGTTTTATAGGTTAATCTTCAAAATCGATTGCATTTCAAATTGCCTGGGGGAGCAGGTGGCCTAACAGGGAGGGGGAGAAGCAAAATAAAGGAGATTAAGTGGGGTAGGGGGCAGAATACACTAAAAGAACATTATATACATGTATGAAAATATCCTAGGTAACTCGGTGCTATGTGTAACGAACGAGGAAAAATTAATGAGGGAAAAATGAAAATGAATTTTTAAATTCCATTGTTTTATCCTTTCTTATTTCTCAGCCTGGCAAGATATGGGGTCATGATGGGCTATAATTTACAACATCACACCCAGTCCAACGTGGTCTGGAACTCACTTTGCAATGTCAGGAAAGCAAGGAACACAAATCAGGGAACACAAGACTCCTTATGAAACAAAAGAACAAAAGGTCGTTTGCTCTTCAACTTGAATAGGAGTAGAAGTAGTATTGTGTTTTTCCGCCTTCCGATTGTGTGTGTGTGTGTGTGTGTGTGTGCGCGCATGAGCGCACGTGTGTGCGTATGTGTACGTGTGGGACTGCTCACAGAGGCCAGAAGTGGGTGTCAGATCCCCTGGAGCTGGAGTTACAGGCAGTTGTGAGCTCCTGGATGTGAGTGCTGAAAACCAAACCGCCGTCTTCCACAAACTCAGCAAATAGTAGATGTTGACAGCGATACTCCGTGGCCAGAAATTGTTTCTGGTATACCATTTCTGGGCTAAAATTCAAAAGGTATGAGGCTGGAGAAACGGCTCAGCAGTTAAGGATGCTTACCCCTTCGAGCCATCCCTCTGAAGGATTAATTCACGGGGCTCAAAACCTGTGTTGTCAGCTTGTCCCTCTGATGTTTCTTAAAGCCTGTCACCTTTGTGCACTGGGGGAGCCTGGCACCGTATGAAGTTTTGATACAGGGATTCCTGGGCCCTTGAAGTAAAGTGATGATGGCTAAGGCTCTGTCAAAACAGATGGAGGTGTAGAAATTCATTAAGGGCAGTCATGCTGTGTACCAGTTAGAATCAGCCACAGATACTGTTGAGGAATGCTTAAAATCAGGAGTCATGTGTTTAAATTACGGATTTATTACCCAGAGGTGGAACTGTTTGAATCCAAACAAAATAACAATAGTAAAACTGTTCCGAAAGTAAAACGCTTTCTTAAAACAAAACATGAAAATTCTTCTACATTTATATTGAACACTTGAACATCATTCCGTTAAAAATAAAGTGATTGTTTTTGGTACATCTCCATGCACTTTAATCAGTCTCTTTGCTTCCAATAACATGTCACAAGTATTTTCTTTAAAGAAGGTAGTGTCTTCTAGAAAATCTTTAAATATTTTCAGTAAACTGCCTCCAGCATTCATAATTCTCTACTTTTGGACGATGAAATTAAGATCTCCATTGACACAAGGTAAAAGCGATACATCTTAAACCAAACAGGTTCACTGAGGTGAGAGTGCACACCAGGGCTTTTCTGGCCCAACCAGAACAACATGTACATTCTAACTAGAAAACCAGAGAGAGAACCAGGTTGGGATTAAACTGATTCCCACGCAGATGTCAACCCTCAAGTGACACATTGGTAGCAAAAACACAAGGACGTCAGCCATCAGAGGAGCCACCTCGGTTTCACACATGGAGCCTCGGAGACCCTGATTAAGTAGTGTCATCCGGTTGCACTGCCATCCAATTTCCCCACCCACCCTTTATAGAAGGAGAAGAAAAAAGCTGCAAAGTGACATCGCCAATGGGTAGGGAAAAGCATGTGGGTAAGATGAATATATCATAACACGGGGGGGGGGGTGGTGGTGGCAAGGAATTCAACTCTAAAGAGACAGTGTGTCCGCTAACAGCACTTATGGTCCTCTGAAGTCACACCGTCTCCGAGAGAGAGAGGTGGCCTCGCTGGTGATCCAGGTGCAGCTGAAAAGAAGAGGAAATTAGCTGACAGATACTTTTTCTTTTTACCCTTCAGGGAGAATTAAAAAAAAATAAAATAAAAATCCAAGTACTAAACAGCCTTTTGCAACCCAGGTTGAAGAGTCCTGTGCTCATGTGACATTCTTGGTCCCTCCCAGAAGTCACAGTGCAAGCTCACAACCCCCTGAGGGTCCGTGTCAGCACAGCTGAAAATGGTTGCGTAGGCTCAGAAAACCAGGTGAGAGAGAACCCACACACTGCAATTATCCATTGACGTTATCTGGAATCGGTATTTCTGTTTTCTCAGTATGTTCAAAACAGGGATTATTTTCCCCAAGAACCACAAGAGGGAGTATTCTCACTTCTTTGTCACTTGTCTGACTGCTACTGAAAAGATAACCTTATGTTTTTTTTGTGGGTTTTTTTTTTATGATAAGGCATATTAGTAAACACTAGGCAGGCTCCTTTATATTTATCTAAAATCTGAGTGATTACCTGCTTGTCTTTCATTGATTCATATTTATTATGTCCTAGATATCTTCTTGGCCCCTTGTGATGAAAGAGAAAGCAGACAGCGTTTCCCCCTGTTTTCTTCTCCTCTGTGTGTTACCTGGGCCTGTGAAGGGAGACTTCTCCATTAAGCTGCGTTCGCAAATACACGATCCGATCCGTGGGCAGGGCTCATGAACCAGGAGCAAGGAACTTGGTTAGCTAAAAGTAATGGCTGCTGCATCAAACTGGCTGCTTTCTTTGTCCCTGAAAGAATAACTGTAAACCACAAACCTGAGAGAGAAGGAGAAAGAGAGGAGAGCGCGCGCGGAGCTGGGCGGACTGGCAGAGCCTTCTTTACCCCAGCCTAGAACAAAAACGGAGAGCTGGTCTCAGAAAGCTAATGATATTTCCCTGAGGCAGACGGAACACAGCAAACTATGGCATATTCAAGGAGGCTGAACCAATGCAGAGTTTTCAAAGACGGAACAGATGATTTTTTACATCAGATATTTTGAAATAATGACCCTTGGCCACAGTGGTGAATAAGAGTGGTCTTGGTCCTGGACTGGGACAATTTGGACTGATGTCCCTGTACAAGTACTCTTTACATAAAGTTGTGGTAGCTGTTTGTGGCTGCATTATGGTGCAATGGAGACTGCAATTGTTTCGTGTCTTTTGCGGAGGTGCTTACCATGCAATTTTGCACAAGAAGCTTCCTTTATAACCCCTGCGCTCTGTTTACTTTTTTTTTTTTTTTTTTTGGTCAGAGTTGACAAGGTGAGTCTATTTTGATTTTGAAAAGTTTCACATTTCTTTTACACAAGGGATGACTCAAGGATTCAGGTGTCTTCCGTTTTTCTATTTCAGCATCTTCAGTCTCGGTTTGTGCGCAGAGTTAGATAACTGTAAGGGCTAAAGTAGGAAGCGGTCCATTTTATTTCTTTCCGTGCGCCATCTCTCCGTCTCATGACCCACTTGGATGGAAAGTGAGACTTTCTGTGTGCCTGGATAGAGGGTACAGAACTACGAAGTCTGTAGAGTGCAGGTCCTTAAGGTAGGTGCTGGGGGTCTTCCAGAAGGTCTGTCGGTTGGACTGAAAATAAATGACACCCTTTAACCCAAATTTAACATATCTTCCAATTAGCTGTGGCAGATGCTGTACTACTCAAAGCCTCATGCTACTGAGTTCATCTGAGTTCAGCTCAGTCAAGGTAAGTGACTGCATATGTGGTATCAGTGTCTCTCCTATGAGATGATGCAACTGTCCCTTTCTGAATGAGTTATAGAAAGGTCACTCAATGGATGCACAGGTGCTGCTTAAAAGTACAAACCGTCTCATGACACAGGACAGCACATACAAAGGGTTCAGTAAGGGTTCACATGTAAACAGACTGTCCTCGAGTTCCTTATTACAGCAATGCTGAAAAAAACTCTAAAAGTTTCAAAGTTTCCCGAGTAGACTCCGGTTCCATTTGTTCTTAGCGAAGACCAGTTCAACAGCAGAATACTTACTGACTTTTCTCTTTCCTATCCCGTTCTTCCCAGTTGCTCACTCCTTCCCAAGGTAACCACCCAAATAAACTATTTATAGGAAGGCATCACGTCAGCCAGTTTAAGAGCTGGTGTGGAAACAGGTTCTAGCAAAACATACCTCACTGTGAGGCTTTCAAACTAAATTGCCATAAAGTAATACAGCAACTGTCGCATGTTTAAGTGTGAATTTGAATTTAAGTGTTCAAATAACACGCGTGCTGTGACATCACAGTGACTGTAAATGGTAAAGGAACAGGACAAAACATCAGCACAGTTCTAACGTTGGAATGGTATAGAGGAGTAATTTCTCAACCTGTGGGTCACAGCCCCTATAGGGGACAAATGACCCTTTCACGGGAGTTGAACGTCAGATATCCTGCATATCAGATATTTACATTATGGTCCATAACAGTAGAAAAATTCCAGTTATGAAGTAGCAATGAAAATGATTTTATGGTTGTGGGTCACCACAACATGAAGAATTATATTAAAGGGCTGCAGAATTAAGAAGGTTGAGAACCACTGGTATAGGGACAAATGTCTTTTAAAGGGATGAATTATGTAACCTTGGTTTGGTGAATCATGTTCATTGTTCATAGTCCTTTAGGCAGAACATTCTCTATTTGTTTGAGGCAAGCATGAACTGCAAAATTAAGTTCCGGGATAGCCTGGTTTACAGAGTAAGACCCTGTCTCAAAACAACACCAGAAAGAGAGATGTGTAGATAAGAGTGGGAACTTGGAACAACAAGTTTCTTTTAAACACTTTACATCGTGAAAATGGTCCCTATCTTCTGCTAGAGGAACAGCCTTTGGTACACAGGAGTCCTGTTGTAGCTTAGCTAGAGGAGATGCTCATCACACGTACCTATTGTCTTCAAGATCTGTACTTCTTTCACTGTCTGCATGTCTGTTCCAAAATACTGCTACTTAGCCCATGGAGGGAAGAATAATTCTTGGAGTAAATCACACAATTTGCAAGGTTGAGCCAATACGAACTGACAAGCATGCACCTAGGGTTAGGAAACATTCTATGACCCTGGCTGAGGGAGGCTTTATTAATGAGACTATTCTCCCTCAGATCGTAATGTCCTAGAGTCACTTACTCCATGTTGCTACAATGGCTCCATTATGCTTGAATGTGACATTGTGCTATGTTAAATGAGGTAGAGATGACAGAATGTGTTTGGCAAATTGATGGAAGGAACAAAAATATTAGATGAATGGGCACTTCGAATGGATTAATTGTTTGAGACCGAAGAATCTGCTCCCTGACTCTGTTCCATAGAAGATAAAACACATCTTTCTCCAGGGACAAAAGTGGACCCTAGTGATGGAGATCCCAATGCCACTGAGAAGTTTGGTCCAGGCTGCTAGGAATATAATTCTCTTAACTTTATGGGTTTCTTGAGGATTTTATTTGGGACTCATTTGATTTCACATAAGTTATACCTACCAATCTCAAAGCAACACTATTTTTAAAACTTGTTTAAATTCACAAGTATCTATAGCATACAACATGATATTTTGACGTATGCATACTTTCTGGAATGGCTAAATAAGCTATATAGAATGTGTTGATTATTACTTCATATACTTTTCTATTTCCCATTAAACTGAAATGAGAAAATACTTTCCCTCTACTGAATTTAAGTCACATTTCTGAGAACCTTCCCGAAATCTCTCTGATTGCTGGACTACCTTAAGACGTTCTGAGACAGAAACAAAAGTAGCACACTCACATCCTTGGATCTGTATTTTCCTCAGTACCAAAGTCCTTGCCCTGGGACCTATTTTTACTTGCTTCCTAAAACAAATTTGAGAAGTAACTTTATTTTCATAAAGTGACTTTTAAAAAAAATTCAAATATTTTTGTTTGTTATTTGTCGATTTACTACATGTAAACAATGTCTCGATCTATCTACCCTGCTAGCCTGCCTCATCCTCTAGGTATCCCCAACTCATCCCCTACCTACTTTGATATCCACTGTCCTTCTGTTTGTAACCCACTGAGCTTAATTAGCTCGGCCTATTGTGGTGTTGACTAATATTGTGGTCTTGTACGGATAGCCGTTAACAGCTGCAGTGACTTTCTGAGTCTAGTGGCCGTACTCTGCCCAGAAGACAGAATTTCACGGCGCTCTTTTTTCAACTTCTCCCACTTGCATTCTTTCTGCCTCCTCTTCCACAATGTTCCCCGAGCCTTGAGGTAGGAGTGTTAAAGATGAGCATTCAATACGATAGTCCCTTATTCTCAGCACTTTGGTCAGTTATGCATGTCTGCATCAACTGTTACCTATTGCAGGGGGAATCTTCTTTAGACCGATGGCATCACTGATCAGTGAATATAAATGTATATATTTGAAGGCAATTTGGCAAAAATGTCTATTTAGCAAGAGAATTTACAAATAGTAGTACTTTCCCCCCTTAGGACCTATAGCCTTCTGAGCAATAGGCTCTTGCCCAAGCTTAGTACTTTCCTCCTGTAAAATGGGCCTCAGATCTATGCCCAACATGTTTGATTGCTGCCTTAATCTCTGTACAAAATAGTCACTTTCTGTCTGATTATTACATTCCGTTACCTTCCTCGCCTCTCCTTGCATCTGACTGTATAGTCTGGTCAAATATATTGACTATAGGTGCCAGAGAAAGCAAAATGGCACCATTACCACTGAGCTTGAAACTTTGGATAGCCTGTCAGTTTTTTAAACTAATTTCCTATTTTTCATATTAATGTCATATGTAGTAAGTAGTATGTATCAAATATCACATATCTACACAAGTGTCCCAGTTCTTCCAATTTACACCACATTTTTCTCAGCTTAAGTCCCCACTAAAAGTCTGTCAAAGGCCAACAGGTGTCTCTTTAAGACATCAGACTTTCTTTTTTTTTTTTTTTTTCAATGCAGTTTATTCAGGAACCTTGAACAATCCTCGGACCCTGGGGAAAGCCAGCCCACAGCTTAAATAGCCTCTGGGTAGCCAACCCAGGCGTGCCACGGGGGCAATGCAGATAGGTCCACATACATGGAAGCAAGCCAGATCCTCGGCCTTAGCCAAAGGTGGAGTTGTTCGTGACAGAGAGCACTCACCATCGGGAAGGTGGAGGGCGGAAACCAGCTCCATCTTTAAGGCATAGCATTCCGCAGCTCTCTACAGTTCCCCCTTTTTGTTTTAGACGCATCGGGCAAGAGTAGAGGTCTGATCTCTGATATTAGAAATAAATTGGGACTTTATACAGATGTTCATTTAGGTGTCATCCACCCAAAGAGCATCAGACCCGTCCGATACCTTTTTCTCAGAGGCGGGACCTGGGGCATCAACCCGCATGCAATCAGACATGCTCTTCTCTGGGTCCAAAGCGGCTGACCCTGAGTGCAGTGCTTAGCCTCGCATCCTGAGCGTATCATTTTAGCTTTTTATGGTATCCAACCATGCTTGGGGAGAATGTCCTGCTTCAATGGCTGTAAAGGCCTGAATGATCATGGCTGCATCACACTGTTGTGAGACTCTAATCTTGCATATATACCACAGGCAAACCAAGGAGACCAACACCAGAAGGCCTGCTAACACTCCCATGCCCGCCCATTCCTTCAGATGATTCATGGCTGCAGCAATCCATGTTGATAATCCTGTGGCTAGTCCTGCGTCCACTCCGGTAGAATTTACTGTGAAAATGGCCACTCTCAGCTGCTCCATCGTAGTATCGAATTCTCCAGTCCAATTACCTAAAATATAGCTCGACAATTGTTTAGACATATTTGCAGCGCAGGAAAAATTCTCATGTTGTATGCTAGTGACACAAAGTCCAGCATACTTTCATTGACAGCCAGGTTGAGCGATTTGCCATAGGGTATCAATTTGCTCCTGCAAGAGGTCAATCCTCTGATTGAACACCATCAAGCTTCCTTTTAGTTGAGCATTAATTCCTTTATGTACAACTAAGGCATGAGCTACATTGGCTAAATGATTATTCAGGGTCTGAGCAGTCTGCCCAGTATGACTCATGGCTAATGCCCTGGTGGTAGCTCCAACAGCCGTCAATGAGATGGTAGTAACAATGGTGGCTGTAGTTCCAAGATCCCTTTTCTGTCTGAAGAGAGTCATAGCGTGAGGGGCATCAATGGGCACAGGCACCCAGTGAGGCATGCGAGTAACCAGGGCATACCTAACTTTATTAGCATTCCAGCATTGGGCAAAAAAGCAAGTATCATTACCACAATTACTTGGCTCTATCTGGCTAATAATGAATAAAAATGGGGGATATAGACAAACAGGTGTGGGCTTATAGGAAATATTATGAGAAGCCTTAACCCCTCGTTGGAACATCCTGCGTCAGTTCTAGAACTAGCAGTGGTGGTGTCCGAGGTCTGAGTAGGTTCAGGAGACCATTGCCCCCAGGGGCGAGACGTGCTCCATGCCAATTGACTAACTCCATGTTTTCCTCCAATTTTGAAAGTCATTTAAGGTTCTTAAATTATTTTTTTCCCTTTTTTCTTAAATTTTTCATCAATTACACTTTATTCATTCTGCATCCCCCCATAAGCCCCTCCCTCCTCCCATCCCAATCCCACCCTCCCTCCTCCCTCTGCTTGCATGCCACTCCCCAAGTCCACTAATAGGGGAGGTTCTCCTCTCCTTTCTGATCTGTCAGTTCACATCAAAAGTGGCTGTATTGTCCTCTACTGTGGCCTGGTAAGGCTGCTCCCCCCCCAGAGGGAGGTGATCAAAGAGCAGGCCAATCAGATACTGGGAAATAGTAAGAGCTGGAGAGGACAGGGTCTCCACAAGGAGAGCAACAGAACAAGAAAATTTGAACACAGGGAACTTCCCAGAGACTCATACTCCAACCAAGGACTATTCATGGAGATAACCTAGAACCCCTGCACAGATGTAGCCCAGGGCAGTTCAGAGTCCAATTGGGTTACATAGTAATATGAAGAGGGACTCCCTCTGACATAATCTGATTGACATCAGACTTTCATTGGCAATTTCCTTGGGATTCCATAAGAGTCACTACCTTTTTAGGTTTCTACCACAGCTTCTCAGAAGCTCCTTAAGGAGGGAACTACTAAAATATATTCTGTTTATCTATGGCTAGATAACAAAATACCCAAAAATATATAACCATGGAACAACAGCAACACATACTTTACCTAAAAATCAACAGCTTAGCCAGGTTTGGTAGTGCAGGTCTTTAATTCCAGCTTTTCTGGAAGCAGAGGCCAGAAGACAGCAAGTTGAAGGCCTCCCTAGTATGGAGGATGGGGGACTTTAAGGCACATAATGAGACTCTGCCTCAAAATGTTGTTTTAAACAGGCAAGAGTTATCACTTGGTAGCAAAGTTCTGGATGGTCATGTACACAAAATAATGAAAAAAAAAAAAAAAACAACAACTTGAGCAGGGCTCATTTGGAACCGGTTACACATGCTCTTCTTAGCTTTGGCTGGGCAGCTTAAAGGTTGGTAGTTTATGTGTCTGGTGATTATTGCTGAAGACGTGGAACATTAGCTATGAGTGTCGGCTCAAACATTTGTTTTTTAGCTCAAACATCTTTTAATCTGCGTCTGTATGTGTCTCTACAACATGGTGGCTGATTTACAAGAGTATGTTTCTCAAGAATGACAGGCACAAAAAAGCTGTACTGTCTTGGCTGGCATATTGTAGATACTCGCACAGTTTCATATTTCGGTTCATTTGATGCAATTAAATAACATTGGGCATTGTGGAAGGAGACAGTGGTTCAAATGGACCTACTGAAAAGCGTGTTAGAAAACCTGTGACGGTTTCACAAACTACACCCACACACAGTTACTTAAAACTAATTTATAATTTCCCTCTGACCTGACTAGAGGCACATATTATTCCAACTGCTAATAAAAATACTTCGTCAAAAATATAAAATCTGAGATAAATACAAGACTTGGCGGGAAACCACCGGGTAAGCTTAATAACAGAATGGAAATGGCAGAAAACAGTACCTTAGGGAAATTATCGAAAGATCTAACATTTGTGTAATTGGAGATCTGTAAGGGAAGAGAAAAGGATACCATAATACCATCTGAAGAAAGGATGTCTAAAACTGCCCAGTGTCAGTGAACATCATACATTTATAGATAAGAGAATCGCCAGCAACACCATAAACACAAAAGTGCCTATGCCAATGTGCATTATAAGCAAGCCTTTAAAAATGAAATAATAACAAAAAAGCTGTAAACATCGAATATTCTGCAAACCTGAATCTTGAAGGCTTCAGCTCCCAGCGTCCGTCTGCTAACATAGGCCTAGAATGTTTCAGCCTCCCAGACTTAACTGCTGAATGAACTCACCCTTTCTAGCGCTTTCTGAACTCTCACTGGCTGGTTCAACGCGGCTGTTCTGGCGCAAACTCCTCTCCAAGCTGACTGATTCATCCTGGTGTCTCTCTCGGCTTCTGACTGACTTGCTCTGCTTGGCCTCGAAGCAACTCTGGCATTATGTTCTAATCTCACTCTCATTCTCTGGCTGGTTCTGTCTTCACCTGTGTCTAGCTTGTTCTCTCTGCAACCTGTCTCTGTCAAACTGTCCCGGTGAAACGGCCACACTCACTACTCACACGACACTACTGCCGCTGCTGTTACTACTGCCACCGCCACCGCCACTACCATGACGGCTGCCGCTGCCACTGCTAATCCCCTTTCTTCCTGCACTGACTTAAGCAGCCCCTCTTTTGCTGTCTGTTCTCATGAGAGTTGGGTGTATCTTCTCTCTGACCCACTCTGCGAAATCTTTCTCTGATCTGTCGCTTTCTCTGGCCCTCAATAGACATCAGTTGCAAACATCACTGCTTCCTTCTATAAACTAATCTTACGTTTATTCTGTGGGACTAAAAGTGTGTACTAAGGGCGTGTCTGTATTCCAGCCAGACCACGTAGTTCTAGAAAGTCTTTAGATTTGTCCCCTGCCAGACCAGCCAAGTTGGATTAAAATTCCTCTACACTCCGATCCTTACACACATATAAGTGCACACAGGAACACACACATGCACTCTCACGCCCGCTCACAAAATAAATAAATGTAACAAAAAGTACACTTACTAGAAAAAAAAAATTATTGCATTGTCTGATAATTTTTCAGTGAACATTGATGTAATAGCTTGAACAAAACTTATGAAATAAAAATGCCTATAAAATGGTAAACTTAATTTATTCTAATGCAAGGGGTAAAATATTGTGTCTAACCAGCCTATGAAAAGTTAGTTATTCCTAAAAGCTTGATGCATAAACTATAATTAAAGACATAGTGAGACATACAATAGAGAAGATGCTCATAAAACACAAAGGATGATGGTAAAGAAAATATACAATAAAAAGGGTAAAAGGAAAATATCAAACAGTAAAGTGCAGGCCAAATCCAGATTCATCGGTTATTCAATACATGTAGTCAACACACACAAATAGAAAGACAAAGACCACAAGAAAAGATTTTAAATGGAAAACTTTTGACAAGTTAAAAGGAAAAGGATGACCTGGAGCACAGCCAGCAGAGGTGAGGTGCACGCTGTCCCCTTCAGCCAGGCCCCAGGAACTTCAAGGTTAGACCCTTCTTCTCCCCTCCCCCATCAACCCACTGCCTACCAGGTCCACCAGAGGCACAGCCAGCAGAAGTGAGCAGCATGCTCTTCCCTGAGCTCCGCTGTCAGGATCAAGGCTCTGCCTGTCCCATCAAGGAGTCTTATCAACATCAGGAACACCACACCAGCACCAGGGACAACCTGATGGCTAAAGGCCAACGTAAGAACATCATCAACAAGAGCCAGGTCGTTATGGCATCACCAGAGCCCGGTTACCCTACTACAGCAAGCCCTGCATATCCTAACACAGCCAAAACACAAGAAGATGACCTTAAATCCAATGTCATGAGGAGGCTAATAGAGGCCTTTAAAGAGGAAATGAATAAGTTCCTTAAAGAAATACAGGAAAACACAAGAAAATGAATAAAACTGTTCAAGACCTGAAAATGGAAATAAACAATAAAGAGAATACAAACTGAGAGAATCCAAGAGATGGAAAAGCTAGGGAAGAAAACAGGAACTACAGAAACAAGCATAACTACAGAATACAAGAGATGGAAGGGAAAAATCATAGAAAATGTGATTGAAGAAATCTGTACATCAGTCAAAGAAAATCTTAAATTGAAATTTTTCTTGACACAGAAATCTGGGACACTATGAAAAGACCAAACCTAAGAATAAAAGGACTAGAAGGAGGGGAAGATTCCCAGTTCCAAAAACCAGAAAATATTTTCAACAAAATCCTAGAAGAAAACTTCCCCAACCTAAAGAAAGAGATGTTGATAAACATACAAGAAGCTTACAGCAGAACACCGAACCAGAAAAGAAAATCCTCCTGCCACATAATAGTCAAAACACTAACTGTACATAACAAAGAAAAATATTAAAAGCAGCAAGGCAAAAAGGCCAAGTAACATATAAAGGCAGACATAACAGATTTATACTTGACTTCTCAACAGACTCTAAAACCTAGAAAGGCCTGGACAGGTATCTTGCAGACTCTAAGTGACCAGAGATGTCAGCCCAGACTACCATACCCAGCAAAATTTTTAATTACCAAAGATGGAGAAAACAAGATAGTTCAGGTCAAGACCAAATTTAAACAATATTTATCTACAAATCCATCCCTACAGAAGATGTTAAAAGGAAAATTCCAGCTCAAGGAGGCTAACTATACCCAAGAAAACAGAGGAAATAAATAACCCCACACCATCAAAAACAAAAGAAGTTCTCTCTCTCTCTCTCTCTCTCTCTCTCTCTCTCTCTCTCTCTCTCTTTCTCAACATCAAAATAATAGGAATAAACAATCACTGGCTAAGAGAAGAGCATGTCTGGTTGCATGCGGGTTGATGCCCCAGGTCCCGCCTCTGAGAAAAAGGTATTGGACGGGTCTGATGCTCTTTGGGTGGATGACACCTAAATGAACATCAGTACAAAGTCCCAATTTATTTCTAATATCAGAGATCAGACCTTTACTCTTGCCTGATGCGTCTAAAACAAAAAGGGGGAACTGTAGAGAGCTGCGGAATGCTATGCCTTAAAGATGGAGCTGGTTTCCGCCTTCCACCTTCCCGATGGTGAGTGCTCTCTGTCACGAACAATTCCACATTTGGCTAAGGCTGAGGATCTGGCTTGCTTCCATGTATGTGGACCTATCTGCATTGCCCACGTGGCACGCCTGGGTTGGCTACCCAGAGGCTATTTAAGCTGTGGGCTGGCTTTCCCCAGGGTCCGAGGATTGTTCAAGGTTCCTGAATAAACTGCATTGAAAAAAAAATGCAACTAAGTACATAAAAAAAAAAAAAACAACCAATCACTGGTTATTAATAACTCTCAACATCAATGGACTCAGTTCCCCAATAAAAAGACATTGGCTAGCAGAATGGATGGGAAAACAAGATCTATCATTCTGCTGCACACAAGAAACACACCTCAGCAACAAAGATAGACATTAAAATATATAAAGAACTCAAGAAATTAAACACCAACAAACCAAACAACACAATTTAAAAATGGGGTACAGAACTAAACAGATAATTCTCAACAGAGGATCTCTAATGGTCAAGAACCACTTAAAGAAATGTTCAATATCTTTAGTCATTAGGGAAATGCAAATCAAAACAACTCTGAGATTCCATCTTATATCCATCAGAATGGCTAAAATAAAAAAACTCAAGTGATAGGATGTGGAGAAAAGGGAACATTACTGGAGGGAGTGCAAACTTGTATCACCACTTTGGATATCAATCTTGAGGTTTCTCAGAAAATTGAGAATACATCTACCACAAGACCACTACACCACTCCTGGGCATATACCCAAAAGATGCTCCACCATACCACAAGGACACTTGCTCTACTGTGTTCATAGCAGCCTTGTTCATAATAGCCAGAAACTGGAAACAATCTAGAAGTCCCTCAACTAAATAATGGATAAAGAAAATGTGATAAATTTACACACTGGAATACTACTCAGCTTTTAAAAACAAGGACTTCGTGAAACTTGAAGGCAAATGTATAGAACTAGAAAAGATCATCCTGAGTGAGGTATCCCAGAACCAGAAAGACACGCATGGTATGTACTCACTTATAAGTGGATATTAGCCATAAAGTACAGGATAACCATGCTACAATCCACAAACCCAAAAAAGCTAAGTAACAAGGAGGGCCCAGGGGAGTGTGCTTGAGTCTCATTCAGAAGGGGAAATAAAATAGACTTTGGCAGTGGATGGAGGGGGGTAACTGGGTGGGAGATGGTCTGCGAAGGGGGACAGGGTTTCTGAGTCAGATGTGGGGAAAGCAAGAGGGAAAGGTCTGGGAGAGAATAAAAATCAGTAGGGGGAGGCATCTGTGGGACAAACAAAGACCTGGGACTGGGAAGGCTCTCTGGAGTCTATGGGACTGACCCTAGCTGAGACTTCTAGCAGCAGGAGGATTCATCCAGCAGCTGATGGAAACAGACGCAGAGACCCAGAGCCAAACAGCAGGCTGAACTCAGTCTTGTGGCAAAGGAGTGAGGGAGCCACAAGAAGACCTACAGAGTAAACTAATCTAGGCCCATGGGGTTCACAGAAACTGAACGACCAACCAAAGAGCATGCATAGGCTGGAACTAGGCCCCTACACATATGTAGCAGATGTGCAGCTTGTTCTTCATGTGGGTCCCCTCACAATTGTAGAGGAGGCTATCTCGGACTCTGATGCCTGCCTTTGGATCCCTTTCTCCTAGCTGGGCTGCCTAATCAGGCCTCAGTGGGAGAGGATGTCTTTAGTTCTGCTGAGACTTGAAGTGCCAGGGTGGGTTGGTACCCATGGGGGGGGGGTGGACTCTTCAGAGAAAGAGAAGGGAGAATGGGAAGAGAGGGGTCTGAGGGTGGGACTGGGAGGGGAGGAGGGGCTGCAATCAGGATGTAAAGTGAATAGATAAATTAATTGATGGTAAACAAGTAAAGGGATAAAAATGGTGCATCATTCAAACACTTATCAAAAGAAAATCCAGCAAAAGGCAGGGTTGTCATATAGTAATAGGAAAAACAGCCCTAAAGGAGAATGGAATAACAACAGAGCTTCAAAATCACAGGAAGCAAAACCTGGCAGAAAACAAACAAACAAATAAAAGAGAGTAAGCAAATGTGTAATTACACAAGGCACCCTCAACTTCTCCCCATGTTCCACAGAGCATTCAGAAAGAACTGAGCTACAGTATCAACTAAGGTGTAATTCAAATCTGTAAAACACTATATCCAATAAACTCAAAGGACCCGGGGGCTGGAGATATTGCTTGGTCAGGAGTTAAGTGTACTGGCTGCTCTTATAGAAGACCTGAGTTTGGTTTCCGGCACGCACCTCAGGCAGCTCACAACCATCTCTAACTCCAATTCCAGGATATCCACTGCCTTCTTCTTGTGCCCATTCTTTGTAGATGCATAAAGTATATATAGTATAATGTTTGCATTAGGTTTCACATTGAAGCTTAACAAATTTAAAATTTAAATATTGTATAAGATATGTTATGAATGTCATGAAGACCATGGTTCAGCTAAGAAATCTCTAAAAAGTTGAAAAGCATATTGGATTAAATAACTTTTATAGCCAGTATTTTAAAAACCAATGGCTGGAGTTGTAGCTCTGTGACAGGCAAATTATCTGACAAATGCCATGCCCTAGGCTCCATCCATAGCACTGAAGTGTGCTTCTAAAGCTGTCTTTGGGGGACAGTGGTAGCATTAAAGGCTCGTGCTATAAAACATAGAGGGCCTCAAGTAAATATTTAAGCTTTTCCTTTAAGAAACTAAACCCAAAGCATAAAAAAGAAACAAGAAAAATGAGATAAGATATTAAAAAGATGAAAACACTAGAGAGGGGAAATGAAAGCTCAGGCAAAACCAAAAAGGAAATTATCACTCTTGGGACTGAAGGATTGTGTCACTTAGATCCTACTTTAATGAGAAGCACTGTGGATGAGCAATTACACATTAATTCAACAACATAAAGCTCACCAGTGTCTCCAAGCACCACCAGCTGCCAGTACTCACTGAAGATTAAAAAAAAAAAAATTCTAGGTAGGCTCGCCATTTTGTTAAAAATTGAATTTGTAATTGAAGAAATGTGGCTCCTAGATTTTCCTGGCATATTTGGAGAAAAAAAAATATTATCAATCTTATAGCCTCTTTCACAAAAAAGAAGAGCAAAAAGGCTTTCCCAAATCTGTTCATGAGACTAACATGCTTATTTCAACCAATGCTAGACAAAAATGGCAAGAAATTCATTTTAAATCGCTGACTTCTACACATCAACACAAAAATTCTATATAAATTATCAACCAATAAATTTGGATGTGTGAGATATTCAGTAATTCCAGCACTTGGGAGACTGAGGCCAATGAATTTGCATACAGTAATAAATAAATAAGTAAATAAATAAACCGTATACTGTAACACATAAATAATGGCCAAGGGCAGTTGTAAAAAATTAATGTATCTACCGTGATCGCTATCTAAGTCCAGTCACTACATGATATCAGTAGATGCAGGAAAAAAAATTAATAGACATCACTTCATGATGTAAGAAAGAGAGAAAAAAAAGCCTTCCATCATGTTAGGAATAGATAAAAACTCTCATAACATGTTTTTTAAAAAAAATCATCTACCGAATAACAAAATCTAAAAACTCCATCTGACATCATACTTATCAGTGAAAGTCAACACTTTAGATACAGCACAACAACCCCCCCCTTCCATCATTCCTGCTGAGCACACCAAAGTCCAACAGTGTAGCAATTCAGTTGTCTCCATCTGTAAGAGGCAAAACCGTCCAGGTAGAAAATCCAAAGTGATCGACAAAAAAAGCACCCAGAACTAATAGGTACATTTTGCAATGTCTTGAGAAATGTCATTAACACAACAAAAATCAATCATTCCTACACGCTCACCATGAATAGCTGGAAATGAAAACTGTTTTTGTAAAGAGATGGAGCTCCTGTAGAGTGAAATGCTCAGACACAAATACAACAAATATCTGATGAAAGGAGCCGTCTCAAAATGCACGGAGACTGTGTTCTTAGGTTAGGTGATTCGGCATAATAAAAGTGTCAATTCAGATGTATTTCCCAGGGTTTTGTACACACGTACAGTAGAACCTGATTCTGAGCTGTACAGTGGGCCTGCAAGATGGATCCAATGGAGTTAAGAGCACTTGCTATGCAATCCTAGCCCAAGTAGCAGCCTCAAAATTGGCAAAAGGCCAGATGCAGTGACTCCAGACTCCGTCCGACTCTGTAATCTCAGCACCCCTACTGGGAGATGGAAGGTGGAGACAGGAGAATCACTGAAGCTTTCATTTAGGGAGCCTGGAGTAAACAGAGCAGCAGAATCAAGTGAGGACTTGCTGCAGCAAAATGGAAAGAGCGAGAGAACCAATTCCTGCATGTCATCTGCTGATACACACACACACACACACACACACACACACACACACACACAAACACGTGGCATGGTACAGGTACACCCACATGCACACAAGTAATAATTTAAAATGAAATTTTAATTGGACTGGGAAAAACAAAGAAACTAGAGTAGTCCAGACAATTTTGAAAGAGCAGAAAAGCTGGATGTGATTTAGAAATGTGTAAAGCTATGGTATCAAAGCAGTATGCTACCGATGAAGACATCTAGAAAAAGACTAACTGAATGAAATAGGGAATACAAGAGAAACCCACACTAACAATTTATTGATAATTCCCTTACAAAGAGTAGATAGTCAATAGGAAATTATCTACTCAACAATGGGACTATTGATATCAATATACAAAGATGAAACTCAAGCTTTACACCTGATACAAAACTTAATCCAATATAAAACCTGGACCTCCATATAAAAATACGAAACGATAAAACATAGGAACTATTCATGATGTGAAGTTAAGCAAGGAATTCGTAGCTATGATAGTAGAGATACAATTCAGGGAGCAGAGAAAGAACCCACAAATGATAGATGGGATTTCATCAAACTATAAAACCTTCCAAAGACTACGAAGAGATGCAGGTCAGCCATAAACTGAGAAGAATATTTGCAAGTCATGTATTTAACAACTGGAGGAAAAAAAAAAAAAGACGCTTCCAACTTATCAACATGACAAACAATTAGTTTTTGAATGGATGGAAAAATTGTATAATTAATGAACTTAACAAATAATTTTCATATATGTGCATGAAAATATACTCAACATTGTAAAAATTATGGTGAGATGTCATTTCACCCATACCAAAAATGCCAAAATAAAAAAAAATTAACAATGGTGTCTTTTCTCCAATGTGTATTATTGCCTCTTTGTGAAAAATCAGTTGGGTCCTCAATTCCAGTCTCGTCTATTTTTATGTCTGTACCATACTACTTTTATTATTAGAGCTGTATAGTATAACCTATACTATACAGGTATAGTATAGGAATGGTGATACCTCCAGTAGTTATTTCATTGTTAGGGATTATTTTGGCTATCCTTGGGTCTTTTGTGTTTCCATATAATTTGATTATTCTTTTCAATTTCTGTGAGGATTTGCATTGTGATTTGAATATGTAGATTGCTTTTGGTAAACTGGTCATTTTTCACAATGTTGATCCTACTACTCTATAAGCATGGGATATCTTTCTGTCTTCATTATCTTCTTAAATTTTCTCCAGTATATTAAAGTTGTGTTGTACAAGTCTTTTATTTCCTTGGATAGATTTATTCCAAGATATTTTTAAAGGCTATTGAGACTAGTATTATTTCCCTGATTTCTTTCTGAATACATGGGAAGGCTACTGATTCTTTGAGCAATTTTTGTATCCTGATACCTTTCTGAATGTGTTTAGCCCTGTAGGAATTTTCTGGTGGAGACTCTATGGTCTTCTACAGAGAGAATCATGTGATCATCTATAATCATGTAATCATCTGCCAATAAATAAACTTTGACTTTTTTCTTTTTTTATTTGTATCCCCTTGATCTTCACATGTCTTACCACTCTGGCTAAGACTTCAAATACTATATTGAACAGGAGAGAGAAAATAGATGCTCTTGACTTTTTCTTGGTTTGATTGGAAATGCCTTGAAGTTTTCTCCATTTGCTTGATTTGGGCTGTATATTGTCTTTATTATGTTGAGATGTGTCCCCTGTATTCCTTGATATGTAGGCAGTACAGTCATTCAGAAAATAGTTTGGCAGTGTCTTATACACTAAACATTACCTTGCCGTAAGACAATATTTGCTCTAGATAAGGGACGCATTCATTCAACAGCTCTGGTAAACAAAATTTTCATGTTGTCGATCTTTGTGTCCCCAAAAGCTCATGTGTTGGAGACTTGGTTCCCACCAATTGTAAAACCAGGCACTGTTGGAAACTCTAAAAGGTGCCTAATTAGAGCTGCATCTCATTGGGCATGTGCCTTGATGAATGTACAAGAACTCTGGTCCCTTTTCTTTTTCCCTTCCCAGCTGCTAGGAGTTGCTCAGTCTTGCTCCAGTCTTAAGTATAATGTTCAGCCTCATCACATACCCAGAGTAACAAGGCCAAACAAGCATGGACTGAAATTTCTGACACAGTGAAATAAAATAACCCTTTCTTCCTTTTAACCTGTTTATCTCAGGCATTTTGTCACAGAGAAAAACACCTAACATACAACCCAACTGTCTGTCCTTTGAGAAATATATAAACTGTGACACAGGACACAGAAAGATTTCCCAATCTGCTATAAAATCCTGTCTACTAAATAATGCCAATTAACTGCAGTTGTGCTGTCACACTATTTTAAAAGAAAATTTCAAAGCAAAGGTAAAAATAAAACCTGAAGAGGCAAGCTACGGGGAACTGAACTCAGGGCTCTACCTACCACTGTGATTTTTAGCCCTTCTTTTCTTTTTATTTTGAAAGAGGAATTTGCAAAATTACCCAAGCTGGCCTTAAACTAGAACTCCTGGCTCAGACTCCCCAGTGCTGGTATGACATGTGCCAGCCACCATGTCTGTCTCATCAGGAAAACTAAATCTTATCTTTTAAACCACCTAGCAGTGGATTGAAACAGATGCTAAGTCTTACAGCCAAACATTAGGTGGAGCAAAGGGAGCCTTGAGGAAGAGTGGGAAGAAGGATAGAAGGACCCAGAGGAAACAGAGTCTGTACAGGAAAACCAACAGAGCCAACTAACCTGGGCACAAGAGGGACTTGCAGATACTGATGCTCCAACCAAGGACCATGCATGGACTAGACATAGGCCCCCTATGCATATGTACACGATGGACAACTTGGTCTTCATGTGGGTTCTCTAGCAAGAGGAGTAGGCGCTGCCTCTGACATGGACTTTCTTGCATGCTTTCGATCATTTTCCCCTGGAAGGCTACCTTGTCAGGCCATGGTGGTAAAGGATGCACTCAGTCCTGATATGACTTGATGTTTTGGGATAGATAGGTGGAGGGGGCTCCCCTTTTCTGATGAGGAGGGAAGAGAGATACAGGGAAGAGGGAAAGATGGTGGGAACAGGAGAAGAGGAGGGAGGAGACTATGATTGGGATGTAAAGTTAATTAATTGATTAATTATTTGAAAAATACATTTCATTGTTACTGTCTATGCTGTCTGATCAAGTCATACCACAGGCTTTCACTTCCTGTTCTTTCTCAGGTTGTGTTAAATAATAATTAATTAACTTTGTTAGTGGTTACTGTTATTCTTAATTTAAGGTGCTGTGAGGGAGGATGCATTGCTTCCCTTGTGTCTTTGCACACATCACACACTCTTTCAGCTTTGGGAACACTGAAAGACTTTGCCCAATTTAATTTAGCATCAGTCTGATATGATAGTATACATGAGCAACCCCAAAAATTCAACCAGAGAACTCCTTCAGCTGATAAACACCTTCAGCAAAGTGGCAGGATACAAAATCAACTCAAAAAAATCAGAAGCCCTCCTATATACCAAAGACAAAAAGGCTGAGAAAGAAATTAGGGAAACAACACCCTTCACAATAGCCACTAATAACATAAAGTACCTTGGTGTGACTCTAACCAAGTGAAAGACCTGTTTGAGAAAAACTTCAAGTCTCTGAAGAAAGAAATTGAAGAAGATATCAGAAGATGGAAAGATCTCCCGTGCTCATGGATTGGTAGGATTAACATTGTGAAAATGGCCATCCTGCCAAAAGCAATCTACAGATTCAATGCAATTCCCATCAAAATACCAACTCAATTCTTTACAGACCTTGAAAAAAAGATTCTCAGCTTCATATGGAGAAACAAAAAACCCAGAATCTCCAAAACGATCCTGTACAACAATAGATCATCTGGAGGTATCTCCATCCCTGATCTCAAGCTGTACTACAGGGCAACAGTAATAAAAACTGCATGGTATTGGCATAGAAACAGAAAGGAGGATCAATGGAACTGCATAGAAGACCCAGAAATAAATCCACACACCTATGAATACTCCATATTTGACAAAGAAGCCAAATCCATTCAATGGAAAAAAGACAGCATCTTCAACAAATGGTGCTGGACCAATGAGATGTCTACATGCAGAAAAATGAAAATAGATCCATATTTATCACCCTGCACAAAACTAAAGTCAAAGTGGATCAAGGACCTCAACATAAAACCAGATACCCTAAATCAATTGGAAAAAAAAGTGGGGAACAGCCTAGAACTCATTGGCACAGGAGACAACTTCCTGAACAGAACACCAACAGCACAGGCTCTAAGAGCAAAAATCAATAAATGGGACCTCATGAAACTGAAAAGTTTCTGTAAAGCAAAGGACACCGTCATCAAAACAAAATGACTGCCTACAGATTAGGAAAGAATCTTCACTAACCCTTTATCTGACAGAGGACTAATATCCAGTATATACAAAGAACTAAAGAAGCTGAAAAGCAGCAAACCAAGTAATCCAATTAAAAAATGGGGAACAGAGCTAAACAGAGAATTCTCGACAGAGGAACATCAAATGGCAGAAAAACACTTAAAGAAATGCTCATCCTCATTAGCCATCAGGGAAATGCAAATCAAAACGACCCTGAGATATCACCTTACACCCATCAGAATGGCCAAGATGAAAAACTCATGAAAAGCGACAACACATGCTGGAGAGGTTGTGGAGAAAGGGGAACCCTCTTCCACTGCTGGTGGGAATGTAAACTGGTACAACCACTCTGGAAAGCTATCTGGCGCTTTCTAAGACAATTAGGAATAGTGCTTCCTCAAGACCCAGCTATACCACTGCTAGGTATATACCCAAAGTTCGTTCAAGTACACAAAAGGGATACTTGCTCAACCATGTTTATAGCAGCTTTATGTGTAATAGCCAGAACCTGGAAACAACCCAGATGTCCATCAACGGAGGAATGGGTACAGAAATTGTGGTATTTTTACACAATGGAATACTACTCAGCAATCAAAAAGGAGGAAGTCATGACATTTGCAGGCAAATGGTGGGATCTAGAAAAGATCATTCTGAGTGAAATATCCCAGAAGGAGAAAGACAAACATGGGATATACTCACTTATATAGACCTATATGATATGATAAACATAATGAAATCTATACACCTAAAAAAGATAATCAATTGAGCGGACATGGGGTAAGATGATCAATCCTCGTTTAGAAAGACAAATGGGATGTGCATTGAACGTATGACAGGAGTCTACTGAGCGCATCTGAAAGACTAACTAGCAGTGTTTTCAAAGCAAAGACTCATGACCAAACCTTTGGCAGAGTACAGGGAATCATAAGAAAGAAGGGGAGTTAGTCTGATGGGGAAAGGATAGGAGCTCCACAAGGACCAAATATATCTGGGCACAGGGTCTTTTCTGAGACTGACATTCAACCAAGGATCATGTATGGATATAACCTAGAACCTCCACTCAGATGTAG
Organism: Meriones unguiculatus; assembly: GCF_030254825.1. Classification (NCBI taxonomy): domain Eukaryota; kingdom Metazoa; phylum Chordata; class Mammalia; order Rodentia; family Muridae; genus Meriones; species Meriones unguiculatus. The sequence goes on along the minus strand of NC_083364.1, from coordinate 53,046,586 downwards.
CCTGTGGTAGCTCAGTAACCAATTGTTTTCCCAAAGTGAGGGGAACAGGGACTATTTCTAACAGGAACTCAATGACTGGCTCTTTGGTCTCCCCACCCCCGAAGGGAGGAGCAGTCCTGTTAGGCCACAGAGGAGGGCTTTGCAGCCAGTCCTGAAGATTGATAAAACAGGATCAGATGAATGGGGAGAAGGTCCCCCCTATCAGTGGACTTGGAAAGGGGCATGGTGGAGATGAGGGAGGGAGGGAGGGACTGGGAGGGAATGAGGGATCGGGACACGGCTGGGATACAGAGTTAATAAAATGTAACTGATAAAATAATAATAATAATAATAATAATAATAATAATAATAAAACAAAAAAAGAAAAAATAATAATAATTTAGCATCAGTCTTACTCCCTCATGTTCCTCAGCAACATAGAGGAAACACAAGCACTTAAAATAATTGCTGCAAAAAAAAAAAAATAGCCTTATCTTTTGAGTTCGGAAAGACACGAAGGAAAGAGAAACATTGCTTGGATGGGTAAGCAGGCAGGTCAGAGTGTAAAACCACTGAGGAGTCCCTTAGTCATCAGAAGCTACATGGCTGTCCTCTTCCCTCAAGACAGATTATGTGCACATCCATAAAGAAACTTGGGAAACTTTCAAAGATCATGAAAACATTATGAACTAACCTAGAGATCCCCTAGTATTTTTGGTAAAGGATCAAGCGGTAATGATTTTGTGCTCTCTATTCCATGTATGATATATCCCAATAGTAATTTACAAAAACAAGTGCGGGCTACCTATGTCCCTGGGCCAGAAGTTGCACACTCCTGAATTTGTCAAACCAATATAACTATACATTTGAGCTGTGGATGAAATCACAAAAGATTTATACCTATAAAAAAATTGACTTTCCTATAAATCTAATAAAGAACCAATATTTGTTGATGCCCATGACTTCATACACCTAAGCCTTCTCTTTATGTGAAAGCTGAAGAGCGTACACAACCTATGAGAATTGTTTCTGCCTCAAAACACCGCTGTCTTTACTATTTGAAGTTGTAAGATGTGTTGAGAATTACAGAGGGAGGGTTCATTAATCACAAACCTGCTCTTTCCCTCAGGTTTCTGTAAGGGTTCTAGAATGTGCATGGATGTAAATGTGTGTCAACCGTGTACAGAACTAATGAGTTTCCTTTATTCATTAGCAGCGGTCACCTTCACTTGACATTAGCCAAACAATGGTCTCCTTTAGAACATATCCTCTCCAAGCTTTTCAGCAAGCCTTAGCTGAGCCATGAGGACTCCCCAAGTGAATGCTTTGAGCTTGACCCTTTGATTTTTACTGAGACAGGAGATACCTGACAATGCATAATCCCAAACTTACTTCATCACTTCATCAAAGGAATAATAAACAACTAGACGGGGCAGCATCGTACCTAGGTGACAATGACTGGGGTGTTATAAGAAGTATGAGGGCCATGACTAGATCACCTTAATTTGTGTCTATATCTGGGATGTTCTCTTTCAGAAGAGAAAATCCGACATTATCTAGAGGCACTAAAATTCAGGTGAGTCAGCAGGTCAGAAATAAGTTGTACAAGTTGTTTTTGTTTTTTTTTTTTTTTTTTAACCACAAAATGCACAGTGCATCCTGCCTTAAAAGAATACTCTGATGCTTTAGCAGTAGTAATGCTTTTATTTTATTATGAGCTGCCCACCGGCACTTCTCAGGTTGTAACTCACTTAAACAGGTTTGTTGCTTTTGTTTTTTTGGTCTATTCTTCCTCCAGTTAAAGAACATTTTATTCTCAAATGAGAAGGGGGAAGGGGAAGGGGAGGATAAAGAATAAAAAAAAATACTGGGATGTCCCAAAAAGGAGTAGAGTTAGCACAAATATGGAATGACAGGCAGTTTAATCAAAGACCAGAAAAAGAACATGATCTCTTGTTACACTGAAGCTAGTATGTGATTTCTTACATCTAGTATTTGTTTCTCACGACTATATTTTTGGGAGCCGTATTATCATGAGTCATCATTCTGTTTACGATGCTAACATTTTGTTCTCTCCTGTAACTGTGATGAAAGTCTGAAGAGATGCTCACTTCATTCTAATTTTCTCTCCTGAAGCTGCTGGTTTTGTTTGCAGCTGACACTCTGGGTAAAAAGTATCATGAATTTCTCTGGGTTTGAAACTCCCAAGAAGAGTGCAAAGACCTGAAATCCCTTAATCAGGTTTCTAATCACACACAAGATGGCCTCGCATTAAGAGCCATTTGAGAGCAGCAGTTGCATCATGTCTTCACCATATCAAACAGGATTCTTATTTTAGCACCAAAGGCAGCTCTTTACTTGTAGAATGCAGCAAACCCCTGAACAGTTTGTTCAATAACAGAACACAGTACCATCTCACTCTCTCTCCCACGTAGTTCCAGAGGCTATTATATCATAGCTAATGAACAACTAGGATTTTGTGGATTCTATTTTTGGTCCTTAAATTCTTGTGTTAACCTTGTTACATGGCTACTATTGCTATCTACAAATTACAGAGCAGGTGGGATACGAGAGCCTGTCACACAGCCAGCAGGTGGCAGAGCCCAGACTCAAAGCAATGCACACCGGTGATTAAGATTTAGAACTGCTATGAAAACAAAGCACTAGGAATGTCTTTGGAGGAAAATTCTAGATTTGGTTAATTGAAGATCCACCTTAAGTGTGGAAGGCGCTGTGCCATACAGCCCAACGTCCTGATCTGAACAGAAGGATAAATGAATGATGTTAAGGTCTTCTAGTGTCCAATTGCCAAAGTCTCTCTCTATTTTGGCAAGGTTCTAGGGTCCGGGGTAGGAGTTGGGATGGGATGCAGAGTTCCTCTTTTTGTTTTATCTCTTGGGTCTCCGAGCTGATGGCTCAGGCAATCAATCAGCAACCGATCATGAAAGATGATTGAAAGGGAAAAGAAGAGAGGAAGCCAAGAATTCCTTTTCTAGGTCTAGGAAAGCTGTAGCTGGTCACCTTTTTTTTTTTTTTCTTTTTTTTCCTTTCCCTGAAGCCAGGACTGTAGAAAAGGCTTCTAGCCAAAACTGCAAGGAGTTGTGAAAAGGGGGCTCTCTGATCTGAGAACAGCTCCTGCTCAGGGGTAGGTTGCCCACAAGGCCCTCTCAGGCTAAAATGAACTTTTCCTGATTGCCCTAGGCTGATAATTAGATTCTGAATGCAGTTAACTTGTTTCTAAATCAGTAAGAAAAAGAAAAGAGGGAGAAAGTAAGCAAAGACCATTCATGCACATATGCTCAAGGGAAATAGGTGGATGAAGTTAAAAATTTTAACTTCAAAACTTCCCACAAACTAACATATGACATGATATTGATTTTAGCTAGTGTTCCTCTGCAGAAGCAGCAGCAAGCTTATGCTGCCAGTCCATAACATCAGCCCATACATGCATGTAGATAAACAATCAGACATATAGACCTGTATATATTCATACACACATTCAATGGATGATAAACATACAGTTTACATACATTCATATAAAATATATACAAAAAGCAGACAGACATATTTACACGTAAACACATATCTGTATGCATATTTACAACTCATGGATGAAGCGAATTCCAGCCAGCTTTCATTCAATGGGCTTCCACCACCAGACTTCTGCCAGTGGTGTCTGTGTGTGTGTGTGTCCTGCCACTGTTTATTGTATCATCTTCTTATCTCTGAGCCAAAGCTCCCAGAAAAGGAATTACCTCATAGTCAAAAAGGCAATTAATCACAAAAACAGATGAATTCCAAAATACAACAGGTTATATGTTTTAAAACTAAACATTTCTTATCTATGTATCCATTACATAAATTCATAGTGAGTTCAGAGTGATGAAGGTTGACAAGATCTAAAGGCTAAAAGGGTCTAAAAGTTCTAAGAATTTATGTCTTTTCAATTATGACTGACCTGGCTACATGTTTTTTTGTTTGTGTTTTGTTTGTTTGTTTGTTTTTGTTTTTGGCTATATTTGGGGCAATAATCTGTCTTTCCAAGAAACAAAATAAATTTAAAATGACAGTATATGATGCCATAATGTGACAAGGTATAAGGAATTACAAAATAAAAGTTTGTATATAAGGACATAATTTGGGTTCATGGGAAGTTTAAACAAACTTGCCTATAATTATTGTGTATACAGGATTTGTGAGTGAAGGCTATCTGAGGCTACAAATCTGCCTTAAGCCTGTTTCCTAGTGAGGCATATAGAGGTCCAAAAAGGTATTTATTGCAGCCAAACACTTTTTTTTCTAAACTTGTTTAAGAAGTTCTAAAACAATTTAACTTTTAAAATTGTTTGAATTAAGTCAGGAATTCCATAATCAGGAATAAATTCATCTGAGCAGCAGTAAATACCCAGAAAAGGATGATTCACACCACACCAGACTATAGAGAGATGAAGCAGTGCACAAAGAATGCGTGTCAGAGACTGGAAGCAATTCTGGGGTGTATCATGGTACAGACCTTGCAAAATACCAGACCCCTTTCCAGAAGGCCCACATGCCTAATGAAAGCTCCTTTAGTGGAGTGGCTCCTGACAGAATGAAGTTGCACTCTAACATTCACCTCTCCCTGCTTCCTGACTGCAGGTGCAATGGACCCACAATCTCGTTCCTCCCATCATGGCTTCCTCATCATGATGGACTGTAACCTTGAACTGCAACCTGCCTTTCTTAAGTTGCTTTTTTCAGGCATTCTTGTATCAGCAAGGAGAAAACTATCTAACCTCCCACCTTCCCCGCCCATGCTCCAGGCTCTGAGTGAGGATGTTCTTGCCTGAGCTTCAGACTGCACAGCCAAGTTGCTCATGGCTACCTGTCCTCCATCTTGTATGTCTCCCGCAGGTTAGGCAGGACCTAATGAGAAACACACCACATAAGCAACATAGAGTCATCATCTTGGATAAAGTTAAAATGTATAATTCCTTCTCTCTGTGTGGAACTTATGATTCAATAGACAAGAATCTCACTTTGACAGTTGGTTGGCCTCCATAGTTCCTTTGTATATTTGTTCATGTTATAGTTTGTTGTATACCTCAGAAGTTTCATTTTTATGCTAATATTACTGGTGGCCAACGTGCACTAAACCTGGATGACTTACTTTTTCAAATTTAGTTCACCTTATGATTGGAGAAATTGAGATATTTGTGCAGTAAGCAAATTAACACAGTTAAATTGGTGGCTATCCAAATCTGTCTAGACACAGACTAATATGGTTTTAATATGTCCCACACAAAGTTTATATGCTGGAAACTTAATCCTCAGATGTATCTGTTAATGATACTTAGAGGTGATTAGGATTAAACAAAGTTACAAAAGAACGGCTCCTATAATGACATTAATAGGACATAATGCCTTCTGGACTGATCGGAAAAAAAATCCTTTTTTTCTTGTTGGCTATTAATACATAATTTATGCTAGTGTTTTTCTAATTTTTATTAGCATGTATTAATTGTTCAGGTTAATGGGTTTCATTATGACATTTCATACATGTATATAGCACATTCTGGTAATTTTTAATTCCCTATTACCATAGTCTACTCCCCCCTCCTACTGTTTCTCTTCTATCTCCAAACCCTCCTTTCACTTTCTGGTATTATCTCTTATCATCATCCTTATCTCTTGAATTGTTACATGTATACATACATATAAATACATACATGCAACCTGCTGAGTCTGTTTAGTGTTGCTCATATGCATTTGTATTTATGGGTAACCACTCAGGACTGGATAACCAACCAGGATGACTGATTCTCTGGACAAGGCTGATTCTCCCTCTCTCTGCAGCCTTCAATTGTTTGTAGCTCTTTGTCTAGGGGTAGGGCCTTGTAGAAAGGATTTCTCCCTTCTCTGTTTTTATATATATATATATTTTTTTTTATGGTGGAAAAAAAATGTATATATATTTAGAGTTAAACAGCTGGACTCAGTTTAGATGATCCCAATCTTGTTGGCAACATCCAGAGCATCGTAATCAGCAGCCAACCGAACGTATGCCTTCTTCTCTCCATCAGGCCTTATCAGGGTATTGACTTTGGCCACATCAATGTCATAGAGTTTCTTCACGGCTTGTTTGATCTGGTGCTTGTTGGCCTTGACATCCACAATGAACACGAGTGTGTTGTTGTCCTCTATCTTCTTCATGGCTGACTCGGTGGTTAGGGGGAATTTGATGATGGCATAGTGGTCCAGCTTGTTTCTCCTGGGTGCACTCTTTCGAGGGTATTTGGGCTTTCTCCGGAGCCGCAGGGTCTTGGGCCGCCGGAAGGTGGGTGACGTGCGGATCTTCTTCTTTTTGTGGCTGTGGACGCCTTTCAGCACTGCCTTCTTAGCTTTCAAGGCCTTCGCTTTGGCCTCGGCTTTGGGAGGGGCAGGAGCTTCCTTCTTCGCTTTCGGCGCCATCCTCTGTTTTTATATTGATCAGTCACTTGCTGGTCTTGTTTAGACAGTCATATTGTTGAGATTTCTTGGGCTTGGCTTTCCTGTTATATACATATAGACACAGTCTTGCAGTAGGCATGCTGATCCTCTGGCTCTTGCAGTTTTCTGCTCCCTCTTCCACATTGCCCCTTGTGCATTAGGTGTAGCACTTGTGTTGTCGATATATCTACGGGGCCTCGGCTCCCCGCAGTCAGTTGTTCTCTACACTTAATTTTTTTCTTTACTTTTTAATTTTTTTGTAATTATAGTTACATCATTTCCCCATTATTTTTCTTCCCTCTTGTGGTTGTTTTAATGAAAATGACCTCCATAGGCTCTCAGGGACTGCCATTATTTGAAAAGAGTTAGGACATGTGGCCTTGTTGGAGTAGGTGTGGCCTAGCTGGAGGATGTGTGTCATTGGGAGCTGGGTTCTCTCTCTCTCTCTCTCTCTCTCTCTCTCTCTGCGGCCTGCTGATCAAGATGTAAAACTCTCTTGCCTTCTGCCATGACAATAATGGACTAAACCTCTGCACTGTAAACAATCCCCAATTAAATGTTTACCCTTATAAGGGTTGTCATGGTCATGGTGTCACTTCACAACAATAGAAACCATAGCTAAGACACTTCCAAACCCTACCGTATACCCCTCTTCACTCTCTTTTAGATTCATGGCCTACTTTATAATTAATTGTTGTAACATATATGTGTATGTATGTAATATACATGTGTATATTGTATATATATATATTTCTAAATACAATTTGCTCAGTCTGTACAGTATGTTTTATGCATTTTGACCAGTTATTGCTTTCTGTAATCATCTCCATCTTTGGAGGAATTTCTAGATTTGGTTAATTGAAGCAGGAAGATCTACCTTAAATGTGGAAGGCACTGTGCCATAGCCCAAGCCCAAGGTCCTGAGCTGAGCAGAAGGATAAATGAATGAAGTTGTGCTCTGGCATTTGTCTCTCTCTGCTTCCTGACTCCAGATGCAATGGACTTCTAGTGGTTAATATCTACTTAACTACATATATTTGCATACACAAACACATACACTATGTTGTTTTTACATAAACATAAAATAACATATTAGTGTTACTAATCCCTTCTCCTTCCCTCTGTATTGCCCGTGTTCCCCATTACCATTTAACACCCCCCCACACACACACACTTTTCCATTTCTCCCTTCATGGCATCTGTGATCTGTATTTCCCTCTTTAAAGTTCCTTTCCCCTCACCATGGTCCCTTTTAACTTTCCTAATCTCTGCAGTTACTCCAGATTCTATACTCACACTTGAAGATTTGTGTCTAGGAATCACAGATAAGAGAAAACAAGCAATCTTTTGGGGTCACAGGCTATATTTTCTAGTTCTAACCATGTTCTTAAAAATCTCATGATTTTGTTTTTCTTTACAGATGAATGTATTCCATAGTGTACGAGTACCACATTTTTCATTATCTATCCATCAGTTAAAGGACATTTGGGTTGTTTCTAGCTATTGCAAACATGGCTGAACAAGTACCTAGAAAGAGTATGGAGCTATTTGAGCACATGTCAAGGAGTAGTATAGCTGGGTCATATGGCATATTTATTGTTAGATTCTTAAGAATTGCCCACACTGATTTTCAGAGTGGCTGCACCAGTTTACAATTCCACCAGTAGAGAACAAGGGTTCCCCTTTCTCTGCATCCTCCCCAGCATTTGTTGTCAGGCATTCTCTTGATCTTAGCCATTCTGACTGAGGTAAGATTAAATCTCAAAGTTGTTTTAATTTGCATGTCCATAATTTCTAAGGATGATTAACACTTTTTGAAGTATTTTTTATCCATTTTATTTCTTCTTTTTAAAGCTCTTCGTTTAGATACATAGCCTGTTTTCATTTTTTATTTTTATTTTTTTGTTAAAAGTAGATTCTTCTCTCATACAATACATCCCCACCACAACCACAGTTTTTCCTCCCACCACTCATCCCGGCTCCCTCCCTCCCCCCATACACCCATCTCATCCACTCCCCCTCCATTTCCTCCTCAGAAAAGAGCAGGCATTAAAAGACAACAGCCAGATAGAACAAAACAAGATACAATAAGACAAGGCAAAAGTTCTTGTAATGAACCTGGATGAGGCAACCCAATAAGAGGAAAAGAGTCTCAAGAACACATAGCCTTTCAATTGGGTTGTTTGTTTTCTTGACTCTCCTTTATGAATTCTTTATATGGTATGACTATTAATTAAAGACTAGAAACATTCTTCAGAAAAAGGAAATAGTTATAAGATACAAAGATGCAAACTTCAGTACACCAGCTATTAAAAAATAAAAATCCATGTCAGTTTAGCTATACCTCATATGGTTACTTGAAGGTTATTTAAAAAAGAAAAGAAAAGAAAAGCTCAGTGTAAGTTGCTGACTGAATCAAACTTGTGAGAAAAAACTAGAAACATTTTCATCCAAAAAGGCAATAGGATTAGATGATTAAAGAAAATCCCCACCAAGGTGGAGGACAACAATGAACCAGCAACTGGAAGTGTTCTAAAGCTACATATGAGAACAGGAACTGTCTTGGAGAAATGAATGCAACCAGTGTAAGGCCACTAAGCCAGATGGCCCAGGAGGGGACCCGGGAGACTCTTAGAGGGGGAGAAACTGTGATGTTCATGGGGCAGAGGAGGCTACAATTAGGGCAGTTACTGGGACCGAGGCAGGGACCATGGGGGCTTCTTCTGAGGGGTCCAGAGGGTAGAGACAGCAGCTGTTTTGGCTCTGGACTCCAGGGGTGAGCACAGGCAGGATCGAGGGAGAGGCCATAATAGCCTGACTCCTGAAGTTCTGCAACAGTTCTTCCTGTACCCAGTGTTACCTTTTTATTTTGTAAACTTTCAATTCAGAATTGCCCATGAAATGCGCGCGCGCGCGTGTGTGTGTGTGTGTGTGTGTGTGTGTGTGTGTGTGAAAGAGAAGAGAGAGCAAGAGAGAGACTACTGTAATTGTTACCATATATCTGGTTCCCATCAAAAACCATCATTTTAGTAAAAGGAAAAGAAAGTCTCCATCAAATGTTTCTAAGACAAGGAAGTGCTATTTGCTTTCTAAGTATATCCTTAGCTATAGTTAATCTGGCCTAATGAAACATATGAATGCATATGCCAATGTTCTAAATCACATGTTATAAGACTACTTCAAAACTCTAATAAAGATCTATGAAAGCAAGTATGTTTCATATCAGGAATAAAGAAAATTCCAATATTGAGACATTTATTAAAGTAGAAAAATCACATGATTATATCAAGAGATGCAAAAAGAACACCCGATAATATTCAACCATGTTCCTGATAGAAATCTCTTAGAAAATAAGAATTGAAAAACATTTCCATGATGTGGTTTCTAAATGGTGTTTATTATAATTAGTAGTGAATATGATTTTAGACTTGGAATGCACAGTTTCTTACAGTCAGTATGAGAGAAAGTCTCTACATTTTAGGTGATTATTCATCTTTTTCTCTTCAACTGAAATCCCTTGAAAGTAGGAAACAGATCATATTAATATTATACCATCACATTTATTACCACTTTTAGGGTATTTTACACACTATATCTTCATGCCTCATACTTTTTAGTAGAAGCAACCCCTAAGTTATCTCATAGACCCATTGACTGAAATTAATCAGCAAAAACAGTCATTCACATTTAAATTCACAAGTAAGAAACACCAGCAATTCCTGTCTAGAATAAAATGGTTCCTTCCATAATTTAATAGTTACGTAACACACGAAATCTGTCATTCATCTCACCTCATGCTTAAAAAGAGAAAGAGGAAAGAATAAAGAAAGAAATGGAAGGGAGAGGGGGCGGGGGTAGAGAGAAAAGGAGGCAGAATTTCCTGACCAGAAATTCTCATCCATGGTGGAAATCTGCTTCAGACTGATTTCTGTATTCCCTTACCACTTTTTACTCTACTCTGTAAGATGAAGGTTCTAGGAAAAGGACAGATTTGAAGATATACTTCTCATTCAGAGCTAAGAGCTGGTTGGTCCAAATGTTTTAGTCAGGTCCTCTGGGTAAAATTTGCCCTGCCTCTTAGTATCTTGATAACATTTTCCTCAGTCTTGCCTGTATGTCCTTGGGAACCACTTCATTGGGCTTTTTATGTCCAGAGATGGAGAGCTCACTCAATCAAACAAGCCTTGTTCAGTTTCCAGGGGCCCGAGATTTGCACAGGATCCATTCTTAGTCTTCCCTGTATTGATAAAAGGATCTTCTCATTATTTTGCTATCTGAATCCCTGCTCCCTTTCTCTGGTATTTCATTTCGAAATGTTCAATGTCTTTAGTCATCAAGGAAATACAAATCAAAACAACCCTGAGATTTGATCTTACACCCATCAGAATGGCTAAAATAAAAAACTCAAGTGACAACACATGCTGGAGAGGATATGGAGAAAGGGGAGCCCTCTGCCGCTGCTGGTAGAAATGTAAACTTGTACAACCATTTTGGAAATCAATGTGACACTTTCTTAGACAATTAAGAATAGCGCTTCTTCAAGATCCAGCTATACCACTTCTAGGCATACATCCAAAAGATGCTCAAGTACACAATAAGGACATTTGCTCAACCATGTTTGTAGCAGCTTTATTTGTAATAGGCAGAACCTGGAAGCAACCCAAATGTTCCTCAACAGAGGAATGGATACAGAAACTGGTTCATCTACACAATGGAATACTACCCAGCAATAAATTAAAAAAAAGAAAAAAAAAAGGAAATCATGAAATTTGCTGATAATTGGTGGGAACTGGAAAGATCATCCTGAGTGAGGTATCCCAGAAGCAGAAAGACACATAGGGTATATACTCATATATCATAAGTGGATATTAGGTATATAATAAAGGATAAACATACTAAAATCTGTACACCTAAAGAAACTAATTAAGAAGGAGGTCTCTGGCTAAGATGCTCAATTCCCATTCAGAACGGCAAAAAGGATGGACATCAGAAGAGGGACAAAACAAGGAACAGGACAGGAGCCTACCATAGAGGGCCTCTGAAAGGATCTGTCCTGCAGGATATCAGAGCAGATGCTGAGACTTATAGGCAAACTTTGGGCTGAGTTCAGGGAATCTTATGAAAGAAGGGGGAGATAGTAAGACCTGGACAGGAGAGCAACAGAACCAAAAAATCTGGGCCCAGGGGTCTTTTATGAGACTGATACTCCAACCAAGGACCATTCATGGAGATAACCTAGAACCCCTGCACAGATGTAGCCCAGGGCAGCTCAGTGTCCAAGTGGACTCCATAGTAATGGAAACAGGGACTGTCTCTGACATGAACTGATTGGCCTGCTCTTTGATCACCTCCCCCTGAGGGGAGAGCAGCCTTACCAGATCACAGAGGAAGACAATGCAGCCACTCCTGATGAGACCTGATAGGCTAGGATCAGTGAAGGGGAGGAGGACCTCGCCCTTAAGTGGACTTGGGGAGGGACATGGGTGGAGAAGGGAGAAGGAGGGTAGGATTGGGAGGGGAGGTGGGAGGTGGGATACAAAGTGAATAAACTGTAATTAATAAAAATTAAAAAAGAAAAAAATGGGTTTCTGCCTTTGGGGGCTACCCCTTACTTCTTCAGTCATGGACCAGATATCTGCTTGTGCCCTGACCACACATTCATATGTTGAAATCCTAACTCTCATATGATGGTTCTAGGAGGTGAGGACTTAGGTCCATGTCTCTCTTGCCCTTGTCCCCTTGGAAGGTAGAGAAGAGAGCCACCTGTGAGTGAGGACACAGCCCTCACCAGACCTCAGATCTTTCACACCTCTCTGAATTCTCAGCTCCCAGCTGCGAGAACTAGATGTGAGTTGTTCAGTTTTACTTAATTAACGAAGTGTGGTGTATATGTGTGCGTGTGTACACGAAAGCATGCATGTGTGCTAGTTGTTGTGGTATGGTGGCCCAAACCGACCAAAACACCCTGCTTGAAAAGTACAAGTGATCACTTTCACAGTCACAATTTCGTAGTTCCTAAAGTTTTCTATCTTCCCCTTTCCTCCTTTCTTTTATCTTTCTTTTTTCTTTCTTTTTCTCTCTCTTTCTCTCTTTCTTTCTTTCTTTCTTTCTTTCTTTCTTTCTTCCCCCTCATTCTTCCTTCTTTTTCTTTCTTTCTCCTCCTCCTGCTCTCCTATACCTGCCTTTGGGAGACTGTAGGATTCAATTACCATAAAAATGGTTCTTTAGTAGCATAGTATATATTATAGCATGACTCAAGATGAACAGTCAAAAATATCAGAGAGAGAAAAACTCAACTATGGCTTAAGTTGGGGAATGTAAACTACTTTTGGATTTCAGTACATTTTCTCCAGCAAAAAAATAGTAACAAAATTATATTTATCTGAAAAAAAATAATTAATCACTTAGATTCCATATCAGAAGAAAAGCATGGGGAATTTGGAATGAAGTCAAGAGTCTTAAAATATACCTAGCAAGTAGATGAGATTTTAACTTAGAATTACTTAAATTTAGATTAAAAAATAAAACTTCTCTGTCATCTTTCTGGCTTTAAAAACATGTAAAGACTATCCTTGTTCCAAGTTTTGATTATTATAGTATGTGCTAAGTGTCCTGTCAGGTGTGTGTGTGTGTGTGTGTGTTGTGGTGGTGGTTTTGTTTGTTTGTTTGTTGTCAACTTGACATTAGCTAGGGCCATAGGGAAAAGAGGTCCTCCACTGACTAAATGCCTCCTTCAGCGTGCCCTGTTGGCAACTCAGTGGGGCCTTTTCTTAAATAAATATTGGTATGGGAAGGCAGGGCCCACTGTTGGTGGGGCCACAGCTCGTCAGGTGGTCTTGGGTTACATAAAAAATAAATCAAGCTGATTGAGCCACAGAAGGTAAGCCAGTGAGCTGTTTTCCTCACTGATGGTTTCTGATTCAAGTTTCTCTGCAGAATCTTGCTTTAGTTCCTGCCCTGACTAGCCTCAGTGACGGAATGTAATCTATAAGACATAATATATCCTTTTCTACACAAGTTGCATTTGGTCATTATTTTATCATAGCAATGAAAAAGCAAAGTAAGATAATAAGTGTGGTTTCTGTTGATTTCTGTCTTCCAAATGTCCTCCATTAATCACTTATCTGAATCGTCAAAGGTATACATATTTTTTTAGGAATTGTTTGACATAATAAAATGTATTTATAAATAATTTTAGTGAATAAAATTTGAATGACAATTTTTTAAGTTTTCAGGATTTTTCCTTTTATTTAAGATAGATTATTTTCTCACACAATATATCCTGATTACAGCTTCCCTCTCTTTATTTCTCCCTACTTCTCCAAGCCTACAGATCCACTATGAGTCTGTATACTTTCTGCAGTTTCTGTTGTTAATATCTAGCTCTAACCCATGACAGTCTGATATTATACAGGGAGTTTTTTCAATTTTCTTGTATCTGTTGAGAATTTTTTTGTGTGTCTGAGTATGTGCTCAATTTTGAAGAAAGTTCCAAGAGGTGCAGAGAAGAATGTATATTCTTTTGTATTTGGGTGAAATGTTCTGCAAATATCTGTTAAGTTCATTTGCTTTATAATGTCTGTTACCTCCAGTATGTCTCTATGTAGTTTTTATCTGGGTGACCTATCCATTGGTGAGAGTGGGGTATTGAAGTCTTCCATTAGCAGTGTATAGGGTCAATATGTGATTTTATGTGGTAGCAGTGTTTCTTTTACCAACTTGGGTGCTCTTGTGTTTGGGGAGTAGATGTTAGGTATTGAAATGTCATCTTGATTATTGATTCCAGGCATTTTGTTGTTATTTATGGCAGTGTTGGTGGTGGCGGCGGCAGTGGTGGTGTGTGTGTGTTTCCCTTCTTTTTATTTGACTGTTGTGAGATTGTTTTCCTTTGTTTTCATGACTATAGTTAGCCTTCTTAGGTTGGAGTTTCCCTCCTATAACTTTCTGTAGGGCTGGATTTGTAGATAGATGGTGTTTCCATTTGGCTTTATCATGGAATATCTGATTTTCTCAATCCATGGAAAGAAATGCTTTCTCAATCTAAACTTTTCTGGGTATAGTAGTCTGTGCTGGCACCTGGGGTCTCTTGGAGTCTGTAGCACATCTGTCCAGGCCCTCTGGCCTTTAGAATCTCAATTAGGAAGGCAGGCATAATTCTAATAGGTCTGCCTTTATATGTTACTTGGTCTTTTTCCCTTTCAGCTTTTAATATTCTTTCTTTGTTCTGTCTGTTTAGTGTTTTGATCATTATATGGCAAGGGGACTTTCTTTTCTAGTCCAATATATTTGGTGTTCTGTATGTGTCTTGTATCTTTATAGGCATCTCCTTCTTTAAGTTAGGAAATTTTTCTTCTATGATTTTGTTGAAAATGTTTTCTGGGCCTTTGAGCTGAGGTTTTTCTCCTTTCTTTATTCCCATTATTCTCTATTCCTACTAGGTTTGATCTTTTCATAGTGTTTCAGATTTTCTAGGTATTTTGTGTCAGGAGTTTTTTATATTTAACATTTTCTTTGACCAATGTACACATTTCTTCTATCATAATCAAAAATGCCTGAGATTCTCCTTTCCACCCCTTGTATTTTGTTGAGGAAGCATTCCTCTGTAGTTCCTGTTCAAATTCTTAAATTTTTCACTTCAAAAATTTCCTCTGTGTCTTTTCTATTGATTCAATTTTCATTTTCAAGTCTTGAGCAGTTTTATTCATTTCCTTCAATTGTTTGGTTTTGTTTTCTTAGGTTTCTTTAGGGGAATTATTAATTTCTTCCAGGTTTTCATTTGTGTTTTCCTGGCTTTCTTTAAGAGGGTTTAATCATTTCTTCACATAGTTTGTTTTTGTTTTCTTTTATTTCTTGAAGAGATTTATTAATTTTCTCTTTAAGGACCTCCACCATCTTTATATAGTTGGTTTTAAGGTCTTTTTCTTGTGTTTCAGCTATGTTAGAATATTCAGGGCCAGCGGTGGTAGGATAGCCGGACTCTAGTAGAGACATTTTTTCCTCCCTGTTTTGATTGTATTTTTACACTAACATCTAGTCATCTGGGTTTGGAATGATTGTAGGTCTAGGTGCTGATTTCTGGATTTGTCTTTGTTGGATGCTTGTTCTGTTCCTTAGACTTTGTTTCTTCCCTGGATTTTCAGAGAGTGTGATGGCTGTGTACTGCCTGTTTTCCTGGCCTGCTCAGCTGATGTGCTCATAGGGAATGCCTGCTGGTGTTGGAGGCTGGGATGCTGGGATGTTGGAGGAAGGAAAGTTGGAGGAGAAGGTCTTTGTGATCTCTTGGGAATGGGCCAGAGAGGATCAACAGAGTCTCACTGGGTACACAAACCATGTTAAGGACAGACCCCACACCCAGCACTAGATGGCTAACATGAAACAAACTCAACAGCATCTTCCTAAGCTCATAGTACTTTGTCACAATGCTTTTCTTCCTTCCTTCCCTTCCTTCCTTCCTTCCATTTTTCCTTTCATTCTTCCTTCTTTCTTCCTTTCTTGCAAGTCTTTTGCATATATATTATGGTTTTCTGTGTTGTGTTTTTCTGAGATTTCCATGTATTCGAATGTGTGTGTTTCTGTGTCTATATTTGTTTTTTGTGCATTTTCCTTAGCTCTTTTTCTTCTGTTTATTTATTTATTTTGTTCTATTCAGATTTGCTTTTATTCTAGATGCCTATTTGTATTCTAATGAGAGAAAGAGAGACAGAGAGAGAGAGAGAAGGGAAGAAAGAAAGAAAGAAAGAAAGAAAGAAAGAAAGAAAGAAAGAAAGAAAGGAAGGAAGAAAGAAAGGAAGGAAGGATATGGGTTTGGGTGGATGGGAAATCAAGGAGGAACTGGAAGGCGTTGAGGGAGGAGAATCATAATCAGAACATATTATATGATAAAAAATCTATTTTCAATAAAAAGAGTTCAGTATTATGAACCTTTTCAACTGTAAGATGTAATATTCTGATTTAAATTTTATATTTCAAATCCTTAGAACTTAAAATATCATGAAATTGTGTTATTTAGAAATCTGTGAATAGCAAGAAACATTGTGTTACTGTAAGATGCAAGATGGGCTTGCATCTTACAGTGCATACAATAGCTATCGATTAAAGGAATGTGTCATTTTTCAATAATACTAAATACTCTTTGCCATCTTAAAATGCATTTAAATAAAATAACAATCTCAAAGATATTACCCATAGTGATCTTGATTTTTCTATCATCTAGCTTTCTCTTTTGTCTGAAAAAAAAAACTTAACTTTGTTAACAGATTTAGCGAATAAAACCATGTATGTGAATCAATCAACATGCCCTATAACTATATAAGTATATATTTGTATGTGTATAGTGGATTGTTTTTACATAATTTTATAGCTGCATTTATCTTCTTTTACATAGGGTAATGCTTATTTTTGTGTACAGTTCTTTACTTTTTTTGACACATGGGAATTCATTCTGGCTCTATCACAAAGTAAAAAGTCCACCCCACAAGTTCTCCTTATTGCCAAAGTGAAGCCCAAACCACCCCTCACACCTAAGCCTTGCAAACCACTGACTCCTGTTACTACAGCCACATCGTTTCCAGACTGTCGCTTACACTGAACTTTTGACTGACTTCTTTAACGTGATCTAATATATCTTATGTCTAGCCATGCTGTGAAATGTACTAAAGATTCAACTTTCTGTTGCTGAAAATATTCCACAGTTGATCGCCATTGATCCAACTGAAGAACACTGAGTTGATTCGAGCTAATACAATATAAAAAAAATGCTTTTCTGTTTTAAGCATTTGGCCCAGATATTTTGTGTGAGCATAAGTTTTGATTTTCCAAAGTAAATAGGAGTCGTATTTCTGGATCCTATGACAACTGTATGTTTATCTTTCAGGAAACTTTCAGATTTTTGCCACCATCAATCAGTACAAGGAACTTTCAGTTCTTGCGTCCCTTTGCCAGGATGGGTGTGGTGGTTTGAATGAAAATGGTCCCAATAGGCTCATGGGAAATAACACTATTAGGAGGTATGGGCTTGTGGAGTAGGTGGAGCTTTGTTGGAGGAAGTGTATCCCTGAGGACAGGCTTTGAAGTATCAGACGCAACTCAGGCCCACCGTAACTTCCTGCTCCCTGCCTATCCGGATGTAGAACTCCCAGCTACCTCTCCAGCAACGTGGCTGCCTGTGTGCCGCTACGCTTCCCACCATGACCTCTGAACTATAAGACAGTCTTAACTAAATGTTTTCTAATAAGAGTTACCTTCAGTGGCTGGCTCTTTGACCACCTCCCCCTGAGGGAGAGCAGCCTTGCCAGGCCACAGAGGAGGACAATGCAGCCAGTCCTGATGAGACCTGATAGGCTAGGGTCAGATGGAAGGGGAGGAGGACCTTCCCTGTCAGTGGACTGGGGAAGGGGCATGGGAGGAAATGAGGGAGGGTGGGATTGGGAGGAAATAAAGGAGGGGACTGCAGCTGGGATACAAAGTAAATAAACTGTAATTAATATAAAAAAGAAATTTAAAAAAAGTTTGCCATGGTTATGGTGTCTCTTCACAGCAATAGAAACCCTAACTAAGACAATGGGTATTGTCTTTTTTTTTTTAATTTGCCATTTAAGCAGGTGTATGGAGATACAGCACACTGACTTTCATTTGAACACCCCTACTGACAAATGTTGAACATCTTTAACATTTGTATCTGGAAGTCATATTTTTAATAAAGTATCTCTCAACATACATCATCTCACTGTATTTCATAGTGTGTTGTTTTCTTTTTTTTTGTTGTTGTTGTTACATTTTTTTAAATTTTCTATATTAATCACAGGTTATTTACTTTGTATCCCAGCCGTAGCCCCCTCTCTCATTTCCTCCCAATCTCACCCTCCCTCCCTCATCTCCTCCCTGCCCCTTTCCAACTCCACTAACAGGGGAGGACCTCCTCCCCTCCATCTGACCCTAGCTTATCAAGTCTCTTCAAGACTGGCTGCAATGTGGCCTAGCCAGGCTGCTCTTCCCACGTGGGAGGGGAGTGGAAGAGCTTGCTATTGAGTTCATGTCCCTGTTCCCTTTACTAGAGAACCCATTTGGACACTGAGCTACCATAGGTTATATCCGAGCAGGGGCTCTAGGTTATATCCAGACGTGTTGTTTTCTTATGGTTGAGTTCTGGGAGTTACTTCTAAACTATGAACAGGATTTATTTGATGAAAATAACATTTTCAAATATTTTCTGTGTCCATGGTTGGTTTATTTTCCAAAAAAAAAAAAAAAAAATTATGTGGCCCGATGTATGGATTTTACTTCAGAGAATCTAGCTTTTTTACGTAGTGTCTAAGAACTCCAAACAGAAGTAGTCGCACATGACTGTAATCCTAACACTCAAGCCATGAATCACTTGAGAGCGAGAGTTTGAAGCCAGCCTGTGTAACATTGCAAGACCATGTCTAAACACAACACACATGCCCTTGGCTTAAACTTAAGCCCTGGGTTTTTTTTTATGTTTCCATGAATGAGATTTTAAGCATGGTGTTGGGGCAGTTGGGGTACTGTGTCTTCTTTAGATTCCCCGTTCTGAGGCACTGCTGTTGTCCCGCTCATTCTTCCCTAGTGCCACATGGGTCCATAATGAGAGTGCCAAAGTAAGCCTTTATACTGGGTAGCATGAATTTCCAATTTTATTTTTATATAATATAACTGTATCTAACATTACATAGAATATTCTATTTTCTTTTTGTATAAATTTTTAAAGGAGATTGTCTGTTTCTACCAAAGGGCCTGGTGTGATGTGGTGGTGTTCACCTTTAATCCACCACTAAGGAGGCAGAGGCAGCCAGGTTTACACAGCAAGCTCCAGGCCAGCCAAGGCTACATAGTCAGACCCTGTCTCAAAATAAGTAAATAAAAATAGGTTCTTTGGGATTTATCATTTTACCCATGAATAGGAACCATTCTGTGTCTTCTCTTCTGATTTTAACCCCACTCTTCTAATTTTGTTTTACAAATTGGAACTTCTAGCAGAATGAGTAGGAGCAATGAGAAAGGATACCCTAACCCTCCCTTTGCTTTTACAAATACAATATTTAGTCTCTGCTTTGAATATGGTGCTCATTCCAGAAGCTCTTTATAAGTTGTATTACAGAATTCCTTTTCTTCTGGCCACTTGAGAACTTCTTTAAATGACATCTCTGAATATCAAAATAGCTATTTGATTTTTCTGTTAACAGGGTGAATATGTTAGTTGGATTTTGAATGCAGAACTAGCCTTGCATTCTCAAGAGAAACTCCACTTGATCACAGTGAACTATAATGGAGTTTTTGGCTCATCCTAGGCTCCCTGTGCTACAGTTGTACTGAGGGTTTGGGATCTGTGCTTGTGAAGATCTGCAGTTTTCTCCAATGAATTGTTTTCATCTGCTTTGGATATTGGAAAACACTTCATACTTAATGAATTGGTAAATTGTCTTGCTCCTAGCTCATCAAAATATTAAAATTTGGTTTTATTTCTTTAAAAAAACTGTTTGGCATAGTTCAACAATCATCTAATAGGTTTTTTTCATACCATTTTAAAGTATGAATTTAAATTTATATAAATATGAGACCCTTTTAGTCCTCTAATTTTAATTTTTGTGTCTTTCAAGAAATCAGTCTACTTTATTTTAATTATTAAATGCATGTGCAGAAAGTCACTCACAATAATCTATTGTACATTCTTAGTGTCTACAGATTCCATAGTGATATTTCTCTTGTCATTACTAACTTTTGTCTCTTCTCTCTTTTGCTTTCCAGTAGCCTTCTAGAGACGTATCAACTAATTAAGCTTTTCAAGAAGCTGTCATTTGGGTTTTACAGCCCCGATTCTTTTCATGTTTCAATTTCTTTTATTTCTGTTCCGATCTTTATCTTTCCCCCTGCTTTTTTACGGCAGAACCTGACTTCTTCTTTAGTTTATTACAGTGAAAGCTGACATTATTGATTCCAGACTTCTGTGCTTCCCAGTATTAGCATTTGGTTGGTAGAACTTGCTCTCCAAGGACTACTTTAACTGTATCACAAAAGTTTTACTTCATTGTATTTTCATTTTGTTAAAAATATTTTATTTCTTTAAGACATCGCCAGAGTACATTCTTACTGCCGGGGTTACTATCCAGACACTCTTATGAATTCATAGTTTACCTCAAGCAAGAACTGTATTTTCCCACATTAGGTTAACACTCTGGGGAATATAGAGATGTTGCAGAAAAGGAAAATCCCTTGAGGCATGAAGGAAAGGATGCTATCAGAGCCAATTTGTAAAAATAACTTTCATTCGCCAGATGTAATCACCATGTCAGAGGCTTACTGCCTCCGTTTGCTAATTTTGACCTAGTCCTGGAAGCTTCTAGCCTCAGTACAATCTAATTTGGGTCTAGGATGTTCATCCTCTGAGACTTACTGCTTAATAAGATCACTCTTTCTAGCTCTTTCTGAACTCTGGCTGGCTGGTTCAACTCAGCTGTTCTGGCTCAAACTTTTCTCCAAGCGGTCTGATTCAATGTGGCTTCTCTAGGCTTCTGTGTGAATTGTTCTGCTTGGCCCCAGACTAACTCTAGCAATCTGTTCTAATCTTATGGCTCTTTCTCATTCTCTGGCTTATTCTGTGTTCATCTGTGTCTAGCTTGTTCTCTCTCTTTCTCTCTGAAACCTGTCTCCGTACAACTGTCCCAATAAAATGATTCTACCTCTCTCTCTTTCTCTTTCTACCCCATTCCCTACTCTCCTCCTCTATTGTACCGAACTCTCTACTGTATTCTACTATATTGTCTTCTCCTCTCTCTCAACTCTACTGCTCTTAAGTAGCTTCTTTTTCATGTCTTATGAGAGCTGGGCACATTGTATCTCTGGCTCATTCTGTCAAATTGTCCTCTATTCCTCAATTATATGTCATTGCTTATTCCAGCCAGGAGGATTAAAGGTGTGTGGAGTGTAGTCATTCCAGCTGGATCACACAGATCTAGGTCTTTGGGTGTGATCTTTTGCAAGAGCAGCCATATTGCTGGATTGAAATTCCTCTACACCAATTAGTAAATAATATTTAAACCATATGTTCCAGACTTTTAAATGTCTCAACTGATGAGACATAACTAATCTCTGACTCAACGAAACATTCTCTAGGCCAGGAGCTCCAAGAAAAGAACCTTCAGGTGTCCAATGTGTTCCAGGTTTCCAGATTTTAGTGGGCTGCTATTCATGCTAAAGTTGGCTTTGATGATACAGCTGTCTTTGGGTCATTTCTTCACATGTAAGGAACCCCTCACCCTTATTCCTCTAAGCAATCTCAATAAAATTCATTGATTCACCAAGGTGAACTTTGTAGTATCCTTACTTTGATCTGTTTGGGATCCTTATCTGGAGTAAGTAAACATGTGAGTGTGTGCGTGTGTGTGTGTGTGTGTGTGTGTGTGTGTGTGTGTGTGTATTGTGTTCTTTCTCCCCAGGAAGTGTCAGTCACACAACAACAGGTAACAAAGTCCTTCAGATATGGAAGGCAACTTTGAATAGCAGACAGCTTCTATTCAAGACCCACAAACAAGGCAGCTGCTTTACTCTACGGTATTCTGTTCTTGAGTTCCTTCCCTGTTTTCTTTACTCCTTTTTGATTCAAGCTTCCTTATTGTTGTTAGCCAGCACATATTGCTTCTTGAACATAGTACCTGCAGAACAACTATCCTTAATATTTGGGGCTTGCTTATATAGTTCTTGGCATTAATTCTAACCCCGCTTATAATTACATTGAAGTTCAGCCAGAGAATTCAATAAAACTGACTTTGGGGCCTTCCTTGTTTTCCTTTTGGTGCTTTCCAGCCTTGTTTGGTGCCCTGCTCTTCTTATTAACAAGCTGGTTTCCTCATTAACTGACCCCAGTCAGCAAGCAATGTATATGGCTGCCAAAACTCAAAGACAGATGAGACAGAAACCTAATTTCTATACTATGAAAAACCTAGAAAACAGCATTCATTCTAGATAGGACAAAAATGGAAGGCAAGCTCACCATTGCAATCAAGATTTCACAGAAAGTCCAGAAAAACAAACAAACAAACAAACAGGAACAGATGTTATATATTAGATTTCTCTCCCTTTGACAGACATGTAAGAAAGGTACCTGAGATAAGGTAAATCTTCATCTTCTTCCAACTTACAAATTGCAGTTAATAGTTTTTCACGCCTCAAATGTAATCCTAATTTTTACAGGCTTCAGTGATCAGCTTTCAATGGAAATAGTTAGATGTGAATGTCTTGATAAAATCAGCCTGATAAAATCAGGCAATGGAATTCGTGCTGGGCTAATTCTGTATGACATGACATCTACCTCTGGGTATTCAAAGTATCAATGATTATTAACTGCCATCTATAATCTTAGAATCATACAGGGATGATGTCATTAATTGATGTCTAGTTTCAGGACAGTTCCTTAATAATCTATAACCATTTTGACCTAGAAATTTCCCTCCAGAGGAGAAGAAGAAATTTAGATAATTTAATTCATAAAGGAAAAGCTCAAAATTTCAATTGATTTTAAAAGTAACCAATGAAGAAAGACAATTTGAAACTCCTTTCTTCTACATTTCATACTTTTTGTGAGATTGAAAATTCAGTAGAATTCTACAGATTATGTACAGAGGAAACCAGATAATGGCCAAACTGCTAAAACCATACAAATACTCATCCAAGGAGTTCGTAAATTTAGGCAGGTTAAATGAGAGGCCTTTTGCAGAGGAGTGCAAAACAAATTGGAAAGAGTGTTCCAATAGTTGTTGGGTCTATAATATTACTATAATTATCAAAGAGCTAAATACAAAAGTCATGAAACTGTGTAGCATGGGTTATGCCCAGCTGTGGCCTTTTCAAAATTAGACATCGGTTCTTCTCATTTAATTTGTTCACCCTCTACTCATCTTGTACTAATTATCTATGCTGCAATACTGAGGTGTGGACTCTCCAGGACCTATTCTCTGCTGAACACTTGCTGTTTCATCACATACTCCAGACATAACCTTTCTAAGAAAACTAGGAATTGTTGAAGATTTAAATAGCTACCATATGAATATCTTGACCAATGCAACAAACAGTAGTACAGTTCTGAATTGATGATAGCCAATCCTATGGTTTGAGCTAGGGAAAAATTAATAAGAAATCAATTAATTTCCAATCTTTGTGATAATACCGAGAGCTTGCAGTAGTGCAGTAGTAGATTTGCTTTGCAGAAACAAAGCAAATATAATTACTTTCATTTAATTCTGGAATTACTACCAAGAAAACAAAACTGTATACCATTTTAACTGTTTGCTTATAAAGACAAGTTGTCACAACTCTTCAAGCCCTTCATCTTGCTAAACTCATCAATCCAAAGTTCCTTAACTTGCTACCATCTGAAGTTAGAGCATCAACAACTCACCAAATACCCCACTCCGGGGGAGTCACTTTGTGTAGAATTTTAATCCGGCAACATGACTGCTCTGGCAAGGGATCACATCCAAATACCTAGATCTGTGAGATCTGGCCAGAACTCAGACACACCACACACCTTTAATACATCTGGCTAGAATACACATTTTTAACCTCTATGGCTGGAATGAAGACACACCCTTAGTACCTACCTTTAATCCCAAACAATATCTAATTGAGAAACAGACAAAGTGATGAATCAGAGAAAGATTTGACAGAATAGGATAGTATCACAAAAACAGTACAGGAAGGAGAGGCTGTCTAAGAGGGCACAGGGAGAGGCAGTGTGGTCTGAGAGTTGAGTTCACTCAGCCAGTTGGAAGTCATTGTGGAGTCAGTGCAGTGAAGCTGAGTTTGGTGAAGTTTAGTTGAGTTCTTCATGAATTTGTACAGTTCAGTTCAGGTCAGCAGAGGCAGTTGCAGGGAGAGAATAAAAAGGAGCCAAAAGATTAGAACAAATTGCTGTAGTTAGAGGTCACGCAGAACAATTCAGTCAAATGTCGAGAGAAGCCAGATTGAATCAGTCAGTTTGGAGAGGAGTTTGAGTCAGAGAAGGGTTGAACCAGCCAGCCAAAAAGAGCAACTAAGGTTTGGAGAAGGGTCTATCTCATCCCCTCACCTGAGTAAATAGAAACATTTACAACTTTGAGACCTCTCTTTAAGATGGCTCTTAAACTCTCTAAGTATTCTTCCATAATTTCCACATTTTGAGAAATTGTCCACAGTTAATGAGGTTGGTGTTCTTCTTTAGCATTCATCTAGTAAATGCAAGCTTGGTTTATAGATAGTTTTTTTAGTGATGTATTGGGAGTGGGATAGAGTTTTCTTTCATATACATATATATTTGTCTATTTACTTTAGTGTATATGTGTGAACTTGTGGAAGGTTATTCTCTCTTTTCACCATTGTGGCTCCCAGGAATTGAACTCAGGCCACCAGACTTCCAGTGACATCTCACTGGAGCACCTGACTGCTTTTTCTATAATTAATTATCTGTTTGGGTTTCTCACAAAGTTATATGACAGTCATCTTTGATGACAACTGCTTATTTTTACAGTGGAATATGGATGACTTATTGGAGATGTGGTAGAAATGGAAATATTCATTGTCCCATTCCTCTGATGAACATGTTTTGTTGAAATTACCTTAAAAGATAAACATCTGGAAAAATTCTCTGAGAATAAGAGAATAAGAAACCACCCCAGCCTTGGTGGTTTCACAGACAGAGAACAGAGGTTCTCTGGGAGACTGTGGCTTTACATTCTGGACCAATCTTCCAATTTCAGATATCCAGTCAAAACATTTGCTCACATGGTTCCCTTCATCTCTTCATCCATTGTTCCAAACCTTTTCTGAGTTTGTGTTTTGTGTCTTCCCCATCTACTCTCCAGTAACAGAATGGGGGAGGGGGCAGTAAGTGTTCGGATGACTAATGCTTTCTTCTTTTGTATTGACACAAATTACCCTAAAGCCCATATTATCTACACTCAATGAGGGTGATGTTTAACTACAATGATTTTATACCAAGATGAATTAGCACAACCTAAAGCCCGTTCCTCTGTGTGGGACTCTTTCTTATCCTTATGACCTATGTCCATGCAACTACTAAGTTAAATAGGGCCAATTTATGATATGACATCACTTTCCACTTCTCCTCGTTTCTGATCTATAGCTGTGAAAAGACACCATGACCAAGGCAGCTTATAAAAGAAAGCACTTACTGTGGGAATTGTTTACCTTTTCAGAGGATGAGATCATTACGATTACAGCAGAGAGCATGATGGTAGGCAGGCATGGTGCTGGAACAGTAGCTAAGGGTTTATATTTGATTCTCAAGATGGAGGCAGAAAGAGGGCTAACTTAGGCCTGGAATGGACTTTAGAAACCTCAAAGCCCATCCCCAGGTGACACTCTTCCTCCAACAAGGCCACATCTCCTAGTCTTTCCTAAAAAGTCCACCAAGTGAGAAGCAAATATTCAAATATGTGAGCCCACGGGGAGGCGTTCTCATTCAAACCACACAGCTGAACAAGGCACTTGTGCATTCTTAGTCTAACTTCAAGTGGCCTGGCTTTCATTTGCTTGTCTATATGTAGATGAGCCTGTTCAGTGCCCAGTGTCTTATCCTAGAGATAAGGAAGCAAGGAAAAGGTAGAGATCTGCCTATACTGAGGGCTTCTGAGAAACCCAGGTTAATGTAAAGCCTAAGACCTTCCACTGATGACTATGTGTTACCTTCAGGAATATGTGTCACCATTCTTGTTTTGAGAGCAACAGAGTTCCTGTATCCTTCCACCAGAGCAACCCTTTTCATTACGCCGTGACTGTCATACATAGCAAAACATTTTATTGTAAATTATTTGGGCCATTAGTCAATGTCAATCTTTTCCCATAAGAGCATAGTCTCTGCAATGTCGGGAACCATGTTAAAGCACATGGCAATGGTTGGTGCTCTTTGCCTAATGGTGGACACTCAGCAGGACATAGAAAGAGCACAGTAAAGCTCTTCAGTGGATGGATAAAGAAAGCTGCATGAACACAAAGGGAGTCAGTTGTTTGTAGGCAATGCTTCCTAAATCAGGCTTGTCACAAAAGTTTCCACCAAAATGCAATGTGGTGAGAAAAATAAGTAAAATGGAGTGAATTTTCATAATGCCACATAGTTTGCACTGCATTTTATCCCACTCTCTTAGTATTAAAAAGCCCTCCGCCGCAATTTATAAAATGGTGGTATTACTGGGTAATAGTTTTCAGTGTTTGTGATTTTTAAATTGACATTATTTGAGAAATTTAAATTGGCTACTCTATCTCAGTCATCCAACTTCATTTCATTTTAATAGCACCCCCTCTCATAAAAGCCTGAGAGTCTGATTTCATTGATCCAAGACACGTCAAAGTATAATTTTCTAAGTAATAAAACATGAGTCTAGTACAAATATATAGTGTACAGGTATCAGAATGTTTTGAACTCATTAATGAGAAAATGAGCCAAAGTGTTACAGCTTTTCAAAGGACATGAAATGTAAAGAGGAAGAAAAGAAATTGAAATAAAATTGTAATTTAGATAAAGGACAATGAAATCTTAACCACTGGGGTTACCTTTTCCAAAGGACAAAAAAAAAAAAAAAAAAAAAAAAAAAAGCATTGAATCATTGAATCATTCACCAGGAAAGCAATAATTTGAACTATGTCAACCTTTCCTAAGTTGACATGTAACTTTAGAGAATTTGGACCTTCATCAGTAGTAAATAGTAAACCAAGCAAAATTGCATCCTCTTAGTGTGACAGGAAACTCACATGCATTCATTAAAATAGTCTCCATCTGAATAAAAAGACAGCACAGAAATCTTCTTGCTTTTTTTTCCAGTTTTAAATAATTGAAAGGAAAATTTCTCCAATCTCCGAATTTAAATCTGTTTATGTTTTTGTGCATTTATGTGTGGGATGTATATATGTGTACCTACATGTAAATACACATATATATTTATAGATTGTAACTAGGAGTAAAAAACAGTTATTATGACTTGAATCCATTAAGGTGGGTTCAGTAACTTCCCAGAGGTGCCATAACACAGTACTGCAATCCAGTGGCCTAGAGAACAGAGATGTGATGTCTTCCAGTTCAACATCAAGGTGCTGGCAGGGTAATAATTCCCTAAAGAAGCCAGGGGAGGATCTGTTCCAGGTCTCTCTCCCAGCTCTTGGTGGTTGCTTTGCTTATGGCATCAAAACCTTCCTTGTGTAGTGGTCGCATGGCAGTCTCCTTGTGTGAGTGATCACATGACACCCTCCTTACGTGAGCATTCAACATGGCAGTCTCCTGTGCAAGTCTTCTTGCTCCAGTTTCCAGACATATTATATTAGGGCCCATCTTAGTCCAGAATGACTTCAACTTGACTGACTACACCTGCAAGGACCTTATTTCCAAGAAAGGCCACTTGGAGGTAAGAGTGCTTAGAACTTCAACACGTGAACTGGAGAGGGAGTACAATTACATCTATAAAAATACATACGTTTTTACTGAGAATTTTCTTTACTCTCTAACTTTTCAGGGAAAATGATGCCAACAGCCATTCCCAAAAACACTAAGGAATGGTTCCACAGCCTTTATTAGTTTTTTGGGGCAGCCATAGCAACTAACCATGAACTGGAAGGCTTGCAAACAGAGGTCCATTTTCATAGTCTAGTGAGTTAGAGGCCAAAATCAAGATCTTCATAGGGCCACGGTCTAGATGAAGCTTCCAGAGAAGAACTATTCTGCTCCATCTGTCCTGTGGCAGAGGACAGTCCTTAGCATTCCCTGGCTTTCTTTACATCTAATTCTTTTTAACTCTGTTTTTGTGACCTGAGGTCTTAGGTAGCCCTAGCTGGCCTCCAGCTCTCTTATGTCGCTGAGGATGACCTTGAATACTGGATCGCCCTGTTTCTACCTGAGTGCTAGAATCATAGGAGTGCAGTCCTCCCTACACCTGCTTTATACAGTGAGGGAGATCAAACCCATGGCCTCATACATCCTAGGCAAGCACTCTACCATTTGATCTACAAACCCAGCCTTTTTTGTTTTCCACGTTTTAATTTTTTAATTGTCCTAGGGCTAACCATAAATGATGTGAGTTATCATAATCAAATTAAGATTAATGCACATTTGATACCAGTGAGATGAATGAATGGAACTACAATACTGTATAATATAATATGTCTACTGACTCCTTCCCATTTCTGTGCCATTGTTTTCTTTGTGTGTGTGTCAAACCTGAAAATACAAGGTTGTAATCCAATGTTATGCCTACTAAAGCAGCTAAGAAAACAACAAAGTGAAAATTCTTTATAAAAATGTTTATAGTCACCTTAAAATTTGCAATTTCTAGTCTCTACTTGTTGCCCTGAATTTATGTTACTATCTCAAACTCCCTCATTCTCATCTGGAGCTTTGCTGCCACTCATTTTCTTCATGTTGTCACTAATAATTGCATCCCATATCTATGCTTACCTGACTGTTACATGTAGCTGTTCTTAACCACATTTAAGTAAGTTAAGAAAAGAAACAAAGAGAAACCTGAATTTACGGTTTGAGGGTTCTTCTTTGGTTATCTCCTGCGTGGTCCCCCCGGCACGCTGCTGTTCTTATCAGTGTACCGACCTCTGCCCAACTGCTAAGCATCAAAATCTTGATTATTGTTGGAGCGCACCCTTAGGCCTGAACTCTACCACATTCTTCTCCAACGCAGCTCCGTTCCATTGGGGAAATTTTTGAAGCTCTGTGTTCTTGGGAATTACTTCTCCAAATACGAAAAAAAAAAATTAAGAAGCCCGGAGCCATTGTTAGGGATGGAGAGCGGGAGCAGCAGTCTCCGTTGACCTTCCCTGCCATGAAATCTCCCCTAATCTTGAGTTGAGACAAAAGAAATCAGAGTGCCAGTGTTTTTAACGCTTATTCTTGGATAGTGCTTCCTGCTAATAAGCTGGGACTGGCTGGGCTAAAGGGCCCTCGACCTCTCAACCACACTCGCAAGGAATTTAGCTTCTGCAGCTCGGTAATGGAGTGTGAGAAATGCTAGGACTCTGTCTCTTCCTGTGAGACGTTATATCCACTGATTGGCGTTTAGGAAAGGTGCCGGTCTGGCTATAGCCACCCATGTGGAGTACCAGTGCAGGGATCTGGTATCACAGCAGTTCTGGTTTTAAGTGAATATTCTCAGATCAATGCTTTTTCTTCGCTGCAGTGGTTCTCAACATTCCTAATGCTGTTCCTTTACGTTGTGATGACCCCAACCATAAAATTGTTTCATTGCCACTTCATAAGTGTAATTTTGCTGCTGTTAAGATTTGTAACATAAACATCTGATATGCAGAATATCTGATACGGGCCTCCAAAGGAGGTCATGACCTACAGTTTGAGAAGCACTGCTTTGCTGAAAACCATTGATACCAGTTCTATATAATCGAAATTGTTTGATTTAGAAGGAAATACATTTCACTAATTATACTTGTTTGACAGGAGAACAAGTTCACAAAATTTCCTGCTACTGTTCCTAATATCACTCCACAGTAATAGGTTTGGTCATTTAGTTTTAACTTGAACTAACATACAGTGGCTGTCAAAATTGGGAAAAGTAAATATATTACCAATGTTGTCTTTTGTGACATTCTGTTATTAGAAATATTTGATAAGTGGATGAGATGCTACTTCATATTTTTCTCTCACACCCTATGAGAGACTGCCAATGTTTAACAAAAGATGATTGGAGAAAAATATTTGAGAATATCTACTGTGTTTATCTTATTATAAAATTGTTTGAAAATCTACACTTGAAGTCCAAAGCAGACTTGTGTTAAAGTGAATAGTCAAAACTGAGAGCTGGGGGGCAAACCAGAGTTACTTTATGCATCAGTCCAACCACAAACATTGATCTAGGGACAACATCTCTGTTAAAGGAACAGCTAATCCTATTCATTAAACCTCTATATCAGGCCCCTACTCATGCCATTCCTTGGTCCATTTAGTGCATTAGAAATAGTTTTCATTTCAAAATAAATTAGCAAATAAATCAGTAAGTAATCTCTTGTGGACTTTATTTTAAAAGCAGAGTAGAGCATTTTAGGATGTTTTCTTGTTTGTGATTTCATGTATTAATATTCCCCGTGATGTGCCTTGAAAGTGATTGTCAGTTTACAAAATGTGACATCTATAAATGTGCTTTAATTACTCATTCATTTCATTCATTTAGTCAACAAAAACTTATTGAGTAAATACTGAGCCAGGCTGCTCTGAATTCTGCGTATACTAGTGTGGGAGATAATCAAGATCCATGTCTCTCACAGCTTGCTAACCATTGCCTTAACCAGAGAAGCGTGCAGCGTGTCAAACTGGATACAGTGGTTCACTATTCAAGCACCGTCAGGAAAAAAAGCAGTCATTCCCATTAGCTGCTGGGAGTGTTGACTCTCATAGCTACATCTCTGTCTCTCTTTTGAGATTGTGCTCTGTCAAAGGGACCTTCCTTGTCCAAGGTTGCAGCACCTCCTCTAGAACATCTTGTAACCAATTACTGGTTAAAGTGAAGCAGGAAGACCTGTTGTGCCTGTCAGTCTGTGAGTGACTCTGAAGAGATAGTACAGCCCTGAAACACCCGAAAGGACTATGTGAGGCTTCGGTTACCGTTCTGTTATTGTTCGATTTTTGTCGCTGTCCACTTCTGCTCCTCCAGCAGTCCACACACAGTCTCCGTTTCGTACTATTTCTAGGAAACTCAATGTAAGAAAAATGATGGGTACCAGAAATAGTCCTAGAAGGTGGAAACTAAGTAAGTTCTTTTGAACGACATCACTTCCTTCTCAATGGTGGAAAAATGAATTATAACTGTCACCGACCTTTAGAGAAGCTTGGACTGCTAACCCCACAACTCTGGTACAAGAGAACCAGGCTCTGATGAAGAAATGGTACCCTGGGGCTGGGGGTGGGGATATCTAAGTGAATACACTTGAGACCCTAGGAGTCCAAATCTAATTGAACCTGGTGGGCATTGGAAAGTGCTCCACTCCTCTCTGCTAAGCACAGATCTGTCCTTCTTTCACACAGATGATCCAGTGATGGCCTCTTAAAAGACAGCACCATGATAGCTCCACCCATCTCCTAGCCAATAGCCCTTGATTTAAGGTCAAATCTTCGCTCAAACCATCTGAGCAATTTGGGGTCTGCTAAGAAAGCAATGGGAACCACACCATAAGACAACAGGCTACCTCACTGAACTGGTGGAAACACAAGTGGATATATGAGACCAGAACACAAGGTTGCTGTCCTACAAAATACAACAGGTGAGCTGGAAAGATCAATCAGTGGTTAAGAGCATGTATTACTCTTGCAAAGCAAAACAAACAAAACCCTTGAGTTCAATTCCCAGATCAAAGGGAACTGTCAGGCAACTCACAGCCTCCTGTTAGCTGCAGCTCCGGTATATCTATCACTCTGTTATGGACTGCTCATGTGCCTGACTCATAGTGCTGTGATGAAACAAACACCATGACCAAAAGCAGCTTGAGGAGGAAAGAGATAACTTAGCTCACAGTTCCATATAACAGTTCATCACCATAAACAGTGAGGGCAGGAACTCCAGCTAGGCAGGAACCTGGAGGCAAGAGCTGATACTGAGGCCACAGAGGAGTCCTGCTCACTGGCTTGCTCCACATGGTTTGCTCAGCCTGATTTCTTACAGAACCCAATAACTACCAGCTCAGAAAAGGCCACACCCACAGTGGGCTTAGCATTCCCTCATGAATGACGAACTAAGAAAATGACCTACAGCCAGATCATAGGGAGACATTTTCTCAGTTGAGACTCCCTTTTCTCTGATGACACTAGCATGTGTCAAGTTGACATAAAACTAGCCAACACAGGACAAGTGCACATACGTGTAATTCAAAAAATTGAAAATAAATCGTAAAGAGAAATATAGAACATATACATATATATTTATTTATTTATTTATGAAAGATCTTGATATGTGAGTATTCTCCTATAATACATAACACTTTAACCAAGGCCATAAAATCTGTTAGGATGTCTCTGGAGGCTGCAAGAAAGCTGTGACCTACACCAGAGTTTGGTTGTTTGGTTGTTCTTTTTCTTTCTTGTATTCTTTTCTTTTTCTTTCTTTCTTTCTTTCTTTCTTTCTTTCTTTCTTTCTTTCTCTCTCTCTCTCTCTCTCTTTCTTTCTTTCTAGACAAAGTTTTTCTGAGTAGCTCTGGCTGTTCTGGAACTCACTCTGTAGACCAGGCTGTCAGCAAATTCAGAGATCCGCCTGCCTTTGCTTTCCGAGTGCTGGGATCAAAGCGTGGGCCACCAGCTTCCATCTATACCCCAACTTATTGATCTGCATGTGGTCATTGTGAAGAAAGCACTGGCAACAGTAAAAGATACCTGAACACACGATGACAGAAAATTAATTCAGAATCAAATGCGGATCAAATCCTGGAGCTTCTGTGAGCTCTCACAGTGCAACCATAGGACTTGGCTGCAGTCTTGGTTCTGAGCCTGCAGTGCCCACTTCCCGCTGTATGATGACCCTATGCTGAGACAGGTCAGTTCAGATTCCAAATTACTTCGCTTTATGAATTGCAGTGTTTTGATGGTATTGCAAGGCCCTCTGCTCCTGCAGGAAAAAAAAAATGGTTTGGAGCAAAGATTTATATTGTTTTCCTATAATCATTTCTCAACAAAAGTATCAAATTCATTTATCTTTCCTTTAGGGTGTGTAAAAGTGTGTGATTTTTTTTTAAACTACTGTTTGAGTTGCTGACTTAAGTTTCATAAAAATTACTAAAGTAAGCTGAGCATGGTAGCACACTCCTGTAATCCCAGCACTCAGGGAAGCAGAGACAGGGGGATCTCTTGAGTTCAAGGCCAGCCTGCTCTACAAAGCAAGTCCAGACAGCCAAGGCTACACAGAGAAATCTTGTCTCAAAAAAACAAACAAACAAAAATACTAAATGAATTTTGGATTAGTATCTGGACAGAATTTCCAACAATTTCTGAAATGGCCATAAATATGCTACTTATCTATACAAAATGTCACTCTGAGCATAGACAATTTCAAAAACAACAACAAAAAAAAACATCAACTCTGAAAACCATTGACAGTGTTCTGTGTCCTGCAGCATTATTAAATGTCTAGCCAGGACTCCATTCTTTATGTAAAATATAGATGAGCACATTTATATCATTAGCATGCAAATTTGCTTTCCTTGTTAGTAGTTTGTGAAATTATATGAATACAGAAGAATTGTTTTAAAATTAATTTATTTATGAGTTATTTGCAGTGTATGTTTGGTCTGCATACCTATTTTACATACCTATGTTTCCAGAGTCATATGAACATTTCTGAGGCAAAAGAGGGTGCGAAGGGAAAGTGTTCAAGGAGGCTCTTCTGTGCCACACGATTGCTAAGTCTTTTCAGGGAGTTGAGGAGGAAACCAAAAGGCTTAGACAGAAAGCATACGAGACTGAATGCATTTCTCAAGGCCTACAAATCATCCTTCTGCCATCTCTGCTACATAAGAGGACCCAGAGAATGCCAGTTACCAAGCAACCAGAAAATGAGCAGTGTGCTGCTGAGGACACTGGCCTCATTGTGAGACTCAGAAGTAGCTGTTTTCTTTGGGTCGTGACCACCATCACTCACCAGGCCTGCATTAGCAACTCTCAGCTCACAGGACTACACCACATTGTGGGTTGATGTAGCATCCTTGGGACCAAAGATAAAGGAGAGAACCAGCTGATGTTGGTCGATAGTGGAGTTAACTTGGCATGTGCTGGCAAGTGGCAGACTGCTGCTGTACCATTCAGGCATAGTCTTGTGTCTTAGCTCCCTTAGAACCAGAGTCTGGGGCAACAGAATTCTGGAGGCCCAAGCCAAGGTGTTGTGAAGACCATATTCCATCTAGGGGCTTCAAGTAAATAATCCCTCCTGGAAATGCCACCTACTGGTGGTTGCTGGAGGTCCTTAGCAGTCTTGGCTTGTGGCCATGTAACTCTCAGCCTCTGACTTACATATCTTTCCTTTTTTTCCCCATGTGTCTCTAAATTCTCTTTTCCTCTTTTTTTGTTGTTGTTGTGTGTACATGCAATGTGTATGTTCATGTGTATGCATATGTATATGTATTTACATGTGTCTGTACATGTGTTCATACATGTGGGGGCCAGAAGATACAATGAGTTGTAGTTACTCAGTACATTCAACATGCCTTTCTCTTTTTATAAAAAAATTGTCTCTTGTTTGTTTCTTTGTTTGATCAGATCTCTCACTGGTGTGGAACTTACAAAGCAGACTTGGCCAACCCCGGGATTCCACCTATCCCAGCCTCCTGGTGCTGGAATCACAGGTATGTGCTGCTCCACCCGCTTATTTTGTTTTTAACATGGGTTCTGAAGGCTGAACTCAGTCCTTGTGTTTGTCCAGCATGACCTTTACCATGTGAGTCATCCTCCAAGCATCCCTGCCATGTTTTTTATAAAATACTTGTTAATGGAAGTAGGGCCAACCATAACCCATATGAACTCATCTTAATGACCATCTCTGTACCTAGCCAGTTTCCAGGCAAGGTAACATTCACAAGCACGAGGAGTTAGAACTTCCACATTTGCTTTGGGGGATATAGTATATATAGCACGGAATACCCCGGATGCCAGAACTGAGAAATTCTCGTTAAGAATGACCTTCCACAGAGCACTGGACTGTCTGCTTAGGTACCCAGTGTGTGGGAAGAAAAGAGGCCCAAGCTAAAGGTGTATGCACTCTCGTGCCGAGTGAGCAGTTCAGAAGAGACGCACACGGGGGAAAGGCACACGTCGGGTATGGCAGTAACACAATGAGGGCTATGAAGATCTAGCCCAGTTCTCTCAGTGTAGCAGTGACTTCAGATAGCCAACACCACTCCAGATTATGGATGGAGAAACAGAATTGGAGAGAAAGGGGCTAATTTGTAGCACAGAATTTGGGACTTGCATGTTGAAACCCTCTTTCTTTAGTCTTTCTCTGGCTGCTCCAGGAGTTCCTGGACCACACGGAGGGGCACAGGTGCATGAGAGCCAGTGGGCACATGCCTCAGCCTCTCTGATCCCACCAGAATATTTCTTGGTTGTGTTTTACAGGTTCTCAGAGGGTCTAGGTGGGACTGAGCTCTGAACTCAGTGGTAACCAGCTTGCTAACAAGCTCTTCCCTGGCCTTCTCCATCACCCTACCTAACTTCCATTCACATCCTCTCTTGTGCTTGCTTGAATCTTCTTGCGAGTGAGTGGCTGCCATAGCTTTGGTGTCAGAAGATATATACAAAATAAGGCGAAAACTCTGATGCTAATGTCACACCTACAGTCTCTCAGAGTTCTTCACATTCTTTAGCATACAAGTCAAAGTCCCTCTTCACACCAGCCAAAGGGCTGCTCCTTCCTCTGTGGTGTAGCACTTGCTGCATCACTGTGGGCTCACTTTGGCTGAGAAGCCTCACAGGGGTGTCTATAGTCCTCAAGCAAACATCATACTATGTGTACTTATTTCCTGTGGGACAAGTGCATGGGGCTTTTTAAAAAAAATAAGGATCTGGAATATTTGGGTCTGAATATGGAGAAGGGAGGCTATTTGGACCTATAGTTTGTGAAAAAATATAACACTGGTGAACTTGTTTGAAGTCTTCTCTAGGGTCAAACACTACAAGTAGTGAGAATACACTAAATAGTTTTGTTGGTTTTGTCTTAGGTGTGTAGGTTTGCTTACAGCCCTTTGTGAATCTCTATAAATCCAACTCTAGCATGGAAAGCTTGGATGCGTCTATGCCTTTACCTTCTGAGCCCACACTACATGGTATAATCACTTTTTTAAGCAGTATATAACAGGAGATTGCCAAGGGAACTCTATAAAAAGAATAAGAAAGAAAGGGTCTGGACAGGAAACAGGTTGTCATGTAGGAATGAACCTCTGTTCCAGCTGTGTGGAAAAGAGAAACTGGCCCCATTGTGCTGGTAGTATTGGTCCTCATGGCCATTGCCTCTGAAAGAAGATAGATTACAGAAGGCAGCCTCAGGAGCCCACTCATAGGATCTGGTGATGGTTGATGCCAGTTGACACATCAGCATGACTCATTTGTTGTCCTCTGCTCTGTACACACAAAAAAAAAATCTATTTTTTGGGAAAAAAAGTGCAAACTAGAGGTGAAAATAAAGGGCTGGCAGCTCTGAGATTCCCTCTCCTAGGAGGTGGCCAATCACACTCATTGTCTCCATTGTTCCTATTGACACCAGCTAGCCAGTCACACCTCCTAGTTTTATTTTTGGCTCAAAAAGTAAACCTTCATTCACCCTCCTTTCCCAAGCAGATGATAAAAATCCTAAATCAACAGAACTATCGCCAGCTCCCTGTGCGCCTCCCCACAGTGCTGGAACTAGGGAAGAAAGACACAGCATCCTTGAATAACAATCATTATTCAAGTACATTTTTCGATGGATTTCAATACACTACATGTTGTCTTGCGTGCTCAACAACATTAGCTACATTGATCTTCACAACAGTTCTACAGGGCACATATCATTAGGATGCCTGTTTAACAGAAGTGACCATTGAGACTTGGCATGTTCAAGTAACTTGCCTTTCCTTAGAGCCAGAAAGGTCAGAGCCAGGCTTTGAATGCCTGTCCTGTGCCCCCTCAAAGGGTAGATAGCTACAGAAGAAGAAAGAATGACAGGGATGAATGGGCAGTCAACAACATAGGAGTAGGTTGTCTGGGTTCAACCGGGGGAGGGGGGCACAAAACCAGCAACAGATGTGTATAAAGTCTAAAGAGGATTTTTATGTCTATTTTTCAGTGATGACAGGCAATTTGTAGAGCTGACACAGCAGGTGTGAAGTCTGTAGGAGAAGACTAGGACAAGAGAAAACAATTAGGACCCAGTAGCAGTTGCTAGGCACTCACTCAAGGAGGATTTAAGCCTCTTTAAAGAGGCTTCCAACTGAGCAAGTCCGAAACACTTGGAGGTGAGGTGAAAGTGGAGAGCACATAGTTGGGGTTATCTGTTTTTCCTAGAGGGTAATCGCTGTCTTGATCACCTTAGTTCAGCTGATCAGGGGCTGTAGTCACAAGTACAGTCCCTGCCCGCCAGCACCTAGATAAGTGGCAGAATGGCAGGCTGGAGGTGTGGCTAGGCTCCAGTGTTGACAGCCTTCAACTCCTCCTGGAGAATTGCCCATATACCTCACCTTAACCAGAATTGTGCCTAGGCGGCAGGCTCAATAAAAAGTCATCATAGGAAGCAAGTGAATTTTAAAGACACAGAGAAGGGAGTGAGGGAGAGGAAACAAGATCTGCAAGGAAGAACAGGGAAGAGACTCAACACCTAAGGCATCCTTGAGAAAGGCTGTAATCCTCAAACTCCCACAGAGACTCCAGTGCAGAAGTAAGTGGCAACTTCCTAGTGTTTACAGGTGAAAAGGGAACCTTCAGTGGGGTGTGGAGCTACCTAAAGGACACAGTGCATGATGCACAGAGAACCTAATAGACCAAAGTACAGGGAGAAGGTGATGGGGTGAGCACCATGAGCTGGAATCGAGCTGACCATCTTTTATTTCTCACACACTTTACATATGTAACCTAACATACAGTTGGTAGTCATTTTTCAAAGTAGCTGTGTTCTGTCATATCCACCACAAACACTGAGTTGAGGAATACTGAACCATTGCTCCTAGGGGAAATTGTGGATCAGGTTCTTAGGAGACCCAGGTCATAATGTTTTCATCAACCACTCATGGCTAACTTGACTTAGGCTGTGTTTCTCTTAAAAGACACCTTATTCAACACGTGCAGTTAATTAACGCTTGGTTCATGGCCAACAGCACTATTACTCATACCTGCACAAAGCTTACTCAAGACATGCATTTCCTCTACAAGGCTTTACTGTGCTTACAAACGCTGATCAACATTTCAGTTCTACAAAGAAACATCTATGCATAGAAAAATAACCAACCAAAAATGCTTAAAGCTAACAAGACCACAAAAAGGACACTTGTTTACAAAATGACCACTGAACCATAAAAGGCAGAAAATCACTTTGTTGAGTTTCAGTGGAGGCTGTGCCTACGGGTTGACAGATTTTTTTTTTTACTTTTCTGTACCTATCTATGAGTGACTATGAGACCACTCCCAATATTAAGTTGGAGATCACAAATAAATTTTTAGCCAATGTGTGAATGGAAAGGATAGGATCTGAAAATAATGACCATCAACAGTATGTATGAGACTTTATTGTTAATATAAATGTTTAGAGAGTCACAGTACTCAGCACTATTGATGACATCACTCTAGACAGATTTATGATTATGTGCACAGCACACCAAACAGTAAGACTGAGCAAGCAATCCATTATTCGTGGTCTTCTGAGTTTGGGGCATCCTGGCTCTGAAACTCCTTGGCTTAAAATCTGCTGACCAAGTATGTTTGTGGTTTTTGTTTAACCACAGAGGCTACTCTTCTTTGAGTTTGGGACCATGGTTCATCGAATTCTATTGTGTTTATCCTGTCTACTTGTGGTTTCTCCACTGTGGATGGATCTATGACAAGTGTTTGACTGTCCTGCTCTCCTGCATGCTTACTGCAAGTGCAGTGGAAGACACCTGTTTGCTGACTCTGCCCTGGACAAGGAAATGTGTATACAGCCAAGAGCCAACAGGCTTCTAACAGTATTAGCACTGCTCTTGAATAAACTAAGTACTGGCCAGAAACTCTCATTTCCCTAGTTCAGGCCTGCTGCCCTTTTCTAGACATATGTTCCTCATCTCAGCCACTGAAGATTCCAGTCAGTTTGGGTTATAATGACTCTCTGCCTGTTACTGGAGGTCTTCCTAATAAGGTCTTCCTTTAACTAAACTG
This sequence comes from Meriones unguiculatus, assembly GCF_030254825.1. Lineage (NCBI taxonomy): Eukaryota > Metazoa > Chordata > Mammalia > Rodentia > Muridae > Meriones > Meriones unguiculatus. The sequence continues at coordinate 53,007,270 of NC_083364.1, read as the reverse complement.
AGTTAGTTAAAACACCACGCCCTGCTTCTTCTCTTTCCATCACTGAAGCGACTTCTTTACAGCAGAGAAAAGAAAATTAATCAAAATGGAATTTCTTTGGCCTAGCAGCATAATATCAGCATCTTGACTCCTCCTCCCCCTGACACTATTCTTCACTAAAAGGAATAAACAGCAAAGCGATGTATAGGCGATGTATGCCTATAATGCCTGGAAGGTGAGGTAGGAGGGTTGCCAGTTCAAGGCCAGCCTGGGCTAAATAGTGAGAGCCTGCATCAAAAAATCCAAAAGAAAATAAATAACAAACGTGAATGGCCATTCCGTACTTGCACTGGAGGACACTTCCTGCCCTGCCCATGACCTTTGTCCTTCTTTTCTACTCAAGGGTACCGCTTGGTCATGAAAATCCTTTCTTGTTCCACCATCATAGACAACGTTACACTCATATCTGACAGCATAGCAAACCACACAAAGACATCTTTAGTAGCATGTGTAGGGGAAGACAGATTAACATACACTATAAGAGGGGTCAATGAGTCTTTTCTAACAAATGAGCCAGCTTTTATTGGCTTCATTATTTTTCATGGTGATTTATAAATTGAGGAAGTTCCGGAAGGATATGTCAAGAGTCATTATACTTTGTAAAACTGCTGCTGGAATTTTGTGTGTTTGTATATTTGCATGTTTTTTTTCTTTCTGTCAAAAAATAGTCAAATACTATTCAAAATGAGAATAATAAAAATAAAGGATTGTATTTCCAAATCATCATATAATGTCTGTATAAAGGAAAACAAGTGTTTTGGACAGACTAGAATTTTAGGTAGCTCATGAATGTTAAACACAGAATACAAAAATATGTGTTTATGTTCTCCTGTTGTCTGGTTTTAAAAAGCAAACACATGTTGCTTTTGTTCTAAGAAACATGCATTTTTGCATTTCAAAATAATTCAAACTTACTTCTTAACTACACTAAAAGAAAATGAATGTATAATATGTTTGTTTCCATTTTTAAATATTTTTAATATCCCAGCAAATTGCGTACATGACCCAAATCAAAGAAGTTTCCTCAGCTCACTGGGTAACCATATCAAAAGACAATGAATGTTCTTTTGAGGCGTCAGGGGTTACCAGTAGCACACTTATGCTCTTGGCATTTTTAGCAGAAGCTCCTTTGATATGAGTCTGTACAGTAGTGTGTATGATGAGTAAAATACACACCACATGGTAATAAAATGAATAGAGTGCCTGTCATCCCAGAGAAAAAGTCTCTCAGAAAGAAAAGAAAATTACCATCTAAACTGCATGATATACAAAGTTATTCCTTAATTCCAGGCCCCCCAAAAAGTGAATTGAGGGCTCTCTTTTCCCTCTGAAAGCAGATAACCAAAATGACGATAATAGTTGAGATATTATTTTGGCTTTATTCTATGTTGATAAGGTTTTTTTTTGGTATAGCTATTAACTTGTCAAACAATTTTCACCTTTTTCTCTTGATAAAATATTATTCAATTCTTATTTTGCCATTTAAAAAAAGTAAGTCTTTTCATTATTAGGATCATAGTTTGTATATGTTATTGAAGTTTGCTAATAGGCTAGACATTTTTGCTCATGTTCTGAAGAATAACCTGATGGAGAGGCTGAGCTATGGGGCTTGCTTCAGTAATTTCAAAATTTTTGTTTGGCAGGCATAGTAAAATCAGTGGTAATGATGCCTCATTTCCACAGTGCCTTTCATCTGGAGAGCTCAAAACATCACACATTTACAGCCTATTACTACTAGGTCATGCTCGCAGCATAGGAGAAGAAATATATTTTGGAAATGTTTAATATTTTGCATCCTTTCTCTTCCTTCTTAGATTTGTCGGTGCCTTTGGAACTTTTAAAGAAAATTTCATTACTTGCACAACTTGGAGAAAAGTCTTCACCCAATATAGAGGTTCTAGAATACCGCATAAGGTATTGGGTGTATGTGGGGGGGGGGGAGTGTCTTAGCACATTCAAAAGAAAGCGTCATGAATTTAAGGTATTTGTAACATTTCACTTATCTCTGACGTACCACTCTCTATATATTTCAGCCTTTTAATAGCGATATATTCATAACAACTATTAGGAAGCCAAACAGTAGGACGCTTACCTCCATCTATGTAATCATTTGTAATAAGAAGTTGTTGGCACTTGTAATAATCGGGTCTAAGTAGGCAGTGATGTGCTAATTTACTCTTCTTACCCTAGCTGAAACTTGTGCTGGGGATGTAAAGATAGTATGGCTGTCAAGGTGCCTGGTGTCAGTTCTTCGGTACTGTGGTGGTTTGAATGAAAATGGCCCCATCTGCTCATGTCTTTGTCACCAGGGAATGGAGCTGTCTGAAGATGACACCTGTTAGGAGGTGAGGTCTTGTTACAGAAGGTATGATCTTGATGGAGGAAGTGTGTCACTTGGGGTGGGCTTTGAGATTTCATAAACTCCTGCCAGCTAGGCCTGGTCTCTCTCTCTCTCTCTCTCTCTCTCTCTCTCTCCTACTAATGTGAATCAAGATGTTATTCTCATTTACTTCTCCAGCACTATGTCTGCCTGTCTGCTGCCTTGCTCCTTGCCATGACAATAATGGACTCACCTCTGAAACTATAAGCCAGCCCTAATTAAATGCTTATATATAAGCATTTATATATAAGCATGCATATTATATGAGTTGCCTTAGTCATGATGCCTTTTCACCGAAATGGAACAGTGAGTAAGATAGGTATCAAGCTGCCATTCATCATTATGTATTTTTTTAGCAATGTATCAGCTCATCACTTCCAGAAGTCGAATATGAGAATATTCATTATTAGAAATTATCAGTTCAACTCTTTCTTAGTTGAACTTATCAGGATTAAGAGGTTTAAAATATTTTTGACATAAAAGAAGAAATTTTTACAAAATGTGAGTAGTAGCAGTGTTCATGATAAGAATTCATTAGTGACTAAATTACTTATCAGCATCTAAAACGCAGCTTAACAACAATTAAAAAATGCTGCACAAGTATGATAGATACTGTTGAAAATTAGAAGATAATTGGCAGCTGAGAGAGGACTTATTTCATCATGGGTTGTGGTTTCAAATGCTGCTGTCTTTTGACATGTAAGGAGGACATTATGGAAAATAGCATATTCTTTTAGATAAAATAGGACATGCAGCATTCTATCAGCTAAAATGCTATGTAATAATGGCAAAAATGTAAAGATTGCTTGACAGTAAAAAATAGTGAAACACATGTAACCCTACTGGCAAATGATAGTGAAAGCAAAGATTGAGGACAAAATGAGCAAAATGATTAAGAACTTGAGATTGTCAAATCAGAGTTTTTATTTTAGAATTTCAGGCGTGAACAGAAAGTAAAGACGCAATTGTTATTCAGAGGAAGGCAAAGTGAATAAATTTCTCCAAAGACTGCTGAAGCTACTAATACTGTCTGGTCAGAAAAAAAATCTTTCACATTTCTCTCACATAATCTAAATAAAAGAGTTTGTTAAAACTTTAAAACATTATCTTAATTAAATCGCACACCTGATGTAGTATTTTAAAATGTTATCAATACGTTAATGTAATTAATAAACAATCACAGGAAGTGAGGTGAGGCTGAGCACAGACGATGCCAGACAACACCCAGTTGGGCAAACAGGAAGATTTTACTAGCATGGCCAAGCTTTGGTGCATGCTTTCCATTGTGTTCAGGAAGAGGTCTAGTCACTGGAGGTATTCATGAGATTAAGGAAAATGACAAATTAAATGCCAATCCGTGCAGACCACTGCATTCTCACAGTGGTGTTGGATCTTATGGGGGAAAATAGAAAAACAATGCATATCATAAGTACAGCTAAAAAAAAAATCAGAAATTTGAGGCTGGAGAGAAACTCAGCAGTTAAGAATTTATGCTTCTCTTCCAGAGGACCAAGATTCTTTCCCAGCACCCACATCAGGTAGCTTAAACCATTTGTAATTCCAATTCTAGTGGATCTGTCATCCCCATTTTTTTCTGCTGCACCAATATTCGTTCAGTATATGCAGGCAAATATACTTTTAAAATTCAAAACTTTCTATCCTTTGTAATTTTTAAGTTCTCTTCTGCACATGGAAACCATTATATATCTAATGCACTTCACATATTTATTTAAAAAAATTGCTCATATCTTGTCCTAACATGGCCTCATCCCAGACCTAACATTTTGCTACCAGAACAGACAGTAGTAAGTCAATACTGAAAAAGAGCCAGTTGGCGGACTCACACTGTTTGATTTCAAATCTTATTTTAAAGCCATAGTCAACAGAACAATGTGGCACCGATTTGAAGAGAGACTACAGAGTCCAGTGAGACAAAACCAAAGAAACATCTTCAAGTTTCTCACAAAGGTAGCAAGACACTTCAAAAGGCAAAGAGATTCTTTTTAATAGACTGTTCTGGGAAAATTGACTTACTACCATCAAAAATACAACCCTTTAACTCAGAATATGAATGAAGTCAGCTTACTCACACACAAATAATAAAAGAATGAATCAGTTCGTAACGGACTGTTTACAACTATGAATATTCAATAAAAATAACATAGGACAAATCTCTGACTACAGCTATGCGGAGTGATCTTAATATGTGCCACAATTAAGAGTTAGAAAAGAAAGTAGCCGATGACTTCAGAGTCGTCAAAATTAGGACGCCATCTGTGTCTAGATGCGTCAAGAAAGTGAGGAGGGGATCCACAGAGCAGGAAGCAGAACTGCGTGTTCCTTATCTGATAAAAGCCTGATATCCAGAATGTGTGGGAATGTAGGCTAGTGCTAGAGCCGTCGCCTAGGGTTCAGGAGACATGAGTGCAATGTCTGGCATTAAAAAAAAAAAAATGCAGTAACAGTAAGACACAATTAACTATAAAAACAAACAAGAAACATTAGAGACATTTCTATGGCTATAAACACATGAAAAGGTGTTCAGCATCGTTAGTCGTTAGCAGAATGTTGATTAAAACTGATTAAGATATTCCACACCCAGGAGAATAGCTATAATCAGAACGAATGACTTGGTATGGTGAACAGGCTTGTAATCCCAGGTGGCCGGATCAGTTGGATCTCAAGTTCAAAGCCATGCAACCTACTGAGTCGCACTTTCTTTACACCTTTACTAATAACAGTGTCAAGTGTGTGTGTGTGTGTGTGTGTGTGTGTGTGTGTGTGTGTGTGTGTTTTAATGGGTATTGAACCCAAGGTCTTGCACATGATAGGTGAGCACTTTACTCAATAGGTTGTACATTTAGAGACTCCTGACCATCTGTAACTCCAGTCCCAGGGGATCTGACATCCTCTTCTGACCTTCTAGGCACACATATGGTACACAAACATATAAGCAGACAAAACAATCATAGACTTACAATAAAATAAACAAATAGATCTTGTTTAAAAAAATTGTGCCTGAATTTCCAAAGGACTGGTTTTCATAACACTTAGAAACTCTGAACAATCCAATACTGACTAGTTGGTAAATGGTTGACATTATATAATATCTATACATGAGCATCTACTCAGCCATAAAATTAACTATATAGTGATATGTGTTATAAAATGGTAAACAAACAAAGAAAAAACTTTTTATGGTTTGAATTTGGAATATCTACCCTAGGGTCATATTTTGAGCCTTTGGTCACCTTGTGGTGCTGTTTTGAAGACTGGAGTCTTTGGCGGGTGAAGCACGGCTATCAGAAGAAGGCTGGTGGGGATGGGCCTTTGAAGGTTGTATTCATCCCAGGTTCCAGCCTGTGTTCTCTCAGCATCCTGCTTTGCACCATGGAAAAATCCTCTGCCACATGATCCCACTTCCACTGGCAGAGTCAGTACTTTGTGCCTTTCCCTCATGTGGTGGACTGAAATACCTCCGAAGCCGTGGACTAAAATGACTCCATCCCTCTCTATACTGTTTCTGGAAGGCAGGTCACAGCAACACAGAAACAGCTAGTACAACGCACTGTGCAAAATGAAAACCAGCAGATGTAAGAGAGTACATAGTGTGTGATTCCATTCATATGCAACATCTAAGAGTTAAAACGTAAACAGTTGTCTAGGACTCAACATGAGAGCAAGGATAGACTTCAGATGTCCTCAAGGGGCAAAGATGTATGGAAAATACTTTAAAGCTGGACTGTGGTAATGGTACCAATCTAGAATCTCTATCATTCACAAGAATGACAATGGGTGAGCAGGAGGATGAGGGCAGCTTCCCCAGTGCATTGTCTCAATTGCTTGGCAGAACTGAGTCATTCTGACTCACAGTCCATTTATTCAGAGACAAATATAATGAAAGTTTTGGTTTCTTTGTAAACTCAGTTATGTTATATAAACATGTTTTTGTTTTAAACCCAAGTGTGGGAACTTTACTTGGACTATGGTTTGTCCACACCTGTTAATTGTCTCTCGAAGGGCATAGCTTTGCCAGCTGGTAATGACATGCCATTGCAGCACAGAGAGGGGTGAGGATATAAATTTGAGAGCCCAGAAGGTGCTGGTGTGGTGTTCAGTGATGGCATGTGGTATGTAGCGGTTTGGAGAGACCAGAGACGAATGGTGTGGCTGTTTGGAGTAGACAGAGGGAAAGAAATGCTTCGGGGTGCAGTAGCGTGGAGGAGACTGCTAGCTGTGTCTGGGGTTGACCAAGATTGGTATATAACCTTAAACGACCCATTGACCCTCAACAGACAGGAGAAGTAAAGGGGCCCTCTCTCCCCAGTAACCTTCTCTCTCCTACATAGGCTTGGGAGAATGGAAGGGAAGTTGAGGAAACACCCCAAATAAAGAAGAGTGTTAAAAATGAGCGCTATAGGTGACACCCAATGTGGTTGGTAAGATAAAAAGGGCTAACAAGTGGGGCCCAAAGTGGGGCTTGGAATAATGGGAAACTGGGTTTCTAATGCCATAAAGGAGAGGGTACAGAGAAACGAATATACTGTTTCAGAATATCAGCAAAAAGTTTGCTATGGCTTCTACCGCCGGTTTCTCTCCCTCTTTACTCCCAAAGGGAAGTCTCTGGTTTTGTTTCATCATCTTCCTGTGCTCCGTTGTATTACTGTTGTTATTGTTGTTATTATCATCATTTATTATCATTTACTCCAATTTATTCAATTTGTATCCCAGCTGTGACCCCCGTCCCTCATCTCCTCCCAATCCTACCCTCCCTCCCTCCTCCCCTATGACCCTCCCTAGTCCGCTTAAAGAAGGTTGGGGAAATGGTTGAACGATTGGAAAAGTTGCAGAGGTTTGAGAAAAAAAAAACAAAAAAAAAATTGATGAAATTTTTAAAGATCAGAAGGTTCTCACATTTTAGGATGGATTGCAGAGTTGACAGTGCAACTGGAGCTTCTGCGGGTAGAGGTTAAATGCTTGGAAAGCAAAGAGCGAACTTGGTAAAGGGAGAACACCTGGTGACTAAGAGCCAGAGTGTCCCACAGTTACTGCCCAGCCCTGCTACACAACTTTTGGTGTCTAGTTCCTACAGGCCCTGCATGAAGTAAGGGGCCAGAAAGAGCAGAAAGCCACACAGAGCAAAAGGGCTAAGGAGAAGAAAGGGTTAATCTTGAGCAGCCTGAGGTACCAGAGGAGTAGCCTCAGGTTAAGAGAGTACCACCATTAGCTTTCCAAGTAGCCATCAAACGCCTTAAATATAAAAATGTTCAGTGCTTTAATTGCAGTAAATTCGCTCATGCGAAAAGAAATTGTGATTGAACCACTAACAGCCTCAGAGCTTAAAATGGCTGGTGTGTTAGCTCTGAGAAATATGGTACGTTCTGGCAGAGAAGCAAGGAGCCATTTCTGGCAGCACTGGTTCTCTCGGCAAGAACCAGAGTTTGTAGACGCTGTGATAAAAGGGGTCATTTGACTAGTGAATGCATGTCCAAGAGAGACATACGAGGTAACATCTTGCCTTTAGGAAACAGCTTTGGAGTCTTAGCTCAAAGCTCAAAATGTACGAGCCATTCCAGACAAGAGCAGCCGAGAGTTACCAGGTTATAAAAGAAACTATTGATCCAAAAAGCATTTGGTTTCTTGATCATCTCATTTTAAAAAAGCAGCAAGTTTCATTCATATTTTTTTTAAACAGAAAGGGGGAAATGTTGTGGATGTGACCGTGTTTTTGTTTTGATCGGTGTAGGATATGGGACTGGTTCAGATTGTCCACAGCAGCAAAGTATTTGCTTCCTGCAGACTCTGAGAGGTGCTCTTCGCCAGCTGCAGATAGTTTAATTCTGAGGACTCTGGAGAGAGAATAAACGCCAGAGCCCAGAAAGTGTTGGGGGGTAGGGGCTTCGAGAAAGAAGAAGGCTGCTGGTGTCCGCCTGCTGCATCTGGTTGCTATTGATGCAGTATGACTAGAAGAAGTTGGAGATACCCTGAAATGGAGATTAGACTTGTCCCAAGGAACCTGATGACCCACATAGCAGGAAACTGCTAAGAAAAACTATGCCCCTTCTCCCCACTAATCTTTTTTCTGTCCTACCTGGTGTTAGGGTGTTGGAAGGGATTGGGGTAGAGAAGGGAGAAAAAGGCATAAGAAACCAAAATAAAATAGTATAAAAAGTAACACTAACAGACAAAAAAAAAAAAAAAAATCTTGTGAGCAAGCACTCCAGACACAACAGCAGAAATTGACCTGGGTCTTTTATTCAGGTGACAGGAGAAAGAAGAAGTCCCAGAGCTGGTAATGGCTGCTGAAGAGTGTGCTGCTTTCTGTTACTGTAACACTTGAGATAATTTATAAAATGAGAAGGTTTATTTGGGCTCATGGTTTTAAGAGATTTCATTCTATAGATTGACTCCACTGATTTTGGTGAAGGAGCACATCTGAGCAAGGACCAGGTGGTGGAACAGAACTCAGGGCCAGGACATGAAAAGAAAGAAGTCGCAGGGTCCCCTTACCCACACACCCTTGGGAACCCCAGGGACTGGAAGACCACCAACACACCGTACTTCTTTACATTTCCGCTGTTCGTTGTTATCTGAAGTCTGAGCTTCATTTCTCTGGAAAGCACTCTGCACATGACAGCCGAGCCTGTGGAGCTCTGACACCAAAGAAAATGTGATGTTATAATCTCAAATCCCACAGAACTGAAACCTTAACATTCACTGGATTGCTAGGAAAGCTTGTTGAAACTCTTGAACTCAGGCCAGTGAGATGGCTCAGCAGGTAGATCACTTCCTTTGCAGGCTTGAAGACCTCAGTTTGATTTCAGAAACCCACAGAAAGGTAGACCAAAGTAAAGAACCAACCCACAAAGTTATCCTATGACCTCCACATGCATTCCATTGCACACACAGATACACACACAACACATTTAAACACACAGGCAAAGTAGAAATAAAAGATAATTTATATTTAATTAAAAAAAAAAAGCTCTTGACCAAAACTGAGATCTTGGGTCAATGGGCTTCTGAATTTAGTGCAGGGAATCTTATGAAAGAAGACGGAGATAGAAAGACCTGGAGGGGACAGAAGCTCCACAAATAGAGCAACAGAATCAAAAAATCTGGGCCCAGGGGTCTTTTCTGAGACTGATACTCCAACCAAGGGCCATGCATGGAGATAACCTAGAACCCCTGCACAGATGTAGCCCATGGCAGCTCAGTCTCCAAGTGGGTTCCTAGTAAGGGGAACAGGGCCTGTCTCTGACATGAACTCAGTAGATGGCTCTTGTATCACCTCCCTCTGAGCGGGGACCAGCCTTACCAGGCCACAGAAGAAGACAATGCAGCCAGTCCTGATGAGACCTGATAGGGTAGGGTCAGAGGGAGAGGGAGGAGGACCTCCTCTGTCAGTGGATTGGGAGAGGGTCATGGGAGGAGATGAGAGAGGGGGAGAAGATTGGGAGGGGATGAGGGAGGGGGTTAAAGCTAGAATACAACGTGAATAAACTGTAATTTATTTAAAAAAATTACTAAATAGAAAACTCTTGACCTTCTTACTGACACTGAGATCCTGGATCAGTGGGGTTCTGAATTTATAACAACCTCACAAAAGGTGAAGACATGAGGCTCAGATGGCACAGGCTACATGATATCAGGAAGCAGCATTTTTCTTTTCCTCCATCATGGTGTGAGACAACTGGGAAATTTGCTGACATTGACATCCATATGAACCATGAAAGTGTATAGAATGAAACTATGACAGGTGTAACACATCAGTGCACAAGAAAATTATATCACCCCGTCAAAGATAATTATCTGTCTCATTTGTTGCTTGTTTCAATCCTTCGTTCAACCACTGAAGCTCATTTTATCTTATGATCAAGAAAGATTACCCATTGTTTCCAATTACATATATAATTGGAACATATATAAACAGGTACAACGAATTCATTTATTAATAATGATTATAATCCATTAGTAAAAAGATGTATAAATGAAAGACAAGTCGCTTAAATAAAACAGAGCCCCAGGGGGAAAATATATGACTATACATAAAATCAGTTAATCACAAGCTTGTTATGATGATGGTTAAGGAAAAATACACAAAATAGTCTTCGAGTACTCAGGTAAATGAATCTAAACAGACAACACACAGCCAGCTCTATGTAAAGTGTGCAGTGAATATTGCCACACTGAGACATCTCTGTTAAATATTATCAATGATGCATTGCCTTTGTCCTTGCCTGCACTTTTATTGTGCAAAACTCCATATTGGTGTCATCCATTAAAGCGTGACATTTTCTCCCAAGCATCACTACTCAATAGTCGAGAATGTGATCACATTGTGGATAATTGCTAGATTGTTGCTTTTAAAATAACATCTGTGTGTATGTAATTTGGACAGAAATATGTCAGCTCCATTGCCAGAAACTGATGTTATTACAACACTCTTCAGAGGTATAACAGCTTTCAGAAGAAACTCTTACAACACTTTATTTTTATCACAGGAAAAACTTAAGAGCATGCACATGAATTTGCGACAAAACTATGCTTCCCAGGGCCATCTAATTTTTCAACATACTTCTCTTGTCATTACATTTACACCTGTGGAAAGCCTAGAGGCTATGGCCTGTTCCTGGACTGTCAGGGACCCTTTTCTTTAATAAACAAGCTAATGCCTACTGCCTGGCTGCAATTGTGTGAGACTATAAGAAACAATCCCACCATAAATGCTCTGCTTTTAAATTTTGTTTATAAAAGTGATCATAAGGAGAGAAACCTTGAAAAGAATATTAATGTTGTAAGTTTCTATATAAAAAGACTTTTGGTGCTACCCTAACGTAGCTGACTGTTTGGTCGTCGCATCAGGAGCTTTCTGGGAATCACTGGAGTGATGATCAAGGCCATAGGTTCTGCTGTCTAGCCATCCACAGGATCCACTCCTCCAGACTTGCCCAAGCCCTAGGATCACTTCCCGTACAGCAAGGAGCACAAAGGAAAGGCTCTTCAAGGGTATTTTCTGCCTGTTGATGCCTCCGCAACTAACCAAGCAAAGATAAAATGCTTCTAGCATGTCGTCATCATCTTTCTCCCAGGTAAGACATGCACATACCACCATGGCCGCCTCTTATCACTTCCCCACTTTCAGCAGTCTTCTATTTTTTATTTTTGTCTCTTTTTCTTAGAGAAGAAATCAAATCATCATACTATCCGAATATAAATCCATTTGTGCACAACTCAGGCATCCGCGCTTCCATAACTGATGGGACAAGTAGACAGAAGGCAGGTAAAGATGCAGTAGACCTGACCCCTGTCATCAGTCATAAGGGCGAATTGACATTTTGAGAACATCTCCCCTAGACTGCAGCATGTGTGTTCAATTCCGCTCTGTGTGGACCAGGCACCATTAATGACAAGGCCAGATGTTAGGGCTCAAGACTCAATAAAAAAAAAAAAAAAAAAAGATAGGAACCAGACAGCAATATTCTCTGACAACCACAGAGTTAGATTAGAAGTCATATACAGAAAATATGAGGAATCGCTGGAAATGAAGAAGTTACATGCCATGATTCTAAACAATTCATAAACAAAACAAAAAAATGGACATGGTACTCATAAAATACTTGAAGACAATTGAAAATAAAAACAAACCATATCAAAGTTTATAGGATACAGTGTATAATAGAGGGGAATTTATTGTTCTAAATTATTCATATGAAGATGTATCTATAATCCAAATTAATGGTATATGCTTTCTATTTTAAGAAGAAAAGAAAATGGGGTAAGGAAAACACAAGAAAAAACCTGCATTTGATTGGAAAGTGCATTTTCTGAGGAATCGGGGTCATACCCCCAAACTGAAGGAATTACAGAGAAAAATGAGGGCACTGTAGAGACAGAACCAGGAACAGGATTCAAGGCTACCAACCCACTGAAAAAAAAAAGCCTTTTTTTTTTCTCCTTCAGTTTCTCCTACCCCTACCCCTCCTCTTCTTCTCCTTCTCCTTCTCCTCTTCCTCTTCCTTTTTCTTCTGCTCTTCCTTCTCCTCCCCTCCCTTTCTCTCCTACTTTATTCTTTACTTCATGATGCTGTGACCTTCTCTCCTCACATACATAGCAAGGGACATGCCTCATGTTGCCAGTCCCTGAACACAGAGGAAAGATACTGGTTTTCGCCCAGATTCTGTTTATAACACTCTACAAAGGACATGAGCTATCCTGGTCCAGATCCCCTGATGCCCCTGTTGAGGTCATTGTAACCATGGCAATGAGTCCATTATGGCTGGTTATCTTCCCTATGACTAGGGTACTTCCGCTCAAGGGAAAGAAAGGAGGTACCAGGGCATGCAGTGAAAGCATAGGCCGTGCCTCAGTGTATCACTCAGCTGTCAGGTACTGAAATGTTTATTAATGAGAACACAGGTAAGACCCATGCTGACCTACACTGACTATAAGCACACACACAGTAGAAACTAGAGCAGAGTCAATTCTATATTTCATCTTCAGGATATGCAAACAGCATCATTGTGAAGCACTGTAATAAATACTTACCTCACTTAGAAATCTGCTTGTGTAGTTAGGGATTTTTTTTTTAAATGGTTTTTATGAACCGGGTGCAGCGGCGCACGCCATCAATCCCAGCACTCACGGAGGCAGAGGAAGGCAGATCTCTGTGAGTTTGCAGCTAGCCTAGTCTGCAAAGTGAATCCAGGACAGCCAGGGCTACACAAAGAAACACAGTCTCAAAACAAACAAACAAACAAACAAACATGTTTTTCGTGAAAAGCTGAGAATTTCAGACTCTCAGATAGGTCAACCAAAAGCCTGCTTTTGGAGAGGTCAGAGAACAAGGTCAATTTCTAGTGATGCATGAAGCAGAAACCAGGGGTGTTTTGAGAATCATTCATCTCTATACACAAACAGCCTTTCCTCTTTCAGTTCATGCTTCCAAGAAGAAGTACAGCAACAAGAAGAAGAACAAGAAAGAAAAGAAAAGAAAAGAGAAAAAAGAAAAGAAAAAAATTGTATTTCTTAAATTAATTCATACTTCCATCCAGTTAGGATGTAAATCTAAATTTAGTATGTTCTGGCTGAGAAGAATACAAGATCAGCATTTGGATATTGTAATGGTGGTTTTGGTTGGTTTTCTGTAGAATAAATCAGTTTAGCTGATTCCATGTCACTAACAAATGATCAGCCATCACTGGTAAATGCCCAATGTTCTAGCATCTAAAATTAGAGATCATGCATGATATGCAATTTAAGTTTTTCAGGATGATACAATGGCACAGATACAGACTGAGACATCACTATAAGCCAGGAAAAATAATTTCTGTGAGATTCTCAAAATCAAAATGATACTGGAATTTTGTGAGTAAAGGAATCCTAATAGTAACTGAGACAAAGCTTGTTCAAAAAGTTTGTTCAAGCTACAGAACATTAAATTAGATTAGGTGTAGCATTCAGCCTTATGTGAAACTATTAAAGCAAATATTGAGTAAAAGTGTTCTAACTAATTTGATATAACCTAGATTTAAACCAAATTTTAGAGAAGGGCCTTCAAATGATATAATTATAGACAGTTGTCTAATAAAAATATCTTTAAAATTTTACATTCTATAAATTTACATAAATGAATTTTTATTAAAAAATAATGGTACTTGTCTAGCCCAGGATTCATGCAGATTCTCTATAATATATTATAGATTACAATAATTTAATGATATTCAGAATTATGAATAATATATATACTGTCATGGTTTTGGAGTAAATTACATAATCCATTGGTATGTCCATTAGGAAGGTCATGCTATGAAATGATCTCCTAAGCACAGTTAACACTGTTCTTGCTTTGATGATTAAGAATTTCACACATGCATATAATTTTCTTTGATCGCGTCTACACCCCATTCCCTGCCCTCATATTTCTCCTCTGTCCCCGACAACCACTTTTGCTTCCCAACTTCATGTGTTCTCGCTCTTGTTTTTAACCCACTGAGTCTGTTTAATGCTGCCTGTGTTCTCGTGGGTGAAGATCCATCTACTGGGGTGTGGGCTTGCATCCTTGACTGTGCTTCTCTGTGAATCCATCAACGGCCAATAGCTTCTTAGTGAGATGGGCCTTCGTGAGCCCCTCCTCACCCATGTTGCTTGTCAGACATGACGGGCCAATTGCACACATGAACTCATAACAGCTGTGACTTTATGCATAAGACTGAACAAGAATAGTTTTCTCTAAGTACTAGGACAGTTTGGTGATAAACGGTGTACTTAGATAATGTACTTAGGTCTTGAATACTAAAGTCTCTCTTCTATTTCTGAAAAGCCAGAATAGGAAACGGTTTGGAAAAATCACAGTAGACCAGGAGGCTGGATATCTAGACTTTTGTGCCTTTTGCAACCTCAGAGCCTGATGAGCCGCCTGACTTCCTGGGAGCATCACCATTTCTGTTAAATAAACAGGTTTGATAGCTGACCTAAAGTTCATTCCAGCACGCTAATCCCATGGCTTCGAGCCTGTACATGTGATTGGTAGTGTGTGGAGCACATGGTAGGTGCCATAACATTCCCTTTTTCTCTCAATCCTTTCTGGGACTATAACTACAGTCCATTTGTTTTCATTCCCTACTTCATCTCCACCAGCGGCCCAGAGACTAACAAGCATTGCCGTCAACTCCATCCAACTTGACCTAACAGTGAAAACTTGTCAGCGAATCGGACTGTTGTGATTAAAGTGCAGAACTGAATTAGTAATTTACATTCATCGCAAAGACAACGTGCTAAGGAAGCTGAAGGACTGCTGTTTTAAGTGAGGCCAGACATGACTAATCAATACCCAAAATGGATGTTTTAATGATTAGGAACTCAACGGGCAATGGGAAGAACCTCATGTTCAAGGGAGGCGTCCCGCAACCATGCACTCAGCAGAAGGACAGCTAAGATTCTATTTCTCTGTTGTATGTCTATAAGAGTGAGTATATACCATGTGTGTCTTTTTGCTTCTGGGACAACTCACTCAGGATGATCCTTTCCAGATCCCACCATTTACCTGCAAATTTCATGATTTCCTTATTTTTCATTGCTGAGTAATATTCCATTGTGTAGATGTACCACAATTTCTGCATCCATTCTTCAGTTGAGGGGCATCTGGGTTGTTTCCAGCTTCTGGCTATTACAAATAAAGCTGCTACAAACATGGTTGAGCAAATGTCCTTTTTGTGTACTTGAGCCTCTTTTGGATATATGCCCAGGACATACAACATAGGACAAACCCACTAAAACCTGTGCATCTAAAGAAACTAAGCAAGAGAGAGGACCCTAACTAAAATGTCCAATCCCCATCCGGAAAGGCAAAGAGGATGGACATCAGAAGAAGAAGAAAACAGGAAACAACCTAGGAACCTACCACAGAGGGCCTCTGAAAGCCTCTGCCCTTCAGACTATCAAAGCAGATGCTGAGCCTGATGGGCAACTGTGGGGCAGAGTGAAGGGAATTTTATGTAAGAACTAGGAAATAGTAAGAGCCAGAGAGGACAGAGTCTCCACAAGGAGAGCAACAGACAGAAAATTTGAACACAGGGAACTTCCCAGAGACTCATACTCCAACCAAGGACTATTCATAGAGATAACCCAGAACTCCTGCACAGATGTAGCCCAGGGCAGTTCAGAGTCCAATTGGGTTACATAGTAATGGGAAGAGGGACTGCCTCTGACATAATCTGATTGACCTGCTCTTTGATCACCTCCCTCTGGAGGGGAGCAGCCTTACCAGGCCATTGTAGAGGACAATGCAGCCACTTTTGATGTGAACTGATAGACTAAGATCAGAAAGGAGAGGAGAACCTCCCCTACCAGTGGACTTGGGGAGTGGCATGCATGCAGAGGGAGGAGGGTGGGTGGGATTGGGAGGGGAGGAGGAAGGGGCTTATGGGGGGATGCAGAATGAATAAAGTGTAATTGATGAAAAATTAAAAAAAAAAGATTCTATTTCTCGTGGGTCTTCCACCCTGGAGAACCAGCTATCCTAGGATGAACCATCCCTTGTGAATAATTCTTAAGTGACAAATAACTTATCACTAATAGAACCGCCACAGGCATATCTATTACATTTAGCGTTCCTGATTATGATGAACTGTGTAATTATCACGCTTTATATATTCTGAGAGTCCGTCTACTGTGTGTCTGTGATCCTCATCTCTATTTTCTGACAAGTGTTAAATATATTTCATGCCATAGATTTAGATCACGGAGGCTTACATGGCAAATCTTGCCGTCAGAATTTTCTCCTTTTTTTTTAATTTTTATTATTTTATTTTACTTTTCAAGAATGTGTTGTCTGTTTGTTGGTATTTTGCCAATTCACATAAATGTTTATATCAGCTTGTTAATTTTCACTAAGAACACTATTGAAATTCTAGTTTTAAAGACGAACTTGAGGAAAACATAAGCCTTTGTAATATCAAAACTGTCTCTCTGTGAACTGACATCTCTTCTATTTACACAGCTCTTCAATTTTGATAAAAATTTTAAATGTTTCCATAGGCTGATCTATTTTTGTGAATTTGTTACTAGAAACCTCTGCCTATCTTGTCGCTGTTACACATACCACCTTGTGCTTTTTACTTTCATTCTTGTGGTTTACCATGATACTGGGATTCGGGGCATAATGTTAAGTAGAAGTGCTAATGATAAGCAATCTTCCTGTTTTTAAATGCAACGCGAATATGAATGCAGTAGAACAGGAGACATGAGACTTAAGTTTCACTCTAAATAGAAATCCCTTACTGGGTTAAAAATATGCCCTTCTACCCCTACTCTAAGTGGGTTTTTAAGATTCTTTGTACTTATTCAGTCTGTGTGCACGTAAGTATATGGGCCTACATGTATATAGCACATATAGAAGCCAGAGGACAACTTGCTGGATTCAGTTTTCTCAGTCCGTCATTGTGAGTACTGGGATAAAACTCAGGTTGTCGTATTTGGTACCAAACAACTTTACCCCCCGAGGCTTCTCACAGACTCTTTCGTAAGAGTTTGTGGTGACTGGGCATTGATTTATGTAAAAAGGCTTTATTTATGGCATAAAATAAAAAATGTCACCATCAATCTTGCATACATGTGTGTAGTATGGAGAGTAGGGGGGCATACTGGTGTTTCTGGGTTCACAGGTGTGTGCTCAGAAGTGAGTAGAGGCCAGATGTTGATGTTAGGTCAAACAAGTGATGGAACTTTATCACTTCCCATCATGTACGTATATTTTGTGCTGTTTTATGTTCAAATACAAGTTTCCACAGGTGTGTAGCAATCACAGCACATGCTCGGTTTTTTAAGTAACGCCAAGCAATTTTCTGGAGTGCCTACACCAATTTGTATTCCCATCAGTGATGTATGAATGACCCAGTTTCTTTGTCTCACTGGCATTCCGTGTTACTTTTCATTTAGCTCTGCAGCTAGGCATATGATCAAATGCATGGTGGTCTTGCATTGCATTTTCATGATGAATAATAATATTGAGGGTTTTTTCATGTAAAATTATTTTCATGTGCCCATTTGCTGTATGTGTGTCCTCATTGGCTTAATACATTGCCCTTGGGTAGAGGAAGCATCGGATAGTAAGCTGATAAGTACAGACACTGCACTTGTTAAAAGGCTGAGAAGCTGTCCGACCCTGTTTATATAGGCAGGGTTTCCTACTTGAGTCTAGAGTGCACTGAATCGCTGGCTTACTTACCTCTTTCTTGTCTCCTCCTGAGAGACTGGTGGTATTACAGTCAGGCTGAAACACCTGACCAATATTTATATGGGTGCATTGATCCAATCCCCAATCTTCATGTTTGCACAATAAATGCTCTACCCACTGAGCAGCCTTCCCAGCTCCACTTTTTATCTTCTAATGCAGTAGATTACAATTGTGTTGTTTTGAGAAGATAGACGTATTGATCAGTGATGCAGAATAGAGTTCACTTCAAAACGCATCAAATATAGTGTTTATAACATAGATAACCAATGAGTAATAAATGCAGGAGAGAGCTGTGTCAGCAGGAGTTCTACGATAAATAAGCCATTTATCATTTATATAGTAATGGCAGGGCATTTGTAACTTTACAAAAGCATGCAGAAATAAGATTCCTAGGAAAGCTTATTCTAAACAGTAGAAAATTCATGACAACTAGAATATAGATTCCATATACATTCGCATTCATGTATGCATTCATGGTGTGTGTGTGTGTGTGTGTGTGTGTGTGTGTTTAGCTCACTAGATCTGGCTTTTGCCAGTGTCACTACATCTATTTTGCATCTATGTTCACACCTGACTTTGGAAAGTGAGTCCTTTCCACTGCACAAACTGTTTCAGCTTTTAACTGCCGCATAGCCAAGTACTTTTTTACATACGTACATTAATTAATTAATTAATTTACAATTTATTCACTTTGTATCCCAGCTGTAGCCCCCCCTCATCCCCTCCCAATCCCTAGGTCCCTCCCTCCCTCATCTCTTCCCATGCCCCTCCCCAAGTCCACTGATAGAGGAGGTCCTCCTCCCCTTCCCTCTGACCCTACCCAATCAGGCCTCATCAGGACTAGCTACATTGTCTTCTTGTGTGGCCTGGCAAGGCTGCTCCCTGCTCAGAGGGAGGTGATACAAGAGCCATCTACTGAGTTCATGTCAGAGACAGTCCCTGTTCCCCTTACTATGGAACCCACTTGGATACTTAGCTGCCATGGGCTACATCTGTGCAGGGGTCTTAGGTTATCTCCATGAATGGTCCTTAGTTGGAATACCAGTCTCAGAAAAGACCCCTGGGCCCAGATTTTGTTTTGGGGGGATTTTTTTTGTTGTCGCTATTGTTTTTGTTCTTGTTTCTTTTGGTTCTGTTGCTTTCCCTGTGGAACTCCTGCCCCCTCCAGGTCTTTCTATCTCCCCCTTCTTTCATAAAATCCCTGCACTCTGCCCAAAGTTTGGCTATGAGTCTCAGCATCTGCTCCAATACCCTGTTGGGTAGAGTCTTTCAGAGGCCCTCTGTGGTGGCTCCTGTCCTGTTCCCTGTTTTCTCCCTCTTCTGATGTCTATCCCTAGAAAAAATCATCCTGAGTGAGTTATCCCAGAAACAGAAAGACACACATGGTATATAGTCACTTATAAGTGGATATTAGACATACATTATAGGATAAACATACTAAAATCTGTACGCTAAAAGAAGCTAAACAAGAAGGAGGACCCTGGGTAAGATGATCAGCCCTCATTCAGAAAGGCAAACAGGATAGACATCAGAACCAAGTACTTTCAAACAGAGGCTTAAAGCAACAATCTGTTTAATCATGCTTCCCTGTTTTGTGAGCTGGACTTTTGATTAGCGTTTCCCTGGGAAAGCTTTCAGTTTTGTGTGGTATTAACTGAGATGGAGAAGTAGTATTCAGTTAGTGAATGGGCTGGGCTGAAGTCCAAGACAAATTCAATCAAATATGTCTTGGTGGAAAAACTGGAATGCTAAGCTCATTTGGGCCTCTCATCTTGATCCAGTCCCACGGCATTGTAACATGCACTGCACAATAAGGCAGCCTTCTTTCTCACGTAGTAACCACAGCATCTAGAGACCAATGTATCACCGCCCTTCTTTTTAAAAGCCAGCTTCAGAACTGTCGTGGCATCGCTGCCATCGCACTTAGTCTTGGCAATGAAAGTTCTAGAGGTGAAGAAGTTTATCTCCTCTTAGGAATAATAGCAAACAATTCACCTCTACCGCAGCAACTGTTTAAGGTTTTATTTTCAGGACCACTCTACCATGAAACATGAGTTTGAATTATTTTCTATTTTTCTATCCTAGAGACTACACTTAGAATGGCTTTACTGTCCTGCTTCTTAAGTCCTTGGTAGGACTTACATTGCTTCCAAAACTCTCCATATCTAATGCTTTCTTCATGAGGACGATTGTAAGACTACCTCAGCCCTGTATTCCTGAGTTAGTTTTGCTAAGTCATGTTTTCAATAAATCACTCATTGTGTCTACATTCTCTGTCTCTTGGCACAAACTTGTTGATTACTCTTTTCTTTACAGACTCCAATAGTTATGTCATTTTTATTATTAAAATACATATTGTTTATTATTTATTGGTGAAGGTAAAACCCTTTGACTTTCTTAGGATTTCGGGAACTAAAATAGTCAATTCTAATGAATGTTTGAGTTTTTTCTTCATTTTCTGTTTTCACCTTTACTATTTCTTTCTCTTCATCATGTTTTGCACCTTTTGTTCCATCTATGATGTATCCCCATTTTTTTTGATAGGGGCTCACTGTGTAAATCTGGCTAACTCAGAATTCACAGAGATCCATATGCCTCTGCCTCCCAAGTACTGGAATTAAAAGCACACACCTTCACCCCCTATCTTTATACATTCTCAGCACACACTTTTGGATGATGTGTTATAAGTTCCCACTCTATTCTTTTGAGAATAGATGCTGTTGATTTTAAAGTGCTCTGTTAGATAAATCTTTTCTTCTGTGTTAATTGTTTTCATATTTATAGACTCTATCATGTATTAATCTCAAAGCAGTCCAATACTCTACCACCTGGGATTGATATTGGGTGGGATCAGGTAGTGGGGAAGTGTAAGTTTTTGTGTTCATAATTACCTATATGACCCAGAAACATTTGTTGAGAGATACCTGTTTTTACTGGTCTATATTTCCTTCCATAAATCAAGTAGACTCATATGTAGAGTTATTTGTCTGTATTATTCTATTACATGGATCTACTGCTCCATCCTTGTGACAGTAATACATTATTGTAATAATTATAACATTATAAAAAGCTTAATAACATAGAATAAGTTCTCTTCGGCTAAGAAAGTTGATTAGTCTTGACCTCTAACTTGTTATAGCCCTGTGTCTATTTTCTAATGATCTTGTCAATTTACATGTAGAGTCAGGCTATTTCATTAAAATTATGCTCAATCTAGTTTAGACCATATTAGGAAAACTGACATTAAAAAAGCAACTCTTTCAATGTATGAATATAGTATCTGTTTGTCTTCCAATTTTTTAGGCTTTTGTTTTGTTTTTCTTTATTTTGTTTTGTTTTATAAATGGTTTTCTGAGTAGTTGTGTACAGCTTTGGTCAGTTTGTTATTGATATCTTGATTATAAATATGGTCTTATTTAATGTTCTAACTCAATACTAATGTGTATAGAAATGTAATTTATGTAACACTTGCAAAAACTTGGTAAAATAACTCATGAAGTTTAATTGTCAATGACAGATTTGTTTAAGTGTGTGTTTATGTTGTGTGTGAATAACTTTTCTACTTAAATTCTTGCTTGTTTCCTTTTGAGATATTGTACTGGCTAAGATCTATTGTAAGAAGGTGTCTTAGAGTAATGATAGCTAACTCAATATCTCTAAATGTTATCAAATATTGTTCTGATTCTATTGTGTTGATCACATTTTCTCCTTTAAGCTATTAATGTAGACTGTATTGATTTTATAGTTTAAAACTACCATTTCTGGAACAAATCAAACTAAACCAGTATTTTATATTTTATATATATAATATTTGATTCTGATGTTTTTATAACTTGTACTATCATGATAAGAAGTAGGTTTGACCTGCAATTCTTTTACTTGTTAATATCCACCTTTAAATTACATTATGGAAATTATACTGGTCTAACAAAGTGAGCCTGGACAAGTTCTTCCTACAAAAAAAAAATTCTAGATATTTTATAAAATTTGCTACCAAATATCCTAATTCAAGTATGTTTAAAATTTCTAATTCTTAGGTCAGTTTAATCTATTTTCTAGGACTTTATTAAAGTTTCTCAAATTTATTGGCTGAATTGGGTACATGAAGTTTATATAAATGTTACTCTTTGTTTCTTGTAGTAGATAATTCTGTATTTTTCATTTTTTCTTGATAAATCTCATAAAGAGTTTATCGGGTTGTTTTTTTTTGTTTTTTTTTTTTTTTTTTTTTTTTTTTACCCTTTCCAAGATACTGCTTTTTTCTTTTATTGATTCTACTCCATCTTTTTAGGAGAAGAGGTCAAAGTGCATATTTACACTTTTATAATTTCTTGGCATAGTAAAGGAATTTTTTCATTACAATCCAAAATTCCTAAAGTGAAGAGGGTCAGCAGAATAATGAAACAGAAAAGGAAATTGAGAGGGCCAGGCATTTATGAGACATGCAACTAATCACAGCACTTAGGGTGCAAAGACGGGCAGATCACCGTAAGAGTAGTCTAGCCTATGGAACCTTGTTCGGATGAGGACGGCCCCATAGGCTCATATATCTGAATGTTTGGCTCCTAGTTGATGGACCACTTAGGAAGGATTCAGAGGTTATAGGTGTGACCTTGGAAGAGGTATGTCTCTAGGAGGGGGCTTTGAAGTTTCAAAAGCCCATATCGGACCCAGTCTGGCTCTTTCTACCATGTGCTTGTAGAGCAGATGTTATCAGATACTGTCTCACAGAGAGAGGAGAGGAGGAGGCTTGGAAACCTAATAGGAAGAAGAAAGATTTTAGCAGGAAGAGAAAGGACCTGGGAGAAAGATTTGAACAATACCAGTGAAAAATATGGGTTTGTTATCTAGCACAAGGCATGGGAAGATATCATCCTAATTTTTTTTTCTGTAGAATAGGTAGAGTTTATATGTATATACATATATATATATATATATATACATATATATATATATATATAAAACACTTGGACTGGCAGTTAGAAGACAGAGTTGTGAAAGAATAAAAGTTAGGAGTAGACACCAAGGTTCACTGGTGAGGTGACTGCATATATTGACTTTCAATAGTGGGGCAATGAAAATGCACAGATTACAGTAGATCTATAGTAAGAAGTGTCGGGCAGAATGCAGGGAATCCTATGAAAGAAGGGGGAGATAGAAAGACCTGGAAGGGTCTAAAGCTCCACAAGAAAAACAACAGAACTGAAAAATCTGGGCCTAGGTGTCTTTTTTGAGACTGATATTCCAAACAAGGACCATTCATGGAGATAACCTGGACCCCTTGCACAGAGGTAGTCTGTGTAGGCTCAGTCTCCAAATGGGCTCCCTAATAAGGAGAGCAAGGGCTGTCTCTGACATGAACTCAGTGGCTGGTCCTTTGACCACCCCCCCTCGATGGGGAGCAGCCTGACCAGTCCACAGAGGAAGATTATGAAAGACAGTCTTGATGAGATCTGATAGGCTAGGGTCAGATGGAAGGGGAGGAGGATCTCCCCTATCAGTGGACTGGGAGTGGGGTGGAGGCATAGGAGGAGATGGTGGAGGGAGAGGGGGAGGGACTGGGAGGGGATGAGGGTGGAGCTACAGCTGGGATAGAAAGTGATTAAATTGTAATAAACAAAAAATTATGTTTGAAAAAAAGAAATGAAATCTCTTGAAGATTCAGTGCTTTGGATCTGGACCTCAGAGCCATAGACACTTCCACCCTGACTTGAAATTGGCCTAAAAAAAAAAAAAAGCCTAGGAGAAGTTGGGGACCAGCACTTCCAACAATGCCAGGGACATAAGTCTCCAAACTCTCTGATCTTCAACTCTTTATTTCTTCTCAAACATTGGGTGCATGACTTTTCTGTGTGTGTGTGTGTGTGTGTGTGTGTGTGTGTGTGTGATGAGGACTGTGAGGTTGGGAGAATTTGACAATTGGTGGCGTATGAGTGAGTGAATGGCAAATACATTTGTATGTATATATGTCCAGAAGCCCTATTTATGAACATCTAATGAAACTAGGGATCTGACTCAGTATTTACCATATTTCTTACTGTGATCATGTTTAGGATTGGATTTGTGTAAATGGGATGCCCTATGTCAGAACCAGAAGCTCTGTGGCAGGGAGAATCCCACATCTTGCTGAGATAGGAAACAGTCTTTTTATTTCATTCTTTTTAAAATTAAGTTATTAAGAAATGTTATTCTAAACCAGGAAAAGAGGAACCTGCTTCTCTTTCTCTTCTTTCTTTCTTTTATTTTTCTTTCCTTCATACCATTCCCTAAAAATACCGAGCTTTTTAAAGCTGTCCCTTCAGTTTCCAACTAACCAAATCATCAAAAGGAAGAAACACAAAGCCCTTACAAGGTGGAAAGGTAGCAAGCGTTCTTATGCCAATATTCTAAACTGGAAAACCTGGAGTTCTCCATACATTAGGACAAGGTAGGAAAAAAGATGGAAGACTTTGTGTAGCCTGAAAAAAAAGGAAGTAGGTGTGTCACAGAATGAGATACCTTTATTAAGTTTTAACTAAAACCTGAGATTGCAGTTACTGTTTACAGCTGGTGTCCCCATCAAGATACTTTTTAACTTACCTCTAGCAATGGATCCACCTGGTGTGTTCCTTTCCAGAGACTAGCTGGTACTGTGTGCTCAAGAGAGGGGTCTCGGAGACCTATGGAACCCCTGATGCCCTGACACCAGGCCACTATCATTGGCTCCTTGGCTTGTTCTTTTTCTCTTCTTATAGCCTGATCGCTTCCCTGAATCCTGCTGCCTATCTTTTTTTTTTTTCCAGTCCTACACTGAGTTCTGTTTTCTATATTATTTGTATTCTTCCTCTACTCTTCTGGATTTATTTACAGACTCTTAAAGACATGGACTTATTTTATTTTCATTAATCTTTCTCCTTTTCTAGTAAACATATTCAAAAATAAAAATTTCTCTTGATGTGGCTTCAGCTGTGTAGCTTGACTGTTAATTCTACTTCGATGATTTTGTCCTTAAAGCTATTTTTTCTGGCTTTTTGTAGGCATGTCCCCATATTTACATGTCAACAGCTTTGTTATGATGTA
Source organism: Meriones unguiculatus (assembly GCF_030254825.1). Classification (NCBI taxonomy): domain Eukaryota; kingdom Metazoa; phylum Chordata; class Mammalia; order Rodentia; family Muridae; genus Meriones; species Meriones unguiculatus. The sequence goes on along the minus strand of NC_083364.1, from coordinate 52,982,056 downwards.
CCACGTATGATCCTGTTTTTATTTACCCTTTTTTCAGAGTCATAGAGCACTGTGGATCAATGGCTTGATGTCTTTAGTCCAGTTTTTAAAACTGTAACTCATTTTCACTCCAAATATATTTCTGCCCCATTTTGCTCCTACGTTTTTCTCCAGAAACTGTAATCATATAGGTGTTAGTTCTCTTACTATGCCCTTGTTGTTCAGTTTATTTTTCTTGTTTAAGTGGAGGTTTTCTCCAAACTATTTTCTGATTAATCTCCTCTTCTGACGATAAACTCAACACTGAGTTTTCATTTCCAGATTAGTGTTTTGTAAAGGGCTGAAATCTCTGTTGAAATACCTTGAACAAAGCCTAGTTACTTGAAAAAGACATCTGTCTTGCTCCTCGGTGTTCTGAATCACCTGTGAATCTCTTCCATTATGTGCTGTTTCTTTTGGATTTTGATGTCATCTCATTTATGTGCTTTTTAACTCAGTACCAGATAGTCTGTACAAAAGATTTTTTTAATTTAATATTCAGCCTTCTGGTATCCTTCCTGGGATGTAATTTCTATCATCTTGGCAAATGGTTAGGGGCCCTAATCTGGAGTCACCGTCACTGTTTGAGGTTGAGATTGCTTCAAGTTTGTTTCAGACTTGAAAGCGCTTGCTTCACCCCTGTTGTCCTCTCTGCTAGAGCCAGCTGAAGTAGGAGTCTCCAGATAATACAAGATATCCTCTACAGTCAGCTCTTCAGGGAAATCATCTAAGGCACGGGGACTCTAGCACTTCCTGTCTCTCTTGGTAAGCCCTCGTCTCCAAAGTTTTGGGGGGAAATGGGGCCTAAACTGAACACACCATCAAGCAGAAAAAGATTAAATTTGTTTCTTCTCATTCTCAACTAGTACTTCTGACCTTGCCTAGTCTCTTTCAAGATCTCAGCTTAACCCAAAAATCTTGGATAGTTAACTCAAACTTGATGAATGTTATGGCTCTCTGACATTGGCTGTACAGTCATGGTAGCCCTGTCCACTGCCCATGGCTCTAGTATACGTCAGAGAATTTGGTTTATGTTTTCTTTTTTAACAGATTGGATTGCTATAGAATTTTCTTTCTCCCCATGAACCTAGAGACCAAGGAAAGACTTCCTACTGCAGGATTTATGCATAATCTTGTTTTATGGCAAGTACAAAAGAAAAAGTCCCTGTGGTATTAATTATAATTTACCCTCTTGTGAGCTTTTTTTCTTAAGGTAACATACTTGAAATGTTTAACACAAGTTAAAGGTTAAACTCCTCTTAGGAAAAAAACTATTAGTGGATAAAACCACATACTTCTACCACTGGAAATTGCATGTATTTAAAAAGTTTTTCAAGATAAATAAAATAATTAATCTCTCTCTCTTCTTTCATTATGTTCTAGTAGTTTTATTGATGACTAAGGAGCCTCCAGTGAGTCAGGACACTCTCATTCTCAAATTGACTGAGTCAGTACATGACATTCTCATAGTGGGATGATTAGGTTGCCACAGCAGCCATTTATTTAAACAAAGTTCTGGGGAGAGAGAAGAGAGGGGGATTGATTTACACAATGGCAGCCATCCCAGGGCTCGTATTCATCAGCTTTAGAACAGCCTCCAAACCTCACCTGCGGACCCAGTGTGAATGGAGTATTCAGTGGGTGCTGAATGAAAAAGAAGGGCAGAAATCCTGACTAAAACCTATGGAACTAATTATGACATTTTTAAATTGAAGCAAATCATTCTGTTTCTTTTCAAGACTGAAATGTAGCCAAAGAGCTGGTATGTGTAAGAAGACAAGTGGGAGGTACCCAGCATTCCAGGAGCATTGTTCCAAGCAGCTTCCTTCTGACTAGCCATTCAGGTTTTCACTATGAAGACAGTACTACTGTGTCAAGACCATGAGTAAACTGTGAAGTGCGCAGAGGTTAAAACTATAAAATCCCAAGAGACTGACTCAGGGCGTCAGTACCATTTCAACTCTCTGCCAAGAGCGCAGCCCGATGGGTTCCTCCCTGGCCTCCCACATCCCTGCTGAGATATTAGTACCTGCCTCATTTGATCACGGGGCTTGGTGATACCTTGCGTCTCTAACATGTTCAGGATATGGGAAGTCTAGTGGTCATCTCTTCCTTACCTTCCCCACCCCCCCAGCAAGAATGGTTCTCTGAAAGGTCATCCTTCAGCCAAGTTCCAAAATAGACCTCTGGGTTCTGAGGGAACATGAAGTTGTCTCCATCAGATCCCTCCTCTCAGGGCTCAGGAGACTATTCAGAAGAGGAGGGGGAAGGAGTGAGAGGGGATGGAGAACACTCTAAGGGATCAAGAAGGCCTTCCAGGTACAACGGGGCTGGCACACGTGAGAATTTACACTGTGGCAGCATGCACAGGACCTGCACAGGCCTGCACCTGATGCAGTCCAGGAGCTGACAGGAAAAGTAGACACGTGCCCCTATCCTTACCCCAGAAGCTATCTCCACCGATAGCCGCCTGCTAATTAATTTTCTCCAAGGGAATCTCACTGGGGGAACAAACTACTCTCAAGGGTAGGCTACATTCCAAGCAGTAGACAGCCAACACAAAACAAACTCAACAGCATCTTTGGAGGTTCTTTATCTCTCAATATTCTTTCTTTTTTCATCTTACAGGTCCTTTGTGTCTGTATTATGGCTTCCAGTTTTGTTGTTTTTTAATGGTATCCCTGTGTGTGCGGACGAGAATGTCTCTGGATCTATATGCATTTCTTGAGCTTTATCTTTGGTTCTTTTTTCTTCTTTGATTGTTTTGTGATTTGTTTTTGTTTTTATTTTGCTGTATTTTTTTAATTATTATTCCTTATATGCCTGTTAGCCTTCTAGTGATTTGGCAGAAAGGGTGTGAGGCCATATGGAAGGGGATATTAGGAAGAAGTGGGAGGACTGAGGGGAGCCATAATTGTATGAAAAAAGTCTACTTTGAATAAAAGTGGGGAAGAGATCATGAGTTCAAGAGTAGGAGACCTGGATACTACATAGTAAGACCTTCTTCTCAAAACAAACAAACAAAGGGATGAGGGTAATGGCTGTCATTCCAGCACTTCAGGAGGGAGAGGCAGGAGATTCAGTATTTCAAGTTATAGCTATGTAGTGGGCTCAGAGTCACTCCGGGCTACACTGTTCGACCCAGTCTCACAACAGATGGATGAAGTTTATGCTGACATAGTTAATATTTAGAATAAGAAAAGCTTTAAAAGTATGTCTCATTTAGACAATGCAGCTATCCAGGTATTTTGCCAGCTAGACTATCTGTCACACTTCAAATCACACAGGACCTCTATATTCATAATCACCTTTGGAAGTTATTTGCGTCTTAATATTTAATACAATTTTAATTTTAAAATAGTATTTTAATGTGATGCTTAAATAGGAATTTACTGGTTGTTTTAAGTAGTAGCAAGTACTGTACTGGCTCAGCAAAAAAAAAAAAGTGCCAGAGGAGGTTTCTGCCCTCAAGTAAAGGCAAGCATTACAACATGCAGAAAGCTGAGGGGATCACAGCCTCTTGTAAGACACGGCATAGATCAAGTGCATAGACACTGAGCACGAAGAGGTATCTGAAAACATCAAAGTGAAAAGATTGCTGCCGTGTTGCTAGCGGAAAGGGTATGGACTTTTCCGTGTCTTTCCTAATCCACCCTAGCAAAAATAATAGATTACATGTATTGATTTCTGACTACTATATGGATCAGGCACCGTGTCGAATTCCTTAAATATCTTATTTAGTGTTCACAAAAAACCCCAGAGGGTCAGCACTTTTAAAATTCCATTTTCTAGATAAAAGGGATTAAGAGATTGGCCCGGGCTCTCGCGGCTGGAAAAGCGGCAGAGCACAGTTCCGAGTGAGTGTAACCGGAAACCCCCTCCAGCCCAGGCAGCACACAGTTCCCCGAGCATCTGGGCTGCTGGGGCTTGGTCCAGATGGAAACTTATCTTGTGTAAACTGAACACAACATTCTCTGCACTGCTTGGGGACACTTCAACCCGGACCTTAGTACCGACGTGATTCTTAACGTAATTTTCACACAATGTTAGTGCTCATACACTTAACTCAGGACAATCCAAAGCGCACATACTGGCCTCGAGCTCAGAGAACCTGTGTCTGTCTCCCAAATGCTGGGATTAAAGGGTGTGCCACTACCGCCCTGGATTCTGCAGTTTTTAAAGTGTGAAATGGACCCGCAAGATGGCTCACAGGACAAATGGGTCTGCTGCCAAGACTGACGACCTGAGTTAAATCCCAACCCACAAAAGAGTGAGTTGGTTTCCCCTTAAGCCAGTCTCTTCTATTTGCATGCTTCATCGCAGGTGTGTGTGTGTGTGTGTGTGTGTGTGTGTATGTGTGTGTGTATAAAACTGTAATATATATATTTTTTAAAAAAATAGACTATGCTATGTAAGCCAAATAAACCCTTTTCTCCCTAAGTCGCTTTTGGTCATGTTGCTTTGATACAGCAATAGTAGCGATAACTATGACAGCCTCCGTATCACAGATGCATGGATTATGTTGCTCATAACTGCCTTGCACAAAAGTCAAGACACACTGATTCAGAATTTCCTGAAACAGGCTTCTCATGATCACTTCCTGTGGACTGAATGAATGTCTAGAGCCAATTTTGTCATGGCTAGATCCTGAGACTTCTATGTAGGAGCTGAAAGAGGAAAGAAACAAAAATGAAAACCTGTGATCTGGAATGAATCGGTCTTAAGAAAGAAGCAGTGTGGAGCCAAGCATTGAGACGATGGACATTCTTTTACTAATGCTCAAACTTGTTTTAGCCTAAGTGAAAGTATTTGCTTCACCAGTCTGTAAGTTGAGTCTTTAGCTGGAAAGAAAGTAAAGGTAGAAAAATAAGAATAGATTTACCTCTAACCACCATTAGGATGAACAGAACCATGGGATAGAGTTGTTTATACATCACATACCTTGTGAGAAACACTGTAGACACTGATCCCATTTAAGAACTGGTGATACTAATGATTCCATCCCAAAGTTCTTCCCTTCCCTCCATGAGACAGTTCCGTGCAAAAGTCTCACTGTGTCTCTGCCTGATTATTATTACAAGTTCTGAACAAGTATCTTCAAAGTTCCCAACTGCGATTTTTCTCAGTGTTTTCAGGCTGTGGCCCAATTTGCCTCTGCCACCATCAAGAGAAGCCCATAAAAGCTCTCATGTTTGCGACAGTAATGTTGCTTCTTATACTCCTCAGGCAACAAAAGCTTGAGTTTCCTGCCTGCCAATAGGACAACTGAACTCTCTATGACCTAAAGTCCATCAGTTGCATTAGTAGGGAGAGGGTATCTCCCTACTATGTGAAAAGAATTACTATTTATGACTGAGTTCAACACCCTTGCTCTCCTTGGTTCCCATGGAACAAATTGTTTCAGGGCTCCCTAGAATGTTGGGCGAAACTTTGTCAGCTCTGTGGGCTTTCTCTGCTCTATATGCTCAATACGTTTCATGGGTGTTAGTCCCAGTGAACTGACTCAGTTTACTGAGTCTACTCCCTGGCTCTGCCTCAGTGCTGCTTCCCAAACTGCATTGCTGATGCATCTGGGTTAGGTGCGAAGAAGAACAAAGCTTTCTCTCTTCTTTAGGAATATCCTGTACCCGCCCAGATTCTCGAAACACATCTAGGTCTGTTCTGTTCCAGTTAGGCCCAAATTGAAATTTTTCTTGATAAAAAAAAAAAATTGCATCATATAGCTTTGCATGCTAAATGAATGATTGTTAAGATATAATACATTCATAGAACCCTCACTGAAGAAGACAGGTTCAGTGCTGGAGAGGTGCCTCAGCCATTGAGAGCCCTTGATCTCCTCTTGATCCAAGTTAAAATCCCAGCACTCATGTGTCAGCTTACACCTGTCTATAGCTTCTATTCCAGGGGATGCAAAACCCTCTTCTGGCCTCCAGAGCCTCAAACCATGCAAATGATATGTATGTGTAAACACGTGCAAACGAAACACTTATAAAAATAAAAATATTCTGAAAAAGAATACCAATTAACATGTATAATACATTTATAGGAGAATAGAAAGTTAATCTTTTGGGAAAAGGCTATTATTTTTTGAATTTATGTATCATGTTATTATTATTACTGGGGTGTGGCATGCCATGATGTATCTGTAGAGGTCAGAGGGACAACTTTGAGAGCTGTTTTTCTGCTGCTTCACCATGGGTTATAGATATCAAAACTCAAGAATTCAAAAGACAAGTTCAAATGAAATGATCACATTCAAAAAGTCATCAGGCATTCAAGGCAAGAGCTTTTAACCATGAGCCATCTCCTTGGCTGGAGAACTAGTTTCAAACTCATATGTATTTTGTGAATTGTTGGATATCTAAGATGCCATTTACCACCTTTGTGTTGGAATCTTAGTGTTGTTTGCTTGCTTGTTTGTATGTATGTGTATATGTATGCTTGTTTGTTGGAAACAGTATCTCAGGTAGCCCAGACTAACCTTGAATTCAATGCATAAAGATGAGCTTGAACGTCTGATCCTCCTGTCTCCAACTCCAGAGTGCTAGGATTACAGGCATGCACCATGGCACCCAGTTTGTACAGTTCTGGAGACTGAATCCAGATCATTGTATGTGCTAGACACGCAGTCTACCAACTGAGCTATAGCAACCCTAGCCCTCATACAGTTATTTCTAGCTTTATTAAGACAAGTGTGTGTCTTTAATTAGCTTGTTGGCACAATGCTAACATGCAAGCTATAGCAAGAGAAATCCAAATGGACATCTTGGACTCAGGAGATGTGGGAATTTGTCTGCAGTCAGATTCCTTGTACATTTCCAGGAACTTAAACATACCTTAATAAATGAACAGACCTTAACTCCTCCATGATTTTGCTTGCCATATGATAATTCACAATTAAAAAGGGGATATTTAGTTTAAACTGTTAATAGCCAAATATTATATAATAATAGAGTTTTTTAAAAAAAAAACTTCAAGCTTAATAAGCACATAAAATTGGTTTATAGCCTTCCCTTCTCTGAGAAGAGGGTAGGTGTGAATGTGGGACTGGGAGGATAGAAGGAAGGGGGCTACTATCAGGCTATAAACTGATTAAATAACTTAATTAATAAAATAAAAAACAAAATTGATTTACATTATGAAAGTGGTATATAACAAAATTTTGATATTTAATAAATGAGGGACGTTTTCAACTTTAGAAATCTAGAAGTCAAATCTACCTTTGGAAAATAAGGCATGCCTTCTTTAACACTGGAATTGGAAATAAGATATCACCTAGTCAAGGGCCCTCATATTTCTGAAGATGGTCATAAAATCCCACAGCAAAATGGCATAACAATTCAGTTAGGAGGACTTGGAGCATCTTTGCTCCAGAGTCTGAGATTCCCTCGGATTTGTACACTTCTCTGCCCAGGAAGTTCCTCTACTTTCTATCTTTCACAGTTGTAAATGTTGCTTTTATATACTCAGATGAGAGGATGAGGTGAGAGCCATACCTAAGCTTTATGAGTACATGGCTTGGGCTGAGCTAAAAGCACTTCTATCTCTGTTTAACTATCCCTAGGCTTGGAAGCTTCTAGCCTTCACACAGTCCTATCTTCTGTAAGCTCAGACCTTGAAGATTTCAGTTCCCAGCCTCCATCTGCTAACCTAGGCCTTGAATGTTTTCCACCTCTGAGACTTAACTTCTGAAAAAGCTCTCCCTTTCTAGTTCTTTGTGAACTCTGGATGGCTGGTTCAACTCAACTGTTCTGACTCAAAACTCCTCTCCAAGCTGACTAATTCAAACTGGCTTCTGTTGACTTCTCACCAAATTCATCTGCTTAGAAAAACTGCACAAACTAAACTGTACTCAACTGAACTGTACTGTACTTCCAAACTCTACTGCCCTGTTTCCATGAACTCTTTTGCTCTCTCTCTCTTGCTTTCTCTCTCTCTTTCTCTCTCTCTCTCTCTCTCTCTCTCTCTCTCTCTCTCTCTCTCTCTCTCAAGTAGCTTCTTTCCTTTTTGAGATTTAGGTACATCCTATCTCTGACTCATTTTGTCAAACTGTCAATTTGTATACCCTTCAATTAGACATCATTTTCAAACATGCCTGCTTCCTCCTATAAACCAATCTCACTTTCATTGTTTGGGATTAAAGGTATGTACTAAGGGCATGTCTGCATTCTAGCCAGATCACATGGACCTAGAAGGTCTTTGTACTTGCTCCCTTGCCAGAGCAGTCATGTTGCTGGGTTAAAATTCCTCTACAAAGAGGAGGGCAGAGACTTAAGAAGGTGGAGATCAGACCTGGGGAGAACAAGGACAAGAGAACAGAAGGCCTGTAGAGAAAAGAGAAATGGAGGATGGGGGTATCTCTGTGATAAGCAGAAGACCTAAGTCAGGGTAGGCCCCTGGGAGGATATGAGAGGGATTCAAGCAGTGACTTCTAGTAGAAGAGGCCATAGAGACTGAAGAGGACACCTTCTAACTAGACTAGCCTCCTAGTAGAGGAGGGAAACTCCAACCCACCCACAAAAACCTCAACTCCAAAATTGCCCTGCCTACAAGATGTGTAGGGATAAAGATAGAGCAGATAGAGTAGAGATTAAAGGAATGTCCAACCAATGCCTGGCTCAACCAAAGAGCCACCCCATGGGAGAGTGCCAACCCCTGACACTATGAACGATATTTTGATACTTTGCTAAGCTTGCAAAAAGGAGCCTGACAGCACCCCAAACAGATGCTAAGACTCACATTCAAACATTGGTTATGCTTAGGGATTCTTGTGGAAAATGAGAGGACCTGAAGATGATAGGAGCTCCACAAGAAGACCAATAGGGCCCAGAGGAGCTTGCTGAGACTGAAGCATCAACTAAGGAACATGCATGAACTGGACCTAGGCCCCCTTCAAAGATGTAGCAGATGGACAGCTTAGGCTTCAAGTGAGTCCTCTAGTACGGGAAGTACGGACTGCATCTGACATGGACTCACTTGCGAGCTGTTTGATCACTTTCCCCTGGTGGGACTGCCTTGCCAGGCCACAGGGGAAGAGGACATGCTCAGTCCTGATGCAACTTGATGATCTGTGGTGTATGGGAAAGGGAGCTCCCCTTCTCTGAGGAACAGGCAAGGGAGAGGGAGAACAGTTGGGACTGGAAGAGGAGAAGGGATGGGACTACAACTAGGATGTAAAGTGAATTAAAAGAAATATATTAATTTAAAAAATTCCTCTACAAGGGGTATTGATTCCTTCCAGAGTTAATGATGGAGCAGATATCATTTCAGCAGCTAGACTGAAGAGTGTCACATTTGAATTAGAGAAGATACAACATCCTGACATTGCCCAGGGAAGGACCATCTCCCCTATGTGCCATAAGTAATGCAATAGAAAAAAAGGAAGAGAGAGGGAGAAAATGGGAACAGAGAGAAGATTAATTGTTCTCGAATTTAACCCTTGTAGCAGATCATTGGCCCCATTGGGTTCTGGGAAGGATTTTAGACTGTTAGAAAAAGAGAATTACCATAAATGAGTTTAGGTTGCTTTCTTCCAGAGTTCATGGCCAGGAAGAACCAACAAAATCATCTACAGTGGAGCTACTATAAAATCAGACCATGACCTTCAATGTCCATCCTCTGACCTCCAATCCCATGGTTTGCACCCACTCACATAAACACAAAAGATTTGGCAAATCCATGGAAACACTGAGGGAGTTAAGGGAAGTTGCTGAATGCTCGTTTTATCTCCGGCATAGGCAGAAGAGAAAATTTTGAGATAGTTGTCACACATTTCTGCCACTCTCCTTTTGTCCCACAAACTCCATTTAGGCTAGTCTGGCAGTGTGATCCAGCTTCCAAGCTCCCATTCGAGTTGCTCCCTTTTTGAACGGGGTCAGTTGGTTTCACAGGAGAGAGGGAGTGCCACCCAGAGGCCCAGCTGGCAGCTGACTTCTGGCTCACCTTCTTTCTTAATGCACTATCAACACTGTTAAAAGGAAAGCCCGTCACATTGAAACATCAGAACCAGCCCTTGCTGGATCAACACCACTGACTGCGGTGAAATTAAAAAGAGAAATTTAGGGGAAAAAATACAAGTAAGGAAAAAAAAATGAGGTCCCTGGGAGCAGACCTGTTTCTGTCTCTTGCCCTTTCAAATGTTCTGTCTTGGACGGGGGAATGTTAGGTTACTAAATTCACTGGAATATATAGAACTCTCTCCTATGTACGCCCTCCCCCCGCAGCACACTGCAGGCATTAATTAAACAAACGTTTATCAAATGCGTATGGTCAATCAGGTGCTGAATTATTTCTGCGATATTATTTTCTTGGATAATTCAATCCCTGACAACAGTTTTGGAAAGTACCACCATTCTCTTCTCATACTTTATCTTATATAAAGATAAAATAATAAGACGGAAATTTTTACAAAACCAGTGGAAGCACCCAGGACTGGCAATTTACTGTCCACTGTGCTCTTTAAAAAGCAGGTGAGTATAACGGTTTTGTGCGTGTTTGTGGAAAAAAGAAAAAGCAAGGTAATCAAATATGAATTATGAACCCTGTGGCTAAAAACAAAAATTCAAAGAGAAACACATATAATGTTGCTGATGATTTTAGGGAATCCCACTGGAGTTACAGCATGTTAATGAGGAGGGCAAGTCCCTTCTTCCGGTTCCTTGTCTGCTTAATAAAAGAATTTAAGGACAAATTCAAATGGCAGCTTGAGGACAATTTTTATTAAATTTTAAATAAAAGTCCCACAAGCTGTAAACCTTGGCAGCTGCTTACAAGGGTAAAATAGATAAGAGCAAAACCCATGCTGTTTGAGATAAACTGACATGGAGGTCAGTGACATGGCAGACAAGCAACCACTTGGTGGGGAGACTTCAGATAAAGAGGAAGATCCGAAGTGTGGGAAAGCACACTCAGAAAGAAGAGTGAAAGGAGAAACAGGAGGTCACACCATTCTGAGTAATGCAGAAAAGCAGACAGCATACAAAGCTGCCGGCCACAGCCGTGTGAGTGGTTGTGACAGGACTGGGAATTCTGGGAAGAAAGAAATACATTCTCTCATCCAAGGGTTAATTATTCCTCCTTTCTAGGGCTGGTCCCTGAGCCACATGATTGACCCAGTCCAACTGGAATGTTAGGTTTCCACCCAGGCCAAAGAATGACCCTCCCCCAAAAATAAGAGTTTTCCCTTAAAAGACCTTTATTGCTGCTATAACATTAGATTCCTCTCATTAAAATTCACAGTAATTAGGCTTTACTTGGGTTTTCTCCAAAGTCCAAAGCTAAGTCATACCATCCAAATTTACAATGACTGATAACCAGCCTCTGCTGTTGGCCATATGAGACATTTAACACACAGCAGATCGTAGATCCAAATGTCACTTGTGTGTTGGGTGAGCCCTACATGTGTGGCCACCGCAATGTTTCTAATGCCCTATCTCAAAACCGAATCCCAGACTTCAGCCCCATCCCACACCGCCCTCCAGGCATAAAACTCATTCTATTATTCTATTCCTGCAGAACAACATGCACAGGCAGGCAGGAGGATTCCAGGGACTGAAAAAAAAATTGGAAAAAGATGAGATATAGAGGCCAAGCTTCAAGTCCCAAACTCCACAGCAAAGGAAGGAAGAGCCTCCTTTGAGAGGATGGAGAAAGTGATAATGTTGATTCTTGTCCCTTCTTTTGGAAACACAAAATCCAGAAAGGAGATATCACCATGCCCCACCCCTCTCTTTCTCTCTCGGTCTCTTTGTCTCTCTACGACTCTGTCTCTCTCTTTTACACACACACACACACACACACACACACACACCTTTTTCTACATTTGATTTCAGGCACTTTACTGACCTGATCATCTTATTCTCAGCAACCAGTAGGAAATAAGAAATAAAAAGACATAGTCCTGCTGTAGGTAAAATCAAGGTTTTAAAAGGGCAACATTCCCCAGCCTCTCATTCTATGTATGTAACATAAACAAACATGTGTATAGATATATAAATGACATAGAGAGGAAAAAGACAACTTTCAGAGTTAACTACGTTAATAGCCAATGGTTCTATTTACATCTCATAAAGAAGGCAAGCCGTAGCTGACTCACTATACCAAAGCGGGGACAAGGCAAGTGGAGAGGTTACTTGTGAAGGCAGGAAGGGATGAGGGAAGGTAACAGATGCTGTGTCTCATGATAACAATGGGACTGAAAGTGTACAGAAAAAAAGTCAAAATTAAAAATAACTTAGCTGCTTACCCCACAGAGGCTCGATCACCCTCCCCATGATGGGTAATTGGGTTCAGGGCTGGGGTGAAGTGTGCCAGCTGGAGGAGCCATGGTGAAAATGTCAGATCCCACGGCTGGGTAAGATTCAGGTCTAAGGGTTAACTTAGAAGATTTGAAACCACTGCTGTTAAGTTCTATTCCTGCAGTGTATGCATATAAAACACTGGTCATATCACTTATTTTGCTTCTCAGTTATTGGCAGCTTAGCAATAAAATCAGGATATGTAATTTTCCGGCTCCTACAGACCCCTACATGGCTATTATAGAAACAATGGATTCCCAACTCATCACCAAAGACACCTATACCACCTTCCAACAGGCAATCCGGTTGCTTTCCATCAGACGCTTTCAACAAACTCCTGAGTTTTTGCCACTTCCCTTGCCTCAGGCTTTTACTAGAAACGAGACACAAGACATTAAACTATGTCTTGACAGTCTAAATGCTGGTAGCTTGCATGGCAAAGAGAAGGGCACACAGAACAGCTCTTGACTTCACAGTCCACAGTGCCTAGAAGGCTCAGTGGTAACAGCAGCTGTCCAGATCTTCGCCGCTCAGGATTCTTTCAACTGACACCATTCCCAAGCCACTGATTTCCATAGCACTGCCACTATTTGGACTCCCCAAATTGTCTTTGCACTCCACATATTTCTAAGTACTCGAACCAAAACATCTAAAATCTCCCATTCAGAGCAAAAACTTATAAATGAGCTGTGGATCCCAATTGATCCTTGCCTTCCCTTCTTTACTGTCAGATTTTACCCTGGGAATAAACTATGGTTCTATAGATGGTTTAGGAGGTGGGTCTGGAAAAGGTCTAGAAACTACTCTGAAATCCTGTGCTAGTCTAAATGTGTGCTGTTTTCGGGCAAAGCATGCAAAGTTTCCATGGGATTCTCCACGCTCAAGATCCTCTGTGTTATTCGGTTTAAGTGATTGCATCACTTTCACAAGAATTACAACAAGCCTGCACAGTTCTTTTATTTCTACTCTAATTTTTTTATTATTAGTTACATTTTATTAACTCTGTATCCCAGCTGTATCCCACTCCCTCATTCCCTCCCAAACCCTCCCTCCCTCCCTCATCTCCTCCCTGCCCCTTTCCAAGTCCACTGATTGGGGAGGACCTCCTCCCCTTTCATCTGGCCCTGTTTTATCTGGTATCTTCAGGACTGGTTGCAAATTCCTCCTCTGTGGCCTAACAGGACTGCTCCTCCCTTGGGGGGTGGGGAGGTCAAAAAGCCTGCCATTGAGTTCCTGTCAGAAACTACTCTAATTTTTAACAAGAAATGGAATTCCAGGAATAAGGGTCTTTTATGGTTGGTTTGTTTGTTTGTTTGTTTGGTTGGTTGGTTGGTTGGTTGGTTGGTTGGTTGGTTGGTTGGTTGGTTTTGGTGAGGGTATGTATGAGTATATATGTGTATGTGTGGAGGCTCCTCTATCACACTATTTTATTTCCATGACAGAGAGTCTCACTGAGCCTACAGCCCACCATTTTTTGGCCAAGCTGGAAGCCAATTTTGCCCCAACCATTCTCCTGTCTTGTCTCCTGTCCACTGCCACCCAGCCCAGTGCTAAAGTAAATGTCATGGGTGGTCATGCCATGCTTTTTGAGTATGTGCCTCCTCAGGTCTTCATGCTTGAATAGCAAGTACTTGTACCTACTGAGTCATCTCTCAGCCCCCATCCTCAGCTGTGTTTGATTTTTTTTTAATTGCTATAACAATGGCAAAACATAAAGTCTGACAGAGGCTTATTTTGAGATATAAAATGACCAAGAGTTTCAGTAGCTTTGCATGGCTTTCCTACATATCGTGAAGGAGAAGCTCAGGAACTGCACTAAAATGAGTTGCAGTTATATGCACAATGTAGAACCAGTTGCAATGTAGAACCATGATGATCAATGCCAAAATTATTGAAATATATGCTTAACAGAACTGCTTGTTGATCTACATGTCTATTGTTTGATACTAAAAATACTTCCAGACAGTCAGTAAGAAATTCAAATTTCCAAGAAGAGATGGACCCGTAAAACAAAAACCCTCAATCTTAGAATTAGGCATCTACAAATACTTTCTTTTTTTAATTTATTTATTTTTATTAATTACAGTTTATTCTCTTTGTATCCCCCCCATATGGCCCTCTTTTCTCCCCTCCCAGTCCCATCCTCTCTCCCCCTTCTTCACGCATGCTCCTCCCCAAGTCCACTGATAGGGGAGGTCCTCCTCTCCTTCCGTCTGATCTTAGTCTATCAGATCACATCAGGAATGGCTGCACTGTCATCTTCTGTGGCCTGGTAACGCTGCTCTCCCCTCAGGGGGAGGTGATCAAAGAACAGGCCAATCAGATTATGTCAGAGACAGTCCCTCTTCCCATTACTATGTAACCCACTTGGACACTAAGCTGCCATGGACTACATCTGTGCATACAAATACTTTCTTATATTCTAGTTGTCTTTTGGTGTACTAGAAATATCTCCAGTGGCAATACACATTCTCAAGGAAGCAGATTTTAATAAATATTTAAAATAGTGAATAAATACTTCCTCTCTCGGATCTCAGTTGTAAAATCCTTGGTTCAAAATTAAAGATGGGAGAAGAGGGAAAAAAAACTTCATTTTATTATTGCCTTTGGGTGCGACTTATTCTGTATGTAATCAGAGTAAGGAGAAAGAATACATTTAGAAAGTTAAATAGCTCTGTGCAATCTAAGCCCATACAGGAACAGAAATGCAGGTAGCTTTAAACAAAGAAAGAAAATTATTCTAATATCAAACAATTGAAGAAAAACACTGCAGAAAAATAACATGAAGCTAGTTTTCTGGTTCTTCAGGAAAAGGCAAGGTATGAATTTAAAAATTAGATGTAATAGATGTTTGAAAGCTAATCCTTATGAGCCTCATCAATGTCTGCCTGTGCATTAGTGGTGCTCACTAGTGCCTAGAACAGAGTATATGAATAGAAAAACAAAAACTAGGATCTAGTGATAAACACTTGTTTACTTCACAGAGACACTGGTGCCAATTCCCTTAGAAATAAAATGCCACGATAATTTGTGGGAATAAATAATAATTTGTGGGAACTATCAAGAAAAAAATACGATGTTTCACGTTATAATCTTTCAAACTTTAAAATATGAAAAAAGCTACCTCCCTGGATTTTGTAATCCAACATACTATAAAACATGATGCATGAAAACCCATCACAGTTTCTTCTAAAAATTAAGGCTATCATAACATATTAACATGCCCAGATAATGAGACCCACATTATTTATAATTAAGAAATGGAAAGGTGCCTAATTTTTCTACTTTATGATTTCTGGATTTGTTTACAGTCCCCTATGTGATTGCTACGTGTTCTGAAACTTTCTTCCTTTTTTATACAGTGCAATCAAGAAATGAAACAGAAAGATGACACTACTGTATTCATCAAATAATGTCCCCTCCCCCAAAAACGTCTGCTAAATGATTAAAAACCGGAAAAACTAAAGTGTCTAACTAGATGGGTGCACTGCATTTACTCACCAGCTCCGTTGTTGGAGAGGTGAGAGGTTAAGCAAAGCACAGCTCTTTCGCTTCCTCTCTCCCTTTCCAGCCATTTATTTTTATGACTCCATCAATTCTGCACATCGTGATTTAGAAAACCGTGCAAGAGGAGTGTCAATCATAAGATAAAGGGAGCAGAGGTGTAAAGGTAATGTTTGAAAAGGGAAACCAAGAGATGAAGTTGAGAATTACCGAACAGCCTCGTATAATATATTACCAGGGAAAACCAAGCATAACAGAAGAACGGGAGAAAGGTGACAGTGGGGAGAGATTATATAAAACACTAATATGCCCCAGAGTTCTGGAACTAAATGGTAAGTGGTGTGTTTAGATAAGGTAGAGAGAGCTCATTTTAAATTTGGAGTTCATAATATAAAATGACATAAACAAAGAGATAAGAACTTGAGCACAGAGGACAAATGAATTCCCCCACAGCCCTACAGGGGCAGGGAGAATGCACTGATTGCTTTTGCTTCTCCGGAGGCCTTAATTTGCTGCGCAGAGGGAGTCCACTACACACCTTAGCTACCTCTAGAGCCTGTGTCACTAACCATGCCTCTTACTGTCTCTGCCTCTTACCTACACCATATCTGTTTTCAGACATATAATTACCAACATCTCCCTGGTCTCCATTTACCTCTCCTGCCACTTAACTGCTTCTGGCCTTTGGGAAAGGAATTAATAAGTCCCTTTGCTGAAATCATTAAATGACTTTGGAGGAATTGAGAAGAGTTATTCTGTGTATAGGGCCAGCAATATATGTCCTACTACCCATAGAAACTGGCCTAAGAGAGACCAAAAGTATCCCTTGACAATCAGCCACAAGTATATTCATTCATTCATTCATTCACGCATTCATTCATTACATAAGATTTTTAAAATACCATATTAGATAGCTTTGCATCACTGTGACTAAACACCTGGCATACACAATTTAAAGGGGGAAAAGTTTTACCTGGACTCACGGTTTCAGAGACTCTAACACAAAAGGTCAACTGGATCCTTTGGTTTGGACCCGAAACCAAGCAGAATATCAAGGTAATATATGGTAGAGAAGACTACTCACCTCACACCACTAAAAAGGCAAAAAGACAAACAAATGAAGAGACCTAAAATCAGGTGATGCCTCCAGTCAGCCCCTACCTTCCACAGTTTCCACCTCCTCCCAATAATCTGCTTGATTATAAACCTTTTAGCAGAGCCTGGAGAGACAGCTCAGCAGCTACAAGCACTTGCTGCTCTTACGCAGGACCAAGCTTCAGTTCCCAGAATCCACATGGTGTCTCACAACCTTGGGTAACTCCAGTTCCAAAAGAGCCGATATCCTCTGCTGGCCTCCCATGGCTGTCGTAGGCACATGCTACACATGCACATACACACGAAAATGAATGAATAATTTTAAAATAATAAAATCAAATCACTCTTGAGGGTTTCATCCATTGATTAGGTCAGAATCCTCATAATCCAACTGCTTTCCATAATTCTGTCAGATGGCAAGCTGAGCCTTTAACACATGAAACTTTTTGTGGGAATGACACTTAACCTCCAAACCACTACAAGTAGGAACCGTATCTTGGGTCTTGTGATACCAAGGCATAGTAGGACTGAAAGCATCTGTTAGGGAGTTCACTGTTTATTTGCTGATGGGACCGCCCAGCTATGAGAATCTAATATGTGAGCCAGTTAGGAGCACTAGAAAGAGAGAATCTGAATGGGAAGGAAATGAAAGCATCATGGAAGACTACATGACTCATAAAGGCTATGCAGGAGTTTGCAAGGGTAATAAATAGTGGAGCATCCCAGAAAGGGTCCACACAGCTTTAGCAGCAGTGAGAAAGTAAACTAGTGGAGAAGACTACCAATGACCAGTTGTGTGCGTTCGTATGTGTATCTGTTGCTGAGAAGGTACCAGAGGCCTGCTGTGTGAGAGTCATGTGTGCTGCCACAGAGAACCTTCATTCTCAACCCTTCTGCTCAAATACCCTGTGAATGGCAGTTATGCTTCTACCTTTTCACTGGATGTGTTCACCCTACGATCTCAGCTTCTGGCTTCATATGGCTTCAACAGTGTTGTCAGTGACACTTACTGACATTCATTTCCCTGGATGTCACTCGGCCTGGGTTGCTTTTCCTGTGTTGCTGGGTCCCAGCACTTCCTTCTACAGGCTGTGTATCAGTCTGCTGACTTACAGACATTACATCTCCACTTGTTCTCCTTCCCTCTAGTCGACGTGGTACATCTGATTTCTTTCCCAGTCTCTATATTTTTTTATAGATGATTTCACTGTCAGACCATTCATAAATACTTGGCTTGTTATGTAAACATCAGATTTAAGCTCCTTGATTGATATTCTAATTCCCTAGGGTTAGCTATACTGATCATTTGAAAGAGCTTCCTGATGGAATGAGCAAGCTCTTATAAATCTGGCCACATAATTTCATGGGCAAAATAAAAGACCCAATAAATGTTTCCAGTTGTAACCACTAAAGCCACGTGAATAATATATTACTATAGATGCATCATGAAGTCTACCAGTAATGCCCAGTTGCTAATAAAAGTCTCTAACTATCCCATTCCCTCTTGCATGTGCGTACATTAAAAAGAAGCTTAATTAGGGTAAATATATTTTAGACAGACCGACTGTCATGACTTTGTCGTAATTAAGTTATAACCATTATACCCAAATAACACGATTTGTCTAGAAATAAATATTATCTATTACTAGAAACATCTCTCTAGAGGTTATCTCTGCATCTACCTGACCAAGTGGGGAGTCTTCTGTGTGAGGAGACAGGCTGCTGGTTTGCCTGCCTGCTGAGGTCCTTCTACCCAAAGTGTTCCGTCTGCTTGTTGTATTGTGTAAGCGCACACGCTAGCATGGTCACAGTGAACAAGAAAATGAAAGACAAACGAGAGAACGACCACCCATCATGGTCATAGTGAAGGAGAGAATGAAAGAGAAACTAGAAATGAATGGAGTTACCAGAACCAAACTCTTCACCATTTTCCTCTTCCATTTGGAGGAAGGAAAGTAAGATGTTAAAGAGAGGAGGGCAAAAGGTTACCCTTCCATTGAACACTCGAATTTCCAAATCTATAAAATAGGTGTGATTAATTATTCCGTTTGCACACTTACAGAGGAAGGCAGTTACTTGCCCGACCATAGTGAGCAAAAGGATGGCCTTAAATCCCAGCTGTACTGGCTCCAAACACCAGTCCTGGAAAAACTGTTGAGGATTCTTGGTTAGAAGGTTTCCCACTAGGCTCATGCTACTTTATTCTGAACTGCCTGTGTTTCCCTGGAGGAACCCTGAGAGAGGAAAGTTCCCTTTCCAGTTTCCTCTAACCTGTTGATTGCTCCTACTTCACCAAATCAGCGTAGTAAGGGCCTCTCAGGACGGCCTCTCCGTAACTGTCAAGCCCCATATCTGCTCCCTTCAGCAACATTAATATGTGTCAACTATAACTAAGCATGCTTGTATGGAACCATGTAGATAATGTCTCAAAAAAAATGAAGCAGAACCCATAATATTTTTTTGTTAAAGATTGGTTACCTTTCCTAGGTTCTGCTCATTTTTACTTAGAAATTAGAAATAATCCAGCTTCTAAAATCTTTACAAATTTCTGCATCAAACATTCTTGGTAAATAAAGTATCTAGATAAAATGTTGTTGTTCCCATACAAAGATGTGAAGCCTTTGACTTCCCTTTTTGTTTTGTTTTGTTTTGTTTTGTTTTATATCACCTTTGAGAAGTATCCTAACCTCTCTGAATTTCACATAAATAGGTAATATTTGTAACCCCATGATATCGTCAACTTGACAGGATCTAGAGTCCCCTAGGGCACAGCCTTTAGGCATGTCTGGAAGTTTCTAGATTGGGATAATAAAGATGGAAAGGGCCACCTTAAATGTGAGCTGGACCATCCATCCGGCTGCAGCTCTGTATCAAATAAAAAGCAGAAAGCAAGCTGAGGATCGTGTTAAGCTAAGCACCATGTTTCTATTGCTCTGCTTTCTGAGTGTTGATGCAATGAGACCAACTGCCTCATGCTTCTGTGGCCATGGTGATTGATGGGAGCTTCAAACTCTGAGCCAAAATAACCCCACTTTAAGTCTCTTTTATGAGGTATTTTGTGACATAAACAAGTAACCCATATGCTGTGTCTGGGAGACACCAAGTGAGACCTGGTTGTTATTAGGCTGGAAGGAGTGATTGCTTAATCACTCTAAGTTGAAAATCCCTGATTATCTCTGAACCTCCTCCTCCAAATGTATACAATGTTAATGATATTAAATTTGACAATTAATAGCCTTTGTGTTGCCCATTCAAAAGGCCTCCTGCTGAGATGTAGCCCGTAGGCAGCTTAGTCTCCATGTAGGTACCCTAGTAAGGGGACCAGAAGCTGTCTCTGACATAGACTTTGGGGCATGTTCCTCAATCACTTCTCCCAAGAGGGGTGGCCTTGCCCAGCAACTGAGGAAGAGGATTCGAGCAGTCCTGAAGAGACTTGATAGGCTGGAGTCAATTGTTAGAGGAGGAGGGCTCCCCTTTCTGAGTACTAGAGGAAGGAGGCTAGAGGGGAAGAGTGAGGGATGGTGGGACCAGGAGTAGACAAGACAGGGAGCTGTGAACAAGATAAAAAGTGAGTAAATTTTTAAAAATTAAAAAAAAAAAGAAATCCAGGCCAAGAGCTGGGCCTGATGGTGCATGCCTGTAATGCACTAGCGGAATGGAAGCAGTAGAGTCAGGAGTTCTCAGCCAGTTTAGGGAGAGCCAGTGCTACACGAGACCCTATCTCTAAAATAAATAAATAAAGCAAGACAAAAAAATAAAATAAATTTAACAATTAATGATATATTACAATTCAGATACATCTAATTAAACATTTATTGTTTCAGTCTTACAACTTTCACTTAGTATTCTGAGCCCATAGCTTGTTCGTTTTCCTCTCTGCTCTCAGATGTTTGTACTGGCCCTAGAAATTGTCACAGGTACTGAGCACTGTTCCCACAGAAGCCCCTGGATAGAAAGGCCTTTGCCAAAGTAAATAGGACCGTTCTGAACCTAATCTCTTTGGCTTCAATCTCCATCCCCATCATAGCCTGTTTCCTGGAGAATATTTTCTTCTCCCAGCAAGGGTTTGAAAAGGGAGCCAGTAGCCATTTCAAAACTAGCCAAGAAGCAATTCAGAGACAGAGAGTGAAGCAAAACCCTCGGTACTTTCAGTGAGCCAAAATTCTTAAATCACTTTTGGCTAAGTTCAGAGTTTATGCCAAAACCTATGCCAAGACTGACCCTGATATTTGGCACAAATAGGAGAAATAGTGACTTAGTCGCAGAGTGTAAGTGACATTAATTTTTTAATAATTAATTAAGTTTTTAAATAGAAAAGGATTGCTGCACGAGAGACATGTAGGCATCCAGTAGCATGCCATTTTGATTCTAAAGTGTTCAAGCTTATATGTTCGAGAATGAAAATTTTACCTCAATGTATCAGATTGACAAAATATCATTTAGTATTCTGAAAGATTTAGATTTCCAAGACCACTTTTACCCTCGGAGGCCATAGTTCTCAAAGTGTGGCAGATGGTGAACCTTGAGAGCAGAGATATTTTAAAATCATACTAAAGGCACCACTTCCTTGCCTTTGTGAGTTGCATTTTGAAAATGGATTTATACATGTGGTAGTGGATTAATCTAGTTGTCCCTCAGGTCATACCAAGGCTGTAAAATCAGAAAGGACCAATAATGAATGTATTCTGTACCACCACCCAAGTAAAGAGAAAAAAAAAATAAGAAAAAAAAACTTCACTCAAAAAAATGTTCTTGATGAAGCAGAAAAAAAATATTATTAAATCTCAACAATTATTTATATCATGCATGATGCGAGAGATAAAGCATTCTGCTGCTTTCCAAAGTCTGGTGGTTGTGGAGAGGAAATTTTGAGTTACAGACTGAACTAGCCCCTTTTCTCAGGAAATGCATTTATATTTACACATATAACTGGCAACAAATTATGACATCCATAGTTGGGGCATCTGGTAATTCTATTTTACTAAAAAGGGAGAGGAGAAGCCTGGTGCTTGAAATAAAAAAAAAGGCAAACTTGATAACTTTCAAGCTTTTAAGCTAAAATTCGAATCTTGGAAGATTTGAATTTGCCATGTTTCACAATCCTAAAGGGCTTTTCTAGTGAAGCTGGACGTGACATGAATGAAAGTAATGAGTGTCCATCTGGGGTGTGTGTGTGTGTGTGTGTGCAAGAGATACGCTTACACAGGCGGAGGCAGAGGAAGATACTGGGTGTCGCTTCATTCTCTACAACTCTCTGCCTCAGACTCGAGACAGGGTATCCCACTGTTCTGGATGTTCCCTGTTTGGGCTAGGGTGGCTGACTATCAGGCTTTCAAGGATCCACCGTTCCCCTAGCCTGGAGTCATGACATTGCCATGCCTGGCTTTTTTACATGGGTGCCACCAAGCCCTGGACCCAACCCTGTGACATTTTGATACTGCACAATAAAATGGATCAATATTTAGAAGACATGCATAATTTAATTAACTACTTTCCCCATGCTGGTTACCAGCTTTTATGGGTGGGGGGTTGTTTGTTTAGTCCTGGCTGTCCTGGAACTTGATACGTACATTGTAGGCTTGCCACAAGCTCACAGAGATCCCTCCTGCCTCTGCCTCCTGACTGTATGTTACCATGCCTATCCTAATCCAGGTGTTTAAAACATTTATTTACATGTATGTAATGCAATATGCCCTTCTTTTATATTTTTTTATCTGTAGCAGGTAGAATTAGGGTATGGACGTCGGATGTTTGTCTTGAATTCTCAAAACGCTGAGTTGGCTTCCAGTACCACATAAACTAGATGCTACCAGTGTGATCAGTCTTAGGTGGTGGCAGGCAGATCAGAAGTCTAAGTTATCCTCAGCTGCATAGTTTTGGAACAAACTGAGACAAACAAGACTCTATCTTAAAAAGAAAAAATTATTTTCCACAAAATAAAATATATTGTGCCACATGTGATGAGTTTTATTTAAACTAAGGAAGATCTTAAGACTTGCTTTGTTAATTTATAAGATCCAAATAAGTATGACCCACACGAACAAAAGCTCTGTGTTCCTCAGTCTGTTTTGTTTGGCTGATTTTGTTTTGTTTTTTGTTTTTGTTTTTCAAGATAGGGTTTCTCTGTGTAGCCTTGGCTGTCCTAGTCTTTTATTTTGTAGACCAGGCTGGCCTTGAACTCACAGTGATCCACTGCCTCTACCTCCCTGAGTGCTAGGCCTGGCTTCCTCAATCATTTTTACAAGAGAATCCATCCTGTGACAAAAATGTTGATACCTGCCATGCTACAGTGGTCTGTGTTCTAAGCTAGTGGCCATTGTGACATCACTATCAGATGAGGACCACAGGAAGGATCACATGCAGTGAGCTGTTAATTCACCAAGCTCTGAAGTTAGGCTGCTTGGAAGAGGCAAGCCACTTAACCCTGCCTGTTGCTGCCTTTGATATTCTCAATCTGGTACTCAATGATGTAAGCAGCAAAGAACTCCAGCAAATAGGAAGAGAAACGCCATATCGCACATAAATCGCTTCTTCCAGGATTCCTGTCATGCTTCCCAGCACTTTGGGTCTTACATCTCAGTGAGAAAAAAAAAATGTACAGATTTCACACCAAAAGAGTAAAAGCTGCTGCGGGGCATGTGTGGACTTCAAATCTTCACAAGATCAGACGATCTCTTAAAACCGCTTACCAGAAATGTAAGATCCAGCACTCATATTCAACAAGCTACCCAACAGTGCCTTCTTATGATTATGACCAAGGTGATCTCAATTTGAATGAAGAAATGAATGTAGCAGCAATGCTCCAAGACATTAAAACGGGACAAACAGAACTCCTCAACCACATGACTAACGTTGTCAGCACAGTATCAAATACCCAAGACAAGATCAACCATTACCAGAAGCACATGGAAGTCCTAGAAACCAAAATAAACATTAGCGAAGACAGACAAACTGCAGTCACCGAAGAAATCCTCTCTATGAAAGAAGACATCAACAGTCTGAAGAAGAAGGTGACGGAGCTAGAAAGCCAGAACTCTGTCTCCAGCATACACTGTCTAGAGGTTCTGGAGGGACAAAAGGGTAAAGAAATTGTACAACTGCTCCAGAAGCTCCTACAACCTGAGAGCCCGAAGGGCACAGCCACCCCTACAGACACCGTCCTCTCTTCAGCAGAACCAGAGAGGGTGCCCAGTTACCCGGAGCTCACTTGTCAGCTGAAGAAAAGAACAGTGTCTCCTCAAATTATAACGCTGAAGAAAACTGATAGCCTCCGAAACGCATCAGTGAACTTTAAAGAGGCAAGGCCAAGTATCTATATTTACCCTGACTTCAGCACATGGATCAAGCTCACTTTTGTGCATGGGGGAAACTGGAGATTTTTCCTCAGTGCCACCAAGCTAGAGGAATTCATCCAGTGGCTTCTGTCTAGACCACCCATCCTTCCAGAGGAACCGCAAATCACACCCCAGAGAGACTGTGCCGTCACTGGAGCCATCGAGAGCTTAGCCACCATCTGCCTCTCTCTTTTCAACTACATCTACTACCTTTTTGGTTCCTCAAAAGAGGAAGTAACTCGACTTTAGAGTTATTTTCTGCGTGGCTTGGTACGAAATAAATGTAGCCCGTTGGCCTCAAGCAGTCCTATGTGTTTGCGCTGACTGTGAGCTCCAGTTTGGTGGCTGTGTGTGCCTGCTGTCCACGAAGTTCCCACACAACTACCACTGAGTTGTATCATCACACTGGACTTCTATGATCCATTTCCTACCAATGTTTTTGCCTTCTTCACAAGCAGTTCATGAAGTCAAATGAAATGTGAAACATTTGGGAACTTCCTCATCAATCTAGTTGCTGTGGTAGAAAAAAAATTGTGATATAAGAACAACAACAATAACAACAACAACAACAAAAAGAAAAACGTTGCCCAAACCACTAAAGTTAAGAATATATTGGGGCTGGAGGGATGGTTCAGAGATCAAGAACACTTGTTTTTCTTACAGAACCTGGGCTTGGTACCAACTACCCAGGCTAGGCTGTTCACAGCCACTTGTAGCTCCACTTCCAAGGGGATCTGATGGCCACTCTGCCTCCCTGAGCATCTTCAGGTACATATATGAACTCAGGCACACACATACACATCAAATAAAATCATCAAAACATATATAAACGAAAGGCCAAGTTATTGCAAGGAAAATGTTAATTACAACAATAGGATCTTTTTCTTTAACTTCATCTCTATTAGTCAATTAGATATGAGAGGGAATCCTAAATATAGTTCAGCAATTTTTTTTTACACTTTTCTTTCAAGGAGACAATTACTATGCACATTTGCTGCAAAGAAAAAGGCAAAAACTAAAGATGTATTTGTGAATTAAGTAAACCTCATCACTATAATATGATATTAAACCTTTACTGGCAAGATGTGTATTCAACTGAGATGCCCAGGGCAATCTTAATTTTAATTGATGTTTGTCACTATAATGCATTTTTTTCTAAATATCACACAGAACAGGGGTTTACAAATGTTCTTCCCCCACTTCTTATTCCAGTTAAGGAATCATCTTTCCTATTGTAACCATGTTATTAAACAAAGTATTCTCTATATATGTACTAATTTTAATTACCCCCAGTCAGCAATCTGAAAATGGAAAACAAGCAAGGTAGGCAGAGCAGAAAGGTGCCACTGGAAGGAGAGCAAAAACTCCAAGAGTAATACAGTGAGCACAATTTTTTTGATTCTTTACAAATTTACAGATATGCATGTACACAATGGCCTTCAATACATTGCTTTAGAAATACACTCATGCGCAATACACTCAGTAAAATCCAGGGTATATCTTAGATGGATCAGCTTTGGAAATCTCTATGCATGATTCACCAATGTGTGAGGAGCATTTCCAGATAACCATTTCAGCACACTGGGCATCCAGACACGATGAAGGTGGCCTTGGCATAGGCAAGTGACAACCTAAGTGGTGTCTACCAAAAGAAAAAAAAATTAGTCACCAAGTACATGCCTGGGTATGGGGTGTTCTTTGTGTCAGAGTAAACATAATTTTCCACTTCTTGCACATGTCAGACAGTGTAAGATTTTGCAAGAGAATGCTGTGTAGTAAGAAAATACACATGTGGGAAATCACAAGATAATATGTTCTGAACCTCAGCTCTAAACCCTACACTTTGAAGTTCTATTACTTAATTGCAATTAGGTTTGTTCTGCATATTGTGAAAGGGGAATTACAGTAATCTGATAGTAATTTTTCCCAGTGAAATAAGAGATCATGGAGGATAAGAGAGGAAGCAAAAGACGTTCTCTGTACTTCACAGACACAGCACTAAGCAGAACGGATAACGTGCGTCCACAAAGAGCCCTCAAGGCATGACAGACGGGGAGGGGCAGCAGAGAGCAGTAGAAACAGGACTCCCAGTATTGGAGGCACGGGAGCACTGATGAGGCTTGTCGTAGGGTAGAGAGAGGGAGAGGGTAATGGAGCAGACAGGAGGACAAACAAGCGTGAGCACAGGAATGAGGCTGATAGGGAACACGGGAAATAAAAGCCAGCAAGCATCGCGTGTAGATATAAGTACGGACAGGCCATTAAGTTCTTTCAAACCTTTCATGCACCTCATTTTCTCTTCAGGGACTCTCTCTCTCTCACAGTGCTTGCTTTAACCCGTGTTTTACCTGCACACAAGTGCTGGATATGGTGGCGCACACCTGGAATGATAGCATTTAGGAGGCTGAGGCAAAAGGGCCACAGCCTATGGAAAAGAGGAGGAGGAGGAGGAAGAGGAGAAGAGTCAGAATCGAGGTGACCGCAAGTGTCTCCCGAGGTTTCAAGAGATGATTGTGTTCATCCTGGTGAATTCTGTTACCTCTAAGGAAAAGGGAGATTTTTCTTTCTGACAAGATCTCATGCTGAGATCATAACAAAGTCCGTAAGTGCAGGTCTGAACTCTGCAACCCCTCACTTGCTCATCCATAGCTCAGATCTTGCGCACGTACGTCCTCCAGTGGCTCACAGTTAGTCTCCTTTCTTTTCTTACATGTTAGCTTGTTTTGTGTGCAGGCATGTGCAAACCATGGAGCACTGGATGGCACATATGTGGAGAGAGAGTTGGTTCTCTACTTCTGTTTGAGTTCTGGGCCCTTAGGCCGGTGGCAAGTGCTTTTACCTGATGAAGTGTCTTGCCAGCCCTACTCCCCTATTCATCTTATCACTGTTCAATCGGTTTCCTTTTTCTTAAGCCCACTGATAATATTCACCTAGCTGCCGCCTCTGTGTTCCCTTCTTTCTGTGCCGTTCTCTCACACCCCTTCACTGATAGGAGGCCCGGACTCTCTGTTCCTAACTTTTCCCTCTTTTTCCCACAGGTTATGTCTTTACACTAAGGTTCTTTTTGGATTCTTTCCATTTTTTTTCTTTTCATGCTCTTTTAGATCCTTCTTGGTTTTCTTAGCTGACTTCCTCAGTCCCAAGTATTCCTCTAAAATATGTTATATCTTAAGTTAAAGAACCTGTGAACCAAAATCTTCTGAGCTTTTGACTCAAGTGACCACCTATCTCCTTTGATTAACTATGAAAACCTTTTCTATGAAACAAAAGCTACTTTCAGTATAATTAGACAAATGTAATATATACATAGACATACTCAAATATAAAACTTAACATACTTGCAACAAATCGTCTCATACCATTGTTACTGTAAATTAAGCACATTTGTTGGGGGATGTAGCCAACAGCATAGGGTGAAGAGTGAGAACTTTGATAGAACGGACTTTAAAACAGTTGCTGAATGGATAACTGGCACTGGCCATTGTGCCCCCAGTTGTGCATATGGTGGTGATGCTTGTGCCTGTGATTATGGCAATTTTTTCCCCCGTAAGCCTGGCATTCTTCAGTTTTTCTCAACTCTAAATTAAATGGGATTTACGTCTTGAGATTATTGCATTAATTGAGTAGGATCATGTGTTCTGTGTGCTCATAAGCACCTGATTTAGCAGATAGAGGGTAGTCATTTCCATCCAGTCTTTAGCTGGATGGAAGGGTGTTAACAAGGGACACAGAAATGAATGGAACAGGGACCTTGCCTCAAAGAGCTCCCTTCAGGACTCTGCCTTCTTTTATCAGCCATAAAGGGCTCGAGAAAAAATAATAAACAAAGTGACAGGCTAAATACAAAAGCTTCAAGCAGACTCTTGACTCCCTTATCCAAAGATAGTGTGATAAGAATAAGACAGGGTGTGAATCTCTCCTCCTGATCTGGGCAGCCAACCAATATTCCATCATCCTCAGCAGTTGTTCGCCAACCTCTAATTGCACTCTATATAAATAAGCAACAAAGAAAAGGACTTGAAAGGAAGAAAGAAGACTGAGTTTAATATAAATAATTTAGTTCAGTTAGGAATGTTTGCTTCAATAGACATATTCACCAAGAGAACTCTGTTTATTTAAAACAACATTCATCAACATTATTGGAATCTGACACTGTGTCAGGAACTAGCTGAGCTAGGTATGAACAGATAGAAAGACAATAGTCTCATTCTGAAGAAACATACTTTGAAATGGTGTTCTTTCTACCTGCCAATTAAGTTAACCTGCTGCTTAGATTTTGATTTAAAACAACTCACTAACAAAAATTTGATGTTCCCCTGCTGTGGAATACAATTTCAGTTCCTGTTTTTAAAAAAAGCCAAAAAAGAAAAAAAAACATGGTTATTTCTCAAAATCATAGTTTCAACTTCTGCGATATCATTTTATGCTCCTCCAAAACTATAAATGGTCAACATTTTAATGGATTGTGCCAGGAAGCTTCAGCTGTAAAGTTTACAGCTCAGAAAGCACATCATAAACGTATAGTATTAACTGGACTTTTGTTACCTTGCAAATCTAACAGTAAAGTGTCCGAGATAGTGTATCAATGAAACTACAAATCCAAATCTCTGTGTAGGCCAACAAGTATTCAGAAAAAGTATCTGCAAGAGCGGTAGCACTAACCCTGACTCCTACAGGACTACCACAGTCTCTGCTTTTTAGTACATCTCAAGATGGGATGGGAAGCACACAGGCTGTGAGCACTAGTGAGTTACGTTGGGGCTAGGGAACAAGTGACAAGAACTACGTTCGAGTTAGGGCAAGAACTCTAGCATGAGAGTCTGAAGTGAGGGAGCTCCTGAGCGAGAAAGGAGACAAGGGTTCCTTTGGCTACTGAGAATGTCTGGAGAATAAGGGTCGAGGTGGGTCCAAGTGTCCCATGGTGTTGAAAGACCAAAGTCTTGAGATACTGTCAAGTCTGGTAGTGCATCCCTATATTCCCAGCACTCCAGAAGCAGAGGCAGGAGGACCAAGAGTTTCTGGCTGTCGTTGGCTCTGCAGCAAGTTCAAAGCCAGCCTGAGCTACATGAGACCCTATATCAAAAATAAAACAAAACAAACAAATGGGTCTGAAATATGAAAGAATATGTACATAGAGCACCTAGAGGTGGGGGCACATATTTGTACATGGCTGTGTAGAGGCCAGAGGACGGTATTATCATTCTTCAGGAGCTGTCTACCTTGTTTGTTCAGACAGGGTCTCTCACCAGATTACCAAATAGGCAAGGCTGCCTGGCCAGTGAGCCTCTGGGCAGATGGAGCCCACCTCTCTCCACCTGCCTGGCACTGGGGTTCCCAGCACTGGCCACCACTCCGGATTTTGTTTTGTTCTGTTGTTTTGAGGGTTCTGTTTTATTTTGCTTTCATTGTTGTTTTCATTTGGGGTGGAATTATTTTCTTTAATTTTGGGTGGGTGGGTAGTTGTTTGCTTCCTTTTTTTTTTAATGTGGATTGTAAGAATTAGACTCAGTTGTCATGCTTCCAAGGTAAGGTACTTTGCCAACAAAGTATATCCCCAGTGCCTAAATGTATAGGTTTTTCTCTCTCGTTTATCCTTTGGAATGAAATCTTGCATCAGTAATTCTGTTGCTGGGACAAAACACGTGTGACACTCAACTTATAAGGAGGGGATTGGGCCAGTGAGATGGCTCAGTGGGCAAAGACACTTGCCACCACGTCTGACAACCTAAATTTGATGCTTGGGACCCATGGTAGAAGGAGAGAACCAACACTTTTAGGCTTTCCTCTAGCCTATATGAGTGAAATGTGGCACACAAACTATAACTTAAAAGTTTTAAAGAGAGAGACGGGTTCCTTTGGGCTGATAACTGAAGAGGTTCCAGTGCACACCAGTTGGCTGGGCCTGTGCTAGAGCAGTACACCTGGCCAAATCTGGGTAAAAGCAAAGCCTCTCAATGTCAGCCAAGAGGCAAAGATGGAGAGGATGGGGAAGCCATCCATTGCCTCTGCCTCCCTGAGTGCTAGGATCAAAGGCATGCACCACCATCTCCGGCTTCCTCAATCATTTTTACTAGTTAAAAAGAGAATCCATCCTGTGACAAAAATGTTGATACCTGCCATGCTACAGTGATCTGTGTTCTAGGCCAGTGGCCATTGTGACATCACTATTGGATGAGGACCACAGGAAGGATCACATGCAGTGGACTGTTGATTTACCAAGCTCTAAAGTTAGGCTGCTTGGAAGAGGCAAGCCACTTAACCCTGCCTGTTGCTGCCTTTGATATTCTCCATTAGTTATTCAATGGTTCAGTAGGCAAAGACAGGGAATCTTATGAAAGAAGAGGGAGATAAAAAGAGCTGGAGGGGACAGGAACTCTGCAAGGAGAGCAGCAGAGCCAAAAAAGCTGGACACAGGGGTCTTTTCTGAGACTGATATTCCAAACAAGGACCATGCATGGAGATAACCTAGAACCCCTGCACAGATGTAGCCCATGGCAGCTCAATCTCCAAGTGGGTTCCCTAGTAAGGGGAACAGGGACTGTCTCTGACATGAACTCAGTGGATGGCTCTTTTATCACCTCCCCCTGAGGTGGGTGGAAGCCTTACCAGGCCACAGAGGAGGACAATGCAGCCAGTCCTGATGAGACCTGAAAGGCTAGGGTAAGATGGAAGGGGAGGAGGACCTCCCCTATGAGTGGACTGGGGAAGGGGCATGGGAGGAGAAAAGGGAGGGAAGGCAGGATTGGAAGAGGGTGAGAGTGGGCTACAGCTGGGATACAAAGAGGATAAGTTGTAATAATAAAAATTCAAAACAAAAAAATAAGAATGATTACATAGGTTCATGTATTTGAATTCATGAAAATTACATTATTTAGCAAATAATTATTATTTACATTATTTACATTATTAGTTAGCAAAAATGACATTACTTGAGTTAGAAGGATTAGAAGGGGTGACATTGGTGGAAAAAGCATCACTGAGGGTGGAATTTGAGGTTTCAAAAGTTCATGCTAGACTCTCTCTTTCCCTCTCTCTCTCTCTCTCTCTCTCTCTCTCTCTGCCTGCAGATCCAGATGTAGCTCAGCTAATGGTCCAACATTATGTGTGACACCATGCTCCTTCCATGATGATAGTGGACTAATAACCCTCTGAAACTGTAAGCAAGTCCCAGTTTAATGCTTTCCTAAGAGTTGCCTTGATCATAGTGTCTTCTCCCAACAATAGAACAGTGACTAAAACATGCAGTAAAGATGTATCTACCAAGCAGAGGTACTAGGGGTTAAGTAGCTAAAAATACTGTTGACAGCTGGACCATAGCATAGACCATATGCTATGAAAAATAGCAAACAAACAAACAAAACATAGAATGCCTTCTCGGGCAATTTAATGAAATGGATGGTCATCCTTTTTCTTCCCTGAGTTGCATTTAGCCCTGAGGAACTGTCTAAGCTTCTCAGAACAGCTCCCAATAGAACTCTGCCATCTTTTTCTTTGGTCAAGGTTTCCACCTATTTTTAGATGTTCCCTTTCTCCCCTGCTGTTATCTAGGATAGGAAAAGAAATACATGAGAATGTGGCCAGGTAACAGTCTGATTCGGATGATGTATTTTTTCCACTAATTGCACCAGAAGGGTATTCTCATAGGCCAGTTTCCTGATGAAAGCTGTGACACACATCTCAGACATCAGAACCTGGAAGTGGGGGTGCCACTCTCACTTAGAGCGACCCTCAGTCAACATATATTTTCCCAATATAAAGACAATAATTGGTTGATTTGCAGGCTGTAATTGGATCACAGCCATCAGTGACATAGTTATGTGCTGTTAGAGCAATATTCACCTAATCGTGCCAATGGCAGCCCAATTAGAGGCGCACCATTGGCGACCCAGCTGGCATTTTCAATATGCTATCTCAGAGGTATGATCAGAAGACAAATCAGAGCTGACTTAATGAAGTCTCTGATCAGAGGCTCCTCTGAAGACAGGGAGGTATTGGAGGAGACAAAGAGAAGCTGATAGCTAGTAAATTTATGCACACTGTCAGAAAACAATGGCAAAATCAATGGAACTTGCTGGATTCAATCACAAGTGGTTTCTATCACAACAGAAGTTTTCTCCTTTCTCAATGGCAGGACTCCCAAAACTTAAATGATTAGCAATGAAAAGAAGCCAAAAAATTACTTCTTTCTATAATATTCAAGTGTGGGGTTTGGGAGACAGAGAGGGGATTCCTAAGCTCAGCTCTTGAGGAAAGAAATCTCCTGGCAGGCTTTTGCAAGCTAGTCTCTCCCCAGCATGGGTTAGGGGCATGACTTCATCCTTTGCCACTGGGGAATCATGACAATAAGAAGCCAGATACTCCTTATTGTCGAGATTAAGAACAGGAGCCTAAATTTTGGTAGGCCTGAGTGAACGGAAGCTATGTTACTTGCTAGGTGTATGATCTTGCTAGATTTCCTACTCTGAGCTAATATTATTATCTCTGAACTAGACATGATAATAGACAGAAAGGCAGACATGAAGAAAAATACTTAGTTTGGTACCTAACAGCTGTTGCTGTTGCTGCTGCTGCTGCTGCTGCTTCTACTGCTCCTGCTGGTATCTTTGGCTAGACTGGGTAACAGCTATGTGTTCAATAAACCAAGACAGAAAAAAGACCGAAGACCAAATAGCTGGTCCAACTCACTGAGGATGAACCCGAGACTGAGCGGCAGAGCTGACCACCCTAAAATTACTTGGGATTATAGCATTTCGACCACCATCGGGGGCTCCAGATGTTAGGTCAGGCCCTTCTGACTTCCCTGAAGGCTTCAACTCTGACAGTTAAAGGACTGGCCATGTGTGTGGGGATGTGCACTGATCTAGAAGCCAGCTACGTTTGAAGTTGAGAAGCTATGATTAATGTTTAACTCACATGGTTTTTAAAGGACTTTGATAATTCACTGCACAACAGTCACACAGGGAAATCAGAGTTTGACAAGCAGCTTGTGTTAATACATTTAAAATAAAATTTAGTGAGCCACATAGCCCTTCTTACTTCTCCCCCCTTTCTTTGGAGCATGGAGTGTTTCTTTTTTCCACATCAGTTTACCTGGGTTTGGACAAGTGTTACCGATTTCCACTGGTGGCTTTCTTTCCTCTTGCCACTTTCTCCCTCTGTTTCCATTCCTTTGTCCCACTTCCTTTAAAGTCTCTTAAAATAGACAGCCCTAGTGATCCCACGTGTAGATGTTTGCCAACCAAGGTTAGAGCCAGGAGTTGTTCCTCTTCTCTTGCACACATTCTAACCCCACAAACTTAGTTGTCCTTTTCTTCCTGGTTGTCCCTTCCATTATCCCTAGCTTCCTCCTCCAGCTTCCTGTTTCCTGTTCATTCCCATTCCCTTCTTCTCAGAGCCAAGTTTCTCTTTCCAGCTTCATGCTTCGCCTTCTGTTTGTCCTCTCTATATGGCTGCTTAAATGAATACATCTGATCTATTAACTTCGATTAACTCCAGTCTGGTAGGTCTCAAACACATACTATTTCCTCCATTTGGGTTGGGGTTAGCTTTTTGCCTCACATGCTTTTTTTTTTTTCCTTAACTTCATTCCTTTTATTTTCTCACTTATATATAGAATAAAGTTTAAGAATAGAATTCATTTTGTGCAATGAAAACTACTGAAGTTTCCTTAGTTTGAATTTCAAAAGCCAGTGAGCAGAGCTAGCTATAATTTAGTGAGGAGAATATAGCCTGAGCTGTAGATGTTTTTACTTATTATGTATTTTTTTCATCACCTCTCAACTGAAGAAAGAATTGTCCACACTGAGAAAAGATATCAAAAGCAGTCTTAATCTAATTTTCTTCTTTTTATTTGTTCTAATATTTTGGTCCCTTTGTGGTTTCAAACAAATTAACTTTCAAATTTTTCTGAGGAAAGATAGAAGAGCTATTTTTTTTTTTTTGGTGGTGGTTTTAGAGTTCACTGAAAATGACTTTTAGAATAAGCATGTTTTAAAGAAACACAGATTATAACTCTGTCATCTGCAACAATGAAGTGCAAGAAAGAAAAAAAAATCCTGTCAAATAATTACACACAAAAAAATTCAGATTTGGGTGAATTACTAAATCTGAGATAAGGGCTTGCTTGGCTCTCCTTTGTACTCTATTTAAAAAAAAAATAGGGTTTTGAATCTCCACTTTTGTAAAATTAATTTCAATATTCTGGTAACTTTGGGAATACTGCATGACTAGGCAGACCAGAGAAGACTGAACAAAACTGTAAAGATTCAATTCACTGTGAGTCATCTGAATGAGGCAAAGAAAGCACCAGGTAGACTCATTCCCTCTCACTTTATTAAAACAAGCCCAGCTCAGAGACAAATGGAATTCCTAATCAGGAATGAACTTTCCGCAAGCATCCAGGTCCCTCGTTAGCTGCAAGTACAAAATATCCTGTAAGGACAAAAAAGTCATTCATTCGTGGACACGACAGACTGGGCTGCTCCTGACACTGTTCTCCAGTCCCCAAGTGGATAAGGACCTCAGGTGACAACGTTTTAAAACTCATCTCCACCCCCAGCTCTTGTCTTGTGTAGGTTTCTTGTAAACAGGTGTCCCTTCTGGGCAGACTTGGAAAAAGCATGAAGAGACTGTGCCCTCCCCCCCCCCCCAGCCCCAATGCCAATAAAATAAGCTCCAAACTGAGGAAGCCTACATCCCTACTCCCTACTCCTACTCATCTTAGGTGTATCTCTCTCTAGACTTTTTTTTTAGTTGGTATTGTATCTAGTTAAACCAAAATTGTATCATATATGGGGTCTCATGTAATGTTTTTATAGACAAATGAGAGAGAGTGGCTGAATCAAGCTAATTCACACATTCGGCGCCTTCACTCCTGACCACTTTTTCTATAGTGTGATCTCTACATATCATTGTATCTCAATGTTCTAATGGTAATTCTGCTTCAGGAGCATCCAACCGTTTTTCAAAATGGCTTTACTGATGATCTGCATTTGTGTAATGGTGTACAAATTTGCCTTGTTTCCACACCCTTACTAACCCTTGTCTTGGTGATGGTATGCATTCTAACGCGTGCGAGGTGGTAGCTCAATATTTTTTTTCATAGCCTTAACCACTTGGATACATATTTTTAAGAAATACCTGTGGAAGCCCTTTGCCTGTTTTTTCTTTATTTTCTTGCTATTGATTTCCTCACGATTATATTAACCCTTTATTAGATGTATGTTTTTGGAAATCGAACAGAAGGCATAATCACTCTGTGAAACATTTTCTTTTCTCACAGTGTTCTTTCTTTACTTCTTTTTTTTTTTAAGACAAGGTTTCTCTGTATAGTCCTGGCTGTCCTGGAACTTGCTCTTTAGACCAAATTGGCCTGGAACTCAAGATCTGCCTGCCTCTACCTCCTGAGTGCTGGAATTAAAGGCATGTGCCACCTCCTGGCTTCTCACCATGTTCTTACATGATTCATTTGTTCATTAACTAGGTGACCACTGACACTGGGCTAGCTGTGCTCAGTTCTTAGTACTGTATTGGTAGATAAAGCAGGAAAGGTTCTTACAGAAACCACATAAGTCCACAGAGAGTCTGATTCCTTACAGCTTTCCCTTTTTTTTTTTTTTTTTTTCAGATACTATCGTGGTATTTCCAATCTCTACTGAAGTATTTCTATATGTTAACTCCTGGTTATTCTGCCTAAAGACCTGGCCATGTCTTTCATTGGTTTAACTGTATGTCTCAATGAATTCAGTTTCTTTGAACAGTACTGTACCATTATCATGCCTCCTTTCCCGGCAACTGTTGAGTAACATTCTTGGTTGCTCTGCACAAAGGCTATTTCCCATACTCTTCTACCAAATCTCCAGTGACTATCATTCCCTCCTAGACTCCTTCCATCTTCTGGTCACAGATATCAGCAGAAATACATTGGGGAAATTCTAGGAATCTTTTTTTCTTCTTGGTAAAAAGAGACACAAGCATACACATAGTTTCCTTGTTTATCTTGTAACATCTATCTGTAGTCTTTCACCTGTCCTTCCTCATGCCCTGAGCCTAAATGTAGCTCTCTCCAATTTCTCTTCCACAAAGATCTCACCTTCTCTCCTATCATCAAAGGCCATCTATAGTGAATCTCCCAATGTCCTATCTTCAGTCCAGAACATTCTTCTAAGTTGTGGGTGCGTAGTTCACAGTAGCTCTACATTTGAGTGTGTCTGAAGAGTTTTTAGTATGAGGTACTCTCAAATAAACCTGTGATCTGTAACTGCCTTGCTCGAAAACTGCCTGGCCCCTAGGGTTTCCTGACATAGTAAATGGTTCAAGCATCCTTCTCCATGTCCCAGCCATAGCCATCCTAAGCACTCCTTTCTCCTTCAGTGTCTCCCTTCCCTCCTGCCCCCACCAAAATAACCTATCACCAAATCTACTTGGCCCTGCCTCCTCTCTCCATCCTTTGCCAATTTCAGTCATGCCTATTTCTTGCCTGAACCCCCATAATTTATTTTCTGAAAGGTCTTCTCTCTAGACTACCTTTCCTTCAACCTCAACCCTGTCTTTCAGACAATAAAAATCATCATTTTACATGTAAATGTCATCAAGTAATTCCTCTACTTAAACTATTTAATGACTTTCTCAACCTGAATTGTTAGATCTCAGATCCTTCTGTGTGTTTCCTGAGTACAATAAACCTGATTTTGCCTGAGGGTGCTACATATGCTCTGTCAGGAAAGCTGCCTCCCCCCTACACACACACACACACACACACACACACACACACACACACACACACTGTGCGCAGCTAACTTACTCATCTTCCAGGTATGAGTTTAATTACTGCTTTGTTATGTAAATCTCTCTTGATTATAAGTAGCAAGAGGCTTCCTATTTGCTCGCACACTACCCTATGATTTAGTAATGAAATCCCACTGATCTGATCATCTGTAAGGGAGATCTGCCTTCATGGGGCAAGCTCCCTGAGGAGAGGGACCAGGGATGACTTGTCTGCTAACACGTCCTGGAAGAGCAGCAGCCAGGAACAGTATGAACTCGGGAAGATTCGCTGGAAGCGTAAACTGAGTGTAATTTGGGTAACAATCACAATTAATCTGCTATGCTCACCAGTGTTTTTGGTTGGATACTGAATACAGTCCTTAACTATGTATGATAAGTACTTGATTAAGTTACAACAAATGTGCTCTTCCACAAAAAATTAATTTTGAGATTCAATAAATTTCTCAAAAGTAAAAGGCTTTTTGGATTTTCCTAAAACTTTCATTTTTAAGGAGAGATTTTGATTTTTTTTGTTGTTGTTGTTATTGCTTGGTTTGGGTTTCTTGTTTTAAATTATTTTGCTTTTTTAGTGTCTGTGGCAAGGTTGCTTTGGTTTTTTGTTTGTTTGTTTGTTTTTAATGTAGTTCAGCTGGCCTGGAAATTGCTATGTCACTAAGGATGATGCTGAACTCCTGAGTCTCATAGGCCTTCACCTAATAAATGTCAAGGGCAAAGCCACCCACACAGTTTTGAAATAGGGACAGTCACTAAGAACTACCTCCCAAAGGCTGAGATAACTGGCTAACTTAATCTTGATCTGAAAAACCACCAGCAAGCCAGGCAGTAGTGGAGCATGCCTTTAAACTCAGCACTCAGCAGGCAGAGGCAGGAGGATCTCTGTGAGCTCAAGGCCGGCCAACTCTCTCTGGTTTACAGAGAAAGAAAGTTCCAGGACAGCCAGAGCTACACAGAGAAACCAACCCTGTCTAGAAAACCAAAAAAAAAAAAAAAAAAAAAAAAGAAGAAGAAGAAAAAGGAAAGAGAAAACCACCCACTATTTAGTTGTTATGTATTTTTTTAAGAAGAAAAATAGGTCAAAATACAATTACTTCAATAAAATCAGCATTTTAGCCCATCAAGGCTCAAAACATACCAGAATAACATGCTCCTCTTTTGAAGCATTATCTAAATGGAATGAAATTTTAATTCCAAATGCAGAACTGTGAAATCAAGTAAGAAAAAAAGTAGAACTGTGACATCTAAAAAAAAAAATCTCTCCCGGTATGTTCTCAGAGGGGGACTTAAAGGCCAGCCTGAGACTCTGAGGTCCATTACTAATGCATGTGGGAAGAGAATGATTAACATGTAATGAGAGACTACACGGGGAAGTCCTACCGAAGAGGAAGAAGACTGATGAGGCCTTACATTCTGAGCATGTTCAAATTCTCAAGGGCTCTGATTTATTGACATAAGACTATTGTGGCAGACAGAAGTGAGAGGAGGAAATAATTAGAGCACATTTTCCAACATCACTCCTTTTGACATTTTGCACCATGTAATTCTTTGTTTCGGGTGACTTTACTGTGCGCTGTAAGATGCTCAAGAACATCCCAGGTCTTTACCTAATAGATGCCAAGGGCAAAGCCACCCACCCACTTTTGAAACGGTGACAATCAAAAGTGTATTAAGAGGTTGCCAAAGGTCCCCTGGGAGAAGGCTGAAAGAGTGTTCATGGCTCAGAATCACTGAATAAAAGAAAATCAGGGTCTGTTGATTCAAGGGAAGGACAAAGGACAGAGCCTTTCTGTCATTTGCCTTGCTCGAAAACTGCCTGGCCCCTAGGGTTTCCTGACATAGTAAATAGCATGAGCATCCTTCCCCATGTTCCAGCCATAGCCATCCTAAGCACTTCTTTCTCCTTCAATGTCCCCCTTAGCCTCCTCCCCTCCCCCCCTCGCCAAAATAACCTGTCACCAAATCTACTTGGCCCTGCCTCCTCTCTCCATCTTTTTCCAATTTAAGTCATGCCCATCTCTTGCCTGGACCCACATAGCTTATTTCTTAACAGGGTTTCTCTCTAACCTACCTTTCCTTCAACCTCAACCCTGTCTTTCAGGTGACACTGAAAGTAATGACTTTAAATGTGAAACTCAACAAATGATTCCTCTACTTTAAGCACTCAATGACTTCTCACCAGCCCACTCAATGGCTTCTCAATATGAACTATTGAGAGTCCTGGAAGGCTGACTGGGAACAGCAGTGCAGGAGAGCCAAGTGGGCTGTGCATGCACCGAGTATACCGTGCGACCAAGAACCTTAGTATGTTTATTTTGTACAGTGCAGGGGCAGGTGTTGGCTAGTGTCCTCAGGAGGTCCCTGTAAGAGCAGCCTCAGATTGTTAAGACATGGGACGCAGAAGCTGCAGTTGCTAGTTTTTGTTTTGTTTTGTTTTGTTTTGTTTTTTGTTTTTATACACTGGTCACTAGTTTACACTTGAATTGTGATGAAAGCTTTGCCATCCCCCTTGAACCTGGACCATATGCGGATAGCTTTGCCAATTTGCCATGGGCCCAAGGTTTTTGGGGTGTGTGTGTGTGTGTGTGTGTGTGTGTGTGTGCTTGTGCCAACAGCACACACGCATGGGACTTACTCACTGTTTCTTACAAGCATTGCTCTCTTAAACTCAGTTGGTTCAGAAGTGGACTCTTAATCCCACCTTCTTTGAGAAAGAGCAGCAGCCTGGCCTCTGGAACTTCTGGAAGACTCAGCTTTAATCATTTCAAATCCTCAGAAGTGTGCAGGGCTTGATTCACTGTACCATATTTCATCCTGCTTAAAACAGGACGAGTCCCGGTTTTCGCAGACGGAGTCCTGAAACTCCAGAAAACAAACTGTAATGAGTCAAGACAGCTCTCACATGCGGTGTGATCACACACCCGCAGCACGGAAACAGATCGTAATTTCCTCAGCTGAGCACCAGATGAAGAACTTGGCTCCCGCGGAGGGGCCATGCTGCATGAGAAATATGTTTGCTTTTGTTTGTGTGTTGTTGAGTGTATGCAAGTAAAAATATAAGACCGCACTGAGGTGCGGTGCCAGGGACAAGCCCAGGGCACTCTGCGGAGTTGGCAGAGCATTGGGGAGATTTTTCTAGAGCAGCGAATGTGTGAGTTCTGTCTTGGAGCATGAAGAGCGAGCCGTGAAAACTGTTCTCGAGAGGAGGAGAAAGGGCAGGCTAAGCAGAAATGCGCACTGGATGCAGAATGGGAAAAGCACGGTGCGTTTCTGCTAGTGGGGGCTGCTCGGAGGAGCTGGATCATCCACGGTGGTGTGGGGAAGGATGATGGGATCGTTTGCAAAGCAGAGGACAGATCCTGAAGGAGGGGGAGCCGGGTAATAAGCTTGCGTTCTGTTGTCTGGGAAGTCCTTGATTCTAAAACACACCATTCATATTTATAAGAGCTCTCAAGAGAGCTTAGAAGCACTAATCTAAATACACACACTTTATTAAAAATTAACTGAGACAGCACTTACTCGTTTATCAGTCTAAACATGTTGTTTTAATACCCAAATCAGAATTTACATCTAAACCTTCTTGACAAATACAGGATCCAGAGAGAAGCTTTTAAGTCACTGTTGGTCACTGGATAGATATATTTAGCTTTTCACCAGTGCCTGTGGTCTTGACTGTTTTTAAGATTGACAGTCATTTCAAGCTAAATCAAATTACATTAGGATTTATTCTTCTGTGTTTACTGTTTTGTTTGGTTAAACTCTGGGAGATTTTGTTATTTGTTTTATTTTTTATATAAATTAATTTTTTAATTTTATTCACTTTATATCCTGATTATAACCCCCTCCTTCATCTACTCCTGGTTCCACTCTCCCTCCTCCTTCTCCCTTAGCCCCATCCCCTAGCCTTCCTCCCCTACCATTTAACTCCAGACTATCAAGTCTCATCAGTACTGCCTGCATACCATTCCTCTGTGGCTGGGAAGGCCTTCCCACCAGGTGGAAGTGATCACAGAGCCGGCAACCAAGTCCATGTCAGAGACAGCCCTTGTTCCCCTTACTAGGAAACCCCCATAGAGACTAAGACTGAGCTGCCTCTCAGCTGCATCTGAGCAAGGGTTTTAGGTCCTCTCCATGCATGGTCCTTGATTGGTGCATCAGTCTCTGCTGGTCCCCATGGGCCAGATTTATTGGCTTTGTTGGTCTCCTTGTGGAGCTCCTGCACCCTCCAGGTCCTTTCACACACACACACACACACACACACACACACACACACACACACGCAATAAAAATCCTAAGACAAAGACATACACATTGAGCTATTAATCCCAGAGTCCTTCTCTCAAGTCATGTCATTTCTTTTTCCACAGAAATACCCCCAAAACACTGGGAAGGTTCCAAGCCTGCATCTTTAAAAGTGTTGCATTACTTTTCAGGGGTATGAGAAAATAGCCAGATCCCAAATTTAAGAGTGGAGCAGAAAATCTGAAATCTGTGTTCCAGTCCCCCCAACTAGCTGAGCCTTTGAACTACATTGATGTCGTCACTGCCCAAACCAAAGCCTGCAGAAGGGTTATCAGAACTTTTCCCAGACACTATTACTGTACCTTCTCTCCCACACCTTCCCTTTCACAATCTTTTGGAGCCAGTAAGATGTAATGCTTTGAATAGCATCTTCATATTAGCTAAGAGGGTATTCACTGCCGAAACAAATATACCTGGCATAGCCTGTGTGTGGCTTTACAGAACAAAACACTTGGGGTTAGTTCACATTGTCACAGTCCAGTATAGTCATTCCTGGCCGGACAACTGTCTATTTTGTCATACAGAGGCAAGGTTTCTTCCATGGTGTCAATCTGGTTTTCTTTTAACCCTTGCAGAACCCTATGTAAAGGCTGCTGGGAAATAGGCTAGGTACTGTCACACAAACCGTTTCCTCTTCAGTCCATTGAGTGGGACTCAATTATTTGACTGTGTCTGACTATCTGGGAAGTTGCGGATTGTTCTCTAGCTGTGTGTCTCAAAGGGAGAGTAAACTCTGTGAATAAAGCCTCACGGTATGAGTCAGGAAGGAACCGTTTTACGCTAAAGAAGAAATATTAAATTCTGCATTCTCTAGGCTCCATTATTTTTAATACCCTTAAGGAACTTTTTATAATCTTTCTCTATGAGCCATTATCTTCCTAACTATTGTTTTACTTAAAATCTTCTTTTGATTTTAGGAACCAAGAGTGGCTCTTTTTTTCTATGCACTTCTGATATAATGTATG
Organism: Meriones unguiculatus; assembly: GCF_030254825.1. Classification (NCBI taxonomy): domain Eukaryota; kingdom Metazoa; phylum Chordata; class Mammalia; order Rodentia; family Muridae; genus Meriones; species Meriones unguiculatus. The sequence goes on along the minus strand of NC_083364.1, from coordinate 52,939,762 downwards.
TAATTCTGTACCATAAGCTTGCCTTGAAGCAAATGGATATTTTCAATTACTCTAAGTTGCAAAGATTAAGGCATATTGATACTTTCGGATTATTCTCCTTTATTTAAAATTGCTGTAGTACTGAACATTGCTTACAAGACTTTCAGATATACCCAAGCAGTGGTGACATTGAGCCCAAAGGAGGCGGCAACCTGTTCTCATAGTCCACATAATAAATTAGTGTTTAAACAGAGCTAGAAAGCCTTAGCTCTAAGGACAGACAATTTATTCCTAATGAGTCAAATCTATCTTCCTTGCTACCAGTCCATCTTAACTTCTGACCTCAGAATGGTCCAGGTAGGACTTTCTAAGATCTCACATTTTTATTTCCCAGTCTACATGGACTTCAGCATAAATAGGCTTACCTTCCTGAGAAATTTGGACAGTGGAAGTAGAAATTCCAGTACAGTATTTATGGCAGTGGTTCCATCAAGAAAAAATAATGACCAGATTTCTATTGATAAAGAATATACATTAGGTCTCTTCTCTATCCCAGCAAGATGCTAAAAGGAAAGAGGGCCAAGGAGATGATGGTGGCCCGGGCCCCGCCGTTGTGAAGAAACAGGAGGCCAAAAAGGTGGTCAATCCTTTGCTTGAGAAAAGGCCCAAGAACTTCGGCATTGGGCAGGATATCCAGCCCAAAAGAGATCTCACGCGCTTCGTCAAATGGCCCTGCTATATTAGGCTGCAGCGGCAAAGGGCCATCGTCTCTAAGTGGCTCAAAGTACCTCCTGCCATTAACCAATTCACCCACGCCCTGGCCTGGCAAACAGCTACCCAGCTGCTTAAGCTTGCCCATAAGTACAGGCCAGAGACAAAGTAGGAGAATCAGAGGCTACTGGCCCATGCTGAGAAGAAAGCTGCTGGGAAAGGGGACATCCCATCTAAGAGACGACCTGTACTTCGAGCAGGCATCAACACAGTCACCATCTTGGTTGAGAACAAGAAGGTTCAGCAGGTGGTGATTTCCCATGACGTAGACCCCATTGAGCTGGTGGTTTTCCTCCGTGCCCTGTGTCGAAAGATGGGGGTCCCCTACTGCATCATCAAGGGAGAGGCCAGGCTGGGGCGGCTGGTCACAGGAAGACCTGGACCACTGTCGCCTTCACACAAGTTAACTCGGAAGACAAGGGTGCTCTGGCTGAGCTGGTGGAGGCTGTTAGGACCAATTACAAAGACAGATCCGATGAGATCCGCCGCCACTGGGGAGGCAACGTCCTGGGTTGCATTGCCAAGCTGGAAAAGGCAAAGGCTAAAGAACTCGCCACTAAACTGGGTTAAATGTACACTGCTAAGTTTTCTGTACATAAATATTACAAAACTGACAAAAAAAGAATAGACATTAGAAGTTCAATCAGACTTTCTCTCCTTAGCTCTCTCTCTCTCTACTTCTCCTCCTTCTCCTTCACTCTTCTCTCTCTGCATGTGCCTCTCTCTCCCTCTCTCCCTCTCTCCCTCTCTCCCTCCCCCTACATGGCAGCAAAGAGCTGCTTCCAATAAACCTGCATATAAACTATAACTTTGTCTTGCGATTAGCTCGTTAAAAAAAAAGAAAAAATTCAATTGGATATGAGAGAGCAAAGACCTTAAGGATGATTGCCAGATTCCTAAGGTGGAAAATCCAATGAACGGGAGAGACATTTTTAAAGACACAGGAGGAATAAGCTGTGGGTGAAGAAATATCAAAAGCTCAATTGCACTGAAGTGTATGCACGACTCCAAAGAGGTGTTCCCAGAGCACTTTGATATATGAATCAGGACCTTAGACATTAGAACTGGCCTAGGCTCATAAGAAAGACTAGAGTGTCAATAGCATATAAATGCGAGATGATGTTATTAATCACTCCCTTCAAAAATATTGTAAAAGAGCAAGATAGTAGAAAGGAGACAAATAGCATCACACTTAAAGAAAGTGAAGACTAAACAGAGAAAATAGAGACTGAGATGAATCAACCGGAGGGAATATTAGTTACCGTTCAAGTCACTGTGACAAAAAGTTTCACAGAAAGAATGTAGAAAGGTCTCTTCATTCATGGGTTCAGAGATGTCAGTACGCAGCAGTGGACTGGACAGGGTAGAACAGAGATGCTTGGATCATGGTGGCCAAGAAGCAGAGAAAGAGACTACCACAGGAAGAAGGGTGGCCCCCCACACAGGAACTTTCTGTCCCCTTAAGAGTCCTACTTCCTACTTTTCACCACCTCCCAATAAAGCCATGTTATCAATCTATTACAGGATTGGTCCTTAGTCCAGAGTTCTCATGATCTAATCATCATAGACACACCCAGAAGTATGCTTCACTAATCCCATGGGCATTTCTTAATCAAGTCGTCAGAAAAAATTAACCAGCACAGAGAGGTGAGGCTGCAGAGGAAAGAAGTGGGAACAATACCCTAGAGCTACTGAATAAGATGTCTACTCTGATTGAAAGAAGCAGCAGTTCACCTGAGGAACCACACCATTCGGGAGGTGGGGGCACGAGGCTCAGCATTTTCTGGCTGCCTAGTAAGCTCAGTCTGGGCTCCGTAAGACTGTGTCTTTAAACAGACAAACAAACGTGCAAACAAGGGTATGGGCTTTGTGACATTTGCATTGTGAACTTGTAACAAAACCCACACCTTAGTACAGCTGACACCATGATGAAAGTATCATTTGGGCCATAAAACTCAGCCAAAACAAAAACAAAAACCTAAGGCACCAAAGTCCATAGTTATGGGAAAGTCTCTAAATGTGCCAACCTTAATTTTTGACTTCTGCAGTTGGGCTTCTGGTTAACTATTATTGCTAACTGAAGTATGTCAACCCAGGATATGTTTTTTTTTTAATTTAAATTTGCTATGGTTTGAAAGCTCATAGTGAGAAAGAATGGGGGCTAGGCTGAGATCCTGAACACCCAGCGCAGTCGCTGGCTGGCTAATAAAGACTTTCAACTGCTTTAAACCTGTGTCTGACTAGTCTCCTCTGGTGGATAGCCCACAACAGACTGTAAGGAACCTTGAGTTACTTTCATTCTGTTTCCCATTCCCCTAACCTGATGGGAGTTTTCAAAGACTCGGCCTTCTATAGAAACTGTGTGAAAGGCAGGCTTACTCACACAATGTGGACAGGCAGAGGTTGGCTTTTAGCAAAGGCTTGCTTATGCTGCATAAACCCCAGGAAAAGTCCTCATCTGGATCAATAGAAATCCTCACCAAATTCCACCCAGAAAGGCAAGTAGCATGGTCAGTGGCAGGCAGACACAGACTCCTCTTTGTGGATTCCCTTGGTCACTTGACATTGCAGGACAGAATGCTCTCTCTCTGAGACAGTCCTCCTTCCTGGCTCTGGATTTTTTTTTCTCCAACCATTTTCTTCACATCCCACAGATTCTGCAATCTCTTCAATTTCTCTGCATCCTCACTCTGGGTTTTCAGGATCTACAGGAAGATGTACTTTCATTATTGCTGTTTCCCAAAGGTGCCACAGGAACTTTCAGACACAATACACAAAGACACTTTTCTGTGCATTCTTCTATTGATCACATTCTCTTCCAGAGATAATGAGCTTAACTGATATTGAATTGGGAGTGAGAAGGGATGCCAAAAAAGAAAGAAATGAACAAAACTATGCATTTAGGGGGTGGGATTACTGCATAAAATATTAGATTAACAATCAAAAAAACTGAAAAGTGTTTTTTAAGGGGGGGGGCATAATTTTAGGACATAGTGTTGTAAATAAAAACACTGTGAAAAAGACAAAACAGAAATGAGCATTAGGCATGGATGAGAAGATTTTTTTCCTTCGCCGCTGAGAGAAATAGAAAGGGATAAAGAGCACTGAAATTATTTTTCTTTCTTTCTTTCTCCTGACAGGCTTGTTCTGTAACCAGGCTGGCCTTAAGCTCAGCTGAGAGTAGAGAAGTGTGCCTGCACACCTGGCTGAGAATCATTTTTCCTACATCCTCTACCTACCGCAAGAATAAATACACTCCTCTGGCTTGAACAGCAATGATTAGCATGTGAGTTTCAGGCCACAGATGTGCATGTTTTAGCAGTCAGTATTAACCAGTTTCAAAGATCACTAGTTCTAAAATTGTGGCTGCTGATCAGATCATTGTGAATTTTCCCCATCCCTGCGTTTGAGCAAACCAATGAAACAGGTCACTGGCCCACAGCTTAAAAGTGGTAGCCACCAACGATAGTTCCAGCCCTGACCACACTTCAAAGTGCTGTAAGATGGGGCAGGAGGAGTCCCGCACAGTACTACGAGCTACATGACTTTAAAAACTTTACCTCGTTATTTCTATCAAGGCTTTTGGTCCCGTGTTACTTTTCCTATAATATTCCTTTGTATTTCACAAAATCGAAAATAATCACACAGAAGATTTCTTAAAATACAGGAATATGAGACCAATATAAACTTTCTAGTAGCCTTTGAATTAAAAAGACTGTGGTCTAACAGTCCAAATATGAACTGTTCTAAAGCTACCTGTTCTAAAACCACAAGCTGGCCAGCTGTGTGATCAGGCTATGTTTCTTATCCTTTCCGTACTTTGATTTTCTTATTAGAAATTTCAAAGCTCATCTCTGCTCTACACTCTTATTATAACACTAAAGCTTGAAGGGCAGTGCCTGCTACATATTAAGCTCTCAGGAAATGTTAGCTGCTAACATCTTTTAAGACTTTTCAAAAGCTTTTGTCCTGATACCTTAACTTTCTGCCTTCCTATTTTCTTTAACACTCATCGTTAGTGCCAAAGATGATTAGTCACTGATGATGGCTGTAATGCAAACAATAAAAATGAACTCATAATAGTTCTAATGGTAGGAGGACTCAGAGTTTTGGTTCTGAGTCACTTAGGTACTACTGTTAGTGGAGTGCCTTATCTGTCTCCTGGAAAAGTAGCAGAGAAAAAGAATCCAGTGCTTGTGTAGAAAAACACCTGCTTTTCAACAATCGATTTGCTTCATTACTTCAAACAACTTTACTTGAACACAGTTTCCTTCAATGACTACTGCAAGAGATAATTTATCATAACACTATTTTAGTTCACTCCATAACAAGATAGGAAACCAATTAACCCAACTAATTCAGTAAAGTTTTATTATAATAAAAACAGGAATTGGTGTGAGTAAGGCATTATCCAAAATCTATATATATATATATATATATATATATATAGTCAAGTGGGAGTAGAAATGAACTAGACAACTGATTCCAGGGTTAGAGATTACGGCCAGATTTCTACTTTAATGGAATTTTTTATTAGTAGGGGAGAAGAATATAGAATTTTTAACACACAGAAATAACCACTCTGACACTTAGGCCCAAAAGGCTAAGAAGGACTATCCTTGTATCAACTGAATACAGTGACCTCATTATGCTTGTAGTCGGTGTAATCCTTAGCCAGTAGCTGAGATATGGATTTTTGTACATGGGAGTATTGTTCTCCCTATGAAAGAAGTGCCTTTAGAAACATTTCAGATAATTTATTATAAAAGCTTTTTGGTGTAGCTGTGGGGTAGTGGTGATAATGTGGAGGTAGGGAGAATGCTATTTTTAAGACTCTAAAATGACTTTTTGATGCTGAGTATAAAATAGCCTGATCTGAACTTGAGAATTCCAGAAGGATTTCTTCTTTAAATGGAATGAACTTCTCTCTGGAGGAATTCTGTAGCTGAATTAAAAGATCACGGTAGTTGTTGAGGGAGGTCAATGCACTATGATAGATGTCCGTCTTGCTGTGTGCATGCTGTGTGCATACCTGTGCAAATGTCCACGGGTGGATGTTTATATTTTGGCAGTGTGTAGGTGCTGTGAGGCAGCATCTAGACACACCCTTCGTGTCTCATATACATCTCACACCTCAGTTCTCTCTAGTGGTTGCTTTCAGAGAGAGGCAGGCGACTTGGTGAAATCATACACATAGCTAGGGCAGCACATCCAGTGCCCAGGTAAGGTGTACGGAGAAAGAGCAGACCTCTGTGCTTCGGCTCTTGTGATAGTAGCTGAAGACTTTCTCGTGTCTATGCTTCTTTCCTTTCTTCCTCATGCTTTTCTGGAAAAGCATGCCCCAATAAACTTCCTTAGAAGTCAGTCTAGAGTCTGTTCCCTAGAGACTCAAACTAAGACATTGAGCATACATTATATAATATCACTTTTAGGAAAAGATTAATTTACAAATTTATAAATGTTGAAGGGAGATGGGAGTCAGAAAGATTCCTGACTTAGTCAAATTGCCCATTAATACAAATCAAAAACTAACCAGAAGGAAAGGCAGTACTTTCTTATTTTGCTATCCTGCTACTTAAGTGTGTCTTTCTCTTTTTTTGTAATTTATTTTTATTTTATTTTATTTTATTTTATTTTAGTATCCATGTGGGTTCCCTAGTAAGGGGAGCAGGGGCTGTTTCTGACATGGACTCTGTTGGCTGCTGTTTGATCACTTCTACTTGGCAGGGTGGACTTGCCAAGCTACAGAGGAAGAGAATGAGACTTGATAGGTTGGGGTTGGGTGTCTTCTTTTAGTACAGATAGCCAAAGAATTATCTAAACCATAGAAAAGACTTTTAATCCAGTTACAGTCATTGGCTTTCCATCAGTCTCTGCCATGCCACCATTGTCTTTTGAAGGCAATAGTGTATGAACTGAATGATACTTTAGAAACCAACAGGTTAAAATTAAGAATAGAAAGAATGACATAAGAATGGATAGATGAGGTAACAAAACTGTATCTTTCCAACACAGTGATGGGCAGAATGTGGGACTTTAGACCATCAGTAGGTAGCAGAGACATCCAGAAAGATATAATCAGAACACATCAATCATTGAAATTAAGTTAAGCACATGCATAATTTAGAGGTCAAAGCACATAGAAAGTTGATAGCAAAGATCCAAAAAGAGCAATAGAGCCATGGAACTGAGGTCCAGACCTGAATTTGAGCATAGTATCCATGGGAAGGGCTTGAAATTAACTTGGCGAGGAATAAGTATCTAAAAATAGATGACCACTTAACTCCCTTTTGGCTCCTCAATATGTTTTGTCAGTGTTCCCTCAACATTGCTTCATCATAGCAATAATTACCTTCTTAAATAATGCTGACAACTTATAATTTGGGGAGAATATCTTAATGAGAAACTTGTTTCTGCTAATCCAACTTTTCAGAGACTAAAACTTGGACCTAACCTGGTAGTTTGGTCCTCAGCAAGGCATAGGCTGCCTGCCAAAACCCATGAACAGACAAACATAACAATGCTGACTCTATGTTTAATCAATGTCTTCTGTTTGAGGGCAGGATGAATTGACTGACTCTTTGGCTGATTGATTGATTGATTGATTGATTGATTGTCTAACTGACGCAGGTCTAAATCCATAGACAGGGATCGGAAAACCCGACCTACAGAAAAAGAAGGCATGTGAGAAACAAGCTACGCAAGTGGCAGCCTACACAAGGCAAGACCTATATGACAATAAGCAATGGTTGGGTCCTGAGATTTGATATGTGAGGGCTACAGAGATGGTCAGTGGTTAAGAGCACTGGCTGCTCTGCCAGAGAACCCAGGTTCTCAGCACTCACATAGCATCTCACAACCATCTGCAACTCCAGTTCCAAGGAAACTGTCATCTTCTGGCCTCTGAAGGCACCAGGCGTTCCAGAGGTATACTGGCATACTTGTAGGCAAAACACCCATAAACATGAAATAAAATAATAATGTTTAACTATCCAAAAAAATGTGTTGTGCAGTGAATATTTATATCCCCTCCAAATTTGTATGTTGAAACCTAATCACCAGTGTGACATCATTAGAACATGAAGACTTTGGAGGTGATTTCAAAATGGTTTAATGCCCTTATGAATGATGTCCTGTGAGATGCCTACCTTCCTTCGACCATGTGAGGGCAGGATTAGAATATTGTATCTATGAGTCAGAATAGCCCCTCAGCACAAACCTATGTAGTCACCTTCACCTTGAACTTCTCAGACTCCAGAAAGGTGAAAAATAAATTTTTGTTCATAACCACCCACACTACAATATTTTGTCAGGGCAGCTAAAATGAACCAAGTCAAGGGGCCGTGACTATTTCAGAAAAGAAACAAAACCACCTCTGTGGAAGAACTTTCCAGAAGAACCCTTCTGGAAATAGACAAACTGCATTCAGGAGAGAAAAGAAAATGCAGCTCACTTATTGTTTATGAAAAAGATGTGTCTGCTCATGAGCATACGGTGTAGACATGTCCTCGCACACACGAACCTGAAGGCTTCACTGTAGACTTGGGGTAGGTCCTCTCAGTTCACCCACCGGCCTCAAGAGATTTAAACTCACTAGTTTTTTCCCCCTGTGGTTATGATAATGCCAATATATTCTTGCAAAGTTAATCTGCTTTGGCCAAGTTATATCTAAAAAGATTGACTCAGAAGATGGTGAAGGTATCTTATATGTGTTTGATAGCTTAAAAAAACTCAATCAATCATATATTACTTGAAGCATGAAAATATATATACTATATAAAAAATGAACAACAACAACAACAAAGAAACAATTGGGTAGAAATATAACCCCTCAAGATAGATAATAATAATAAAAAGTTATAGAAATTGACTCTGGGTCTTCACCTTTTGCATAATATGTCAAGAGATTTTATGCTTTGAAAAAATCATTGTTCTTTTCCATCCATTTGCCTGCAAATTTCATGATTTCTTTGTGTGTGTATATATATATATATTTTTCCTTATTTGTAAATGTGGACATCTTCTTGCCTAAAGGCTTCAGAGCCTGGACAGAAACAGAGGCCTGTGGACTCCTAGATTATTTCTCTTGAATGATTTCATACAGCCTCTCTGAATCTATGATACCAAGACAGAATCAAATATCCTGTCCTACTCAATAAATGTTAATTAAAGGAACACCCTGTGACTAGCATTGGGTACCTGTGGCCTGACAATTTCTGCCATCTAGCGGTTTGCTGGATCTACTTATGTCAGGTAACCTTTTGGAGTTCAAGTTCCAAACTCCAAAATAAAGACCTAAAGACAGACATTTTATAAGGTTCTTTCCCGGTACAAAAATCTAACAAATTTTATCTTTAGTAAAGAATGTACAAGTCTTTGCCATCTATTAGGTGGTGGTGGTGGTGGTGGTGGTGGTGGTGGTGGTGGTGGTGGTGGTGGTGGTGTGTGTGTGTTGCCACAAACTGCTTATATCCCCAAAGTTATTTCACAAATGCGCTTTTCATATTTTAAGAGAGAAATGAGTTCTGAGGAGTTAAACTAAGTTTGCGTTGGGTTAATTCAACAGGAATTCTCTGCTGCTCACTTGAGGAATATTTATTGATCTGAAACCTGCTTACATTTTGTGTTTGTAGCTATTTTCCTTCCTATAAATTTTCTCATGACTATGTTAGGACATACCTTCTTAATATGATCTTCTAATCCAAGTTAATTAAGGCTTATTTAATATGACTGTAAACAATTCAGTCTCCCGCAGATGCTGGTGCAAGCTGTGCACTAGTTTAAGCAAATTTATTAAAGCATATCTCAATTTGTACTTACAAATTCAATCCTGCCATAAATGTAATTAATTGTTCTTGGCTCCAATTATATATGTGTGTGTGTGTGTGTGTGTGTGTGTGTGTGTGTGTGTGTGTGCATATAACTATATGAAACACTTGGATCACATGACTGTCCAGTTTCTAGATACAACCAGAGAATCTTTTGTCCAGAATTCATGTGACCTTTGAGTTACCCACTTATTTCTTTGCTTGGGCTATTGACTAGCTTTGACTGCCATAAACTTTCTGCCATAGTGTCCTGGCTCATGTTTCTATCAGCTTGACACAAACTGGAGGAGTCACTTGAGAAGAGGGAACTTCATTTAAGAAAATGCCTTCTTAAGATCGGGCTATAGGCAAGCCTAAGAGAGTTCGCTGTGAGACGGGCCCGCCCATTGTGGGCGGTACCTTTTAAGTGAGCACACTGAGCAAGCCAAGAGGAGGAAGCCAGTAGGCAGCACCCCTCCCTCCTTGGCCTCTGTATCAGCTGCTGGCTCCATGTTCCTGCCCTGACTGAGTTCCTGCCATCACTGCTTTTGATAATGAACTGTTATATGGTAATGTGAGAGAAATAAATCTTTTCTTCCCTAAGTTGCTTTTGGTTGTGTTTGTTTGTTTTGTTTTGTTTTGTTTTGTTTTGTTTTTTCCATCACAGCAGTTGCAATCCTTACAAAGACACCTAGTATGATACAAATACTGCTTACAACACAGAATATCCAGTTTGGTATTATACAAAATCTAAACACAATAATCTAAACACAAAATATCCAGTTTGATGTTATACAAAATCTAAAGACACTAATAAATAACTAATAATAACTAATAAATAACTTGAGGCATGTGAGGTATTTTATATTCCAAAGTCATTCAGTTGCATTTCACACTAGACCATTTGTCTTCGTTCAAAACAAGATGTTCAAGGGGACTTACTGATCGAATTACTTTACCCAAGGAGTATCCCTCTTGATAGCCTTAGCTTTAGAAGATATTTCTGAATGTATGAGGTGTGAGAAACTGAGTTGCTTCTGTTCCATGGTTGCTGTTTCTTTTGAAGAAGATTTACTCATTCCAACAAATCAATACAATGGAGGCTGAAAAGGTTTAATGTGAGGAAACTGCCCTAGTGTGTCCTGTGCCCTCAGGATCTGGGACTATAAGGCCATTGGTTGCTGCATACATGATGGTCAATGTGTGCTAATTACTGCTTAACTGTTTGTCATTTCATTTTCATACTCACGTTATCCTCATACACAAACGTTGGCTTTTATAATTTTTCTTCTTTTCCAAATATTCCCTAACATTATTTTATGTTCTTATTTTCATATTTGACCTAAACTTTCTACTTCTAAAGTTTTAAATATCTATGGAGAAATTCTATAGTTAAAAATAATAAATCCATGCTTAAACTTTTTTTTTAGTTATTGACTTAGAGTTTTCTCATGAATTCAGGTTTTCTCATGAATTACTGCTGCAATTTACATTAATTGTTTCATAATCTGGCTTTTATTTCACTCCTATTTCACTTTCTTTTTTTCTTCTATTGACTTTTCTACAGTTTATCTAGTTGGTAACAACAAAAATATAAAATTCACGGCAGTTTATCTAACTAATATATAACAAGGGATAAAAACATTCCATTTATAGACCCAACTGATAATTTTCTTAAAGTCTGTTTTGTAAGATCTTAAAATACAAAAATAAATTTTTAATATCTTTAATATCTTTCTAAAATTAGTATATAATTTAATCACTCATTTTATATAGGCATTTGAACAAGCCTGAAGGCTGAAGAAATAATGAGACAGAAATAGTTAGCTTTTCTGGAAATGTTGCTTTACTGTTTCACTTAGTCATCACTGAGATGAATTTCTCTATTACATCATAAACTGGGACAAGACACCATTATGGCCTACATATGAATGAGTTGCCATTTTAAATTACTTCTCCTACAAAGAATGTCTCTGTGATGTTTGAGAGAAACCGTCGAAGAATTAAAACATGTAAAGAAAAACCAAAAAAAACACGAGAAGTAAGAGAAGACAAGGAACAGGACAGGAGCCTTCCACAACGGACCTCTGAAAGATTCCACCCACCCCGGTATCATAGGAGATGCTGAGACCCATAGCCAAACTTTGGGCAGAGTGCAGGAAAACTTACAAAAGAGGGAGATAGAAAGACCTGGAGGGGAGAGGAACTTCACAAGGAGAGCAACAGAGCCAAAAAAAAAAAAAAAAAAAAAAAAAAACACCTGGGCCCAGAGGGGCCTGCAGAGACTGATACTCCAACCAAGGACCATGCATGGAGAGGACCTAGATCCCATGCTCAGAGGTAACCCATAGGCTGCTCAGTTTCCAAGTAGATTCCCTAGTAAAGAAGACAGGGGCTATTTCTGACATGAACTCAGTGGCTGGCTCTTTGTTCACCTTCCCCTGGGGGTTACAGCTTTGCCAAGCCACAGAGGAAAGTGGTGCAGCCAGCCTTGATGAGACCTGATAAGCTAGGGTCAGTTAGAAGGGAAAGAAGACCTCCCCTCTCAGGGTACTAGGTAAAAGGACATAGGGGGAGAAGAGGGAGGGTAGGTGGAACTGGGAGGAGATGAGGGAGGGGGCTACAGTGGGGATACAAAGTGAATAAATTGTAATAAATAAATAAATATTTTTTAAAGAAAGCAAAAAACAACATCAAAAAAGAAACAATTGGATAGAAATATAACCCCTCAAGCTAGATAATAATCTTTAAAAAGTTATAGAAAAATGACTGGTCATCGTCTTCTGCATAATGTGTCAAGAGACTTTATGCTTTGAAAAATCATTGTTCTTTTCCATCCATTTGCCTGCAAATTTCATGATTTCCTTATTTTTAATGAATGAGTAGTATTCCATTGTGTAAATGTACCATAATTTCTGTCTCCATTCTTCAGTTGAAGGACATCTAGGTTATTTCCAGATTCTGGCTATTATGAATAACTGTGCTATGAACACAGTTGAGCAAATGTCATCCTGAGTGAGGTAACCCAGAACCAGAAAGACATGCATGGAATATAGTCACTTATAAGCAGATATTATCCATATAATACAGGAAAAATATATTACAATCCACAGACCTAAAAAAACTAAATAATATGGAGGACCAAAGGGGGGGGGGGATGCTTAATTCTCATTCAGAAGGGCAAGTAGGATAGACACCAGAAGTGGTTGAAGAAAGGAAACAGGATGGGAGCCTACCATAAATGTCCTCTAAAAGACTCCACCCAACAGGGGATCGAAGCAGATGCTACGACTCACAGCCAAACTTTGGGCAGAGTGCAGGGAGTCATAGAAAAGAGTGGGGGAAAGAAGGATCCAGAGCAGACAGGAGCTCCATAAGAAGACCAACAGAGCTTCCTCTGAGCTTCAACTTCCTCCCCAGTTAAATCAGGTTAGTTGGTAATTTCCCATGATCCAACTTCGGAGCTCCAAGGGCTAGTCCTGACACAGTCAATAGGCCTAAATGGTATTTCCTAAAATGACTCTTGACAGAAACACGGATTTGTGCAATGCTGTAGCCCTATTCATAAAGATATGATTTATCACCAAACCAGACTATTTTTTAAGAGTAAAAGGGTTCAGGGTAAGTCAGGCAGACAGGGTGGCGCACACCTTTAATCTCAGCACTCAGGAGACAGAGGCAGGTGGATCTCTTGAGTTCGAGGCCAGCTACCAAGCAACTTCCAGGACAGCTGAGGCTACAGAGAGAACCCTGTCTCTTTGTAAGTAAACAAACAAACAAATGAAACATAAAAGAGCTCACTATAGTAGCTATAGTGGTTATTTGTTGGTACTGTAATACATCAGCACAAACTTAAGAGATTTGAAATACAAGTGTATTATCCTGTACTTCTAGAGAACTGAAATCCAAAATGAGGCTTGCAGGGCTACGGTGAGGTTACCTGGAGGTTCTCAGGTCAGACTCTGCTTCTTTGTCTTTTTTTAGCTTCTAGAGACCACATATTTTGATTTGTGGCCTCATCAGCTATAATTTGAATTTCAGGCCTCCACTATCTTATCTCCTACTATTAGCTGATCCACTTATCCTTTTTTCAGAAACATTCTTTTGTTTACATTGGGTCCACTTAGATCCTGGAGAATCATCGTACCTCAAGGTTTTTAACTCAATCATGGGTGTTAGTTATCATTTGCCATGTGCGATAACAAAATTATAGATTCAAAGCATTAAGATACAGACTTTTTTAAAGATTTATATTTTTACTTACGTGTGAACCTGCATGAATTTCTGTGCAATAGTCCATGAAGGCCAGAATAGGGTATAAATTTCATAGAAACTGGAGTTATAGGTAATTATGAGTTAAGAATAAGACCCAGGTCCTCTGAAAGAACAATAAGCAATCTTAACCATTAAGTCATTCCTCCAGCTCCCCAAATATTTTTGAAGGTTGTTATTCCATCATGTATAAGTTATCACAGGTCAGCAGTACACACTGAGACAATATCAGCAAGAAGGAAGGAAGGAAAGAAAAAAAGAAAGGAGGGAGGGAGAGGGAGAGGGAGGGAGGGAGGAAGACTGGATGAGCAACCATATTCCACACTTTAAGGGCACAAATTTGAAAGATTCACCTGGTTCCAGTCTCCCCAGATCACTGTGGCTTTGGGACGAGTGCAGGGAATCTTATGAAAGAAGGGGGAGATAGAAAGACCTGGAGGGAACTGAAGCTCCACAAGGAGAGCAACAGAACCAAAAAATCTGGGCCCAGGGGTCTTTTGTGAGACTGATACTCCAAACAAGGACCATGCATGGAGATAACCTAGAACCCCTGCACAGATGTAGCCCATGGCAGCTCAGTGTCCAAGTGGGTTCCCTAGTAAGGCAACAGGGACTGTCTCTGACATGAATTCAGTGGATGGCTCTTTGATCACCTTCCCCTGAGAGGGGAGAAGCCTTACCAGGCCACAGTGGAAGACAATGCAGCCTGATGAGACCTGATAGGCTAGGGTTAGATGGAAGGGGAGGAGGACTTCCCTTAGCAATGGGCTTGGGGAGGGGCATGGGAGGAGATGAGGGAGGATGGGATTGGGAAGGGAAGATGATGGGCTACAGCTGGGATACAAAGTAAATAAGTTGTAATAAATAAAAAAATACATTAAAAAATAAAAAAGGGGCCTTGAAAGAGTGAAGAAAAAAAGAAAAAGGAAAAATGGCATAATACACATTTAGAAATAGCTCAGAGCAAAAGAGAGCAGGTGAGATCAGCATCAGCAATACAGCAGATGCCTTAGCTGGCCCTGGAGTCTCCTCAGCAGAGGACCCTGGAGCCGTCTTTGTGGGGACATTAACAGCCCCAGAAACTGCTGCAAACTCTTTGCCGCTTTCACCATTGAGGACTCACAATATTTGCTACCATAGAATTAAAAGATTGCTGCGAAGGTGACTTCATTAGCCTGTACCAACAGTAGTTATTTGCCTTTACAAGCTATGTCTTTGGAACTTCTCATGCTCTGAACTTCTCTGCTCATTGTGCCTTTGCCTGCAACCAAACTTGTTACCTACCAGATACCTGCAGCTGGCCTTGTATGCATTTGAGTGTATGCATTTGAGTGTCTCAAGTTCCCACCGCTACCCCTGCTGCTGACCCTACTATCCCTTACAGCATAGGACTGTCAAGTTGTCAACTATGGGTGCCAGCTGCCTGAGCTCAAAGACACCTTACCCTTTGACCTGAAAGCCTCCACACACGCCCTGACTCACTAGGTTTGGTGTCAAAATATGCTTTAGTGCACCCCTGCTCAGAGGTAGAGTTAATCTCTATGTCAGAATAGTTGATAAAATCTGGAAGAACTGACTGGTTGTTCAAATGAACGGATTACTACAAAAGACTCTAAGAATCATGGATAACCAGGAAAGCAAGACACCACCTGTCTTAGTCAGTGTTCTAATGCTGTGAAGAGACACATGACCACAGCAGCTCTTATGAAAGAAAGCATTTAATCCGGGCATGCTTACAGTTTTAGAAGTTTAGTCCATTATCATCATGGCAGGAAGGATGGTGGCATGCAGTCAGACATGGTGCTGAAGAAGGAGCTGAGAGTTCTATATCCAAATCCACAGGCAGCAGCAAGAAACAGGGCCTGGCTTGAGCTTTTGAAATCCCAGCACCCACCCAATGTGACTCAGTTCCTACAACACATTTCTCCACAAGAGTAGGTGTGAAGTAGGCCACACCTACTCCAACAAGTCCACACCTCCTAACCCCTCTCAAGTAGCACCTCTCCCTAATGACCACACACCTAAGTATTTGAGCTGCTGAGAACTACTCTTATTCAAAACACCAGACCACCAAAGGAACACAATAGACTTCCAATAACTTGAAATAAATGGAAGTATATAAACATATGACAAGAAATTCAAGGTAATTATTCCAAAGAAGCTCAATGAACCACAAAAGAATACAGATGATAAGTTAACAATATTAGAGAAACAGTACAAAAGCCAAATGAAAAGTTTAACCAAGAGGTGGAAAGCAGGTAAGAAACAAATTTGGAGACTGAGAAAATTATGTCCAAATGCAAAAGAGAGCTTTAGCAGCACTCTTGATCAAGGAGAGGGAGGGATCAACAAATTCAAAGATGAGTCATTTGAAAACAGAGAAGCAAAAGACACTGTCATCAGAACAAAATGACTGCCTACAGACTGGGAAAGAATCTTTACCAACCCTATATCTGACAGAGGACTAATAACTAGAATATATAAAGAACTAAAGAAGTTAAAAAGCAACAAATCAAGTAATCCAATTAAAAATGGGGTATGGAGCTAAACAGAGAATTCTCTGTAGAGGAATATAGAATGGCAGAGAAACACCTAAAGAAATGTTCAGTGTCCTTAGCCATCAGGGAGATGCAAATCAAAACGACCCTGAGATTTCACCTTACACCCATCAGAATGGATAAGATCAAAACTCAAGTGACAACACATGCTGGAGAGGTTGTAGAGAAAGGGGAACTCTCTTCCATTGCTGGTGGGAATGTAAACTTGTACAACCACTTTGGAAATCAATCTGGCACTTTCTCAGACAACTAGGAAGAGTGCTTCCTCAAGATCCAGCTATACCACTCCTAGGCACATATCCAAAATATGCTCAAGTACACAACAAGGACATTTTTTCAACAATGTTTGTAGCAGCTTTATTTGTAATAGCCAGAACCTGGAAACAACCCAGATGTCCCTCAACATAGGAATGGATACAGAAATTGTGATACCTTAATACAATGGAATACTACTCAGCAATTAAAAACAAGGAAATCATGGAATTTTCAGGCAAATGGTGGGACCTAGAAAAGATTATCCTGAGCAAGGTATTTCAGAAGCAGAAAGTCATACATGGTATATACTCAGTTATAAGTGGATACTAGACCTGAAAGATAGAATAAACATACTAAAATCTGGAAGATAAGGAAGATAAACCAGAAAGAGGACCCTAGGTAAGATGATCAGTTCTCACTTAGACAAATGGGGTGGACATCGGAAGTAGGAAAAAACAAGTAACAGGACAGGAGCTACCATAGAGGGCCTCTGAAAGACTTTACCTAGCAGTATATCAAAGCAGATGCTGATATACTCATAACCAAACCTTGGGCATGGTGCAGGTAATTATGTAAAAGAAGGGGGAGCTAGTAAGACCTGGAGAGGACAGGAGCTCCACAAGGACCAAATATATCTGGTCACAGGGGTCTTTTCTGTGACTGATTCTCCAACCAAGGACCATGTTTGCATATAACCTAGAACCCCTGCTAAGACATAGCCCATGGCAGCTCAGAATCCAAGCGGATTGCCTAGTAAGGGGAACAGGAACTGTCTCTGACATGAACTCAGTGGTTGGCTCTTTGACCCCTCCCCTCCCCTGAGGGAGAAGCAGCCTGGGTAGGCCACAGAGAAGGACATTGTAGCCAGTCCTGATGAGACCTGATAAACTAGGGTCAGATGGAAGGCGAGGAGGACCTCTCCTATCAGTGGACTTAGAGAGGGGTAGGGAGGAGATGAGAGAGGGAGGGTGGGATTGGGAGGAAATGAGGAAGGAGGATACAGCTGGGATACAAAGTAAATAAACTGTAATAATATAAAAAAATAAAAATTGAAAAAAAGAAAACAATCAGAGGAGGAAAATTAGCAAAGATGAAAAGGAGCAAAGAAGGCTTATGGGATGGATTCATATAAAAACTACCAAGATAACTAACATATGAAGAGAAGTGAGAAAAAATAATGGAGGATTTTTTTAAGCAATGTTTAAAAACTCCCCATACCAGAAGTACATTATAGAAACCCAGATATATAAAGCTCAAATGTGCTCAAATAGATTCAACTCAAAAGGGGCCTCACTGAAACATTAAACTCAAATTGTCAATGACAACAAATAAATTTGTGAAAGTAGCAAGACAAAAGAGGGTTGTTGCATACAAGGGAACTCTCTTCTATCAACAGATTTCTCAGCAGAAAACTTAAAGTGGGCTGAAAGAGAAGTAAAAAGAAAACAAACAAAATAAAACAAAAACTGTCTTTCAGATGCTTTCTCACACCAAAAAGAAAAAAAATATGAAAGCATTCATGGTTGCTATGTATGCCTCAAAGGATATACTAAAGGTGATTCTTTAAGATGTCATTTCTTTACAGGGGAAATATAGAAGTATAATTCTCAAAAATAAATATAGAATCAAAGAGCAAATGTGTAGCCAAATTAATAATATTTTAATATTGTAATGATGGTATATAAATAAGCAATTTCTCCAAAGCCAAAAATTATATAATTACAGGGGCTGGGGAGGTAGCTCACCACGGGGTGCTCTTCCAGAGGTCCTGAGTTCTATCCCCAGCACCCACATGGTGGATCAACAACTGTCTGTAATTCCATTCCCAAGAAGATCTGAGGCCATCTGACTCTCTCTCAGACTCTCTGTCACTACATACACATAGTGCACTTATATACAAGCAGGTAAAACATTCACACAGTTAAATATGAAGCTATCGTTACAACAACTTAACAAAATTGCAATGTCAAATTACGGAAATTATGACACCAAAATGTAAAATGTGAATTCCAGGCTAGGAACAGCTACATGGTGAGACCTTTCTCAAACGTGTGTGTCTGTGTGCACACGCGCGCGTGCCCGTGCGTGTTTAAATGCGGAAGGAGGAATAAAGTTGTAGAACTTTTGCATGTGATTAAAGTTAGGTCATCAGCTCAAAATAGACTGCGAACTACACTCTGTCTCATGAAAGCTTCATAATAACCACAAATTTAAAAACCTGCAGTAGATAAACCGCAGACAAGTCATCAAAGCACAGCGAAAGATAAAAGAAACAAAGAATCTAGAAACTGAAGGCTGAATGGCAAGAGTAAGTCTGCGCCCACAAATGCTCACTTAAATGTCCTAAGAGGTCGGAGACAGAGGAGGTAGCCGGAGCACCCACTTTCTTCTTACCACCATGTTCTTGTTCCCGGCAAGTCCTAGATGTCTGTCATCTTCCCACGTTCAACCATCTCTGCTGTTTGAACTGCTTCCTACTCTTCGACAGCCACGTTTATCATGAAAACCACCCCAGCTCAAAGAAAGCATACCCACCCCTACTCTTTTTCAGCCAGAATTTATATACTACCTTCCCTTGAGCATTACAAAACCTGCTCAGTGAACGCAAATATATCTGTGTGCTTGCCTTTTGTCTCCTCCCTGAAATGAGCTCTGACGACGGCAGCCATATACAGCAGCAGCAGTGAAGACGCATCCTTGACCATTGCCGGGTCTGCATCCATTAGTGTCACTTCTCCAAGTCACAGTCACATCTGTTTACCTTGCCACCTAACAAAGGACAGCAAACGCTTAACACACCGGCCAACCGAAGAGAGGTTTCTATACACCAAGAAGAGTAAGATTCACCAGAGACTTCTGCAAAGCTGTATAAGCCAATGTTTTGATAGTGCTACATCTATTAGCCAAAGCGATTTTAATCAATAAGATAACTTCCAACTACATCTGCTTATTCACTGCAACAACGATAAAAAAAAAAAAATTGGGGCTGAACAATGTAAGACAAGCCTGTAATCCTAGCACAAATAAATAGATTGATTGACTGATTAACTTAGTTAAATAAACAGTTTAGACATCTTATTTGTAAGCTAAGTACTTTCAGATGCTCATCAACAATTGAAATGGCAACACTGCCTTCTGGGTTTTGTTTTATTAATGACAGATAATAATGCTGAAGTATTTTTCACCAATGGGAAAAAGCCATTATGCATTTCTTTGCCCAGTTATTTCTCTGGAAATTGTGTGTAATAATGGAGGTAACACTGGAGTCAGCAGAAGTTGTGTTTACGTACTTAGTAGGCCCTACCCAAAAGCTTACATACCAAGATAGCTCACAATGGCCCGTGAACATGTGTGTGATGACAAGCTCCCACAGCAGACTCCTTGGCCTTTTAAAGCCACATGTCAGTGACTTGGAAAGTGAGAAAGAAGTTGACGTCGCAGACAGGTATGGTAGAAAGGGGCTCTGCAATCAGTTTTGACCACTTTTTCCTTCCTGTTAATAGCCGTTCCTGAGTTCACTCCCAAGCCAAGGAAGGAAAGGCCAAATATAGCCTGCAAATCAGCCGTGCTGCAAAGCAGCTGTCTGCTGCCTGAAGCTGAGCAGACAGTTGGAACTCCAAGTGCAGATAGTAAACAGAGGCTGTACTGAAACAGCAGTCACACTAATCACCATTCTGTGAGCACATGTGCTGCACTTCGCATGCTCACAGCGCTGCGTCGTCATTAATTAATTAATTAATGAGCTGTAATCACTATTGTGGGAGCATGCAAAATTGTGTGCAAGACTGAAAAGAAACAGTTTCCTGTAGAGTGTATTTAAAAAGTAAGAGACTTCCCTGTTTTCTTTAGTTAGCCTGCTTCTTCTTTCATTGAACGCACTGCACTATCTTCCCTCACTCATTGTCAGAGTTTATGCTTTGCCTCTTATCTAAAGCATTGTCTCCAGACAATGCCTGTCCATCTGTTAGAATCATCATAAACATCACGTTATTGTAGAAACTGTACCCAATGCTGTCCAGGTATGGCAGGAGTGCCTGTGGTCACCTTTCATGGACCTTTTCACCCTCTTGTCCAGTTGAGCTGTCTTACAGCCACGCTTGTTCACCGTTGCATCACAGTAAGTATTTGTTACCCAGTAAGTATTTCTTTAGTGAATAAAAAAGACGTTCATCAGTTCCCCATGAGAGAGAAGGAGATAATGAAAGTCCATGATTACTAACTTAAGTTCTCACTCCAGAATGAATCTGCTCGGTGCTAGGATGCTTATCTCACTAAATGCTTTCCATGTTCCTTTAAGGAAGGAACACGCTCCCCTGTCGCATAGAAACAACCTCATAGACTGTCAAAGGACATCCTGAGACCATCATGCAGTGAGACAGACCAAGACCACTTCTTTATTTTCTCCAAGAACTGACTAAAACAGGGGCTCTGTAGAAATTTCACAGGAAACCAGCGTCCCCCTCTTGGCTGGTGGGAGGAGTTCTGCTTGTTTCTTTCCCAGAAGACTTTTATACATCCACTGTTTAAGACTGAGCTCTTCGATCTTAAAACGGGCCTCACTACCTGGCTACAACCACAGAGATAAATTCCCCCAGCTCTTTCCCTGTGCAAAGCCCACATGATTCAAGAAGTCCTTTGAACCATCCTATTACTGAAGCACAAGCCAGTTTCCACGTTCTGTGTTTCCCCTTGCTCCAGCGAGAAGCTCAGGTTAAGCGCAAGGTTCTGCCTCAAATCTGTGCCCCTCGGATGTCAGGCCAGAAGGCATTGACAATGAGTTAACACAACATGTACTGGCCTGGAGTACGAAAATGTGAAGATTTCTGTTTATATTTATCTGAAAGACTAAGAAAAGACATCGTAGCTGGCATTCATCATAGTGCATAAATATCGTCTTGTTCCCTCATCCTTTCCTCTGTGAGCTGGCTCCAGGACAAATCAGCCACACACGAGTTACCAGGATGTCACAAAATGGTATGGGTTGTATGTGTCCATTCCTGTGTGATTTTGACCAGTCAAAAATCATAGAAACAGGAAGTACATGGGGATTGCTTGGGGCTCAGGGCAGAGAAAACAAAAAACAAAAAAAGGGAACTTGTTTAGAGATACAGTTTCAGTTTTACAAGCTTTTGTCCTTCAAATGTAAATAGAGTAAACACTACTGACCTGCCATGTCCTGCCTGGCTTGGTCCTGAAAACCTGACTGGGTGATGAAGAAATGAAGAAAGGACAGACACCCAGACACTCTTACAGAAGAGCTGGGCTCAGGTAGGCTGTGCTCTGTCTGCTGAAGTGGCGCCTACTGTGCGACAACCCAGACCTCCAGCGGCTAACAATGTTCCCCAAGACAATGAGGTGAGGTCTGAGCACACAGAAGAAGCTCTCTGTAGGGAAGCCATCTCAGGTTGTAATCACCCAAAACGAGGAAGCAGCAGTTTCTAGTTTCTGCTCCCACCGACCATCAGTGTTGTAAACACTTGCTTGTAAGAAGGCTTTGCCTGTTTCCATGGGTCTGAGGCATTGGTCTTTGTCAATACCATGCGTTCACTCAGGACTTCACCGACTTCTGACACATTCCCGCTCTGGACTTCCTCAGCACTCCCACACTGACCAACACTTGAAAGTAGCTGATTAAGTAAATTTTATATTACACACATTTTCGTTATTATCATTGTGTTTCTGTATATGCAAAGTATGTGTGTGTGTGTGTGTGTGTGTGTGTGTGTGTGCTCACACACATAAATGCCACAGCATGTGTGTGGAGGTTAAAGGACAACTTTTGTGGAGGTATTCCCTCCTTCCACCATTACGTGGGTTCCCGGGATTAAGCTCAGGTTGCCAGCCTCATATGGCAAGAGCCTTTACCCGCTGAGCCACCTCCTTATCTTATTAATTACAAGCGAAAGGAAAATGGGAGTTCCAGGAAAGAGAGAATTCCATCCTGGACACTGCAGCATACTGCAGCTGACTTGCACCCAGAAATAAACTTTGCATTGTATGCAGCTAGTCTGGGGTAACACACTGGCGTAAATGAAATTTGAACCATGCATTCAGGGTACCTGTGTTATTTAATTAAGCCACAGGGATAGGGATTCATTTTAGGACTGACTTTTGAGTGTGTGTTTCTCTCAAAGAAATGATTAGTGTGTCCAATGTCCAAGAGAAAGACAGTTTTTCACTTCAATGAGCTTGTAGCTTACTGGGAGTCACTAGGAGAACTATACATGTTCTGCAATCCGAGTAATGCTTCAAAAATGGTGTGAGAGTTCACAGGTGAATACAATTACCTTTAAGTCAAGGATCAAAAAGAGATAATGCAGTTAGTGAAGAAAAAGACAAACATTTTTCAATGTGATGCCAATGTCTGTGGTTTTTCAACCAAAGGACAATTTTTTGCTTGTTTTTCTCCTATTTTTCAAATATCATTTGTTTTGCTGTCATAAATAATTTTATGAAGGAAAACTTTGCAATTAGCATAACATTGAAGTGGAATGAGGACAAATGGCATAAAGAAAAAAAAAACTGTAACTCTTCTTACTTCCTGTTCTCCAGTGCCATTAGCTAGCTTCGTGGTCTGTTGTGATCATTCAACCAAGGGCAGCATCACTCATCCATGAACCTTCGTCTTTGAACCTTATGTTCCTCAGCTGACATGGTTCTGTGCATAAAGGTGAGGGGGGAACAATATCTAAAAGGTATCAAGGAAGCTCTTTTGAAGAGGAACTGAAGTGGGGGAAATGGCACATATCGATTATCAAATGACAAAAATAAAAGTCTCAGAGAAAAGGCATCTTAAAAAATATATTTTCTGAGTTTCTGAGATGGCAATCCATGTGGAAAAATAAACAGCTTTTGGTAAAACAGTGAATAGCTCTGGAACATTTTGTTATTTAAAAAAAAAAATCTTTGTGGCACTTCAAAGAAAGCAAGTAAAAGAGAAATGTAATCAGCTGATCCTATCCTGTTTCTTCTACCACCAAACCGAGTTCCAAACTGCTAACAGTGAGAGTGCCGGACAAAAGTCAGGGCACAAATGGGGCACAGGTACACTCTGTTTATGGTTGGAGTTTTATCTGTAGTCACAACTCATTATAACTTCAAAGTTTCTATGGTCTGAATGTATCCACAAAAGGGATGTGTTGGACATTTAATCTCTGATAGACCAAAGTTGGAAAGTTGAACCTTTCTTGGCTTATTAAGCCTCCAAACACGCTAGCCTTTTGGACATATTGGGAGAGCTTGCTGGAAGGAGTTGGTTCCCTTTTTTGGAGTTCCAGCTCGGTCACACAGGAAGGTGCGTTTTCACCTCTGGACGCAGCATCGGCGCGCCATCTTAGAAGCAGTGTGTTCTCTTGGCGGACACCCAAACCAGCTGAATCCTTGAACTTCCCACCCTCCATAACTGAAATGCAAATTCCTCCTCTTTACAGTTCTTCTGCAGCACCCTCCTGAGAAGTACAAAAGGACAAAAGCTCAAGTGGTGACTGATTGGGGCGGGGGAACTGATGAGATGGCTTGCTTGGAAAGTTCTTGCCAAATAATCACGAGGGCCTGAGTCAGATCCCCAGCGCCCACATATAAACCAGGCTTACCCACACGTTGCCTGTGATTCCACTATGGAGAGGCAGAGATGGAAAGATCCTGGGGTTTACTGGCCCTCTGATCCAGTCAAATTGGTGAGGTTCAGAGACAAGACTATTCCTCAAAACAAAAATAAGGTGGAGCGTGTTGGAGGAAAACAGAAGATGAACCTCTGGCCTCCACACCTGCGCACATTAACTATGCAAACATAAACAAACAGATGTTTTTAACTGTACTTGTCGTACCTCAGAGTGCACCTCTGAGTGAGCATAGACTTGCACCGTACTTCTTTTTCTCTTCTTCTGTTGTGTTCCAGGGGAATGCAGAACTACATCACACTTACATTGCTTCCAAAAAGTCTTCCAAAAAAGAAGGTGTGACTATTAAATGGCTATATGAATCTCGTTTCAATTTCCCCGTAGATCTGTGACTAGAGTGTGAAGAGTTCCAATTTCTGGTCTTGCCTGCAGAAGACTTAGAAGTTGTGATTCTTCCTAACAACAAAATAAAAAGCAGGCCAAGTTAAAAGTTCAGCAAATGGGGAAAGAGGCTGGGACCGGGAGGGGAGGAGGGAAGGGCTTATGGGGGGATACAAAGTGAATAAAGTGTAATTAATAAAATAAAATAAAAATTTTTTTAAAAGTTCAGCAAAGTTTCCTGAGACCACAGTACAAGCCACTGCTCTGATAGTTAGAAATACAACTTGTCAAACTCAGAGAGTATGGATTTATAAGAAAGGAACCACAGGGGCAGTGTAGGGAAGCCCCTAGCAGCAGAGGCTGCTATGACAAGAGTATATGTCAGAGGATTAAAGTTCCTGAGTTAATACTCCCAGAGGAGCACACACACACTTCTCTGAACTTAACTCCAAGAATTTTACCATGTAAATACTAGAGAAAAATCTTCATGCTTGCAGCCAGGAAAGTGAAAATGAAGGCATTTGTTCTTCTTCACAAACCCTCTCCTCAAGAGAAAACTTTTGAAGAGCTGATATCCTGGGGTTTTTTTTGTTTGTTTGTTTGTTTGTTTTTGTTTTTGTTTTTTGTTTTTTTTTTATCAAAGTTCACCCTCTCCATAGGAAGGGAGACCCCACACCAGCCTCCTCTCTCCCTCCTGTCCCAGCTGAGGGTGGGCATACTAAATATAGGAATACTGAGAAGCAACAGAAAAGTTCATAATCTATAGGTTTAAGTTCAGTAAAAGGTAGAGGCTAAACCAGAGAATGGGAGAACAGTTTCATTTCTCCTCCCACTACCAGTATTTTCTCTAGGAATATTTATTGCAGTTTCTTTAGCAACATACACCAAGTACAGGTTTTCAATCTAAAAAACATTAAAACATGATAAACATAAAACAGCATTTGAGAAGACAATTGAAGTATGATATGGAAGTCAGCTGGAATTATAGGGCCAGAAATTAAAGGACCTATACGATGTGCAGAGCAGAACACTGCCGGTGAAATGGAGAACGGTGAAATGGAGAAAGGTTCTAGCAGACTCTTCATGGCTAAAGAAAGAATCACGAGACTGAGATTATGGCAACAGTATTTCAAAAAACAGAAAATCAAAGGAGGAAATGAGAGTATACAAGAAGAAAATTTCCAAGAAACCAAGGGGCAAGTGCAAAAGATACCATGTGTGTGTAATGAAATCAAAAGAAACTTTTTAAAGCAGTTAAGACAGAGATCTTCCCCCAAACTGATATCAGGCATGGTAGCATGGATTCAGAGAACCAGGAAAACAACAAGCAGAGTAAATATCAAAAGTTAAAATTAAAAATTAAAAACTACATAGACACATGCAATATTTAGACATCAAAAAAGACAAAGAGAAAGAAAAAGCTCTTTGAACATAAAAACAATTAAGTTCAATAAAGTGATATCAACCCAGTAGACATCAATACCATGCAATAAAGAACACAAAAAAAGGCTGAGTCCAGTAAGTACTTAGGATTCAATGGAAGAGACTTCATCCTCTTGGAGGCGGGATCTGTAAGAAAATATCTTGAGGAGGAGGAGATTGCTCAGTGGGTGAGGAGCTAACCTGACAAGCATGAGGACCAGAGTTCAGATCCCAATGTGCTCATAAAAGCAGGGTATGGCTGTCCCTGTGACCCAGCATTGGGGTGGAAGCCAACAGACCTCAGGCTCTTGCTAACCAGTCTATAATCAAAACAACATGTTTCATACTCAAAGATAAGCCCTGTCTCCAAGATATGAGAAAGACACCTGATGTCAACCTCTGGCCTCTACAAGAGCCTGCAAGGGTGTGTGCATCTATACAACAATGCACACACACACACACACACACACACACACACACACACACACTAAATAATGAACAAAGGGAAATATCCCAAAGGCAAAGGTCTATAATTCTCAGGATTGAGATCTTTAGAAATTAGTAAAACCTTGAAAGATCTTGCTCATAAATAGACTGTCAATGTAAATTGGCTCAGTTTGTATAATTAGAGCAGACAGGATGTTAAAATTGATCCAGTTACACACAAAAGCATTTACAATCCACTGGGGGTATATTATAACACTACATTAATACTGAAGGAGAAATATATTGTTTTCAAGAGAATCTTACTAAGATTGTAAACAATAAAGTACACTGAGCTACTGTAAGGATCGGTTTCTTTCCGTTGCTGGTGACAACTTCCAAGGGACCACAACTCCCAGCATTACTTGGGACGCTGGTCTCTCCAGTCCCTTCGGAAGACCTTTGATCTAGATATTTCTAGCAGATTGTCCTAGAGATCAGCCTGTTTTCAGTTTCGTGTGGCTTCGGCCAACCAAATAAAATGATGAAATAACCCCTGAACCTTAACACTCCTGATGCTTGTTTAGTCTTTAAATACATTAAGACTGAATGGCACAGATAATTCAAACTTTACATAACAGTTTTGCTCATTCATGGGTTTTTTTTTTTTTGTTGTTGTGTATTTACTTCCCCAAATGTTAGTTTATGCGTGCTTGCATGTGTGTGTGTACCTTTCTTCCCTTAGAGCTTGCTGCGTGAAATGTGTAACATTAATTTTATTTTTATTGCGAATACCCCAAAATTTGCTAATACTCTTCCTTCTTTTGGTAGCATGCTAATTACTGATGTGAATAAGGGTTTTTCAATGTGTTTATTATTTGTACCAAGCACTTAGGAAAATTTGCTTGTCTTTCACATAGCCCTGACCAACAGGCACTCAACACTTCAAGATGGTAGCTAAAATCTGAGACACATCCTTTTTCTTCTTGTCTCTCCACATTGCTGCTTGACTCTAAATTCTGAATTGCATAGTAGGTTTCTTTTTTCTTTTTTTTTTTTTCTTTTTCCGTTAGTCAGTGCCATCAACGGTTCCCTCAAGTACCAAAGGAACCAAAACACTATCTTCCTTTGGAGTACTTATCCTAGTATCCATAGGTCAGAAGGCCGGTATCAGACATCTCTCCAGACAAATGATCCAAAGCCGGAATCAGGAAGCCTTGCTGAAGGGAGTCTCCCATACAAAAAAAAAAGGTACCTGTGTATCTTCTAGAACTCTTCTAGTACTCAGCACTGCGTTAGCCACATGCTGCCACCTTCAGGAAGAAATGTGGGGCTCTCGGCTCCCATCTGCAGCAGGGACCCTTGTAGCCAAACACCACACTATTGCTCTTTCTTCAAGCTTAGCTATGAAGTCGCCTAAGTTATTTCCCTCATCCATCCACGTATTAGTAATTTCCTTCTGTGGACATTTTTATCTCGTATGTTTTCTCTTTCTAAACCACTAGGCATTCCAGTGTGAAGTTGCCCATAAACACTAAATGGAAGAAAATTCGCTCTTACCAATTAAATGAGCAAATGTTGAATTGTAGAGCACGAAACAAACTCTAAAATACTTCTTGTGAATAAAAAATTAATTATGTAGCTTAAAAAAAAACTTCAAAATACGTCCTGTGAATAAAAAAATAATTATATACAGAAACTATAAGTATATGACTTGATCATTCAAAACCAATTTACACATTTTATAAGACAAAAAAATATTTTAGGCTTGTAACAGGCTTTCCCTTTTTTTTACTGCCCCCACTCACAGATTAACACACAAATCAAAATAGCTCTTCAGCAGCTTTCTAGCGCTTAGACCTAATACTTCAGTTTGTTCACAAACAGTGCTTTCTTGGCTGGGGACTCAGCCCAATCAATCGCAGAGCGGGAACCTCGCAGGTACAGCACCAAGAGGCCTTGCTGCTGAGATCTCAGTATTGGAAGCAAAGGAAACTGCTGCTCCCACTTTCCAACTTTCCGATCTATGTTCTACACTGATCACTACATTCCTTTGGTGGCTATTTCCTCGCCTTCCTCCATCCCCCTCTCTTTGTCTTTTTGTTTTGTTTTTCATCACTTAAGAACCTCATTTCTGAGTTGCCCAATTGGATGTCTTTTATGTCCTTCAAGCAACGTATCAGGACCATTTTTTTTCTAGTTATTTTTAATCGAAATATATTTTCTGCTATCCCACAATGCCGAAACACATAGGGAGATGATAGATAGGTAGATAGACAGACAGATAGATAGATAGATAGATAGATAGATAGATAGATAGATAGATAGGTGAGAAATAAATAAATAAATAAATAAGATTATTGTAAAAGGCCCTAAATACTTGCAAAACACTAATCTTAAAGGGTGACTAGAAAGAAATCACATACACAAAACTCTCTTAGTTTAGCACTGTGAGGAAATATGAGAGAGAATTACAAAGGTGTTGGGAGCCACACACACACACCCCAGCCATGGATGAACTTTCTTTTTTTTAGTAATTAATATAGTAGACTAAGTTATTTTTTTGTATTTTTTGTTCTTTAATCGGCATGTAATATTAGAGAAGATTATGACATTTGTCGGGGGAAAAAGTGTATTGTTGTTCTCTTTCCTCCCTGATTTTAAAATCATATAAACTAAAATCTCAGTGTGTTAAGTTTGAGAGGAAGACAAAAATTTATACAATAACTTCAATATTCACTTAAAATATTCTACTAAGACAATATTTACAAATCAAATTTTTGGAAAAGAATATTATTAAAAGATAATATACACTTAATAAATGAAATCAATATTAATAAATTAAAGATGACAATGATACAACATGGAAGTTATGTCTGAAGTGGCAAATAAAGCTGAAAAGGCCCTAGTGTGGGTGAAAAATGTTCTTTATTTAAAATACTATTTTTAAAAACTACTAACTAATGTAAAATAAAAGTCAATAAAATTAAAGCTTTGACTTCATATATACTAAAATAACTCAAAACAAAGAAATTGTAGTAATTTTATTTTAAAACATAGGTTTATTTAAAACTGTGAGCTTGGGTTACACAGTGAGCCTGGGACCAGTGTAGGCCACACAAAAACTATATGTCTCAAAAAACAAAAAATCAAGAATCAATAAAAACTATGAGTGACTATTCATTGTGTTGAACATAATTAAAAAGGAAACAATGAAAAATGAGAAGCTGGGAAGGTAATTTGGTCAGTAAGAGGTGGGGGGGTGCACAATTCTCTGACATCCATTCTCTCTTTCCACAGTGTGTGTTCTAGGCATTGAAATCCGGCTATCAGCGTTTAGCACCTGAGCCATTTCTTTGGCCCTGTGTTCACAGTCTTCATACATTTACCCCTGGCTCTGATTTCTTTTTCCTTCATAATTTTATCTTTAATTATGTAGATGTAGATGGATGATGACTGTGAGTACAGGTGCCTGTAGAGGCCAGAGGTATCAGCTTCTGCTGGAGCTGGAGTTGAGGCAATTGTGCACCTGCCATCATGGATGTGAAGGCCCCGACTCATGCCCCCTGTGTGAACAATGCATGCCCTTGACCACTCCCTCGTCGCTCTAACCCCACTCTCTGATTTCTTAGGACACAGTTTTGAATGTCCAGGGGAAATAATCAAGATTATTTGTAGGCCTGGGCAACACAGTGAGCCCAGATCCAGTCTCGGATACATAAAAACTATAAATCTCAAAAACTCAGAGCAATGAGACTATGGATTGGAAAAATAAATGATATATTTATGTAAATGGAATACTGTTCATTTACTGATTCAACTTAATTAAAAACAGTAAAAATCAAGTATTTATTGAGTGATTAAACAATAGGTAAACTATGTTACAACATTATCATCATAGTATGTAATTACATACACGGAAGGAAGTAAGGTTTTAAAAAAAAAAGTTAGTTGATTTATTTCCTAAGTACTAAGACCATGGTTAATTTCTTTACTTTTTTAGAAAGTAATGTTTTCTGGGGTTTTTTTTTCTATAATATGACATCTTAAAAAGAAAAATACTTATTTTTAAGCTACTGAAAACCCTCACTTCCATTTTAAATATCCTTTTAAGGTCAACCATACACCTGGAAATCACGGTTATCA
This sequence comes from Meriones unguiculatus, assembly GCF_030254825.1. Lineage (NCBI taxonomy): Eukaryota > Metazoa > Chordata > Mammalia > Rodentia > Muridae > Meriones > Meriones unguiculatus. The sequence continues at coordinate 52,909,129 of NC_083364.1, read as the reverse complement.
TATGTAACATATGATAACTTGGATGGACTTGGATGGACTAGATGTGTCAGTGTTTACCAACAGTAGAAAAGAGAGACTGAGCATGTATGGGAATCTAGGCGAATATATATTTCTTAGAATTCAAATTGGATGCAAAGTTGTTCCCACACTGCAAAAAACACAAATATAAAACCAACACTGACTTCAAGAGGCAGACCTTAGGGTTGGCTCAGGGGATGCCTGATAAATTATTTGAGCAAATTTCTATCTCATGTAATTAGCATGAAATTAAGTATAACATTTGTTATTCACTACTTTATTTTAAATGCAAAGAAAGAGGCCAATAATATTTCTGTCCAATAGAAATAACAAAGGCATGTATTTATTTTTAAGTTATCCAGTAGCCACACTTTTAGAAAGTGGCTAAAAGCTAAAGTAATTTAACTTAACTTGATATGGAATATAAATTAATAATTTAATTTATCATTATAATGTTGTGATGGTTAATGCTGACTGTCAACTCAACAGGAGCTAGATTAGCCTAGAAGATAAACCTCTGTGCATGTTTGTGAAGGAATTTCTAAATTGAGTTAATTTTGAAATTAACTAACTAATTAATTAATACCCCTAACTTTGGGCTGCACCATTCCCTAGGCTGGGGTGTCAATATGAATGAAAAGAAAGTCAAGCCAGGTGTGGCAGTACATGCCTTTAATCCCAGCACTTTGGAGGCAGAAGCAGGAAGATTTCTGAGTTCAAGACTAGCCTGGTCAACAAATCAAGTTCCAGGACAGCTAGAACTACACAAAGAAACCCTGTCCAAAAAAAGAAGAAGAACAAGAACAAGAACAAGAAGAGCAAGAAAAAGAGAAGAGGAGGTAGAGGAGGAAGGGAAGGGGAAGAGCAGGAGGAAAAGAAAGCCAGCATCAGCCCCTGTGTCTTCCTGCTTCCTGTCTGTGAACACAATGTGACCAGCCCATTCATGCTTTGTAGCCACCATGTCCCTGCCAGGAGAGACTACATCCTCTTCAAATGTTAGCCACAGCAAAGCCTTTCTCCCTTAAGCTGCTTCTTCTCTTGTGCTTGGCCAACTAACATAAACACGTAACTAGTATAAAAGTGTATTGAGATACTCTGTCATGTGTGTCACAGAAAGTCATTTAAGCCTCTCGGAAATTTGTTTTGGTAAGTTTTTTCGAGTCAGGGTTTCTCTGTGTGGCACTGGCTGTCCTAGACTCACTTTGTAGATCAGGCTGGCCTGGAACTCACAGAGATCCACCTGCCTTTTCCTCCACAAGAGCTGGTATTACAAGCATGCACTACTTTCTACTTTGCCCAGCCCGTATGGGAATTTTCCATACACAGCATATCTCAATTGGGTTCCTTTTTTTTTTTTTTTTAAGATTTATTTGTTCTACGTATATGAGTGCTCTGTCTGTATGTTCATCAGCACGCCAGAAGAGGGCATTGGATCTCATTACAGATAGTTTTGAGCCACCATGTGGTTGCTAAGTATTGAATTCAGGACCTCTGGAAGAAGAACAAAACACTAAGCCATATATCCATGGGTTCCTAAATTTTAACGGGAATACTTGCTCAGATTTCAAAAACCTTTCTGTCGTAAACATGTATGTTAACACACTCAAGGGTTTCCTGTACTCTCGTTTTCCAGTAACTGACTCGAGGATCTATTTTTGAAATTTAAATTTAAAGATATTAAGGGAAACAAAATTAAAATCAAGATTCTTGTGCTGGAGGCAAAGGTCAGTGGTAGAGCATTCAATATTCTGAGTTCAATCCCTACTGTGTGTGTGTGTGTGTGTGTGTAAGCATACATAGAAAGCATCTGAAATGCTCAGTTGTGCTCTACTCACATTCAGATTCAAACTGTGGCTAAAGGTTAACTTAACTTACTGCACTCTGAAGGGATTATTCCTCTCTGAGGGATTAACAATGAAACAGTGACACTGGACATACTACTTCATTGGGAATTAGGCCTGAATATATTTACTACTCTCCTTGGTGAATTTAGTTCTAAATTATATTCATGTTAAAGGATGTGCATTGTGTATGCTTTTCTACTTCCTTAGTCTCATTTTTTATAGGCAAAACATGTATTAGATTCTCAGAAAATTTGTCTACAAAAAAATAAAAGAAAGTATCTCACACCAGAAATGTAATGCTGCTCTCAGCAATCAATTTACTAACAATTCACATTCCCTTGGTGGATTAAAAGATAAATATGGCTGGGCATGGTGGGACACACCCATAATCTCAACCCCTGAGGCAACACAGGAAGATCAAGGATTCAAGGTCATTCTTGGCTACTCCAGGCATTCTTGGAGACTAGCCTGGGATAAGTGAGACCCCGTTACACAACAGCAGCAATTACAAACCGCTGCCATAGCTAACAGCGCAGACTCGGTGTGTGAGAAAGGGAATGCCCAGGCGTGTTGCTTTTTATAGGAAGAGGCTGTGTGACCTCACAGGTAGTGCCCTTTATCTCATATCCAAGAAGTCTTGTGTGGCCCCAAAGAGAAGAGCTAATGGACAGGCCAAAGCTCAGCTGAGCTTTTCAGCTTGTCCGTAAATATTGGACAAGCACTTTACCGCTAGCAGCTAGTCCTCTGGTGGTGCTAATGAGTGTAATATTTTACATTCATTACAAACTGGCTTCAACTTCTTACACACTGGTACATGGAGTTGTGTCCCAAGTGCTAGCGATGGATGGATAAAATAGAATGCATGCCTGAACATGGCTGCCAATGATGTCAACCATTTGAAAGATAATAAAGCATCATTATGAATGCATCATTTCTTCCTTTAAATAAATATGCTCCCAGAAAGAAAAACCATTGTCTTCCATAGTAACGCAGGTAAAAAGCAGAGCCTTCCAGGATGGCAACGTGAGAGTGGCAACGAACGGGCACCCCTAATTTCACTTTGTCAGTCAGTCATCAACAAGCTTGAATTTTCGCTCATAGCAGGCTCTTCAGCTGTCGGAAAACAACTCCATCAATAAGTTTCTAACGAGAGAACACTGACTAACAGCATACAGCAGCCTGCAGTTAAGTCACAAATGAGCGATATGAATCACTAGTGCTACCGCTAGGACCGGAGCAGTCTTTCTCAAAGTTGCTCCTGGGACTCACCTCGAGAATAAAGCTATTTCCATTCAAATGCCTGGGAACCATTTGCCTCCTACCTGTGTTTCCACTGATAAGGGTAAAGCTGTGGCTACTAGAGCAAGAACAAAACAGGGATGCCAGACTGTAGGAGCTGTCTCCCCTTAATCACCCAGCATACATTTCTGAACTGCTAATGGATGCCTACATCATCTATACGTTTTTTCTTGACACATAAATATCCACATAATTTCTAAACTAGGTACACTAAGAGATCAATAATTACTGGTGGTAACAGAGAAAAATAACAACATATTATGCAGAGGTAGTCTCTCAGAATACCTTAATACACTGCGCTCACTCATCCTTCTTGGGATAATGTGAAATAATGGAGGGCCTACATTATGAACTGAGGTGAGGTGAACGTCGTGAATATTGAGACATAATGTGAGGCTACTACACAAGGGTTACTTGATCCCCGCTTTACAATATTGCAACAGTTGATCTGATAGCCAAAATGGCTTCTGAGAGACTTAAAGGGCAGCTAGCTTATTCAACACAGACACAACGGATGTAGGTGATTCATGTCCTTTGTATTCAGAAGGACATACCCTTTAAAACTTAACTGTTTCTTTGTGGCATTTTCCATGTAACATTTTCAGGCCACAATTGACCTCAGATAACTGAAACCACAGAAAACAATATATCAGAAAGTGAAACCACAGATATGGGCGCAGCGCACTGTGAAATCACGTGGTTTCCGTCATACTTGTAATAACATCAGAAACCAGTTTCACCCAAGAAAGCGATTGATCAAGGGCTAAAAATATTGATTTTATTATAGTCTAACTGTCTAACTGTTTAACATGTCTTTTTAATATCCTATGGAATAAAGTTGGGACAGGGGTTATGTGACGTGCTTCTTTTGCACATAAGAAGTAGGATGCTAACGTAGAAAAAACAGCACACAGCATCAGATTTAACTAACCACTTTTTTTTTTTTTTACAGAATAGATTTTTTTATTTGAAAGAATGTTTGACTGACAGACACACTGTGGTTGTCAGCCTTGAATGTCTGCATGCGTTTTCTTTCTCTCAAAAATAAACAAAACAAGATTGTCACTTCAAGGAAAATAGCTGACAATATTTTAATGATGTTATTTTTTTTTAACTCTGTTAAAACTACTAGGAACAATTATGCTGTACTTTATTCTTTTATTTTTTACACTCCTTTTTTTTCACTAATTTATTGGTTTACTTTACATCCCCATCGGAGCTTCTCCCTCCTCGCTTCCCAGTCTGTTCTTCTCCCCTCCCTTCCCTCTGGGCTCCCTTCCCTTTCTCTTCAGAGAAGAGGAGACTTCCCATGGATACCAACCTGCCTTGGCATATCAACTGGACATTTCTTCTTCTATTGAGGCTAGACAAGGCTGTCCAGTTAGGGGAATGAATCCATAGACAGGCAACAGAGTCAGTCACAGCCCCTGCTCCTGCTGTTAGAGGTCCCAAAAGAGGACCAAGTTGTACATCTGTTACATACGTGCAAGGGGTCTAGATCATTCCCACAGATGCTCTCTTGTTAGTGGTCCAGTCTCTTGTGAGCCCCTATGGGCCCAGGTTAATTGCTTTGGTAGGGTTTTTGTTTTTTGTTTTGTTTTCTTTGGGGTTTGTTTGTTTGTTTGTTTGTTTTTGTTGTTGTGTTTGGTTTGGTTTGGTATTTTGTGGTGTCCTTGACTTCACTGGCTCTGTCAATCCTTCCTTCCCCTCTTCCATAAGACTCACTGAGCTCTGCCTAATATTTAGCTGTGGCCTCTTCATCTGTTCTCATCAGCTGCTAGGTGAAGCCACTCCAAGTGACAGTTATGCTAAGCCCAGCAGAACATTGTTAATAGTATCAGGGGTGGGCTCTCTCTCTCTCTCTCTCTCTCTCTCTCTCTCTCTCTCTTTCAAGGCATGAAACTCAAGTTGGGCCAGTCATTGATTGGCCACTCCCTCACTTTCTTCTGCTTCTTTCTCCCTTACCAACTCATAGACAGGAAAAATTGTGTCTCGGAGGTTTCGTGGCTGGGTAGGTATCCCCACCCCTCCATTGGAAATCTTATCTGGTTACAGGAGATGACTGCTTCATGTTCTATAGCCCCTATTACTTGGCTAAGGTCATCCTCACAGAATCCTGGGAGTTTCCACTCTCCTAGGTTTTGAGTTCATCTCAGAGATGCCCCCCAACTGAATCCAGTTCTCTCCCCCGACATCCTCCCCACACTTGATTTCTCCTGTTCTTCCCAGTTTCCTCCATCCATAAACCCCAGATGTCTATTTCATTTTCCCTTCTCAGTGAGATTCAAGCATCCTCTCTTAGGCCCTCTGTAATACTTAGCCTCTTTGGCTCTGTGGATTGTGGCATGGTTATCCTATATGTTAAGGCTAAAATCCATTTATGAGTACATAGCACCTGCATCTTTTGGGGTCTGGGTTACCTAAGTCAGAATGATTTATTTTTTTCTAGTTCTATCCATTTGCCTGCAAGTTTCATGATGTTCTTGTTTTTAATAGCTGTTGTTAGTGAGTTCAAGACTATTCCCGACTTTGAGGCAAGAGACACCATCAAAAGGACAAAGCAGCAGCCTACAGAATGGGAAAAGATCTTCACCAACCCTATATCTGACAGAGGGCTGATAATCCAAAATATATAAAGAACTCATGAAATTAGACAGCAATAAACCAAACAATAGTATTCTATTATGTAAATGTACCACATTTTCTTTATCCATTCTTTGGTTGAGAAACATATAAATTGCTTCCAGTTTCTAACTATTACGAATAAAGTTGCTACGAACATAGTTGAGCAAATATCTTTGTTATATGGTGGAGCATCTTTTGAGTGTATGCCCAGGAAAGGTATAGCTGGGTCTTGAGATAGAACTATTCCCAGTTTTCTGAAAAAAAGTGCCAGATTGATTTTCACAGTGGTTGTACAAGTTTGCACTTCCACCAGCAATGGAGGAGGGTTCCCCTTTCTCCACATCCTCGCCAGCATGAGTTGTCACTTGAGTTTTTTTATCTTAGCCATTCTGATGGGTATAAGATGGAATCTCAGAGTTGTTCTGATTTTCATTTCCCTGATAGCTTAGGAAATTGGGCATTTCAGTGTTTCTTAGCCATTCTCTGTTTAGCTCTATACCCCATTTTTTAATTGGGTTGTTTGATTTATTGCTGTCTAATTTCATGAGTTCTTTATATATTTTGGATTATCAGCCCTCTGTCAGATATAGGGTTGGTGAAGATCTTTTCCCATTCTGTAGGCTGCTGCTTTGTCCTTTTGATGGTGTCTCTTGCCTCAAAGTCGGGAATAGTCTTGAACTCATTAACAACAGGAGACAACTTCCTGAACAGAACACCAAGAGCTCAAGCACTAAGATCAACTAAGATCAAAACGGGGCCAGGAGTGGTGGTGCATACCTATAATCCCAGCACTGGGGGAGGCAGAGGCTGGTGGATCTCTGTGATTTTGAGGCCAGCCTGGTCTACAAAGTGACTCCAGGATACCCAAGGCTACACAGAGAAAGCCTGTCTTGAAAAAACAAACAAACAAACAAAGGACCTCATGGAACTAGAAATCTTCTGTAAGGCAAAGAACACTGTTAAATTTTTAACTCTTATTCAAAATAAACATATTGGAAAATATATATCCTGATGTATAAAGTCTGTCTTGTTGAGCTGGGCATGGTGACTCATGCATGACTGTAATCTCATAACCTGTAAGGTTTAAGCAAAAAGAATGCCATTAGCTCAAGACTATCCTAGGGTACAGAATGGGCTTACAGCCAGTCTGGGCTACAGGATCAGACTCTGCCAATAAATGGATGGATGGATGGATGGATGGATAGATAGATGATAGATAGATAGATAGATAGATAGATAGATAGATAGATAGATAGATATCTTGAAAAAGAGAGTAACAAAGCTATAGCCCAGTGGTGAGGTCCTGGCCCTGCCTGCACTAAGGCCTTTGGAGTCATCCCCCAGCACTGCTAAAAATAAACAAGCAAGCAAACATTGGAAAAAACTTAATGAAAATGGCACTGAAAGCAATACTTTTGGTCACGTTCAGTGAAACAGACAATATTTGGAAGACCTGCATAACTCAGTAAATCAATAAATCCAAGCAGGCAGTGGGTGTTGCTATAAAAATGCATGGGCCCAAGATCCATCTAATACACAGTTAGATTTTAATGTGACAGAAGAGGAAGAGTTTAATGATGTGGACTTAAAATCTACATCACAGTTTTATTGAATCACCAACTGAAGATTTTGGAGTAGTGTAAAAGAATAACCTCAGTTATCTGAAAGAACCATTTAAATATACATCCCTTATTAAATCTGCCCATACCTATATAGACAGATGATAGATAGATAGATAGATAGATAGATAGATAGATAGATAGATAGACAGACAGATAGATGATGGGTAGATAGAATAGATACAGATAAACAAATTATAGATTGATTGAGATACATAGGTAGATAGGTGACAGATTGATTGAGATGATAGATGATAGGTATATAATAGATGATAGTTTGTTAAATGATAGAGATATGATAAATAGGAAAGTTATAAATAGATAGATACATTATTCATATGTGTATCTAATTATCTAATCATTGAAACCAGACTTTTTCTGTATCTCTATAGCACATATCAAAATACACTGATGGTGGAAGCAAAGATCAGAGTATAGCTATTGTTAGTAACTATATATTAAAGAGACTTGCAAACACAAAACAATATTTTGATCAACTTGGAGAGACATGGTTATTTTTCATTTAAAACACATGTAATGGCTCATCATTATTAGATAATTAACAAATATTCATCTATTTCTCCAACTCTAACCTCTTTTTTATTTTATTTTTATGTGCATGGATGTTCTGCCTGCATGACATCTGTGCATCACTTGTACAGCTGGTGTCCTCAGAGAGGGTTGAATTCCCTGGAACTGGAGTTACAGCCAGTGGTGACTCACCTTGTGGGTGCTGGGATTCGAACTCAGGTCCTCTGAAAAAGCAGCTATTGCTCTTACCCACTGGGCCAGCCCTCTAACTCTCCAATTCCATCTCTTTATATAGTAAACATGGACATCTTTAATCTACACAAACAAAAACTTTGTGGGTCTCAAGAAAAAATACTTGAGAATCACTGAAAAAAAAAAAAAGGAGGTGGGAGGAGAGCCAGAGCCAGTAGTGGCACACACCTGTAATCCCAGCACTCAGGAAGGCAATGGCCTTCCTAGTCTACAAAGCAAATCCAAGGCTACACAGAAACCCTGTCTAGAGAAAAAAAAAAAAAGGAAGGAAGGAGGGAAGGAAAGAAGGGAGGAAGGGAGGGAGGGAGGAAGGGAGGGAAGGAAGGAAGATGGGAGGGGGGTAGAAGGGAGGGAAAGAGAGAGGGAGAGGGAGAGAGGGAGAGAGGGAGGGGGGAGAAAAGGAGAAATATGGATAACTGACAACCCACTACTGTATGGTTTCCAGCATACCTTTTTATGGTGGTCTAAATGAAATGGCCCCCATAGGCTCATAGGGAGAGGCACTATGGGGAGGTGTGGCCTTGTTGGAGCAGGTATGGTCTTGTTGGAGGAAATGTGCCACTGAGGGGCGGGCTCAAACCAGGCAAGTCTCTCTTCTCTTCCTGCTGACTGCCAAGACAGATGTAGAACTCTCAGCTACCTCTCCAGCACCATGCCTGCCATGTGGCACCATGCTTTCCATCATTGTGATAATGGACTAAACCTCTAAACTGTAAGCCACCCCCTAATCAAATGCTTTCCTTCATAGGAGGTACTGTGGTCTTCACAGCAATGCAACCCTAAGACACCTTGCTTCACCTTTATGACTTCAAATGAAAAAATGTGGATAATTTAAAATGTTTATATTACTGTAGTCTCTCTAACTCTAACTCTGTCTGTCTCTGTGTGTCTCTCTGTCTCTCTGTCTCTCTGTCTCTCTGTCTCTCGTCTCTCTAGTTTGTGTGTGTGTGCCACCCAGCTCGTGACACATGGCACCTGAGGAGGTCAGAGGACAACTTTGTGTAGTCAGTTCTCTCCTTCCATCTTTAGGTGGGTTCTGGGAATCAACCTCAAGCATTCAGTCTTGTCCGGTAAGTGCACCTCCCCAGCCCTGTTGCTGAGCATTTAAACGCAAGTGATGTACACTAGTGTTCCTTACAAAGCATGTTTACAGTTGCTTTTTTTTTAACTCATCTAAGCTGATGTATAAAACGTTGACTAACAAGTGAATATGTTAAATCTTCTCTGTCATTTCCTATTTCCGATTGCTTCTAGAGCTCAGTCTACCCATTCCAAGGTCTGAAGGAATCAAGCTATTTCTGTTTCAGTCTTTTTAAAGCAAGCGGCGGCTTCTTAATTTGCTGTCATCCCCATAAACCTTCTGGGACACAGAAACTGTGGAAAGCTCTGTGCATGTAATGCTCTGGTTTGGTCTTGCCTTTAAAATGCCGGCTTCGGCTTCAGGATACTTGACTTGTGATGTTTATAAATATGCTAACTTTTGCCTAGGCACGGGGCAGCGGACGACTACAGCTGGATCCGAAGGGAGCTGTGTGATGGCTTCATAAACCAGGCAAGTAGCCTACTCTTTCAGAACCTCTATTTTCTTCTCTAAGTAACCATTACTTTTGATTATTTTTAGTTACGTGTGTGTGTGTGTGTTTACCTGCGTGAAGGGGAAGAGGAGGGTGTGTGCACATGAGTGCAGGTGTGTGCACGTGGGTGGCTGCAGGTGTGTGCACGTGAGAGCAGGTGCCTAAGGAAGCCAGAGGCATCAGATTTCCCGGAGCTGGAGCTATGGGTAATTACGAACTGCCTAAGGTTGATGCTCTGAATTGAACTCAGGACCTCTGGAGGAGCGGCAAGTTCTCTTAACCACTGAGTCATCTTGTGAGTTCCAGAAACTCAGTGTTCTTGACACATAGTGGCTATGCAGATTACACACACTGGTTACTGATACCTGCCTTGTATAGCTGGCCTGGCAGAGGAGCAAACAAATTAGTAGTGTTCTAAAAGTGATACTCTGCTTCAAACCCGAGATCATTTGACATTTCCTCATATAACTGCCAATTGGTAGCAACACTTTCTTAAAGGAATGGCCGTGATTGGACTTTGGCACAGCTTTTTAGCCAAATAAAAATAAAATAAAATGCCCACCCTTGCCCAAATGCTCAATGTGCTGGTGGTTATCCAGGCTTGCCTCCAGACATGGAACCACCATGGGTCTCACGTTCAAGGAGTGCCTTGATCATGGCTGGGCAGCTATAGGCCTGCCTATAGACAATGGCGCACCTCTGCTTTCTCTAGCATTTTGAATCCAATTTAGAGTAATTTATTTATTGTCCTCCTGCAATCCAGACTACAAGACAGTCTTTCCTCAAGTTAGTATAACTTTTTTTTTTATTTCTCTGAAATGTAAGTATTTCCTACAATTTTAATAAGGCAGCATTTGGTACTACTTATGATTGAGTCTGCATTTCTGACATATGATATGGACTTGAGATTTCTCGTGTTGAAATTTGCTGTGGAAGCCCTTCCTGTTACCTGCAGTTACAGTTTTGACCCTAAAAAGTATTGTTCTGATTGAAAAATCACACCAAACGTATTATCGTTGGTGTGTTTTGTTGCTCTCCATAATAAACACATCTCAGAGTCATGTTATGATAAATTCTACAGCTGCCGGCTGTAATCCTGCCTTGCCTATGGGAGGTCAATTAGGAATTAATAGGAATTTTTAATTGTGCATATAGAGGATGGGCACAACCTTCTTACTGTTACATATTGTTTGATTTGAGTAATTCATCACTTTTTAAAAACTACCTAGACATGATTGTAGTAACTGGCCCCTATGTTTTTGTTTTTTACATTAGACTGCTTAAAAAACACTGTTTATCAGTGTATTTTTAATTTAGAAAAAAAAAGTGCTTGTTCGGTAGAAACGTGAATTTGCAGAAGATCGGTAATTCCCTCTCCGCTGTTCTGAACACAGAGCTGGGACTTGGCAGGGGCGGCAGGTTTTCAGGCTCCTTAGGTTTTCAGGCTCCCTCTGGATCTGGACCGGTCGGAACTGCCCAGCTCCGGGCTCAGCGGCGCTGGCAGCCACTGCCAGCCCGAGGTCTTCCCAGTTTACCTTCGATACACCACGAAAATCCTAACCAGCAGCGCGACCCAGCCATTCTCCCGACTGAGGGAGGTTCCCAACTTCTAGGGCTGGAACACTTTGGAGATTCAACAGAATTTAACAGCCCCCGCCGGCAAACGCAGACCGGCATGGCTGTGTTTTAAGCATCAGAAACTCCAGCAGATGCTGCTGGACTTGCGTGATGACTGAATGGGTTATTAACGACAGCGTTTGCACGCACCCGAACGGGGGCCGCGCGCGAAGTTGTAGGGATGACCTTCCCCACGGAGAATCTTCGGGCGCTTTGGGTCTCGGCCCGAGGCCACGAAGCGGCAGCTGTCGCCCGAGAGGCCGCAGGTCCAGCCTGTGCACCCAAAGGTCCAATTAGGCCGGCTTGCCACGGCCAGCGCGCACATCGCAGGGCACCTGCTGCCCCCTATCGGCCACAAGAACAATAGCCCTACCCCGCCTCGCTCTCTGGAAAAGGCCTCTGAAATTTAAAAAAAAAAAAAAAAAAAAAAGGTTACACCGCCACCACGCAGTCGCGGGAGGATTCTCGGAAAACCTGTTTTACGTGGTCAGGAAGCTCCCACTGGCTCGTTTTAACGTGGTTGTTCTGAAGGGATGAGGAGGACGTGAGCTTGGGGAGAAGAAAGTGCCACCGCTCCGGTGGGGGGAGGGGCGAGGTATACCCAGAAGGTTCGGTTCTCGGGGTTTCCACCCCCTGTTCGGTCATCTGGCCAGGCTTTAGGGGACGGCGCAAGCCTTCCGTGGGGACCGGCACATTCGTTAGAGCACGGGCTGCTTCCCCCAGCTCTCAAACGGCCGCCTTCCCCATGGCACCTTGAGCAGAGTCCAAGGACCTGCAGCGGAGGTGACAAAGGCCACCCGCCCTGAGACTCCGACCCCAGGGGCGGCCAAAAGTAGGTGGTCTCCCCTCCAGTGCCTGCAGTGCAAACCCAGGGCAAAGCATTCCGTCCTGAGCACGAGCCCCCGGCACCAGCGGCGCCTGCCCTGTCTGCTTTCTGTCCTAGAAGGGAATATTTAAAATTTGCCTCCACTTGGACCCAGCCGAGCCTGCTGGCGGCTGAGAGCATCGCGCGTGTGTGGGGGTTACACTCCCGGGGGTTTCTAATTCCGTTTATCATCATCTTCTCCCACTTCATTACCACCCTCCTCCCAGTGCACAAGCGCTCGGCCGCATCCTAACTTGTTCGCTCATGTCCATCTTTGCCTTGGAGCTTTTTGGCGAGAAGGTAGGAGAGAGATGGACGGAGGTGAGCGGAAGATGGGAGGGCGGGGAAGAGGTAGAATCAGCTGGCAGCCTTGGCTGGGTTTCTGTAAGTCGGGGAGGGCGATGGAGGCTCTGCTTGGAGGGGGGTGGAGGGGGCAGAGAAGAACTGAGAAACCCCGCACGAGCTCACAGCCTTGGCGCCTGCGGCGTGCGGGTGGCAGCCGGAGCCCGAGTCCACTGGGACCTTGGGAAGCTCGGCTGGCTCGGGTGTCCCGCCCAGTCCACGGTAGCTGCAACCGCCGGCCCCGGTCTAGGTTCCCTTGCGGATGCAGGTACCCAAGACGCCCTCACCGGGGGCAGAGAGGCACCAGGGCCGCGCCCAGCTCCACCGTCGCTCCGCCGAGGCTCCCGGGGCCCTTGGGCGCGGTGCTCCCGGGACGCGGGCGGCCACCGACCTGGCGGAAGCACGGGCTGCGGGGAGGAGCCGCCTCGCCCCGGGCGAGCCGCAGGGCTGGGGGGGCTCCGCGCGCTCCCGCCGTGCGCCCTGGCGCGGGCACCCGGAGCCGCCCCCCGCGGGCGGCCACTTCCCGGATGGGGCCGCGCTGTTCCCCAGGACAATCGGGGCTCCTCCCCTCTCCGCGATCTTTCCAGGAGGCCGCCTGCGAGGTTCCCCGGGCGGCTTCTCTCGCTGAAAACCCAGCAGAAGCTCAAGCCAGAAGGGTTGGCGAGGGACCCCCACAGCCGCAGGAAGCCGATGGGGAACGGAAGTTCATTTGCGATCGCCCTGATTCACGAGCTTCCTAAAAGTTACGTACACTGTTTTGAGCCTGACCGACAACACGGAAAATGTAATTCTGCTTTTTGGGGGGGTTTCAAAATCAATCGTACCTAGGGACTTACAGAGGAGACGTGGCTGAAGGTGAGAGCCATCACCAAGCGGCAAGATCGGGCTAGGGGACTCAGTCCCTTCGTCTCGCCTCACCCACTCAAACGGGAGGACTATCACTCGGTTATTTTTCTTAATTATTGTGAGCCTCGCGGTATGAAAGTATTCATACGTCAGAAATTGAGCATGAAATTTAAGCCGTTCTTCCCGAATAAGCATTACCTTTCTTAGGTCAGTCATTCCCAGGGTTTATAGTGAATTGGGGTTTTACGAAAACAAAGAAAACTTTGCTCTTAAAAACAAGTTATTATTTAACAGACACGGACCATCTGTCTTGCAACAAAACCACCCATATACACACCACTGCATACTGTGAGCTGTCTGCTATGGTCACTCTATGGCGAGCAGAGCACCTCGCTATTTTGAAAGCCGTGAATCATTTTGCCCTTCCTCATTCAATATAAAGTAAATATTGATTTTTTTTATATAAGATTGAGATGTTGCTTTTATGAGCTATGGGAGAGTTGATAATTCACGCTAGATCAGGCAACTAATGCCACAACAGGGATGAAAGCAGACAGCCTGCTGCAGAGTCCTCAGGCTTACCCACTCATCCCACCCGTGGACCAGATTTACAAATATGTGTACTGAAACCACCTCAGGTGGATATGATATAAGGCAAAACATAAGAGGCGTTGATGTAACATTCTCTCATTTCCCCCCAAGGCATATAATCAAAAGGAATCAGTATATCAAACATACATGCATCCTCCTGGCATGGGATTTAAAACAAGGTGTCCGTTAGAAGAAAATATATAAAAATAAAATACTATTCAAGCCTTAAAAAGAATAAAATCTGTATGGCTCAGGCCTTTAATCCCAGCACTGAGGAGGCAGAGGCAGGCAGATCTCTGAGTTCTAGGCCAGGCTGGTCTACAGAGCAAGTTCTCTGTCAGCCAAGGCAACACAGACAAGCATTATCTCATCATCATCATCATCATAAAATAAAATAAAAATCTTAGCATTTTCAGCAGCACAGGTGGAACTGAATGTCATTACTGAAATTAGCCAGACACACCATTGTGGAGGCTAAAGAGCTAGTCCGAGTGGATTATTGTCGGAGAGAGAGAGAGGCAGGTGGGCAGGCACTGGGAGAAGTGCAATACGCACTAACTCACAAGTAGGAAAAAAACTACTTTCTGTTCTCTATAGCTCGGAAATGGAACTCCTCCTTATCAGGCCATACGATATGATCCACTTCAAAACAACGTTCAAAATGTGAGCGTTCCCAGCTTTCACACTCTAACATGGTACCATTTGCTGGAAGTGTTTGTTGTCTCCAGTGTGTATATTCTATCTATGTAATGAATTATCCTAGACCCTATCCTATATAAAGGAACCAATATTTATATCTCAACTAGATTTACAATAATAATAAGCCTATACCCTATCCTATATAAATGAACATATTTATATCTCAGCAAGATTTTTAATAATAATTGATAATAATAAAAGGAGACCCCAAGAAGAGGTCACTGCAGTCACATGGTGAGTTGCCGAATGAGGTCTCCGGGGCCTGTGCTTCCTCCCTGATTTCCTTCCTACCACATCCAAACCACACTGCCTCAGCCCAGAAGTAAGATTGTGAATAATTCAGCAATTACAATAAATGTACAGTCCAGTCTTGCTTGTCCTCCCCTTACTCTGCTAATTGCATGCCTTCTGGATATTTGACTGTTATCAAGTCTCTGTCCCTCAGGGAGAGAGAAACCCAATAGAACTCAATTATTTCTTTTCTTCTAATGCCAACCAGTAATTCTAATATAAAAAGGGGGGAAGGAGAATTTGTGGGAGAAATTACTAGAACTCTTCCCTTAAGACTTCAAATGACCCTGGGTTTTTGTTTCGATGCCACCAATGCTTCCCTCGGCCACAGAAAAGGCTTGGTTATGGCAAAAATGGGTGCTGCTCACCAAAATGTGCCTTCCAGATTTTTCTTCCTGTCCATCCTGCTGGTGATAATTAAGAAATGGGGAAAATGAGAAAGAAATGGGAACGATTCTACTTTTGTTCTGGAGGAGAGAAGGGCTACAGTATTTAAATAAGAAATGAGCTAGAGAGATGGTTAAGAGTGCTTGTTGAGGACCATGCATGGAGAGAATCTAGAACCCCTGTGCATATGTAGCCCATGCCAGCTCAGTCTCCAATTGGGTTAACTAGTAAGGGGAACAGGGACTGTCTCTGACATGAATTCAGTGGCTGGCTCTTTGATCACCTCCCCCTGAGGGGGGAGTAGCCTTACCAAGCCACTGAGAAGGACAATACAGCCAGTCCTGATGAGACATGATGGTCTAGTGTCAGAGGGAAGGGGAGGAGGACCTCCCCTATCAGTGGACTTGTAGAGGGGCATGGGAGGAGATGAGGGAGGGAGGGTGGGATTGGAAGGAGATGAGGGAGGGGACTACAGCTGGAATACAAAGTGAATAAACTGTAATTAATATAAATTTTAAAAGAGTGCTTATTGCTCTTGCATAAGAGCTAGGTTGAGTTCCTGCTTGGTGCCTCACTATCATCTATAACTCAGCTTCTAAGAGATCTGACATCCTCTTTTGCCCCCTGTGGGTACTGGGCATGTGGTGCACATACATACATATAGGCCAAGCACTCATACACATAAAATAAAAAAATAAAAACAAAAACAAACTGAACCAGCATCATCCCCTCTTCAGCCTCAGGCGCTGGGGACCAGTCATTAAACACAACAGCCTGCTTAGGACATTCCTACTTCTCCTTCTCAGTCTTTATCTTTCTTTTGCATATAAAGGTGTTGACAGTCTGTGCAAAAACCAGGAGGAATGCTGCCTTTTCTCAGTAACTAGCACATCATTTTATTAAAACCATACGCAGAGCCAGGCAGTGGTAGCACACCCCTTTCAACCCAGCACTTGGGAGGCAGAGGCAGGCAGATCTTTTAGATCTGAGGCCCTTCTGGTCCACAAAGTGAATTCCAGGACAGCCAAGACTACACAGGAGGAGTAAACCTATCTCGAAAAACAGGCATTAAATAAATAAAAAGCCATTATGCATCAACTCTACAAGAAAAGCTCTGCCTCATGCTAGGAAAAAGAAAATATTCACGATCCACCTCTTATCCTTTCACCGGGACTATGAGAAACACTGAAAACTACATGTGCTCCTGGCAATGTATCCCTGCCTCCTACTCCATGTTCCCTCCATGACTTTATCCTCTGCTTAGCATTGGTCAGTGCCCTTTTGATACCCTCAAGCCCTCCTGACACAACAGCGCCAAACTGAATTCTTTTCTGAACCTGGCCTACATCCCTCAAAAGTGGTCCCTTTTCCCTTGTGAGGGGAGCACCTTTATTTATCATATCACTTCCAGTCACACCTGAGTCTGCTGTCTCATTTGCCCCAGCCACCCCTTTCTTCTTCCTGTTGCAGTAGTGTTCTTCGAGAACTCAAAAATAATTTTTTTTGTTTGTTTAGTGTTCCTGGAAAGTTAGGGAAAGGGCTGACCTTATTGTCTAATGTTGCTCACAACTTCATTACACTTACTAATGAGCTTAGTAAGTGTAAGGCAATAGATCCACTTATATACAGTACAGAATTTTCCCACACAAGTTTTGAACACCGAGGAAAACTTCAAATTCCTTATATTTTTCATGTTATTCCCAGACTTTAAATTATGGACATTCTACCTGAATTTTTTTTTCTGGAGATTAACCAAAAACATACAGAGAATATCATTTAAAAATATGACTGAAGCTGGGCATGGTGTCTCATGCCTGTAATCCCAGCACTGGGAGAGGCAGAGGCAGGCAGACCTCTGTGAGTTAGAGGCCAGCCTGGTCTACAAAACCAGTCCAGGACACCCAAAGGTTACACAGAGAAACCTTAGGAAAAAAAAAAAAAGAAGAAGAAAGTGAGAAAGAGAAAAAAAGAAAAGAATATAAGACTAAAATATTCTGTAAACATAAATAAGTCCTGTTTTCCTGATTTTCAAGAGGACAACATGTAATTCTAGCCCCATGCACTCTGTCCTCATGCCTGACACATAACTTCTGTGTGTGTTGAGTTATAAGTTGATCTGACTTTAAACATCCATGGTTCCAGGAATTTCTGGTTCTAGCTCACTCCTGGCCCAGCTTCTGTCTAGCGAGGTCCTATCAGCTTCGTTCATGCTACCATTCATGCCCATCTACACGTCTTTACTCTCCATTCATTCCGATGCTTTTGATGAAGTCACTGTAATGAAGTTGTCCACAAACTTTTCCCCACTAGCTGACTTAAAAATTCTCAAGAAATGGAAATAACTCACGAAGGAGCAGAGGAAGCTCCAGAATCAGCTAGTACAGCATTCTTCCTCTGACTCGACACCGTAAGCAAACAGACAGACAAACAATAAATACATAAATCTTAAAAATTCTGCCCATATTATGTGTGAGGCTGAGCCAGGAACGGCCTCCCAGACTGACAGAGGAATCTGTCTGTGCCAACATCTTCAGTTAAAATTGTCACAGAACCTTCAACTGCCAGAAGTTTAGGAGTGGGCAAATGGGTTCTCCACCATCAGGAATCATGAGAGTAGGGCCACAACCAGGCAAACTGGCAATTTAGCACGGGTACATTTTTAAGTAAAGAATGGTTATATTCCTATGGAATAAGTGTATAGTTATATCTATAACTAATTTCATGGCACCTCTGAAGGGCTTCTCGGTTACATCAGCAAACTGGTTTCATGCAATAAAAGGTCTCAGTCTGTGGACGGGTCCCTTAGCCGGTCTAACGATACCTTGCGCATCACATAGATTAGTTTAGACACGCAATGATGCATACACACCACTCGTAAGTTCAGAGAGAAGCCTGAGAGCTGGTAGAAATAGCATTTCTTTACACAATGCTTTCTCTGCGCACCACGAGAGGGAAGAATTGAGAGTGTTGGTCTCTGTAGGCCTAAGAAAAGTCTTGTGAAAATTAATGGGGTCTATTTGAGAAGAGAGAGTATATTCTCCAATGAAAGCATTTTGGGACCTCTTGACTCTTTCTTAGATTGCAGATTGAAAAATAAGAGTTACAAAATTCTCACTTTCTTAGAATTATAGTTTTGAACTTTTTCAATGAGTTCAATGATTTTTAAAGCATTTTTAAACACACACACACAAACAATTGTCTGAGTAGTTTAGGCCTTTAAATAAACTGGCCCTCATTGGAGTTACATCAGCTTAAAATCAACTTAAACTAGAAGAGCTACCACAATATTTTGAGTATATCTGGAGCTACAAGTTCAGCTTCAAACCGGGATTTGCCCGTGTGCCAGCTTCATAACCTGCTGTTGCGTCTTTCTTCATTTGGTTAATTCTTCTGTGGTGGGATGCTCGCCCTGCCACTTGTGAAATGTCATGGGAGTCAAACCAAGTACCGAGTTTGAAATTTCACAGCCTTTTAAATACGTTTCTGATGTAGGTTATACAATTTTCCCTTAAAATACAATAAATGCCTAAGTTGGTTCTGTTCTGAAAAATAGACTTTTCTGAATTAGACACCAAGAAACCATTTTCTCATATATTTCTCCAGCTTGTCTGGATCAGTTCAATGAGTTCCAAACCTCCTCTGGCTGCCAGTTCCCCTGGTCCTAAAGAGCGAAGGGCAGCGGCAAACAGGAGCGCCGGCTCCGCTGCTGTTCTTCATAGTCCCGTTACTTATGCATTTAGCTTTGTTAACTTATTTTACTGGATTCATTAATAGCATTTATGACAGCCATTCTGAGAGAAGTGGGAAGCTGTGGGCCAGCGGCTACAGAGATACAGTTACATAGGATGGGCAAATCCAGAGATATCAATTACAACCAAAGCTAAAAATTAAAATCAATAATATTATAGAAGGAGAGAAGATGGTAGATTCTTTTAATGCGCACACTTTCTCATTTATGTGGGCTGATAGCTGTGTTCATTTGCTTAACTGCCATGATCATTTCACTGTATATATCTAGCAACTTGGCTACATACTTAAATATGTGCCATTTAAAAATTTAAGTTCTATAGCCATTTATCCAAACATTCGTGATTTTATATGCAAGGCAGATAAGATAACTGAGAAAAAAAATGTTTTTATTTTGTACATCTTCACATCTGATTACAGAACCATTTTTTCCTAAACAAAGATGTCATGAGCTTATAATTCTAACTAGTGCCACAAAACCTGGGAGAGACATAGGAAAATGTATTTATGCGTAGACAAAGATATGAATCAGGCAACAGTGTACCACATGACTCAAAACAACACCCATTTCTTCCACATAAGTGCTCTTAAATAAGACTTGTCTGCCTCATTTCTCACTTCTAGCTTCCCATGTAAGTGTGACAATTAGTGACTAAGACGATACCATTTTGTAATACATACCATCTTCTATCCTATCTACTGCAATCAACAGAGGGAAAATGCTATAAAATAAAAAGTCTGGGGTTTGGGGGGGTTGGTTTTGGGTTTTTGTTTATTGATGTTTTTTGTTTGGTTTGGCTTGGGGTTTTTTGTTTCATTTTGTTTTTCAAGACAGGGTTTCTCTGTGTAGCTCTGGTTGTCCTAGAACTCACTCAGTACACTAGACTGGCCTTGAACTCATAGAGATCCACCTGCCTCTGCCTCCCGAGTGCTGGTATTAAAGGCATACACCACTACCACCCAGCAAAATAAAAAAATATTTTTAAAACTAAATTTTTGTTGGCATTGCAGCTAAATAATTACATAAGAGTTGAGTGTAAAATTTTAATCCATACTTATTTATAAAACCTGTGAAGTTGAGGCCTGTCATAGTGGCTCATATCTTTAATCCCAGCACTCAGGAGGCAAAGGCAGAGGCAGGTGGATCTCTGAGTTTGGGGCCGGGCTTGTCTACATAGTGAGTTCCAGGACACCTAGGGCTATGTAGAGAGTCTGTGACTCTAAAGACCTAAACAAAACAAAAAGACAACCACAACCAAAACTATGAAATCCTAATTATCCTGAGCGAGTTACTGAATTGAGCTCTTTTGCAGGAGGTAAAAGAACAGGCAGGAGGTGACTCTGGATCCCTCTGCAGTGTGGAAGGCAGAGCTGGCAGCTCTCATCCCTGAAAATGAGAATGACCTTCTCTGGAGGCTCCCGGAAAGGCAGAGACGTGAGGAATGTTCAGTTACGGGGTTGCAGAGGTGCTCAGGAGTTTATGATAAAGTGTCTGTGTGGGTATGGGAAAGAGTCCTTGGTGCCTAGCGTTCAAGAGCACTAGAATACACCCACTAGAATTATTAATGCCTCTTCAGTTTTATGATTGTATTTTCCTGATTAACTTGGTAAATTAAACTGTTCTTAAGTGGACAGAATAAAAGATTGTTACATGCCTACATGAGAGCATTACAGATGGTAAAAGAAGAGGTTTCATGAGACACTGGGTCAATTAGTGGCTTTCGTGAGGTGTATCAGTAGCACAGGAGTGGCAAACGGGCAGGTAAACCCTCACCCCATCAGCGTGACTCCAGCTCATTCGTAACTCTCTTTTCTTTCTAATCTGCATTGAAGGCTAGAGAGCCTGATCTCTTGCCTTTTACTTGTTTCCTCCTCAGTGCTATTAGCAAGAACTGAATTTTCCAGCAAGAGTTCTGTAGGCACTGTCTTCTACGGAACAAATGAGTGTGGCCAGAAACTGGGGGAGGAAAAAAGGTCTTGATGAGTGACTGGCTTGGAACGCTGTGTCCCTTGCCTCAGTGCTATGGTACTAAACTCTAGCCATGGGTGTGTAAATCTGATTATCATAAATTTGGAACATATCCTTCCAAAGGATAGCCAACATTTGGGTTTTACTTACTCTCCATCAAAATTCTTGTTCAGGATGCTCATTAATCGGCTAATCTGGTTTTGAAGATTTTCCCTAGAGTACATGAATTAATAGACAATAAATTCAATGGTACTGATTTTTTTAACAATTAAATATTAGTAGGTGACAGTTACCTTCTTTCCTAATGATGAATTCATCCGAGATCTTACGCAATAGACACTGTTGTAAGGTTTACAGTAAAGCAGTGAATAAAACTGGCAAGCAGCTTAGAAGCAGAGTCTGCAGTGAGTCAGGTGGTTACAAGTGCTGTGGACAGAAATAACACAGGGAAAGGCAATAGGGTGGAGCTTATGGCTTGTTAAGGAAGGCTCCCTAAGTGGGTAACCTTTAACCAATGACCTAGAGGAAGGGAAGGAGCCATCTGTGGGCTTCATGAAGCAGGGACAGGTCCTGCAGGAGAGACAGCTTATGAAGATGGTGTGTGCCTGATAAACACAGTGAGAGCAGGGAGACCAGGTGGCTGAGAGGGGCAGGAGTGGGAGAGCAGCAGGAGATGGGGTCAGAGGTGCTGGGTGGACAGCAAGACCAACGCCTTGCACCTGGAGGTCACTGTAAGAGCTTGGCCTTTGTTCTGAGTGAGGCAGAAGAATTATGAGCAGACCTGGCTAGCTGGCTTGGTTTTTGTTTTTTAAATCCCTATCGCTCTGTATACTGTGTTAGACAAGAAGGGGAAAGGGACAGGGTGGATTGGGAGAGACAGGACGCACTGCAGTGATCAAGGTGAGAGGTGGAGTGCATATGGCAGCAACGCAGGGAGAAGTGACCCATGAGCCCTGAAAGCAGAGCAAACAGTATTTGCTGACAGCTTGGATGTGGCGTATGAAAGAATGAGAGGAGTTTAAACAGAGACAAATTAAGTCCCCAAGGTTTGGGATCTGAGCAACCACGAGATCATTGTTGCCACAATCTGAGTTGGGGAAGATGGCTTACAGGGAGAAAAAGAGACATTTTAAGTTCAAAACGCCCTCTTTTTGCAAGTAAAAAAACAAAACAAAACAGAATGGGCTATTGGAAACACAAGTAGAGTGTGCTGGGCAAAGTCTGAATTCAAGTTATGTATAGGAGGGTTCATCTAAAGTCCAGTAAATGAGTGCAAAGTTGCTGTCAAAGTGCATAGCAACCAATGTGGTGATAGTCCTAGCCAGTCATGCTGTGGGAACACAGTTCTGAAAGGCTGGGTGTTAGCCTTCTAGAAATGAGATAACAGAAAGGTCTGAGGGTCCCAGAGTGAGGCTGGGGTGCAGCCGGTTGTGAAAAGGCATGAGGAGGGATGGAGACGAATGCTTTACAGCCTGAGGAGAGGCATTTTGATGTTTCATTGAGCAGCACAGCATACCGGTGTGCAGCAGTTGGAAATTGGCCCCACAGGAAGATGGAGGGGAAGAAAGACAAGGGCATCGGGTACAATGTTTTGGAATAAGGTGAATCATCCACAGGGTCCCAACATACAGAAATAACGAGTGTTTGGAGAAATAGAAATGCTAATTGCTCCGATTTGGTCTTACCTATTATACACCAGGTCCTGAATTGTTAAAGTGAACTCCATAAGTATGCACCAATTGTATGTGCCCATAAAAATGTTAAAAATAATGCTGAAGAAACTTATGTCAAAACATGGGAAGTAGAGAGGGGACTGAAACTAGAACCAGAAGAGCTCTGAGGACTAAGCATGAGACAGGTCAGCATTTGAGGCTGTGGCAGAGGAGGCAGATGAGATGCTATGACAGTGTGGGCTCCTCGAAGCACAGGGACTATTGATCCAGTTTGTAGTTTGTCCATCTATGGCTTTTCATCCCTGACAAAATACCCAACATTGCATCTTTAAAAAGTGGGAAATTAGCTGGGCAGTGATGGCTCATGCCTTTAATCACAGCACTCAGCAGGCGAGAGGTAAGTGGATCTCTGTGAGTTTAAGTTCCAGGACAGCCAAGGCTACACAGAGAAAACCTGTTTCAAAAAATGAACAAAGAGGTTGATTTTGGCTTTCAGTTCCAGGAGTTTGAGTCCACTGTTGTGGGAAAGGGCTGAGAGGGGAGTCACTCACGCTACGGTGGCCAGAAGTGTAGGGATGCCTGTAGTAGAAGACTCCCTCTCTGTGCCAAGGTACCACCCACACTAAAGGTGTGACTTCCCCTAGTTAACCCTATATGGAAACATCCTCAGACATAGACACACAACTATACTAATCCCCTAAGCACTTCTCAACCCAATCCCGATGTCAATCAAGAGTAATTACTGAGAGCTGACAGTGCTGAGACAAACCTGTAATCCCAGCCTATGGGAGAGGGGGCAGGAGAACCCAGCTTGCCTATAGAGGGAAACCCTGTTACTAAAGAAGTCTCACACAGTCTAAGTTGACTTCTGGGTCTTGATATAATTAGTGTGGGCTTCAAGCAAAGCACGTGACTGCAGTGGGTGGATGGCTGGGGCATTTAAAGCATAGCTTCTGAGTGAGGATGATGAGTGGCCATAGGAGCTGCTGTCACAGAAGTCACTGGGAATGTGTTGAGCAGTGTCAGTGCCCTTGCAACTGAAGCTGAAACACGAAAGCCTGAGAAAGGGGGAAAGAGGAAAAGCGTGGTTGATGACTGTAACTACATGCAAATATCTTCAGTAGTTTTGCTGTAAAAAAAAAAAAAAAAAAAACAAAAAAAACAAAAAACAAAACAAAAAAAACAAGGCAGGAAAGTGATGGGAGTGGGTGGTTGGAAGGAAAGGCGAGTGAAAACTGGCTTGGGTTAGATGGGGAAGAGTACAGTTGTTTTACTGAGTGGGGATGACCATCTGAAGGAAAGAAAGTGAAGATGAGGAAGCCAAGAGAACTCAGTGATAACGCGCTGCACTGTGACTAACTCGCTATGGGCCCTGCCCATTAAATTAGACATGCTTTGAATGAATTCTATACATCCCTGTGATGTACGGGAATAAATATATTAACATTGTGTGTTAAAACATTTTCGTTATTCATACGCATATTTTATCTATTTATTCTGCTTTCCCAGAGATGCTGAAAGATATCGTGGACAACATTTCCTGTCCCATATATTGTGGAGCCGGAGGGGAAAGGGAAGGAGAAGAGTGGAAGCTGTGAGCCATCCTAGAGAGAGGGCCTGGCCGCTCATCCAGCGTCAGCAGGGAGGGCAGAGAATGGGACTTGGGTAAGCAAATGAGCAGACTCAGGAATGGGAGCTGTGGTGGGGTGCAGAGTGGTTTCTACTACTTGTTTTTATTTTCTCAGCGAAGTAGGAAATTCAGTCAGTAGCAGAGACGGATTGTGCAGGAGGCTGGAAGAGAGAAGACAGTGTTTGAAGCAGCCACCCTGAAACGTGAGAGAGTGAATGGGCTCGGGAGAATCCCACTTTCCCCGCCAGCACTGAAAGCACCTGGCGAGCTGCGTTCAGCCATGTCGTCGCTGTTAAGAGCGGTTTCTCCAGCTGCGTTTGGCCAGAGCTGAGCAGGAGAGCCGGCTGCAAGCACAGATGGAATCTGAGAAGTCAGTTTGGTGCAGAGGAGGAACAGGACAGCAGCGCTGTGCGCAGAACGACCAGGCAGTCTAAGCTGAGTAAAGATGGAAGTGGAGAGCCACCGAGATGACGGGAGGTTTGAATGCAGCTCTTGGTGGGTCAAAAATAGCAGGAGTTAAAGTGCAGACCTGACTTAGAAAGATAGCAAGTGATGGTGTGAGAACAGGCGGGATGCTTGAAACCGAGGTAACGGAGATGTGCAGTTACTATTCATAAGGACGCCTACGTGGGGCGAGTGAATATTGTATTTGCTGTGCACAAATCAAATGCCGCTCTAAACGTCACACGCCCTTGAAGGGTGGTCGCTGGTAAAAATTTTATATACCTCTGATGTATGTACACACACACAGAGCTTCAGTGTTGGCCTATTTAGTTTCTAAAAAAAAAATGGAATCACGTTAAGCATTTGCCCAGACCTTATTGGGTTTTTTTCCGCATATATTCTAAAGCTTTTTTTTAAATGAAGTTTTATGTAGACCTATTTCACTTTTAATGAATTTCTTTTTTTTTTTTAAGTTAGCTTCCAACTTTCATTTGATCTCTATCTTGGGACTATTCTAGACATGATTACAATGCTGGACATAATTAGAAACTAATGGAGTTTAGGGTCTGGATTCTTCACCTTTATGGATATCATCTGGGTGAGAATGAACAAACAATAGGTCTGTAAAGGTTGCAAGGCAAAGATACTTGAAATGCGGAGATTCAGGCTCCTTCTGGATCTCTTCTGTGGCACCTTCTCGGTATTGGATGCAGTTGAAGAAGCTATGAATGCATGGATATAAACATTGACTTCTGATTTCTTATGAAAAAAAAAAAGTCGGTTTTGTACCAAATAATTTTGCACAGCTGTTTCTTCAAATGGGCTTCATAGTGGAATATTATTTGAGACCAACAGAGCTTTATAGTCTTTATAGGCATGTCCTTAGGGATGCCCAGGTTGACGGCCACTGCTAACTGACTACCCCAAATATCTGTTGCTGAACCTTAACAGCAAAACTCTCCCCACACTCTTTTCTTCCTCACTCTTCTCTACCTCTCCTGCTCTAAAACTAATTCTACCATGGCCAGGGCTCTTTTACTTTCCTGAAGGTGTGTTCTATAAATTTAAACCAAATTTTTGCTGTAGCAATTCTGTATAGTAATTTTAATATAACGCTGTTGAATCTTCAACTGATTTTAGATTATTGTAAAAATATGCTAGTTACAATAATTGTTTTCCAATGATTCAATGTGAGGTATTTATTTCTCTCATTTTTGCCTTTATTCAGTCACTAAAGCTGAGAATCATTAACTCAAAGTTTCAGGTATAGGAGGTGATTTACAGATAACTTAATCCCACAGTCTGGTTTTATTGCTTTGAAAGATGAGGCATGAAACTGAGAAGGGTAAGTAAGCATTTGTTGAGGAAGGAGCAGTCCAATGTGAAGTGTGAGGTGAAGAGATCAAATGAGGCAGGTCTCAGACCTGGGATAGGAAGCTGCAGAACACAAACTGCTGTAAATCTTCATACTTTCTGTCTCACTAACAGACACTAATGACTGTAATAAATTAAGGACAGTTTAGTTAAACAAGAAACAATTACAGTTGACACAGGGTCGAAACTTGGTGCCCTAATTAATGTAGTGACCAAGAGATCTATGTAGGCTAAGAATGTTGGTCCTAACTTAACTGTAAAATATAGAAATATCACTCTATATGTAGGAGAACTGAAGCATATTTAATATTGAAGTAATAGGTGCAAAGAATAAGGCATTAAAGAATAGAGATTCAGAGCTGAGCGTGATGGCCCACACCTTTAGTCCCAGAACTAGAGAGATAAAGGCAGGTAAATCTTTGAGTTCGAAGCCAGCCTGGTTTATATAGTGAGTTCTAGGACACCCACGGCTACACAGAAAAACCCTGCCTCCTCCAAAAAGCCAAGCAATCATAAAGAGAAAGAGAGGAGAAAGGGATTCAGGATAAAACCAAGCTTTGTCACATTCACCTTAAGAGTGGTGATGCCTTGACTCACCTCGTAGTATAATGAAGATTAACAAGATGATGTCTATAATTTTGTGTTTGTTTCTTGTTTCGTTTTTGGAGATAGGGTTTCTTTGTGTACCCTTGGCTGTCTTGGACTTGCTTTGTAGACCAGGCTGGCCTCAAACTCACAGAGATCTGCTTGCCTCTGCCTCCCTGAGTGCTGGGATTAAAGGTGTGTGCCACCGTACCTCGCTGTCTGTATAGATTTTCTAAGCTGCCTGTATTTAAAAAATGCAGTGGGTTGTCAGTTATGCCTGGCAAGTGTGTTCCATTTTGTAATGAGACATGAGTATAGACAAAGAAGACTGAGCGTGGGCAAGAATATCCCAGCAAGGTTCATGCATCCCAACCTGCCTTGACCTGTCTTGTGTTCACCATGGGAGACTCTGTATTTATGCTGAATAGACCTCAATTGCTTAAAACATTTTCCGAAATGCTCTCTTGAGGCATCGTTGGTGCTGTTATGGGACACAGGAGAACAACAGCCTCCTTTATGGCTAAAGAAATTATGGACGTACATAGAGGTCTTTTAAAAACAACAGAGGAGCTGGATTGTAGCTCGGTGGTAGAATGTTTGCCTCATATGTGCAGACCCTGGACTTGGTTCCCACCACCACAGAACAAGCAAAAACCCAGAAGAACTATCCATTTATCAAGCAGCTAAGCACCCTGCAGAGACAAAGTTCTACATATCTAAAAGAAGCGGTTGCATAAGAAGACAAATGTCAGTTTAAAGTTTCTACAGAGTTATTATAAGACTCATCAAAAGCATTTTTAAGCACATCTATGCATATGGAATTCTCCCGGAAGATAGGAACTCTCTTAATATGAAAAATGAAATGCGTAGTGTTCAGTTATTTGACAAGTCATATGCTGGCCAATGATTTTAGGAAGTCATCTCTGTGCGGGAATTATACCTGTTAAAGCATTTTATGTGCATTGGTTCATTTCTCTTTACAACAACCTAAAGATAATGCAAAGATAGAGAGTATTATTGCCTTAAGTCTTCCTACATAAAAATTCAGGCTCAAAAATTTAAGGGACTAGGTCCAGCCTGACATAATTAGGAAACAAGTCTAATGCGAGAACCAATCCTTCCTATTTCTCTCTCTCTCTGAGCAATTTCAAAATTAAAATAAATATTGCTAAAATGTTTTATAAAGAATTCTTGATCCCAAAATGGTCTGTATGTTTTAAAACTCTGTATACAAACAGGCACAGTGGTGCACACCTGTATTCTCAGCACTCAGGGAGGCAGAGGCAGGCAGATGGCTGTGAGTTCGAGGCCAGACTGGTCTACGAACCAAGTCCAGGACAGCTAAAGATACTCAGAGAAACCCTGTCTCGAAAACCAAACCAAACCAAAACAACACACACACACACACAAAAAACACCTCTGTATACAAGTTAGTTTAAAACAAAAACAAAACTATTCTCTTCAAACATTAAAATCTAAAAAAGGTGTGCGAAGTGATATGCAACCGAATTTCCTCATTGCTCTGGGGGTAGATCAAGTGAATCACTGGTAGAGAATAGTCTCTACCAGCTACTACAATGCTGAAGGCTACATCTTCCTCCTGCTCTGGTTTAGACTGTCTGTCCTGGTGGATGACAGTTGCCTTATCATGGGGCTTCTTGGACTGTCCTGTTGAGAGCTGCACATACTGAGAACCACAGGCTCCTGCCTGCAGCCTTGGAAGAGCATTTATTTGCCTGGAAGCTCTGCGTCTCAGCCTTGTCTAGTCTTGGACTTCCTGGGTCAAGACTGATCCTGAACCTGAAAGCTAAAGGCCTCCCAGGGTCTTAATGCTCAGAAACTGTGTAGAAACATAGTAACAGACATTTGGGGTGATTTTTTTGTTGTTGTTGTTTAGTTGGTTGGTTGCTTTTTTGGTTTTTCAAGATGGGGTTTTTCTGTATAGCTCTGGCCTCGAACTCACTCTGTAGACCAGGCTAGCCTCAAACTCACAGAGATCCTCCCAAGTTCTGGGATTAAAGGCATGCACCACCAGCATCCAGCTTGAGTGATTTTTTTTTTTTTTAATTTAGCAGCAGGTAACTAAGAAAGCTCTTCAACAAAGTATCCTATAACCAACAAAGTTGGTGGGAACTTGTGTAGTCTGCTCTCTTATTCATAAATTTTACATCCACAAATTCCACCAATTGCAAATGGGAACTCTTTCTTATAATAAATTTTTTAATATAACTTTTTATTATTACAATTTATTCCCAACCCCACCCTCCCTTTTCTCCTCCCGTGCTCCTCCCGGAGTCCTCCTCCCCTTCCATCTGACCCTAGCCTATCAGGTCTCATCAGGACTGTCTTTCATCATCTTCCTCTGGGAACTGTTTCTTTAACTTTTGCATCAAATGTGTACATTTTTCTTGCCATTATTCCCTAAGCAGTTTAATACAATAAAGCCTTTCATGTGAAGCTAGGGACTATTTAAAATAGCGAAGAAAATGTGTGCAGGTTCTATGAAAATATTGCATTGGGGCCTGAGCATCTGTGGGTTTTAGTGTCCATGAGGATCCTAAAGCCAATTCCCCACGGGCTACAACAGATGAGTTTGTACTATAACCATTTTAGGGACCATACTTCTTACTAGTGTGTGTTATGCATAGGAAGTGTCTCCCCATGGACTTGGATGTTTGAACACTTGGTCCCCAGCTGGTGGCGAGGTATGGGGAGATAGGTAGAACCTTTAGGAGTTAGGAGGTCAGGCTCAATGGAGGCAGGGGTCACTGGGTGGGGCCTTGAAGGTGATTAACGCTTCTGGATCCAGCCCAGGCTCCTACTGCTGCTACAGCAGGTCAGACTGCATACTCCCACGACATGGATGAGCCATCCCAGTGGTCCTGCCTCTCCCACCGGGGTGGACTACACTCTCTGTAACTTACCGCCAAAGTTAGCCTCTCCTTCCTTGCGCCTGCTGACAGGCATTCTCTCACCAGAACGAGAAAAGCCACTTAATTCAGGGAAGGCTCTCGGGAAGCACAGAAGCCAAGTGTTTCCTGTTTGTAATAGAACTCCAAACTCGCTTTAGGAAGTGTCATCTGCATCACATGAAAGGCGTCTGGGACACTTTGTAACAGCATCAATCCCTAACAGTTTTGGTGACAAGTTTCCAAATAATCATATAGAAAAAAAACACCGAGAACTACACGTTGGCTGGGCCTGCTGGACACACACCTGGAACTTGGGAGGTAAGGCTGAAGGCTCAGATGATCAAGATTATCCTCAGCTAAATAACAAGTTTGAGGCCGGCTGGCTATATTAGACCCAGTACCCAGGAAAACGGAGCAAAAGAGCTAACGCTACAAATCCAGTTGATGTAGATGTTTGAGTCTCTATTGGATCATACACAAAGCGCTTGCAAGTTTTAAAAGTATTAATGTCACAGACAAATGGAAACAATCTAGCTGTCCATCAGCAGATTAACAGACTTTATATGTATAACATATATATTATATTTATATGAATACTACTCAGCTCTAAACAAAAATAAAGTTTAAAATTTTGCAGAAAGTCAGGCATGGTAGTACATGCTTGTAATCCCAGTACTCAGAAAGCAGAGGCAGTTAGAGTTCTGTGATTTCAAGGTCAGTCTAGATAACATAATGACATTCCAGATGAGCCAATGCTACTCAGTTAAGACTGTCTCAAAAGAAAGAAAAAAAAAAAAACAAAGTAGGGGGGTCTGGAGAGATAGATGAACAGTTAAGCTCACTGACTGCTCTTCCAAAAGATCTAGGTTAAAAGCCCAGCCCTCCACATGGCAGCTTACAGCTGACTGTAAGTTCACTTCCAGGGGCTCTGCTTCCCTCACACAGGCATTCATGGAGGTAGAACACCAATGCAAATAAAATAAAATAATAATGTAATAATAATATTAATAAAATTTAAAAGCGAAGAAATGATGTAGGAAATAGACTTTGAATGTATAATATTAATTGAGGCACAATGCCATAAAGATAGACATAATTATATATTACACATACATAAATATATATAATATATATTTATACATATATGTGTATGTACATATATACATATACATATATGTATACATATGTATATATGCATATAAATTTATATGTATATTTATTACATAATATATGTACTATATATTATATATTACATATATATTTATATATGTGTAATATATAATTATATGTATGTATTATATGTGAATATATAATTAAATATATGTAATATATAAGGACATACAATTTTATATATTATATATAATTATGTATATATACACCATATGTTCATTTTCATATGCAGAATCTAGCCAATAATATACATATATGTGTAAATAAATGTGTGGGGAAGTAAAATATAATAAAGAAAAGAAAACAAGACATGAGTTATGAAAGAGGATATAAAACTTTTCTAGTTCTATATATAAAGCTTTTCTAGTTCTAATTCTGTCACAGTTTTTTTTTCATTTTTTGTTTTTTGGTGGTAGATAAGCACATAAAATATATCATATATTTTTAAATATATGACATGGTAGATACTGAAAGTGTAAAGTTTAACATGAAGAGGCTGGAGAGATGGCTCAGTGTTGAAGAGCACATACTGCTCCTCTGAGGGACTCAAGCTAGATTCCCAGCACTCAAGTCAGGTGACTCACAACTCCCTGTAACTCCACCTCAAGAGGGTCCAACTACCCTGGCCTCTGTGGGCACATGCATTCATGAGCACATGATTAAAAACCAATAAAAGAAAATTTAAATGTGAAATTCCACATCTTCCATTCTGAATGCCAGTTCTATATACTTTGGATCTGGTTAATTTTGGTGTGTGATGTTTTTATTTATTTACAAGTTTTTTATAATAAAGTTTATAAATTTTTAAAATTATAGTAATGTCATAAAGACAAAATATTGAGGGAAGTATAATAGGTTCAAGGAGATGAGAACAGTAAAAAATAATTGAAATCAATATAATATTTGAATCTCTATTGACTTTTGGGTCAGAAAAAAAAATCCTGTAAAAGAAAGTAATGAGACAATTTGGAGGAATTTAAAGTGTAGAGTTAATGTAGATAGTATTATTATATTAATAATACTCAAATTAGCTGAGCATGAAAATTACACCATGATTATGTTAGAAATGTTCTTTTTATTGGGTGGTTTCTGCTGAAATTTATAAGGGTGTAAGTGTCAGAACATGTATAGCTCTGAAAGGATTCAGAAAAAGTATGTGTGTGAGTCTATGTGTTTGTGTCTGTGTATCTTTCTTTGTGTATCTGTGTGTATGTGTGTATCTGTGTATGTGTCTGTGTGTGGCCTATGTGTGTATCTGTGTGTGCTTATCTCTTTCTACTACACTATTTTTTCTGAGAACACGAATAATAGCTCCTTCATTTTGACCCACAATATACCCTCATAATATTTTTTTCAGAGTAATTGTGTTTTCTTTCTCTTTCTGGGTTTCCTTTTTTCTCTTCTGCTTTCTTTCTTCCTTTCTTCTTTTTAAAGTTTACATGTAAGACTCATCTCACATTCAGTAGGTGCCAGTGAATTCATGCTATCAGCTAGACTCTCCCACCCACACATCACATGATGGTCCACCATGAGCTTTCCCCTAGTTATTGAATTCCTTTGTATCATCTAGCTGCAATAGATGGCATGCTGTTGAAAAATCTTCTAAGAAAGAAAGAAAGGAAGGAAGGAAGGAAGGAAGGAAGGAAGGAAGGAAGGAAGAAGGGAAGGGAAGGGAAGGGAAGGGAAGGGAAGGGAAGGGAAGGGAAGGGAAGGGAAGGGAAGGGAAGGGAAGGGAAGGGAAGGGAAGGGAAGGGAAGGAAAAAGCATTTTTTACAAATCCATGTCCACCTAAAACCTCAGAATGCAATCTTACTGGGAAATGGGGCATATGTGAATTGCAATTAGTTATGTTTAAATGAGGTCATACTGGGTTAGTGAGTGTCTTTACAGATGGATAAAACAGACACATGGGCTCAGAGGGAAGTGCACCAGGTGAAGAGGAGGGCAGAGACTGCAGCAAGCATCTGCAAGACAAAGAACACCCATGATCCCTGGCAACCAGCAGGAGCAAGGAAAACCAGATGGTCCTTTCCCAGATCCTCAAGGAGATTGCTGACCTACTGCCATTTTGACTTCACACTTCCAGCCTTAGGTTTGAGACGATGGTTTTTCTGTTTTTCTGAGCCACTCTGTTTATGAAGACTGCTATCTGGCAACCTAGGAAACAAACAATATTTATAAAGTTGTGCCCAGATCAGTCTCCACTCTAGGCCTTAATCTACCCCAGACTCTGGCCCTGTGAGTCAACTGCACAGTGATGTGCAAATATCCTTGATAACAGATCCCTAGCTCACTAGGCTGCCTAACTGGGGTTGACGATTTATTTGTCATCCTTCCAGAATATTTGCATTTTAATAAGGTACTTAATCATTCAAAAACTCATACCAATAGTATCCAATTGCTTTCATGGTTTACCAAGTGCCCACTGAATGCCAGGCAGTGCAGCAGGTCACCCCAGCACTGTCTTAGGACACACAAGCAGCTTCCTCTGAAAGCTTCAGATCACACCCTGGAGATCTCCACCTACTCATTCAATGAGCTCAAAGCCCATAGTGGACACTCTTTCCACGGAACGCAATAACGTGCATGTCTTTCACTGAACAAGAGGGTGCTCTGGAAAAGGCAAGCTCTGTGTGAGCACTGTCTGGGGAGGAATAAACAAGAAGTGAAGAGGAAGATAAGTAACCAGCCATAGAACCCATTCGGCAGCCTCCAGCTAAGTAATCAGTGGAAAATTCCACAATACTGCTCCCTCCTGGCTTTGTTCCTAGGGCTCTCTCATTCACTTCTTGTTCTTTGACTTTACGTCCGCCTTCTCTTTGCGTGTGCTGCAAAGGTGTGTATATTCTTTACCATTTTGGTTCACGGGTCTTCTCTCGTCATCCTATAGTCTCTCTGCGGATCTTTGCATCTGGTTCCATTGGTCTCAATTACCACTCAGCATATGGTGATGTTTCCTGATGTTTCCCTCTGAACCGGAACTCTCTCCTAAGCTGCATACCACTAAACCTGACTACTTATGAGATGGCTCCGCTTGGATGTCCCACAAATACCTCAAACTCAGTGCCTCGAAAATCCAAGCCACTGGCTTCACCACCAAGTATGCTTCTCTATCACTCTTTATTATGTCATTTATGTAAGATACTGTTAGCAGGATTGATAATGTCCACACCGTTTTTCCTGTATTTTCCTTAAATTTAGGTCCTTCGAGATTCAATGGCAACTCAACCTCTGGGCATCTTTGAGTTCGTGAATACATCTTTGTCTGTCTTTTCATGTCCACCATTTCCCCTTTGACTGTTTTTGTTTTTGTTTTGATTTTGGTTTTGTTTGGTTTGGCTTTTTGGAGACAGAGTTTCTCTGTGTAGCCCTGGGTGTCCTGGAACTTGTTCTGTAGACCACACTGGCCTCAAACTCAGAGATCTGCCTGACCCTGCCTTCTAAATGCTAGGAGACCGTCTAGGTGAATATTCAACAAGTTAGGAAACGCTAGCACTCGGTTAGGCAGAGGCAGGCAGATCACTGTGAGTTCGTGGCCAGCTTGGTCTACAAAACAAGTCCAGTACAGCCAAGTCTACACAGAAAAATCCTGCCTCCAAACAAAACAAAACCTAAAGAAATGCTTGTGAGCCAGGCATTGAGGCACACACTTTTAATCCCTGCACTCGGGGAGACAGAGGCAGGCAGGTCTTTGCAAATTTGAGGTCAGCCTGGTCCAGGACTGACAAGGCTATACAGAGAAATACTATCTCTAACAAACAAAACAAAACAAAAAAAAAAAAACAAGAAAAAGAAGAAGAAATGTGTGTGTTTGATGTTATTAAAAGCAGGTTTACAACTACATAAAACATAGTCACAACTTCTGTTTGTTTTTGACGTGGAATCTCACTATCCAGGCTAGCCTGTACCTCACAGAGCTCTGTCTACCTCTGCCTCCCAAGCGCTGAGATTAAAGGCATGGGCCACCACACCCAAGACTTTTGACCCTCTAAAAACAACAAAAGTATAACCAGGATCTGAAGCAATGACTAAGCTGTTAAGAGAATTTTCTGCTTTTTCAGAGAGCCTCAGTTGTTTCCAGCACCCACATCTACAACCTCCTTCCTGTTCTTGCTCCAAGAGATCCAACTCCATCCTCTGGCCTTTTCAGGAACCTGCACACCTGTGGCGCACATGAACTCACACAAGCACTCACACATACACATATATTCATATACCAAGTGCTTACACATATACATATAATCGTATACCAAGCTCTCACACATACACATATACTCATATGCATATATACTCATATGCACACATACTCATATACTTTAAAAAAAAGAGTTTTAAAAGTTTGAGAAGAAGAGCCCAATAATTATTACAGACCAACAACATCTGTCTTGATTCCTCCTTAAAATTCCATCAAAAGGACATATCCACGTAGAAAATAAATGGAAGGAAATCAACCACAAGGGGCAACCTTAGAAATGAAAGCTCAGGAAAGCCATCCATGGGACACTTCAGGATCTCTTCTGGAACAGCTAAGAACCAGAGAATGGAAGATTTATATTGTTGTGAGATGTAAACTAGCAAAGGCCTTTGATACACTTCAGGCTGGGGCATGACATGATCAGAATTGCCTTTTATTTCTAATTTAGCAAGCAAATCTATTAGAGCTTGGTTGGAGCATTCATGTGAAGTCTCTCTCTTGTCTGTGCACAAGATGATGCAGTTTGAACTGTGTCTATATGGACGGATTGGGAGACGGATGACAGTTGAGTTGAAAACAAGTGAGGGGGCAGAGAGATGGCTCAGCAGTTAAAAGCACTGGCTGGCCATCTGCTACTGTTGTCATCCTGCTCATACAGCTAGCCACTGCACTTAAGGTTGTATTAGGAACACTACTTTGTCCATACTTTTCCACTCTGAGACATGTTTAGAGATCCTTAGTAGCTTTTTTAATGTGTGGTATATTATTTTCCATAGTGGCCACTGTATCTGAAAGCATGCAAACTTAAGAGTTCCATATAGAGCCAGGTGCAGTAGCCCACACCTTTAATCTCAGAACTCAGGGAGGCAGACACAGGCAGATCTCTGTTAGTTTGAGGCCAGCCTGGTCTACAAAGCAAGTCCAAGACAGCCAAGGGTACACAGAGAAACCCTGTCTTGAAGCAGAAACAAAAAACAAAACTAAACACTGACTATTCTTCTAGAAGACCTGGGTTCAATTCCCAGCACCCACATTGCTGTTTGTAAGTTCCAGGGCATATGATACCCTAACATAGACATATACATGCAGTCAAAACATCAATGCACATAATATAAAAATAATTAAATATTTTCAAAACAACAAAAAAAGAAAACAAGTGAGATTATTTTGAAGTACATTTTAATTATATATTGAGATATTTAATGATATACTTAAATACATTTTGGTTGTCTATACTATTTGGTCAATGGAATTTGGCTTCTGATGAGGAAGGAAAGAAAATCTTCCATGTCTTTAGCTTCAGCAGTTTGACAAAGGGCTGTGACATATTACAGGATGACATTCTTATATTCAAGGTATGTAGTATGATTGATGGAGCCATGGTGAAATAGTTCTTGGTGAGAGCAGGAAATATTTGAAAATTATATCACTTACTCTTTCATCTAGAGGTACATAAAGTACAAATTACTTGCAAAACAATCTTCCAGATCAGAAAAGTGTTTCTAAATTACTAGGTATGCATAGTTTTTGGAGGCATACTAATAACTCTCATAACACATTGAACACTTTGCCTTCCCTCTTCCTAAAGGGACCTTGTCCTTGAAGGTAGATTGATTTACAAAAGTCATCTAAGTCTTTGTGGCAAAGGGGAACCACTCACAGACCTCTGCACCTTAAGGGTCAAAGTTGAACAGACTTAGATATGCAGGTAGGGTGGTCTTGCCCAGGACTCAGAAGCTGGTCAAGGACATTCCTGGAATAACCTTGAAGAAAGACACTGGTATTCAAAATCACACCATACAGAAGTCCCCAAACTGTGACTAGACTAGCCGTGATGACATGGTGGCACACACAGGTTTTGCAAATGTAAACAATAAGAGAATGTCTTATAATGTTAGAGCTGTAATTTCCAAGCTTCCTCATCAGACTAATAGGCATCCACAAAGAAGGATGAAGGACTAACAAAGTAAACAAGCATCAGTTGGGCTTTGGGGCCAGTCTTCTACTATGACACTAGGTACAAGCCAAAGGCAATGGCAATCTGAGCTGGTTTGTGTTGTATATCTATCTCTTCATACCTAGCATTGGGATCTGGAACAGCCCTGCCTATTACTCCATTCTCTTTATTAAATGTATCCTGATATTCTTCAGAATGGTCAGAGAGAAAAGAAAATTAGTCCAGTAAGTAGAGAAGGTTCTAGTTGGATATCTAAGACTATTAGGAAGTTTGCGTCATAGAAAAACAAACAGAACACACACACACACACACACACACACACACACACACACACACGGGCTACCTAGAGCACTCCAGAGGACAATGCAAGAGGAAAACAAAACACAACAAAGAAATGAAAAGATTTACTGTAAAATTTGTAGAAAAAAAATCATTCCTGTTATATTTAAATACTTGTGTACATAAATGCTTGTGTACTTCAATTCCCAAAATGTCAAGTGTTGTCTATGTGGTGGTATTAGAGAAGGGGGTCTTTTTTTATTATTATTATTATTAATTACACTTTATTCATTTTGTATCCCCCCATAAGCCCCTCCCTCCTCCCCTCCCGATCCCACCCTTCTTCCCCTTTCTGCATGCATGCCCCTCCCCAAGTTCACTGATAGGGGAGGTCCTCCTCTCCTTCAAGAAGGGGGTCTTTAAGAAGTGATTTGGTCTTAAGGACTCCTACTTCCTGAATGGGGTTAATACCCTAGTAAAGTAAGCTTCAGGCAACCTGCAACTCTGCTCCTCTCCTTGTCTGCTCCCTGCAGTTTGAGGACAATCCCTCCTCTTGGATTCGCCACATATCTATAAGGTACCATCTAAAAGCAGAGAACAGACTTCGCCAGACAAGCAAACTCTCCAGTCACCTTGATCTTGGACTTCTTAGCCTCTGGAACTGTTTTTCTTATTAAATTAACCAGTATGTGGTATTTTGTAATAGCAGAACAGACTAAAATGTCAAACTATCTTCAAACTATGCAGAGCTGATCCCTTTCCCT
Organism: Meriones unguiculatus; assembly: GCF_030254825.1. Classification (NCBI taxonomy): domain Eukaryota; kingdom Metazoa; phylum Chordata; class Mammalia; order Rodentia; family Muridae; genus Meriones; species Meriones unguiculatus. The sequence continues at coordinate 52,871,030 of NC_083364.1, read as the reverse complement.
GGTGTTCCCTTTGCCCACGTCCATGCTAGCACTTCTAGATATAGTAAAATCATAAATTATTATCTTCTTGGTGCTTGTGCCATGCCAACGGGAGGCCTTTGGTTACTAGGATCTTGGTTTTATATTGCTGACAGGCATTTAAATAACTCTTAAAAAGCATTAACAACCATTTATATGATTAACTTAATCTTTCTTAAAAGTTCCCAAATGTCTATCCTCCTTTATACAAGAGATGGGCTCCTTTTGGTTTTTCAGGAGAGAGGAAAAAATTCACTTTGCAATTACACATAGCATGAGTCATAGAAAGGGCCTGAATAATGTGTAGAATGTGGCCTCTGAGTCATCATGGATGATACAAGACCACTTGAACACTGATGCATCGAATCTTTGTAATCATAGGAAATCAAAACACTACTACTTTTTACTCTATAAAGTTCAATTTCAGTTTTGCCCTAAAAGAGAGACTGGGAATAGATAGCGACAGTTCTTGCTCATGAGTGAGGAGGTTGTTCCCCCAGAAGACAAGTGGGATCCACAACAAAGACAACAAAGACAAAGAACTGAACATATAATATGAAGCCTCTTGTAAGTATTGTCTCTCCTTGTTCAATTCATTCTCTTTTTTCATAGTAGGTAAAATATTCAAAAACAAAACAGACAAGAAAAAACAAAACAAGAGTCTGGGGAAATGGCTCACTCAGTAAAGTGCCTGCTGTAGAAGCATGCAGACCTGAGCTTGGACTCTCAGCATGAAAGAAAATGAAGCCAAGCATGGTAGCATACATCTGTAGCACCAGAGTAGGAGAATGGGTGAGAACAGACAGATCCCTGAGTTTTATTGATTAGATACCCTATGAATTGATGAACTCCATGTTCAGTGAGAGATACTAGCTCAAAAAAAAAAAAAATGACACAGAAAGTGAAAGACTCACACACATGTGTAAATACACTGGAGCAAGTGAGTAAGTCATGCATACACTCACATAGGACTGGCCCAATTGTGACTAACGTATTCAATGAGCTTGTGATGCTCAAGGTTTCAGGAGATGCCACTGACAGGTTTGAGGGGCTTACTAGAATGCCTGTGTTGTATCATATAGTTTACGTGTCCACCTGTGTAGCTAGCAAAGACATAGCTGATGAAGATATAAACTGCCTGGCTGTTTTCTCTGCTTTACAGTGGTCATAAGGATTGCTTCTTGGCAACCATTACCATTCTTCCGTCATCACTCCTACCTCTGTCAAAAGGACCCTTCATTTCCTCAGGCTTCTAGAAAAGCAAGGGTAGCAATAGCAGTCTATATTCCTGAAAAATATTCCAGCAATTTTCTAGACTAGCTCCAATTTAATGAGCCTTGGCATTGATTAAGGAAGGCATTCTCTCAACCTTAGTATCACTGTGCCTCCTCTCTCAGCTACACAGTGTGAGGAAAGGAGCTGTAGTCTGGTCTGCTCTCCTAGGTTGAATGTCTGGCCCCTTACATTTGCCCCTCAACTATTAAAAAAAGAGGAAATGAGGGACTGAGCAGGAGGGGTATAGCTTAATGGTAAAAAAAAAAAAAATGTGTCACAGTTGGCTTTAATCCCTAGACCAAAAGGGGGGTGACATATAATAATCCAGTATTACTTCATGTGTTAGTCAGGGTTCTCCAAAGAGACAGAACCATTAGGATGTACATGTAGATCGTGTGAGAGGAAATACATTTAAAGACTTGTGGATGTGTCTTAGTTACTTTTCTGTTGCCATGACAAAACATTATGACCGCTGATTGGGGTTCACAGTTCCAGAGGATTAGAGTCCATGACCATCACAAAGGGGAACAAGACAGCAGGAAGGCAGGCAGGTAGGCATAGCATTGGACCGGTACTAAGAGCTTAGATCCTGGTCCACAGGCACCAGGCAGAGAAAGAAAGCTAACTGGAGTGGTGCGGGCCTTTTGAAACCTCAAAGTTCACCCCCAGTGACACAGCTTCTCCAACAAGGTCACTCCTCCTAATCTTTCCCAAATAGTTCCACCAACTAGGGACCAAGAATTTAAATAGAGCACTTCTCAGCCTGTGAGTTGCGACCCCTTTGGAGGTTTACATATCAGACATTCTGCATATCAGATATTTACATTATGATTCATAACATTAACACAATTACAGTTATGAAGTAGCAACAAAATAATTGTATGGTTTGGGGGTCACCGCAACATAAAGAACAACATTAAAGCAGTGATTCTCAATCTGTGGGTCATGACCCCTCTAGGGGAGTCACATAACAGTTCATAACAGTAGCAAAAATATGGTTATGAAATAGCAACAAAAATTATTTCATGGCTGGGGAGGTCACCACAACATGAGAAATTATATGAAAGGATCACAGCACTAAGAAGGTTGAGAACCACTGGTATTAAAGGGTCACAGCATTAGGAAGGTTGAGGTAAAGCTGAAGTAATGCTAAAGACCTGAGAATCACTGTCGAGAACAGGAAAGGAAGAAGATATGTCAATGCCCACAGACTGATACATATATTCCTGTTCCTCTGCCTCATTGCTCCCCAGACCCCAGAGAAGTGGATAATGCTCACTTGTACTGAGAGCTGGCTTCCCTCCCCTAGTGGTCTGAATGAAAACTTCCCCCGTAGGCTCATATGTTTGAATACTTGGTTAGTGATTGGTGGCTCTGTTTGGGAAGGTTTAGGAGGTGTAGCCTGGCTGGAGGAAGTATGTCACTGTTGGCAGTCTGATATTTCGAAACCCCATGCTTTTCCCAAATTGCCTTCTCTCTTTCCTGCTTACAGTTTGTGTGATCTCTCAGTTTGCTCCCGCAGCTGCCATGCCTTGACTGTGCCATGTTTCTCTGCTGTGACAGTCATGAACGCTTATCTCTCTGGAACCAAAAACCCAAATAAACCCTTCCTTCTCTAAGATGCTTTAGTCATGTTTTATCATCCCTATAGAAAAGTAACTAATACACCTAATAATTCACTCAGCCCCACTGCTACTCTGTCCTGAAAACACTCTCAATAAACACCCCAATTTAATACCTAACCACATTTCTAGGAAGTCCTGAATACAAGCAACTTAACATCAGAATTAAGCATGGCACCCTGCTGCTCTCCAGGGTCTTCTTAACTGCCTTCTCTGTTCTCCATAGCTGTGGGGCTCCTGACAAGTTAGTAACTATAAGAATTGGAGAATCACATAGTCATGTAACACGATTCACTTGTGCTATTAGCAATTTATCATCATCCTTAATACTATTTAGTATTAACGTTTATCAGCAGCGTTAGGAACTGGTTTGCTAACACTCCCATTGAGAGAGCCACTCACGACATTCCAATTGTGATGACACTCTAGGTACACACTCTAGAGCTATGGACAAAAGGAAGATGAATGAGTTAGTGAGCTGAAGTTATTAGTAGAACCAAAAAAAAAAAAAACAAACAAAACAAAACCCAAATCTACTAGGCTCATATTTAATTTGCCACAGAAAGGTATGCAAACTTCATAGGACATTTATTGCCTTACATCAGTAACTGCACCGTCAAGGAACTATGACCAGGCTGACATGGGTTGCGTGACTAGCACTTTTACATGTCTTTCAGAGTTATAAGTAGCAGTTACGACCCAATGCAAACAGTATCCTCAAATCAGTCATATGGGAAAGAAACAAGGTGGTAAAGGAGACACCAACAGACTTCCTCATCATGACCTTTGACCTCTCAGTCCATTTGTTCATCTGGCTGTCAGGAAAACTGGCTCAGGACCCAGGCCTAATGCATTACCCAGACTAGTGAGTGAGTCAGGAAGGGCAAGTAAGAAGTAGCTTGAAAATGTGCAAAAATCTCTAGTCAAAAATGTAGGGAAGTGGCCTGGTGATAGCAGCACAAGCCTTTAATCCCAGCACATGGGAGGTTGAGGCAGGCAGATATCTGTGAGTTTGAGGCCAGCCTGGTCTACAGAGTGAGTTCCAGACAGCCGAAGCTACCCAGAGAAAACCTGTTTGGAAAAAAAAGCAAAACAAAAACCTATATATATGGAACATTTGTTTCCATTGTCAGTATTTCATAAAATGGCCCTACAATTGTATACTTTTCGGGGGAGTGGGGGGAGTTGAATTTTATCCTGCAGTGGTGACAGGGTATTGTAAGGACTCGTAGGAATGTAATCCATAAGAGCCCTACATGCCAGGCGAACAGTCCATGTTGAAAGGCCTTCCTGGGAACCATAGATTTGTTAATGGCAAAGTTCTTCCAGGTAGCTCATTCGGAGCAAACATCCTTTTGATGAGGAAATCTGAGGAAAACCAGACAGCACACAAATGCAGCTTGACATATTTGGAACATTTTATAGTCTATTATTTTGGAGGGAATAATATAATTCCAGAAGCTTCTCTTCAGACTTCCACCCTAGCCCAGCACAATAATAATAAGTAATATTTGAATAGTGCTTTAATTTGCCAAGAGTTTAAACATCCATTTTGCTCGCTCTCCCTTCGCTGATGAAGAAGCTAACATCCCCTTTATAGATAATGGGGTAGAGACTAAAAGAAGACTGAAATACCCAAGGTCACCTTCCAAATCCCAGGTTCTTTCAATTATATCCTCAGGCCGTTTATGCCTCTTCATCTTAACTTCAAACGTGTCTACTGCTTAACAATAAACTCAGTTTATGTGAGTAATTATGAACCAAAATTTTTTAAGTACTATCAATAAAATTAAGTTCATAATTGCTTACATTTTCTTCTGCACTGAGTCTTACACATTCAGTTACTCAAAACAAACTGATTAGTGTGATAGTAAAACAAAACAAACAAAACAAAAAAAAACATGTGCAGTTCTAACTAGGTATTTCCTATTTGTAAGTGTATAGATAAAGTTTTGATACATAAAGCATATCCATAATTTAGCAGGAGTGGCATTATGCACCTAGCCATGTCCACCCCTTCCCTAAATTAATGTGCTTAATCCTGCTGTCTTAGGTTTGAGAGACCAAAAGATAAGCAGCGATTGTTATGTAGAGTAGGCGCAGTATAGCGGTAAGTTCCCTGAGGGGATAGCTACCTCGCTGCATTCTTTCCCACCTTCTGGTTCCAGGTGGGTACGTGACCCTGCTCACAATCTGCCTTCCTGCCTTCCCTGTTCTGGGTACGTGACTTAACTACGGCTTTGTTCAAACCACCCAATCAGAACCCTGTAACTGCTTCTCGCTTCTGTAACCGCGCCTCCTGCTCCCGAGCCCTATAAAAACCCGTCACCCTAACCGAGAGGCGCGCAAGTCCTCTGATAGGCTTGGTCGCCCCGGGTACCCGTGTATCAAAATAAACCTCTTGCGGCTTGCATCCGAAGGCTGGTCTCGCTGTTCCTTGGGAAGCGGGGTCTCCCCGTCTAGATAGGCTCCTGGGAGTCTTTCATGTTGGATTTCCAATGCTGTGAAGACACCATGATCAAGGTAACTCTTGTAAAGGCAAACATTTAATTGGGGTTGGCTTACAGTTTCAGAGGTTCAGTTCATTTTCATTATGGCAGGAAGCACGGCAGTGTCCAGGAAGACCTAGTACTGGAGAAGGAACTGAGAGTTCTACATCTTGATCCAGAGGCAGCAGGAGACTGTCTCCTGCAGGCAGTCAGGAGAAGACTGGGAGGAGCATGAGGTTAGGAAACCTCAAAGCCCACCCCTACCTTGACACATTTCCTCCAACAAGGCCACAACTACTCCAACAATGCCACAGTGCCCAATAGTAACAATCCCCATTGGTGTTACTCCCAGTGGGCCAAGCATTCCAGCCCTTGAGTCTATGGAGGCCAAACCACCACACCCACCCCAGGATTTTAAGAACCTAATTAAGGTCATTAGTGTAGACCTCCAACAGGAGTGTATCTTTTTTAGGAAGAGGAAATCTGAGGTCTGGAATGCAGCACAGTTGGTAGAATGCTTACTTAGCAAACATTTGTGCATGGGTTTGATCCCCAGCACTGTATAAATTGGATATGGAGACACACACTTGTAATGTCAGCACTCAAGTGACAGAGTCAGAATACAGAAGTTCAGGTCACCCTCAGCCACATCCTGAGCATGAGGCCACAGTGAAGACACGGAAATGAGGTGGCTACCTATAAACCCAGGAGAGAGATCCAGAAGAAAGCAATTCTTTGATGCTCTGATCTCAACCAACTGCAGTCCATAACTGCAGGAAAATAAATGTTATTTTAGACATCCCCTCTGTTACTTTGCTATAGCAGCCCTAGGAACTAATAAAATAGTGAAAGCCTAGTGTGTTTATGGGTATATTATATTATTATATTATATTAACATATTATTATATGTGGGTATTAAAGTAACCATATAGTCTCCCATGTAAAAAATATTAGTATAGGTGTTAATTTTGAGTGTGTGTTTATTGTGTTTTGAACAGAGGCATCATTCACTCGCCATCACAATTATTCACATGGAGTTAAATTGACATCCAAACATTCGCATCCATATTTTCAATAAGTCAATTTTATATGAAACATTAGAGAGATTTGCCCTACAGTGGAGAGGATGGTGTTGAAGATTAAGAATAGATAAGGTTCTAATATAAATTCTTTAGGAGTAGACCAAGAAAAAGACAAAGTGTAGAATCACAGAGCACACAAGTCAGCTCCATTCCCCTGGAATAGAAGTGATGAAGCCCAGTCTCCCCGGTGTCCTAGGAGAAGCAAAGTGAAAAGAGGGGAAAGACGTCTCGAGGTGAGAGCAGAGTATACACTACCTTCACTTGAGGCCTGCTGACGGCACAATGGGTACCACCCTGTGCCTGCCTGAGGCATTTACAAAAATGTCCAGGGAAACACTCATTTGGCTCCTAGAATCGCATGGTGGGTTTGTGATTGTATCCCCTATCCTAAAAATGATGAATTAAAATCACTAGGATAGTGCTCTTAATATGGCTGCACTTTTGGAATCACATGAGAAACTTTAAAAAAATTCAGGTACCTGGGTGAGAGTCAGAACCAACGAAATCTGACTTATAAAAACTGGGAGCCAGGCATTGTTCTGAAGCTCCTTCTAGTCGTCCCAACGTGTGGCCAACGGAGACCCACTGCTAGAAGGCAGGAGGCCCAGACCGAGTCCCAGCACAGAGGAGGTGGGCACGAAATCCCACTTTTATCTAGCTGTAGAGCTATTGGCAGCTGTTAGCTGCTGGGAGAGAGACGGTTTTCTCAGAGCGTCCCTAGTCCGTGGCTATGCTGCAGCGGAAGACCACACATCCAGAAACAGTTGAGCATCACAAATTGGCCTTGATGTTGAAGAGGTCTTTTTAAAAAGACAAAAATTTGGGTGGATGGGAAAGGGAGGTGGCTCCGGGAAGAACTGGGGGGAGAAGGGTGTATATGATCAAGAACATCACACACACACACACACACACACACACACACACACAAAACCTAATAAAAATTTTAAAAGGATTATATAAATGTCAAAAAAAATACTTATTTTAAAAGGATTTTATAAATCCCAAAGAAATCCTCATAGAACTAACACTTTTTTTTTTTTTAAGAAGATAGTAAGGCCAACAAAGCCACAGTAACAAAAACACCAAATTATGACTCAAAAGGAGACTAATAGAGTTGGAAAAGAGGACCCAGGACGACCCTGCTAGGTTGGTGAGGCCTAGCCCTAGCTCCCCAACTCTGGGACACCCGTTCCACGGCCACGCTGAACCAGATACACCCATTAGGCCCCCGGTAGGACCCTCCTAAGCATTTAGGCCCCACAGAGGTCCGGCCCCAGCAGAAGGGTGTGGTGTCACGGATATTCATCAGAAAGCCGAAGAAACCCAACTCTGCCAACCGAAAGTGCTCCGAAGTGCTCAGAGAGGCGGTCTGCTTCGTGATGAGGGAGGGCTACATCCTGCAGAAGCACCACCTGGTCCTCGTGGAGGGTGGCCGCACCCAGGACCTGCCGTGGGGAGGGAGAGTTAAGCTCAGAGTTGTGAGGGGCAAGTATGACTGTGGTCATGTGCAAACAAACAAACAAACAAAAAAAGAAATGACCATAATTCTCAGTGGTCAGACGCTGAATCCCTGGAAACCAGTTCTTCCTGCTCCAGGGGCAGTTAGTCTTGGGCTCATCAAGACTGCTGGTAACCTGCAAGAGTTCTGGAGGTGAACTGGAAAGAAGCGCCCCTCTACCCACTCCCTTGGCTTCCAAGTTCAGTGTCCGCAGGTTGGGCCTCATATGCTGGGATGCGGGTTGTCATAAAGGCACCTGCAGTTTGTGATGTCAAAAAAAAAAAAAAAAAAGAGGAGGAGGGGAAGGAGGAGAAGAAGAAGAGGAGGAGGAGAAGGAGGAAGAGAGAAAAAGAAGACCCAGAGATAAATCCATGCTGCTTCAGCCAACGATTCTCAAAAAAGACACCAAAAGCATACATTTGAGAAAAGAGATTCTTTAATAAATGCTCTTGGGAAAAGAGGATATCCGCACAGAGAACGGTGGAACAAGATCCCTGCTTCTTTCCTTGGGGAAAAAAAAATCAAAATTCAAAATGGGTAGGGCTGAAACTTTGAAATGACCAGGTAAGAGCATAGGGAAACTCAGAAGCTTGGCCTGTGTTGTTTTTTGTAGTTGTGGTTGTTTTGTTTTGCTTTGTTTTCCAATGGCGCTCCAATAGCGTAGGAAATAAGAACAGGAACTGACAAGTGGGATTGAACAAAATTAATTTTTTTTTCTGTAAATCAGTGGATGGATGGATGGATGGATGGACACAGATGATAGAGTATTTTGTGTGTGGAATCTAGAATTTTTTTTTTTTTTAAGGTGCATGAATGTAGAAGCAGACTGTTAGGGAAAAGGAAGGGTGATCAGAGCTATGAGAAAATAAAGGAAGGACAGTGAATATGACACAAGCATGTTGTACGCACTTATAAGGTCACAAGGAAACCCACCCTATACAATAAATATTGCAAAATTACACAAAAGAAAAAAGTGAGACCAACATGGAGATGGAGACTTAGGATTTTCTGCCAAAAAGACCTCAATTATAGCCATGTGAGGATATTGGGAAAGGTGTGTTTAGAATCAAAGATAGACATTTAAGGAATACCAAAAAGAAAGGAAGCATTTCCTATAGTAGTGGTTCTCAAGCTGTGAGACTCTACCCCTCAGAGGTGTCAAATGACCCTTTCACGGGGGTCACATATGATCAGAAAACACAGGTGTTTGCACTATGATTCATAACAGTAGCAAAATTACAGTTATGAAGTAGCAACAATATAATTTTCTGGTTGAGGGCCACCACAACCTGAGAAACTGTACGAAAGGGCTACAGCATTAGGAAGGCTGAGAACCACTGCTCTAGAGAGAAAGGAGAACAGAGGAGAGAAAAAGGAAGCTCCAGGCGCTGTGGAATGGCAGAGAAGGAGGCCTGAAGTACCTACAGATGTCACCTCCATCTCAATGCCTGCCGATGAAAACCAAAGTTTGACCAAAGAGCTTTCGGAAAGTGGAGGATCGTTAATATAGAGCTTGCCCAGCACAGTGGACGGCCTGGGTTCTACCCACTGCCTATTGCGCTACCAAAATAAAAAGGACTCGGGCCAAGAATACAAGGCTTTGCTATAGATTGTAATATATCTTTTTTTGTTATGCTCCTTCCAAACCACACCAAACTGTACACTGTTCTCTATGCCAACATGCTCTTGTGGTTCTTCATACATGCCCCTTGCTTTGCCTGATAAAACCGTACCTGATTTTCACACTCTAGCCCACAGTTCTAGCTCCTGTGGGTCCCAGTAGACTTCTCTTCCCCAGCCATTCGTGGAAGGCGTTCCCCACGCCACCCCTTCAGCATGCACATACCTCAGAGAGAGCACTCATAGGGCGTCTTCATTATTTCTTTTTTATCCATCTGGTTCAGTTACCTATTTCTGTATAACAAGCTACACTAAGGCGTGGTACATTAAACAACAATAACCTATTGGTCCTGAAATCTGTGGTTTGAGTGGGATCTGCTGTGGAGTTGTGCTCCATGGGACATCAGCTGTCCAGTTAGCAGGATGGCATGGTTTCACTAGCTGGAGCTCCACAGTGGTTCACCCTGATGTCTGGGCTATGGCAGGGATAGCTGTTGACCTGGGCTTTTCTCTCTATGGGACATACTTTTGTTTGTTTGTTTTCCAGTTTTTCAAGACAGGGTTTTTCTGTGTAGGCCTGGTTGTGCTGGAACTTGCTCTGTAGACCAGGCTGACCTCAAACTCATAGAGATCCACGTGCCTCTGCCTTCCGAGTACTGGCATTAAAGGCGTGCTCAACCATCACTGAGCTCCGTGGGATAATCTACATGGTCTCCCAACAATGGTAGTCCAATTTCCGACACAGAAATTTAGGCTTTTCAAAAGAAAACTATACCAAAGGAAGGAAACAGAGGTCGCCAGTCCTCTTAGAGGGCAGACCCTTAACTGGCACTGTGTCGCTTCTGCTGCTATCAGCAGACAGTTACAGAGCATGAATACAGGAGGGCATAACAGTTTCACAGGGAACTGTCTCTCTTGCTCATCTTCTATTTGTTACAAGGTCAGAGATTATATCTGTTTGTTTTGTTTTATTTTATTTTATTTTGTAGCCTCAAAATTTGGTGTGGACCAGTTATTAAAGGACAGATGGCTGACATAGTTGATCTGGAACTGAAGGAATCAGACTCAGGCCAAGCCAGAAATAGTTGTGGCCATCTGGTCATGGTGGCTTAAGACTTTGATCCCAACACTTGAGAGTCAGAGGCAGATGGATCTCCAAGTTCAAGGCCAGCCTGGTCTACATAGTGAGTTACAGGCAAAACAGAGATACACAGTGAAAGCCTATCTCTGAAGAAAAGAAAAGAAAAAAATAGTTTCAGTCGATGGAAAGTTGGGGGTGACAGTGAACGGTCTCTAGTTAGACTTGTGGTATTATATCAAAATGAGACCATGACCATGAATGTGTACATGCATGCCATAACTTTCCAGATTGAATTAAATGTCAATTCTCTAAATTAAAAGTATTCAGAAGAAACATTTTAAAAACTGCATCATATTTGTCGGGTTTTGTTCAGCATTTCTGTATTTTTTAATATGGTAGTGACCTGGAACTCTGCTGACAACTGAGAGTTCCCAGGAACAGCCATTGTTAAGTGTGAACTTCTCAGTTGTGTTGCTAAGAAACAATCTGAGAGTGCAGTGGAACTCCTTCGGGGACTTCCTCAGAGGACATGCAGAAGGGTCTGAGCTGGGCCCAGCTTGCAACCCCACCTCTGTCCAACCTGGGAGGCTTTTATTTATTTCACTTTTTGATGCAAATAAGGTTTTACTTGCAAAATATATAAAGGCAAGAACACTCCTCCTCCGAACACATATACACCTGTAAATAGTGCAAATTACATTCTAGTGGGAAAAAAAAAAAAGGAGATGAATTAACAAGATTAACCATGGCGATTCAGCAGAAGCTGGGCAGCGTGAATTGGCAGCAGCTCAGATCAGTAAGTCTTACTGGCAAGTGTAAGAGGAGATTAAAGAAAGCAGGAAGATGAAGTAGAGAGTACAGGAGAGTACGAAGCCTAACCTTTAGTTCAGGCTTGTACTACCCAGCTTTCTCTGTGGGTTCAAGTTTTCTCATTTGCAAAATAAGGACACTGGTCTGAAGGCATTCCACAGTTTAGGGCTCCTGTTCTAAGACTCCTTGACTTGCGGGGTGGTAGCTGTCACATGCATGCCTTTGATTCTAGCACTCCAGAGGCAGAGGCAGGCAGATCTCTGAGATCAAGGCCATCCTGGTCTATAGAGAGAGTTCCAGGATAGCCAGGGCTACACAGAGAAACTGTCTCAAAAAACAAACAAACAAGCAGGCTGTGAAATCAAGTCCAGGATAGTCATGACTACACAGAGAGACCCTGTCTCAAAACAAAACAAAACAAAAAACAAATAAAAAAGGAAGAAAAACAAACAAAAAGAACTCCTTGACTCCAGGGAGTTAATGAAGCAGTGCAGGTGACTGACAGTGGTTTGTAGGCTTCATGCATTATTCAATAGGATCAGAGGATTCTGTTAGTATTTAGGCAGCCTGCTTCTGGGTTGCCTAGTAACCTATGATGTCATCATGTGTCGCCTGCCAGGTAGCCGCACTCAGCGGGCATGGTTCAGTTGCAAAGAGGCTATGAAAGGACAAACCTGCCACTTTGTCTGTCTCTTGCTCGCTTGCTCTCTTGCTGTGTCCTGCTTTCTCCCCTTTCTATGTCCAGGTGCCCCCCCATCATGTCTTTCTCTTTCTCTCCCTCCCCCCCCCGCCTCCATCTAATAAACCTCTTTCATGGAGTATCTGTTGTACACACCATCATTTCAGATACTCCAGATTCACAGGACCAGAAAGGAGGGAAGTGAGGTTTAGGAAGTTCCTGTTGGAGCATACTATATACTTATGTCAGAAAACACACAATAGTGAATACCTCAGAAACCTAGTATCAATACACTACTGACAACTGCACCAGATTCTCCATCCAGAACACGGTACAGAATTCAGAGTTCTAACAGGTATGCAGAGCCATGCCCATCTTAAAGAGTAGGAAAATCAGGTACAACAATATATGTCTGTGCTCCTAGCAGTTGGGGGCCTGAGATAGGAAGTTAGAAGCTAGCCCAGGCTACATAGTAAGATTAAGGCAAATAGTAAGACTATTTTTAAATAAAACAAAAGAAAATAATTAACATTTAAAAAGTCTTAGATGGAACAGTGGGATGAGGGAGGGGACTACAGGGGGGATACAAAGTGAAGAAAGTGAAGAAACGGGGGGGGGGGAACCCTAGAGGAAAAAAAAAGTTTTAGAGTGGGGTACGGTGACACACAACCATAGTGCCAGCACTCAGGGAGAGACAGAGGCAGGAAGATCTCTGTTAGTTTGAGGACAGCCTGGTCTATAAAACGAGTCCAGGACAGCCAAGGTTACACAGAGAAACCCCGTCTTGAAAAACAACAACAACAAAAAGTTTTAGAAGGTAAGAAAATTGAATCTAAGAAACTTTAAATTTCACTAGGGTAACACAACCCCTAACAGGGATTCAAATCTGAGCACTATCCATTCCTATTCGCAGACAGTCCCTGTCTATATTTACTACACTAGAAAGCCCTAAAGAAGAGGCTAACCTCACTTCATCTTGTAGAGCATAACTTCAGATACACAAGAACCCAGTAGGTCTTTTATTATATAATAAAAATGCTAGTTTTTTGAATTTCGAAGTAGCCTGGTTTACAGAGCAAGTTCCAGGACAGCCCAGCCCGGGATGCACAGAGAAACCCTGTCTTGAAATAAAGAACAAATAAATAGAAAAAAAAAAAAAAAGAACTGTGAAAGAATAAAAGACTATCAGAGAAACTCAAAAAAAAGTTTGAATTCTGCTCTATGAATAAAGTAAAAGTGAATGGTGACAGAAATGTCTGATATATTCCATGTTTGGGGAATTTATAAAATAGGTAAATATAAAAAATATTGTAACACCTTATGTTTGTAAAACATGGACCTCTTGCTAGGGCCACTGCCAGCTAGTCCCCAAAGCTTCTTGAACATCACTCTGTTGTTAGAAATCTAAAAGCTGAGGATGACATATGATAAAGTTTTGCCCAGAGAGATGGAGCTAATAAGTAGAACCAAGTTTTGATAGTCAGACTTTAAGTCCAATGTTTTTCCATTCTATTACAAGGCACTTTATAAAAATGGACACCCTCCATTATCAGTAAAACAGAGTTACTCCGTGGAATAGAACTGGCCATTAAACCCCGTTGAGAAGAAATTTTATCTTTCCAGAGGTTGTTAGATGTAGCTATTAAAATTGCCATAGGGACTGACTTGAAATGCATGGCTAACACTGCAAAACATGCAAATAAAACTAAAGGAAAACGTCAAGTGGTAACAAGTTAGCTCAGGCTTTGCGTAGCAGATACAGGATTCGGAAACCTACTGGCTGCCTCAGCGCTGTTAGGATTAAACACGTACACTCAAGGTAGCTCAAATGGCTAAGCGGCTTGGTAGGTTTAATGGCCTTTTCTTTGTTGTTGGTTTTGGGGGTTTGGGGGGTTTTGTTTTGTTTTTGTTTCTCTTGATTTTACAGTGTTGAGGCTCAAACCCAGGGCTTCCCACACTCTAGAGTGGTCTTTTGTGCTTAACAAGATTTTCAGCTTAGTTCTGATATTTATAGAGGACAATTTTCTTGATCTCAGGGTGATTGTTCTTCAAACCCATTCAGATCTGGGATTTCCTCTAGCCGGACTGCCAACCATCTGCATGACCTTGAGGGCAGGCATTACCCTCTGATCCTTAATGTCCTCGGTTTGAACAGTTCCAATATCACTGAGATGGCTTGAAAATTAAAGATGAAAGAATAAACAAATCAGATAGCTAAAGGCTCTGGCATTCCGAAAACACTGGTTCTTTCCCTTTGGAGACACGCAAGTATTTGTACACTGGGCTTCACGCTAAGAACAAAAAACATACGCACCCACCAACAAAGCCCAAAAAACCATCTCTGCTTACATCCAGTGTTTAAAGGGTGGGCTGTTTAGTGCTTCTGTACACTATTTACAGCCAGGAACCTGATAGGGAAACCATGAATGTTGAATTCAGCTGAAATCAAATTATACCACCCCTGAGGTCTTGATCTGTTAGAGAGGTCTGCCACAGGCAGCATCTCATTGGCTACTCTGTGCCTAAGGCATAAAAAGTTGTTGTTGTCCTTGAAACATTCCTCCTTGGTCTCTGGGTCCTGCCTTTTTGTCATGGTTCATTCCAGCTCAACTAAAATTTCTCTAAACATGACTGAAGCGATGGGCTGGATCTAACAAGATTAAGTTTAATAGGGATAAATGTAAAGACTTATACTTCAGTCTAAAAAGAAATCTGTGCAAATGCTAGATGGGGAATATACGGATTAGCAGCAACATGTGTGAAAAAGACTTAGGGGTTTTAGCTGATATTAGGCTCAATGAGATAACGGTGTGCTTTACCTAACAAGAAAGTTTATATGAATTGAGCCTGCATTGACTCTTGCCCCAGCCTGGCAATTTGCCTACCATGCTGATTCTTAAACTTCACCAGTCACAGAAATGTAGATAGATCCTTTCATTGTTCTCATTCAGCACGTCTGGGGTAAGGCCTGAGAACTTACATTTCTAAGAAGTGCTCAAGTCTGGGCTAAGAGTCCTGGCTTTGGGTATAAGTCCTCTCTCCTGCCTGCTCAGGTGACTGTGGACCTGCAAAACCACCAACATCCTAAGAGATCCAAGGAAAGAAAAGGAATGAAGACTGCTTGTGTTGTAGTGTGAGTAGTAAAATTAACAATAATTAACCTTCTTTTGGGGTTGATTGCGAGTTAGAGATTCCACCAAACGTAGCACATTGCTTGTGTAGGGATAATAACAACCAACCACGTAGCGTTTGCCCTGCGTTGTTTTGTTCCGTGCACTTTACAGACTTAATGCTTACAGAATCCTAAGGGACATTATTACTAGGCTCTCTTTCCAGATAAGGATACTGCTGTCCAGAGAAGAAACCCACAAAGGTCACATTTACACAGTCATAAGAGATAGGGCAGGATTTGGACCCAGCAAAACTCGTGATAGTTAAAGAGACCTCTGTGGAGCCTTGACTCAAGATGCCGCTTGGCTCCAAAGAGAAGAACAAAGGAATGTAGAGGGCTGGATGGTGGGTGGGTGAACAGAGGACCGGCGTATCATGAAATGGAATACTACCCAGCCATAAAAATGAAAGACCTATTGAAAACAGTCAACAACAGGAAGTATTACCGCGAGTGCATGAAGTCAGACTGGGGGTGGGGAGGAGGTTAAACAATGTTAACTAAGGGGCAGTGATGCGCTAGGGATTGTGGGAAGAGGACTTTGAAAACAGGCAGGAGGGAAGGGATTACCAACAGGCACAAGAAAAGCTTGGAGAAAAATAAATATTTTACTGTCTTTATGACAGCACTGCTTTCAAAGGGGTGAAATGTGCCAAAATATATCAAAGTGGACACGTTAGCTACTGTTTATTGTCTATTCATCATTGTTCACTAAAAATACACTTGGGTCTAAGTATATAGAGTAAAATTCACAAACGGTGTGAAGCAGATATGAGCTACTGTTCTGCTAACTGACCCAAATTGTGTGGGGTGCAGAGAATTAATAAATAGGCACATTAGTAAAATAGACACATTAATAAAATAGGCACTGTTGATAAGTGGCCCAAATCGTAACTCATATATTTACTAGGTCACACATTATTTCCAAGTATAAATGACAATTAAATAATAACTTATATTCTCTGAAAAATAACTTATATTCTCTGAACTCAACAGAACAATCATCTACTAAATTCCAGCTTATTAAAGAACAAATCGCAGCCAGGCACTTTAATTCCAGCACTCAGGAGGCAGAGACAGGAAGATCTCTGACTTTGAGGCCAGCTTCATCTACATACTGAGTTCCAGGACAGCCAGGGCTACAGAGAGAAACCCTGTCTCAAAACAAACAAAAAGCAAGGAAGACTTGGTAGCACGTGCCTTTGATCCTAGCGTTTGAGAGGCTTGAGTCAGGTGGTTCTCTGTGAGTTCAAGACCAGCCTGGACTATATGGTGAGCTCCAGGCCAGCCAAGTCTACATAGTTAGACTCTGACCCCAGCCTCCCAGACCCACAAGGAGATGTCTCCACCAAATCCCTCCCCTCAGGGTTCAGGGAAACCTGCTAAAAAGATGGAAGAAAGACTGTCAAAGCCGGAGAGGACAGAAGACAACAAGAAAACAACGTGATCAAAGCTCCTAAGAGGCTGTGAGGCAGCATGTACAGGGTCTTTGCCTATAATAGTATGGTTTGCATTTTAGAGTTTTTATGAGATTCTCGAATGTGTGAAAAAGTGAATCTCTGTTTCTTCTACCTTCACTTGGGGTCTTTTCCTTCTGATGTGTTAGTTTTTGTTTAACTTATTTTATTATTATCCCTTAGAAGCCTGTTTGTTTTCTAATGAGAGACAGAAAGGGAGTGGATAAGTATGGGAGGGGAGGTGCGCGGAACAGGGAAGAGTAAAGGGAGGGGAACCAAAACAAGTTTTATGGGGGGGAGAAAGGCCTATTTTCAATAAAATGAAAAAAGTTCCCAAACAAACAAGAAACTTAGCATTCCCTTCTGGAATCAATAAGAGGATAGACTTACTCTCTATTCCACTTCTTTCCTTCCCCCAACACCCCCCCTCCCCCGCCTTTGAGACAAGGTCTCACTATGTAGCCCCGCTGGCCTGAAGCTCAGCATGTAGACCAGGCTTTAGAGTGCTGGGACCAAAGGCATCTGAGATTATGGCCTACATAAATTTATTTCTACTTAACAATGTTAAAATTTAAGATTCCCTAAAAATGCATTTTTGTGACTTAACAAAGTTGTTTTTTTTTTAACATCTATTTATTTTGTGTATATATAAGAGTGTGGCTTGCCAAAGGTGTGTGTGTGTGTGTGGCGGTCAGAAGACAACTTTCTGGAGTCAGTTCTCTGCCTCAGGTCCTTGGCCTTGGCGGTGTCCCTTTACCCAAATGAGCCATCTCCGCAGTTCTTGTAACCTTTTTGATAGCCACTTTTGATATTTGTGGAGGTTGGCTTTGCTTAGCTTCACTACTTGGTTTAAAATGAAGAAGAATGCACCAGTTTGTCTCAGGAACTGTCTAAGGAGCCCAATAGTCCATGGTTTTGTTATTGTTTTTTGTTTAGTTGGTTGGTTTGGTTTTGTTTTTGTTTGTTCGTTGGTTGTTTTTTTGGTTTTTCTCTGTGTAGCCTTGGCTGTCCTGGAACTTGCTCTATAGAACAGGCTGGCCTCAAACTCATTGAGATCTACCAAGAGATGGCCCAAGTGCTGGGATTAAAGGCCACCACTGCCCAGCACTGTTTTTCTTTTTTACTTTATTTTCTTTCTTTCTTTCTTTCTTTCTTTCTTTCTTTCTTTCTTTCTCTCTTTCTCTCTTTCTTTCTTTCTTTCTTTTTTTTTTTTGTCAATTAAAAGGGGCTGCAGAGATGGCTCAGTGGTTAAGAGCACTGTCTGCTCTTCAAGAGGCCAAAGGACCCGGATTCAATTCCCAGCATCCCACATGGCAGATCAACTCCAGTTCCAGGACATCCGATGCTATCTTCTGACTCCCTTGGGCACCATTCTTATGGTCCATTCTTATGGTGCACAGAAGAGCATTCAGACAAACACTCAAACAAATAATTTTTTTAAAAAGTTAAAGGATGTTTATTAGAAAAAAAATTATTTAAGGATTTAATTCATGGAGCACGTGTTTCCAGGGTACAGAAGCTATGACAACCAGTGTGGAAGAACTCTGATCAATCCAGTGGACACCACGCTTGAAGTCTCCAGGATTACTAGTTCCATGTGGTTCTCAGGTTACCTGTCTCTGAGTAGATGCAGGAAACTGACCCCTCATTAATGCAAAACTGGAAGTTTGGGCAGAGGCAGGTGGCATAATCCCATCCTTGTTCCAGGGTCAGGAATTGTTCTACCACCCCACTCTAGTGCCAGGGAGAGTAAGTCACATGAGTCAAGGATAACATCAAGGACACAGCTGAGCCTTGAAGATAAGGGGAGGAGTACAGCTCGGGACAGGAGGAGTGAAGAACAGGTTGTATAACTCAAGCAGATTTATTCTCCTCCCTCGATAGCCCGGAGAGGTCACAGGGAGGAGGGGGCGAGCGAGCCTGCTTACAGGGAGGCCCTGAAATACAAAATCTATGGGTTCAGAAGCTGGGAGGGATTTTTTTGGGAAAGATCACAATGAAATAACATTGCCAAACCTTGGTGGGGTGGGGTGTGCAAGTTAAACCTCACAGTTCTGTGATCAGCCTTGGCTTTTAACAACTGATAATCAAGAAGGAAGGATTTTAAAGAGTGTCCAGTCAAGGTCAGTTACTGAAGTTTTAAGACCAGGCACTACCTCCGAAATCTCTGATGATTCCCACGGTGGCATGGTTTGGTTCCCGTGTATTAAGAAGTCACAGAATTATGTTTAGGTAGCTCTCTTGGTCTGTTCTTGTCTGTTTTCTGTTGCAATTCCAGAATACCTAAGATTAGGTAATTCGTAAAGGAAAGAGGTATGCTTTTGTGCATGCGTTGTTTTGGAGGCTGAGAAGTCAGAGACCCAGAGTCACATCCGGCAATGGCTCTTAGGAAGCCTCTACTTATGACGGAAAGCAGAAGGCCACGTAGACTCCGGCCAGTGCAATAAAACACAAGGGGTGTCATAACCTGCTCCACTGGTAACCAACCCAGCCCCAAGAGACAAGAACTCACCCACGTGAGAAAATCAACCCATTCACGAAGGCTTTCCTGGCATGACCCAAATACCTTCTACGAGGCACTGCCACTGGGAAGAAATGCTCAGACCACAGGAAGGCACAATGTGAATTCTAATCGCAAACGTAGGTCTCTAATGTGGCTCCAGGTACGCTTTAATCTAGATGAGAATAAAGCCTCCTGGAGACGGATTTCTGTAAGTGGAGGGTAAGGAAGCTTGTCTTCGTGGGGTGGGAGCTGTGAGTTGCCCAGGCCTACCCCTTGCCTCACTGGGCTTAATGCACCACTCTATTAAGTAAGTTTTAGGGCTGGGATTGTAGCCCAGGGCAGAGTGCTTGCTCAGCATGTTTTACGTCCTACACCGGCTCCCGCCAAGACAAAAAATGTGAGGTGTGGTGTGGAGCTATCAAAAAAGTAAGTTTGAACAGGAAGCTGAGTGGGTTTTTTGTTATTGTCGTTTCATCTTTCTGAAAGCAGCAACTTACCTGATTGTTACTTGTCAAACCCCAGACCTGTTTCACTTATCAAAGTGGTCCTGGCCTCCCAGCATCCCTCAAACCTTACCTATCAGAGGGTACAGCTGGCATACCGGCTCTCTACTCGGAACTCTCCAGCCCAGGGTAGGGCTGACCTTCCCACGGAGGCTCTTCCCTATACAATCCAGCCAATTTGGTTGCCCACCCCTTTTGTGCTTTTGGCCTCCTGGCTGCTGCATCTGGCTCCCCTCTCTCCCTCTCTCTCCCCTTTCCCCCTCTTCTCACATGAATGGGGCGTGACTCCCTGGGCTTTCCCAGTTGTGTCTACGGAGGACTATTCTCTCCCATATATCTACAAAAAACTTTCTCCTCCACCACACCGAGGAGCAGTCATGTCCTTTCCCTTCCTCTTTATTTCTTTTGTTCATTCACCGATCCAGAAACTGCCACGTTCCTGTTCCTATTAGTCATATTTATCAGACAGCACTCAGAATAGACCGTAATGCAAAGCCACAGCATCTCCTTTACCAACTACGCGCTCTGTTGTTCATTGATACTAATACACAAATCCTGCCAGGTTCGAATCTATTCAATTCCAAATTTTATTTTACGTTTTACAGAATATCAGAACTGCAATCCTAGAAGAACCGCTTCTCGCAGACTGTTTTTCTTCATGTCTGTCTGCATTGTCCTTGCATCCTGTTAGTGAGGCAGGTGCATTGGAAACAGCTCCACCCACAAGCCTTCCGGCCATAGGTATATGCACAATCTGCTCAAATGACTTTAGCCCTCTGCAAAAGTGTGTAGACATTTGGACCATCTAGGTAAGCAGGGTCTTTACTTATGAGTACAAGCTGGCCCTTAATTTCATCCTTGTTGGCTCCCCATGCTACTGGCTAAGGAGACCAGTGATATTTCCTAAATGACCAGGCCCAAATAATTCTGCCTACCATGACTTAATGATTGAAGTGAAGCTGAAATCTTAAAACAAAAAGAAGTGTTTTTTTCTTTCTCTTCCTCCTCTCCCTCCTCCTCCTCTTCTTCCTCCTTCTTCTTCTAATGGTAGGAGTTGGTCCAAGTCAGTACTACATTAGTTTCCTCGAACTAAGCTAACTTTAAAAGGGTTATGTCTTATGTCTACAGAAGCCTGGGGTATACACAGCTGGTTCTGATACAATGAGTGAGACTTTCTGGCTGCAGGATCTGTAGAGTGCCTCTTTGGGAGGAAGACAGAGCTAAATGTGAATAAATGTTACAGAAGGGGTGATGGGGAAAAATGAAAAGGCAGAAGGTAAAGAGGTGATGGGGAAAAACTATAGCCAGGATACGCAGAAATCCATTTGCACCCTACATTCCACATGTGATCATGATCTAAGTAATTTCTCAATTTGTTTCATAAGTACAGTAAAATACCAATTTTTGGATGCTGTCAACTTAAAATTTATATAATAAGTTTGAACTCTGCTATTTTATCTTCCTATAGTAGGTATGGAACTGACTAGCACAGATAATTACTGAAAAAATAAACTATGTAAGATTAAAGATCTCCTAAGTGCTTCATTACCCTTTATTTTATTTTTTAATTGTTTTTGGATCTGCACATAGTGTGTGCCAGACAGCAGGTGAAGGAGTTTTACTCTCAAGAAGCATAGGTCAAGGCCTGCCTTCAGGGAACATCGAGGCTAGAGGTGAAACAAGACAGACACATGAAAAAAAAATTACTCTCAACACCAGCTAACTGGAAAAAGTGGGAAATAGAGGCTACAGATATCTCTGTTTTATAGGGCACAGCTCCCAAGGAATGACGTGGCAGTTACAGGGTTGCTGGAAGTAAGTGAAGGTTTTAACTTTTCCATTCTTGTAAGTACCTGGATTTGATCTTCTTTATTGCAGCATTTTTCTTCAATCTTTAGATGTTGGACATTTACCTCAGGTTGGAAGAAACATACAGAGGAAGACATAGTTCCTGACCAGAAGGGGTTTTTCCCAGTAAAGAGTTCTCAAAGTAAATGAAGTTCTAACAGGAAATGGCTAAGCAGCCTGTCTTGACAGCATAGACACTGGGCTTTCCCACTGGCAGACCCCAGACAAGAATGTGTTTGCATTTATTTGGGGGCGGGGTGATCACAGAGCGCAGCTGGAGGGAGTGAGGAAGTTAGATGAGGAAGCAGAGTAACTGGTAATAAAGGAAGCATTACCAAGCAGTTTCCTGCTGTGAACAACTGTAGCTCCATCCCAATGGGGCTCTAAGGACACCATAGAAGGTGCCTCGTTCAGGTGGAAACTCCTAGCACCCGTGTCCTGCGGTGTTTTGGTTTGAGAGGGAAGTCCACAGGAGACTGCTCACAGTGCCTGTGGAAGGTGGTACCTCCAGGAGAAATGGGGGTGAGGGGGTGTGGATAGTGTCATGATACAGAGTGGAATGTGAGTCCAGATGTGATCATGAAAAGACGAAGGATGTGGTGGTGGTTCAGCAAGGTCACAAAAAGATGGAGGTGGTGAGGAAGGAGCTCCGACCTTGGCAGGAGCATCTGTAAGACTGAAACAGATGGAAAAGAGCATCTTGTTGTCACGGGAGACCAGCTTCCCTGGGGAAATGGAGTTCATGACTCCCAGGGAAGGAGGAACAGGGATTATAACTAAAACGACACAAAATTGTCAAGTTCAGGCCTTTTGAAATATCCCTTCTAGCAACTTTATTTTTATTTATATATTTTAGCACATAATTAACTGGGTTGGTTTTTTTTGTTGTTGTTTTTTGTTTTGTTTTTTTGTTTTGTTTTGGTTTTTTTTTCTTTTCTTTTCTTTGTTTCCAAGCCAGACAACATGGGCAAACTTGATCCTGCAGATAACAGGGAGACTAAATAGGTTTTATTACAGGAGTTACGTGATTAAAATTTTATCTTGGCAAGGATGCTCTAGAAATCTCAGAATGTTGGAGATGGCCCAGAAGAGGTAGACAGGAATCATCTAAATAATAGAGCCTTGGTGTGCTGCAATCAGCTTTGCTCCCAGGGCATTGAGAGTGGAAATGGAGAAGCTCTCACCCAGGGCACAGCAAGGTTCCCAAGGCTGCATACCATAGGAAAGATAGAGGAGGAAGGGAGGGCCCCAGGAATGAAGGATGGTGACTCATAGAATTGATGTTGTCTTTAACTGAGGTAATAAATTATAGCAGGAAGAAGAGATTTTGTGGTTGGAATTTGGGTCTGCTGAATTCAGTGTGGGCTGTTAATCTGTACAAATGTAGCAGGAAGTTTTAGAAAGCTGTCTGGAGTCTCCAGAGCAAACTAGAACCACGGGCACACAATAGGACTCTTTACAAAGGAGGAGATGAAAATGAAACCACTATGGGCTGGCCGTAAAATATTCAGAATTAGCAGAGTTTTCTTTTAAATATCATTTGAAGGACCGTTTTCACATACTCACTAATTAGGATTGAGAATTCCCCTTCTTCTTTTAAATATGGGAGTAAAAGACTTATAGAATTGTAAATATAAACTGTCCTTAGACATAAAGCATATCTATGAATTAAAATATAAAAAATAGTGCTGGAGACATGGCTCAGACGTTATGTGTTTGTACTGTTCTTGCAGAAGACCACAATTCAGTTCCCAGCATCCACTTCGAGTGGCTAATAGCTGTTGCCTGTAACTCCAACTCCAGGCAATCCAGTGTCTTCTTTTTCATCTTGAGCACTTGGACTTATAAACATACTAGCTCTCCTACAAACACATAATTTTAAAGCAAATATTAAAAAGACTATAGAGAAAATAGAATGTAGGAACTATAGATGTAAATTGAGGATAAACTAAAACTACATTGTTCATACCGTTGGGTAATGGCTGAAAGTGCCAGATCACTAAACTCTGGCAGCAGCAAGTGATTGACTCTAGAAATACCCCAATTGTGTTACAGGAGGAAAACTACTAATTTTAAAGCATGAAATAAAGCAGCTATCAATTCCTATTTGCCAAGCTCCTCTAACTTGACATTCTTGCCCCTGAAGGCGATGCTCTCTGTGGTATGTACCTGGCAGAGGCCCTACACAATATTTCTTGTGTACCTTTAGGCCACCTCTTCACTATTTTCCTTACTAAAGCCTAGCAGAATATTAGTCATAAAGACATGTGCTGAGGTTTGTAGAGGCCCAATAAATAACACTACTGCTTTTCTCACTTCAGCTTTGAAGCAAAAGCAAATAATGTCAACAGAGAACAACCATGCCACTTTTATCATTATTGTTGATAAAGGCCAGGCTAGAGGATGCGATTTAGGTGAACAGCAAGAGTAACTATCGATGCTCAAGTCTTGCATTAGTCAGATTTATCCAACAAGTTATCTGGGAGAGGTAGGCTCTCCCGGTGTGGGAACTTACCTTGCGACACAAATGTGAGGCATGGAAAAGCAAACAGGAATCCACACTCTCAGCAACTTATTCTCAAGTGAATAGGCAGGCATAGAGCTATGCATGATCCGGTTCCATGGCCCACGTTTAAGCAATCATGTAAGTACTTTATTCCCTTGGAAGATTGGATACTGAAAACAGGAGTGCATGTGAAGCCTTTACCCCCTTCTTTGTTACCCCTCTTCCACCTCTACCGCCTAGGCAAGAACTGATGATGGGAAACAGGATTTAGAGTTTGCGAAGTCTTCGGAGACTACAGACTGACTGCGATTACAGAGACCAAGATACTTGTTCAAAGGAAAGTCACGTACGTAATTGGGAAAGAATCTTCGGCTAGCATCCCAAAAATGAGAGCAAAAAAGAAAGAGAGGGAAAGAGAGATGTCTGGAAAAAATGAGATTATTTAATCCAGTAACTTTGTGTACCACTCAAAGGTGAATCACCAGCCAGATGGAGATGAGTTTTGAAAAGAATCTCTGACCCAGAGAGGGAGGTAAGGGGACTGCTGACTTTCACATGGCCCCATTCATGGGAAAAAGTTGGGACTTTCCTCCCAACTAGCACTGGGCCTGGTGCACAATAGACATTCAAGAAATGGAAATGAGAACTGGGCTGGGTGGTGCATATCTGTAATCCCAGCACTTGAGGAGGCAGAGGCAGGTGGATCTCTTGTGAGTTCCAGGCCAGCCTCCTGATCTACAAAATGAGCCCAGGACAGAGAAACCCAGTCTTGGACGAAGAAGAAAAAAAAATAGGAAAAAAATGAGAATGATAACTACATCAAAGAATGAGCAAGTAAACAGGGCTCCCTTTTCACTCAGAAAGGGATGCAGGATGAAAAATAAATAAATACTTTCCCAGCTGTGGCGACAAGAAAGTACAATAGGGAAATCAATTTATTAAACTCTGCCAAAAATATTTTCTAAACATTTTGGTCTGAATGAATCCAATTATTAACAATTATCATTCCAACTGACTTAAGTGAAAAGAATGAGAAGGAAAGAGGCAGCAGGAGACTTTTGAATTAACCAGCAGCAACAACAAAAGCATAGCTAGTCTGGATGTGTTGGTGCATGCGGCTGATCCCGGAATTTAGGAGCCAGGAGGAGCTCCAAGAGTTCAAGGCCAGCCTGAACTATAGAATAAAACTTCATTACAAAGTACTTAGTAAAGCCTCACTCAGTTTTTTCTTTGTTTGTTTGTTTCTGTTTTTGTTTTTGGAGATAGGGTTTCTTTGTGTTGCTTTGGCTGTTCTGGACTTTGTAGACCAGGCTGGCCTGAAGAGTTCACAGCAATCCACCTGCCTCTGCCTCCCTAGGTGCTGGGATTTGTACAGGCATGCACCACCCACCGAGTCCAGATAAGAGCTTCCCTCTTCATGAGGGACAGTCACAATAACCCCCCAGCTCTCCAGGGACAATTGTAAGAACCTCTTAAATCTACAGGTTGACAAAAGAACCTGGAAAAATGAATCAAGTTCAGCTCCTTAGCAGGATGCCCCTCCCACCCCACTCTAACTCTACCTTCTTAACTGGGTCCCTGGCTTGCTTGGAACTAGCTATGTAGACCAGGCTGGCTTCAGATTTACAGAGAGCCATCTGCCTAGGCTTATTAGGTGTTGGAATTAAATGAATGCACTATCCACCCAGCCAACTCCTTTCTTGTGCGTATCAGCTCCATGGCAAGCATTTAGGCCAGGTACTTTACACATCTTATTTTATCTTCAAGACCACCCCATGAAGTGGGCATTATAGATTCTGCCCTATAAGAACATTAAGCAAAAAACAAACAAACACAGAATTAGTGATCCCATTTAGAGGTGTGTTATGGCCCTTCAAAACTCATGTTAAGATTCAGCTGCCATTGTGACAGTATTAAAAGGTGAGGCCTTACTGGGCAGTGGTGGCACACGCCGTTCATCCCTGCACTTGAGAGGCAGAGGCAGGAAGATCTCTAAGTTCAAAGCCAGCCTGGTCTGCATACTGAGTTCCAGGACATCCCAAAACAAAACAAACAAAATAAAATAAAACAAAACAAAAAGGTGAGACCTTTAGAGCTGCGATTGCAGCTCACTTGACAGAACACTGGCCTGGCCTTCTGGAAGCCCCAGGTCCTCAGCACTGCAGGAAACTAGGTGTGGTGGCACATGCCTGTAATTCCAGCACTCTAGAGGTAAGAGGATTGGAAGAAGTTCAGGGTCGTTCTTATTGACATAGTAAACTTGAGGCTAGCCTGGACTACATAAGACTCTATTTAAAAAATAAAGGCGCAGACTTTTCATCTGTGGTGAGTGTCCTGTTAGTGAGAATAGGTTAGTTATTTTGAGAATGTGTTTGGCAGCCCCCTCCCACACAGACTTCTTTGGCTGGAGTGAGAGAGAGCAAGAAAGCAACAGGCCGGTGACTTCTCAAAGTCCAGAACAATGATCCAAATGCACTTCTATTATTTTACCATGCCTCGTGCATTCTAGTATAGCAGCAGGAAATAGACCAAGAAAACATGGGATCTAAACAAACACACACACACACACAAACAAACAATAAAACATGGGCGAAACAGATGTTCCCGGGGGGTCACTGTTGGTTTAATAAGCCGGGAGATGCAGCGTAGGGGATAAAGATTGCTGGATGAGCAGCATGATAATAAAGCAGCTGATAATAAAGCAAAGCTGAACTGCAGGTGGCACTTCTGGAGAGTTCCGTGCTCCTGCCACAAAAGAAGTGGGGTAGCTCTGCGAGCGGATGGACTTGTTCATTGGCTTCACTGTGGCGGTTGGTTCACTTCCTGACTGTTTTATTCTTCAGCGCTAGGCCCTGGATCCAGCCCCTTGTGTGTGCTACACAAGCCCTCTCCCACTAAACTGCAGTCCGCAGACCATTATGACAGCAGCTTGTATGACTGGTACACACACAGTAATAATCATTCCCAACAAAACCGTGAACTTCACTATAAACTACAATATCACGGACCTTTACACATGTCAAGAACAAGCGTCCGTCACACCACTCTGTCTTTAGGCCTGTGTCTTTTTTTTCCTCTTGGCTGAATATTTGTTGTTGTTAATTCATGCATAGTCCTATTAATTTTTAAAGTATTTATGAACCTAATGGCTGGAATAATACCTTCAGATGTGTTAGCAAAGAAGTAGTCAATAGTAGAATTAAGAATAAAATGCTATTCAAATATTCTCAGAAGTAGAACTTCTGTATCAAAAATAACAAAATGTTGAGGAAACTGAAGAAAATCTTAATAAATCAGAGACGTTCCATGTTTGTGAATCATAAGAAAGTGTTGTTAATATGATTATTCTCTCTAAATTGATCTGTAGATTCCATTCAAATTTTTCACATTCTTTGTTAAAGAAATTGTGCAGTAAATCTATTTATACGGTAATGAAAAACACCCAGAAGACCGAAACAGTTTTCCAAAACAAGGTTAGGAGCTTTCCTTTCCTGTTTCAGAATCTTACTATAAAGCTGTGGTTTCCAAGATGGTGTGGAATGGACGTGCTGGTAGACACGGAGCAGTGGAAGACAGCTGAGAGTTCGCACTGGACATTTACACGCACAGTCAAAGGATGTCGGGCAAAGGTGCCGATGCAGTTTACTGGGGAGAGGGCTGTGTCCAACAAGTAGCGCTGGAGTTAGGATCCAGGGGACGTTGAAAGAATGACCCCAAACTTGAAGACCATGCAGTGACAAAGGGTGTTTATTCTGCAGAAGAATGCTTGGGCCACCACCTTTACAAGATGGTAGTGGTGGCTGGGGGCGGGGTGCGAGGTTGAGGGACAGGGGTGGGATTTAAGGGCTCTTTTTAAAGCCATCTCGATTGGGATTGGCTGGTGCCCGTGGAGGCTACGTGACTCAGGTCAGGATTTAGCGGCTTCCTCAGACCGGTAGCTAAGCAACCTTATTTTCCCCTGGTCACAAGTCTTGGCTCTTTCTGATTGGTTACCCTTTTTCTGTGGTTTTTCCTGCAGCTGCTAGACCTGTTCTGTCTAGCAAGAAAATGAATATTTAACCAGGCCCTCTCACTGGGAGCCGGAATTGGTGGCTCACACCTGTAATCCCAGCACTCTGGGAAGCAGAGGCAGGCAGGTCTCTGTGATTTCGAGGCCAGTCTGGTCTACAAAGTGAGTCCAGTACAGCCAAGATTACGCAAAGAAACCCTGTCTTGAAAAAATAAAGTAGTGCTAGGAAAAACAGATATTCATAAAAAGAGATGAACTTAGACCTCCACCTCATAGCATACGTAAGTATTAACTCAGTGTAAAACATGTGTGTTATATACAGAATGTGTATACATAATATATATACAGGATGTATATAATACATATATATGTGTGCCTTTAAGAGAAAATCTACATAAAACATGGGAGAAAATCTTTAAAACCTTGAGTTAGACAAAGATTTTGTAGCTAAAACACCAAAAGTACAGTCCATATAAGAAAATGATAAATCAGATACCATAAAAATTTAAGATTTTCTTTCACTATTAAGAAAAATGAGCTGGGCATGGTATCATACACCTTTAATTCCAGCTGTGAGATGGCAGAGGCAGGCAGATCTCTGTGAGTTCAAGGCCAGCCTGGTCTACAAAGGGAGTCCAGGATGGACAAGGCTCTGTTACACAGAGAAACCCTGTCTCAAAAAAACACAAAAAATTTAAAAAAAATTAAAAAGAAAAAAAGAAAAGAAATAAAATAAAATGAGCCAGCGCATACCTTGCCTTTGATCACAGCACTTTGGGAGACACAGGTAGGCAGATCTCTGAGTTTGAGGCTAGCCTGGGCTACAGAGCATGTTTCCAGACAGCCAGAGGTATCCATAGAGACAGTGCCTCAAAAAACCAAAGGGGAGGGGGGAAGGAAGGAGAAAAGAAAATGAAAAGGCAAGGCTGATGAGAAGGCTCAGCAGTTAAGCACACCTGCTGCTCTTGCAGAAGACCTTGGTTAGGTTCCCAGCATACACGTCAGCTATCTGTAACTCCAGTTCCATAGGATCTGATGCCCTGTTCTGGACCCTCTGGATATTGTATACTGGTCCACAGACCTACATATAGGCAGAATACCTAAACACAGAAAATAAAATAAAATAAAATATCTTTAGAAACAAAACAAAAGAAAGAAAGAAAGAAAGAAAGAAAGAAAGAAAGAAAGAAAGAAAGAGACCAAGGGGAAGTGTTTGTTAAACTCACACTGAGTAAAATAATTTTGTTGAGAATATATAAAAAATTCACAAATTCAATGAAAAGATAGTAACAACAATCAAACCATGAGCAAAGCACAGAACAGTCCATTTACAAATGAAGATACATGACTGTGAGCCACACAAAAAGATGCTCAGCACCATTACTTATTAAGCTATCACAAAAGAAAGACACAAGAAGACACCATCCTGTGGCCACTGGTGTTACCAGAACACAATTAACAAACACTAAAGCAGGTGTGAAGAAGTAGAAACTCTCTCGTCCATAAGTGATGAAGCATAAACTCAATGTTGCTCCCAAGGTAACACAAAAATGTCAGCAAACCCTGAAATCCTACCCCTGCGCATACACTGAGGATACAAGAAAGCATATGCTCCCAAGAAGATGTGCAGCAGAACGTTCAAAACAGCAAATATTGAAAAAACTCAAATGTTCACCAGTCTGTGACTGGCGAGATAAATTACAGTCAGTAAATTCAATAGAATATCAAATATCACCAAAGAGGAAGAGACTGTTGACTTAAGCTAGATGGGGGACAGACATCAACACATTATGTGAAATAAAATAAGCTGCATTAAAGAGATCTGAATTGCAGAGTTCCTATATCATACTATATATGTAAATGTTTAATGTACTAGTTCACAATGTATGTGTAAACGTTTTGTGTATTAGTTTGTAATACATACATATGTTACTGACATAAACTTATGGAGAAAGTAGACCCGTGGTTGGGTAGTGGTGACAACATGAGCTGGCACTACCAATAAATGAGTGACACACAGGTATTAGTTTCTAAGGGCCTCAGGGGGAAAATGACATCAGGTAGGTTGCTTACATAAAAAAGGATCTAGATAAACAACTCTAGGCATAAGAGGTCTGAAATGAGCTGTAGGCAGGGCTGTATTCTTTGTGGAAGGTCCAGGAGAGCACCAACTCTTCATGGCTTCCACAAGCTTCTGGAGACAACTGGCAGACCTGGCTGCTCCGAGGCTTGTAGACACATCCTTATGTTTTTGCCTCTGTCTTCTCACAACCTTTGGTTCTTTTCTCTTCATTTTTAAGGTCACCTTTTAGCCAGGCTTGGTGGCACACGCCTGTAATCCCAATGTTCTCGGAGGCAGAGGCAGGTGGATCACTGTGAGTTCAAGGCCATCCTGGTCAGCTAAGGCTACACAGAGAAACCTTGTGTCGAAAAACCCAACTAACCAACAAACCAAACAAATAAAAAAGACACCTTTCATTGGATTGGGGCACACTTTAATTCTGCGTGTTGTCCTTATCCTGAGATCCCAGCTCAGTTACATACACAGTGATCCTTTTTTCCAAAAAAGTCCACTGCACACGTATCAGGTGAATATATTTTCGGGGGAGCATTAATGAGTCCTTTAGATTCCACCTATGTCATTTTTATATCTTTGGGCACATTACTTTTCCACAGAAACTGCAGATTTCTCTTCTGCTGACTCTGTCCAGTCCTGCTCAGTGTCTGTTCTCCGCTGTCAGGCCTGTTACCCAGAACACTACATTAGTTTCTCGCGTTTCTGAACTGTGGCTGTCCTTACTGCTCCACTCAGTTATGCCTTGTTATGCTCATGTTTGTAGGTCTGCTCCCTCCTGAACGGATCTCAGTCTCCAGTAAGATGATATATCAAACTCTACCGCTTTGCTTGGCACCGTTGGCTGCAGGCTGCAGCTAGGTAGAGATCTTTAAGAAGCCCACCCCTATAGGTTCCAATTTACTTAGTCTGGGGTATAATCTCATGCATGAATATTCCTTTCAAAGCTTCCTTATTTCATTCTAATGAGCAGTCAAGATGGAGAATCCAATCCATTTTTGAAGCAGTCTCTTAACTAGGAGGGATTTTAAACATTGGTTGTGGTGAGCTGGTATACAAAACTCGATAATATAATTATGTGCCACTTTTCAAAGGGCCATGTACACAAACATATATATGGTGCCATGTATCTCTGACACTAAAACTTCGTGCGAGACTTTTAGGAAATAAATATCTGAGATGACTGGTTAGGGAGCAATAATTAAAAAAAAATTAAAAAAAAAAACAACAGGGTTCCGAAAAACTTATTAAATTACCTGTGGAGATTGATAAAATGCAGATGGCCAAGATCCCAGAGACTCTGAATAAAGAGTTTGGACTATGTCCCTGAATTCTGTATATTTTATAACAACTAACATGTGTTGCATGCTTTCTGCATGCCAAGTACTATCCTAAGCACATCCATGTATCATCTTCATGTGGCTGATGAGGAAACAGAGGCGTAGATACCAGTTCCCCAAAGTCGACCAGCTAATGAACAGTGGATAAAAGATTTGAACCCAAGCATTCATGTTTATTTAATTGCATGGCCCCAGACATCAGACATAAAAAGCATTGTCCTGGTAGGACACATAATTTATAGTCCTTTTTCACAAGGAACAGAATATGTAGAGGGCAAAGTACCTTTGTTAGGTTAATGTTCAGGAAATAAGTAGAGAACCAAAGAATTGTGAGACAGGCAGTAGCAGGACATCCTGCATGCAGGTTGCCAGTCTGGGCCTAGGAAATAGCTTCCATGCTTTGCCAGGGTTGGCTACCATGGAGCTGGCTAAGTGAGGAAGGTCAAAGGAACTTTTGTCTTTGGTCTGAAAAGTGTAGGGAAGCCTCCATTATGTTACTGGTAATGATTAACACTGAGTTAAACCCACCAAATCTCAAAGTGGCCTTTACTCATTGTTTGAAAACTATTTGATAATTTAGGATTCCTTTTGAGCATGGGTCCCTCGCCTTCCTTAAATTTCCCATACTTCTCTGGAAACCCTATGTGAACTCATATACCATAATATACTATATAATTAGAGATTTTTTGTTTTGAGAAAGGGGAAGCCTGTAAACTGCTTAAAATAATATTTTTCAGGGCTGCAGCTGTAGCCCACTTGGTTGAGTGCTTGCCTGGTTGGCACAGAGCCTTGGGTTTGATCTCTAGCATTGTATAATGTGGGCATGAAAGTAAGCACACACCTGCACACCTGTAATTCCAGCATGTGGGAAAGAGTAGAGGGAGAATCCAAACTGGGATACATGCAACCCTGTTTCAAAACAACAATAACAATAATGATGATGATGATAGCAGGAGTAGTAAGTATCAAATATATGTTGAAATCATAGGATCAACAAGGTAAAGTCCTCAAAATATTTTAAAAATGTGTGTTAAAAAATACTAGCTATGTTTCTTATTAACATCTTAAAAAAGATAATATGTACAAATAACAGTATGTAGAACAAGCAGGTTGTATTTATGTGTTTAGGAATATACATGTGTGTATATATATATATATATGTTTATACATATATATATATGTATGTAACAACAGTTAATGAAAAAAGAAGCCTTCAATTTAAAAAAGAGCAAGGAGGGGTGAATGGGAAGAGTTAGAGGGAGGGAAGGAAATGGGAAATAATGTAATTATATTATTCTTTCAAAAATAAAAAGAAAATAAAAGGAAATATAAAAATGACTATTCTAAAAACGAATTTGAAGTTGCAATGAAAACAAGTAGTACTTCAAGCTAACAACTGACATGTGATGATATAGATATCTGTGTTACTATTGGTTTCTGTTGGTGGCTGTCATGGGTATTGCTTTACATAGTAAAAAGAAGACATTATTTTCAATCGTTTACCAGCAGATCCTATGTTAACAGCCTCACTTATGGCAAGTTTACCGGCAGATCCTATGTTAACAACCTCACTTATGGCAACGTAGCCTGCTTAGCTTCCTCCTATACAACATGCGTGTCTAGATTTACAGAAACCCCTTAATTTGGCTCCATTTCTTTTTTTTTTAATAACTTATTTAATTTTTATTTTATGTACATTAGTGTGAAGGTGTCAGATCCCTTGGAATTTGTGTTACAGACAGTTGTGAGCTGCCATGTGGGTGCTGGGAATTGAACCCAGGTCCTTTGGAAGAGCAAACAGTGCTCTTAACCACTGAACCATCTCTCCAGCCCCTTTTGGCCAAGAACTATGACCAGTCTAGGGTAGCCCTTCAACACAGCATCCAGGTTTAGACATAGCAGCTCTGCTAAAGCTGAGAGTGAAGCCATGCTGTGGGGAAAAGTTAGTTGGAAAAGTGTTTCTGAAAAAACAAAAGAAGTTTTTATCTTTACTTCACTTGAGGAGCAACTAGAATATTGATTAACAGAAACAACAACAACAACAAACCAATCCTGCAGAGCATTGGATAAACCCGCTCCCCTGGCTCAGCACTTCTAGTTTGGTAGGTTTGTGGTGGCTCAGGAACCCTCATTTTCTAAGCTGAGGCCGGATGATTCAGTCACTGTTAATCGTGCACTTTGACCTGGGCCTAACTGGAGACCTCCTTGGGCTTCCAAATCTAAGAGGAAGAAACAAGTGAAGCCTTCCAGAGCTTTTCACATCAATCACCAGGTAAGCGGATCAGGTGGATGGCCTGGGGCTGCCACAGTCAGACTCTAAGGGCTTATCACGAGGTCCAAGTAGTCCTAATTTCCATCCCAATAACATGTTTTCCTAAAATTTTCTCTTCCGGGAGAGGGAAAGATTGTTTGCATTTCTTTCCACCCTTCCCTTGCTGGAAGATGATTGAAAATGGATGGCTTCATTCGTAGTGAGTCCTAAACCCTCCACAAAGCAAGCAGGCAAATGTAATATTTCAAGGACCCCACAGTTTGGAGCAGATAAGAGTAAGAATGTCCTGGACTCAGGAAGCCTGCATCAGGCTTGCATGTGGGATGACTCCTCTATGATCTGTTTATCTCAATCTGGAAGAGATAACTTCAGACTGTTAAAGAACAATGACAAAGACTGTCTCCCAACCATTCAACCCTTGGCTTTTTTTCTTAAAGAAGCCCAGGAGACAGTCATGGACTTTCCCAAGCCTTTCATATCTTCAGGATCTTCAAATGAAGCTTCCTTAGAAACTTAACCAAAGGCAAGCAGCCCTCTCCAGCAGGCCAGCTACAAGACTCTTCCTCAGGAGTGGATGCATGAAGATAACAGCCTGAGATTGTAGGCTGTTTTTACGGCCACAACAACACAAACAATACACTTTCAAAATGTATTAAAGTGTCTGTTTTTGAAGACACGGTCTGGCTAGGCAGCATAAGGTGGTCTCCAGCTTCTAATGTCCTGCCTCAGCGTCCTGAGTCCCAGGATTTCAGCCATGAAACCTCATGTTCAGCTAAGTAAATCCTTGACATATACCATTATATCAAATGACAGTTCGTAGCAATTACAGTATGATTTATCTTTCCCCTCTTGTTACAGGGATATTTATAGTTCCTGGCATTTAATTTAGTTTACCGTTGTTTTAAATGTTTAAAAACTTTTTATTTAATAGGTGTCTAGTCAGTGAAATGTATAGAGTTCATGAACTCTGGTGTTCCATTTGCCTCTTACAAATAACTAACAATGGCTTACTTAACTTGTTTGTGGTTTTTCTTTTTCTGTTACATCTCAGGTGCTTGTCATAAAGTCGAACACATGCTATTTGTTGAATAAAGTCTGAGCCAGACACTGTACTTACCACTTTACTATACTCAATACCAATTAATCAATGATACCAGGTATAGAAGATTGAAAATATTCACATTCCACTTTTTCCTGGGACATAGTAAACAACTACTTTATTTTTAAAAAATTTTTATTATTAGTTTATTTTACTTACATTGGTGTTCTGCCTCCCTGTATGTCTGTGTGAGAATGTCATGTGGATGCTGGGATTTCAACCTGGGTCCTTTGAAAGAGCAGCCAGTACTCTAAACTCTGAGCCATCTCTCCAGTCCCCCTAAAAAACTACTTTAAAAGGCCAGACTGTGGTGGTGAACACCTTTAATCCCAGCACATGCAAGGCAAAGACAAGGAACTCTCAGAATTGGAGGTCCTCCTGGTCTACACAGCAAGTTCCAGAACAACTAGGGCTACACAGAGAAACTCCATCTTAAAAAACAAACCACAACAAAACAAAAAAACCCACAAAAAAAACAACAACAAAAAGCACACACACAAAAGGCCACTCTGGAAGTTTATCTGAATAAGGAATATTATGGAGTCCCAATACTAAATCTCAGTGAATGGTAAACATGCTCCAAGTATTTCATAAATCTAGGTGTGTTGACAGTATTTCAATTCATTGTATTTCTCACGCTCATCAGATCTCCACAATTACAGGCATTTATTAACTCATTATCTGGGTCTTTTCTCTGACATTCAAAGATCTCAAGTGTTTTTACACTGCAGAGAAAGCTGGAGTGGGGACCTTCGCCATGAAAACTGCAGAGCTCGAGAGGAGACTAGACTGAAAATGAGAACCCACTGCTCCATCCTGCATGACCTTCCATTTCATTCATTGCATGTTTGAAACAGGAACTCAACCCACTGAGTGAATTAAAGGACACAAAGCTAACTGTGTCATATGGTAACTGAGGTCACCATCGAGAGACACTGATGGTGAGTTAGGCACATTTGAATAAAAGCCTTTCTCTTGGTGTTGTGTGGTCTGTGCTCCCTTAACAATGCTGCAAAGGGGAAAGAGTGATGACCACCGTTAAGAAGTTCCACTATGATTGTTCTCAATGTGATTGGAGTAGATGCCCCCCTTCAGGAAAACTTCTGTAATGAACTTGGGTTACTCATGGAAGCAGGGTTTCATCCTTCAGTCTAGCTTGTGTGGAAAACAGTGCTCCTGTGAGATTTATAGTAATCTATCACGTTAGGGACAAAAAAAAAAAAAAAAGCTCTTTCCATTGAAGACATAACTTGGAACTGGAGTATGCATGCTACATGTTGTTCCTTAAAATATTTAACTTCATACATATTTTAAAACACCAACTGACCGACCATTAAACAGAATCACTGAGATGATAATGTCAATGACTTATTTGTGCTGTAAACTTAACTTTTCTCCTGGCTCCCTAATCTGAACTAGATATTTGCTTTTCTTCTGTTTACTTCTTTTTTTATTTTTTCACTTAATTTTTTTTAATAAATTACAGTTTATTCACTTTGTATCTAGGTTGTAGCCCCCTCTCTTAACCCTCCCAATCCCACCCTCCCTCCCTCATCTCCTCCCATGACTCTCCCCAAGTTCATTGAGATGGGAGGTCTACCTCCTCTTACCTCTGACCCTAGACTATTAGGTCTCATCAGGACTGGCTGCATTGTCTTCCTCTGTGGCCTGGTAAGGCTGCTCCTCCCTCAGGGGGATGTGAGCAAAGAGCCAGTCACTGAGTTCCTGTCAGAGACAGTCCCTGTTCCCATTACTATGGAATCCACTTGGACACTGAGCTGCCATAGGCTACATCTGTGCAGGGGTTCTAGGTTATCTCCATGTATGGTCCTTGGTTGGAGTATCAGTCTCAGAAAAGACCCCTGGGCCCAGATTTCTTGGTTCTGTTGCTCTCCTTGTGGAGCTCCTGTCCTTCTGTTTACTTCTTATGCTGCGTCTATTGGACAAAACAGAGGTGTCAGCAGTAACCACAACTTCATTAGACACCGCACAGAGAAAAATCTCTAGGTTGCTGAGGGACATTAGTGATGTTATCATAGTTCTGCCTCAGTGTATCTTGTAGCATTTTTCCAACATGTTTTTAGGTTTGTATTCATGGTGCAGGTTAATCCATTTGCAAACCCACCTCTGAGGCCATAATGTTGGCTTGCAAAATAGGCACCACACTTGTACTATTTAGTTAATAACTAAGAACAACCTTCAATTATTTTACAATTGTGTTGATGAGTACAGTTTGTCTTGTCCATGAAAATGACAATCCTTTTCCAGATAACTTATACTTTGATTATTCCCTTCGTAGAAAAAAAAAAGACTTATTTGTTTTATGTATAATTTTTGCTTTTTTAAATCATCTTAAATCTTATGGTCACATAATTTGCAAATACTCATCTTCAGTTTTTAAAAAATTTTTAAATCAATTATTAATATTTTTCAAGTATTTAAAGCTTTTATTTTTAGAAGTCCTATATAATTCATTCTCATTTCATCTTGGTCTTCTTTTAGTCTCCCCTTTACTTTTGTTGTTGTTGTTTGCTTTGAGAAGAGTTTTACAATGCAGCCCTTTGAAGGTACAGCAACCCTAGCAACCCTCTTCTTCGGCATCTCAAATACTAGGATTATAGGCATGTCCACAATTCTGGGTTTAGCCTTATTTCTTCTAAAACTGTAACAAACATATTAGTTTTCTTGACAATTTACATAGTTAAAGCCTTTGTGGGTTAGTTTCTGCTAATTCTTGTGCTTTGTGGCAAGTTTTCTTCTGTGTTTTATGATTTTTTTTTACAAATATATATGTGTGTGTGTGTGTGTATTTGCACATGTGTAGGGTACATGAGTGTGTATACCTGTGCATATGTGTATACATGTAGAGAACAGAAATTAACACCAGGTGTCTTTCTCTATTGTTTACCCCCCCCTTTTTTTTTTGGCTTGTTTGTTTGATGTAGGGTCCCTTGCTGCCCCCAAAGCTTGCTGATTCAGTCTAGCCAGCCAGCTTGCCTGCTAGCCTCTCTGAGGGAGGCCCTGTCTCTGGCTCCTAAGCACTAGCATTACAGGCAGGCCACTGCCCCTGACCAGTATTATGTATGTGCTAGACATCTGAACTCAGTTACTCACACTTTTGTAATGAGCACTTGACCCACTGAGCCATGGAATTTGTGTCTTTTGATAGTGACTTAGTAATCCTGGCATTTGTCTGTCAGATTTTTTTTTTTTTTTAACCTGGAGTCAAGAGTCAAGGCACCTTTCATATCAGAGGGTTCGTGCTAACATTTCCCAAACCTTCTCAGAGCACTACCAACCTGGCATCACCTTCAACATAGTCTCACCTTGAAGTTTTTTGGGGGCCATGTGGGTAGTGTAAATTCAGGCTGTAATTCTCTCTGGGTCAGCTAATGGTTGTAAACTTTGATGGGCTATTTCTCCTTCAGTTAGTGCCATAGTAAAACAGCCTGAGTTTTCCCAGAGTTCTCTTAGCAGTGTGGAGAGGGTTCATGGTCACACAGAACAAGTGTAGAAATTCACCCTCTTTTTGTTGTTGTTGTTGTTGTTATGTTTTGTTTTGTTTTTTTGAGACAGGGTTTCTTTGTGTAGCTTTGGCTGTCCTGGACTCACTTCGTAGACCAGGCTGGCCTCAAACTCACAAACTCTGCCTCCCATAGTGCTGGGATTACAGGTGTGTGCCAGCCTGCCCAGCTCTTTGCACCTGACATGATGGTAGCTCCTGTCAACAGAGTGGAAGGCTCGCAGGAAGAAAGTTTTGTTTTGAGTGTGTTCTACCATGGCAGCGCCCACAGCTTCTCTAACACCAGGTAACCAACCTCCTGGGTATAGACGGCTCCTCCGGCACCCTCTGCAGACAGGAGCTTCCCCACCGCTGGCATGGATGGCTTGTTCCTCAAATATTTGGCTGTGGACAACTTTCCCTTGTCCTCCAGCGTGATTCAAAACCTTCTTCACTCACCTCTGTCACATAGTGAGTAATGGCTATATCCTCATCAACAACCTCTCAGACCTGGGACAGGGGAGAAGTTCTTCCTGGATGTTTTATCTTATTGTCAGGGCTGGCTGGTATCGACTGTATCTATAGTCTTTATAACTCTGTTTCTCACTAGCAATTTCTCACTAGTCAGATCTTCTCTTTCAGCTGATAAGTCTTCATAGTAATCTTTTTCTGTTCATTTTATTGTGTTTACCCCGTTCTAATTCTACATGAAGAAATTTTTTATCTGACGATCTGTTACCCCATCAAGAATCATCTCACTGTAGCCCATGGCAGTTCAGTGTCCAAGCGGGTTACACAGTAATGGGAAGAGGGACTGCCTCTGACATAATCTGATTGGCCTGCTCTTTGATCACCTTCCCCTGAGGGGGGAGCAGCCTTACCAGGCCACAGAAGATGACAATGCAGCCACTTCTGATGAGAACTGATAGGCTAAGATCAGAAAGAAGGAGAGGAGGACCTCCCCTATCAGTGGACTTGGGGAGGGGCATGTGTGAAGAAGGGAAAGGGAGGGTGGGATTGGGAGGGGAGGAGGGAGGGCTTATGGGGGGATACAAAATAAATAAAGTGTAATTAATAAAAGTTAAATAAAAAATTAAAAAAAGAATCATCTCACTATTATCATTAGGCTTAGCTGCACTAGAATGAAACATATGAAAATGATATTTTTGCTAGACAGACATGGTAGGTAATATGCACCTATAATCCCTGATAGGCTGAGGCAGGAGGGTAACACATTTGAGACTTGCTTGGCTTACAACGCAAGTTCAAAGACTGTGCAATATAAAGAGATCCCACCTCAAATTTTTAATTTAACTTAACTTTTTATTTGTAGGTAAGAAAATAGCTCAATATTGGCAATTTGAAATAATTTGAACTAATATTTGTGTGTGGTTCCTCCTGCAGATCTCTAACAGCACTTATCCTGCTAATTGAAGATATCAGTTTTTAAAATAATGTCACTTACTGTAAGATTGCAAACTCTTGGGAACAATTTTTAGTCTTTTATAGCTCATGTGTAAATGCCTACCCCAATTCATAGTTAATTACTATATACTCAAAAAAATATGCTTGTTGAACTAACTGAATAGTGGGAAGTCATTTAGCCTCTTCAATCTTAAATTTCTTTCTCTTTTGACTGGGATTATTAACACCTGCTCTATCTAATGCTAAAGTTCTTAAAAATAGAATAAACGCATATTGGTTCCTACTTCCTTAGTGTATTGGAAGGCAGATCACATTACTAAATGTGTTGCCTCATGTAAGAAACTATTCTTTTAATAATATGATTTGATTTTTCTTTTCTCCTTTTCCTCCTTTCTCCCTTCCTTTCCTTCTTTCCTTCTTTCTTTCCTTCCTTCCTTCCTTCCTTCCTTCCTTCCTTCCTTCCTTCCTTCCTTCCTTCCTTCCTTCCTCTCCTCTCTTTCTTTCTCTGGCTGTCCTGGAACTTTGCTCTGTAGACCACGCTGGCCTTTAACTCACAGATCCACCTCTCAAGTGCTGGGACTAAAGGTGTGTGCCATAATTACCTCATGTTTGATTTTTTAAATATAAATAAATGTAGAATTACTTGAAATATATTTTGTTCATTTATATTTTTCAAATATAATTGTAGAATTACTTTTTAAAACGCACCATATATTTAAATATAAAATACATTAAAAATCCTACTACTAGCTGGATGTGGTGGTATATGTCTTTGATCCTACCACTCAGGAAGGTTGAGGCAGGCAGTTCAAGTTCAGCCTGGTCTACAAAGCAAGTCCAGCACTGCCAAGGCTACACAGAGAAACCCTGTCTCAAAAAGGAAACAAAACAAAACAAATAATTCTACTACTTACAGATAAAGCTACCAATATTTTATGCCTTTATTCTTAACACTTTGGTGGACATTGCGAAAA
The DNA here is from genome assembly GCF_030254825.1 of Meriones unguiculatus. Taxonomy (NCBI): domain Eukaryota; kingdom Metazoa; phylum Chordata; class Mammalia; order Rodentia; family Muridae; genus Meriones; species Meriones unguiculatus. The sequence continues at coordinate 52,830,175 of NC_083364.1, read as the reverse complement.
CTAGGATTAGATTAAAAAAAAAAAACTATATAGTTAAGAAAGCTGAAATCTGCCTTTTCCAACCAAAGGACTGCTGTGAGCATTTTACTCTCTCTTTAAATACTTTTTGAAAAATGTTTCATCAGCTGGGTGGTGGTGGTACACACCTTTAATCTCAGCACTTGGGAGGCAAAGGCAGGCATCTGCCAGCCTGGTTACAGAGTGAGTTTCAGGGCAGCCATGGCTACACCGAGAAACTCTCACAAACAAACAAACAAACGTTTTTAGTCATTCTATTATACGAAACACCATCAATAATTTATCCAACTAATTATACAAAATATAATTATTTACTTACGTTTTAATTTTTCTAAGTACTGTGGTATGAAGGTAAGCATCTTTAGAAGTATTTATGTACATCTTTTATTGTTTCCTTAAATGAAATTTGAAGAAAGATATGGTGGGTCAAAGCATATGAACAATTTTCATGTTTTTTCTTAATTGTTGCCAAATTTCTGTCCAGAAATCACACACTAATGTGCACTTTCCAAATGAGAAAACATTTGAATATATACTCAATAAGGAGATGGGTTAGAAAGAAAATGAACAATTTAGTTGTTGGGAATATCATTTTGTTTTGTTATATTTCTTCTATTCTAGGAAGTTATGCACGTGTTGGTATTTAGTAGTCTGTATTTTTTTTTTTTGATGTTAAGTCTCTGCGTGTACCTTTTTAAAAATTTAAGAATGATTGAAAATACCATCATTTTTTGGGTGGGCATTATATTCAGTGAAATTAAATCAATGTGCTTAGAAATTAATAATAAATATAGGATTTTAATATTTCATTTTTTTATTTTTATAGTTTTATATGTACTGTGGCTATGAATGTTTTTTCATGTATTTTCAATTTTTTCTTAATAATTAAAAAAATTAAGTCCGTGAGATTTTATATATTTATACAGTGAAAAAAAAGTTGTGTTTTTTTTTTTTTTTTTTTTTCTGTTTTGAGATAGATTTGAATTTTAAGCTGTGGCCCAGGTTGGCCTAGAACTCACTCTATAGTTCAGGCTGCTCCAGACTTGCAACAATTTTCCTGACACCACCTCCCAGGTGCTCTAACTCAGGTGTGAGGACTGCACCAGGACAGTCAAGTATCTGAATTATGTACTGATCTGTAATTTTTCCTAGTGTTTCTTGCATTGATGTTTTTTGCAATTTTTTTTTTTTTTGTAATTTTTGAGATTATAGGATCACACATTTCTCCCTTCCCTTTCTGCCCTCCAAACTCTCCCACATACAACAAAATCAACAGCTTCTTCATCCAACTGTGTGGGTGAAAGGCACAAACTTGTTCTGCTTCAACCCAAGAGGTTGGCGAAGGCCAGACAGTCAGATATATAGAAGTAGGAGAAAAGTCCAGGGGCTGAAGGACTGTCCAATTAAGGGGGTAAAGGCACTGTCCTTATTCTGATGGGACCCTCCAGGCCCCTCCTACCTGGCAGGGACTGGAGGGCAGTTCCCAGAGGGAAGGCAGGTCTTGGAGGCTGATCACAAAGGCTTGCATTCCAGGGAGATAACAGTGGTTTGGTTCTTGACCTCCTGCTTAGCTTGCTTGTAATTCTTGCTGATCCCTGTCAACTTCTTCAAGCGACATCCTTGGAACTAGCATAGATCATTTTGCTCTTAAGAGGGACACTCTCAGGACCCCAGATGACCACCAAGCACTCCTTCTTGCTCTCCTTGGTCTTGTGGGTTGTACCAGTGGGCATAGCTATAGTCCTTGTTTGGCAGCTTCTAGACAAATGTGAGTGAGGGTCTCTGTGCCCTCTTCCTTCTTATGTTACTCAAGCAGAACAGCGCTTCTTGACCTTCTTCATTTTCCCCGGGGATGTGGATGAATTGTGCATCTTCACATTACTGAACATCTTGAGGTCACCCTAAAAAACAGATGTGCTGAAGGCCATGTTTCTGCAAGCAAAAGAGACGCAAGGGGAGCTAGCTGAAGAACTGAGCCACTGCCAAGACCTTATGATAAACAACCACCATACCTACTATTCACAGCTGCCCCCACCACCACGGTTCTGAGCGGTTTTGAGTGGTTTCCATTTCACATCTGGTTTTAGCTCACAATCTGATTGGTAAGATATATGTAATGAGTTCAGCACTAACAGCTTTTTGTAAAAATCAGAATCTTAAAATTAAATTTTATTAAATTAAATTAATACAAGCTAGATTTTTTTATATGTAAAGATATTAAAATTAATCACTATTAGCTTTATCAAGATTTCTAGCACATAAAGTCACTTGAGGTAACATTTTTATGGAGCTGGAAGGGAGATTTTATTTTTTTTCTCCATTTTAAAATTTATTTTTAAAATACATGTTAATTAGAATATTTTTAAATTTTTTTTTTTGTTTATTACAATTTATTCACTTTGTAGCCCAGCTGTAGCCTCCTTCCTTGTCCCCTCCCAATCCGGTCCTCCCTCCTTTTCTCCTATGCCCCTCTCCTAGTCCACTGATAGGGGAGGTCCTTCTCCCTGGAAGGAGATTTTAAAGTAGACAATTTAGGACCAGAGGTACTCATTTTATGATCAAGGCCACCTGACAGTGAACTGATAAAAAAGAAGTCAAATGTCACTTTGCTAGACTGATACTGATGAACACCAAGCACTTTTAGAAGAATTTGGATGTCAGGTGAGCAGACGAACTCCTGAGGGAATTGACAGCATCTCCATATACCATCTTGACATAGTAAATAATTTACATAAAAACCTATCCCATGCATGGCAGTACTTTAGGTATTAATGGGATAATGTAATATATAGGAAACGCTCTAGTTCATAGCTGTGTACAATCTGGTATTGGAAACAAGACTCAGCCAAGAAGACCTTAAGTATTCAAATGAACTAAGATACCAGGATGATACAAAACAACACAGCCATTGTCTTGATTTAGTTTGTCTCAAAGGAGAAAATTTGAAACCCATCAGATCTGGGGGTGTCCAAAGTCCAGCTCTGCTGAAGGCAGTGTGCCATGTTCCCATGCATAGTGCCTCGAGGACTCAGTCTATATAGTTTTAAGTCTTGAAATAATATTACGTGAAGGTTATGCCACTCAGACATCTTTTTAATGCTTATCTAGTATTTGGCATCTAAAAATACTCTCTGGATCCAAGCAGTTTCAGAGTCTGATAGAGTAAATAGGGATTTCTTTTTAAAGTGCTTACATATAAAAATTATAGTCCAGGACAATTTAATTTAATGAGTCTGGCAAAATAAGTTATTACTGTCGAGTAAAGCAGTTGGTGTACATTTCCTTCTGAATTTAATAGCCTAGTCTTTAAGGCATTCTTAAAAATAAAAAAAAATACAATTTTTTTTTGGTAGCAGGAGCCAATAATTATGTCAAACTATATGCTAAAGAAGTGTCTTTAATCTTAATGTAAATGTTGTTTTTTTTTAATTGAGAGTTGTTTTCATTCACCTCATCTTACTGATTGCTCATATAATCTACACATTATATCAGAAGAAACGAAACTCCATTCCCCTTGAAATTTATATGACACACACACATTACCTGCGCTAGCCTTATGCATGTCCTTGTTACTTTAAAGCAGTATTTGCAGACTTACCAATCATCAGCTGACAGCTGTCCTCGCCATAAGGCTGTGTGGTATCTCATTCTTTCTCATCCTCTGAAATAGGATCCCTTATGCCTTGCTCTTTTTCCTCCTTTGAACAATCCATGGATGACTTTCAACCTGTTCTAAACTGATGACCCCCAGGAGGCAGAACAATATCATGCACAGGAATCAGAAGCCTGGATTTCCCTCTCTGCCTGGTCCCACAAAATTGCTCTGCGCTCTGCTCACCTCTACCTTCTTTGCTCATCAACTCAGGTGACAGTCCTCTCCCTAGAGAGAACTGCTTACACGAAAAGGTTCTTTCAGAGGCCCTCTGCTTTCCTTTGCTTTGCTAACTTGAGACAGTCTCCTCAGTAAAATCCTCACCTCTTTGCTCCATGAAAAGAGACAATATTCTTGAAGGCAACTTGTAAACGAGAAACCAGTGAATCAGTGCAGTTCTTTGCACCATTCTGAGCTGCCCAAATGAGCAAACCAGGCTGATGAGCAGTGGTCATGGCATGTGCTTCTGAAAAAGGGGGAGTCCATGGTGTTACAGACAAAGCTATCTTTCTTTTTCTAAAAGTATTCATGGCAATTGAGGAACTTAAAAGTCTATAAGATGGAGAAACTAGAAAAGCTACTCTATAACCATCCAGTCATTTTTAAAGTTCTTGTGTCTTTCTTTTCTTTTTTGTGTATTCTTTTATGTAGGGTCCTGTTCTGTCTCCATTGCCTGCCTTTGTCAATTAACATTATAGTATAAAACTTTTTGTGCTATTATATGAGCTATTCTATTTTATAAAATATTTACTAAAATTTTGCACAACAAAAATGCTGGCCCCGGGCGATGGAAACATACCGCAGGTATCAAGGCACTGAACGTTCTTCCAGAGGACCTAGGTTCGATCCCTAGCTCCTGCATGGTAGCTTGCAACTGACTGTAACTCCATACCCAGGGAATTCAGTACCTTTTTTTGACCTCCTCACGCATAAAAAGGAAAAGAAAAAGCTAGCACCTATTGCTAGCCCTCTAATCCTTTGAAGGAACTCAAAAGTCCTCTCTAGAATTCATCCATACTAATTACACATTCCTTTATTCAAACTAGTAAAACTTATTTGACATAGGAATTACATCTCAATAAACTTTTAGTTTAAAAATGTAATAAAAACAAATACAAATTTTCCCTTTCAAAATAATTATATATGTCTAAATATCTTTGCGTGTGTGTTTGTTTTAGAAAGTGTCTCACTCTGTGCTCTAGCCGACTTGTAATTTACTCTGTAGACTAGGCTGTCACAGTACTCATAGAGATCTGCCTGCTTCTGCTTCATAAGTGCTAGGGTTAAAGACATGCTAAAGAAGAGTCTTTAATCTTAATGTAAATGTTTTTTTTTTAATTGAGAGTTGTTTTCATTCACCTCATCTTACTGATTGCTCATATAATCTACACATTATATCAGAAGAAACGAAACTCCATTTCCATGAACTCCATGAACATGCCGTCATGTTCAGCCCCAAATAATTTATTTTTATTTTTAATGATGAATAATGTAGCAGAAAAATAGAAGTATTATTTTGTCATTCGTATGTCACACTAACTTAGATGATAGCCTCAAGATTTCAATTTTCTTTTTTTCAGATATATTTGCAAAGCCAAGCAGAAATTACAAGAAGCAAGTTTGCTCTTAATTTAAACAAAAATCTAAACTTATTAGAGGTTAAGCAAAGTGCCCTTTAAGGCAATGCTTTTCACTGTGGGTCAAGACCCCGTTGGGGCTTGAACTAACTTTTCATAGGGGTCACATATCAAATACCCTACATATCAGGTATTTACATTACTATTTAAAACAGTAGCAAAATTACAGTTATGAAGTAGTAACGAAAGTAATTTCATGGTTGAGGAGGTCACCATGACATGAGGAATTGTATTAAAGGGTCTCAGCATCAGGAATGTTGAGAACCACTGCCCTAAGGGTTTCAAGGAAAAAGGAAGACCATAGGGTAGGTAGGTAAGTAGGTAGAAATTAGAGACAAAGGCAGAAAAAACTCTGGGTAAGTCTAGGTAGGGTGAATTCCAGGTGCAGACATAACCAGCATCAGCAATGCCTCCAGATCACAGCAGCCCTGAGGCAAGCAGTCTTTCTGAGCAGGCACAGGTTCCAGCAGAGACCAGTGCTGCCTCGGGCTAGCCAGGATGGCTCCTTCAGAGCTCTGTGATCTCAAGATGATCAGAACTTTTGCATGAATGCACTCAGGGTTGAGAAGCCTTAGTAACCACAGATTGAATCTGGTGTTGGCCTGGAGGAACACTGATGGGGATTCTGGCTTACAGGACAGGGGAATAAATAAATAAATAAATAAATAAATAAATAAATAAATAAATATAGATAGATAGATATAGATAGATAAATATAGATATAGACAGATAGATAGATAGACAGATATCTTTTAGGTAGATAGATATAGATATACAGATAGATATCTTTTAGATAGATAGATATTTTTTCTACAAATGTCACCATAGTGACAGTGAGCATTTTATCAATTGCTTCATAACCGATGTTACTAATTAATTTTTCAGAGGGAGTTTCTCGCTAGCCACACACAGTATAAGGCACTGCTGTATTTTAAATCTAGAAAAGATCTTGGAAACAGATCTAGCCCAACTCCTTTATTTTAGAGATTAAAAGGCTCAACGTTCAGAATACAAAACAAATCCTTTGCAGCCAGAGTTGAACCCAGGGTAGAATCAGGGCTCTTATTCCCAGGAAGCATCTCTCCACTTTCTTGGAGTAGAATTTCTTGGGCCACACTAAAGTGATAGTGTACATATGAGATGTCAAACTCTTCCTGGAGCCTTATAGTAAGTTGCCCACTCCATGCGCATTCTATGTGAAATCCGGTTTTACTACAATTCACTTGAGATGGTGGGTTTTCAGGAGTGATTCAGCAGATAAACATTGTTATTGACCAAAGTTCACAAGTACTATGGCATACCTTCAAGAGGAGCAGCACAATCCTGTTCATATTATACAAAGACAGCCCATTATTTCTTCCTCTGTGTCTTCCAGTGCTTCCAAGTAGGACTGTGAAGACAGACTGTGACCTACATTTTCTCTCTTTCTATAACATGATTGTGATGTCATTCAGAAAAGCCAGCAGAAATGACAAAATATGACACAAAGGTCAGAAATATTGCAAAACTGAAGGAATGTTACATTGTGCAAGGGACCATTTAACTAAGGATCTGTACTAGCATGAGAAAACTAAATGGATGCCATTCCTTTCATGAAAAATCATTATGGAATAGTGTCCGTATAGTTTACTATGATGCGCACAGAACCATTCTCTCCTTATCATCCAGTACATGCCAGCTGAACATTTGTTACAAGTGTTATTGTCATTGGAGCACTTTTCCTACTCACTAACTTAGACACAATTGAAGCAATTTTAAATTCCCACTCATGGAATATAAAATTACCATTAGAGGAAAACATGTTTACTTTGATTTATTCTTATCAATACATTTTAAGTATACACACACATACCTATTTCTGATTACTTTTTTGTTCAACAATGTTAACTAACTATACAATTTTTTTTGTTGAGGGGATCAAAAATAATTTTTGTCAGGTAATCTGACCAAGTTTTATATCTCAAATTTATTTATGTGAGTATTTTATTTTGTATTATAAAAATAGAAATGTTAACGGTTATCTCTAACAAACATATTATACTTTGAAATCACCAGGTCACCAATGTTGAAGTTAAAGCACAGAAGTAGGGATTCCAGAGGGTCAGTGGTCAGCCTGGTTTCTGCCCTATGTCCTCGCAGGATCAAACGGTCTTTGAGGAGGTTCTCTAACTCACCACTAGGTCCTGACTACCTTATGTCCAATAACTTTAATTTGTCCGAGTACCCAGATTTGGTCACATCAGGGCATATTTGACTTTTGACCAATGCAAGCCTTGAGTCATGCTTTTTAAATTCTTATCTAACTGCATAGATTTAGAATCAGTCTTTCATTGTAGTGGGCAGGACTTGAGCTATGATATCATCAGGACTGTGTTCCCAGTTAAGCTCATCATTACTTCCTGTGAGGTCAAGGCACTGAACTCTCAGGCTCTCAGTATTCTAATCTGTAAAGGTCAACTGTCCTAACACTGAAAGAACAGGTGGCATCTCTAGCACAAAGCCCCTATAATGGTGAGCATGATGACAGTGAAGAGAACAAGGAGAAAGAGGTTGCTGGAATCAGAGAGATTAGAGGACCTGTGTTGGTGTCAGTGTATTCTCTTTCAAAGAGCAAAGCCAGTTAGTTTAGAAGGCCACCATCAAGATGTCTCAGTTGGTAATGGTGCTTACCACCAAACCTGATGAGCTGAGTTCCATCTCCAGGACCCACATGTTGGAAGTATAGAACTGGTTCCCACAAGATAGCCTCTGGCCTCCACACCTGCACCATGGCACACACTACCACAATAAAAAATAAACATAATAATAATAAATAGTAAAATGAGAACTAGAATGTGCTTGGTGAGTAGAGTGTGGGGATAACAAATGGAGGGCAATACCATAAAAACTTAGGCGCTAGAGCCATGAGGATACCTTTAATCCATCTCTACTGTCGAGGTGTACCGACCTAGCAGATAGGACATGTTTCTGTTCCAGCACGTGAGGCAGTACCTGGCAAATGGCAGACCCTTAAGAGATAAGAGCTGCCCCTTAACAGATAGATTATCTCAGCCCACAGGCATATTTGAGATAATGAAATTTCCCCACTATGGGTCCTGGATCCTCAGCTCATCTGTCTCTTGACTCAGTAAATGCATTGCACCTTCCCATTTTCCCAACTCTCTACACTAGAGGAACAAAGGATTTCTTCAGTATAATTAAGCAGTTCACGTTTCTGCAGAACAACCATGTGTAGATAGTGCCTAATTTTCTGTTCATTTGTTTGTTTTCCAAGACGGGGTTTCTCTGTGTACCTTTGGCTGTCTTGAAACTCTCTTTGTAGACCAGGCTGGCCTCGAACTCAGAGAGATCCACCTTCCTCTGCCTCCTGAGTGTTGGGATTAAAGGCGTGTGCCACCACTGCCTGGCAGATAATGGCTAATTAAATTCATCATGGTCTGTATTTTCAAATTCTATGATTTGTTTTCTGCTATAACATACAGTCATGGAAGAGGAGTAAATGATGTCTGTGAAATGGAATGCCTCTTTCTCTCTAATCACAGAACCAGACTACCTTTCTCATAACTAACACAGGTAAGCCACAGGACCGAGTTCTAGCCAATGAAATCCATATACAAGCAATACATTCCTCTTCCATAAGGTCTCTGTGTTTTCAGTTCAGCTCTATAATTTTAGTGTAGAGAATTCAGCAGTCCTAGAAGAAAGTGGAGCCAATGACAGAAGAAGCCCAGATCTGAATAACCACATGAACAGAATTTGTTTCTCTTCTCGCCATATAGTCTACTCTATTGGACTGGGATCCAAACAAAAAATGCATCTTTATTATATTATGCCATGGAAATTTAGGGAGTTGGTTAATTTAGTACTCATCTCATTTCTGCAGATCTTGCTCAAGAAGTTGGAGTTGTTCTATATTGATATGGTTACACAAGCACTCTCCTACTAGACATTCACGTTCATTAAACAAACAAATAAATAGCAATCAATTCCATGTCTAAGTACCTAATCTTTCCATCTCCATTACCTATCCCTTATTTATTAGACCTCTGCTTTCCCTACCCAGGTTGCTGAAACAGCCTTCTCTGTTTTTCTCCTTGCCCTCACGTTTATTCCCCCAGCTCATTGCTTTGTCTATGCTGAGTAATCTTTCTCATATTAAAATCTGTTTTTTGACGGGGCCGTGGTGGCGCATGCCTTTAATCCCAGCATTCAAGGAGCCACGGCAAGTGGATCATTGTGAGTTTGAGGCCAGCTTGGTCTACAAAGCGAGTCTAGGAGACCCAATTCTACACAGAGAAACCCTGTCTCAAAAAAAATTTTGGTTTTATCAGTTTTTTGCATAAATTCTATGACTCTACAGCACTTCACATCTAATAAATAAATTATCATACTATTACAGCTTTTTTTTTTTTTTTGGTTCCTCTCATTGTATGTCTCAATGTCTTATATGGCTCAGTTTTCCCCAAGAATGAAACTAAAGCACTTGGGTTTCAAGGTCTAACTGTGGACTACACAAGGGGCCCATGTACTCTGCTGACTGGAGAAGTAACATACATCGACTACGTATGCATGACAACTAAATAAAGTAATTTAGGAAACACAGGCAGTTGTGTAAACTATTGTTACCACTACCAAAAAGTGTATTTAGTTTTGTGACTAATAAGTAAAATTTTACTCAGGTGTTTACTATTTCTATTTTTTTTTTTTTTTTTTTTTTTGGTTGAGTTTTGTTTTGTTTTGGAGACAGGGTTTTTCTGTGTAGCCTTGGCTGTCTGGGACTCACTTTGTAGACCAGGCTGGCCTAGAACTCACAGATATCTGCTTGCCTTTGCCTTCCAGAGTGCTGGGATTACAGTCATGCACCATGGAGCTTGGCTTCTAATATTGTAAAAGGAACTTTTATTCTCCTGAGGTATTCGTTGTCTTGAAGGCTTACTGCCTCTGTCTGCTAGCCTAGGCCTAGTCCTGGAAGCTCCATACAATCTAATCAAGGCCTACAATGTTTTCAGCCTCTGAGACTTACTGCTAAATAAATTCACCTTCTCTTGTTCTTTTTGAGCTCTTGCTGGCTGGTTCAACTCAGTGCTTTGCTTACTCTCTTCTTCCCTCTCTTATTCAATCTGGTTTCTTTCTCAGCCCCTGCCTGCATTGCTCTGCTGGGCCTCAAACTAACTCCAGCAGTCTGTGGCTCATTCTGTCTTCACAACCTCCTTCTCTATTACTGTTCTGGTAAAACTGCCTCTTCTCTCTGTCTTGCCCCTAAAAGTAGCTTGCTTCCCTTTTCTCTCTCTTGTATGTCTCTTATTCTGTCAAATCTCTTCTGATTTGTCACTATTTCTGCCACTCAATTAGACATCACTTCCAAACAAGGGTGCTTCCTTCAATAAGCTATCTTTATCTTCACTGTTTGGGATTAAAGGTGTGGACCACCACGCCTGAATCTAAGTTTAGCTTTACCTGAAACTTGCTCCACACCAGGCAGTTCTTGAACTCAGATCTGCTTGCTTTTGTCTCCTGGATTAAAGTCCTGCTTGTATTCCAGCCAAATCACGCAGACCTAGAAGCTCTTTGGATGTGATCGCTTCCCAGAGCAGCCATGTTCTGAATTAAAATTCCTCTAAATAATATATTTTTTTCAATACACGATACTAACACATAACCTCAGTCTTAAGCAAAGGGGCTATGAATTGTTATGTTAAAGAGGGACCCACATCTGAATATTTATAGATGGCTGCTCTACCCATTGCACACTATTTAGAATTCTTTGAATGGACAGGGACACTAATTTTGTACATGTGGCAGATTTTGTGGCTCAGACTGCTTATCCTCCAGTCTGGGCTACCATGTCCAGAAAGCTGTAGGCATCTTTTCCATTTTCTTTTAAAGTTTCAGAGCAGAAGGAAGTTCAGGATAAACAATGGAGATGGGCCCATCAAACACCAAGGAACTGAGACAGGGCTGAGGTCCCCTCTTTGAGTTCTTGACTGATTTGCTGGGTGAGTGATTTGTAGGCGCCTTTCCCACTGGAGAGCTCCATGTCCCCTGTGCGGCTTCCTGGTTGTTGAAAGGCAGGTGCAGTGGCAGCACATGATCTTGTTGGAAACACTCTGGCGGTGGCCTCAAAGTCACAGTACTCTAGTCTTCTGGGAGTCATTCTTGGTAGGCCAGTAATAGCTCATTCTTCTGGCTTTCTCAAGATTGTGTTCTGGTTACCTAACCCTTCCCATCTTAAAATAGTACATTGTCTTTTTTCGTTCACTGAATCCTAACAGATACAAGCTTTGCGAAGTCACCCCAACTCATCCGGGCTTCGGGAAATAGTGCTGCAACATGAAGCAGGTGCTTCTGCTTCCCTTCTACCACCCCATCCTCATCCTCCTCATCCTGTCCTCAGCTGAAGGACCCCCTTTGTGAGGAAGCCTTCACCAATCCCTCAACTGAGGTAAATACTTTTCCTTTCTGTGCTGCCACCTTCTACTAATGTATGGTAATTAGATCAAGTATTTGTTTGGACAATTTAGCTAACAAACCTACATTCGATTGATTAGTAACTTATTCTCAGGTAATTAATTATATGGGTAAAGTGAAGAGATGAATGAAAGTAAAAAGAAAGGAGAATAACAATAAAAGAAACAAGTATAAAACCAACCTATAATGACAAAACTTATTAGCATAGGGAAGGATGTATAGTTTTCTTATATAATCTTACCAGTCCAAGTTTATCTAAAATAGGCACTATGAGTTTAGTCTGTTTTAAAATTTTAACTTATTTTAATTTTTGCAGATAATCTAGCTAAGAGATACACATAGTCTAGACCAGAGATCAGCATTTTTTTTTTCTTGGAAGAAGACAAATAATAAAGACTCTAGGCTTTGGAGTCACACAATCCTGTGACAAATACACAACGATTCTCTTGAAAAAGAAGCAATGTATAAATGGGCAGATAACATAAAACAAACGCATCAGTGTTTCAGTAAATCCCTTGGTCTATGAACACTGAATTTCAAATTTTATATAATGCACACATGCACCATGGTATTATTTTCCCTTTCATTTTTTAAGCGTTAAAAGATGTAAAAAACCATATTGAAATACACAGTGGGAGAAAGAAAGAGGAAACGCAGAGCAGATCAAAGGTTTATAAAGGCAGCAGTTAGCCAACCCTGGTTTAGAGGAATAAGAAAAGGTCTGAGTTAATTAATTAATTAGTTAATTAATCTATTTAGGATTTTTTTTTAATTTATGTGCCTGTGTTTCTGTTGGTATTGGGTACTCAAGAAGGCCAGAAGAGGGAGTTGCACGCTCTGGTGGAAGCTGATGGATATGGGTGCTGGTAACCAAATTCTGGTCCTTTGGAAGAGCAGTAAGTTTACTTAACTACTGATCCCCTATTTATTTATTGTTGAAGGCACTGGGGAAATGAACCAGAGCCTCACACATGCTTGGAAAACACCCTATCACTGAATTATATCTCTAGGTAGTTTCTTTAGTTATTAAGTAGAACTCTCGTTGTATTTCCATTTTTTCCTATATAAAAATGAAGCTTATAAGGCATTACTGATAGAATTAACTCTGACATAAATAATGATGGTTAGAGGCTCTGAGACCTCAAGAACAAGCCTAGATCACATGTAAGTCTCTATAAGTTCACAGGCAGTGGGCTTTTCAAGTGCATGGTAACTAACATATCACAGTAAAGTCTTAAAGTTCTATGTATCTGATAATATCCTGGTGAACAGAATGTGGCAAGAATATATTCTCCTATTCATTTAAAACATGAAAGGTAAAGAAGTACCAATAATATGTGGAAGATCAGCACACTCTATTTTTGTTCCCATCCAAAAATGGACAAATTACCTTAATTACAGTTTTCAATAAAACAGATGCCAAGAGATTATAGTCCTACACATTATACCTGTCCTGTACTAGTTTCTAGAAGAAAAAAAAAAATCTTGTAGCTTTCCAAAGCTCCTGGAATGAGAGAGGTGGAAAGGACACTGCATGCCACCCCCCGTTCATAATTGGGAAAGTCGTAGGCACAGAACTGTCAAATGATAGTTGGCAAGGGGGCTGGGTAAGGGTGAGAGGGGGGTGGCTGGGGGCAGCCCCGGCCTCTGAATATCTCTTGCCGTGCTCCTCCTACTTAATCAATATGTAAAACCAGTTTTGTACTATGTTTTAATAAAAATTGCCTGAGTAAATCTAACCATTGATTCATAGTTTAATTGCATACATTTCTATGAGCTACAAAGCATTTGCCTTTATGATATGTAAAATGTCGAATTTGATGTTATATAAACTCTGTTACAAAACACAGAAATAAAGCACAAGTTTCTCTAACTTATCATATATATATACTGATAAAATTATTTATCACCCAAAGTGAGGCCAAAATGTAGTAGTCATTGTCCCCTCATGAGTGCACACACACACACACGCTAATTAGCTTTCCCTATTTTAGGCATTCCAGGCTTTCAGTTTTATTTAAAACTGGAATTATGTTGAATTGTACAACTGCACACACATATCCTCACACACACACATTTCCCATGGCTCTATGTTTACACATCCTAAGAAGTCCTATCCTGTTCTTATTCGAAGCTGGACTGCTCAGGCTCCCGTACCCTGTCTCCATAATACTCAGCTCATTTTTCATTCCATGGAACTAACTTACTGACTGTGTTTATTGTCTATTGTATTTACCCTCTCATCTGCAACATAAGCTCCATGGCTGCTGTCTTCCTTTGTTTTCTTCTCTGATTTAAGAAGGTAGAACAGTCCTTGAACATAATAGTTACTTGGGGAATATTTGTTAAATCCTATTCCTTGTTGAGACAAGGAATAGGCCATTGGGAACATCTTGATATATTATTAATTGAAAAAAATACTTGGAGAAAATATATGAAAAGATTGTAACAACAGAATTGTAGAATGCCAAAGAACACAGGTGCTACCACATGCTGAGAGTCATTCTAAGGGCTTTGTGTCCACTGTCCTGAATGTCTCACTACAACTGTTATTATATTCAATTTATAGTTGGCGAAAGTGAGGATAGTTTGTCAAGATCTATACAACTAATAACAGGTGGACCCAGAAATTCAAACCCTACATCTATTTGACTCCAAAAACCCATTCGTGCAGTCATTGCTCTGGAACAAAGTACTGAGAATAACCTCTATGATCAAGAGAATAGGTGGAGCACTGTTGCAACAATCGCTCAAACTGCAGAATTTAAAATATCGATCTTTGTCATCTTGCCTGGACACTGGAAAATGGCTTAGCAAGCTGAGTACTTGCAGAGTTGACGTACTAGGGCAACAGTGAACAGGGCTGCGTCCAGAGCACACCTGTCTCTGTGTCTGTAATTTCGTAAGGGTCAAGTCATGGAAAGGAATTCCCCCCCCCCCCCGAATATAATTACAAGCGCTTTCCCCTTTCTCTCTCATACTTTAAATTATGCTGACATTTCCTCTCGTATATTTCTCCTTTACTTACATATTGAAACATGGAACATGATTCGCCACCTTCATGGTTCAAGAAGCAGACTCAGGTCCTAGTCCCCAAACAAAACAGGGATGGAGTAGCTATGAAGACAGAAATGGAGAGGGATATACAGGACAGAGATGCTGTGTGAACATATGCTAGGGACTTACTCGACCTCTGAACCAGGAAGGGGAAGGTCCAGTTCAAAGAGGTTGGTCATGGAGCTGTTTACATTAAGTAAGGGGCCTCTGTGGATTCTGGTCATACTTCTTTTCACTTCCGTTCCATCCTCTGCTCTCCTATTCACTGAACAGGAATAACAGTTTAGATGTTAGCACAGTAATTACTAAGAGTCAGTTGTTTCTGAAGAATAAGAAAAGAAAACAAACTACTAGCAATAAAGTCATTTGTACACTGTTACCAAGACGTAAAGACCAAGACTTTCTTTCTTGTTGAAAGTGTCAGGATGTGTCATGCAGATGCCTCACACAAGTTATTGTTTAAATAAGAATCACAACCACAAAACCCCTTAGGGAACACAGCTTACTTCTGGACCAATTACTTCTGTAGTCAAGCCATTCTTAAGCTTAGGTGTATATATATAAAAATCAATGGGGTTAGCTATTTTATTAATATTTACAGATTTCGCTACATGCCCAAGCCAGGCATTTGAATTTTTAGAAAGTCACAGTTTTTAAAAATTGATGTTTAAAAACATCACTGGTGATTCTGATAATCCACACTTCAAAAAAAAAAAAAACTATTATAAGACTTTAGAATACAAAAGATGAAACATTGGAGTTAAGTTGAATTTCTTTGTCTCTGTCCATTGTCTCTGTCTCTTTCTGCTTCTCTATTTCTTTCTTTCTGTGTGTGTCTCTCTCTCTCTCTCTGTGTGTGTGTGTTGGGCTAGAGTGGTTGGCCACTGAACACCCCAAGATTATTGTATCTCTGTCTCTTAGTAATGAGATTACAGGCACATGCTACCACGCTCTGATTTTATGTAGTCACTCAGTTCTCCATGCTTGTACAGCAAGGACTTTGCCTACGGAACAATCTCCTTAGCCTCTCCCCCACAAACTGATGTTTTTTTGTTTTAATTTGATTTACTACCAACAGATATTGAGAAAGCTAAACAAGTCAAGCCAGAGGTATACAAACACTGGAATGTCCGGTGTTACTTAAGTAATTAGTAATACCACTATCTTTTGTAAAGAAAAGAGAAGAAAATACTTTGTTCATGCCATTCATTATAATTATTGTGTCACCACATTAAATTTCAGGAATATTTAAAGAATGCTTTCCCAAATCTGCCAAGCATTTTAATTACCTTACTCATAAGATAAAATTACTATTCATCATCCTAAGCACCATGGGCTGGACACTAAAAATCACTCTGTGTGACAAGCCACATATAAGAGCTGTTATTTATTATCAGGAGCTATTTTTATATTCATGATTATATCTAATTCTCGGAGTAAGCCTTAAAAGTAGGTACCACTTTTCTTTCCATTTTACAGTTTAGGGAATTGAGGCCCAAGGATTAGTAAGAGTAAGGAGTTTGTTAAAGGACATATACGTGGAAAATAGAAGAGCCAGCATTTATTTTTTATTATTTTTTAATTAAATTTTTATTTTTTTATATTAATTCCAGTTTATTTACTTTGTATCCCAGCTGTAGCCCCCTCCTTCATTCCCTACCTCCCAGCATTTATTGAAGATGTTTCTGATTCAAAATCACCAGCTCTTAAGCTTGTCTCCCAAATATAAATAAAACCTCGAATCTGCATGAATATCCAGTGTCTGTCAATGCTGACAGACATGCTTCAACTGTGGACATTGTGATTCTTGTTGCCAGAATCTAAACTTTTTCATTCTGTGTAGTGACCACCTGAAGCCTCCAGAGTTGACTGTTTCCTGACAGATATTCTTCTAACAATGAATACTTAGATACTTTATATTATATGTATAGGTTTATAGAAAACCCTGATACATTTAGCCTCCTATTGAAGTGTCTGAGGCATGTAAAATAATCTGTCTCAGTCACTCAGCACTACACTACACACAAACCCAAGAATCTGAAAAGAGTGACAGTGACCACACTGATCGTAAAAAGAACATGTCCCCAAATTCCATTTTGTTCCTCTTAGAATACAAGGCTAACCTAAGAACTAAAAATCCCACAATCCATAAGCTTTTCTTTTGCTGACTGAGGTAACCGCTCTCCTCTCTCCGAACCTTACACACCACAGGCCATGAGGTTGACTCTTCTGGCCTGTTTTCCTCCAGTATTTCAAGGTGCCTCATTCTGCCACCACCCTTAGTTCTGAGGAGCGTTTTGTGTTATACTGTACTTTGCAGCTATTTTTTATTTTTCATTTTTATTTTTTCAAGACAGAATTTCTCCGTGTAGCCCTGATTATCCTCGAACTCACTCTGCAGACCAGGCTGGCCTTGAATTCAGATATCTGCCTGCCTCTGCCTCCCAAGTGCTTGGATTAAAGGTGTGCTCCACTACTCCTTGGCTGCAGCTATCTTTGCTAATAGAGCTCTGGGGCCATTAGCGCAGGGCCTACAATTGTTTGTTGTCTCTTGTGATAAACATAGACGAGGCACAAAAAGGCACTTAATAAATGTTGTACTGAATGAATGAATGAATAAGTGAATGAGTGACCAAGAAACACACATGCTTCTAGAGAGCTGTCCTTCCTTCCACGTGCATGTGAGCAACAGTTTGAGCTTTCCTAATCAGTAGAAAGAAAAAGACTTTGTTCTCAATGAATCACTAATACCTCAGTTCAGCTCTTCTCCATTCTTCAGTTTGAAAATTCAAGGCAATTCCACACTATGAAGGACTGGGCACATTGAGCCGTACAGCTAGGAAGGCAAAAGTAATGGTAGTGGGCTAAGGAACTGAGGGACTTTCTGCTCTCTGCATATCCCCTTCGAATCCCAGTACCAGGGAGACAGACTTGCTGGCCAGATGGTCTAGATTTCTCGGAGAGTCCCAGTCCAACAAGAGACCCCATCTCAAAACAAAACAGTTGTATGGTACTTGAGGAGTGATACCTTACATTTTCCTCTGGCCTCTACCTGCATGGGCACACGTGTGCAAATACACTTGCACACATACGTGTGCATGCACACACACACACACACAAACACACACACACATGCACAGACTTTTGTCTGGAAAGGATAAGGAATGGGACTCTATTCAGAAATTAAAGTTTAGAAGCAACAACATATGTCAACCCCAACCATTGACTTAATTAATGCATGGAGTAATGAGGATTGAAAGGACCAAGAACACTGATACACCAGATGCCAAAGAAGCTTAAGAAGGCTTCCTTGTTCTAGCTCAAGCTATCTGTGATAGTTTGTATGATATTGTTACCCTCCCCCTCTCTAGTTGAGCCATCTTTTAGTTATTGTTCTATTGCTGTGAGGAGATGCTATGACCAAGGCAACTTATAGAAACACATTTAACTGGGAGCTCGCTTATAGTTTCAGGGGGTTAATCCCTGACCATCACGGTAAGGAGCACGGCAGCAGGGAAGCAGCTATGGTGCTGGAGATGTAGCTCAGTGCTACATCTGACACGAGTTTCACATCGGGATAGGGAATGAGTGAGTGAAACTGGACTTGTTATGGGCCTTTGAAACTTCAAAGGCCACCCCCAGAGACACATCTCCTCCAACAAAGCCATACCTTCAATCCTTCTCAAACAGTTCTACCAACTGGGTACCAAACATTCAAATATTATCAACCTCTGGGGGGCCATTCTCAATCAAACCACCACAGGAACTGCTCTTTTTCTTTGCCATATTCCTTTTGCCCTTTTCCTTCCCTCCTTCTCAACTCCCTCAATTGTAACAGACAAATTTTTCACTTAATTATTTTCTTTTTTCTATAGCACTAGGGGTAGCCAGCATGTTGGTGATCCACAACACCCGATCTAAAGTTTGTAAAGAGAACTGTATCAAATCCAAAGTTCAGCATAAAATTTTGATTTTGAGAAAAGAAGATGGCATTTTAAGGAAAAGTGTGGAATTATGGGGGGAAAAAAAAGACCACATCTTTCCAAATAGCTAAGTACTTCAAGACCCAGAATCAATTATTCTGTTGTGAAGTTTCAGTCTAATTTCAAGAACATTATTTAATGTCTCCTTTTTACACTTTGTTCTTCTTTCTCGCAGGCTAGCCTCAATATATTTGCTTCTTGTTTTCTTGTGTGGTCTGGGTAAGCCTACTGCTGAATCCATACAAAATCTGACATTTAATACTGCCTCCCCAAGCCGTGGCTGTTACATTCTCTACCTCAGTGTATCTTTTTTTTAGGCAATTTCTCAGTGGCATGTGACTCCTACTGTTTTCATCCTACTCTTGATCACTTGTGCTTCCTGTATTAAAATTGTACCCCCAGATAATACTCCCAGCCTATCTTCCAGCCTTGATGATCCTCCCTCATTTGGGGGTTGGGTAGAGGTTACAGTTTTCTCTCAGTTGCTCTTTGCTGACACTTTGCTTGTATAGCAGTTCTAACAGATCTTCCCCTTTCTTCATCTGATTTTGAACACTTCTCTGTGGAATATGATAGAAAGTAAAAAAACAAAACAAACCAACCAACCAAACAAACAAAAAAACGGAGACCACCTATGACTCCATCTTTCCTAGCTTCATCAGATAGTACCTGAAAGTCTTCAAAATACACACAATTAAAACCAAACTGTGAAGCTGAAAATTGTTGCCAGAACCAGTCAAAGAATGTAACAAATAGATAGCATATGAAGAAATAACATATTTCTGGATAGCTGCAGGCACAACATCAGGTCATAAACATTGTAAGTAATTGTAGCTAAATTTCTCCAGGTTGGGTAGAAAAGGCAGATTCTGCAAATTACAGGGTAGTAAATGAATCACAGAGTCAAGGCAAGGGTTTAGAAAATGCTCTGTGGTACAATACCCATTAGCCTCTGCCATCCCCAGCTAGCTCACCTCTAAGGGCAGTTTTTGCTTAACCACACATAAAAATACCCAATCTCCAGCATTCCCCATCCCCATAGCTGGGAATGCTTGCCCTTCACCTGGTGACTGTCAGGCGATGTGCTTTTGTTTTTATGTTTTGTTATCGTGAAGTCCTTGAGCTCTGTGGGAGATTCCAATTGTGGTACAATTAATTTTTCTTTTTCTTTTTTTTTTTTTTTTTTTTTTTTCCTTTTAAGCTTATCTGACTGGCTATATGGCCTTTGAAACTAAATGAAATCTGACTAGTCAGGCAAGTGAAGGAAATAAAGAAAGGACAAAGCAATCGGCAGAAGGCTTACCCAGATTACTTTTGTAAATAAATAAGGGTTATAAGAAACTGAGTCTACAAGGGATATCTCGCTTGCCTGTTCCATACCTATTTGCCTTCTTTTAGTACTAGTTTTGCTTTTACTTCAGGAACCCAAAACAAAAACAAAACAAAACAAAACAAAACAAAAACCTCTCTCTGAACTAATTTCTTGTCTATTTTCTCCAAGTTCATTATTCATTCTAAAAGTAGGTTTGACACACACATGATAATATAGCATTTATGTGGTCTATCCAGTGAACAAGAACTAGACCCAGTTAAGTATTTCTGTCCTAACAGAAACTCCTGTTTCTTCTACCACTGCCCCCCCCCCTTACTTCCCACACTGGGTAACTACTCATACTTATTGAGAGAATCAAGCAAGATGTCCTCTTCTACCTGGTCCACCGCCTAAGCAGAAGACACTGGTGAAGCCAAGTGAATTCAGTCTTTTTATCTTAAGTGACACAAAGAATTGGGTGGGGGAAACTTGGGGCTCATTAATGATAATTTGTAAAATAATTTTAAAAATTTATATTAAAATTAGTTGATTATTATTAGGTAAAATATTGATTAATATTAGGTAAAAATTCTAATGACGTGATCTCAGTATCTGGAGAGGGTGGTACAACTGGCTTTCTGAGATTTCATTCTACAGTTTTTTTTTTTCCTTTAGTCTATCTCACATCCTGTTGGAAGTTTCTGTTTTCATTTTATTCAGCAAGAGATATAAAATCCTCAATAAGAACAATTTTTTCTCTTATAAAATTAATAAATGCAAATTAAAATTTCATAAAGCTTTCTGACAAAGCTGTATCAGGTATTTTTGTGAGTGGGTTGTAAGAAAACATGTACATAATGGTAGCAAAATTATAAAACAGTAATCATTTCTAGGGAAAACTAGACGAAGAACAGATAAAGAAAGAGGTCCCGGGTCTGATGCTCTTTGGGTGGATGACACCTAAATGAACATCAGTACAAAGTCCCAATTTATTTCTAATATCAGAGATCAGACCTCTACTCTTGCCTGATGCGTCTAAAACAAAAAGGGGGAACTGCAGAGAGCTGCGTAATGCCGCGCCTTAAAGATGGAGCTGGTTTCTGCCTTCCACCTTCCCGATGGTGAGTGCTCTCTGTCACGAACAACTCCACATTTGGCTAAGGCCAAGGATCTGGCTTGCTTCCATGTATGCGGACCTATCTGCATTGCCCACATGGCATGATGGGGTTGGCTACCCAGAGGCTATTTAAGCTGTGAGCTGGCTTTCCCCAGGGTCAGATGATTGTTCAAGGTTCCTGAATAAACTGCTTTGAAAAAAAAAAAAAAGAAAAGAAAGAGGTCCCAACTTAACCTTCACTGTCTAGTTTCTTAAAAAGAAGTCTAAGGCGCTATAAACATGCTAAGTTGTAGTCACGCTCTCAGATGACTGGTATACTATATCATGCACTATAAATTCCTCAGAGTTCAAATAACACAAATTTGGGTGGTTCTGTGACAAGCTCAATAAATGTGGAATGCTGATTAACGGGTGAAGGTGAATGTGTTGGGAGGTATATGCACTTTGGGTTCTACCTTTGACAATGCTTTAAAAAAAACTGAGAAAGAATATAGGAAGGCATGACATTTGTGAATAAATCACAGATATTAAAATCAATAGCATATGTGCTGAATGAATTAATTGATCTACAAAATAGTGCCGCAACAGGAAATCAGGGACAAATGTTAGAAAAAAAGGAAAAGAGAAAGAAAACTATCACTTACTAAGAGTATATTGCATGCTAAATACTATTCTAACTGTAGTGCAAGTATGATAACCTTCTGAAATGTTAATATAAACTCAGGCAAACAGAAGTTACAGAATCTTTCCTAGATCACAATGCTAGTATGTGTTAGAATAAAGACATGGATAACAAACAGCCTTTGATGGTATAGTCCTAAGGCCCCAGTTCTGAACTACTGTACAGTAAGCTATAAACTCTTGTACCTCAATTCCCCCAAATAAATTATACAAAATTGGCCCATCCTTCAAAACAAAACATTTTTTCTTTTCTTTTTGAGGCTAAGCACAAAATAGGCCAACAGAGCTTAAAAACATCTTGGTTTGTATTAATAGAACTATTTTATCGAGAATCTGTGCTCACTCTGTACCCCACACTACTCAGCCTCCGCCTGTGCGTCACACTTGAAGGAGCACAACCACAAAGACAATAGGCAGGGTCTGTGTGAAAGGACCAAGAGTCAAGAGTGGTGCTCTAGAAAGAATGTGTTCAGATAGTAGAACTAGCTTGGGAAAGACAACAGACCTAGATGTGGCTATGAGAGTGGTCTTTGCACATCTGATATGCGGTGTGGCACAGGGATTAGATTATGTGGTCTCAAGGGAGCAGAGAAAAAAGAACAGTAGCTAGAACTTAAAAGGAGAAAAATTATGGTAAATGCCAGTAAGAACTGTATAATGACCAAAATTGCAAGAAGAAATGAGCTGTGTTGGGAACAGGGCCACTGGCAGGAGCTGGGTGTGGGAGAACCAAAGTCCCTTGCTGAGAACGCAGTTGAAGCTTCGGACAGGACACTGCTAGAAAGATCTTCCTGCTGGTGTTAAATGATAATCAGATTCACTAGTGGGAAACTATTTTCCATGCTGAGACCAATTTGTACGATACAACTTTCTGGTACATTCCACTTCCTTCTACTCATACACAGACAGATAAATAAAAAGAAAGAAAAAGAGAAAAAAAAAAGAGGTGGAAAGAGAAACTTCACAGAACTAAGAGGCTAACCCAGCTTTGCTACTAGCTGAATAATATTGAGAGGATCATTTAATCTTTCCTCGCTTTACTTGAATTTTTAATTCTTAAAAAGACAATCCTGCTGGACATGGTGGCCCATTCTGTAATCCCAGAGTTTGAGAGTTGCAGGCACAAGAATCTTTAGTTCAAGGTCATCCTCCATTACAAAGGGAGTTCCCGACCAGCCTGGCCTACAATAAGACCCTATTCAAAAAGGAAAAGAAAAACAAATTCCCTCTGCCCCCACTCCCAGCAACCCCCTTTCCTTCTCAACCGCCCTCCCCCGCTGCCACCACCACCAACAAAAAACACAATCAAAAAGCAAACCTGGGCCAAGGCGGTTGTGGAGCACTCCTTTATTCTCAGCGCTCAGGAGGCAGAAGCTGGCAAATCTCTGTGTTTGAGGCCAGCCTGGTCTACAGCATGAGCTCCTGGACAGCCAGTGCTACCCAGTGAAAACCTGTCTAGAAAAACCAACCAACCAACCAACCAACCAATCAACCAACCAACCAACCAATCAACCAACCAACCAACCAACCAACAAACGAAGAGAAAATCGATCCTGAAACATGGACAATACCAACAGATCTGCTAATGTCGACTCAGCCTCACACAGTTAAAGGAAGCTGAGAAACGCTGAATGGGAATGCTGAGGGTCTTCAACCTGGGATAGATCACACCAACTGAATACCCACTACCAAATGGTCAGCCCTGAAAACACAAATACAACTGACATTACGTAGACTGAGCAGGTTGCATTTATGTATTTAGGAACATACATACACACACACACAAACTCACACAACAACAACACTTAATTAAAAAAAAGCTTGTGAATTTAAAGAACAAGGAGGGATATATATGGGACGGTTTGGAGGGAGGAAAGAGAAGGAGAAATGATGTAATTATATTATATAAATATATCAATTATTTTATAATACCTATATATTAAATGATATGCAAATTACAATAGAAAATTATATTCTATAAATAAGATATTAAATAAAATAAATAATATAAAACAATGATGGGGAAAAGGCTATCTTGCTATTTATCTTATTTATCTTAAATGGATTTCAGTGAGCATGCCAGGTTATCTAAAATGTAAATACTTTAGACTATTAAACAATAAGAAAATATAACCTTTTGGTGGCTATAATGTCAATTCTGCTCATGATTTATATGGGGCCCCTATCATCTCTGTCGTCTCTTTCTTTTCAGAATACTGAGTGTTTTGTTTTATTTTATTTTATTTTATTTTATTTTATTTTATTTTATTTTATTTTATTTTCTAGCATGGATGGCCTTTCCAAGTTGTTTTTCTTGTTTATTTGTTGTCTAGATCTTTGCTTTCTGCCACATTTCTGGCACTATGCTAGTTACCATTCTGGGCATTGCTGGAAAACAAGATGTTGAGGGAGATGTCATCATTTTCCTCAAGGTATTTGCCATTGGTTAAAGACTTCTGTCAATATGTCACTGTACAATCCTAAGGAAACTATCTGGATTCCTTTTAAGAGCGATACAGATAGAATCCCACAGAGGATCACGAGAGATTAGGGATTCCAAAGTGCTCGAGTGAGCACCACCCTAGGAGAGTGGGTTATTTATTCTCTTTCTTCTTATCCTTGAATCTGTTGGTTCTCTTTAGTTTTGTAAATTTCAGCTTTGGCCCAACAATAAGATTTCAATTCTTAGGTGCTTTACATTGGCTTTAAGGAAAGAGGTATGATTCCCACCCCCTTACACACATTATATATATGCATATCTATTATACCGAAAAGAAGTGAACCTCAGAAAGGTCAAGGATGAGCCAGAGATTGTTACCTATGGCACCGTGACTTTCTCAAGTTCGGTCTATGTCAAAGAATGATCAGTAAGTAACTTTGCTTTTTTAGGTGCTTTTATGCCCAGCTGATTGTTTGCTTTATTCTGGGCTGAGGCTGATATCACTCCTTCATTTTATTCATTTTTTTATTTTAATTTTTTGAGACAAGGTCTCACTATATAAATGAGGCTGGCCTTGAACTTCTACACTTTCTCCTCCCACTGTTAGGATAACAGACAAACACTACCATGCTCAGTCACTGATATGTGTAGAGATGCTGGAATCTACAGAGTTTGGCATAAAAGGTAATCACAAACAATAGGTAACAAGATCTGTTAACTATTGGTGTGACAGTTATGCTTCAGAAAACTTTGTGCCATTGACTTTTATACGTAAAAGATAAACAAAAGTCTAACACTAATTGACTACTTATAGCTATTCTACTTAAGTACTTTATATATATATTTCCTTGTTTATAAAATGGGGATAATAAGAGTAATTAAAATTATATATAATATGTACATAAAACACTTGAATTTTAATTACGCTTATGTCATTATTTTATAAACAAGGAAAGTAATTTCTAGGGTGATTAAGCATTTTTTTTATAAGGCTGCTGGAGTGGTAACATCAGGATTTGTAAAAGGAATAAAAATAGAAGACATGAAGTTACTTATATATTTAAATAACAGACACATAGGCATATACACATTCATGCAAATATTTAAACGGACTTTCCTAAAACAAGGCTAGGAAACTGGACAATCAAGACAGACACCTAGAAGGTCCATGCTAAGCATGTGAGGTCAACCTGTGATTGAAAACAAAGAACTGTTGACCCAGGTAAACACTGGCTGCGTGCACTCATAAGCTAATATTATAAAAATTAAATAAAAGCCAGGCACAGTGGCACGTGCCTATCATCCCAGAACTCTAGGAGGCAGAGTCAGGCCTGCTCTACAGAGTGAGCTGCGCTGAGATACCCTGTCTCAGAAAACAATACAAAACAAGATAAAATAAAATAAAAATTAAATAAATTCTCCGAAAGCTACGATTTTTTCCTCAGTTGTATTTTAAGTTTTACAGAACCATTAGAATTTAAAATTCTTTGGTTCTTATTCTCAAATAAAATATTAAACATCTGGAAAATATTTCCAAACTGGTAAGATGGTATATTAAAGATAGTTGTAAGCTTCTTTTCTTTACTTAGTCATGAGGACTGGTATGTCAATCACTCCAGGGGATGGAATTCCACTGTTTCTAGGAGTGAGTGATTCCGGTGTGTACAGAGCGCCTGGCATAGAGATCTGCTCGACACACATCGTGGAGCAGAACATCAAATAGGCCTATAGAACAACATGCTGATGCTCAATGCAAACGGATTACTTTTTTGTTTTTCCAAGATAGGGTTTCTCTGTATAACAGAACTGTCCAGGCTGTCCTGGACTTGCTTCATCGACTAGGCTGGTCTTGAATTCACAGAGATCCACCCACCAGAGATCCACTTGCACCTCCAGAGTGCAAGTCCTAGGCTTAAAGGTGTGCAAGTATAATTATCTCCATTCTGAAAGCTGTGTATGCAACTCACCAGTTTTCTAGGAAATAATGACTTGGAAGGGAGTGACTTCTGTCCAGCCTCCCTTGTGCTTTCATGCATCAGTCCGGGTCAGTTAGCCCCTTTCACTGTCAGAGATTGCTAAACTAGAATGCAAAACCCTGGAAAATACTCAGAGGAGTCCATATTCAAGTGGACTATGGAATAAATTAAAACCAATTTTACAAATTTTACTTTTTATTCATTGCATGACTTTTCACTTTAGTTATGGTGCTTTATAAATAATAAAAAATTATCCATACTTATATATTTTAGTGTAGAGATAAATATCCTTTTTCTGATAGTATTGTGTAATATGAAAGTTTGATTATTGTAACATTAGATAATTCAATTATGTTAAATGTACTTAACAAAAATACCTTTGTGTTTTCCTGTGGTGGAAGTTGGAAGTAAAAATGGGAAGTGGGCTACCTTTACATATTTTTTATTTTACATAATTTGCTACCGTAAGTGGCATACCATGGCACTTCACTCAGCAATTAAACACACCAACTTTTGCTGATTTTTTTAATTCTTCAAAAAGCAGTGCACTGAAATCCTTCGAAAAATTTTCCTCCATCTGCCTCTTGTCTCTAAAGTTTGCCATTTCAAAAACAGAGCCTTGCTGGGTGAAGTGGCACACGCCTGTAATCCCAGCACTCTGGGAGGCAGAGGCAGGCAAATTTCTGTGAGTTTGAGGTCAGCCTGGTCTACAAAGTTAGTCCAAGTCAGCTATGGCTACAAAGAGAAACCCTGTCTCAAAAAAACCAAAAACCAAATGCCAACCAACCAACCAAAAAACCAAAAACAGAGCCTGTAAGGGGCTCAAAACCTAACTGTTCTGGCCTTCATCACATTCTGTACTAACCTAGTTGTCTCTGCCTCCTTTCTCTCTCTCCCCACTCCTCCCCTCGTGACAGAGTTTCTCTCTGTAGCCTTGGCTGTCCACCATTTGTAGACCAGGCTGGCCTTGAAATCCCCCTGCCTCTGCCTCCCTGAGTGCTGGGATTAAAGGCGTGGGCCACCTGCCAAGACGACTCCTTTATCTTATGGGCAAAACAAAGATAGCAGTTAACACAGACTGCAGAGCAGTGTGGCGTGAAAAAGGCACACTTGCTTCTTTCTGTCAGTTGAATGCTGAGGGATAGTATATGACCTTCAGTATTATCACTTTGAATACTGTGGGTTTAAAGGATTTAAAAAAATTATTTCCTTTTAAAAATAAATGGAACACCACATCTGTACACACTACTTTGTTTTCTAAACTTCGTAAACTTGTTTTTGTTTTTTTTTTTCTTTATCTGATTCTTTTTTCCATGCTTACAGAAACACACAGGTTCATTTAATGTATTTATGGCTGTGAGAAAAATATCTTAGGATGGCATCGAGGGAGTAAAATAGACGGAACAGGTGTGGTGGTACACACCTTTAACTCCAGCACTCTTGAGAAAGCAGCAGTGGGATTTCTCTGAGTTCAAGGAGAGCCTGATCTGATCTACATATCTAGTTCCAGGCCAGGCAAGGCTACATAGTCAAAACCCTGTCTCAAAAAAATAAAATAAATAAAACAAAAAGATTATCTTATTCATTTTTCTTTTAAAAATTTAAGCTATCAGCCAGGCTATAAAAATCATACTATTTAATCTTCAAAACTGTATGTAAGATTCTTGAAATTTGGAACTTGGTCAGAAGGAACTCCAGGAAAACATCTGGGTTCTAGAATAGTGCCAGTGAGTTGTAGATGCTGAATAACCATTTAATGAAGGCAATCTTGGGAAAGCTTATTTTAATCTCCAAATAAAAACTAAAATCAAATCTAAGAATGAAAGTGACTAAAAAAACTCATTTGCTCAAGATCGTTCAACTTGTGTGTGAATTTTGTTCTTTTTAATTTCAAGGACTGATTTTTTTTCTCACTAACCTTTTGGCTTGTTTTTATCGAACTGTTAAACATGACCTGCCAAAAATGCAGCATAGGAAAAAATATCATTAAATCTAGATCTCATATTCACCGTCTCTGAAAGTCACCGAACATACAGTAGTCACACACAGTGCTACACAAAGCGTAGGACCACATCACATATACCATAAAATATAAATCCTGGCTATATTGAACCAAGAGGCCTATTTGTAAGGCAGACTGTCAATAGTCATTTTTCCCCAAGGTGTTTACCTTTCAGCACATCTTCTGTGGCCATACAGGTGATTGCCCTCTGACTTTTAAGTGCGCACTCAGCTATTCTAGCTAAAGGTTTATCTTTGTTTCTGTGTGCTTTATTGATTTTTATTTTAAAAATTTGCCCACGAAGGAGGCATTAACAACCTCAGTGCCTTCTAGTCTTGATAAACTTAACTTGCACTATTTTGGCCTATGTGATGCCTAACCCATTGACAAAAGAAATCCAAGCCGACCAAAGCGTCCCTCGGCCACTTGTTAGCAGGCCGGGCTGAAAAATCATAACACAATGCTCGCCTCTTTCACGGGGCAGCACAAGGCAGCGATCAACCACCCCCCCCTTCCACATCCAGTGGAGTTGTAGTTTATTACCATAACCCTCCCAAGTCAAAAGGACACCAGTTTCAAGCCTGGAAACTTGGTCCGGGGACGGCTCTCCCCCGCGACCCCCTGCTCCGCCGGGCCTCTCTACCTGTCCTCGCCCACTGCCTACAGGTCCCGAACACTGGGGAAACAGAAGATGTGATGATCTTTGTGTGTCCCTGCGAAATGTGTGTATGTGTGCGTGTGTTTGGGTGTAACGCGCGTCCTGTTTGGCTGCGCCGGCCGTCCGTCACGGCGCGGGCCAATGGGAGGCTGCCTTATATAAAAATGAGTGTTTTCAGTCTTCCCCGGGGTCTGCATGTTACTGTATGTGGAGCAGCGTCCAGCGGAGCGGAGGCAGCGCGGCTCCGCGAGCTTTTCCCCCCTCTCCTCCACTTTCCCAGAGCGAGCGAGGGAAGAGAGAGCCCCTGACTGGCCGCACGCCGTCGCGCCGAGGCGAGCCCGCGAGGTAGGCGCCCGCCATCCGCAAGGCTCCGCGGGCGCTCTCCCGCACTTTCTGTTTCCCCTACTCACTTGCGAGGCGGCCGGGGCTGCAGCCCGAGGAGGCGGCGGCAGGAGCGGCGGCGGCGGCGGCAGCCGGTAGGGTGGACTTGAGGAAGGCGGGCGAGGGGAGCCCGCGCGTCCGGGAGCCCGAGCCGTCCCCCCCCTCCCGGCCGGCGCCTCGCGGGGGCCACTTTTCCCCTCAGCCAAAAACTTTGGGGGGTGGCGAGAGGTCGGGCCTCGTGAGGGGGTCGCGGCGGCCGCGCCGGCGGGCCCGGGCCGGGGGGGCGCGCGGGCGGGCGGCGGGCGGCGGGCGCGAGCCGCGGGGGCCGGGCCGGGGAGGAGTAGGCCAGCCGGTGCCAGGCTGCGTTTGCAAGGCGAGCACCTCTCGGGCGCCCGGGCTCGGCGCCGCCTGAGGTGGGGTGCGGAGCCCCGGGGGGCGCGGGGCTGGAGCCGCCCGCGGGGGGAAAACAACAACAACAACAACAGCGGCGGCGGCGGAGCGGTCCTCGCCGCCGGCGGGCGGCTCCCGGCCGCCCCGGGAGCCCCAAACTTCGGGGAGGCGAAAGTACGCGGTGGAGCCCCGGGCAGGGCTCGGCTGCCGGGGTGGGAGGTGGGGCCTGAGGAGCCCCGGGGCAGCGGCGGGGGGAAAGGAAGGTACGGGAAAAGGGCTGCCCTCGGTGGCTGGCTCCGGGCTCCGGGTGCCGTGTGCGACGGGGACCGGGGGACTGGGGGACGGCAGCCCGGTGGCTGGGTCGTCCGGAGTTAGGCTCTGGGTGTTCCGACCCCGAGAACGGTGTCCTCTTCCCCCTCCCCAACCCCCCAACCCTTCCCCCCCCCCCCCCCCCCCCCCCAGCCAAATGCGCGGCGAGTGGAGAAAGTGCTGTTCTAGTGCCAGAGTAGCCCGGAGGAAGAACAGGAGAGAGGGGAAGAGGGCGAAGAAGAGAGAGAGAGAGAGAGGGAGAGAGAGAGAGAGAGAGAGAGAGAGAGAGAGAGAGAGAGAGAGAGAGAGAGAGAGAGAGAGAGAGAGAGGAAGGGGAGAGAGAGAGAGAGAGAGAGGGAGAGAGAAACACGGGAGGGAAGGGAGGGGGGGAGAGGAGGAGGGAGGCTGTGTCAGGATTTTGCTTGAATGTGGGATTATGTTGTGTCAATAAGTTTAAGGTGGAGAGAGCGAGGCTGGGGGTGGTGGCGGTGGAGGGGAGGAGGAAGGCCTCGGCTGTTTAAAGACTCATTCTGAAGGTAAGTTATGGCATTGCACGGTCGCGATGACAGAAAACTTGCAGATCCTTTATCCGGGGATGGGGTCGGTGCCTCTGGAAAGAGCTCCCCAACCCTCGGAAGCCACGCTCGTGTTACACTGTTATTTGCTGCGATCCGGGTCGCTACTAAATTACAGAAATCAGACTGGAGGCTTCTTTTCCTCCTCCACCTCGTCTCGCTCACTCACCCTCAGAGACGTACTATTTTATTATTATTATTATTTATTTTGTGGATATCGCATGAAACTTAACGTAACTGAAACCGAACCCGAGTCCTGTAATTTACAAGGACCCTGAATCCAGGAATCTGGAACACGTTGATGTGTGAAATACCCGCGATCATTTCTGCTAAATGAGGAAGGTAAAACGAAACGATGCAAAAAGCTAAGACACAACATGTACGACAGGGGGGGGGGGGGAGAGGAGAGGGAGAGACACAGAGACAAGCTATTTTTTGCTTTCCTTTCTGTAGAAAGGAAAATAAAGCGTGCGTCCCCCTTCCTTCCCAGTGTGTAGGGTCTAGTCAATATTTTAACTGTCTGAGGACGAATTAGCCCAGGTGGATCTTGTTGAAAAGTTTCTCGAGGTGGGGTGGAGGTGGGGGGGGGTGCCGGGGGGAGGAGGTGGGTGGAGGTGGTGGGGGATGGGGACCGAGCTAGCTCTGCCTCGGCTAATGGTCATTGGCCTGGGGCTTTGAAACCATTGCCTGTCCTGCTAATGACACGTCCAGTTCTCGTCTACCGGCCGTGGACGCCGGGCTGCCGTTCCTGGGGCTGGCTGGCGGGGAATGGGGTACTTTCCCTGCACGGGGAGGGGCGCTCTCGGCCATCCCTGGGGGCTGCCCACTCGCGGCGTGGGTTCCCCACGCACGTCCTCTCCCCTGCGCGCCGCCGCCGCCACCTCTGCTCGCGCGACTTTTGTAGCCAGCCTAAGGCCAGGGGGCGCGGGGGTCCCCGGAGCGGACATCTCCGCCCGGCCACCCGGCGCCCGGCCCCACGCGCGCCACGCCGCGCGGTCCAAGCCCGGAATGGCAGCGCGGGGCCGGGCGGCGGCGGTGCCTCCCTGGGGGGCGGCAGAGGCAGCGGCGGCGGGATCTTCGCCGGGGCCCGAGGGAGGAGGAGGAGGAGGAGGAGGAGGAGGAGGAGGAACGGGAGGAGGAGGGACGGGAGAAGGAGGAGGGGAAGGAGGAGGAAGAGGAGGTGAGGGAGGCTTTTTTTTTTTTTTTTTCTGCCCAGACCGCCGCCAGTTCGAGCGGGCACGGGCACAGGGACACCCCACTCGTTGCTCCTGCGTTGTGGAAAGGTGTTTAGCAGACTTTTATGCCCAGAGTGTGGGATTTGCACTTCATTTTTTTTTCCTTCCCCCCTGTTCCCCAAAGCAAGATGGACTCTATTGCCTTTCTCTTTCTCCCTCTACCTCTGCCTCTGTCTTGTCAGCCTTAAAGATCGACATTTTGTACTAAGATGCAAAGTTGATGGTGACCAGCAACAAAGCCTGGGTGGGATCCCTCCCTCCTCTTCTCCCCTGGCGTTTCCTAACCTCCCCCCACCCCAACCTCGCCGACCTGGTGGCCTGAGCCTGCTGTCGTGGGCTCTGGAGAATGTGCTTTCCCAGGTCGACTCCGATCTCCAGTCTCAGGATTGTGACCGAGCCAGGCTGTTGGGAGCTGGCTGTGGCTGCCCAGGTCTGCAGGGCTGAGGGCTGTGATACCTGGACCCGCTGCTGCCGTGGCTCCTCAGGCTGCCTGGCTCCTGGGCACAGCGAGGCACAGCGAGGCACGAAGGAGTGCCTATCGATCTTTACGATTTACTGGTGAATTTGTCCAGGGGGTGGTGATCACTTGTGCAAGTTGATGAATGATCGTGATGTGGGCTTTGCTGCTATTCAGAACGGATCAACTTTCTGCTTGGTACAGACAGGGAGTAGGAAGCAAGGTTCTGGAGAGACCTTGGAATGCTCGCTGGGCTGCCCACACGAGCTTTGAATAAGCGAGGAAGATGATGCGTTCCGTTTCTGCCCTTGCAGCTCTTTCGTGGAGGAGGGTGGAGGAGGGCGGAGGAGGGCAAGGGGTTGGTGTGGAGCTGGACTCCTGGGTTTTGTGCCCTTCCTTCATTGAACTGTACTCTTGTATAGCCTTCCCATCCTGAGGATGTGCCTTTATGTGCTCCTTATAGGTCACTATCATATGACAAAGGCTTTGCTGCAGTTCATCTTCCTTCCTGTGGACCTCCCATTTACCTTCCTGGGTAAGTATGCACACTCTTGAGAGAGGGAAGTGGGTGGCTGATGGTAGTGCAGGGAGGGTCATTATTAGATCATTAGATGCTTATTGGAGTTACAATACTGCCCCCCCACCTTGTCTCACTGAGTTTCTCATAGCAAAATTTTAGTTCAGCTGCAGGTTATTAACAGTTGAAGATAGTGTAAATGTTTGTTTCTTGCTTATCTGCAAGTGTCACTTGAAAACTAATTATCAATAGATATTGTAGTTGGTACTGAAGTTTTACACATAGTTGAAGATCTAGTAAATTTGTCAGGCAGTAATGTATGAATAAACTTATTAAGAACCCAAGGAAGCCCGTAAAGAGGACTTTTCTAATTATGTGACGCATTCACTCTCTCCCAGAGGCTCATCTTCTGTGGTACTTGAAACAGTTACTTTTGGGTTGGGGAAGGTTGTTTTTAGGTAGTATAGTAAATCTTTTACTTAATGTATAAGCCTGATTCAAAATTTATCCCAACTTCCATAAAGATTTATGCATTTGGAGAAATTAGGAACATTTTACTAGTCTTGTGCATAACTGCCATTTTCAAATACACGCCTTCCAAATCTCTGAAATGGAAAATTCTGCAAAATATGTCTGGGCTAGTAAGTGTGTAAAAAGTTTGTGAGAGATAACAAGAAAACAGGATTTGCACAGCATTTCAGAGCAACACTGTGTTTAGAAACTACAGAAAACTAATTAGCAAGTCCCTCTGCTGTAAAGGTACATTGAGTTGCTGATGGCCTAAGAAAATTAGCTGTACTGAATCTTCTATATATCAAATGTGGTGCTTTATGGTAATTCCATAGTATTAGAAGTTGTGCATTATGAGTGAAAATGAGTTGTGTTCAGTTTTTCATGAAAGAAAACTTAGAATCTTTACCTTTCTTGTTTCCTAATTGGCTGGGTGGGATATTCTATATACTAATATGTTAGTGTTAAAAGGGTTAAGTTTGAAGATCAGGCCTTTATAGTAGTCCATAGCTGGTAACAAATACTTGGACATTATTGGGTGCTTTAGGTAATCTAAATTTTGTGGGAATTTTCTTTTTCTTTCTTTTTTTTTTTTTTTTTGAGTAGTATATTACACTTTTCTTCACAGTTAGGTGTTCCTTCAGTCAGAGATCTTATAATGTCACATATAATGGACCAACTGGAGCGGTCATAATGTGATTATTTTATAAGGTAAATTTAGCATGTACTTTTCAGTACTGCTGATTTTTTTTTTTTTTAAGTTTTTCATTTTCCCCATATGGCAATAGATTCAGAATACATAATTGTTTTCTAAAGAACATCCTATTTACACACAAAGCTACATTGTGTTCACTGTGGCGAACATTTAATGTTACTTTTCCCTCTGGAAATGTATTTGGCCAACTCAGAAACTTAATAGAAGAATCAATACCAGAATAAAGGCAATCTGATCAAGTCTTGTACTTCCTTGAGATAGCAAATGACTTTTTCATTAAAACAATGTTTTTAAGAACCATCTTTGAAGTCAGTGCAGGGATTGTGATAGTGTAAAGCTTGCAATGGGGTCTTTAAAAGTCACCTTGCCATGAATTACCAGTTATTTGAATCCACAATATATTTAATGGATTTGTGTCTTTCCTTATCAAAGTAAGAATTTAAGGAAGCTTCTGCTTCAGTATCATCAAGTTTCCAAAATTCTCTGATTCTTCGTATCTCTATTAAATTCTGAAACTGAAGTCCTAATTTGCATTTCACATAAAATGCCAGCTTTTAAAAGGATAGCCTATCTGTATTGTTTCATGATGCTATATCTTTGGAGTACTGGGGTAGATTGAGGAAATCTTCTATTATAAACTTAGGTATCTTAAAAGCCTTATAATTTTGAGACTTAATAAATCCATTTTTATCTTTGCATCTAATTAAAAATGTGTTAGATTTATGAGTTAATGAGATAGCTTTGTTTTTAATATGGAAGGGACAATGAGCCTGAAAATTATGTATTATGTGGCAGCTGAGCTAATAAAACCACATTTTCAGTAAAATTATAAACAATTTCCAGTTTTTATTCATTGGCTAGCATGCTTGAAGTGTGTGTTATCCTTTCTTCATAAAGACCACAGGTAACAGCATGTTCCACATCTCTAAGTGAGTCTTGCTGTAAACATCAATTTTATGTTGGAAAGCTTTATATGAAGTATTGAATAACTTTTGGGGAAGTGTCATGGCTGATGTGCCTGTTTTTTGTTGTACTGGAAGAAATCACCCAGTTTCTTCTTAGTGTCTTACAAAAGTGCTGACTATGTTTTCCAGTTGTGGTAATCAAATTAATTTAGATGCTTAATTTTGATGTGCTGCATCATCAGCAATGTAGAATGTCTGTGAGGTAAGTGTTAAACAGGTACTTAGCTCAAGAAAAAGACACTTTTTTTGAACTTGAACTTTGACGTCCACCTACGTTTTTATTAACTCACTACCAAGGGCAGCTTTTAAAATAGGCTTGGCTGGTATGATATCTCTCGTGCTTTGAATCAGATGTTTCTATATTTTTGAGTCATATATGAGCAGAGTTTGAGTACGGTTTCATTCAGTATGTATAGTTGATTGTTTTAACAATTTAAAGGCTGTCATTCCTTGGGATACTAGTACATACATGCTGTATCATCAAAGTTTGTGTAGATTTACCTAGAAAATGCTCATAGGTTAATGGGGATCCTTGTCATTTTTTTTTTTTCTTAAAGAAAAAATATGGTAAGTATTGAAACAAGTGCCAGTTAAACAAGAGCATGTTAGGAAGGCAAGCCAGTAAGGAATTCTATCTAAAATATGAATAGAAGATTAGAAAATGAGGGAATGAAAAACTTAACTGATTACATTTCATAGAGTATCCACCAGAATACTTATCCACTAGACTTACGACTTATCCACCAGAGTACATAGTTAAATTATACCAATCAATTCAAGGATCCAGGTGGCGAAATAACTCCACATAGTGAGGAGGGTGGATAAAAAAGGAAAAGTAATTAAGAGAAAACCAAAATATTGCAAAATGTTGTTTAAATAATTTTAGTTAAGCACAGACCTCAGAAAGACTCAGGTTATAATAGAAACCTTTGGAATGGAATAACTAAGATCTTAAAAATGACACACACATACACATATGTAAAAGGAATATTGAAATAAGATTTAAGAGAACTGAAGATAAAAATAGTTAAAATAGCTATATTTCTTAAAGGTATTTGACTGAATTGTGTGCAATACAACCATGCTTCCCAAACAGCATCTGAATACTAAGCAGGTCTCCTGAGAGAGTAGATGGTACTCTCTGGTATTTTCTGTCTCTATAGAATCTTTATGAATTGAATTTGTTCTAAGATATTTTATTAAACAAAAACAGTAAGTGTTATTTTCTAAAATTATTATGACTTAACTGTTTGAAAATACTAATATGGAGTGTATGCTAAGCATGGAGGCACCATTACTAGATACTCTGATTTGGTGAGGCCCAGAAACTTAGATTTTAACCAGAGGTGATTTTGAAGTAGGTGGGAAGGACTTTGAGAAGTTCTGGCATAATAGACCAGTGGCTAAAGACTGAACAGGAATTGCCCTCTGAAACTGTTGACTTCTGAGGTCTGTTCCAACTTCCCCAGGTTTAGGCTGTGTTTCAGTGTGCTCAGTGCAATACTGACAGAGCCCTCGTCACTCTAAATATCCTTGTGTTAGCCTGAACAGGACAAGAAATGAGGCTTTGCACACAAAGAGTCTTAGGTTCCATTTGTTGCAGATAAGTTGAGGGACTTAGAACTTGTCATCTCACAGCTTTAAAACTTGTTATTGTATTTGCAGAATGTAATTTTTCTATGCAAGAGTGTGAGAACTACACAAGACAATAGCGTGTTAATGGTTCTTAGCTGTAATCAGCACTCTATATAGTGTCTGTTTTATTGGACAAGTAATTAGGGAAAGAAATAATAATAGCTAGGAAAAAAAAAAGCTAAGGTGTGCCACAGTGGTTTTTGGATCTGGGTAAAGGCCTTTTAACATCTTTAAAAAGCCAAGCTGGGGATGTAGCTCTTTGGTAGAGTGCTGTATGTACAAAACTCTGGCTTCAGTAACGCCGCTGTCCCCCAGCCAAGGGCATAGCATAGAATAAGAGGACAAGTGGACAAGAAAATGACTTCTTATATTTCAAGGTGGTTAGTTGAGAGCATTGAGCATTTTTTTTTTTCTTGACAACTTTTTGCATGCTGGGATGCCTTATAGTTCAGTTGCTTTCAATCTTTGGGGTCTGACCCCTTTGGGGGGTCATGTATAAAATATCCAATTCATAGCAGTAGCAAAATTACAGTTATGAAGGAACAATGAAATAATTTTATGGTCACCACAACAGGAGGAACTGTATTAAAGAGTCACACAGCATTAGGAAGGTTGAGAACTACTGCTTTAGATTATATGTTCTTAAACGTCCATTAAGACACATGGCTGATATTTATGTACAGGTGTTATGATTTCCCTCAGTGATAGACATAGGCAATTTTTTGCAGGACCTCATACTTGGTCCCTTAGTACTTAGTACTTGGTCCCTGAACTATATCTAAGCTATGCTGTGGGTTTGTATACAGGTCCTTTGTGCGATAAAAACTATTCCTTTCTATGAGTTTGTGGCTAGTGTGGTGTACAGAACAAGTTCCAAGACAGCTGGGGCTGTTACATATAAAAACCCTGTCCTGAAAAACCAAAATCAACCAACCAACCAACCAAACAAACAAAAAACCGTAAAAAACAAAAACAGAAAATTCCCACTCCTTTCCTTATCAAGAAGATGTGCAAGTAAGAATGATATAATAAAATTCTTAAATCTACTCATGGACACATGTAAAATTGTTTATAAACTTTAAAACTTTATTCTAACTAATTACTCAGGGCATTCTTCATAAGCCATTGAAATTAGCTTTGTGTGACAATAATGTTAGTGCTTAAGAAGTTATATTGCAGAAGAGAAAAAGGAAGGATGCGTGGGACGTACATGAACAAAGTCCCTGAAAATTTAGTGTAAAACCCAAAAGCTAGGGAAAGTAAAGCATGAGCTCAGATGCAAAGAAAGTGTAGGGTTTGGGTTTTCAACAGCATTGGTTCAAGTTTATCCAGTACTGCAGTCAGACGTTCATTTTAAGGCAGTCCGAACAGTCATTTAATTTAATGTGGATGAATTAAATTAAGTAACTTCTGTATTTCTTAAATTTTAGGATTAACATTGCCAGGAACTCCTTCCTACTTTATGAATTCTAATTTGTCACATTTTAAAAACTCCAGTAAATTAATAAGCTTTGCATGTTTTGAAAATCTCTTTGTATCTTCATGTATATGTCTTGGATATAGATTCACATTATTGAAAAAGTAAAGATTTTGGTTTTTTTTTGCTTAAAACTATGGCATCAATATTCATTTGGTACCAAAACCTAACCTTGACCGTCACAAGGTTGTTCAAATAATTTTCAGGTCCACTTACATAGCAATATATCTTTATTCACTTTATTATAATCTAGCTAAGGATTTTTATATAATATGTGTGGTTTGCAGCATTTTACTGTATTAAAACCCAAGAAAACCCTACAAAAGTCTAAATCTTGATTTATGTACAGAGGTATGGGCTTTAAATAAGGAAGGTGATCCTATAGAATTAATTTTCTTAGTCCGTGAAGTGAATTATCAGCTGTTTCTACCTGTTTAGCCATAAGGAATGTCTTTTTGCTGCCTTTAATCTGTGATAATCCACCTGGTCATTTTGGCTTCACTGCAAGTTTGTAACTGCTTTGGCTATGACTGAAAATGCTGTGGTTCTACATGTTAGGGTGCAAGGCTTAAGGGGTATAGAGCCAGGTAAGCCATTGTAAGTATTGTTCTTACTGTCTGAACCCTTAGGTGGGCAGGGCAAACGTCTTCTGGAAGTGCTAACACACAGACTGCTTAGTGCATGCCGAGATGAGTTTCATGTTCTCCATTTTGTTGTACTTTTGTTTTATTAAACAAACAGATTTCTAAAACTTAGTTACTAAGTCATTTCTTAGAATATTAAACACAGTGCAGGCTTACAGTTACTGGAGGGAGGTTTCATGAAACAGTGATATTTCCTTGGTTATATTGTCACTTGCATGTGCTTCTTCCCATTAAAACAAATAAACAAACAAAAGAATATTGTCTGAAAGTTTATTCTATTCTTAGATAATGTTTTTGGGTTTGTTTTATAGAGATTCTCCATTCCTTCTTAAAATTAGGAAATGTTAAGATTATGCCTTTTACTTTTAAATTCCAATCTAGCTACCATGGGCAAATGGAAAGCTTGCTTATGAATGAAGATGGAAGATGACAGTATATCACGTGCGAGGAATAAAGTAACACCTTGTCTGGTTTATCATTATGCTAAACTTTCAGTCCGCTGTCACTAAAGAACTTTGTTTTGATAGTGCTTTCATTATTTATATGACTGTACTCAGTGTAGAAGAGCTACAGATCGAGGACTTAGGTGGAATTTTATTAGTAATGTTGATTAATGTAATATTAATAAATTCTGAGTTGTCACTCACTACCCTGGTCTTTTATGTAAAGATATTTTTTTGTTTTATAGTGCAGCCTGCTCTTGAGCTAATCCTGCCCCTGCCTGACCAAGTGCTGTAATTAAAGTGCTGCACTACCATGCCTGGCTTCATTTTATTTTGTTGTGTGCCTTTCAAAACTTGCCTAAGTGTAGTTCTGTGATTGATTACAAATGGAGTGTAGTGGTGTACAAAACAAGACAAGAAAGTGAGAAACCTGTGTGTAACCGTTGTGGAAATTCAAATTTTCTATTTTTCTTTCTTCTCTTTTTCCTCTGGCCTTCCCTTTATCTTGGGCTGCTTCTTTCATCTCTCCTCCCTCTCTCTCCTTCTTTTCCTTCCTTTTTCCTTCAATCTCCCATTGTACCTGTACTCAGTAACACTGCCTATAAGTATCTTAAAATGAGAATATGGAGGTAAATTTTATTTTTTAAACTTTTATTTGATTTTAAAAATTTATAGGTTTTAAGTCATTTTAGTATTTAATGCTGCTCATATAATAAAAACATGAGTAAATGAGTTTGAGACTTGTAAATGTTCCTCCATGTAAGTGTCAATTAGGGCAATGTTATGAGGAGCCTTTAGCGGGACTGTGTGAAATAAAGACACCTGTTGTTTTGATGAAGTAGATTGAACTAAGCTCCCCATCCTTTCTTAGTTTTGAAGGGATGGCTAGTAGTTTGAATACTCACTAGAAAGCTTGGCTGTGCTTTGTAGAATGGTTTCCCAAGTTGTGTTTTACACTGGGAGGAAGAGAGAAATCTAACTTGGACTGAGAGTCTCTTTGTCTCTGTTTTAATGACAAAGAAAGTCTCAGGATAAGTAATTTGTCTGAGGTCAGACAGCTAGAGAGGGATTTAGCTAGGTGTACACTGCCTGTGTGCAGTGCCTTGGTCTCCTTGGTCTTTGTCTGTATTTACTTGCCATTAGGGCTACATTCCAAGAAGTCTCCAGATTGTCTTTGTTCTGAAAGGAAGGAACTCTGTTCTTTTTTACCCCACCCCCCCCCCTTTTTTTTTGAGACAGGGTTTCTCAGTGTAGCCTTGACTATCCTGGACTCCCTTTGTAGACCAGACTGGCCTCAAACTCACAGAGATCTGCCTGCCTCTGCCTCTGCCTCTCAGAGTGCTGGCATAACAGGCATGGGCCACTGAGCTCTGCTAGTAGTTGTCTTAGTTTAGGTTTTATTGCCGTGAAGACAGAGATACCATGACCACAGCAATTTTTTTTTTGGCCTAATGTAAATTTTAGTGGATAAGATTACC
Organism: Meriones unguiculatus; assembly: GCF_030254825.1. Taxonomy (NCBI): domain Eukaryota; kingdom Metazoa; phylum Chordata; class Mammalia; order Rodentia; family Muridae; genus Meriones; species Meriones unguiculatus. The sequence goes on along the minus strand of NC_083364.1, from coordinate 52,789,443 downwards.
ATGAAAGGGAAAAGCAGCTCCAAACTTAGTTTACAAACTAGTCAACTTTCTTTTTTGTTGCTTTGTCTAGTGTGGAAATGCCCATAGCCATTTTTTTAATATATTTTTTTAATATTTTTAATTACTATAATACATCCTTGCTTCTTTTATGAGCAGTGGACTTTTCGTAACTGAATAGTATGTGGTGTTTATGTTCTGGAGTTTTTTAATACTCAATTAGTGACTATATTTTACTAGAGGAATTTTACAGTATAACATGGGGAGTGTTATAGTTTTCTGACATTTACTTTGAAAGAAAACTCAATATTTGTGGAAAAATTAGTGAATATATTTTATATTCGGGCATTCATATCTGAGTGCCTGTTGATCAAACATGAATTATATGTAGAGTTAGTTGTTCCAAATTCATCAGTTTTTCAAAGTGGGTTGAGATATGTGCCTCGCTTTATTTTATTTAAAAAAACTTGTGACAAATAGAATATAGTCTACAAAATAAAAGTTTGCAAAGGAAAATGTGTTTTGTTACTAAGATCCATATCCATATGAAATCAGTCTTTTTACAAAAAGACGGATCTTTATTTGGTGTGTGTGAATGTTTCGCCTGTGTGCATGTTTTGTGCAACATGTACTCATTTAGTGCTAGTGGGTTCCAGAAGGGAGCATCTGATCCCCTGGGGTTAGGGACATTCTGAATTGTCATGAGCATGTCTGGGAACCAAACTCTGGTCCTCTTACCACTGAGCATCTCTCCTGCCTTATTTATTTATTGATAGGGTTTCTTAGTGTTTTTCTGAATATCCTGGAATTCCTCTGTAGGTCAGGCTAGCCTTGAACTCAAGAGATCCTCCTGCCTCTGCCTCCCAAGCACCAGGATTAAAGGTACACTGCCACCACCCAGCTTTGTTGTATACCCTTGTTTGTTTGTCTTTGTTATTTTATCTTTTTTTTTTTTCCCCACTTTTGCGCTGAAGACCAGACCCAGGGCCTTGCATTTCCTAGGTAAGTGCTCTACCACTGAGCTAAATTCCAATCCCTCAATTTTTTTTAAGTCTGAAAATTCATCACTTAGCCTAGTGCAGTTATAAAAGATCCCAACTTTGTCTTTTTCTCTTAGGATGGCTCTCCCTTTCCTCTTATTTCTAAACCTTATAAATAATATGTTTTAGTAAGGTAGCTTTTGTGGGTAGTCATCTTATTAGAATATTGCAGAATATTACTTTTCTTTTATTGTTCAAGTAAAATTGTACCAAAGGTGTTGCCTTTCCATTTATTGTCTCACACCCCCATCCCCACTGCTTTCCTACTGTTTTCATTCAAGTAGCTTGTAACTTGAATTAGTTTAATTTATAGTAATTGACATACTTTTTTCCCTTGATATCTTAAGTTATATTCAAACAACTATTTTCTAAATAGAGAAGTTTGATAAAGTACTGATGAGATTTAACTAGTTAAATACTCTTGTCAGTTTAAGTCAATATTTATGGATCAAGTGCCTACTGTGTGTGTTGGTTGATAGTTGACCTGGACTTGGGAGATTTAAAAGTAAATATAAAACAATCATTGTCCTCAAAGCAAACATGTAGCCAGAAGATGTAAATACCTATCACCTACATTAATATGTAGTATTGTTCTAATAGTCCTAAGTAAGTGCCAGTGAAAAACAGACCAATCCTAGCATAGGAGTTGAACACTGAAATATGGGTGGAAGACTTTCTTCTTATGACACTTGTTTTTGTCCTAATTGTCATTAATTATAAAACTAATTTGTCTGAGACTGGGCTCTATTTTTAAGAATGAAGTTTAAAATTTGGTGGTGGCATATTAATCCCAACATTTGTAAGATAGATACTTAGGAGGATGGTGACAAATTCCAGGTCATTCTGCTCTACATAATGATTCCAAACCAGCCGGGGCTAAATAGTGAGACCCTTTCTCACCAGTCGGGGCTAAATAGTGAGACCCTTTCTCAAAATCAGACCAAATTCCCAATACAGCACCCCTGACCTAAACTTAACACAAATCAATCTCAATAAAAATGAATCAAGTTTGTAATGTTAATTTTTAATTTTATTTAAATACCAGTATATCCTGTTGATAGATTTATAAGGCTACTAACTTTTGGTAACACATGAAAATCAGAGTTGTATTTTAGTCAAGTTTTAAGAGTTTGCTTGTTAGTTATTGCTATCAATGTCATAATCTGTAGTGATGCTATGACTGAGCAGAAGGGTCTGTATAATATCTCCGAGAGGATTCCATATACTCCAATGTTAAAAGCATGGCTAATAGAATAGTACATTTGACCTAGATGTAAAAGGGCCAGAGGACATGCTAGTGCAAATACATACTACCGTCACTAATACTTTCACTTAGATAAATTGTACTAATTAGAAATATCTTAATAATATTTCTAGTTCAAATATTAATATGGATTGTACAGAGGCCCATGAGAGATAATAGTTGTGCCTAGTTCTTTCATCAATTAGTTTTCAGGTTGTTTTCAACCTGTACTTAGGTTTCTTGTTTAGGAAGCTGTGATCTGGCAGGTACTTCAGTTTGGTACTTATTTTCATTTATTTATAATGAGTAGGGTGTGATCTTATAGTTGTGGCTTTTGTATGTTTTCAGGTAGTTTCCTTTGTGGCCTTCTCTCAGCTGGTGACTTCTAACTCTGAGCCTAGTGTAGACTGAAACTTTGTTTCTAAAATACTGTACTCAATGTTCCCAGTTGTCAGCTTTGGGTGCTTTTATAACAAATATGTTCGAAAATTGTATCATAAGGAAGAAACTAAACTGGGCAAATAGTTCTTTATAAAGTCACATCATGGATAATGACTAATGTTTTTATCAAGAGTAGCAAGGAGGACAGAAATACAGCGATTAATAATCTGTGAGTCTTTTTCCAGTCTCTGTTTTGGAGCCATTTGGCATCATTGAAGAACAAGTATTAAATCTTATTATTTCTCAATTCTCATGGAAATAATGAATATCTTTGCAAGTCTCATCTGTAGACATACGTTCTGATCTTACTTGGTGCTGGAAAAAAAACTCAAGACCCAGAACACTCATTCAGATATTTTGTAAGGCAGGGTTTTGTTTTATATCCATGATTTTCTACTTATAATCTCCGTATAAATAATGCAAATTGTACACCATTTTCTGTAATTTGAAAGGCCTTGAATGGGATCACTATGTGTACACAGAGCTACTCCTCTGAGGACACACTCATGTGAGTAGTGATAAGCTTGCCATGTAAAACTGTTGTGTTGAACCATTTGCTTCCCTTTTAATTTCCTTACATGTGATCCTGTGTATCATTCCTGATACACAGACTTCAAATACACTAGGTAGGCTTTGAGTCCAATATGGAGCTCTTAAGAACTAGGAAAATAATGTGTACTTTTCTTCATTAAGTAAATTGCTTTCTAAAAAGTTTTTGCTCAGTATTTCAAAATAGAAAAATGTTTTTGTTGAGGCAATTTTAGGACACTTCATGTTTATTTCTAATTGATATTCACTTAGCTACTGATTTTACAGAAGTTTTATCCTCAAATCTTAATTTAATCACTGTTCTCTAAAATATATATTGAGGAACTGTATAAATACAGCATTATTTTGCTAGAGACACCACAGTACCTGATCTCAAATATTATAGATAATAATAATTATATGACTAATAGCTGTAATTCCCAAAACAGCACAAAAGGACATTGACCAACAGAACAAATTAGAACCACAAAATGAACCCACACAGCTCTAGCCAGCTAACTTAATATTTATGTATGTATGTATGTATTCATTTATTGTATGTAAATATACCTGTGTCTTTGTAAGTGTATGTGCTGTGTTGTACAGGTACACATGCCTGTCCATGTGCAGAAGCCAGAAGAGGTCATCTTATATCTTCCTTTCACTCTCTACCTATTTCTTTGGATCAGAGTCCCTCTCTGAGCCTCAGGCTTTCATTTTCTAGGCTATGTTAGAAGTCAGCAATTTCCTCCCTTGTTTCCACCTCCCTTGAGCCAGGGTTACAGGCATGCAAAGGACTCTTGACTTGTTGCATTGGATCTATGGTCTAAACTGCCCCTCATGATTGTGCAGCAAGTGCTCTTAATTGCTGAGCCATTTCTATAGTCCCCATTTAATTTGACAAATGTAAAAAACAGATATTAGAGAAAAGACAGCCTCTTCAACAACTGCTGCTGGGAAGTTTGGATAGCCACCACAGAAGAATAAAATTAGATTTGTATTTCTCACCCTGTATAAAGTCAATTCAAGATAGATCAAAGACTGAACATAAGATGGAAACTCTGCAACTATTAGAGGAAGACACTAACCAACACTTCAAGATAGGGAAGAACTTTCTGAGGTCTCCAGGAGCAGAAGAAATAATTCCAACAATTGACAACTGTGCTTGCATGAAGGTATCTTCTACAGTCACTAAGTGGAGAGATAGCTTATAGAATGAGAAAACAATCTATACATCAGACTGTACAAAGAGCTCCAAAATATAACATCAAAACCTTTATTAACTGTTAAGATGGCCAAATGAATTGAATAATTTCTGAAAGAAGAAACAGAATTGTCTGAGCCCAGTCTCAGACAAATTAAATATATGATTATTCAGTGTTGTTTGCCAGTCATCAGAGAAACGCAAATTAAAAGTGCATTGAGATTTTTGTCTCACCTGAGTCAGAATGGCTATTGTGAAGGAAACAAATGACAGCAAATGTTGGTGAGGATGTGGGAAAGAGAAACTCCTTACTAATGGAGCTGTAATATGGTACAGCTATAATGGAAATCAGTATGGAGGTTTCTCAAAAAACTGAGAATGGAATCACTGTATGGAACGTGCTATACCACTCTGGGTAGGCCCCTGAAGAAAGCCATAAGTCACAGAAATCCACAAAGATCCATCTTTAGTATTTATAGCTGTTCTGTTTACAGTAGTCGATATGGAATCAGCTTGGATTCCAACCAAAAGATGAATGAATAAAGGATGTGGTATGTATAAACAATTGAATTTTTTTTCATAATGTTTTTCTTTTTTTTTTTTTCTGAAGAATATGGGACTAAAGATCATCAGGTTCAAAGAACTCAGATTCAAATGAATGTCATGTTTCTTCTAATATGACAGGAAAGTAGAAGAGGACTATGAAAGAAGAAGGACGAACTAAGGGGAGGACAGAGGACAAAAATATTTTTACAAGGAGTCTAGGTTTATGCACATATACATGAAAGCAAAAGGGAGACAATTTGTAAGAAAGAAGGGGCCTGTGAGGAGAGGATGGAGGGGTAGTGGAGGTGTGAATATAAGCAAAGTACAATGATACATATGTGTGAAAATGTCATAATGAAACTTATTTGTGTGGCAGCCGAAATTAATAATGAAGAAGAATAGTGTTTGCAGAACAAAAAGACAGAGGCTGTGGTCTTAGGATATTTTTAATGTAGTAATAACACATACCCACTCTGAAATAGAAAGTTAAGTACTCATAATATCCTTGGGTTATAGGGAAGTTAAGGTGGACTTGGCCTTTACAGTTGCTCTAGCCATCTACTCAAAATCCTCCTTCAATTTAAGTGAGAGAAAGTGGATCAGTGGAGAACCAAGGTTAACCCTCCATGGGCCAAACATCTCACCCTAAATGTACATTCATCCAAGTCACTAGCCTCCAGGTTTAAAACGATGTTTTCATCAGTAAAAGAATCTGGACATATATCCTTGTTAATCTTTATATTTATTTGTAAGTTGCATGTAACAGGTTAATAATGCAACAAAGTATGAGGTTATAAAGTTACAAAGATCAACTTACTAAAAAAAAATTGTTTTTCCTCTCATTCCAAATAGATTATCTTGTTTATATTTTAGAGTTCAAAAATCCCACTGTGGAACCCCATACCAAAACTGGGCAGTGCTATACCAATTTTAAGTTGCCTTGTTCATTGCAATTTCTGTTAGCATATAGAACATGGCAGATGCTCCAGAATACTATTAACAGATATGTAAATCAGGGTGTTTGGTAATGGTAAGGACATAGTCTAGCTCAAGTATGAGGAGTCTGTTAAGGAAGAGGACTGTTTGTCATTGCTGTATTTTTTTGTGTCTCTAAAATTGCCTGCTACACAGGGACTCAGTAAATAAACAGTAGCTTCCATCATAGGGTTGTAGAGACTGTAACTTTGCCTGAGTATCTGGCAGAGGCCACAGGTTGGTAGGTGTTATGAAAAGTTTCAGGACAATGTTTGGAGATAAATTCTGTATAGCTAGCTGGAGCAATCACCTGTAGGGGTTAGAGAGCTAGCAAGAACGTCTCCAGGGAATGGCTTTGGAGACCTCAGATAGTAAAGGTAAAATCGAGACTGAGACAGTGAGAGCTGATTTTACTCATCTATGTACCCTGTGTGGTATGTTTTCTAGGATGTGGTTAGTAGGTGTCTGGTTAATTCTTTTGAATTGTTTGTTTTATGCCGCACATTGTGTCTACGAGTTTCTGCCCTATAGGAGTGGGTCAGGGCAGATAAATGAATTCTGTACTGCCATTGCTGGCCACACGGAAGTGCTTTGGTGACCTAAAGTGCTCTGATCTTGTTCCTTTTTCCCCAGTACTAAAACTGGGTATGTGTCATCACAAGCTTACACCATCCCAAGTAGGACAGTAGGACTGAGCTTATTGTAAATAAATTTCAGAAAGTTATTTTAAATTTTCTCTACTGCTTTAGAATTATCTTAAGCAGCCTTTTTTAAAATCTTTATTTATTTATTTATTTATTTATTTTAGGTGGTGGAAATTTCTAGCTAGATTATGTTCACCTGCACCATAAGCCTCATTCTACATGCTCAGAGTGTTTTTGAGCTCCTGTCATGTTTTAGGCACTGACCTCATGGAACTTCCTAACCTTGGAGTGACAATTTCCAAGTACCTTTTGTGTTATTGACTAATGTCAGAGTTGGGGAGAACAGACATTGTCTCTTGGAGAAGCTGTGCCATTATTCTTCTCCTTTAGAAACTAGCAATATGAACACAGTCTTTTGCCTCTGCCATACTGATCAAGATAGGTACATGTTTATTTAAAGCAGTTTCACATCTGCACACGAAATAAGCTGCAGTATTATTTGCTTTTCTAATGCCTTGTAGCAAATGCAGGAAGTTCCTATTTATTGTCTTAAAATGACAGCCTTGTCTGCCCAAACTATCCATAACAGAATGCGAGTTTAATTTCTCCTCAGAGACACTCTTGCATCTTTGGTATGATCTCCAAGTAATAGTTAAGATATCTCTGTTCTTATCTTGTTAGTCATTAAGTTATCAGATGAGATCTTTATTGTGAGGCTGTAACCCTTGTTATTACTGCAAGGTGGTAAAATCTTACACTTGGTGTAACTTAGAACCTGCATTGTGATTTAATTTACTGATCTTACTTGCACTTAAGAGCTGTCTGTGAGGTGGCTAGTAGGACATTATTCCCATTTCGCAGACGAAGACGCTTGCTTGAAATTGGTGGTATGGCACAGGTGACTGAGTTTGTACTGGCTCCCTGAGGGCAAGATTTACATATTCTAGCCATTCTTTTAGAGAGCTGCCCCTGTGCAAGACAGACTTTGTATTTTTGAGCTAAGATCCCCCCCCCCCCCTTATTTTCAATTTGTTTAGATTACTGTCACTTAGGACAGCAGTGGCTTAGGAAAAATATGCTTTGGTTATTTATATTATACGGCCTGCAAAATATCAATGAGATGAATCCTAAATTTCTGATTTGCTTATGTATTTGTACATTTAAACAAGTATTTAAGGTTATGTGATAAGTTTGTCCACTGGTGACATTTTTAAAGCATAAAGTGGGAAATGAAAGGACCATACACTGACAATGAGCTTTGAGTATATTTATGTTAGGATCACCTCACCCTACCCCGTTCTTTTTCTTTCTTTTTCTCTCCTCTTCCACCAATCTCTTTCTCTCTCTCTCTCTCTCTCTCTCTCTCTCTTTTTTTTTAAACAGGAGTAAGTAGCCCTGGTGTCCTGGAACTTATTCTGTAGACCAGGCTGGCCTTGAATATAGAAATCCACCTTTCTCTGCCTCCTGAATGCTGGGATTAAGGATGTATGCTAGTATTGTCACCACTATTACCCGCCTCCCCCCCCTTGAGATTTAAATAGGTTACAGATGTGTTTCATATGCTTAGGTTGTGGTGGTATTTGTATGTGAGATTCACATTGTAGTTATAGGGTCACTTTTTTCTCTTGTGAACTTTTCTGAAATTATAATGAAAATTAATTGGAAATTGATTTCAAATCTAGATAATTGAGTTATTATTTACAGAGTACATTCACTTCATAATTTGATGTCAACTAGTGCTTTCAAAGAAGTGAAGGTTAATGGTCAAGTGATTTTTTAAAAAATGTATTTTAATTTGGCACTTTTGGGAGAGGTTTCATAGCCAATTAGAAAATCTACTATAACTCTGCCAACTCTAAAAAAGGAGGCCTTTCTGTATAAAAATTATTTCAGGATCAGTTATTTCATTAATATTTTTTTTTCATTAGTGTTTTATATAATACAGGGGTTGTATTTGTTAGGCTTTCATATCCAGATCTCTCAAGAATAAAGAAATATTATAATTACTTTATTGCAGGGGAATAGTAAAAAATTGATGACAGTAGAACTTTAGAACCATTTTTGTTTTTTAGGATTTGTATATATGTACATGTTTGTGTGTGTGTGTGTGTGTATGTATATGAAGGTATGTTTGGGGTGGTGGTATTTGCACAAGAACATGAAAGCCAGAGGTTGATTATAGGTATCTTCCTTATTCCATTGATTCCCACTGTACTTTTTGAGACAGGGTCTCACTTGGAGCTTACTGATTCTGTTTGACTAGCTAACCTGTCAGGATTATAGAGCAAGCTGCTGTGATGGCTTCCTTCCTTCCTCCTTCTCCCTCCCTCCTTCTCTCTTTCTTCCTCTTTCTCCCTCTTTCGTTTTAAAGATAGGTTTCACGTATCCCAGGCTAGCCTCAGACTTAGTTACTATGCAGTCAAAGATCTGGAACTTCTGATTCTGCTCCTTACATCTCCCAAATGCTGGGATTGCTAGTGCACTTCACTATTTGTGGTTTATTAGTACTCAACTCCAAGGCTTCCTGCATGGTAGACAAGCACTTTAATTTTTTTCTTTATTATTATTATTTATTACAATTTATTCACTTTGTATCCTGGTGGTAGGTAGCTTCCTCATCTCCTCCAGATTCCACCCTTCCTCACTCTTCCCTTCCCCCATGTCCCTCCCCTGATAGGTCCTCCCCCTACTATCTGACCCTAGTCTATCAGGTCTCACCAGGACTGGCTTCATTGTCTTCCACTGTGGCCTGGTAAGGCTGCTCCCCCATTTGGGGGAGGTGATCAAAGAGCCAGCCACTGAGTTCATGTCAGAGACAGTCCCTGTTCCCATTACTAGGGTACCCACTTGGAGATTGAGCTGCCATGGGCTACCTCTTTGCAGGGGTTCTAGGTTGTCTCCATGCGTGGTCCTTGGTTGGATATCAGTCTCAGAAAAGACCCCGTGCCCATGGCATTTTTCAATTGAGCTACAGCCCTTGTCCTGCTTCAACTTAATTTCTGTAATAGTTATTTAATATAATATCTTTGGACATCTTGTAATGTAATGGATGGAGACACTCTGTTGAGAACTTGCAGTTTGACAAAAGGAGAGCACACTTTATTTTATGAAGCACGTAATGATGGAAGTGTTCAAACCCATGAACTTTTTCTGTAATCTTTATTTCAAATAACATAGGGAAAGATATTGAGCTAGAGTTCCTCCCCAGACTTAGTGGCTCCACTTCTTTCTGTCTACTCCTGTGATGTCAGAATCATCATTCTCTACCTTAGATGTAGGAACTGAGCCTCAGATGCTCCCTGACTTGTCCATGCTGTTAAATGGTAAATGGACTTGGCATTCCATCCCAGTTCATCACTCCCTCCCTCCGCCTGCCTCTTGAGCTTTTTGCATGGCGTTCGCACCTGTGGACCTGTGGACCTGTGTGTGTACCCCCACTGAATTGGAATGCCTTGGGTTTTAAAGCATGACTTTTCAGCCCAGGATAAAATGGCCTTTTTTTTATTTGTGTTCATGTACTGCCAAGATGATTGCTGTATGTAACTGTCCTTCAGTAGATTGATTCTAGAATCATCTCAAGAATAATGTAAGATTGTGAATTAAAAAGTTAATATTATATAGAGATGGAATATCTGTGCTGAAAAATATAAAAATGAAATAATTTCAGTTTCAAGTACTATAAACTTAAAGAGACTAAAGAGAATATGAACTCTAAAAGAGATACTGCAGATCTTGGGGTAATATATTCCATCATTTTAAATTTGAGGAAAGTCAGTTGAAGCTTAAGTAAGTGTGGCCTACGCATGAATGATAAAGCTGGGTCTGAGTATAAAACTTGTTGGTTTACTGTTTTTTCTGTGGAAACTTGCTTAGCTTCAAAATAGTGTAAAAACATTAGTTGATTGGTATAACTGTTTTCACTGCAGGATTATGTGACTTTTTGTTTCTAACGAGAATGAAGCTATATGGACACATTATATGTTCCCTTGTTTAATGTGTTACCTTAAAATCATCATATTTATTACTTGAAATTACTTTATTATCTTCCTGCGTAAATTCTTATTTACTTTCTGATAGGACCTGATTTTGGTGGCTAACAGATAATAAAATAAAACATTGCTTTTGTGTCCAGAGCAAGAATTTGTAAAACAGTTAACATTGTTAAATGGCATGCTGGTTATCAAATGCCCTAAGTTTATTACAGCCTGATCTTGAGGAAAGCCATCTTGGCCTCATAGCAGCTCACCCGGATGTTAAGTAGAACAGCTTTTAGAATGTACTCTAGTGCTGTTAGGTTTTCTCTGTCCATAAAAGTATAAGCCACTCAAAGCTGATCAGGAGAAAAGAAGTTTGTAAAACCGTAACAGACTTAGTTTTCAAACAGTGATTGGATGACGTGTGCATTGTGATGCATTATTGTTGCTAAACTAAAACTTCTGTGGTGAGACAGTGCCCACCTACCTTGTCACTGACTGAATCCACTCAGATGCACGTGGACGAAGCAATAAATTAAGATACAAGATCCATGTTTCAAGCCTAGTAATTTTATACTTGTCCTTTGTCAGCGTGTACCTCCTGTGTCTCTTTAAAGTTCTGCTCCTGGGAGTTTGCTTGGGAAGTGGGCATCATTCAGCCCTGAACTGCCAAAGAGTAAGAACCAGGGTCCAGACAGATACCTGTTCTATTCTTTTATATAAAGTTTAGGGAAAAAAGGCACCTTTTTTTCAAGATGCTTTATTTCTAAATGCTGGAAAATCATCAAAATAGATTGATTTTCTTAGAACAAGACACTTTGTTACCTTCCAGTAGGAGGATTTCACCATAATTAATATACAAAACCATTGTCTCTGTAAATGTCACTTCCTTGGGTTGTACATAGGATGACTTACAAAGATGTATGCAAAGACCTCACAGGTAGTTGTGGAGCAGGAAATCATATCTTTAAACAGAGACAGTAAAACATAACTCTAAACCAGTAGAAGTAGATCTTAAATGTGAAATGTTTAGTATTTATGGAAATCATTTTAAAAGTTATAAACACAGGACAAAAGACTAAGTAGTGGAGACTTTATTTCTCTGTGCAGTCTTGACAAAGGCTGTACATTCTGTCACATGCCTCTTGGCTTAAACAATTTTATATGTTTTCAAAGTTACTCTGTTTTGGTGAGTAAAATAAACCCTTTCTTCTACAAGTTGCTTTTGGTCATGGTGTTGTATCACAGCACCAGCAACCTTAAGGTACAGCCAGAGATAACTGATTTAAAATACACACTTATAATATGTACATTATATGCTGCTGAATATTACAGTTGGATTGATTAGTACTTCTACAAAAATTCTATTGGATAATTAATAAGAAATTGGAAAGTTGGCAAAATAACATGACTAGGGTTCTGCAGAGCAGAAAATATACAAACTAATGAAAAGTATATCTAGATGCAGCATATTTTTTTCTGCTTATGTCTACTAGCATATCCTGGAAACCTAGACAATATAAATAGATACTCCAATCCTCCAGAAAAAAAAGTTACTCTGTTTTTAAAAGTTTGATTAAAGAAGAAAAAAATATCTGACTTCTATAAATGAGTTTCCCTATATTAGATGGGTACTGTAAATGCAAAAGGACTGCGCACCAACTTCTTCTATTTGTCATTAAACGATAAATGTCACACCATAGAAGTGCTGCTTGATGTGATTTTTAACATACCCAAAACTGGTAACCTGTGAAGAGGCAAGTATTCTCTATGAGGATTTGAGTTAGACGAATGAAAGGGGAAAATGAGCCTCTTAAAAATCTTAAGTGGCAGCTAAATGGAAATAAAAGCTTTTAATTTTTTGTGGGACAAGGGTGATAACAGATTAGTTCCTTATGTTTAGTTGGAAACAGAAAATTTGAGTTTGGCCACCGTCTCTAAGGTGGGAATTTTTAGGGCTGTGGACTGAGGACTGTATATATAGTTTTAACCACCTACATATTTGCAAAGATAATGATGTAGCATTTACCATTGTGCTAGTCCCTAAAATGATTTTTTTCTTTTTTTTTTTTTTTTTTTAAACAAGGGCAGTGGTTACTTTCTTACTCTTTAAGGAATGACAAGTGATGGGTTATTTATTAGGAAAACCATTACCTACGTGATGTGTGTGTGTTGGGATAGGTTTGATTTCTGGCTCCAGCTCTCTCAAGTTTGGGTCCTGCTCGGTAGGTAGTGATGATATGTTAAGTGGGTTAAAACCAGTGTTGCTAAGGCTTTCATTCACCTCTGTGACATGGCTGTAAAACCCAGGGTTCAAAACAGATTTGACAACTGTGTCTTCTTACCAATCCTCCTCTTACCAGGTAGGTACAGGGACAGCGTGACAACCCTGATCTGTAGGAAGAAGTCAGCTTGTATAAGGTAGTTCAAAGGTGCTAATTGTTTCCAGCAGGAAAATTACACATGGAAGCTCAAGGTAATCCTGGACCCGTGGCTTTTATTTAGGTCCTGTGAGCTAATGATCAGTTTTCCAACACTGTAATACCTAACCTGCCAGAGCCCTTTCTGCACTCTCCGAAGCTCTCAGTGGATTTATAGGTGATGATCGAATTGGCATACTGCTGTGCACCTATGTCTTCATTCTTTAACTCTTCACATTTCACAATAAGGTATACTTGTTTCCCAATTATTTCTGTTGATAATTTATTGTTTTATTTTACTACTGTTAATTTTGAGAAATTTTAATGTAGTTAACTTAAAATCTTTTTTTTTCTTTTGTTTTTGATTTTGGTTTTTTGAGACAAGGTTTTTCTATGTAGCCTTGGCTGTCCTGTACTCATGTTTTAGACCAGGCTGACCTCAAACTCAGAGATCTGCCTGACTCTGACCTCCTGATTACAGGTGTGTACTTGCACCTGGCTAAGGATCATTATTTTTAGAGGTGATTGTCAGGGTAATAATTTGTTACCTACACAACATGTTATGGACTACATAAAATTTATGGATTCTATGGTAGACAACATGACATAAGTAAGCAAGTCATTAGGAAGTGGTTTTAGTGATGTCTTTGTAGGGATGTATCATCTAATTTTACATGAAATAATTGTTGTAAGAAGTTTATAATAGAAATTCAAAGAAAATTTTTTTTTTTGTTTTTTAAAGGTGAGGTCTCACTATGTAGCATGCCTTGTCTAGAACTCACTATGTAGATCAGGGTGGCCTGGAGCTCACAGAGAACCACCTGTCTCTGTCTCTTAAGAGCTGGGATTAAAGGCATGAGCCACCAAACCAGGCTAGAAACTGAATTTTTTACTTTTAGTTTATGGGAACACTTGGGACTTTTGAATTAAATAACCAAATTATATATTTGTATACAAACCTGTAGTAACTAAATGTTAATTTAAAAAGTACTAAATAAGGTCATGTTAATTTAAGATATATTCATAATATTTGGGGCCTAGCAAACTATCTTAGTGTAATGTAAGATGTGTAAAAGTGATTTGTGGCTTTTTTTTTTTTTTTCAACTACTGCTTATTTTTAGAAAGAAAAATAGTTACATTGATCTGCTGAGTAATTTCTTACATCCAGTTTCTGCTATGGTCTTGTAATATAGCTGTTCTTCTTCTTGTAATATAGCTTATTCTGATTTGTGAGTAATGAATATTTTAGGTAAACTTCATAATGTTCATGGTGGAAGATTAATCAATCTGTGTGTCTTTGGTATGAAAACCTGCAAGCTATTTAATTTCTAGTCACTAAGTTGTTTTGTATCATGAAATAGTACTAGAAAACTTTCTTCCTAATAATATATAAAACAGAACTCAAACACTGCCAATTTTTGTTCTAAAGTTTATTTGAATAGTTATCCTTGAATCTTAGAATGGGTGATGGTACAAGTCATATTAAATATATGCATAACTGTAAGAACAATTGGAAAGAATTTATGGTGACTCTTAAGCAGTGTAAACTAGCGGTGTTGGTGACTATTCACAGCATAACTTCTCAGTTAATCTTACTGAGTGTCATCTTAGTTCTGTGTGTGATGACTGTTCCCAACTTGACAGACTGAATACGTATTATGTAAATGAGTGTCCATGGACGGAGGAAGCAAAATCACTTAAGTTTTCTTTCTGATGACATAGCTTTGAGTTATGATCAGTTCTAGATTTCTGTGACATGTATTCCAGTTGGTTTACTTTCAGTTTATAACTGTCTTAATTTTTATTAAATGAGTAAAATATAACATTAAATATATATATTTACGATCTGTTTGTATGAAAGATATTCTTCTAAATAAAAATTTCAGGTGACTAAAAGTCATAGTAATAGTAGACATAATTTACTCAAATTCTCCTCTTTCTGTCTCTTCTTTTGTTGTTGTTTGTTTTGCTTCTGTTTTTAAATCCCATTCTCTGTTCTTTTACACACTTTGAGGCAAGGCTGTGACAGGATGAGTCCCCCACTGGAATCACATTAGAGAGACCTTTATCTAAGCCCGAAGCCACTTCCTTTTCTAGTGCCTTCATTAGATAGAGGTACAAATGCCTGGTGTCCTCTCAGTACTGGACAGTTGCTTGTTTTTCTCATGCTTAGCTTCATTTTCAGTATTTTAGATATAGTTCTGCTCCCAGATATACTCAGAGAAAATTAAGTTGGACTTTGCAATATCCATCTGGGAGGTAGCTTGCTTTAGATCACATATCAGACAAGGCATACTTTAATGTCATGCATGACACTCTCAGCTGTGTGCGTATGGGGAGGGCACATACCTTCACATAGTCTGGTTTCTTCATGACAGCATTAATTACCTTTTGGAACCATTTTCAAAATTCAAGGATGTAACCTGTGGGCAGTCAGTATTTACATACACATTTTTTTTTAAACAAAAAGACACTCCTGTTTATTAGGTGTTTTCAATGTATAGATCTTTATCTTTGTATTAATTTGTCTATTAAAAATATTAAAGTAGAATATATAATCTTACATTTCTAATCATTGTAGTGATTAAACAAATTCAGAAAATGAGCTTTTTATTTTTTAGTGGTGAGGTGGGGGATACTGATGATGCAGAATAGTATACCTATAAAGATAAGAAAGAAGATACCCAGAACATTATTTAAATAAGAAATGAAATGAAATATTTGTTCAATAAACATTTATTGAACTTACTAAGATAAGTACCATGTTAATCTCTTTAGACAGTATTACTATTAATAAGGTGGTTGTAAATATTAGCTTCATAGAACATACTTTCTAGTGAGCTGTTTATAGTGTTAGTTGTTTATTTTTCAGAGAAATAAAGCAAGGAAAGGAAGGTGAACGTGGAGGTTGCTCTTTCTGAATGGCTTGTTATTCAGTAGGGGTCACACTCTACTGCACTATCCAAGCCCGGAAGGGCAGTGTTCAAAGATGGTAAGCATGGTGCTGACATCAGGCGTGCCCTGTCCTCTTGTCCTTTCTTGCCCTGTGTTTACAGAGCATCCCCCCTTTTGTAGGCACTCGTGTTCAGTTAACAGGCAGCACATAGCTGTACCTGGTGGCAGACTTTTGGGAATCATCTGTTACGCTTGGCAGAGGGTATGCCTGGAACTCTGGATTCCCTTTTCTGTAATTGGCAGAATTAGGGGCAAACCACATATGTTCCTTGCAGCTAAAGTACTCATATGTCTTTTTAGTTTTTTTTCTTGGAATTTGTGGTAGAGGTTAAGTTAGTAATAGACCTTTAGAACTGAGAAGAATGTTAAAAGTAAATTTGCCCCCTCCTTTTTTCTTTTTTCTTTCTTTCTTTTCTTTCTTTCTTTTTGAGACAGAGTATCAAATTCAAGACTTCCAGTCAGGCTCTGCACTTCTTAACATGTACTACTTCTTAATTTCTTAACTTAAAGAACAACAACAACAACACACACACACAAGTGCTAAGAAAGGTCCATTTAAATTTTAAATAATTTACAAGGAACCAAGAAAAAAGGAAGATAATTAATGTTGAGCTAGTATTTTCTTTTCACTAAATCTCAGAGGTGTAGCTTTCTGTGTACCTCTGTACATTCATTTACAGACTAGTATGTTAATTTTTTGAGCATATGTTTACTGAGTGGCTAGGCAATGAAAATGTCACATAGAGAATAAGGGTAGATAATGCACTCTTATCCCTGTGCACGAAGAGTGTATATATACCACAGGATGGGAGAGGACTTATAGAAATAACCTTGTCCTTAATTGGGTAGGAAGAAGAATCTAGCACATTTCTGGGAATATAGTATGTGCTCAGCACCTGTGAATGCTTATGTTGATTTTTGAATACAGTGGTTAGGCACTCGAGAAATTCAGACATGCTAAAGGAGAAATGCTGAAGGAGGTTAGATGTGGGGTTCCAGTGGTGTTTGACCTGAGTTTTGGGGATGTTTGGACGTGCTTATGGAAACATGAAATGGGCCTCAGAGTTTGAGTTGGGTGTGAAGATTGCTTTATTTAGTTTTATATTTTTTTGAGGTAAGAGTGAATAGGCTGTCCATAAATATTTGTTGACTGAATAAATAAGGGGCAATCTAGTGGGTGGAAATTGTGAGCAAGAACATGCCAGAGACAAGGAAACACAGGGAAATTTAGGAACTCCAACAGTAATTCTGCCAGCTAAAGAAGGGTTGAGTGCAAGAGAAATGGGGCTTCTAGTTAAGATGAATGTCAGACCCTGGGGGTCATAATTGCCCGCCCAAGAAGTCAAGCGTGTTCACTTGCTTATGTTTGTGTTACTGGAGCTATGGAGGAGCTGCAGGAGCCTCAGGTAAGGACAGTGTGCATCAGAACAGGATGCAATTAGGAACTCATTTCAAGTGGCCGTGGGGACTATAGAGGCATGTTTGCAACCAAATGATATTTTAAAGGCTGGATTGGCAGCATGCTAAACTACAGGTACAGCTCCATGGAATGGTTTGAATGCTTCTTCTTGCTACAGGTGTTCTTCCTAAGAAAATGAAAGCATCAAATCACATTTACTGGATTAACTTTTCTAAGAGTTTAGTGCTATCTAATTCATTCTCCTAAGAGCCCCTACCAACATTATAAAAGGAAAAAAAAATCAAGTAAATGTATTACATCAGCTCTCGGGTATAATTTATAGCAGTTCAGTTTTTACACACTGTAAATTATTTTTATAATCCCTTTGGGTCATTTGTGTATTCTTGCTATAAACACACACATACAGAGAGAGAGAGACGGAGGGAGGGAGGAAGGAGAGAGGAGGGAAAGGAGAGGAAACACAGAAATAACTACATATTAGTTATCATTGCAGCCTCTTGCTTTAGTCATGTAGCCTGGTGATAATACTGTGTTGATTTTTTTTTTTTGTATGAAAATCTTTATGATCATCAGGCTTATAAAGTGGTTTTTAAAAAGGCATTTTAGTAATTTTTTCTTTTGAAGAAAACGTAGAACAGTAATGCTGTTTTAGCTTTTATTTAGAACAATTCATATTTGCTAGGAAAATAATTCTTTAGAGAAGCTATCTCAGCTTTTGTTTTCATATCCAGAAGAAATGCATAACACTGTAAGAAAAGAGAGTCAGCATATGATATGCACAATTATTTCCTTGCAGAAGGATGGGCCTTATTAATACATTTTATAAACAGATAAGATTCTGGCTGGGACTTTCACCTTTCTGACATGAGTTGCCTGTACCAGGTCCTTTATTTCATCCGGTCTCAGCTTTCTCATCTGTAAAATAAGAGGCTTTCCTGAAACGATCAGGAACATGCATCTGAAAGTAACTTCCTGTGACTTCTGTGACATCTGCAGGGGGAAGGACCTCCCATAAATATGGACGGTGTGTAATATTACAATAATTCAGATGCTTTGCTGTCCTTCAGAAGTTCCTGATTTGTGCTTTGTTTCCTCCAATAGGAGGCTGAAAGATCATGTTTACTTTAGCTGCAGAACATTGGGCTTTTTCTAAGCACAGTGTGTGGTGCATGGAAGATGCCCCAGTACATAATTGCTGGGTTTGTTTCAGTTGTGAGAGACATTATGTGTTGAGGGATTCCTCTTGGACTTGTCTGATCCTCTGCTCATGTTAGTGAAGCAGTTGGAACAAACCTTGCTGTATTCAGAAGGAAACTCTCGAATGGATGGTCACAAAAACCATTATATTCACTGAATGAGCATTTATTGTGGTCCTGCTACTGGCCCAGCAGGCATAATATTAAGCCCCGAGAATATAAATATAAATACCAATATCTACCCCTTCCAGCGTCTGTTAGGGAAACAGGCATTAGGGACTAGGAACAAGCACATTCTGCTCCACTGTTATGAGTAGGAAAAGAAAGTATAATCATACACAACTGCCCTTTAGTTTAAGTCTTTTATTTATTTATTTATTTATTTATTTATTTATTTTTCTGGAGACAGGGTCTTACTACGTAGCTCTGGCTGTCCTGGAACTTACTATCTATACCAGGTTTTCCTTGAATTTAGGTAGGAGATCTACCTACCTCTGCATCTAAGTGCTAGTATTAAAGGCATGCACCACCATGCCTGGCAAAGTCATTGTTAAAAGTAAAATTGTCTTAAAAAGTTCAAATTAGCTGGGTGGTGGTGGCAGCACATGCCTTTAATCTCAGCACTTGAGAGGTAGAGACAGGCAGATCTCTATGAGTTTAAGGCCAGCCTAGTCTACACAATGAGTTCCAGGACAGCCAAGTCTATACAAAGAAACCCTGTCTCAAAAAACAAAACAACAACAAAAGTTCAAATTAGTAAAAGTACATAAAATATTTATTCTAGCTTCTTTTCCTGTCAGTTGTCTTATCAACCTTGATAGGAGGCAGGGAGACATACAATCCCTAAGGACCTTGCAGCCCCAATTTTATAGAGATCTATAGATCAGAGCAGTCTATAATCATTTTTGCTGAGTAGGCCTCATATACCTGGAAGAGCTATATTTAATTTGACTTCATAAGGAAAGTTTTTATTTTAGACATTTTCTTTTGGAGTATCAGAGTTATATCTTGTTAAAGATTTGCTAACTTTATTCAGCTTGAGTGTACTAGTCAGTAGTGAATGTTTGCCTTATTTGATATTTAGATATCCCACCAATGATAGCTATTCTCATTGCCTTGTACTTGATGATAGTAACCATTACGGTCGTTGGTTATTAAGGAGTGTGTACAAGACAGTAGGGTAGGCATCTCTCTCTGTCTCTCTCTCTCTATCATCTATCTGTCTGTCTATCTATCTATCTATCTATCTATCTATCTATCTATCCATCCGTCTGTCTGTCTAGCTGAGACTTTATAGTCTCCTGTAACTTAGTCTCACCTTTCCCTTGCTCTATAGAAAGGGTGATTGTAAACTTGTGATCCTCTTGTCTCTTCTTCCTGGTGTGTGCTTCCATACCCAGTTTTATGTGGTGATAAGGATCAAAACCAGGGTTCCTGCATGCCAGGCAAACATTATGCCAACAGAATCCCCTCTTCTAGCACTAGGGTAGTCAAAATAATCTTGTTTAAACTTAGACTAGCATAATGAAGTATATACTGTGCCCCCTTCTGACTGAAAAATAATATCCATGCAGCTGTTTCTGTGCCTGACCCGAGAGTCTTGAAAAAGTCAGTGACCAAATTTCTACCATTCCCTCCACAGCTAAGAAATGGTGGCTGCAGTTCATACCTGTTTTTTTAAATGCATAGGCCAAAGTGTAGTTTGAATAGGTGAGAGTGTAAATTTGAGGCTATCATTTGGGAAGGAGGACAGGGGCTGTAAATAGAAAAGGTACATTTTAAAAGCCAAGGCAAATTTGAGAAAGTTGTGTAGCCAGGAGAAAAATGCAAACCAGCAGCAGAAGCAAATTGTTCATACACTCACTTGAATGGGTAAAAGGGGTGAAGGGAGCTTTGAGGGCTGTTTGTGATCCCCAGCAACTACCTTGTTGCTTTACTCCTAAACAAACAGAATGTCCAGAATTGAGTTCAAGAGTGTGGATTTTTCATTTCTCACAGCTGATTCTGATATGCAACAAATGCTGGCAGGAAACCAGATAAGGCAGTGCCAAGTGGATGGGACGGGGTTTGGTATTTAAACTCAGGGCTTGGGTGTGGAGGGCTTCTGCTTTTCTAAAGAGCAGAGAGTGAAGATCAGGAGTGGAGGGACTGTTGGTTATAGACTTGAAGTTTTAGTCATCCTTAATTTTTAACCTCTCTTTCTATCTATTACTTATAGAAAATAAATCTTTTCCTTTGTGCTTTCTGTGAATAAATAAAATGGTCTGGCTCAATGCTTAAATGGCTTTATAATAAATAGACTGATAATCTCACTTATTTTTGTGAACATAGTATTGGTTTTTAAGAAAAAAAAATGTATGGTTATTTACCCAGTTTAATTTATTCATGTTTTTTAGGTTTGTCTGACATTTAATTCCTAAGTCTAGTCAATCTTTGGTATCTCTAGGTTCCACATCTTTACAGTTGTCCGACCACAGGTAGAGAAAGTATCTGGGGGAAATTGCATTGTTGTAAAACATACACCAACTTTGTGTCTTGCCGTTATTTTGTATATGCTGAGGTGGTATTGTAATTATTTAGATTGCATTATAAGCAGTGCTGAGATAGGTAACGTGTATACAAGAGCATCGTGCAGGCTGTATGAAAGTCCTGCACCATTTATTTATATAATAGGTCTGAATGTCCGAGGGTCTCAATATTGTCAGAGGGTGCTTGAGCCAGTTCCCTACTGATCCTAAGAGATAACATTTATGTTCTAGGCTTCTGTGCTTGACTGTTTCAGAAAAATAAAACAATGAATTTTTGTTTTATGATTTTGTGTGTGTGTTTGTGTGTGTGTACATATGCACATGTAGAAGCCAGAGAACAGCCTAGGACGTTGCCTTAAAGCACTCCATCAGCTTCCTGAGACAGGCTCTTTCATTGGCCCGGAGCTCATTATTTAGGTTAAATTGGCTGTCCAATGGGATCCTTCTGTCTCTTGCTAGGATAACGAGCTTGTACAAACATCATGTACACATGTGCTCTGGGTCCTTAAACAGAGGTCCTCATGTTTGTGAGATAAGCACTTTCCCAACCAAGCTATCTCCCCATCCCTTTATGATTAAAACAAAACAAAACAAAACAAACAAACAAACAAAAACCTTACTTGATGGGTGGGGGATGGTTTGTGTGCTACAGGGTACTTTAAGAAGTCATATAGAACAGTTTTCTCAGGTATGTTTTCTGCTTCTACCATGTGGGTTCTGGGGATCAAATTTCAGGTGTGGAAAGTACCCTGACCCATCCTTTTTGCCCACTTTAAAAAAATGCTCTAAGAAGCAGAATGTTCGATGTTAGCCAAGTTATTATATCTCTGGTTTGTGAATACTTAAACTTGCTCGTGGTAATTTCTTCTGAAGCCCTAAGAGGTAAGAATAGGTGGATAAATGTTAGAAGAGTTGGAAATGCTGATGACCAGAATCTGAAAATTAGATAATATGCACATATATTATATCCATTAAAAATTCGATAGGAAAGATGGTGTGCAACCAAGATTGTGGGAGGACAGTGCACCAAGCATGATCAGAGGGCTGTCATAAGGCCTTTACATAATTACTACAATAGTTATTATATTTTGTCCTTTCCCATATTGACTAAATCTCTCTTTCATGGAGTTTTTTTTTTTTCAGTAAGAATGTAGTGTAAAAGATTGAAGATGACTTTATCTTAACATGAAAATGTATGCTTTTTAGTCTCTGCTATGAATAAGATCTTCCTCTGAAGTTTACCTGCTTTGCTTCCCACCTTGCAGCTTACCCTTTTTGCTTGCATATTGTCTGTTTTGAACCCAAGATCTGAGAACAAGGTGAACTGACACAGCACTACAATGCAGTTGGAATACTTTTCTTGCAGGTGTCCTTGGTTTAAGGTTTTAGCTGCACCTACCTCATAGAGGAATTTCTAGGTTACTAAAGGGCACTTTTAGCAAAGGTACAGTCTGTAGGAGAGTCTACCAGTTAGGTGCTTCATTGAAAACCCTAGACAAATCTTGGAGAAGGCTTGTTTTCTAAGAAAATACTGATCTTTATGACCACATCACTGCTATGATTTTAAAAGTCCAATGAAAAGTATTCATCAAAAGGCAGAAATGGAACTCAAACTATTATCACACCCATATGTAAGCAGCACACAGTCCTTGAGTTCTGAAAATACAGTATTGCTGGCTTAGAAAGACGTGAGTTACGTAGACTTTAAAGAAGCGCATCTGTAAGTCTTGGGACAGCTACCTCCCCAAGAGCAGCTGCTCTTAGCTGAAGGTGTCTCTGTTGTAGCCCTGTGACAAACAACATGGATAAAATAGTTTTATTTTTAATTTGTGTAGAGTTTAGTGAGCAGTAAACTTACTAAATGTTGAGGGCTTCAACATTTTCTGGACAAGTACCCTCTCACCCCCATACAGATAGTCTTAAACTTTAGGACTGATGTACTATTAACAGAGAAAGTAAGAGAGAGTTTATATTTCTATAAAAATACTGCCTAAGGAAATTGTCATTGAAAAATACTGGAGTGTAATTGTAAGTAGGAGATTTTAGATTTTACCTATAATCTTGTAAGGTGTCGATTAAAAAAAAAATTTGTTTTGTTTTGTTTTGTTTAAAAAAAAAAAACAAGCTCTGTGAGACCTAGTGGCTCAAGGATCTGCATAGCCTCACTGCTTCGTGTACTCTGATGCTATATCACTGTCCTACCAGGACTTAGCTTTGTAGTTTAGAAAACTCAAAAAGTGTTTATTCAACAGGTCTGTGTGCTTATTATTATACATGAAAAGCATTCATGTTGGCTGCATTATTTCAGTGCATGCATGTGCTGACTTTCATTCTTTTAAACCTAATGCTGTTTAGATGCTGGCCTTGAGCCAGGACCATTCTGCTTAGTGCACTTTTAGAACCCTTTTCTGCAAGGGAGTATTAACCATAATAGTTAGGTGTTTTGCAGATTTACAGGTATCTGGTACCTTTCTGCAGTTATTCTTGTAGTTGACAGAGCCAGTGGGCTGTTGCATGGTCTGATTCTTCAGTGGCTACCATGGCTATATGAATTTTTTAAGCTGCTGCTGTTTTATTTTCATTAAAAAAAATGTATTTTTTATTTTGTATGTATGGGTATTTTTATGGATCAAGGATGCAGTGCCCATGGAGGCCAGAAGAGGGCATCAGATCCCCTGAAACTGGAGTTACAGAGGTTAAGAGCCTCCTTGTTGCTGCTGGAAGCAAGACCAGGGTCCTCTGCAAGGGCAACAAATGTGCTTAACTGCTGAGCCATTTCTCCAACCTTTTGTTTTTATTTCATAAGAGATTTCTTTAGGAAATGCATATTAAGGTATTGAAAGTGATAATCCTACCAGGGTAAACAACCATTTATATTTCCAGAAAATATCCAGTTTACATAAAGTAACCAAGGCAGGTTTGGAAAACTTATTTATTCGAATACTTGTAAAACTAAACATCTTTGGATAGATTCCGATAAGCTTGAAGTCATACACAGATCAATCTTTGGATGTTTTAGTATTCTAATTCTCAAATTTTTCAGTCAAATTCCTAAATGGCAGATGGAAATAAACTCTTATTTTTATCAAGTCAGAGATTTTGATCCATATTTGCTACCAGGGTCTCAAACTTATGTTTTTAGAATGTTTTCTCTAAACTGTCCATTTGAATATTATATCCTGTTTCATAATATGTGTCTTTTTCTCAAATTAAGATAGAATTAGCATGGTGAAATGTATTGGTTTCTAAAATTTTGGTTATTTTATTTCCTTTACAAAAGATCTCCTCCTACATTATGGGGCATAATGTAGGCTCACCTCAAAGTCATGATAGCCTTCCTGCTTCAACCTTCCAAGTTCTGGGATTGCATGAAAAAGTATATATTGGATTTCAATAAAATCTTCCCAGTTTTGATAAAAGCTTCCCTCTAGAAGTACTGTTTCAAATGATTTTTTCCAAGGAAATTGGTGTCCTAGGAATATTTGCCTTTTTTTTTTTTGTGGCTTTTACTTGTTATATTTCCAAAGGGGTTATTTCCAAACGGGTAGTGACAGACAGTGGCATGATTCTGTAAGACTTGTGTAAAGTGACTAGGCATCTTAATGGACTCCCTTTTCCTAAAGACTGTTAATAAGTTGTAGATAGTGACCAATGTCACCTCTTCACTAAAACACACAAAATTCCCATCTGATTTCAAGTAGTTTGTCAAATCCTAAAAAAACTCTTGTTGAGTAAGGTCTTTTATATATTTATATCTGGGATCTGCCATCTAATTCTTTCAACATCCAGATTCAGGGAGACATTTAACACTTTCATTTTTAATATCCTCAAAAAACCCACTTATGACCTCTATCCAGTTTTCAGTCTTATTTCTTGAAGGTTTTTTTTTTTTTTTGAGATTGCCTGCAGCAACTCTGATAGAATGCTTCCCTCTCTCTATTTGACTACTATCTTTTAGAAATCAGATAGTCTCTTCAGTAGAGATCAAGGTTTTGTTCATGCATATAGTACAGTGCACAACACTTGTAGGCCAATAGAATGATATCAGTGGTAATTAAGGTGTTCTGTAGTAAAGAAGGTTCAAAGTTGAGTGAGGGATGGATAGAGCCTTTGCTCAACAAATATTTGTAATAAGAGAGCAGGTTAGGCCTAGGGTTTATGACATTAACATCTTTTGTTAGTTATGAATATTCTCAAGTCTCACATCAAGACCCTGAAACAGAAACACATGGGGAGGATAGTAATCTGTGGTTTAATAACCCCATTAGGTGATGATGATTGATGATAAAATTTCAGAATGACTAGAAGTGAGGGAAACAGTGAGTTCTTCTGGAACTTCACTCCTTCAGGGAGCTTGGACGTATGAGATCATGTGCTCCTTCAGTACTGTGTTGTCTGTCATACAGTGTTTCTGGGGAGCCGCCTCAGCAGGCAGACACTGAAGGCAAGGTAAATATCCCTGATTCTCGAGGCAGAGTGCTTGTACACTCTTGTTAGCGTCGTGTACTAAGAGCATCTAGATGGTGGGACACTGGCTAGGTAAGTGGGGTCTGAACCACGTGTCACATTTTCCATTACACCAAGGCCCAGGAACTTATGGAATTTGTCCAAAGTCCGACATCTAAGCATGGGGTTTGAATCCCGGCAGCATCATTCCACAGTCTATCTTCCCTAAAATTGACTATGCTGTCTATTGTGAGAAGAACCATCATAACAAAATCAAAGGTCCACAATGAACAAGAGAACACTTAGAGAAGGGATTTTCATTTGATCAGGGCAAAACAAGTGGAATGACTGTCGTTTGTTTTTCACTGAAGGGTAGGATAAAGTCTGGCTGGATGCATAAAAACTTTGTGAGGCAGAAGGAGTAGCCTAAGAACAGGCCTTCTTCAGGAGTTCTTTCTGACATTAAAAACAGCGTAAGAATAAGGGCAGTGAGCTACACTGCCTGATGTCGTTCTGTGTTTTCCTTTACTCAGACTATTTACATCTTGTCTTTTTTCAAGTAACTGACTATACAAAACTGAAACAACTGGAAATACAGCTAAATCTGAGCTCTCTGGTTCATCAGGAAAAACCTTTACTCCCACTTCCTAGTTGTTGGCTCTACTTAGTATATCAGGTGACTTTTTTTTTTTGTCATTTATTTATAAATCTAAGCCACAGCGTAGCAAGAGCAGGCAAGAAAGATGTTTTAATAAAACCAAACCATTTAATTTCTTACTTTGGGAAAAAAAAGGGAGGGATGGGTAGAGGCAGGAGACAAAGGTTAAACTGAAAAAGAAATCTTTGTTTTTTTTCACACACCTAATATTTAATTTTTTTTAAAAATTTTTCTTTTACTGAGTTAGAAATCAGTAAATGGGTTAATTCTTCCTCAATTTATATACAAAATGTAACTCCAGGATTCATTTAGGTGATGGGAGCAAACGAACAGGAAGTTGAGACCATGATTTGGAATCCTAACTGACACCCATCTTCTCATTATGTTCATCCTTAACAGCTATGTTATCAGCACTAGTGGCTGCCAGTGACTGACTCAACAGTGATGTCTACTTGGTTTACACACAGAACCCTGAATTCTGTCAGCATTTCTAGCTACTTGCCTGATATCTTCACTAGACACTTGCTTGCCAGTTTCCAGCCCTGAGCTTGAACTGCAGTGTTGCACTCCTGCATCCTGCGCCTCTAAGGTACAGATGTTGTTCATAGGAAAGGGAACAATACCTGAGGCAGCCATCACCTTGGATGGCTTCTTCCCCTTTGGTCTCTCCTTTGGCATCCTCTATTGCTTTATCCAAAATGTCTTTTTGATTTGTTTCTTCTTTTCCAATAAGTCATTGATGAGGGCAGGTCCTAGTTTATCCCATACACTGGCTGCTTTTAACCTTGACTCTTTTCTGTGTATATCTAGTTTCTCTTCTTAAAATTCATTCTGTACATCTGTTTTCATATTAATTTTCTACAGTGCAATCTTACTATCTTACCTCCTGGGATAAAAGAATATCCATGATTTGCCCTCAACCAACGCAGAACAACTTTTCTCTCAGAGCACTTCAAAAACCAAATAGAAACTGAGCAGAATAAACAGTTTCTCACACATATAACCACATCTGCAAAAACAGAAGACTAACTGCATTGCTAATGTTCCTGACAGATTGTTTTGGGAGGTTGCTTGTTGGGGCTATCCTTTGAATTGTAGAATTAATAACAGCATTATTAACCTCTGCCCGCTAAATGCTGGTGTCAACCCACTAGTCTGTACAACTAAACAGTAGTCCAGATAATACTGCTCAAGGTCTCACAGAGAGCAAAAGTCACCTATTAAGGGGCCACTGTGCTGACTAAGCTAAGTGGATTGAGCCAAAAAAAAGTCAGATTGCATAGTTTGTATCTTGGGTGTTATAGATTGTGAAGTAAGTGAGATTTTGCCTTTTAAGAAACTGATACTTGAACACTGTGCTTGGAACAGATTGTCTTGGTTACGTAGAACATATTTCAAATCATATCATCAGTTGATACACCCCATAGGGGAGCAAAAGTTGAAAACTGTTGGGAATACACATCTAGTTATATACTCCAGAGAAACTCAGGTGTCTATGCAAAGACTATGTATGAAGCTACTCATAGTGGACTTACTTATAATGGAGATCTGGGAATAGCATTAGTAGCCTTCAACAGGGAAACAGGCCAGTCATGCTGACTAATAGGATAGGATGAATATACAGTCCTTAAAATGGATGAGTTAGTGTGGATAAGTCTAAAGAAGTTGCTGGAAAACAAGAAAGGTGCGGGAAAAGTTTTCATGAGAGCTTCTGTGTAGCTTAGAAGACAGCCCAAATGATGCTGTTATTTTTACTTAAACTCCTTAGGAGAAAGGAATTGAGGAGGAATGGGACCAAGAAGAGCAAAATGTTTATTGTTTTTTCAAAATTTCTGAAATTCGTGATTGTTCAGTTTGAGTGGCCGCTTCATGTATATTTTTTGCTTGTTCTTTGTGATCTTATTTTTCAAAGTATTTTCTGTACTTGCATTATTCTTTTCAAAAATATAAATTATTTTAAGATTGACAGTGTGAGTTCTTGACTGCAGTTGTACCTTTCCCCGAGAAGCCTTCTAACCATGGATTTAGTTGTAAATGGTGAAAAAGTGACTGCTCTGCACTGTTTCTTATTCATGTTTCCATGCACTAAGCCATGGCTTTATGATTCATTCCTGTACAGATGTGTAGATCTGGGTTCTCACACATTGAAATAAACGCAGCTGTGTTTATTTCAGTCCGATTACATTCAAATAAACACACATGCAATCCCTTATGAGCATGAACCCGTAAAACACTTGTTGATTTGGTTCTGAAATTGTGTGTTCAAATAAACACACTTGCGTTAAAGGAAGTTTTGCTTTACTTGGTGCTCATGCCTTAGCCATGTGTTTTATAGAGGGCAGATGTGTAGTGCCCTAACAGAATAATAGTCCTTTACAGCCTAAACTATTGCTTTAGACTAATGCATTTTTAATTTGTTGGTAGTTGTACCTATAGAATACAAATAATTTAAAAAAAAAGTTCTTGTTACCTGTTTTATTTTAGACAGTGTAATTAAATGGGATGCAATTTTAAAAGATTTAGTACTTAAAATATATTTATGACTATATAAAGAAATATCAAAACAGGAAAAAAAATCAAAAAATATCAAAAAGAAAAAAATTAGGTAGAATTTTAAAGCCTATGTAACCAGACTTATAAGTCTATGTTTTTAACCCTAAAGATTTTAGAATGAAGATAGAAAAAAAGAGTACAAAAGAGTACTGTTCGGATCTATATTTCTCTTGAAATGGCAATATGTAATCTGAAAATAAATGATTTAATATCCTTTAACCTACTATAGGATATTTTAATCAAATGCAATGAAACTTTCACAGGGCCTGTATTTGAGGTTATCATTTCTTATCAAATGAAGTTATGTTATAGCAATCAGTGAGTTTTTTTTCATACTACAAAATGTGGGGTTGGTGTTTATGTGTGGTGTTATAAAAATATTTAGGGAGTAGACAAACTGACGTCTGTTTTAACTTGAAAGTCTGAGCACCGCTTTATGTCCTTGTAAAGCTTTTTTGCTTCAGGAGGGTTCTGAGGCCCATAGCCTTAGGTTGTACAGCTTGTCCCTTCTGTGGGTGGGAGGAGTGCAGGAGAGAAGTTTATGTTGAGGGTAGCAGTTAAGTGGGAGAGAGTGTTTCATCTCAGGGCCCAAGTGTTTGTATCCTTAGGTCCCTTTTCCTGTCTCATCTACTCAGGATCCATGGAACTTGTTCATCACTTCTGGGAAGCCCAGGATGGCTTTATTTTCACCTCACAGGACCACACAGCAGGCCACTTGGTGCTCTAGTAGAGTACAGATACCTCATCACAGTGTCTGCATTTCTGCTAAGAAATCTTTGTTTTTTTGTCAGTCATTGTGAGGTTGGCTTTTTAGAAATTTTTATTAGACATTTCAGAAGATTAAATATCTTAAACATACCTCCTCCCCAAAGTAAACTATTCTAGAGGAAATGAAATGCTATTTTTTGACAAAGATCAATGCATTTCAGAATAAAATAGTCCTGCTTATATTAGTATTTAATAATTTCTTCAATTATTTTTACTTAAAGTAAAAATCCTTTAGTTGTTTACGTTCATATAGCCTGCCTCATTCACTAGAAATGAAGTTTCATGACAACAAGAACTTTTGTTTTGTGTGCTTTTACTTGCTGGAATGTATTATACTAGATGAGTCTTTAAAAAAGTTATTCCCATTCTTGATGTCTTGTCACCAGCTCCTATGCTAGTTACATATTAAGTGAATGTGTATTTTATAGAACCCTTTCAATGCCCTTTCTTTTTTTCATTACTTAAACAATACTTTATTAGTTTTTTGTAAATCAAACCCACGTAGAGAAGACCTTACATATTTTATACAGAGTGTTACCCCTGTACAAATGGAAAAAAAAATTAAGTTCAACATTTCTAGACCAATATGGCTGTTAATTTCTGTACAATGCCAACTCAACATGGTAAACTGGGATACTTTTTCCAAAGTTGACAGCACAGCTGTTCCCAAAAAGTTCAGATTATATATGTGTATATATATTTATATAAAAAGACCAATAATAGCAGTATGTTATGCATCAATAGCAGCAACAGCTTTTCCAGGTTCTGCAGTCATTTGAACAAAATTGTAGACATCCGGCATACTCCATTAAAAAAAAAAAAAAGTAAAAAAACCCAAAATTCCAGAAAACAACTTGTTACTCTTGTGGTACCTGGCACCATTTGTTTTCTGTTTTTGTTTTTTAAAATAGCTTCTCAATCA
The DNA here is from genome assembly GCF_030254825.1 of Meriones unguiculatus. Taxonomy (NCBI): domain Eukaryota; kingdom Metazoa; phylum Chordata; class Mammalia; order Rodentia; family Muridae; genus Meriones; species Meriones unguiculatus. The sequence continues at coordinate 52,758,984 of NC_083364.1, read as the reverse complement.
TCTGGAAAGAAAACATTCTGAGCAACATCATTCCAACAGCTCTGATAAAGCACGTTCACTGCTGCGAGTCAGAAAGCAGGTACAGCTGTTTACATTCACAGAGGTGCGGCACAGTACTGCCCCACATCTGTGACACTAGAGGACACAGTTTAAAGGCATTAGTTGAGACTTGATTCTACTTTTCCAGCAGAGGGCCCAAAGGATGGTGTGACACAGCTCTGTAAAGAAACACACTCTTAAGTAGGATTCCCTTTCACTAGTGGCACAGTTCTACAGATTCTGTCCATGAATGTCAGCTAAAAACCGTTATTAAAAAATGAAATACCCCTAAAACAAAACCCTATAACCACTGGATTCATATGTAGATGACCTTGTGGAGACAAGTAAGACCTCACCTTACCAACACTTTATCAAAAGAAGGAGATGCCAAGTAGTGCTTCAAAACCACAATCAAAACATAGCATCATTTTAAATAGAAGCAGAAAAATATGGAACGCTTCACAAATTTGCATGTCATCCTTGCACAGGGGCCATGTTAATCTTCTCTGTATTGTTCCAATTTTAGTATATGTGCTGCCGAAGCGAGCACTCAATGCCCTTTCTTCATATTGTTTCACACTAGAAAAGCAGAACAGGCACCATTTCCATTTATTTGTTTGTTTGTTTGTGTGCATGCTTGCTTGCTTGTTTATTCATTTATTGAGATAGGGTTTCTCTGTGTAGCCCTGGCTGTCATTCTGTAGGCCAGGCTGCCTCAAACTCAGAGAGCCACCACTAGGACCAAAGGTGTGTGCCACTATGCCTGGCTTCATTTACCTTTACTTTTATTAACTTTAGTTACTTTCATCCTTCTTTTAGCTTTTTTAGTCTGATGTGGGAAATGCATTTTGAGTTTACAATAACCTATGAGACTGAATACACATCTGTTTTGTTTCCTGAAAGTATGGGCTTATATATCCTTTGATCATTTTACTATTGAATTGTTCCCTTACCCCCATTAGCCTGTATACAATATCTTTGTCTATATAAGTGTGTTTTTGTGCATATGTTTATGTGGCAAGTAGGCAATTTTCAGCCCCTTCTGTGAGCTAACAGGTGTTTTCTTTCACTTTTAGGTAAATGATTTTTATTTATCACACCCAGACGTTTTTGTGTTGGTGCTAGAACTTATGTGTTGTTACGTCAATCTGTTTTTCTATTTCTGTGGTAATATGAGATTGACAAATAGTTTTATAACACCTCTTGCTATCTGATGGTACACTATTTTCTTCTTAATTAGTCTTTTACACTTAAAAAACATCTAAATGAATGTAAAATCACTTCCTGAGTATAAATATTATAATTAAAAGTTATCTGGATTACATGTAAATTAACAGAATAATTAGGAGGAAGCTGTCATACATGACTGATTTTCTGGGAACATTCACTCATTTATTCAAGTGTCCTTCTCCCAACCTGAGGATATCAAACCTCCCTTCAAATCTCACACATTTCTTCTCTGGTTTATTTTAATGTACTTATTAGTTTTTGTTGTTATGAAGAAAAGGACTTGTGTACAGCCATATTTTACTCAATTGAAAAAACCCCAAACATTTATCACCTATCTGGCTACCTTGTCGACTCTTTCAATACTACTCTCTGTCTTTGTCTCTGTCTCTGTATCTCTACCTCACTCCTTACAGAAAGTTGGATCATTATAACTAATGACATTTATATTGCCCTATTTAATGTTTGGCTTCTTGTTTGGTATTTCAAGTGTGGCCCATCCTGAATTACACATTTTTGTGTATTTTGATCATTTAGTCTTTATGTCAGTAAATATGTCCCGTATGTGTCATGTAAATGATGTTCTGGCTTACTCTAAGAAGTTTTGGGTGAGTACACAGTACAGTGAATTTGTTGATCTGACTGGTATCTTCTTCCACCCTGCTAATGTAGTGATCTCCACGATACATTTTCTGCTGCCAACTAACTATCCTTACGTTTCTGAGGTAACTTATTTGATTTTTGTTTTTTTTTTTTGGTTGTTTGTTTTGTTTTGGTTTTTGGTTTTTTGAGATATCTGTGTGTCCTTGGCTGCCTTGGAACTCTCACTGTATAGACCTGGCTGGCCTGGAGCTCAGATATCCCACCTGCCTCTGCCTCTCAAATTCTGGGAATAAAGGGATATACCACCACTGCCTGGCACTTTGATATTATTCTTGACAGTTTTATTCTTTTAAAACTTGTACTTAGGAATTTTACATTTCTCTTGAAGTATAATTAGAAAGGAAATGATCTCTGCTGTTCTTACTGGTCTACATAAGCTTAAATGAGTCTCAGGATAGTTTCCTGTTATCTCTATATGTTATGGGAAAATTTGATTAAAGTAGGAATTATTTATTCTGAATTTTTATTATAACTTCTGCAAAACTGCCCCAGGCCTCATACTCTGCCTTCATCATGAGTATCTTTGACAACTGCTTTCAGTTTTTTCCTGTGGTTATGTATTGCTACATTTTCTGCTTTTTCTTTGGTCAGCTTTAATATATATTCCGAGCAAACTTTCCATTTCACATAAGCTTTAATGTATTTGGTGGAAGGTTATTCTTCATGTTCTCTTCTGGAATATACTTTCTGTGTCTGTCTTTTGTTCTTCATGCATTTATTAGGTTCCTTTGCCTTAGTTCATTTTCCTTTTTCCCCCCTGTTTATATTTTGAATTAATTTATTATCACACTTATTTATTATTCTTAATAATAATAAAATAATAAATTCTTATTTTTTTCAGTGAGATGTCATTTGATGCATTATTGTTACCCATTTTGGGCATCTGGGCTGGTGTCTTCCAGATTCAAGGAATTAGAATAAAAGCTAACACATATTGCAAAACTAGTCAGGACATTTTATTCAAAGTGAAGTAACAGTGCAGATCAGAAATACATCTTGGAAGTCACATGAGTGAGTACTCAAGGACCCCAACGTTATTGCCAGTTGCTTCTTTCTCTAGGGTTCAGAAGGAGAAGTTTGGTTAGTAGGGCTATAGTTTGGGTAGTCAAAGCCTGAGTAAAGTAGGTCTTTGTTCACGTACCTCTTCCCATAATGCATGTGATTTTAATCGTATGCATGTATAACCATCCATAGGCATAAGACGATTAACAGGGACTCTCCCTAAGAATTCACTTTTAGGACACATTTTGCCTTATTACATATGTACCAAAACAAGTTCAGGCCAGATCAGCCCTCTTACTTTCTCTACCTGGACACAAGTGGAGGGCTATTTAATAGAAAATGAATGTGATGGTCCTTACGGGGAGAGAAGCTTATTCCATTGTTTAGAGTGCAGTGTGCGTGCACCTGGATGCAGGTGGCTGTCCTAGAATGCTGAGGCTTCTAGATATATTGTCCTGAGGGGTTGTGTGTGTGCATGTTCTGATGAGGGTCCCAGGCTGCTAAGTATACTTTTAGAAGAGGATCGTGTGTGTAGGCCCAAACAAGAGAAGTTCAGGTTGCTCAACCATTCCCTGTGCTTGCCTGATTTAGTATTTTCTATGGGTCAGATTTTGATAGCATGTTATAAATATTTGAAGATAGTATGGTTATTGTTATACACTTTGAAGTATTTCAAAACTTGCAATTTACTTCTAAAAATATGGTTTAAAATTTCCTGTTCGATTTTTTTTTTTTCACTGCCATTTTATGATGAATTTTCTAAGTCACTGTGTTAGCAAATGTAGGCTGCAAGAAAGTGATAGGAACTTTTTAGGACTTTTTGTATAGCTGTATGACCAATTTCTGTGTCACATCTTTACTTTGTTTTTCTTTTCTTATTTGTATTTAAAATCTTTTTTATTACATTTCACAGAGTGAAAGTCAAAGGACAGCTTGTTGGAGTTGGTTCTCTTTCTTCCATGTGAATCAGATGGTTGGATTTGGTGGGCGCTCCCCTTGCAGAGTCATATTGCCAGTCATATTTGTCATATTGTTGTTTTTGAGATAGTGTCTCATGTAGCATAAGGCTGATCTTGAGCTCACTATGAGGCCAGGGTTGGCCTTGAACTCTTGATCTCCTATCTCCCAAGTGCTTGGGTTACAGGCATACACCACCATATCCAGCTGCGTATCTTTGAAACAAATACAGTCCTTTTTACATGAGGTTCAAAGTGCTGAATTCTATCTTTTATGTTACTATCCTGTCAGTTATATTGTTTGATTTGAATATTATCTACATTCTTTGTAACAGATTTTCTTTTCACTTACTTCTGTTGTATGCAGTATGCCTTTGTTTTCCTCTTTATATATTTCAGAGCTATACTGCAAAATGCATAGAAATCAGTGACCGTTACTAATGGAAGACCCTTTTTTTTGGGGGGAGCAGTGTAAACTTTATCTGGTTTTCTCCTTGGTTTCTTTTGTTTCTTTTGCCTGTGTTCTTTTGGCAGTGTGGCAGTGTTGTCTACCTACTTTCTCTTGTTATTTGTCTGCCTTACAGTTTCACATTCCTAAATGTTAAGCTTGTGCTCCATCTTAGTTTGCATTTGTTTTATGGCTCTAGACACAGCATGTCAGCATCTTTTTTTTTTTTTTGAGAAAGGGTTTCTCTATTGATAGCTCTCAGGCTGTCCTGGACTCACTTTGTAGACCAGGGTGGCCTCAAACTCCTTGAGTGCTGGGATCCTCCTGCCTCTGACTCCCTGAGTGCTGGGATTACAGGCATGTGCGCACTGCACCCAGCTCAACACAGCATGTTTTCACTTTTATTTCATAAGTTGACCTTAATGGGACTCTGAATAGTTGTATTTATACCTGACTTAAGTTTGTTAATTTTTTTTTTTTGCACTTTCTAGAATTTTGTAAGGATAATTAGTTTTTTAAACTTTCTTTTCATTTGCTATTTTGATTTGCATAATATAAATTTCTTTGCTATTTTGTGATTTTTATTTATTTTTAAAATTTTATTTATTTATGTATGAGTGATCTGTGCATGTATGCCTCATACCAGGAGAGGGCATCAGATTCCATTAGAGATGGTTGTAAACTACCATGTAGCTCCTGGGAATTAAACTCAGGACCTGGAAGAGCAGCCAGTGCTCTTAACCTCTGAGGCATCTCTCTAGCCCCTGTGTTTCATATATATATGTATGTATGTATATGTATGTATGTATATAGTTTGTTTGTTTGTTTCTACACAGGTTTTTTCTGTGTAATAGCCCTGACTGTCCTGGTAGACCTGGCTGACCTTGAACTCACAAATATTCGCCTGCTTCTGCCTCCCTAGTGCTGGGATTAAAGCATGTGCAAACACACCTGGTCTATATGACTTTATTTTTAACCTTCACATTAAACAACTTTTTTGTAACATTGTGTGGTGTGTGTAGCTTTTGAAATGAGAGGAACTGGGATATGTCCTTATTTTCCTCTGTTTTACCTCTTGAACATCTTAGGCTGATAAGGGAAGAAAAGATCCCCCATATTGTTACAAGAGAAATATCTGGATTTTCTACTTTTTTTTCTTCCCTTCTCTCCTCTCACTTTGTCTTTCTGAAAAGTTTTAAGATTATCTGTTCATCTGTTACTAAAATATTTAATTCTATTTTTACTCTTATTAGATTTTTTTTAGCTTATTTTAGTCAGTATTATGTGGTTGTTTTCATGTGGCACAGCTGATTTCTTTATCAAACTGTGAACTGTGCTGTTGTAATTTGGAATTGCTAACAACAGGTGGATGAAAATAGATGTCTTTACCTCAGCTTTCCCCTTTTTTTACCCTTTATTCTTTATGTATCACATCCAGTTATTTATTATCATATCTGTATGTTTGGGTGCAAGGTTGCATACAGAATGTGTGTGAAGGAATTGGGTATCTTTAACTGTTGGGATTGAACTCAGGTTGCTAAGCTTGGTGGCAAGTGCTGAGCTATATTGCTGACTCCTTTAAAATTCTTTCTTTTTTTCTCTGTTATTTGTGTGATTTGTGTAGGAAGAACATACATGCTATAGAGAATATGTGAAGGACAATTTTATGGAATCAGTTCTCTCCACTTTTAGGTAGGTTCAAGGAATGGAATGCTGCTCACATAGGTTTGCATGAACCATCTTACCAGACAGAATTCTTTTGAATTCTGGAGAAATCCCTGGACCTGGTATGACTCACTACTTTATTCTTCTGTGCTATCCTATTATTCTACTAAATTCTATTTGGTTAATAAATACTTTTCTCATTTCAAATTTTTAGGATCTCCTTTATAGAGCTCAGTGTTTTTTTTTTTTTTTTTTTTTTTTTATGTTCATTCAGAGGATTTTGAAGTACATGTAAAATATGCATCTGATAAGAGTAATGAGCATGCAAGTCCCAGGAGCCACGCACACCTGTACTTAGATGGTGATATGCTGCATTTAACAGTGTTACACCTGGGTTTGAGCTTTGACTTTTTAGCACACTTGTCCTAAAAATGCTACTTTCTTGTACTCTTGGGATAAAATTCTCAAATAATGACATTAAGCAGCTTATTAAATAAGCACTGTGTACCAGGAGCTGAATTATGGCTAATTTTCTCACATGGTATCTCATTTAATGCCATTTTCTTTTACACAAATCCTAAGTGTATGGCCGAGGCAGTTTTTTGGTGTCTTATTCCCTTGAAGTCAACTGGTCACTCTGGTGGAAATTTACTGTAAGAACAAATCTTTGGTCCCTGGCTCTGCTTCTGGCCTCCCAAGTTTAAAACATTATCAGTGTTGTCAAGAAAGGTGTTTGACCACCTAGTTGACCTAATTTGGAGACTTTTGAAAACCACTTTTCCTGCTTAGTGTGTGGCTGTGTGGGATGTGTGTGCTCGTCTACACATCCTTCAGCCCACTAATGGGAGTTTATCAGCTCATTTGTGCAGCTCCTCCTGCTTGCTGGTGACTGTGTGGGACATTAACTTTTTCTGAAATGACGTGTGTGCTTATTTTATCAATAAATTATTTTGCACATGGGAAATTACAAACCGGAAGTATGGAGGTATGGTACCTCATTATGGTGCTCAGAATGAACAGGTATTCCTGCCCCGAACCACTGTAAGGTATGCTGATAGCCACATCTGACTGCCTCTTTGACTTTTCTAAACTTCAGTATTCCGATAATTCCTTCTTTGGTCCTCAAAAATTCATAGCAAATTTGTATCTTTTAAAATAGACAATTTTTTTTTCCATTTAATACTTTGTTTGGAGACTGTTCCTGGAAAGAATGAGGGAATTCTCATACATCACAGTAATTGCATATTAGTTAGCCTTTCTAAATAAATGCTTCATAATTACAAGTAAACTCTCAATATATTACTTCCTTTATTTGAAACCTTGTGATCATTACTGTGTTTACACATTCTCTTTTAAAAGGTTAAAATTAACATCCATATGCTATAATCATTCCAATGTTTAATATACAACCACATAAACAGGTTGATTTTAAAGTAGCATTGAAATTATCAACCATTCAATAAAAAATTGAAGTATGCCTAGGGAAGGTAATCTTTTTTTTTTACATTGATTTACCTCTCCTGTTACATTAAAATGCTCATTTTGAAGAATATAAACCAGCCAAAAAAGTTTCACTAATATTGAGTCACTTTTTTCTTAGTTTTGTCCTCAGAAGCAGTCTGTACCTTTAGCTCACTGCCACTGTACCAGTACATTTGCTTTCTTGCCTATTTAAAAATCAGCAAGTTTGAAATTAATGTTTTCAATATTATCCCAAAAACAGATTTGCCAAGTGAACACAATGACAATATTACATTCTAACTTATATTCACAGTAATTAACTTGCATTAATGCAACTGCTTCTCAGTGTTTCAAAATAGTGATCCTTTACTATGTACCTTCATTAATTTAAGCAATATCAGAAAAGAATCAGATAATCATGTTTAGCAGGATTAAGAAGTGTTCTTGAAGATTTAGTTAAATCATGTGGTATTTCTGTATAAACTCAAAATTTCTTTAAATACAAATAATAAAATATTAGGCACATTTAAAAATAAACATACACAGCTAGGCGAGGTGTCACACGCCTGTAATCCCAGCCCTTGGGGAGGCAGAAGCAGCCCTTGGGGAGGCAGAAGCAGGTGAGGTTGAGGCTAACCTGATCTACAAAGTGAGTCCAGGACAGCTAAAGTTACACAGAGAAACCCCGTCTCGGAAACACACACACACACACACACACACGTATGTATACACACACATGCACACACATAAAATGGTAATATTTTTGTTAACTATTTTCAGCATTTTGTAGGAAATACTTTTGGTCATCTGGTATAATTATAATTTAAAATCTCATCTTAATGAATATAGTTATATTTTTGTAGATTGTACATTTCTATGCTTTGATTTAATAATATCAATTACTGAATCCCTGGTATGAAATAAGGAAAAAAAATAGCTACGATTATTTCAGAAACTGTATTACCTATTCTTTTGGAAAGCTACTGGTAAAAACTATAAATATTTTCACTTTAGAGATAAGGAAAATGAGAAGCAGAAAAGTTAACTAGTTCAGGACCTGACACCTAATAAAGGACTCAGCTTTATCACCCAGAGTCAGAATCATGTTGCTTCAAAAATTTACCTGATAAATTACATTGAGTATTTGGTATTTCACTGCAGTGTAGCAGCTTTAGCTAGATCTCTGAAGAAACATAATTTCAAGGAAATGTATATTGCTAATTGTTGTTAAAATCTAGGGGAGGAGCAGGAGGAAGGGGTCAGTTTGTTAACATAAGGGCTTCAGTTCAGATCCCCAGTACCCAAATCAAAGACGATGCAAAAAGGTTGGCATGGCTGCTCATGCTTGCAATAGAGAAAGAGCCCTGCTCCCTGCTGTTACCTCTGGCCTTCACATGCACAGCAGTGTGCATGCACAGGAACATGCATACACCACTCATAAAATGTCTAGGAGATTCTTCAGCAGTGATTAGAATAAGGATCAATTGTACTGTTGGTTTTTCAACAGCTAGCTCAGTGCTACATGTGGTAGTAAACACTGAGGATTTAAAGTAAAATAAAGGCAGTTATTCATTAGCAGCTTAGTAAATAGAATTGGAGAACATCCAGAATGTTTAACATCAAACTTTTAAGTCAAGTCATTAATACAAATTGGAGATGAACTTGAGTGCCTAAGAATAATATTCTGCTTTCCTTCAATATTATGAAAACTTCTTATCAGAAATTATCTCATGGCTATAGAGGGCAGTGTGGACCAACTCAAGTGGATTCTCTTAGGGTAGGGAGGTAGAATAATAGTTGCTGTTGTCAAAGTTTCCATTCAGGTCTGAGACCCTCGTTTCTGATCACTATTAGAGTTGCTTCAGACTTAAAAACAAGAGAGCGTGTAAGGTGTGTTAGAACCAAAGATTCCTACAAACCCACAAATAAATGGCAGGAAACAAAAGGCATTTGTACTTATGAACTCTGGTGGCCTAACCAAGCTTCTGTATTAGATAAGTTCATCCTCAAAACATGTTGGAATCAATAAACTTATTAAGGTTTCTTATAAAGAATTTTCCCTTTTATTTTTTTCCAGTTATATAATTACAGCCCAAACAGGTAGCTTTCCATTGTTCTCCTTCACTTTCCCTAACCCCACCTCTCTTTGAAGATATCATAGCAAATTACAAGTCATTAATAAATTTAGAAATTTAGGTTCATGTGACATTCATTGTTTTGCTGCTATTCCTACATGGGTTGAATATCCAGGGTTTGATTGATCACTTTTTTTTTTTTTTTTTTCTGAGGGAATGTGACTATTTTTAACTCAAATTATCTGAATATCAGTATCCTTTTTATTGAGGAGAGGCCAGCCTGGGCAGCACAGCAAGAGCTAATTTTACAAAATTAAACAAACAAACAAACAAACAAAAAACCCCCACAAAAACCAAAACAACAACAACAACAAAAGCTGCCATTAAACACACATCTGAGATGATCTGCTAATGTAATACTGGTCATTTTACTGATTTCAGTGGCTAACACTATTCACTTTAAATAATTTTAATAGCTGTGTGATTCTTGAGTAACGAGTAACGTGCTATCTCAAAAGTTTGTTAAACAATTGCTTAATATGTTTTTTAAATGTTGATTAAATGAAGCATCTATTTCAAGATGGGAAGGGTGGCTCCAGGACTTCCTTGTATGTTTGACAATTTAAGTGTGATGAGGAAAAAAAAAATGTGATGGGAAAGTTTAGAAAAAGGATAAAACCAAATGTTGTGTGTGTAATTCTATCCCGTCCGTAGTCCCATTTGGTTTTCACAGCCACCTGTTGTTAGTGTGCTGCTGCTTAAGCTACCCAGATGTAGATGGGACAGAACTGAGGCTGCAGCACCAGGGAAAACTGGAGTGGAAGTGGCTGTCAATTTTAAGACTGTAATGGAATCCAGTCCTGTCTAAATTGTTAGCCTTGATTTTGCGCACACAAATGTTGAGTGGTTTTTTTCTTTTTTTTCCTTTTTCTTCTTTCTTTTCTTCTTTTATTTTTTTAAATCAAAAACACTGCCTATGTCTTTTGGAGTAACTTACTTTGAAAAATAATTCATTTTATTTTTAATTATGCTTTGTGTGTGTGAGTGTGCATTCATGTCTTTGTAGGGGTCAGGGTATGTGCAGGTGACTGCAGGTGCCCGTGGAAGCAAGGAAGAGAGCATTGGATCTAGAGTTGTAGTTACTAACTCTGTAGTTAGTATTAGGGTCCTAAGTCTGGTTACAAGAAACTGACCAAAACTTAACTTAGTTGTGGTTATGAGCCACCTCACATGGGTTCGGGGACCGAACTCTGGCCCCTACTAGAACAGGGTTTATTGTTAATTACTGAGCCAGCTCTCTGGCTTCCACTTTCTTTCAACTAGAGGATAGGGCTGCCTGAAATTACTGGACGATTCTTAATTTCGGCTTAGGAGTTCACTAATTTTCTGGCTTTGGGAAATTCATAATTTTTAGTTTTCTTTCAAAGTCTTTGGTCTATGGTATGTATATAGAGCTGTTTGTTGCACATATATTAAATCCATAATTTAAAATGATTTGTGGAATTATTAACAGGGATGTTAATTGAACAGAATTATAAGCTGAAATATACTCTGTTCTTTAGTATTTTAAGGTACAACTCATTATTCAGTTGATTTATTGATCTATCAGTGTAGTTACTTGTGATTATTATTAATATTATTAGTATTAGGGTCCTAAGTCTGGTTACAAGAAACTGACCAAAACTTAACTTTTTTGTGTCCTTAAACTCCTTCAAAACATATTTTTTAATTGACTTGTTCTCATGTTTCTGGTGATTAAGCTCAGGTCCTTGTGCTTGCTAGCGGTTGTGTTACTGAGTTACATTCCCAGCCTGAACAACATCTCTGAAAAGCATATAACCTTTTTTTCTTGTGAGCCTCACTAATTAAACACTGGGTGGAACCTTAACGCCCTTGGTAAAGGGGAGGCGCTGGACCCGTGAACCATAGTGTTGATTTGGATGTGGAACACAGTGTGATTCAGCTAGCTAGAGGGAAGCCTGCATTTGGGCCATATATTTGTCAGAAAATGTTTTGCAATGGGAAAAAAATGAAATAGAAGGAAGGGTCGGGAAGCAAAATTTGTTCTGCTGTCTTCCTAGAAGACATTGAAGGCTTAGTAGTCTTTGGGAACATGGCTCAATTTTTCTAAACCTCAGTATCCTCACCTGTAACGTGGGGGACTGTTAGTGCATAGGAGTAATGTTATAAGGAGTGCTGAGAAAACATGCACAAATGACTTAGATACTTCTTGGCACGTGATATTTTCTAAGTAATTGATAAGATATAGTACTTGTTTTGATGCAGTAATGGTGAATGCAAATCAGTGCTTGAAGTCCATTGGAAACAAAGGGATTAGAAATCAGGTAAAGGCTTAGCAGTGTGGTGAGTCTGGAAGAGTCACCCAGGAAACTGATGGCAACAGTAGGGGCCAATTGGATCATGCCTTCTCTTACTCCAAGGAAGTAAGGTTTTCAAAGACTGAGTCACAACAATCCCATACACTTTTTTTTTTTTTAATTTAGTCCATTTGTTTTAATGAATGCGTGCTATTTTAAACTCTTTTGGTAAAGTGTGGGTTTTTGGTTCTGACTGAATAAGCACTTCAAGTTCTCAGTACTCCTTTGTGTGGCTAGTTAGCATGCTTTCTAATCAGTTAGACGTCCTACTTCTTTGTTTTAAAGAATCACTCTTTCAGATAAACAATATCTAGAAGCGTGGTCAGGTACCTTCACTGAGCTGTAGGAGGGAGACATGGGGGGAGGGGGGATAGTCAGGAGGCTTGTAGGTGGGAAGGGTTTCCTGTTTCCAGGCAACAGCAAAGCGCTACAGAGGGAGAGCAACTTGAATATAAATTCATTCAGGAAGAGGGCATTTTACCACCCTGCCTCCTGTTAGGGACACAGACTTGACGCTGGAGAGAGGGTGGGGTTTAAACTTCATTTGTCAGTAGTTATCTGAAGCCATTTCTCAATAGCTTTTGCGTGTACTGAAAATACATGGGCCAGTGGCTAGATTAGGGTTCTATGGTATTTTCAATCTGCATTTGTCTTCCTTCTGCAAGCGCGGGGTTTCTGTGGCTTCATTTTCCTGCCAATCTGTTTAGAGAGCCTAATGTGCTCTTCGGCCCTATGCAAGCAGTCTCTCTCTCTGTCTGTCTGACTCCATCTGCAGGGAGGAGGGGGAAGCGCAGGAGAGTGGCTTCAGTGGAGGTGATTCCTCCTGCCAGCCAGCACAGAGGTTCATAGGAGCAGATGAGCACTCGCTGAGCCTTGTTTGTGCCATTTCCCCTCCTCGCATGAAATGAAAGACAGTGGTAGCAGAAGCTATTTGCAAGACGCAGATCTCTAATGAGGATGATTAACTTTGAGATTTTGGAGGTTGGTGGTTATGTAAATTTTGAGACCTCCCCCCTCAATGATTATGTATCTGGGTATAATCTGTGGCCCCTATGGACCCGCATTCTGTACTATAGCCTCTTGTTAGGGCGAGGATTGCTCCATGTGCTTGCAGACTGCACGATCTCTTTCAGATTGTATTTCCTCTGGAGTTGTTGATGTGAGCTGCTTTCTTCTTAAAATCTCCTTTCCATTGTTTTATCTTACCTCTTGGGATTAAGTTCTTTTCAGAATTGAAGTCAGATGAGTGCTTTTGTAAAGGGCCTGGGCAGATCATGCACTGGGATTCGTTCTTTCATTAGACATGGAGAGGAGAGCAGGTGCTGCCTACAGTCTTCTTGGAGCAGTTGTGTGTTTATCACTTCATTAGGAGCCCGCTGTAGTCGCTTGTCCAGTGATTTTAGGTACCTTAAAAGGACTTCCCACTTAGGGGCCACAGAGAACTGTGTTGAGGCTTAAGCAAACACACAGGGGCCAGGCTTTATGTAGTATCCCCTCTTGCCATGCTTGTCCAGGGATGAATCACTTCTTGAAGGGTCTAATCTGTCTCCTCATTGTCCTCTTGGGAAAGGGTCACATTATTTAAGTGTAACGTGTGAGAGCCTGGCAGGCCTTTTCAAGGGGATGTTGATAGATGTTCTGTAGTCCCTCCCATCCCAATGGACTTCTTTATGCTTCTTTCTGCTTAGACACTTAACCTATGTTTAGGGCGCCTCTTTTATTACCAGAAAGAAAAAGTTAAAAGAGTAATCCTCACTATTGATACGGTTTGTTCTTCCCCAGCTTGAGCCCTGGGCTTTTAATCAGACATGGAGTTGCGGCCATCATTCAGTTGTTTGAGTGTAAGAGCAGTAACAAAACCCTATCCTTGGTGAATTGAGAGTCCTTATTCTTATTTCCGTAGGCTTTTAAATCTGTTTGAGGATTCTTTGTTGATTGTATCGTTATTTATGGCAGTGGATCCTCCGCATAACTGGATTGCATTTAAGAAGCTTATTTCTAAACACAACAGATATTAAGAAAAAATATTTTTATGTAAAATTGGTTACTTAAGTCACCTTGTAGGCAGTCTAGATACTTTTAATCATTTTTGAATCTAGATCATTTTAATCCTTTTATCAGTTCTATATAATTTATATACAGATTATTATTAAAGGAGTATTATAGCAAAATTAGATTATGGGCCCATTGCTTATTTTTATTATCTATCTATCTATCTATCTATCTATCTATCTATCTATTTTTGCTTGTCTTCCTGATTTTAAAGGCATGCCTCTGTTTTGGTATTTTGAACAGAAGGTGGGTCTTAAATGCATTGGGCTTTTCTCAGTTAATTTTTAAGATTATTCTCACTGTCGTCCTTCAACATTGCCATGATTTATAATTCTTTTGGATGCAGAACATTGTTTTTGTATTATACCCTTACATTCCTGTAATAAATATTTGTGTAATTTACTGTAGATAGCAGTAAAATTTCCTTTCATATTTAGTAAAACATTTTAGTCAATCATTAAATGTAGTCATTCTTAAATTTATCAAAAACATTTCTGAAATGTAGGTATGTTATCAGGAAAACGTATCCCATGGTTTAAAATTATTTTGGGAGCATTTTATGTAAGAGTAAATGTAAGATTTGAGTCTTCTACAAGTATACAAATAAATGTTTAAATGTGGAAAACCTAAACTCAACCTGACGCTTTTAAAAGTTGACCTGTTTAACTATTCACAAATGCATTCTTGAATGAGTTTTGCTTAATCTATATTTCACTAGGAACCGTAAATCAGGTTTCTGAATTTCAGAACAAGCTGGTGGTTTTGTTTTAAATATCTTCAATTATGTTTTTATTTATTGAGCTGTGTAGAATATTTGTGCTTATGCTACTGCTGTTGCTGCTATATGCTTTTCGTAGCTTGAAGTAGATCAAAGAGGAATTCAAAATATCTCTCCTCCTCCCCCATGTCCTAGGAAAGTAATGTTTGCTTGTTTGGGTTTAGACAAGGTCTTCTTGTGTAGCCCTTGATGGCTTTGAACTACAGAGATCCATCTGCCCCAGCCTTCCCTGTGCTGGAATTAAAGGTGTGTAGCACCTCACCCACTCTTTGTTTGTTTTGAGATGGTTTCAAAGAAACTACTCTATAGCACAGGCCACCCTGGAAATTAGTAAATAGTTAAGGTTGGCCCTGAGTGCCACCTTGCCTGTCTCTTCAATGATTCTTAAACTCAGAAGGTTTTGATTATGATCCTTCATTTGTACCTGGCTTGTACTGAGTCTGAGCTGAATGTTCCATATTTTCTTTATCCTAATATCTTCATATGCTAACAATATTTTAAATATGCTAAATACATAATAACTGTGGAATTAAGCAGAGATTTTTAAAAAGTAGCTTCGGGAATATAATTTGTATGCCAAATTATAATTAGTGATTTGTTAGTTCTTCTGTGTTGTGGATATGAGCTAATGATGTTTGGTTTTTAGCCACTGTGTTTGTATTATATGTTTAGTATCTTGAATTAGCTCTGTAATCTCTTTGGCCAACAGAAATTTAAGGTAACCTTTTGAGTTATACATCAATAATATAATTTACCAGAAGCAGGACAGAATTTATAGAATTTATGAAATTTTATTTATTAATCATATACTGTGCCGTCTGGTGAAAACATATATGTTTAGAAAAGAATTAATGTATTATTAGTAGTGTTATTATCAGAATTTAATACAGTTTAGATTACATAGTATTTCTACATTGATAATGGTATGTATAAGATGAGCTGAAACATTTCTGTAAAAAAAGATTCTGTAACGTAAAATTCAAAGATTGAAGCAGAAGTAGTTATTTCTTAGGTGTTCAGACATTAGATATTTTGCTCAGCTTTTTGATTAATAAAATATTTGTGTTTGCAGAAGCATTTTAAATACTTTTTAATTCCTTTCTATAAGTAGCAATTATTGAACAAATTTTTAAATATTTGGAAAATATCTGGAAAGCGATTTGTTCAACTTTTATCTTGAATTTTTAACGTAAAGATATGTATGGAAGCTCTTAAAACATTTTTCTTTGCTTATTCTCTATTACTTAGGTAGCATTATAAGACTAGCAAGTTTATAAAACACTTTCTTTTCTATAGGAGCACTGAAGTTATGTCTTTAGGGTTATAAGTGTCCTTCCTAGTCTGGAAGATAAGGGATTGTTCTTGAAAATTGTAGCCATTCAATTGCCAAACACTACTAATTTTAAGTCAGCTTCTAGGCATAAGTTCGGTTCCTTACTATGAAAGGAGTAGTGTCTTGTTGGCACATAAATAAGTCCAAACTTTCTGTGCCAATGTTTTGTTGCAGGCCTATAATTGTATATAGTAAATTGTAATTTATACAATTTAAGTTCTAGAAGTTTGTGCTTTAACAAGTGTCTTATTAGTGGGGGTGTGAGAGGGTGGGTGTGGTTGTCAGAGTACATGTTTGTGGAGTTGGTGTGTTCCATGTGTATGTAGGTCCTAGGGATCAAACTCTGCTCATCAGACTTGTATGGGTAAGCACTTTACCGTATCAGCTATTTTACACATTCTGCTTTAACAATTTTAACTTAACAAAGGAAAACCCAAAATTTAAGTTTTTCAGTAATTGAGAACTTATTTTTATGCTTCCATAAATAGGATTTAACAGACTGTCAATTGTGTTTTTTTATTTATTACTTATTTGATTAGTGTATAGTTGCCATTTTGAGAAATGGTGATGCAGGCACAGTATGCTTGCTGCTTCCCTGGAAACTGTTCAGTGCTGTTCTTGAGAACAAATTTGGGCTTTAGTAGTAGTTTTCCCATTATCACTTGATTATTTCCAAGTTGTTAGCCTAGTTGTATGATTTGCTACTAATTAGACAATGGGGAAACTATGAATTACTGTTCTTATCATCACAATTAAAGTTAATGTGTTGAGAAGTCTAAGAGCCTGCTTTAAATGTATGGGACCTGCTGCCTCTAATATTTCGTCATACAGAAGATTTTCAGTTTATTTTTTCTTCTTCCTTAATGAGTTGTTTTGTATTTCAAATAGTTTTGATATACAGACTTTTGTTTTGAGATATAGGTTTCCTCATGAACTGGGGTGGTACTGTGTTAAGTTTGTTGTTACAACTTTTAAACTTTTCAGTTACTTTATCAATGAGAAAAAAAAGGTGCATGGATGGTAAGAGTGCAAGATAACTCAACTTTGAAAAAAGATTGTCAGATCCACTGGAACTGGAGTTATGGACAGTTGTAAGCTTCCATGTGGGTGCCGGGAATTCAACTGTATCCTCTGTGAGAGTGAGAAGTGTTCTTAACTGCTGAGCCATCTCTATAGTACAATAACTAGACTTTATAGTAATTAGTGATTCAAATATCATTTAAACAACAAATTGAATTTTAAGTGTTAATTTAACTTTATAAAGTATATATTCTAAGTATATACCTTTTAAGTGTTCAGGGTGTAGCTACATGGTAGAACACTTTCCTAGCACAGATAGTCCCTGTATCAATTGATGGGTAGGTTGTAATATTTATCTGTTAAATAGTCTTTGGTTTTTATTTGGGGACTAATTTTCATAGGGCTGCTTTATTTAATAAATAAATTATACTTTAAGCTGTATACAGTATCTTATATTTTTCATGTAGGTCCTTCCCTCTTTTATTAAATGTAGATTCTTTTCACATGTAATATAATCTGAATTTAGTTCCCCTCCCTCTACTCCCTCCAGTTTCTTCCTTTTACATCTGGATCCATTCCCTTTCTTTCTCTCGTTAGAAAAGAACAGGCTTTTAAGAGATAACAACAGAACATAACAAAATAAAACATAATGATGTAAAATTAAGATCATCATACCAAAGTTGGACAAGCCAAGGCAACAGAAAAATAAAAGAGCCCCAAGAAAAGACCCCAAAATGAGGGTCACACTAGTTTACATGTTCAGGACTCCTATAACAGTTCTGAGAGCTGTAGTATATATGCATAGGATCTGTAAGTTATAGACAGTATTTTTACGTTACCAGTTCTTCTGAACTTGATTCAACTAATACATAGTTGATTTGTTTTTAATATTGAAATTCAATTATTGAAGCAATACTGTTTCTCCTTCTCTCCTTCTCTTCCTCCTGTTCTGCATACCTTTTAGAAACAAAATCAGCTGTTCTCAACTTAGCATGTGAAAGTCATTCTTCTAATCTTGTGTCTAAACCTGTGTTCTGAGAGCCAGGTATAATATCCCCTAGCCTATCTTCTAGTCAGGGCATTCTGCATCCAGTTGTTATTAACTGTTATTCATTTTATTTTTGAGACAAGGTCTCACTGTGTAGCCCTGGTTGGCCTCTAATTCAAAGAGATCCACCTGCCTCTACCTCCTATGTGAGCCACCATATCTGGCATTAATTCTTATTTAAATTTTCCATAGTTGCTTAAAAATAAAGTAGTAAAGCAGTCAGAAGATTATGAAATATGTCCATGAGGTTGTTTGTGTATTCTGTTTTCAAGTCTTAGTAAGTTTGAGAGTCCGTATCCTTGGAGGACTGTGGTAAGTGATGCTTATGCAAGTTGTGATAGATTCATGTTTTTATGAGCATACTTTGGAGAGTTGTGTCATTCTGCTCTGTTTAAAATATATTCACTTCTAAATTTTATAAAGTAATTTAAAAATAGAAATTGAATTTTGTTAAGTTTTTAAGAGTTGAGTTTCATATTAGGGGGCTGAGTGATGGGTCCTTGGTTAAGAGCATTACCTGCTATTGTAGAGGACCTGAGTTCAGCTCCAACCATACACATCTGATAGCTTATAACTGCCATTAATTCCAGCTACAGGGCATCTTATGCCCTCTTGTAGCCATTGTGGGCACTACTCTCACATAGACATGTATATTTTAAAGAACTGGCAAAGAATTTAGTTACATATTGGAATGATTTGGATTTTCGTAAAATTTTAAATAATCTACACTAAAAATTGCATTTCTCACAATTCTTAAATAATTAGAGTTTGAGTTTTTCATCTCACTGACTTCTGTTATTAAAAAGCGTTCATTGCTGTCCCAAAGCAGAACCTGTCTGGGGCAGATGCAGAGGTCAGTAGTAGCATGGCTTTGTCCACGAGGCCTGAGTAAGAGGATAGAAACTAGGGGAACCATGGCTACACTTCAGATGAAATCACCTTTACTAGTGCAGAACAACAGTTAGAGGCCCGAGGTTCTTGCTAGTTGGGGAAAGCAAAATTTACAGATAAAAGCTTTAATCACTCCACTCCTTTCGCTCAATTTCTGCTTATTGTCCTTCCTTCCTTCCTTCCTTCCTTCCTTCCTTCCTTCCTTCCTTCCTTCCTTCCTTCCTTCCTTCCTTCCTTCCCACCTTCCCTCTATTTTGTCTTTTCCCTCCTCCCCCCCCCCCCCCAGTCTGCCTTTTTCCTAATTAGCTAATAACTGAAATGTGCAGGCTTGGGACTTGGAATTCCTACTTTCTGTGATTCACAGCTTTACAAAATAAATTTGCAGAAAGCCAGACAAACACTACAGAAATTACCTTGTTTTCACAATGCACGTCATTGACAGGAATTATCTTTGCATTTTTTTTTCACTTTTTCTTCCCATGATGTCAGAAGCACTATCTGCTTTGTTCTCTTTTCTAATGAGTAGAACTGTAATTGTTACACAGTAGGTGCTAAATAAGGAACAGTGGTTAGTATTGACTGAATGAATGGTAGTTCTGATTGTTCTTACAAGGCTTTATGGGGTGTGGGAGTGGGTGAGGGCTATGAGGCAGCTCTGCACAGTTTGAGGCTGGGGAAGTAGAGGAAGTGAGCACACACACACACTGAACATTTGGGCTGGCAGAGCCCTGTAAAGACTGTTGATCACCAAGAAAGGAAAAGATCCTGAAGAATCAGGGTGGAGATTAGTGCAAGATGAGTAAGGAAGCCTGGGTTGTGTAGCCAGTAGGTAAAATACTGTGAGCTATAGGAAGAGAGGGAGGATTGTGTGGTGTTACTCAGAGAAGCATGATAGAATTAGGTATTTGAGGTTCAAATTCCAGTGTCCCCATAAGCTGAATAACTCTGTTCAAAATGCTTAGCTTCTCTGTACACATTCCCCAATTCTGTTTTGAAATACCTATATCGTTTGTTCAGTCATTAAGATTATTTTAATTAGTATTTTAGTAAAATAAGAAAATCATAAAGTCATTTTTTTTAAGCATGCATAAAAGTATAAAGGATAGGATAACAACTAACACATATTGTGGTAAAGGTAGAATTCCTACTATATGCTAGGATTTGGAGTTACCAGGCTAAAACACTGAGGGTCAAAATGTCAGTAGTGATGTGACTATAAGGCCATATTTATTTCAACAGAAATCACATCTCTACTAATGAACAGTTATGAAGTAATTTATAAAATCCCAAGTTAAATGAAAAAAATCAACATAAATTGTATCAGATTACCAATATTTAAAAATCTCAAGTTATATAAAACATAGTGAATTAGGGATGATGTATTTCACCTGCCCCACTCTAGATTTTTATAAAACCACTGAAAAATTTTTAGATAAAAGAAATAATGTGGAGTTTTATAGTTCACATTTCAAGTACTTCCTTAAAGTGAGCTTTTATAAACAAAAGATAAAGAACCATTCCATGGATTCTTTGTCAATAGGTTAGACCTAGTTACGTATGAAGATTTTAAAAATCATTGCTATAATACTTAAATACCTTTTGACATAGCTAAACTGAGGATGTTTAATGTGCATTCACATATGTGCACCTGTCTAACTTCCTCTTTGAGTTTTTACTGCCTTGCTTTTCATCCTTCTTATACTGCTCTGAATTATAAACACTGGTCAGAGCCTCCACCTGCCTCCACACAGATCTTCCATTTAGTGACCATGTTGGCCTGCCTGTTCTGTCTCCTATATTGAAGCTTATTAACGTATTTATTTCATCATCAAAAGCTGTGTCATTGGCTTGTACCCAACATGTAGATGAGGGTCAGTAAACTTGTAGTGGGGGACAGGGGTGCCACTCTGCAGTGGCATCACAGTTGCATGTGTTTCCAATGGAGTCACAGCCTGCCTGTTCCAGAAACTTAGCTGCTGACCTTTCATGACCTTATTTCCCTAACACAACTCAAAATACTGTTGCTTCCAGGCATTATCCACTCAGGAATCAGCCAATTTCCCAAAGGTTAATGATATTGCTGATAGACCACCCATCCAGTCTTAAGGAGGAAATTACATAGTAAGTGCAGAACCACATCAATACTTTTCTCATTGGTGCTTTATCTAAAGAAATTTATCTTTTGCTATGATACCCATCGAAAGAAAGAAAACTCCTGTGACATTTTTTGTAGGATGGTGAAAAAAGTCATAGAAATAATAACAATAATAATAATAAAAGATTAAACCATGCTTAGGGAATTCAGGGGAACTATGTGAGTCCATTAAAAGAATTTACATTAAAAGTATAAAAGATGTAGGTTACTTACTTAGTTAATTAGATGTGGTGGGAGAAAAGGAAGGATCTTTTCAGAACTCTGCAAACATTCCCCCTCCCTGCATCGTGTTGACAGGTATTTTGACGACTTTCTGGCATGCTAAAAGCACCTGATTTTAAGTAAGAAAAACCTAATTATGATTTTGACTTCACTGCTTAAATAGGTGAAATGTTGATATACCTTTCTGGATCTTGGTTGTCTTTCTTTGTAAAACAGGAATAATAGTGACCTTGATGGTTTTCTCTGAAGTTAATGTTTCTGTAAGATATGTTTGCTAAATTTTTTTGTTAAACATTTGGATATTATAGATGCATTTTACTTGTCCCTGTAACCAGAAAAGCTTTGCTCAAATACTTTTAAATACGAACCTTCTCAGTTAAAAGGATGCAGAAAGAAGTAATTTCGCTAGGATAAAGAATTATCAAATAAGGGCTGGAGAGATGGCTCAGAGGTTAAGAGCACTGGCTGCTCTTCCAAAGGTTCTGAGTTCAATTCCCAGCAACTACATGGTGACTCACAACCATGTATAATGAGATCTGGTGCCCTCTTCTGGTGTGCAGGCACAATGCAGTCAGAACAATGTATAAATAATAAAATAAATAAATCTTAAATAAAAAATAATTGTCAGATAAAAAGAACACATAGGAAGTTGAGGAGATGGTGTAGTCAGCAAAGTGCTTGCCTTGGGAGGCATGAGGTCACATGCTCCATCGGTCGAGATAAACAGGCCTTCAGGATTCCCTGCTCATCTAGCCTACCCTGTGTGATAGTTTCAAACCAGTGAGAGACTCAGTTTCACAAAAACATGGAGGAACATGTTCTGAGGAACATCCTAGGTTGTTCTTTGGCCTCCATAGAAATGCGTGCACACATGTGCACATAGACGTGCACAGTGCACAAATGAGTTCATTCCCATGGAAACAACACACACATAAAGAATGTGCAAATAAACCATATATGTACTCGGAGTTGGGAGAATTCTCTCTTTTTTGGAGGGGGGATAGTGATTTTTTTACACTTGTTTATTTTGTTGTTATTATTAGTTATAGTTTATTCATTTTGTATCCCGGCTTTAGCCCCCTCCCTCATCTCTTCTCAGTCCCACCCTCTCTACTTTCCCCCCCACTTTATCCCTCTCTTAGTCCACTGAGAGAAGGGGTCCTCCTCTCCTACTCTCTGACACTAGCCTATCAGGGGTCTCATCAGGACTTTCTAGATCCTCTTTCTCTGGCCTAATAAGGCCACCTCGACGGGGGTGGAGGGTGGGGGAGGGGGATGATCAAAGAGCAGAAAACCATGTTTATGTCTGTCACTGCCCCTGCTCCCCTTATTAGGGAACTCCTACCCCCTCCATGGAGACTGAACTGCCCATGGGCTACATCTGACCAGGGAAATCTAGGTCCTTTCCATGTATGGTCCTTGGTTGATTCATCAGTCTCTGCGGTCCCCCCTTTGCCTAGATATTTTGGCTCTGTTGATCTCCTTGTGGAGCCCCTGTCCTCTCCAGGTCTTTCTATCTCTTCCTTCTTCCATAAGATTCCCTGCACTTTGACCAAAGTTTGGCTATGAGTCTCAGCATGTGCTTTAATACCCTGCTGGGTAGAATCTTTCAGAGGCCCTCTGTGGAAGGCTCCTGTCCTGTTCCCTGTCTAGGAGAATTATTTCTATTAAATATAATTTATTTATTTTGTAGACAATACAAAAATAAGTGGACATATACTGTTAATACTAATATCAGCTTACACGGAGAAAAGCCCATGTCCTACAGTAACATCTGTTTATTTCATAATGTCTAATAATAAAGGAAATGTTGAGGCAGAATAATGAAAGTGATTAAATATTTTTAGTAAGACTTCATGGAAAGAAAGGCAAATATTTGAAAGTATTTGGTAATGTAATTTGTAATTTCCCAGTGAATTTATGCTTTATAATAATATTGATTCCTAAAATATTATTTAAAAATTTGACTTTATGAATGTGATTTAGTTTGTTGTTAGATGCGCCTTTGGCTTGTATTAGGAGTTAATTAGTCCTTCAGTTTAATATGACTTTTGTATATGGTAAAATCTGAAAGACTATGAGGCCAAAAATGTAATTGATTACTTTTTTGTATTTTTTTAAAAAAGGTTATTAAGGTATCATGGCTGTGGATGAGTGGCAGAGCACCTGCTTAGCCTGTGTAGAATCCTGGGTCTAATCTTGTGCCACACACACACACACACACACACACACACACACACACCCCGTGGATAAAGTCTCTGAGGTAGCTGATAAATAAGTTCTTTGTGATCATGACTTCAAGGTTTATCTTTTGTCTGAAAACTGAATTCTAAATTGAATAGTGGATACTCAGGAACACAGACAGATTTCAACCTAAGGGAGTCCCTTTTAACTTCCCCAACTACTTGCCATTGAGCAATCACTAACCTCCTAAAGCTCAGTCACTTGTGGTGATCTAAGGTAAGACTTGAAGAGCAAAAGGAATTTGAATCTTTGAGTTAGTATTCTTTTTTTTAAAGATTTATTTATTTATTACTTATGCAATGTGTGTTAGCATGTACACCTGCACGCCAGAAGAGGGAACCAGATCTCATTGTAGATGGTTGTGAGCCACCATGTGGTTGCTGGGAATTGAACTTAGGACCTTTGGGAAGAGCAATCAGTGCTCTTATCCTCTGAGCCATCTCTCCAGCACCCGAGTTAGTATTCTTAAAAACTTTTTGACAGTCTTGGTTCTAACTTAAATGAAAGCTGCACGGTGGACGAAGTACTGAGATTTTATGTATGTGTGGAACTTGAGTCATGTTTGGTAGGGCAAGTGGGGAAAACAAAACTAAGTCACAGATGGGGCCATCCATGATCTAATAGGTTATATATACATATGGTACACAGCCTGATGCTACTGAAAGAAAATGGGCAAAAATGACTTTCCTTAAACACTGAAAGTGAAAAGGGGAAAAAAAAGGCTTTAGTTTTAAATAGAAGAGAAAAACAATGAGGATTAAAGGCCAAACAGATATTGAAAGCAACACAGGAAATAGTTTTGCATGGATGTATAATCTAACATTTGCCAAAGAACTAGATTTGCAGTTCAGATGTTGAGGAACATCTTGATATCCTGATACTTGGAGATGTAAGTGCTTCTCACCATACTTGCACCATATCAATGATAGCTGATTAAAATAGTCACTTTTGTGTGGATTAGCATAAATGTTGGTTTTTTCCAGTTTTCCTTTTATTCTTTTAGGCATTTTATGTAATTTGTTGTTAAGTTCCCCTTTCTCTCCCTGTATTGAATTTTTGGTGTCAAGCCACTATTTAGTTCCTCCATTCTGCTGCATATTGTTTCTCTTCTAGAGACCACTCTTGTCTTTTATTTCTCTGAAACCCTTACTCTCTCCATTCTCAGTTCAAGAATGTGTCCTACTGGGGTGACTCCTAGACCTAATGTCTTCAAGGTAACTAAAGAAAAAGTACATGATAGAGATGGAGACGCAGATGGTAATAGTGATGCCTGAAAATGATGGTAGTGTTTTGTAGAGTATAATAATAGTAGCCGTATAGTAACTCACGAAAATAGGGGGCTTAATTTACACTATTCTTACTTAAAACAGAATAGAAAATGTAAGTTAACTTTTTAAGAATTTAATCTTCCAGCTGATGTTACTTATTTTATTTTTTGTTATTTCTTAAAACTGAGAGTCTTATTTGGTGCTTCCCTTTATTTTTTAAGAAGTGTGAGAGTTCAGGGACCACTGGCCCCACTAGGAGCATGGACACCTCAAGTCCCAAAAGGACCAAAAAACAAAAACATTTAGTGAGCAGATGAGTAATAAAAGCAATAAGGATTTTTGTGAATGATTGGGGGATAGGAGTGGCTTTGATATTAAAATAAACCAGCATCATGGATTAAAAATATATTGTGCCTTTCTGAGAACTACTTCTAGCAGATCAGATTAAGGTATGGCTAGAATGTGAATAGTTAACATTGAATACATTGTAATGTATATTATTGTATACATTATTAAGCAGTCAGTACCATTGATTTGGAACCTTGCTTGGCCTCTGGAAATAAATGCTACAAACTTGATGTGTGTGATGGCTGTCACATTACTTAATCCTTTGAAAAATAATTTATTTATTTTTATTTTATGTGCATTGGTGTTTTAGCTGCATGTATGTGTATGAATATCATATCTTGGAGTCATAGACAGTTGTGAGCTGCCATGTAGGTACTGGGAATTGAACCCTGGTCCTCTGGAAGAGCAGGTGGTGCTCTTAACTGCTGAGTCATCTCTCCAGCCCCTACTTGATCCATTTTTATTAGGATCAAAGAGATCTCACTTTTGGGTTTATTTCCATACCTACAGCAATTAGAGTGGGAGAGAGGAGGATGCATGCAGGAGGAATTAAGTGATGAGAAGTGATAGGAGGAGCCTGACTAAAGGGGGAAAAATTTGGAACTGTGTAAATTTTGATATAGAATCTTTAAGTGAAGCCCATTCATGCCTATGAGTTCACCTTGTTTTGTGAGATAATGTAAGAAGTTATTAACTTCTTTTTAGAGTGAAGAGTGTTAGAGGTCTGTTCCAGTCCCTGTCTCTGTGTTTGCAGTGTAGGCAGGAACTGGCAGCCACTCCTGTCCAGGCTTCCACTTTTCTCAGCTTCCTGGTGAAATGCAGAATTCCTTAAAAGGAGTTTGGGGGACATGAATACTCAGCAGGATTGGTGCTACTGATAATTGCCCAGGAAACACCAGGGAAGGCTAAATTATGGAGATGAAAACAAGTCTCCTATTTTGAAAGGATTTTCATGCAGAATAGTTTAAATTTACGA
Source organism: Meriones unguiculatus (assembly GCF_030254825.1). Lineage (NCBI taxonomy): Eukaryota > Metazoa > Chordata > Mammalia > Rodentia > Muridae > Meriones > Meriones unguiculatus. Next base: position 52,732,735 of record NC_083364.1, on the reverse strand, counting down.
AACAAGAGCAGTATTCAACCCAAGAACTTAGTGGCTTCAGTGGTTCATCTGAGGGTCTAGATTGCTGTGTGTGTGTTTCTTTGCTGTATTTTTTTGTTCACTCTTGAGAAGTAGTTAGCATTTGAAAGAAAGGGTAGACCAGAACGATAATGTTCATCATTGCTCTGGTAAAAGAATTTGGAAAATAGAGTCATTTTTTTTAATTCCTAAGTTTCTTGATGATGGCATATTTGTCTTTGTATTATAAATATTGGATATCTTAGTAAGATGGGTTCTTTTCCTGCTTAACTAGGTAGTCAAACACTATAGCTTAGTTATTTTACATTATCCATTTAGTAATTATGCCTTTGGCATTTGAAATTTTACACCTTAATTTTGGACATATTTGGGCATTTTGTGCTTGAACTCTTTATTGTACATTTCTTACTAGATTTTTACCTTACTATTACTATATTTAAATATTTATTATGGAACACTTCATTATACTTCTGTGGTAAAAATTTTAATAGAGACCATATGGCTCTATAAAACCTATCAAAAGCGATGGTTAGTGCACACTGATCATAATGACATGCATTAAATTAAAAATAAAAATATTAGGTAAAACAATTTAATTAGGATGTATTTCTTAATGAAATGCATAATTAGTGTTTTTATAATAATTTTGGTAGATTAGCATTATTCAAGATTAATATTTCTATTCTAATATATATAATGTGAAATTTTGTTTATATAGATATCTTGATGAGAATGAGAATATTGTGAGGAGAATTTGTGGGTTATATTCATGAGGACAGTGATCCATCAGTTAAAAATATCTTTAATGATTTATCAGTGGGTGATTCAATTGGTTGTCCTCCAATTTTAAACGTATGAGTTGGGAAAGCTACTGGAGTTGCAGAACAATGAGTAGTTTAGGACTGTTGATGATCCATTGGCAGTACTAATTGTCACCTTGTATTCTGCGAGGAGTTTGGGTTCCTCAGCAGGTAAGCCACTATCCTCTAGCAGTCGTCCAGGGTTGGCCAGCTTTAAGAAAAGGGTGGGGATTCAGAGTGATCTAGATGACCCCTTAATGTCCCTGTGCCTTTGGCCTCTGGAAAGTCAAGTACTGATAGGAGCGTGCATATTTCCTCTTGATAGCTGTCTGTCTTCCATCCATCCATCCATCCATCTATCTATATCTATTTATACTTTATTTAATTTTTGGTATGTCCTTTAAGTTTGAACAGTGCTGACCCAAGGAAATAGTAAATGTTGTCACAGGGTGGGATCATGGGTGTTAGTTGCTTCCATGTATCTGTTTGTAAACTGTCCTGAGCATGTGTTCAGAATTCTTAAGAACTCCCTCTATCTGTTCCTCCAGTATGTATGTTGCTAGTCCTTTTCACATGGCTAGTACTTTTCACATGGCTAGTACTTTAGCAAAGCATATTTTAAATAGCTCAATATGAGGAATTTACTTTATGAGTAAACAGCCACAGATTACTTTTTGGCTCTTGCCTTATTTTTAAGGAGGTGTCAATTCACAAAATTCCCATAGTTCAAGAGATCACTGATATTTATATTCTTCCTTTTGTTTTTACCAGAAAGGAAACCATAGGTTAAACCAACAGGCTCCAGGTCAGAGAAGTGGTCTGAGGAATGTAGACCTGAGCTTCCTGACTCCACTATTGCATGCTGTGCTACCTCATACCTGCTGCCTTTGGCTAAATTGCATTCCTTAGCCCAGTCTTGCTTAATATCCTTTATCCTGTGGACTGACTAGCTTTGGGCTATTCAGCATTATTCTTTTAAATAGAAAAGCATTTACTTTTTCTCCGAGGAGTTTCCTAAAACAAAAAATATTTTTTACCCTCTGCTGAATACTTTCTGGCACCCTGTAGCCCAGGGCTGGGCAAGCCTGGGGGCCTTAAGCTCCTAGGCGGCGGGAGGGAGGGAGTGGGGGAGGGGATAGTCACAGGTCAGAGTAGAGGTGGATTGGCAGAGCAGGGGCTGGTGGGAGTGGGAAACTTACATCATTTCCCTGCAACTCGAGGCCCTACTTTCTCCTGTGTAATAGTTCAGTAGATTGACAGAGATTCGTAAAAGAAAAGGAATGACAGGCCTGATGTTTCTGTTCATAAATCCGTGCTATTAGATGAAACTGTCAATAACTAACTAGAAGCTGCCAGGACTGTCTGTGCTCTCCCCAGCTCAGTTCCTTTCTGCTCCGCCCCATCCCTGCTCTCTCTGCTGTTCAGATCAGCTTCCTGCTTCTCTGAAAGCTATTCTGTAGAGCTGGTCTGCCTTCCGAAAGCATTATATTTCTAAGACTAAGGAGGTTTTCTGAAAGTATTGTTGGTTCGGTTTTCTTTGGGGAGTGGAAAGTGAGGAAAAGATTTCTTAGAAAAGAAAGGGGCAGGCTGAAAAAGCAAAACCATCATGAATTGTGTTGTCACATCGTGCCGGTGTCACAACCAGCTCAGTAGACTGCTGCACTGAAAACATTTCTGTGAGAGGTATGTGCTTGGAGAACGGAACGGTGACTGACTGTTGGCTGTGGAGCAAACTGCCCGTCCAGCAGCTGTTCAGATGGCTGTACGATCTGAATTCTTCCTAGTGTTTTGATATGGAAAGGGCAATCATTACTTGAAACCTCGTGCAGTTAACTAGCTTAATGGTTAAAAAAAAATTGTTAAACCTTTGTGTTCCTCCCCCACATCAGAACTCTTTCAGGTGGGGCCTGCCTGGGTCTAGTGAAATCCAAGGTGTTATTGCAGACTCTTGTGGTGGTGGTGGTTGTCAGTAAACAAGATGATGATCTTTAATACCTGTCTCATTATTTATGAACCACACGACAAAGATTAATGAGAGACACTTCAAGTGGCCTGGAAGAAGCTTCAGACTCATTAGGAGCTTTCTGAGCTGGCAGATGGCAGAAGTAAAAGGAAATGGTTGATGCTTTACCATAACCTAGAGTGGGGGATTTAAAGTTTAAAGGGTGTATTACATGGCAATGGAAAAATCTGAAGGGGATCACTAAAACCCAGAAGCATAGCCCATGAGCAATGATGCCTTCCCAGAATGCTTTGAATACACATGGTTGTGTCTTTTCTAGGGTGATTATGTTTTTATTCAGTAGTAAGGTACAAAGATTATTATAAAAAACACTGAAGAAAGTGTGGAGTGTTTTACTACTTAAAATCATATGTTCTATTACAGAAAAAATTAGAAAATATTAAAAATAGGAAAAATATTAAAAATAGGATAAGCTACTAGTGGCAAAGACCATACAAACTATGAAGTATTTTATGCTTGATTTTAATTATTTTTATTCTAGGGAACTAGAAGTTTTGAATGTTTGCATGTTTTCAGTTAGTAACATCTTGTAATTAAGTTACAGTTATTTCTGAATGATAATGCGCATATTCTCTTACACCATTACCACAGAAATCTTGAAACCTATTATTACGAATAGATGCTAAGAGTAATAACCCAACTTAAGTTCTGTCTTCTAGGAGACTATTCTTCCCTTTAAAGGAAATTTAACTTAACTTCTTTTCAAATATTTACAAAGAGCAAATCTTCATGCTCTTAGAAGATAATGCTGAATTTGGCAAGCTAAATATATAAAAGATTGTGGGACCAAGGGGTGTTACTCAGTGGAAGGAAACTTGTGGTTCATTTCCTAATAGCACAGAAGAATAAAGGAACATGCGAATGAATGATTCTTGATCAGAAAAGATGTGGTAGGTAAATCTAATTGAGATTCCTGAGAAGAAATTCCCACACAGCATACATTGACAGGTTGACACCTCATTGTATTTTCTCTGGTCATTTTTATGTACAGCTGCATGCTAGAAACCCAAGGAGAGATTTTTATTAACTACCATTACCTGTTCTTTCCTCCAGAGGTTCTACTTTAATTGGTTAGGGGGAAGCCAGGGTATTGGTAGTTTCAAAATCATTTCCTCCTATTTCTAATGTAGTTAGAGTTTTTAACCATTGCATCACCTAACCATCCAGGTTCTGATTCAATTTGGATACCTTGTGACCACTAGATCTGCTTTGGCTTATGTCCTCCCAGGTCTGAACTCTGTCACATACAGCCCATCAGATATTCAACAGAATTTCTTCTCCAAGACTGAACTTTTTGAGGCTAAGCATTTCTAGCTCCATCATTGTTTAGAATTCCTTTGCAATTTTGATGACTCTTCTTGGTTGTCACTATCTTAAATAGGATGCCTTGGACTAAACATTCCTTTTGGCTGGCTGTGTGGTGTCCAGCACTGAATGCAGAGAATGTAGAGATAAAACAGTGCTATAGCCCCTAGTTCTGAACCCCTAGTTCTACTCGTGTTTTCAGTGGTTAAGTTGACCTTGGTGCTTTTGACTACATGAAGTCAGCTAAGGCTCTTACCTCCTTTTCATATGACTTAAATTAGGCCTCTCCTACTCCATGCTTGTAGCGCCATCTCCCACTGTAGTTCTAGGATTTACAGTTATGAAATAGAGAAAAACCAATGGATCAGTTATTCCACACATGGAGAGTGACTGCTGAACTCGTATCAGATTTTTCTTTTGTTGTTTGTTTTTTATGAGATGGGGTTTTGCTAGCTTTGAACTTGTTGGTCCTCCTGCCTCATCTTCCCAGGTGCTGCTGGGATTACAAGTCTGCATGACCACTCCTTCATATAGCAGCAGTTTTAGAGTGAACAGTTGATTCATTTGGATCTACAGTTAATATTGTTAATTCAGCCTGTCTTTCTAGTGTTTATTCCAATTCACTATTCAAAGCTTGGCAATTCATAGTTAAAAATCTATTTAACCTAACAGCCAGTCACAGTGTTCACATTCAGTATTTCTTCAAATGTTTTCCTAGAAATAGATTTATTCTGTCCAGAATATTCTACTGGACTATTGGTTTAACATGAAATATCAAAAGGAAATGTGTTTACCATACCACTTTTGCAAAATTTTTTGTCAGAATTATTTAAGTGTGTATGTATGTAGGTATGTATGTGTGTGTGTGTGTGTGTGTGTTGCTGTAGCTTGTGTGTATGGGTTAGGGGATAGCCTTTGTGAGGTAGTTCTCTCTTTTCACCATCTTGATCCCTCAGTCAAACTCAGGTCATCTGGCTTAGAAGCAGGCACCTTTATCCTGTGAACTATCTCATTGGCCCTGTCAAAACACGCTTGGTGAATGACGGGAATAGAAGGAAGTGTTTTGTCGAGGAACAGGTAACTATACAAGGTTACACTGTTAGCCTCTGCATAGCCAGCTTGCTGTACACTGCAGTGTTCCTAGTGTGTAGCTCAAGTCCCAGTGAAGCTCAGCAGGTAGAATAGCAGAACAACCCTAAAGAAAACAGAGAGCTTCTGTACGTCGATTCTTCATGTTCTTGTTTCAGGGTACTAATATTAAACCCCAGAACATACTAGCATGTGCTCCTTTCAAGATATGCTACTCATTTACTGTCTGTCCAAAGCAAAAATGAGAGAAATAATTAATGTTCCTAAATTAACTGCAGGGAATAGTTTTCTTAGAAATTTGGGCATCTTTTTGGTTATTTAGATAACCCCACTACCACCTGTCTTCCTTGTTACTCTTCTCTTTTCCCTCTCCTCCTTCCTTGCAGTCTGTCTTACCTGCAACCCCTGTTGGCATCTGTACATACTCAGAGTTGCTAGGAGAATAATATCAATTTGCTCTGAGTAAATCAGTGTGGGGAGCTTTTATATAGTAAGGCAGAGACATATATGGCCACTCTCCAAATTTGCAGATGAAGAAAATGAGGCATAGGGAGGAGGATATTTTGCGGTAGCTCTGTGTGTTTTGCACAGTACTGAGTACATTAAAACATATTTAGTAAATGCTTGGATATTGTGTGAGTACCCCCCACCCCATTCTTTCATTCTTCACCTAGGAATTGGATTTTACCTTTCTTATTCCCAGGCTTTGCCCTGGGGCACTCATTGCTTTAACAGTGTTGCAAATGGAACAGATTTTTCAAGAATACCTATTACTTTGGAAAAGCTTCAGTGATACAGTAGGAGCTCAGATAACCAGGTTTATTTTTCCTTCTCTTGACTTACAGGAAAATAAGCTCCTTTTCCTCTCCTGCTTTAAAAAATTGATTTTAAACAGTGCGGTAAAGAAGAAAAGAGTTTCCAGAGAGTGAATATCCTTGAGCTCATCTGTTTATTTTTGACCAGGATGTCCACATCTTCTTTAGGGTCCAGTGAAGCTTGATGGTCCCACAGGAACAGTCTGTTAAAATCTGATGAGACTTATCATCAGCAGTGACATATTTAATTATGCTCACTGTACTGTTCTTATGGGGAGAGAAAGTATTCATTTAGTACATTACAGGAATATCTTCAGTAGCAGTTAAAGAAATAGTGGCTTTCTTTATTAGAACATTTAACCAGCTAGTCAGACTAGGCTATCCTTCCAATGCTTTGGCTAATTAGGTCTGATGCTATGTTAGTCTTCACAGTTTGCAAGCCTGTGGTTTCATTAGTCTGAGGTAGAATAAGCTGAATGGAGTTGCAATTTTGAGCATCCCTCCTTCCTCTTCTCCCAGTAGTTCTATACCTCCATTCTCTACCTTGTATCATATTTTGTATCCTTTGGCTAATACTACTTTGCTTTTTCCTGCCTTGTCCTCTTGTATTACATCCTGATATGTATTTCTGTGAATATGTTTTTTTTTTTTGTTTATTTTTTTTTTCATAGCTGTGCTTTTAACTAGATCTTTTTTTTTTTTTTTTTTTTTTTGGGGAGTGAAGACTGAATGTTTGTAGAACCAGGAACCATGCACGTAACAGCCAAATAGAACAGTATAGTCATAAGGGCATATGACAAATGGAAGCATGATTACTAGTAGAATTAGCTAATTCTTGAGAAGTACTACACATAAAATACCTACTTTTTATTGAGACAGGTTTTCTCATGTAACCTTGGCTGTCCTGGACTTACTTTGTAGACCAAGCTGGCCTCCAGCTCACAGAGATCAGCCTGTGTCTGCCTCCCTGAGTACTGAGATTTTTGGTTTGCACCACCATACTGCCTGGCCAACTATCTACATTTAACTAAAGAACTGAAACAGCCTTTGAGATGGGGAAATGGCTATGTTCAGTGTGCTTATGCTTATAGTAAAGGCCAAGAACACAAATCATATAGACTTGACATTCGTAACCTAAGCAACTGTTAAGACTTTGCTTATGAACTGTTTTCTACAAGTTTAAAAAAAATCACTTTCTGTATTATGTACTATTTCAGTTATTTTCTTGATTTCCCTATTATTTGCATTATTGAGAGACTGGGTGGAAGATATCATGCTTTAGAAAGAATGTTGGATAAATAACTTTAGAGTGTGTTACCTGTTTATAGGGAACTTCAAAACCTAAAGTGCTCATATATTTTTGTTTATGTGCACACATATATATATATATATAAACAAATATATACATACACATACACATGAAACTGCCTTAATGCCTACTAAATGACAAAGAATTGTTAGAAAACAGTGTACTGGTTGCTAAAGTATTTAGAATAGGTTAAAGTCATAGTTAATGAATGACCAAAATTGACTGGAGTTATTATACTTCATACTATGAAAGCATCAGAGAAAGTAGGTGTTAGGCATCTATTGAGCATGCCTGAGTTAACTTAAGTAAGATACCAAGTCAAATAATATGACTTAATAGTCTGAAATATAGCACATCGATTATTACCTTAACTGTAAAATATTAAATACTTTGTATGAATTTTTTTATATTAAAATGTTTTCATTTGGTTGGGTTGTACTTGGAGTTGTATGGATATCCTGTTCATTATGTAGCAAGGGTCTATTTTAGTTGTAGGGCTCATGAAACTGTCTTAGAGGAGATGATGAATGAGATCTCATGATTAGATGCTGGGAGTGGTAGGAGGAAATGCAACTGCTTTAAAGAGAAAATAGAATGCTGTGAAGTAACCAGAACTCTTATTCTGGATAGAGTTGAGAAATGAGCCTGAAGAGTGGCATAGTGCAAATGGAGATCAGAGTTTTGGGGATTTTGTATGCACTGAGGTTTATAAACATGTTGGTAATGTTGAAAAGTTTTAAGTAAAAGAGAGGTGTTTAGGTTTGCATTTTAAAGAAGTTTTTTTTAGTTTCCACAGGAGGATATCAGGCAGGGGGATTAATGTTTTAACTGGGGGTGGGGGATTTAAAAACTGGACTGACTGACTGTATTTAAGAACTTGAATAGCTTAAGGTTCTATGATTACATATGTGATAATAAGTAAGGCAGAATAAGCCACATACTGTCTTGGTCACTTTTGGATGGGTTGGGTGATATACTGATATCTCAGCTGATTCAGGCTAGTATAACAAAATATCATAGATTGAGTAACTTAAAAAAAATAAAAGTTTATTTCTTATTCTTCAGGAGTTGAAGTAGATATTATTCTCATAAGGGCTATCTCTTGGCTCACAGATTATACTTTCTTATGCTGTCCTTACATAGTGCAAAGAGCAAAGGAGCTCTTTGTGTTCTTTTAAAAAATGAAGGAACTAATTTATCTGTGAGCTCTCTACCCTTCTGACCTCTTTGCCCAGTGACCCCTATGCTAAAATCCTTCATCTCAAGGAGCAGGATTTCAACATAACATTTTAGATGGATGCAGATATTCAGACCATAGCAAGTGACAACTGCAGCAACAGGGAAAACCCCAAGACAAGTACATCTGGGGCTTTAAGGGGAAAACATGGGACGTTTAAATTCCAATATTGAAGTGTCTGTGAGATAAGTAGGTTGAAGTACTCATTTAAAAGTAAAATATGTCTGGGTTTTGGAAGAGAGAAATGGGCCTGAAATATAAATTTGACAGTCGTCCGCATCTGATACCTGAAGCCCTCAGATCAACTCAGGGAAATAGAATAATGAAGGCTGACTGAGGAACTCTAGCTCAAGGTACTGCAAAGGTCATAGTCCATGTAGTGAGTGAGAAATAGAAGCCCACAGCATTGGACTGTGTTTTGATCATTGTTTCTCACTAGTTTTCCTTTATGGTTTATGTTGACCTGTTTATTGAGGTAGTTGTAGACTTAGATGTAGTTATCAGAATAATGCAGATATTCCCTGTGTCTGTCACTGGAGCTTTACCCATTGTCACTTCTTTCACATGGCTTATAGTGCCACAGCCGGAGTACTGCTGCACCACAATCAAGATAAAGAACGTTCCCAGCATCCCAGGGACCCCTGTCATTTCCCATATTATAAATATAGCCATTTTCTTTTTTTTTTCCATTCCTTTACAACTCCTTGCAAACAATATCTGCTTATTTCTGTACTTCATCAGCTCAAAGCTATTTTAGAAATAAAGTTACATAGTAGGCCGGTAGTCTCTTAAGACTGTTTTTTGAACTCAACATTACTTTCTTGAGATTCATGAAATTTGTGTGTATCAGTAGTTTGTTTTTATTGCTCACTTGTATTTCTTATTTTGGAAATATTATAGTTTATACTTTTCATAGAAACATGTAGGCTATTTTGGATATGGGACTATCATGAATAAAGATGCTGCCAAAATGTATGTGCATGCTTTTACCATTAAATAAACAAAAAATCTAAACATTTTGTGTGCATGTGTGTGTGTCCATGTATGTCTGCTCACTCCAGTGCCATTTATTTGGAAAGCTGTCTTTACTCTATTGAATCACTCTTGTACTTTGTTAAAAATAAGATGAGATGGGCTGGAGAGATGGTTCAACCATTAAAGGTTAGACTCATAACCGAAAATAAGATGAGAATATTTCCTGCAGTTGGGTTAAGTAAGGAGTCTATAAAATTCAATTGAGTTGTTGTATATGCTGATTTTCTGCCTAATTGTTCTGTCAATTACTAAGATAAGAGTGTTGCTCTTAATTTAGTTTTTCACTATTAGTTTTTCACTAATAGTTTTTCACTATTGTTTGTTGCCTGTAAATCCTTTTGGTTCTGTACAGTCTTATTTATATAAGTTTAGAGTTGGCATTTTGTATTTATATGATCCTATTGTCTTGTATAGAGTCTCTCATTCCCTCTTATAGTTACCTTTGTTCTGAAATGTGTAATCTGATTAATATAGCACTCTTACTGTATTTTGAACAACCTTTGTATAACTTACTATTTCTTTTTACTTTTAATCTACCTGTCACTATACTTTTGAAATACGTTTATATTTTGAAATTGGTTATACTTTATTGTTAACATCTACTGATCTAATAATTGTATTCACTTTCCCTTTATGTTTATTTTATGATTTATAATATTTTAAGCTTTATTTTATTGTATGCATGTTTTGCTTGCATGTATATTTATGTGCCACATGCATGCAGTGCTCTTGAGGCAAGAAGAAGACATTGAATCCTCTGGGACTGGAGTTACAGATGGTTGTGAGCCATATATGGATACTGGTATTTGAACCCAGGCCTTTTGAAAGAGCAGCTGAGCCTTATCTAAGGGCCCTGTAATATTATTTTAAATACTTTCCCATATACATTTAGAAAACGTTAGACAAGACAGTCTTAGGAATTTATTGTAATTTAGAGGAAGAAGAATGAAGGTCTATAGTATTAATCTACATTTCAAGTCTGTTTTTCTTTATATTTTCTTTTTTTCCTGTTTATTGAATTTCCTCAGCTACCCATTTAGGGTAGGTCTGCTGCTAAACATTTTTCTGAATTCTTTTTTTGTCTGAGGCTGCCATTATTTTGTCACCCCCAAAAGATATTTTTGCTGGGTATAGGATGCTAGGTTTGTCTTTTTTTTCTTTTTTCTTTCAGTACTTAAAAAATGCTCAACTTCTGTCCTGTGTGAATTTTGATGAGAAATCTGTTGTACTTTGATCTGTCATTTCTATATAGATTGTTCTCCTGATGTTTTCAGTATTTGAGAGGAAGGAGATGATTGGTTTTCAGAAGACTGACTATGAGTCAGTGCCTGTGTGTGTGGAGAGGGATGCCTGTGTGTGTGTAGAGCCAAATTGGAAATTTTTCTGTTATTATTTTACAGCCCTTCTTACTTCTTTACTTTTTAGATTTTAGTTATGTCTGTTATTGTTCCACAGTTTCTCTGAAGTTTTGTATAATTTTTTAAAATGTACTTTATTTTTTGTTCAGAATCGTTAATTTTTGTTTTATTAATCTTTTCCCTGACTCCTGTAGTAGGCTGCTAAACCTGTTGATAAACTTACTGAGCTTTTCAGTTCCAGAATTTTCTCAATTTTTGACACTGACCTAGCTGTAGGAAGAGTTGGCACTATCTCATTGCTGTACTGTACATCTGTCCTCCGTTGACAGGAGCTTCTGGTTACTGCTGTGCAAGGAAGGGATTCCCACCCTCTACTAAGCTTCTGTTGATTATATCTTAGTTAGAAACGATGGAAGGGCTTCACCTTTGCTCTCTGCCTGGCTTCCACTGATGCAATGGACTAGGGTGGGAAATGGGGAGTTTCCCTACTAATGCTAAGCAGTGGTTAAGGTTTTGATTGTCCACTAGGTTTCCTGTGACTCCCTGGAAAACGACAGAGGGAGGCATTACTACTAAGTAGGTGTCTAGAAGTTCGTTGTCCTCTAATGACCTATGCTGACTCTATGTGTGAGTGGTGGGGGTTCAAATCACTAGTTCTAATATGTCCTCCTCTGCACTGCCTCAGTCTGTGGGTTGTGGCTTACCTTTATAGTCAGTCAAGGGTGGAAGTCTAAGTGTTCTGTACTTGGTTTTTATCTGACAATAGTAAATGTGGGGCTACAGATTGAAGAAAAAAATTATGAGATGCTTGATTTTCCTAAAACAATTATTTATTTATTTTTTTGGGTTGCTATGCTTCCCTTCTCTTTGCCCTTTGTCTAGGAAAAGGTAGTTTTGCTTGGACCTTGGGTGTTTGTCAGTTGGTATTTTTAGATGGTCAGCTCTTTCAGTTTAAAAGACTAGAAAACATGAAGTAAAAAGAGAAAGAAAACCAGAGAATTCATCAGTGCATCTCTCAGGTCCAGAAAGGTGTATAAGGTGTGCCTCCTAGCATCTTTTTAGAATTGTTGTTGTTGTGGGGTGTGTCTGTGTCTGTGTGTCTGCGTTTGTATTGATGACAGAAATCATTTTGTAGCTCAAATTTGACGTCAACTTGTGGCCCAAGCTGGTCTCCACCTCAGAATTCTCTCTCAGCCTTTCAGGTTTATTGTCTAGTACTTTTCATTGTATTTAGTGAAAAAAGAAAATAAAGACACACATTTTCCATCATTCTGGAAGTGGAATTCCCTCACTTCTTTTTTAGTAAAGCAGAGAAAATAAAGTCACTTTATAGACAGATTATAGAGAACATAACTTAGGATTCCAGATGGAGTTATTAGCATTGCAGTGGATCTCTGAAAGACAGAGATTCTCCTCTCAGACTATTTTCGATATCTTTCTGCTGAAGACCTGAGTTGCTGCGTGATGACAGGCAGTGAGTGACATGATGTTCTTTGATTTTTCTTTCATGTGCTATTTTGGTCTTGGTTTTGTACATAGAAAAAGTAATATATTGGGTAAGATTACACCTTTGTAAGTCATTTCAGCACCAGAGCAGTTCAGTCAATTGCAGTAGCCTTGAATGGGCCAAATGCATTCAGGTCAGTCAGCTGAAACAGTGCATTCCTTATAAATGCTTTTATTCCTAAATAGTCCAGAAATTTATTTTTCTGCCTTTTAAAACTTTGGGCTTTGGGAAACTTTTCATAGTTTAGGTTAGTTGTTAGTAAAGTTGACTGTTTGTATAGCTCTATGAACCAAAAAATGTATAGACATTATATGATAATAAAGAAGTTTATTAACCTCATTGAAATTTTATCATTCTGTCATTTGTGGTCCATCAGTTATCACTATCTAGTATTCATGACTATGAGTGGTTTTATGTCATATTAGGTGAATCATATAGTATATAAGCTCTTAAAACTGGCTTCTTTTACTTTATATAGTATCCGAGATTTATCTATGTTTCTTCATATATCTGAAGTCTAATTTTTGTGTGCTGAACATTATTCCACTACATACTTAACATACCTATACACACAGACAGACACATATTATTTACACACAGAGGTCATTATCTGTTTACTTATTATTGTTTTTAATTTAGGTAGTTCTAAGTAAAACCACTGTAAACACTTATATATATAGGTATTTATGTGTCATGGACTTTGATTTATGTAAGTTAATATCTACGAGTAGGCTTCTGTGGTTTTGAAGAAATAGCCACATTTTTCCAGAGTTGCTGTATCATTTTATACTTAAGTTTTCTCTCTTGATTTGTCCTTCTCCAGAATATTGATCCTTCCTTGTTAAAACATTCGTAAAAATGTATTTTATGTGTTTGGGTATTTTGCTTCCATGTAGGTAGGTGCACTGTGTATGCCTGGTTTTTGTGAAGTCAGAAGGTGAGGTACTTTGTGAGTGTGGGAACCAAACTTAGATCCCATGAAAGAGCACCAGGTGGCGTAACTGCTGACTTGCCTTGCCAGACCCATTAAAATATTCTTACAGGTCTTCCTTACAGACCTTTTTCAGATAATTCTAGTATCTGTTATTTCTGGTTGGCATTAGTTGATTGGCTCTCTGTGCAACTTGAGATTTTTCCGGTTTCTTTTTATTTACATTGATGAATTTTGTATTTTATTCTAGGTATATTTGTTACTGTGTTATGTAGACAACAGAATCTTATATTCCCTGTGAAATATTGAGAACTTCCTTTTTAGTAGAGAGTTGTCTTGGTTGAATTGAGGAATAAAGTTCTGAGTAGCCCTCTGTTAGTTAGTTCATGTTATTTCACATGTCAGAGCCTTTTCAGCATGCTTGTATTTCACCCACTTATTTGCCAAATTCAGTGGCCACTTTGAAAATGGGATCATTTGTCTTATAGTTCATTTTCCAGTGTTTTTATATGGTATTTAAAATCAGAATGCACTTATGTGCTTGAAACCAAGAGTTTATAGGAAACTGAAGGAATCACTTCCCAAACTCTTTTCTTTCTGCCCTCTTCCTAGGGCATTGTTTCTGATTATCTGGATAGAAAGCTGTGATCTTTAATTACCATGCATTGCCATGCAGTTATCATGATTTGTGCTTGTCTGGGGGCAAGCCGCAAAAAGATATAGAGAGCAAATCAACGGGCTTGTCTTACCCTCTTGGGCCCAGTGTTTGACCAATCAGAAGAAGGCTCCTCTGTCCTGCAGATTTTGTGTTCCTTTCCTGTGGGCTCTGGTTTTGTTGCTTCCTCCTACATAGAAAGACCCGTGCCCTTGCATGGTTGAGAATTGAGGAAATGATACTTCAACATTCATTCTCTCTTGTTTTCCAGCAACTTTTAGCTGCTATGTACAATCTGTCAAGTTTTATAGCTATTTGACCTTGAGGAAATACCTTAACTTACAGTTACTTCTACATCTGTAAATAGGGCTATAGAATTAAATGGTTGACACAGCACCTAGAATAGCCTCTGGTTTATGAGAGTGCTTTTATCTACCACAGAGAATAAGGTACTTATGTGAATTAAGTTGAACTTTACTAAAATGTAAAGTTTATCAGTACAACTTGAGCTCCTGATACAGGTTATGGGAAAGTGGGATTAGTTTTTGCTTATTAATAATTTTTCATCATATTATAGCTTGGGACATAGGCTGAGACCTGATTATTGGTAAAATAGGCTTAAATATCTAATCAATATTTTTGTATTCTGTGAAGCAGTTAAAAATTCTAAAGTTTAGAAATGTTGATGTATTTAGTGAAGTTTAAAAAACATGTTCTTTTAAGGCACCAGGTAAAAGTACAGTAAAAATGCAGAAGAAGAAAGATCATGTTCCCATAACTGGTATGAGGGGTGCAGTGTTCTAATTTCTTTATTTTACTATTTTACTTGTCACAGCCACTTTGGTTCTAATTTATAAACCAAACTGTTATTTAATGTATACTTAATATTTAGAGAGTTTAGTGCTGTTTTGTTTTCAAGCATCCACTGGGGGCATAGTTTGATAGATTGGACGGGCACTTAAAGTTATGCACCTAATGAATGTATTATCTCACAGTTTGTGTGGGTGAAAACTTTGGGAGTAGTTTCACTGAGTGATTCTTCTCTTATAGGGTTAGAGTCAGTACGTCAGCTTTCATGTAAAACTTTGAGTGGGACCAGAGGATTATTTTATGGTTGTTCACTCATGTGCCTGGTTTGTAGGAGCCTGTGTTAGTCAGCTTTCTATTACTGTAATGAGTTCCCAAAATCATAAACAATAAACTTCTAAAGAGAAGCTTTATTTTGGCTCACGGTGTCAGAGTTTCCATCCCATGATTTATTGGCTCTGTTGCTTTGTGCCTTGTGATAGTATGTCTTGGCAGGAGTCTTCGTTCAAGCAGAACCACTCATCATTTGGCACTGGAATGTAAGAGAAGGTGAAGATCATAGTCTTTCGTGGTATGGCTTCAAGACCTGAGAACCTCCTTCTGGGCACTGCCTCTTAGAATTCCAGCAACTCATAGCAACAGCAGTATGGGAACTAAACCATTAACACATGAACCTTCTGAGTTCATTCCAGATCCAAGCTATAGCAGTTCATGGCCATGACAGTGATACAAGAATGGCTTATTTGAAGATAATTCATTCAGTTATTTAGGAAATAATGCATAACAGGAATATATGCTTTATTTTTATTTGTGGTAAAAATACTTACAATTTCCTTATTTAATGTCTTGGTTTATCCTTAGTACCTAAAATGGTTTTTCTTTTTAAAATAAATACCCATCTTAATATTGAGTATTTTTAATGAATTTTTTTCTCACTGATAACAAATATTACAGCCATAGAAAGGCCAATCACTTATATATGACTATTTCAACTGTTTTCTTAACAAAATTAACTAAGCTATTTTTCTCTGTGGTTTATATATCATATACAATTTTATGAATAACTTTCTTCTTAGTGTTCTTTGAGGTGATTCTTTTCACCCAGTTTAATGAAGTTCAACAATCTCAGAGGCGTAATAATAAAACAATAAGAAACATTTTAAATTTTAACAAAAACCAAGAGTAAGATGTTGCATTTGCCAATGCATAACTTGTACTCTTAGCTACTATGAAAACTAAGTGAAGTAGAAGGATCCTAAATTCAAAGCCAGGTACAAAAGTGGCATCTACTGGTTTTTATTGTGTTAAAATACTTACAATGTGTGCCTGAGAGATGGTTCGGCAGGTGAAGGTGCTAGTTGCCAAGGACCTGAGTCTTGTCCTTAGTACTGAACCAAAAGGAAAGACTCTTGCCAAGTGGTTCTCACTTCCATACACATGCCATCCTCCTCCCTGCAAATGGATGCACAGATATCTAAAAGATATCTGCTACCATTTATAGCTTTTGCTCTTCTGATCTGAAAACTGGCAGTCAGAACACTTTCATTAGTCAAGTAGAGTGGGAACTAACAAGGATGAAGAGATAGTGCCTAAAAGCACTATCTAAAAGCAGCCTATCTTTGTCATATAGAAAAATTCTCTACAGAATCTCTATCCTGTTCCTCAAAACAGTACTCTTATTTCCTTGATCTTCCCCACTTGAAAGAAGTGTTTTGATTTTTTTTTCTTTTATAATTGTGAAGTGTTTACTTTTAAAATATTTGATTTGAGCTCTGGAAGCCTACAATTTCTAGAGCAGCTAATTGTTTTTTTGTTTGTTTGTTTTTCCTGCTCAGATTTGGGTCTCTTCCTACTGAGCTTGCAGAATTTAGGGGAAAGTAGTTTTGGGGGATTTGGCTTAAGGTCCCCAGTTCTTAAGTAACTTTGTCCTTTTAGCACTTCGTTTTCACAGATGGAAACTGAAGTGCAAATTAATTGTTAATGAGGAGGAAACAGACACAGGTGAAATCTAGTAACAACAGAAGAACCTGTATATCTGATCATTTGAAAACAACATTGGATATGTGAATACAAATACATAAATGCTTGGTGTTTTGTTTTTTTTCTTCCTATAGTTAATAGTAAAGAATTGATGTAAAACCAAAATGAATCCCACAAACGAACCACTTTAGCTTGCAGCCTCTTCTTAGTACTGAGCGTGTACCAGGCTGGGCAGTATGTGTTTGTGGAACAATTGTTTGTGTGTTTGATTTTTAAAGCCACTGCTAATAAGTTGGGCAGCCTCAGAGCTGTTTTCTACCTTTCATTCACAATACCCATTAATACATTAGACAATAATCTGTGTCATTTGGGCCTTGAGATACTTAGTTATCTTTATTGTGGGATTTTAATTGAAAGGAAATATTCCTTTTGAAAAACATCTCTCAGGAGGACAATTATAAAGCATGTTAATCCTACCAAGATATTAACCTCCTGATCTTAAGTTCTGGAGTGCATTCTGTACCTTGCAAGGTAAACTAAAAATACTCAGGAAGGCAAATTTCAAGAGATAATGAAATGAAAATGTGGACCAGTGTTTGTAAGTTGCAAATTAGAAAATAAATCCTTCATCAAATGTAAATGACAAATCCTTTGCTGTCTTATAATTAGTTTTTTGTTCTTTGGGGGCATTAATAAAATACTAGTTTAAAAATACAAAACCTTTCCTGCACATAAAGAAGCCTGTATGAATGATTTACTTATTTTATTTGTACTCCAGAGATGTTTTCCTCTTATTTGTATAACTGGGAAGCATACCTATATCAATTGGTGGCTCTGTGTTCTTAATATATAAAATGGGTAGGAGGAGGGAGGTTTAAATCAGTTACTGTAATAATTTTTATACTTATGAATTTTGTTTTATGTGTATGAGTGACTGTATGAATGTATGTATTTACCATATACATGCTCAGTATCTGAAGAGGTCAGAAGAGGGAACAGATTCCCTGAAACTAGAATTTGGGATGGTGAGCCACCATATTAGGTGCAGGGAACTGAACATGGGTCCTTTTAAAGCTAATCCAAGTAACTGCTAATCCATCTCTCTAGCCTCATATGCAATGTGCTTTGGTAGAGTCTGTTGATCTTATTACGGTACCTTGGTTTCCAAAGGGTAGTTTAATGAAAATAGTTAATAGTTCTATTATTTGTGTTTCTTTTATTTTTTTTAAGATTTAGTTATTTATTATTTATACAACATTTTGCTTGCACACCAGAAGAGAACACCTGATCTAACTGTAAATGGTTGTGAGCCACCATGTAGATGTTGGGAATTGAACTCAGGACCTTTGGAAGAACAGCCAGTGTTCTTAACCTCTGAGCTATCTCTCCAGCCCCCTATTTCTGTTTCTTGTGTTAATCTTGACTTAGTTTGTTGCGACAATGAACACAAACCTGTGATGACTGAATTATGTTAATATGAATTCTTATATATGGAAAGTGGTCTTTTGAAATGTTTCTGTCTTGCTAGTACACAGGAGTCCTAGGCATTATGGCTCTTTGGCATAATGGATTACAGGGATAAAGCCCTTTAGTTCTTTCACTTTTATTTTTGAAAATTATATAATTTTGAAAATTGTATCTTAGAGTTTAAGGCCTCAGTTCCCTGTGAAAGTTCTCATGTAATAATAGTTTATTATAATTCTGTTTCTCCACTTGATAGACAGATATCCAAGGTGAACTAGCTTTACTTTTGGACAGGGTTGATGATTATTTAATTGTAATATTGAGCACCCCAAACTGCCTGCTAGGAACAGTTTAAATCTTAATTTAAAGTTTAGTTTTAAGCTCTGAACCCACTATACAAAATTACATATGATGCCATTCTTTTAAGAGACTTCAAAGAGATACATGAACTACGCTTTTCATTCAACCCTTCTGGTCCCAGGTGCTTTCCATTACTTCTCAATGATTTGACCTGGAGGCATTTTGGGTTCTTTATTTCCTCACCTGACACCCTAGTGTGGGGTAGAGTGGGCTTTTGTTTCTTCTTGCTGGACTGGGAATCTTTGCTAAGTCCAGCTTATTTGGAGGGACTGTGCAAAGTTGATTCATTCACATGTTGTCATTTTAAATTTCATTTCTGTTAGGGTAGGCCACTCTCTTTTCCTTTGAATGTTTATTCATCCTACTTGGCACTACTAAGATTAGATTGTGTGTGTTAACTTTCAGTGTTATAAACATGTAAAATATCGGTGATTTTAATCAGTCTGCCTACTCTCCACAGTTGAAGATTTTTAATTCAGATGAAATGTCTTTTAGTCTGCTTTGAATTTTCATTCTGGAACTTCAAAAGAGAAATCTAGAGTTTCCCGGTTAACAGCATTTATGGTCTCCACTGCTGGCGTATTATGCACAACGCTCAGTTTTATGTAAAATTAGCACCATGCGAAGAACGTAATAATCACATCAGAGTGCTTGCTTTGTATGGATGGAGGGTAATGGAAGTGGAATATGAGATAAAGAGAACCTGATTAATTAATTAAAACACTTACTTTGTTAGCAATAGTATCGGATTGTGCTACAGATTTAACTCTAAACAAGAACACTCGAATTTTGAGCTTGTTGAAGTCTGTTTTATAGTGTACTTAGAAGATTCTCAAGCTGTTATGTGATACTCTTGATACTGACTAGGTTCACTGCAGTCTATGAACTAGACACCAAAATCCAGATCTCACATGTTAATCTTTCCTCCAAAGTACAATAATTAAAATCTGGTTATAGCTATATGTCACGACATGTTTTGGCACTTTCAGAACACTGGACAAGCCTTGTTGATATAGCTAAGACTGAGAAATGTATTCTGGGCCTGAGTTTGCATTTATTAGTGCTAAGTTTTTTGCATTCCTCTTACTGTTAAAAAAGAAAGGAATATTTTATTGTTGCTTTTACATTATAGGTAGGGCTGTCTTTGTAGTCTTTGTCACCCTAGAGTTTAGCGGTTTGAACTTCGGTATTTTAGATATGTGTAGATCCTCACATTAGACCATATCACATATATTATATTCTACATATATGAAAGGGTTTGAGTCATATAAGATAATACAATGATTTAATGAACAAAGTACTCATATTAACAAAACCAGCTCTTTGATTTTTCATGACTATTTATATAGAGTAACTTCAGCATTGTAATTGCCTTTTTAAACTAAAGAGATTCCATTCAAAAGTATATTCAAACCCAAGATAGGAAGATCAAAATTTCAAGTATGGCCTGGATTATTAAATAAATTCAAGGCCAACCTAGGCTTCTTGATAAAGCCCTGTCTTAAAAAGTTAAAAAGCATACAGCTCAGTGGTAGAGTGTTTGCCTAGTATACATAGGTCCTAAGTTCAAACCCAAGTATCATAATAATAAGTTAGAAAGAGAAAAGGTCGGTTCAGAGTAGTCATTAATAATTAGGTTAGTCTTTGACAGTTTCACACATGAGTATAATGCATTACTTTCTTTCTTTTTCTGGTTACTTTCTACTGACACTCTTTCTTGTCTCTTTCTCACTTCTGCCAACCCTCTGGCTACTTGTCTCTTTTCCAGATTTGTGACTTTTGATTTTGCTTTGTGACCTCCTTAGTTTAACCAGGGACATATTCAGAATAGTTTTGATGTGAATTTATTTTACATTAATCCTTCAAAAACGGGTTATGTTTTTCAAGAGGTATGGATGGAAGTAAAATATCGTATTCCCACTTAATATGTGTTTTTGCTCTCTTCCTCACCCCCATCCCCCAAATACAAGAAGGACTGCCATTACTGTGTCTGGAGAGTAAATTGTGTGGCACTCTCCACTTAAGTGTATTACCTACATAGCAAATTGCAAGTCATTGGAAATATCCTGAGCACTGCTTTCAGAAGTAAAATTAACATTTGCCCGTTTCTCAGTGGTTAGATTAAAACCTGAATATTCTTCATGTAAGGAACATAAATTGAAGAAATTGCTATAACATAGGTAGAGATTTGAAAGCTCAACATCTTGATTTATTTAGTATCATGGTCTGCTAAAGTTTTTGAATAAATTGTTAAAATTAGGATTTGAAATAGAGTAAAATAAATCAGTACCCTTGTCTCTTTTCAGAAGTTATGTAGGTAGTCCTATACCTTTATGTTCTTTTTCTTTTGTTTGAACAGAACTGTAAGCCACTTCCCCACTTTATGTTCCTGTAATCATACAATATAATATATTTTTTATTTGTGAGCTGAGGCACGATTCAGGCTTTGTACCCATTCTTCACCCAGCTACAGCATTTAGGATGATAGAAGAAAGTGAATGTCTAAGCCTGGCTGGTATTTCTGTCTTGGAGAGAATTAGGTTGGGGGCAATGACTTTTGCCCCCAAAAGAGATGCATTGTTAGGGTATATGAAGTGTTTTTCTTAAAAAAAAAAAAAATTCCAAGTGCATCTTACTAAAAAGAACGGAGAAACATGGTAGGCAGGAAAACATAAAAGTCTGCTAATTTTGGCTTAAGGAACATATGATGGTCTTAGGCTCCTGTGTTTGAATGCTTAGTTTCCAGTTAGTGGAACTATTTGGAAGGATTAGGAGGTATGGCCTTGTTGAAAGAGTGCGTCACTTGGGAGACAAGTACTCTCTCTCATCCCCTCCCCCCATGGATTATAATGCACAGCTCTTAGCTACTGCTCCAGTGCCTGTCCTGTCTAATAAGCATGGACTAGCCCTCTAAAACTATAAACAAGCCCCAGTTAAATGCTTTTTTTTTTTTTTTTTTAAATGAGAGATGACTTGATCTAGGTGTCACATCACAGCAATAGTGTGGTAACTGCATACGGAAAGCCTGTACTTTTATAAATAGCTAGCTATTCTCGTATTTAGAAAAGGCTACACTAGTGTTTTTTTCTTTTTAACTATATTATGATAATGTTTGCTATTAAATTTATAAGAAGCTAAACTTTCAAAATATGTGTTAGCAATATTGAGAATTATTACAGCTATCTGTAGGATTGCTTAAGGTCAAGCCTTTCCCTGATTACCTTTAGTACTAGTCACTGGTGGTCCCTGGGATTTCATAACAATGAATTCTATGGATTATTACATTATTGCTAGGAACAAGGGGTCAACTTATAGAAATATTTGGAGAGTGTTTTATTCTCTAAATATTAGTATTCACATTAATTTTAACTATATTAAATATATTATTACAGATTAATTTAATTATATCCTATATTTAATATTATATTAAATGTTTATATTAATATTATGTTTAAGTATTGATGTGGAGAGTGGAGACTTTTCTTTAGGATTGATAACTGGTAGAGCATTTCTACTGCACATAGATCATTATTGAAGAGGCTGTGTTTAGTTTTAATATGCTGGTAGACATAGGAGCTGTGAGTTCGTGAATGCAATAACCATGTCCTGTTTATACAACAGAATTTCAAAGACCTCCTTCCCGTTCTTTTTCTTTCACTTTATTTATTATCCATTTATTGATTCTCTATCTGCCTGTCTGTTTGTCTGTCTGTCTATCATCAGTCATCTATCTATCATCTCTTTCTTAATGTTTCCTGAGCCTTGTAGAGGGGTGAGTTGTTAAGGATGTCTTATTTAGGGTTAGGCTTTTATCAGTCACTTTTAGCATTTTGACCAGTTACAAGTGTGTATGTTAACTGCTTCCAGCTAAAAATAGGCTTGTTGGATCAAAGTGAAAGCAGCATCAACCTATGAATGTAAACATAAATATTTGGATGACTGTTTAGTAAAACATCAGAAATAAGGCCCTCTAGGGCTCATGATCTCCCCAGCATGAGCTTTGTCCAGGTTTACAGTGACAAGTATGAATTCCTTCCTATGAAGCAAGCCTCAAATCCTATCACAAGATGGTTGGTTATTTCCCTAATGGTCATGCCACTGTTATACAAGTGGGCACATCACACTTGTGGCCAGTTAGTTTTGCAGTGTGTAGAGTGCAGAACAGGGTGAGACCATTGATGTCTTTTCTTCCTCAGCAGCCTGCTTGGTACCTTCTGGCACTGTAAAAGCTAGGCAGCAGAGAGGCAGTTCCCTAGTCAATCCTAGCTGGATTTCTCTATGTTAACAATATAAATTTTAATAAAAATACAATTTTATTAAACAAGATCACAAAATTAGAAATTATAACTTTATATTTTAAAGTTATCTGTGTAATTTAATTTAGTAATAAAGGGAAATGAGAAAGTCAGTGCACTTTACATTTTAGGACAGAACATTTTCCATTTAAAAATTACATAAATTGCTTACTTCCTTTTTTATCACATGACTTTTGACTGATTTTTTTCATAAGAAAAAAAAATTGATGAAGTGAAAGCAGCCATGGGAACTTCTTACCTCAAAGGTCATGGTTTCTCCAGTTGGATCACTTGGAGAACCCTTCCTAAAGATGCAGGTGTATTCCTAATGTGTGTGGGAGGGTTTGAGTGAGCTAATAACCTAGTCTCCACGAAGCTATCCTATTTGGCTGGTATTATAGTAAGAATTTACTTCCCAGATTTGTGCTCAGTGGCAGAGAGCTAATGAATTTTTGTAAAGTACCTGGTGGTTCCCTGTCAGTATTCCCGACATAGCTGCTGGTGAGCATGTTTTTATACTCTTCCTGGAAGTGAAACATAACCTGCCTTAAATGTGTAATTTCCCCTCCCTAAGAAGGTCAAAGGCACATTTGTACAATTCATAGGCACATAAAAACCTCAACACCTCCCTGCCAAAAAATCCAAGTAGACTAATTCCTGGTCATTTTCCACATCTACTTATGGAAACTGTAGAAATTCATAGTTCTCCTGTGTTCCTTGAAGCAATAATCTCATGAAAATGATAATTATGATAAAACATCAATATTATCAAATCAGTTAATGTATATTGAAATTGGTAGGAGTAAAAAGTGGCTGCTTAGGCTCGTTAGAATTAAACATATGCCAAAGCCACTGAAATTAAAGTCGGATCTATAGCAAAACACCATTTGAGAGAGTAGCAATTTTTCTGCATATGGATTCTGACAAAAATACAAAACAAACCTCAGAATATTCATAGTGTTACTTTATTAGATGTTTTTCTATCTTTTAGCATTAACTATTCATAAGATTACTAAGATGACATTTATTGACATTCACTGACTAGTAAACACTATATTTATATTATCATCTAACAATTCTGATTTTCATTTCTTTTATTCATATATGTTCATTGCACATAGTTTCTTAAGGGCATGTACGGATGCCATGTCAAATTTTCTGATGAGGACTAGAGGGTTTGGAATTGGCTCACATTTTCAGGGTATACCATCAGACTGACGGATTTAATTAAACAGCTGTAGGACAGTAAGTGTAACCTGCTAATTTGGAGATTATGGGCACAAGAAAAGATTGCTTTCTCATTTGCTTATATTTCATTTTCTACTTTCTGATGTGAGAGTTTTACTGCCTCCAGATCTGTCTTCTGGGCCTTCTAAGTCTTCTTGCAAGCCATAGTATTTATTGCTCATCCTGTGTCTCTCCAGCTCTCTTCCATCCCCTCTCTCTGTATATCTGATAGTTATCCCTACTTCAAATGCTACTTTAATCCATACCCTGCATAGCAGTTGTTGAGTGCATACTAACAGTATGGTGTATACCCTTGTAACTGACCAGTGAGTGCCAGAGTTCCACTGTTCTCTGCTTCCCATTAGGGAATTACAAGCCTCTGTCACAGTGTATGACTTCTTTAACTTGAATTCAAGTCCTTTGATTATGTCTACAAAAGAAGCATTTCGCTGAGTTATTTTCCTCGCCTGCATCCTAACTTTAGATAATTTTTTTGCTTATCATATTATTATTTATTATACATTACTGTATTATTGGGTAGCTTTTTGTGTGTGCATAATTTATCAGTTATATCACCAACACGACTGTTACACATTTTATGCTAAGACATAGTAGTAATAAGTCATTAATTTCTCAAACAGTAGACAGTAATCATTTGCATTGCTGTTGTTTGCAAATATGTAAGTAGCAGATAGTTTTAAAGATAAAATTTTATAATTGGTACAATACTGAAGGGGAAGGGATATCCATTTCATGAAGCCACTATTAGACAATGAATGTCGAGTCTTTTGTCACTGCTAGCTAGTATTTTCTGGAAATTCTTTGGAAAGTAAAGAAATGGACAATTTCTGTAATTCCTAATACATACAGAAGGGGACTTGTTTGCCTTTATTCTTATATTCAGTTTCTTAACTGAAAAGCTCTGGGTCATGACAAAGTCAGACTTGCATGTTCCTTTTAAGAGATTTCCATTCTTGATATAGCTTACATTTGTAATGTTGGTTGAAGGTTGGTGCCTGGCCAAAAATACCTGAGAAATAGAAAAAGACAGGCAGGTAATATTAACTGAAGAAGCTTATTCATTCCTACTTAGTGTTACCACTCTCATACGTGCAAACACATACATGTGTCCTGGAGGTACCTCTGTCCATATGAAGATAATTTACTTCAGGGACTTACTTAGCTAGAGATCAGACCATGTCTTCTCTAGTTATGGTCTGTGGTAGACCACAGTGACCTGAGATATCCCGTTCATTCTAAAACTGCCTACCAGTGGGCCTAACAGCCTCATTCTTCGAAGCTATAGAATGTATCAGATGCTATGATTCAGGAGAGTCGAAGAATATACAGAATGATACAGGGAAAAACATGCACAGGACAGGGAAGCTTTAGTTAAATTAACAAGGAATTTTGAAAATGAACATGACTGCATTTTATTACACGACAATCAGAGTTTGGTGTTTGTATGTCACTTCCCCTATAAAATATGCAGCATGTATGGAAAAGAATAGGAAAACAAAGATCTTATCCCTGTAAAACCTTTAAGACAAGAATCTTTTAAAGAATACCTGGGTTGTAAAGAGAGATTGGAGCACTATATTGTTCAGAAATGGAGGATGATAAGCAGGAGATTTAGTGTCTGGTAGGCACTAAATTCTTAGATTGTGGATTTGTTTTTGGCTATAAGAGATTGTACTGACTCTTAGATTAGAGTTTTTGTCTCTTTCAAATCAGAAACATCATTGGAAGTAATAATCAAAAACCGCTGTTTCATGGTCTTCATTTATCTTATATTCAGGTGTAAAACCCGAGTTTTCTGTTTTCAGGAGTATGGAGAAAAAAAATGCTTTCTTTTGTAGCAGTTTGGCTGTTTTGTTCTTAAGCTATATAAATGGAGAGGCCTTTGCATCATGCATTATACCATGTCTACCCCCTCTTTTTGCATTTGAGTATAATTGTTCCTTAGCCAATTAATATAGTCCAGAATCACTTTTATTGAGCTTGATTGAATTAGGGATAGTATGAGAATGGGTTGGTTAGCTTAATGTATTATCCAGAGAATTGATGAAAACATCAGAAAAGCAGTCATTCATGGGGAATAAATATGCTTATGTGTAAGTGGGTACACAGTTACCTTGGGGTCCCTTCTGCACTGACTGAGTAGTAGTGACATTGGGGTGCATAACACCCCAATGTTTTGGCAAAGAAGGTGGTATAATGTGCCTTTGAACGCCGTGTGCCTGACATTAACACTAATTGGAGGTCTGACTCTTGGTAAGAAGTCACATCTCACCTCTTCTCATATCACAAACACAGTCCCCAAGGATTGGACTGTGCCAGGAAGGCATTTACTCCAGGATATTTTGTGAGTTGCTTAAGCTGTCCTTAGGATAGGTTTTTCAGAAGCCAAGTCATTTGCCCTAAGAGCCAAATAACATATATTTAGTAGATAGCTTTTTTACTATGCTGAAGTTTCTCAGACTGAATCTATGTTATGGTATATTAGGTCAGGTTTGGCCAGTGCCCTGGTAGGCAGAATTATGGGTGTGGAGCAGAGGCCTTGAAAAGGAAAGTGATGTCTGTTGAGAAATTGAGATCTGATCATGGAGAGTTAAAATTCTGAGGTTCTGCAAGTTGAGTAGGAATGAGAGGAAGCCTGAGTAGGACTCAGGAAATACTGTTAGTACTTGGTTATTCAGGCAATAATCTACTTAGGCTTTGGTCTAAGGGTACATTCAAATAACTGTTGTGTTTCCTTTTATAAGGGCTGTTTCCAGTGTGTGTGGGAATGTGTAGGTCTATGTTGTATCTATGTGTTTTTAGGTCAGAGGACACTTTATGTGTGTCTGTTCTCTCTTTCCACCATGTGTGTCGTAGGGATAGAACTGAGGTGCTTTGGCTTGGAGCCTTTATGTGCTAAGCTATTTTGCTGGCCATAGAGTTTTTAGAAAGAGTATTTTAAAATAATTTATATATTTTATGAAAATAAAGATTCCTATACCACTTGTTTTGTTAGTTTTGGTTACTGCATGCCTCCTTCATAAAACTGACATTTAATTTGGAAACACACACACACACACACACAAACACACACACACCCTTTGTAATCAGCTTAAAAATAACTGGTTTTCAAAAAATCTGCATAAAGGGGTCTTTTCTGAGACTGATACTCCAAACAAGGACCATGCATGGAGAGGACCTAGAACCCCTGCACAGATGTAGCCCATGGCAGCTCCATATCCAAGTGGTTATCCTAGTAATGGGAACAGGGACTATCTCTGACATGAACTCAGTGGCTGGCTCTTTGATCACCTCCCCCTGATTGGGGGTGGGAGGGTGTCAGCCTTGTCAGGCCACAGAGGAAAGCAATGCAGCCAGTCCTGATGAGACATGATAGGCTAGGGTCCTCCCTTAAGTGGACTGGGGAAGGGGCATGGGAGGGTAGGATTAGGAGGGAATGAAGGAGGGGGCTACAGATGGGATACAAAGTGAATAAACTGCAATTAATAAAAAAATAAATTAGTTTTAAGAAATGACTGGTTTTCCCACTTACAGCATCCCCAGTTGCTTGTAGTTCTTTATCTATAGAGTTGGACCCCTGTGAGCCTGTCCGTCAGTGTTGTTCAGGTCTCATTTTGGCAGCCATGTTGGTGAGACTGAAGGGTGTGTAGCCTCTCTGACACACTGTAGGAGACACACTCTGACAGCAAACCTTCTGTTCATCTGCCTTTTGAAATCTTTCAGTTTTCTCTCCACAATGATCCTTGAGCTTTGGGTGTGGGAATTGTGTTGTAGATGTATTATTTGAGACTGGGCACCACAAAGTCTGTTCTTTTCTGCATTTGCTCAATTGTGTTTTTCTGTAATCTCTTTCACAAATTTCTTTAATGAAGGGTGAGAACTATACTTATCTGTGGGTATGAGGATAAATATTTAGAATATAATTAGGAATTTTGACCCCATGTCAATGGGATAACGCTGAGATCATCATATATATACTGGTTATATTATATAGATTGAGCAGGTTGTATTTGTGTATTCAGGACTCTGTGTGTGTAACAATAATGAAAAAGACGCCATGAATTTGAGATAGAGCAAGGGGTAGTGAATAGGAAGAGATGAAGGGGAGAAAATTATTATTTTAATTAAAAGAATAACCAATTTTAAAATTTTAGCCATATTCTTATTTTCATATATCTGAAGATGACTCAGTAGTATTCAGTGTGAAATAATGAAGTCATTTAATATCATTATTTTCTTTATTCCTTTGGAAAGACCTGGGTGACAGCTGAATCATCTATTCCTGACAGAATGACCTCATTGAATTATAACACTTTTTTGATATTTAACTGAAGAGCCATAGTTCCATATCAATAATAACTGATTATTTAGTCAAGCCATAAAATAATGCGTTATTGACAGAGTTGTAAGTCAGTAAGTAATATCTAATAACTAGTGTTCATCTTTTTTTAGTTGAGTATGGACATACTACCAATCAAGTGAACTAAAACCTGCCTCAAAGGAAACTGAGATAATTCTTACTCATATGTCTCATTTCAATTCATGTAAATTTTGTTGCTGACTTAGACCATTTTCCACTTTTTAGTTCTTTATACTAAGTATATATACTATATGTAGTTCTTTTTAGAAAAAAAAAAAAAGATTATTTTTTGTTCCACGTTTTATCTGTACTCCTTACCCCTAGCTGTTTTCTTGTTTGTTAATTGCCATGTTTTATTACCTTTAAATAATTTTATTGCCTTTATTTACCTTTATTTAAATCATTTTATTACCTTTAAATCATTTAAAAGAACTCAAAGACATTAATACGGGATTCTAGTTTATCTAGCTGAGTAGGGCCAGTCATTGAAAGTAACTTGAATTTAGTACAGATGTCAGATTCACCATTTCCCACCCCTGCAAAAAGGTTGCCTGTAAATCTCAATTTCATTTTAGTCAAATGTGGGGGAATTGACTGCCTGTAATTCTGAGTCTAGGCAACTTTACTCTGCATTGAATAATTGCAGGGACTGTCTTTTTAATATTAAAATCAACGATAAACAGTTTGGGCCACTTTCTCTAAAAAGCCTTGGTTCTCAATGGGATATTTGCCCTTTTATCTGGGATTATTTGGCCAAAGGAGATATGTGAGCTTTGTTTGAAAGGACTTTGTGGCTCTCATTTTAACCACTGTGCCATGTGTCTTTCCCAGAATCCTGCCGCATCATAGAAGCTGGAAGCTCTGATGTTCCAGTGAAATCACAATGGACAGTCTTGACTTGACTGGTAAGAGCTGCTCTGGACATGCATCTTACTTTCTTAACCTGGAAGCAGTGAGACAGTCAAGAACCATGTGCTGTCAGAGCTGGTCTCAGCCTTTTCTCATCCGATGGACTCACCTTCCGTGTTGATCGGGGAAGTGTGACACTTGTACAGTTTTTCATATCAGTGTTTTTGTGTGTAACATTTTAATCTTCATCAAGTAAGTTAAGTCTTCTTATAGAATAACAAATTTAAACTGTTCAAAATCTCTTATTTCATTACAGTATGTGATACTGGTCCAAGTCAATCTGTTGAAGACCTACATATTTAGAAATTACACACCTAACATAGCTAAGTGCTTAATCTCCCTTGAAGCAGCTCATACAGTGTGAACCTTAGGTAAAAGAGCAACCACCAGCCATTATTACTTAATAAGAATAATTTGCAAGTGTGTGGCTATATCATGAAACCACTTAAAATTTGAAAATCAGGTAAAAAAGAAAAGGTAGTAATTATAAAATATGTACACATAAATTGTATCATCCTTTGAAACACAATCTGTTCTTTTGTACAAGTTATTTCTTTAAATTGTTGCTTTAGAAAAAAGTTTCATATTAGCTTTAAAATATGACAATAGTATTTTAAAGTTAGTAATAATGATGACTGAAGTTTTCTCAGTCTGGGTATGCAATATGTGATTAGTGATACATAAATACTGTGTGATGAATGGATGTTTTAAGATTGTAGAAATTCAGTGTAAATTAACCTGAACAAATATATTAGTCTGATTAAGAAACAAACATCTAACTTTCCAGTTAATTGGAAATTAATGCGTCTAGAATAACTGCATATACTTTTCTCTTTGAAGAAGTATATTATTGCATGTTGCTCTTATCACTTTTAACCTTTTTTGCATGTTATTGTCTAGCCTTGAACTCCTAGTAAAAACATATAATTTGATTTAATTTGTATTT
This sequence comes from Meriones unguiculatus, assembly GCF_030254825.1. Lineage (NCBI taxonomy): Eukaryota > Metazoa > Chordata > Mammalia > Rodentia > Muridae > Meriones > Meriones unguiculatus. The sequence continues at coordinate 52,702,284 of NC_083364.1, read as the reverse complement.
ACTATAGGCACTTTTAAGCACCAACAAAGTCTTAATGTGAATAGGAACAAGCTTTGTTACTGTTTGTCCTCCACATTGTACCATCTTTTAAGGTCATTTTTATTAGTGATACAAATTCTGGCTTTAAGAAGCCCAATCTGAATATAAGTATGCTTTTACTGAATCAGCAGAATAGAGTATGATGTATTCAATAGTTTGTTGAATATCCTGTATGTTCTTAATTGCTAATCCAAAGGAGAATTTAAAGAGGTCTTAAATCAGGGCGGTGTGTTGAATCGTTTACATATGAGTATATATGTAAAAGTAAGGCAGGGCCTTTAATTTACCTAGTCATAAACAGGCCATTTTATGACAGTTTTGACTTAGCTATGTGACCTGTGATTTCTGAATGATAAACTAATTATTGCAGTAAAAGAATGTTGCGTTGACTCCAAATAGAAATAGGATAGAAATTCAAGTTGTTGATAATGTTTATGATGAAATTTAATTGAAGATGTGCTTTTAGTTTATGCTTATATTTGTGTTTATGCACTCATTTAATACAGTGATAAGAAACAAAAAAAATATGTCATGCAAAACCAAGGGTGACTATTGACAAATGGATGCCAGGGCCTAGTAAATCTGAGAAACACAGCAGTCAGTGTAGGCAAAGTTACATTTTATTATTAAGTGTTTTAGTGAGTGGCCAAGAAGATGCGCCATGACCATAGTAACTCTTATGAAGGAAAGCATTTAATTAGGATTGGCTTACAGTTTCAGAGGTTTGGTTCTTTCTCATCATGTCAGGGAGCATGACAGCACACAGGTAGACTTTGTGAAGGAGATGCTGAGAGTCCCAAGTGCTGGGGACCAGCCTCAGCCAATTGTGGGTCTCGAGATTGGATCAGTGCAAGAGAAAAATCACTTCACACACAGGGGCAGGTACAAGCTGATGGATGACTCAAGAGACTCTTCTCAGGAGGCAGTCTCTCTGGTGTCTGTTTATGCTCTTTTTTTCGGCTCTCTCTTTTCTCTCTCTCAGAGCATAGAGTCAATTCCAGTCTTCTATTGTTAAATAATTTCCTTATACATTTTTTCTACATGATCAAAACCCTTTTTGTCTTTCCCCTGAATATTGGCTTTTCCCCAAAGACCCACAGAATAAACAGAATATAGCAAACTGTACTCTACACATGGTACAGTGGTTGTACCCAAGAACTTGCAGAACAGAATATAGCAAGACGTACTCTACACAGACGGTACAGTGATTACATTGCAATCAAGCAAGCATATTTAATCATTAACTCAGTGCTTTTCTCAGACAAACTTTTACATCATAGGTCATCTGCACAAAATCTTGTGGTTACAATAAGTGGCATAATAAAACAGAGGTGCAAAACAAACTAGACTATTAATTCTTAGCTGCTATTTACAGCTAAGCAAGTTCTTTATGAGCTTTTTCAATACATCTTTTGTAATAGGGGTAATCATTTGGAGGGCCTCTAATCCCTTTTTCATAAACTATACAAAGCTCCTGTAATCTCCCTATCCTATCCCAAGGAGTCATGTCTATATGACCAAGTGTTTCTAGGAAAGGAAGTTAGTCTGAGTCCAGTAGCTTCTCTAGGGCCTAATTTCTTTCTGACTGCAGCAATCTGGGTGCTGATGTGGATATTCATACAATTCCTAATATCGTTTAATATCCATGAGCTGACTAAAGTTTTTCAGGGAACTGTTAGTCCAACAGGCCTGTATACATTCATTTTCTTGTTCAAATAATTCAGGATTTACTGATTTTACAGCCAGGAGGAATGCTTCTTCCTTAGTGATTGTTTCTGAGCCATTTCCTTCTGTCCCAGTCACCCTAAAAATCTTACCAGTTGCATTGGCTAAGGTTGAATTAGAGGAAAAATATGGAGTCACAGCAAGAAACAAAACAGGCAGACATATAGGGAAAAGCAACGCCATTTGTGGACTGGTAATCCAGAGATGTTTTCTCTAGGGTGATGTTGCTCCAGCAGCTGGAACTGTGTCAAGCAACTGCTCCTTCCACCATTTCATCCCTGACACCCAAGGAGGGCCACACCTCCTAATTCTTTCAAATAGCACCACTTTCTAAGAATTCAAATATATGAACCTATGAGGGCCATTCTTATTGAAACCACCACATCAAGAGTTTCCTGGCACATTATAGTAAAAATTATTTCCTTTTTTTTTTTGTTTACACTCATTTACCTGGTTATGCTCATTATTCAGAGAACAAAGCTGAAGGAGCATTACCTTGTGAGACACAGATTTTTTTTTTCCCCGTTTTTGTTTTGTTTAGGGTTTCTCTTTGTAACAGTCTAGGCTGTCCTGCGTCTGCCTCCCAAGTGCTGGGATTAAAGATGTGCACCACCATGGCCAGCAGTGAGAGACCGTCTTAAGGTTGAAAAAAACACTAATCATAGATCTGTTTTAGAATGTCAGTGTGAAGTGATATATGCCACTGTCTTTCATATTTCATTGTCCAGAACAGGTGACTTGGTCAAATATGCTCAGTCTGGAAGTGGTCTTAGGAGTGGTAAAGTAGAAAAAGTCTGCTCAGGAGGAGCAGTGTAAGTTTTGACTGTATGTCCAAAATACCAGCTACTGCTTTTCTTTAGTGAGACAGAGTGTATGTAGGTTTAAAATCCCAAGAAATCCTTCAGTAGGTATATGTGTTTTAACATAAAATTACCCAAGCATACATCTATTTGTTATGTGGAATACTATCTCTGTCAACTTTTAAGAAAAGAGGAGGTGCCATGATTCCTAACTAGTTCTTTTATCTTTGAACTTTAGAACTTTCCTCATCACTTTCTCATGTGCACATAACTTAGGTTATTGTTTAATAATTAGTTTGAAAATGAACAGATATTGCTGCAGACTGGAACTTCTGCACTTTTCATATAGAATTAAGAAACGAAAATAGGCTCATAACTTTCTCACCTAAGTTTTATAAGTTATTAAACTGCGTTTTGAGTAAGGGATTCAAATATACAGCCAAGGCTGAGCTTGAATTCATCATCCTCCTGCTTCAGCCTTCCAAGTGCTGAGATATGCACTATCTCTTCTTTCCCCTTGGAACTTTATTCATACTGCTGATATACAAAGAGAAAGAGGAAATGAATACATTACTTCATCCAGTATAATAATTTTATCAGATTGATTATAGCCAATGCATCTGAATTCTTAAGCTCAATTTTAAGACTAATTTTAGAAGTGAAGAATACAGACTGTGGAGGAAGCTATTTTTTATACCAAAGAATGACATTGAAACATAAAACATATTTTCTAAATTATTTAATCCATTAATAAGAAATATTGGTTAATTATGGTCCATGATTCTGAGAACAGCTTTGGTACCTTTGAGATAGGAGACATGTGAAATTACCAAATTTATAATTTTATACCATGAGGGTATTGAAAATGAAGCTTCTATAAGTTGAAGATATCAAATCTGAGAACTTGAAAAACAGAGAACCAGAATAATTAATATAATAGAAGGATTATATCAATGTAAAATTACTTACATATATTCTGTGCTATCTAGGAATAGTAATGAATATTTAAAAACATCAAATTGACATGTGGTCAAGGTTTAGATAAACAGGAAAGAAATTAAATTGTATATATGGAGTAATGCAGTAGACATCAAATACCTCATATCTCATCTCTCCACCTGCTTTTTCTCCATTTCCTTCCCCCCCCTTTTCTGAGGACAGCTGTGTTTTTCTCCTCATCACTGTGATGAAGTACTGTATAGAAGCTGCTTAATGGAGGAGAGGGTTGCTTTGGCTCGTGATTTAAACAGTCCATGATAGGGAAGACATAGCATCTGTGTTCCACTGGTCACATCATCTCACTGGATCAGGTTACAGGGACAGAGTGGGCCACAGGTAGGCCCTGTCTCTTAAGGGCTCCACAGCCTCCTAAAACAGTACTTACCAGCTGGGGATCACATTCGGTACATAGACCTTGAAAAATTTTGCATCCATACTAAAGCAACACTTAGTTATTTGGAATCTTTGAGCATTAGCCTAGATGCCATTCATTGTCTGTAGTGATACTTTTTACTATATGATAGGGCACTTTTTCTGTTAAGTACTTCAAGTGGATTGCCACTTGGATTGGTAGTAAGTAATACATTTGCTTGTTGGATATTGATGTAGCATCTATTTGTTGTTGTTGTTGTTTGGCTTTGTTAATATGTGTATTTATTCTACATCCTTAGAATAATTCAGTCTCTGTTGATTTGACACCTGTCTGAAACAAAATATAATAAAAAAGGAATAAGCCGTTGAGTTTAAATACTTCCCATGCAAAAATAACTTCAATTTGAAATTTTATCAGTGCATTTTGGTATTATAAACTACAGGATAAACTGTGAGCAGTGATCTTATTCTGTAGATGTCAATTTAATCGGTTAAGTAAGATTTCTAACTTTTTTTTTTTTTGTCTACTTTTGATTTCAGTTTCTACTGAAACCTACTTATTCCTGAAGTAATTCAAACTTGAAAACAGAGAAAGTAGGAGAAATGGAAAGAGAGGAGAATAGACAATGGGGCAGGGCTAGGCTTTCTTTGACAAGGTTTTGGAGAAAGTTTCCCAGTGGTCTGACTTCTCACCCAGCTCACACAGGTTCTACAGCTTTTCTGTAGTGCCACACTGGGGAACACAAAAGCCTTTATCTGCTGGGTTTTTAGGGTACATTCTAGATGAAAATTGTAATATTTCTATCAGAATTCGTATGCATTTCCGTATAAAATTTGTACTACTCAGAGTGCTGGGCACTCTATCTTGTTTCAATTTTGTTTATGTGATTATACACATGTAGTTATTTCATAGGACCTTCAAGTGGTTAAGAGGCTTAAACTTATATTAGGGAGTCTGTGCATGGCTACTATAATCTAAAACAGTGCCTGGCATATGGAGGTTGCTCTAGAAACATTTGAGAGAATTGTGTCTTTCACACTCACATTCTGTATTCCATTAAATTTGGAGGTTGTAAGCACCCCAGGTTTGTTAGTTATTTTATACTTACAAGATATTTATTTTCTTCCTGGCTAAATTCAGGAGGAAGTATTCTTTAAGTGAAAGGTTTTTCTATGTTTTTAAGTTTGCAGTTAGCGCTGTAGTCATTAAATGCTAGTCACTCTGAGAACTTAAGATGAATAACAAAACAATTGTGGATACCTCTTGGCTCAATTTTCACAAACACTTAATCAGAAAGTGTAGCTAAGACATGTTAGCCTTCTAACAAATTATTCTCTGACTTTGCTGTGGCCTTGCAGGTGGAATATTCGAAGGCTACATTATTAATATTGGCAAGTTAGCTTATTTTGAACCATATGCCAAAAAGACTGGCCAGAATTGACATTTTATTTTTAGGCTGTTTCAAAAATGATCTGTACAGAAGGTTGTTAACAGTATTGTGTATTGACTTTATATTGACTTCCATAACTTGTTGAGTTTAACTTGTAGTTCTGCCTCTCCACTTATTTTTACTGATTTTAAAAGACAACTGAATTATGCAGTAACTTAATTGTTCTTTAACATTGATGTGAAGCCCCTTATTACAAGCACCTTCTCATGATAGGAACATTTTCACTTCAAGCCATTTTTTACCAGTCCTAGACATTGTTACAGACACACGGAAGCACAAATTTCTTGAAAGCCAGCTAGTTATAGAGGAAATGTCTGCTGTTTATGGCTTGGCTACTATTATGGGGGGAACAGTATCCTTATAAATTGGCTACCCCAATTACAATAAAGTTATCAAATAAAAGAGACAATAAAACCTACATTATATGAGAAATATGTGCTGAGTTGTATATACTTCTGCGTACCTAGGCATCACCCAGATGGACACGTACATGACACTGTATATGTTTTCCCTATAAATTTGAAAACCAGCTCTGCTTTCAGCATTGCTGGCATTACAGCTCATCAAGTAGCTATACTATAGAGGAATCAATAAAAAAAGGTTTAGTGTTAGCCGTCACTGTCAACCCCAAGAAAGCCAGACCTCTTTCTATGGCAATTACTTTATTGTGCAATTGAAGAACAGAAGCACACAGGATGACATCTTTAAGTTCATTTGGTGAAATGAACATTTAAATGGATGATAAAGTTTTCAGGCCTAATAGTTTTTCGATTTTGCTGTTAAAATGTTAAAAGTGGTGACGTTGTCTTTTTTTTTTTTTTTGTATTTTTATTAATTAGTCTAAAATGTAATAGGCACCCAGACGGCATTTTTATATGTGCTTAGTTTGTTTGGTTTCCACCCCTCCCTTTCCAGTTGTACTGTCCCGCCCGGTATTCACCTATCTACTTTGTTCTGTTGTCTTTCCCAACTTCTTTCCTTATGCATCTTTCCTTCTTGTCACTTGGGCCCATTTCTAGTTTCCTGGCTTTTACCCAGTATGTTTACTCCCACCTGGATACCCATCTTAACAGACGCTTCCTTTTTATTCACTTTGAGATTCTCTGTTTACAGACAACGAGAGAAATCTTTCTAATAAGGTTGTTATAATAGATCCTGCTGCTACTAAAGGTGCTCCAGTACTTTTTTATATGTTTTAATGATCAAAATCACATTTTAACTTATTTTCTTTGCGATGCAATATTTAATACATTTGAGTTTCTAAGTGCCTCTAAAATATACTTTAGATTGTATTTTTTTCAAGGCTTATAAATAAATAACCTTGTTTGGGCCTGTAGATATGGCCTGGTAAAGTGCTTTCTGGGCAGTTGTGAGGACCTGAGTTTGGTGTTCACGCATAATCCCGGCATTTGGAGAGGAAGAGATGGTAGTTCCTGATGTTTGCTGGTCCAGCATCCAGGCCTAGTCAGTGAAGCTTCAGGATGGTGAGTGGCCCTATCTCAGAAATACCCAGGAGGATGGCTCCTGAGGAACAGCAGTAGAGGTTGGCCTCTGGCTTCTATATACACATGTGAGCAGATCGCATACACATGTGCCCATATGAATGTGAGCCCACATGCACAGTCTTATAGATTGTCAGCTGCATAATGTTCACTGTTGCTCCTTGAAAATTAATAAGCATCACCTCCCTCTGAAGGGGGGATGCAGCCTTGCCAGGCCACAGAGGAAGATAATGCAGTAGTGCTGATGAGACCTGATAGGCTAGGGTCAGAGGGAAGGGGAGGAGGACCTTCCCTATCAATGGACTTGGGGAGGGGCTTGGGAGGAGATGAGGGGAAAGGGTGGGATTGGGAGGGGGCTACAGCTGGGATACAAAGTGAATAAACTGATTAATAAGAAAAAATTAATAAGCATAGGCAGAAAAAGCAATTTATCATTATATGGATCACATTTTTGTGTTTGTTTTTAAACTTTAGGCTAATTTAAAGTCAGGAGTTGATTCTTGAGTCAAAAGGCTAGGACTAAACAAGTTCAACTCAGATCGTCAGTATTAAGAGACCTGACCTCCTGAATCCCATGCAGAGATGTCAGAAAAGTCTTTACAGAGGAATTTTATCATTTGAATTTATAAAGGGTAACTTACACTCATGTGTGGAAGTTGTGGTCTCTCCAAGGTTCTTCTGGAAACCTTGGGCATTGGCTCTAGGTGGAGGTAGGAGGTCAGTGAGGGTCTCTCTTTGGGGACTGTATTTTAATGCTAGCACCCTTTTTTCTTTTTTTTCTCTGTGCTTCCTGGCTACCCTTGAGGTAAGCAGCCTCCCCGGCCTTGCTTCAGGCATGAAGCAGTGGATAGAGGTGACCTCAGAAACTCTAGGCCTAGAGTCAGTGCTTCCTCTTGCACTGTTTTTCATAGGTGCTTGTCATGATAAAAGGTCTGAGTAATACAGGAAATAAAGAGAAGCTTAGAAAGTTAAAATAGATGCCTTGTGTCAGTTGGCTTGGATACTGGGTGAAGTTAAACCAGAAAATGTCGGTGAAATACCAGATGCAAGAGGTCTTAAGAATGTCAGGGTCAGTTGTCTTTTTTTTTTTTTTTCCTTTGAAGGTAGATAAACCACTGAACAGTTTTGAGCAAATGAAGTTGATGGGATTGAATGGAAAATTGGATTTGGGGGGCTTTAGTGCTGTCTTGGTTTAGAAGAAATTTGTTCTAATAGGACGTTGACAGTTGTAAACTACAGTCAGGTAATGGAGGTGGTAGTCTGGATATAAGTTGAGATATTCAAATCAAGTAAATATTTTTCCAATTCTTGGTTAGAAGTTAGTAAGTACTTGGTCGTGAGGGGCTCTTTTGTGTTTCTGGGGACCAAGCCTAGGTTCTTGTTTATTGTTAGTCATGCACTGTGTCACTGAGCTATGTTCCAGCTTGGTATTTAGTTCGAAAAATTTCTTCGATAAAGGTGTTCTGAACATATAATGTTTGCTACTATATAATTCTCTGTCTCCCCCCCCCCCATGTATGTGTGAGTGTATTTAATTTTTGTAAAGCTAACCTTCACCGTGTCTCAAATCTGAATTCCAGATCTCTATCTCCTGAACTGGACTTAAAATTAGTAACCTATAGAGAGCTTGACTGTAGAAAGTACATGTTTTGAGGGTTGTAGAGGGATGATAAATGAAATGATGAAAAGCACTGAAAAATATGTCAGATACATTTTCTTTTTATACGTGATTGTTTAGACAGCTACTAATGTTCTTCAGGAGAATGGTGATAGCAGCAGAAGGTGATGTGGAAGGAGGAGAGGTGGTGTTCTGCACTGGAAGTGGAGAGAAGGTAGCCATGAGGCTTTGTGTAGGATATAACTTTAATTTTGTTGTTGTTGTTTTGAAACAAAGTCTCACTGCATAACCCAGTATGGCCTTGAACTCATAATTCACCTTTGTAGGCCTCCGGATGGATGAGGTTACAACTGGTAGATACAGTTGTAAATTTGAAATAAGTATGGAAGAGAATCAGAATGAGTTTAAGATATGCCATAAGGGAAACCTGAGATTGAAGCTTTGAAAACTGGTAAAACCTATCTAAACCATATCTAAAAATGACAAGATCTATTTGTTTATAAAGGAAAGCAAAACAAAGATATCTACTGCAGGAGAAAATGTATGGCTAGGAAAGGCAGAAAAGTTTAACTGAGTAACAGTGAATATCATCAAAATGCTAAAATGTTTAGGTTCACAATCTATGGATAAGTAAGTTTGGAGAAAACATTTTCATCAACTAGAGAAGGTGGTGGTATATGATCTTGAGTGACAGTCTTCATGAAGTAATCTATAAATACCTAGAAATTCACTCTCAAGGAAACTAGAACACATTTTCTATAAAGGTAATTTTAATATCTTTCTTGGATGCTGCCTTTGACTATTTCATCACGGCTTATCCAGGTGCTAATATCATTTCCTCACATGCACTGAAGTGACTTTCTTTAAAATGTCATTGGTAAGCATACTTCCTAAACACTTCACCCACAGGACTTACATTATTATAATTGACATTGCAAGGAAGAGAATAATGAGCTCCCTGTTGTTGCCAGCTTTCCTACACCAAGTGCGGTAACACTTTACGTAAAGTCTACTCTTAATAAAAATCTTTTGAAAACTCTTCACCTATATGTGCAGTTTTTGCTCTAAGGAAGGTAAGGAATCACTTTTCATCTGCAGACAGTGGTGTAAAAACATAAAAGATGCACTCTAGTAGATTATTTCTACTTTAAGTACAAAGTTTTGTGTCTGTATATAAGGATGTGTTTGTATTATTATTGTTGTTACTTGAGACAAGCTCTACCTATGTAGTCCTGGATGACTTGGAATACCCTATGTAGACCAGGCTGGCCTCAAATTCAGAGAGATTTTCCTACCTGTGCCTACTAAGTACTAATATTAAAGATAGGTGTTACCATACTTGTCTGTATATATATATTTATGCTTATAATTTATTCATCATAGTTTCAATGGTGATTGTTTAGATATAGATACTCATTTTTCTTTTTAATATATTAAAGAACTGAAAAGCTCAGGACACTTAAATTATTGTTTGAGCTGCTCAACTAATTAAAATACGAAACTAAGATTTATGTCTAGTCTCTTTGACTTTTAAAGACTATATGCCCACACAACTTAATAATGTATTTGGAAGCTGTTTCACCATCTTTGAGGGCAACATTCACTCCAGAGTGGAAGTGCACTGCCTCATTGTTACCCCTTCTTCCTAGTCAGTTTGGAAGAATGTACTGACACTTCATTTGCTCCAGTGGTCACAGTGGCATTTGTTTTTGCTGACCAAATCAGTTAGTTGCTTTATACTGGCCTGCTTATTATTTTGTTGTTTCTCTTGTTACCATTGCATTTTATAAGAGAAAGACTTGCTATGTAACCTAGCAAAGCCTTAAATTTGAAACCTTCCTATCTCTGCCTTCTAAATGCTGGAAGAGCAAGTGTGCATCACTGTACCAGGCTAAGGGAAGAACAAATATCTATCTACAAACCGTTTAAATTGCGATGACTATTATACCAGTGGAATATGAATCCCAGTCATCCTGTAAGACTTAAGTGCCTCCTTTTATTCCCATTGTGTTAGATGCAGGAAATGAGGCATAGAGAGTTTATCTGCCCCAGTCTCCACTGCTGGTTGGTAATAGAACAGGGATTCAGACTTTACCAATTTGGTTTCTGGGCTTCTGATCACAGCACACTGCCTGTAGATCATCCTAATTGACATATCCGTGTATTTATATATCTCTGTTGATATATCCATGTATATTAAGTGCACAGGTAATATAAATGTATAGACACAGAATTGGTACATTGACTTTAGTCACAGCAGAAATGATATTCTAGAAATGCAGAGGTTCCTCATGATACAATAATAGAGATCAAGAAATCATTTTACTGTGAAAAGGAAGTTCATTATCAGAGTTCAAGGGTGAATTATGTCTAGTGACTTAATCTTTCTACTCTAGGCTTCAAAATAATAGTATTTTAGAATTCATATAGTTATGAAATTTATAAAAAATTTAATGTGGATATTGACTTACATTCTTTGACCTTACCAAATAAAATGCATAAAAATACAAAGATCAGAAAATATTGTCTCTTTAAGAACAAGGAGGCTGAAATACTCAAGTGGACCATATACTTTCAGTGAAGTTTTTCCCCCTTCTTTTCTTTCCTGTATTGTCTTTATTCCACAAACCAGTCATTAAATGTTGATTAGGATTCTTCTCTTAGTACTCAAAGAATGAAAAGCTGCTATCCTGTAGTTTGAAAAATAATCTCAAGTATTACCCAAAATAGAATTTGAAAAAGCAGCATGGAGTTAGTAAAAACCTAGCCAGTCACTAGAGGGCAGAAAAGCACTGTATTTTTGCCCTTCTTGAAATTTTCTTTTTAAAAAAATTGCTGAACATGGTAGAGAACTATATTGATGCACAGCTGAATAGGCTTTTGTTGTTGTTGTTGTTTTATGTTTTTTGTATTCTTAATTGTTGTGTAAAATCCAATCACGTGTTTCACACTTAACTTGTATTGAAGGAGCTTTTCTGGCAGTTTCAGTGACTGCTTCTCAAAGGGTGTAAGTGTCTCTCTAGAGGAAGTACTGATGGGAACAAAGGGTATGCTGTCTGTGTGGAGTCTCCTGAAGTGGTACAAGTGTAGATGGTTAGGTGCAGTTTTGAGACAAGTTTTAGCATTCGAGTACTGCTCACCTCTGAGATTTCACCCAAGTGTACTGTGTCTTTTCATTTTTCTAGCCAGTTGAACTACTTTGGATCAGTAATTAAGACCTTGAAATTTCAAAGCTGTAAAAGCAAATAAATGAATTCTGGCTCTTTTAAAATTTTAACATTTGATCTGGTTACTGCACTCAGTTTTGTTTCTATTCTAAATTTTCTATCATCCTGATGTAATTTTATTCTGGTTTGTTTTTCTGATATATTTTAAAATATTCTTAATAACATGTTTTATTCATTGCCCTATGTGATAAATTAGGTAGAATTTGAGTTTTATTTAATAAAGATTTATATTAATATAATTAACATAATAGGAACAGCATAGGATATCAGGAAAAATACTGGATTTGGGAATTCTATTTGGTGCTCTAGTTATTTATTTATTTGTGATTTTGGGCTAGCCACATTATCTTGCTGGCCAATTTACATTCAAAATTGGAAAAACAGTATTGTTTGAGGGTGGGTTGCCCTGAGGATTGTGTGTGGACCTGGGGAGGGTGAATGTTGATGGGTGAAGGTACGCGTAACTTCAGGGAAACCTCAAGCTACCTTTGCAACAGTTAACTGTATTACTAGTTTAACATCAGGGCACTGTTTCTTCATAAATAGTGCCACAAGTGTGGACTCCAAACCAAAACCCAAGTTACAATTGCAGACTTTTCTGTCTCTGACTTTCTTTGGCTGCTTAATCCCCAACTTTCAGCTCTACTTCTATCCTCTGGTTATCTTCATGCTTCCTCTTTCTGTGTTTCTCCTGACTGTCTCTGGTCTTTCTCTGTTTTTCTTATCCCAGGCACCCTAAGGAAGACCCCAAGCCTCTAGCAGATGGTATCATCTCCAGCATGTTATAGATGTGGAGGATTCCCTGGGATATTGAGAAATACCAGAGGCGAATTGTTCCACCTTAGTAAGTCAAATCAGCATTTATATAGTGACTACTCTTGAGAGTATAGTTGGTGATACCTTGGAACAAAATTATTAAGTTAGAGTATAGTGCAAAAGACACAGGCTTGTCCTTTCTTTTGGGGAATCTTGTAGGTTGACCTCACATGCCATTGAACATATTTTTAAAGTTGACAAATGTATAACTGAGTTGTTGTGATTGTATGCTAAAGAGATGATTTGTTGATGCTAAATAGAAATCCAAGTGTTATTAGCCAAATTTCTGATATGAGTTTAAAATGTGTATTTGAAGTACAGATTGGAAGAGCAACAAGGAAAGTATGGAAATAATTTTTGCAGGGCATTGGCTATGGTGCTCACTTGCCTCAGGTACTCTCTGTTGGGATGGTATGAGTCAAATGAGTTTGATAAATTTTGGCCTAACAAAAGTGGTTTTTATTCACATATAGAGAGAAGTTAGGTCAAGATGTTTTTTTTGTGCCACTTTTAGAGCTTAGAATTTAGGCTAAGCTGTGGCTATGGTTAATCAAGTATTTTGATGAAGTTAGCACAGACACTTTAGATCATTCAGGATATAAAGGTAAGATGGTGAACCCACATCTAGCATGTCTTTATTTTCATTCTGGACATTGCTTTTCTGTTGTATTTTAGCAATACTACCTAATACACATACCATGTTTTCAGAGTTAGATACATATTAAATCCTAGTGCTGCTAGCCAGCTCTGTTACACCAGGCAACTGCTTAATAGTACACCATCTCAGTTTCCTTGTATGCAAACTGCAATTGAAAATATTTACTTCAGATAGTGTATAAATTAAAGGAGATGATTTTTATGAAGTTCTAATTACACATTACTTGCAGATACTTAAAAATAACTCTAAAATCTTTTGTTAAATACTGGGTTGTTGCTGACATCTTTCTAAAGATAGAATTTTCCCCATAGTTCTTTACAGTTGCTACCATACTCTCTGTGTGTGTTAATGGGGGGGAGGCGGACTATGGAAAAGAAGTTCTGAAAAGTCCAGTAGATTTCCTCCCTAGGTACATACTGTTTGTTTTGGTGTATGTGCAGAGCTGCTAGGTCAAAGGTACACCCAGCTTCAAACTCCACAAAATGATGGGTTTTCATAGATTTTTATTAGCAATGTCATTGCTCCCTCCTTTGTCCTCAAGTTCTCAGAAAATTGTTAGAGTTCTCTTCAGATTATTTCTATACCTTTGTTCTTTGAGGATATTTCTGTTTAGGAGGCAGAAGTTTAAAAAATGAACTTTTTCAGTTTTTTGTAATACTGTCTTAACTCTAAGCTTGGTAATCTTCATTGATAAGTTAGCTTTGTTATAGCAGTGACTGATGTCTTTGTTTAGCAGTAGTCCCAGAACCTCTAACGTCCTCAAATGCTTGCAAATATTTGCTTAGCAAGGGTTTTTCTCCATGAAAAAAAAATAGTGATAACATAGAGCTCAATTATGAATGGAAAATATCAGCTGTTGACTTTTCAAGACAGAGAAATATATACTTTTTTTTAAAATGCAAATTTCTCTCCCCCAATTTGAGTAGAGATAAAGTATGACAGCAGGGTTTCTTGCCAGCTGCATGGATTTGATAAGCTTATGCTCTGTTTGCCTCTAGAACATTCTAACCCTCGATCGTATGACTGCAGTTGCCAGTCTTTCCACTTATGTCCTTCACCCACTTTTCACTTTCTTAATAATTCCTCTGGTATCTAAGTACATTTTTATACAGTTCTTAATGTGCGATAAGTATACCTAGTGCCTCTGTTTTTAAATGATGGTGTCAGAGTTGTATTTCTTGTCAGGCATAGCTCACTGAATCTGCTTTCTCAGGTTCCGAGGGAAAGTTACCAGGCTTTAACCTACTAGGATTGTTTAGTACTTAAATAGTGAATAGTTGTTTATTGACTTGAAAGGAACGGTGTAAATGCAGTATTTACTCATGTTTCTGTCCTTTGTTTGGTAACAGTAATGTCACTAAATGGGAAGAAATTCATGAGTATTGAAATAGTTCTGCTTATAGGTGGCTATGTTAAAACACAAAATAATGTATTCTTAAACATCACTCTTGAAAATTATACATCTTCTAATTAAGATGAAAAATGGTTGCCGTTTGTCTAGGCTCCATATCTGTAAGCCTGAATTTGTAGTCCTAACGGGGCTTTAGGACCATATTTATATCACAGCAACCTAATTTGTGCCTGAGAACTGTAACACTCAGAGCATACACTGGACTTTCCTTTCTTTCCTTGCTTAGGATTGGTTTGTTTTGGAGAAAGAACACATTTCCCCCCACGTCCCCTTTACAGCAAGTATAAGAAATGCCTTTGCTTGCCTTTACTATGTTTAGGTATGTGCCTTGTCTCCCTGATCTCTCCAAGACTTGAAACATGAATGGATGTAGGATTTTGTCAAATGCTTTTTCCATATCTAAGGAGGTGGTCATGTGGTTTTTCTCCTTCAGTTTGTTTATATGGTGGATGACATTGTTGGATTTCCGTATATTGAACCACCCTTGCCTGCCTGGGATGAAGCCTACTTGGTCATGGTGGATGATATCTTTTATGTGTTCTTGGATTCTGTATGCCAGTATTTTATTGAGTATTTTTGTATCAGTGTTCATAGGAGAGATAGGTCTGAAGTGTTTTGTTGTTGTTGTTGTTGTTGTTGTTGGGTTTTTGTGTGGTTTAGGTATCAAGGTAACTGGCGCTTCATAGCGTGAGTTTGTTTATGTTCCTTCTGTTTCTATTTTGTGGAATAGTTTGAAGAGAATTGGAGTTAGCACTTCTTTGAAGGTCTGGTAGAATTCTGCACTGAAACCATCTGGCCCTGGGCTTTTTTTTGGAAGGGAGACTTTTGATGACTGCTTCTATTTCCTTGGGGGATATAGTAATATTCAGTCTTTCTACCTGATTTTGATTTAGTTTTGGTAAGTGTAATCTATCAAGAACATTGTCCATTTAGACTTTTAAATTTTGTGGCATATAGACTTTTGTAGTAAGACCTGGAGAGGATGGCAGCGCCACAAGGACCAAATATATCTGGGCACAGTGGTCTTGTCTGAGACTGATTCTCCAAGGACCATGTATGGGTATGACCTAGTTCTACTCTGCTCAGACATAGCCCATGGCAGCTCAGTATCCAAGTGTGTTCCCTAGTAAGGGAAAGAGAGACTATCTCTGACCTCCCCACCCTTTCCCCCCGAGGGAGGAGCAGCCTTGCTAGGCCACAGAGGAGGACAATGCAGCCAGTCTTGATGAGACCTGATAAACTAGGGTTAGATAGAAGAGGAGCAGGACCTCTCCTATCAGTGGATTTAGAGAGGGGCAGGGAGGAGATGAGGGAGGGAGGGAGCTACAGCTGGGATACAAAGTAAATAACCTTTAATTAATATAAAAATAAAAATTATATAAAAAAGAAATAAAAAGCACAAAAATACCTTTGACTGTTCTACTTCATTCTTCAGAACTAAAGCTTGAGTTCTTCTTCCCTCTTGCCTCTACTTCTCACCCCTATTCCTGTGGCTGTGAACAGAGTGACTCATCCTATCCTTTTTTACTTGCTGTACCAGTTAATCTCAGGTCTTTTCTAACACTCACTCCATTTACCATTTTTGAATTGTTTTAGCCTTTCCTGGAGTAGATGAGTCTGTGTATCTGTTGCTGGAAGCAAGTTGTTCTTGACTTTCTGCTCTGGTTCTTCTCCTAGTGACTCCTGTTAATAGAGAGGCTGGTCCTTTTCTTTCTTCCCTCACCCAGTCTTTCCATGTCTGTTGAAGCTTCAAATTCTTATATGACAGTTATCAGACAAGCTTTGTTTGTAAGCTCCTCTGAACCAAAAACAAAGTTACACGATGCCAGAGAGGAGGCTGCAAAGGATAGGGGACACTGAACATCTTAGCTTTCTGTATCTTATAAGCATCTCTCTCTAAGATCCCAATGGAGAGCTCAGTATTTGACCATTAGCCCAGATCAAATGGGTCCCTTTAGACCTTCAAGGATAGAAACATAATCTGATCTCATTAATGTTATTTATCTACTTTCTGCAAACCCCATGTCAGTTTAATAATGTCTAGATTAAAGAAAAGAATTAGTCAAGGGGAGAATTTTTAATGTAAAAAATAAAAAAAGATGAAACATTTAATGAAGGGTTTAATTTTAGTAAAATTTATTTATATCTAAATCAAGTTTGGAATTGACATCTTAGTTGGTTTATTTATTTATTTTTTTCCTTAAATACCAGATTACTTTAAGAGTATAGTTGTTAGTCTCTCGCCTGTAGCCTTCATGTCCTGAAACACCTGAGGTCTACTACCGGAGAGTGTACGTATCCTGGAGCACTATCTACTGCATAGCTGTGGGGATACGAAACCAGGTGGTGAGCGGTCACCTTTACCAGCTGCTTACCTAACCAAATTCTGGGAAAATATTTTTCCAGTGTTCAGTTTTCTAAAACTGCAGTTAGCTATCCTATGTGAAGAACACATTAGTTTTTGTTGCTTAGGAATGCAAGGAGAAAAATATGCTTTTGTGTTTGCAGAAGAAAAATGGGAGGAATTACATGAATTGAAAACTTTACTGATAGGAGAATGCTTTTGCTAACCACTCTTATGTTGTTTCTTTGATTAATGTAAAATGCTTGACCTGTTAAGTATGCACATTAATATTTCAAATTATTAGTATAAGTTTCTTTTATACTATTAATTCATTTAGCATCTTATTAATTTAGTTCAGCTTCAGAGTGCTTTGCCAGACCTGCAGCTGAAGTTTAGTAATTTTAATTTGTTGTCCTCTGAAAGAGACATAGTCCCTTATTCAACTGCAGCAAGTATTAATAATAATGTTACTAACAAATTGGAGCATCTATACATACAGTGGAGAGATTAGTGAATATATAAACTTGATAAATTTTTTTCTGAAGGAAGCTACAAGTGCTAAATTAAGAATAAAATTCCAGTTATGTATTTAATTCTTACTCTTATTTTACAGCTGTTATACAACAAACCTAGAAATGAAAATAAAAGCTCAAAGTTGATCTGTGTAATATTTAAGTAATTATGCCCAAAGGAAATTTATCTGTGTTATTATAAAGCATTTAGTAAAGTAGTTTTCAACAGCATCATAAAATATAGCTCTTATTAGGACAATATTCATTTTTGTCCAAGAGTTCACATACAGCTAGGCAGTGGTGGCACATGCCTTTAAACCCAACACTCAAGAGGCAGAGGCAGAGGCAGGTAGATTTCTGAGTTCCAGGACAGCCAAGGCCAAATGGAGAAACCATGTCTAGAAAAACCTGTAAAAGAGTTCAGATCTGTTAAGAGAAGTGAGAAGTGAATCCCTGAAGTTAATTTTCCGATATGTTACAAATCATTCTTGTACCTGTTAAAAATCCACATTTCTAAAAGGCTGCCTAGGTTTTATTGAATAATAATAATAATAAAAATATCTGAGCAGAACAGAGAAGATGGCACCTTAAGACTGATCATTGTTCTGGGGAAGAGTTTCCTCAAGGATGCTCGCCTGAACACCAGAGTATTTTAAGAAGGGTTTCCTTCTGCATGTCTGCCAACCTGCTTCCTCGTAACTCTGATTGTGTATGTTTCTTTCATACTCAGCCAGCTGACACTTAACTTCCTTTCTCTGTGTCTGCCAACCACCGTGTCTCCTTTGAATGCTGGCATCATTGCCCTTAGGTTAAAGTCTGCTCTGAGCTTAGAGGAATTTTGGCTACCTTTGAAAATCCATTTATGGTTATTTGCTGTTGTTTAACCCTTAGTATACATAAGTTTGTTATAATTACATAGGTGGAGGTGTTGCCTATTTGAATCATGTGCTGCTCAGTAAACTAGGTATGTGTTTATCACTTAGAAACCTACCAGCTGTTAAGAACCAAACTAGACCTAGGGAAGCAAGTGCTCCGGAAATCTGAATCAGATAATCTTTAGATTATTGGGCTCAGTTGGGGGAGGCCAGCAAGCAAGCTCCTAAGATCTGTCTGTCTCCATCACCACAATGTTTGGGTGGTGGCTGCAGATTGGAAATGAGGATCTCATGCTTATGTGCAAGCCATTGCCCTTGCCAGGTA
Source organism: Meriones unguiculatus (assembly GCF_030254825.1). Classification (NCBI taxonomy): domain Eukaryota; kingdom Metazoa; phylum Chordata; class Mammalia; order Rodentia; family Muridae; genus Meriones; species Meriones unguiculatus. Next base: position 52,683,610 of record NC_083364.1, on the reverse strand, counting down.
TGTTTTTAACTGAATTAAATAAGAATAAATTGAAACTTAATTTTAAATGGGATGATAATCTTTGTTTAACTAGTTTGTAATTAAGCAACATACCCTACAGGGGTTTGGAGAAGTAAAGTTTTAGGTATTGGTACCCGGTGAAATTTCAACTACCGAAAATGGCAACATGTCCTCCTTCTCCACTCTATTTCCCATACAAGCGATTCTGGTAGTTTTTGTTTGTTTGTTTGTTTTAGGTCATAGGGATAGAGAGTTCTTTTTTTTTTTTAATTGTTATTTTTTTTTCTTACGTTCTTTCTAAAGCAAATTCCCTTAAAGTGTGGTTGAGGAATATCTGTAAGTTTCAGATCACTGTTTAGATCTTATATATGTTAAATGGATGTCATTTTGTTGAAGAGGCTTTTTTTTCTGCTACTTTTTTCTCTTATTTTAATTTCTCTTTGTACAACCTTTATTTCTGTTTATGAACCTAAGGTTCATAAAAGTGGCTTTAGGTTCATAAACAAGATGCAGCTGTCTGAAATATGACTCATTGACTCAGCCTGGCATCCTGCAATTACCCAACAAAAGTTATATGATTGGGGATAATGTCAAGAAATCAAAATAAGCCTTCACATTCAGTTGTGGCAGCCCTAATAAGTGTTTGTCCCTACAACTGCAAGACTTGGTCACTTGTAGTGCATTCTGATGTTGAGCTCCACAGAGAATTGAGCTCACTGTGTTACGGCTGTTAATAAGAGAGCCAGGTATAACAGAGGTCACCGTTTATTGTGAATTTTGATCCCCAAAGGCAAAAAATCAAATCTTCATCTCAAGATTGACCTGTGAAAGCAAATATCAATATTATAACTAAGCTGATAATAATAAAAAAAACTGTGTAAGTTATTTAGTGAAAAGCAGTAAGTACTTTTTTTTTCACCAAAGAAAATAAAAGAAATGGGACAAAGCTAGAAGCACACTGAGAATGCTATCTCAGAAGACTTTTAGGATCTGTAAAATTGAGTGCAGCAATATAAAACCATTCACACATTTTATTAGATTTCTATAGAGCTGCAAACTGATGGTCTCTGTGAGAAACCAGTGTTGTAAATATTTATGTGGGGAAAGAATATTAAGTCCCTAGAGTAACTAAATAGTCACAATGGAGGGTGCATTGAAGTAATAAATAATATATTTAGAAATGTAAGTTAATATTGAGATCCTATTTTAATTTTTTTTTCTGGAAACCTTATATTTTCATCTCTGACAGCCACAGGAAGATTAATGTGTTAGGGGAAGTTCTAAACACCAGATCCTGACGAATACTAAGAGGGCTTAGCAAAACCTGGAACATTAGAAGTGTTGCCTTTCATTTGTTCATTTGCAGAGGAGTGTTCTTATGGCTCTGCTGTGGACCTGAGTGTTAGCACAGATGCCTTGGGTTCACCTGAGACTTTAAGGACATCTTCACCTAAGCTTCCTGAATATGTGGTTCAGCACAGATTATCTAAAAATGTTTTCACATAGTATTTTTTTTTAATCAAATGTGTTTGTAATGGCAATGGGTGCTCAGTCCATGTGATGTTTCATACATTGTGACAAATAACTGAGAAGAAAATAATTAGAAGGAAGAAAGATTTATGATGGCCCAGGATTTCAGAGATTGATAGTTCAGTGTGTGCTTGGTCTTCTTGCTTGAGCCTAAGGCAAAGCCAAGCATCATGGTGGAGGAGGAAGGCGGCAGCTGATCTGCTTACCAGAAGTCATCTGGACAGCAAAGAGGCCAGAGGGGCGGGACAGGTGGATCTCTTTAGAACATGCCTATTGGCTTACTTCCTCCACCTAAATCTGATCACCCAGTCACAGCATTTTTTTTTTTTTACTTCATCAAGAGTTTAATCTGTTGACTATATCAGATTCCTCAGAATACAGAATCCAGTCACTTTCCAAATACTGTAGCTACCAGCTTGGACCAAGTCTTATAGCAGAGCTGACTTTGGGGAAGGGACAAGTAAGTACCTCGCATCTAAGCCCTGATATACTTTCCTTTTTAATGTTGAGAGACCCTTTGACTTAACAATGTGATTTCAGTGAAGCAGGATTTTGTGCTTCTCTGGGAAAATGTCAATGATTTACTTTTTAAACAATAATAAAGTTGCCTTAACAATGTAACTTTGTGGTTTTTCTCAGAGATAAATAAAAAGGAATTCTCTGGGTGACTTTGTACTCAGCCCGGCTGTCTTAATCTTGGACTTAGTTTACAGCTTGAACAGATTTTTAAATTTTGACCTGAATTTATTTCAGTGAGGAAGTTAAATTAGATAGTCTGTAAGTTTATTCTAACTCTGTAATTCTGTAATTGTTTTGAATGAAGAATTGGAGTTTTAGGGTTTTTTGTTTGTTTGATTATTTTGTTTTCACCTATAACAGAAATGCCAGAGTCTGGGAAATTTATAAAGAAAATATTTTTTTTCTTTTGGTCCTGAAGCCTAGAAAATGCAGGTAAAGAGAGGCTAGTGTCCTACAAAGACCCCCCCCCCAAACAAAACAAAACAAAACATTTTCAATTGGTTGTTTGGGAATTTCACTTCATGAACCCCAATCATACTCACTCCCACGTCCTCCCAGGGCTGACCCTCACTCTTGTAAATTGCCCTACCCTCAGAAAAAGGAGGAAAAGAAAGAAGGAAAGAAAGAAGGAAGGAAAGAAAAAGAGAAAGAAAAAAAAGAAGAGAGAAGAAAAGGAAGGAAGAAAGAAGAAAGTCCAATTTGTGTTGACTCACTGGAGCACAGTTAAAATCCCAGTGGTCAGCCCCTTAGAGAAAACAGAGGCAGAAGAGTGAAAAGACCAGGTGCACCAGACAGGAATCAAAGACTGTTAAAATCAATTGCGTTAATCTTCTTTGAAGATGATGAGTTCACTCCCACAGCAAGGACATCAGTCTAGTCAGTGAGAACATAGTGCCACATGAAAACTTTATTTTAAAAAATTCTGAGCCCTACACTGGAACTAGAAATAAGTGTCTAACACATGGAGTTTGGGGTCAGATTCAAGCCATAGTATAGTTTAAAATAAGTAGACATCATCTTCATGAGTCTATTAGATGACATTGGTAGAGATAGTCTCACAGTTTTTAAATTAAATGCACATTTCTTTATTTTTAAAATTAAAATAAATAATTTCTTCTTTTACTTTTTCTCCTTAATACCCCTTCCATATGCCTCCTGCCCTGAATCTCCTCAGATTCTTGGCTTCTTTTTCTTTAATTGCTATTGTTAACATATATCTCTATATGCATAGATATGTAACTACAACCTGCTGGGTCTGTTTAATGTTGCTTGTATATATGTATGATTTCAGGGATGACCTCAGTGGTGTAATCACAAAATATAAAGTTATTCCTCCTTTAGAGAAAAATAGTTATACTTAAATTTGATGTAATTTGGCCCAAATCATTAATGCTACTTCTGTAGTCAACAAGAAAAAAAATAGAGCTTATTGGCACCTTATCTTTAGTTCCTTTAAATTAGAAGTTAACAGCAGAGTGTGGATTGAAGCATCACGTGTGAATATGTGATTGCTCTCTGGCTGCATAACTAGTGCTAGAAATATCACCTGTTGGAGTGACTTTATTTTCTTTTTTGAGGAAGTGCCAGTACCTTTGACCTGGAAAGACAGATTTGGGTGTATTACTGTTAGCCCAGCGATGTGAAACTCACTGTATCACTGGTCTTTTAATTTGTCACAGATTTCAAGTATATCATAATTAAATAAAAAGACCTCCTTTGCACTGAAATGTTAAACTTTTATATCAGTTGAAAGTTCTTAGACAGGAAACCTTTTCTCTAGTAATGACTTTGGGCTCTGGATGCTCAGCAGGATGACTGGTCCCAGTGTATGGCTGCCAAGTACGAGAAGACATGGGGAAGTGCGGTGTGTAGGGTTGCTTTGACTCACCCTTTCCTTTGGCAGCGGCTGCAGGCCTGTGGCAGCAGTACAAAATCTGTGTACTTGCACATTTCAAAGCTGCTTTTCTTCAGCTCCCAGACCAGTTTGTATAGAGGTGGAGCCAAAGTAAGATGTCTACAGGCACAGTCTCAAAAGCAATTCCCATGTAACCTACAAAGGACCTCTTTGAGATTTGCCTTATCACTGTAGTCCTCAGAGGTTTTCAAAGCCATTGCAAAGAATTGCGTTTGGGCTGTTCCTAATAAGTCTTACTAAGCTTGGAGGGGCTGTTGCCTCCAGTACTGGATGAGGTGAACCTGCATTAGAGGTAAGTAAGATACCCAAAGCATTCATCTGCCTGTTCGTATTTACATCCAAATTTAGATTTTCACTTCATGTATATACATTTACACTATCAGAATCTGGTTCAGTGAACACCAACGCATAAATTGTAATACAACAATCAGGATTTTATTCATAATGTGAAAGTTAACTACAAGTGTAAGCTGCCCCAAAGGCTGATAGGAAGGCACAGGACCACAGGAACCAGTCCAAGAAGAAAGTGTGTGTGGTATATTTCCACCTACTCGGGGGCATGATGGGGGATACAAAAGGTGCCACTGGTGAGGAAAATTAGGACTTTTCTCAAATACTGAGGACCACCATGAATGCTCTCTGTGGGCCTGTGCTTTCTGAGCCACCACTGAGGCAGCCCTGCTCCTGCAGCTACAGCAAACTGTGGGACCATGTTAGTGGAAAACAGAAATGGTTCCAATTAGTAAAAAACACAGATTCTTACTTTTATAGCTGATGGATTTGTTCTGGAAAGCCGCCTTATCCTCTTCCACCCCTGTGATGTGGAGGATGGACTCAGTTTCAACTTCCTTGTTTGCTTTTTAGACCCATCTAAGTAGCAATTCCCAAATGGACCTTGTAGAATCAAAGCATAGAACATCAAGAAGGTTTCTCTGTCCTTAAAGAGATTTTAATGAAAAGTCAGTGGAAAGTTCATTATCAAGAGACCCTAACTCTGCTGATAATTAGCTTGGTGCACTTGAGTTACCCTTTGACATCTCTAGATCTGGTTTTCTCCACTTATAATTGGATAGTACCTAAGAATTGGATTTGCAGTGCCTTCTCCTATAAAATGAAGGGTTTTACTTTTCAAAGAATAATTCCTTAAGCTGAAATTATTCTACATATTGCTAGGATCAGTAGTAACAAATGCAAAAGTCCTAACGGAAATGGGTCATGACAGGCTGCATACAAACTTTTCAGAGTCGAGTGTCTTTCAAGTAAGTCATTAATTTTTGTATTGCAATGTGAAAATAAAAAAAATTAAAAAGAAGCTATATATACATACGTACATACATACATACATACATATATGCACAATCTTTAAAAAAAATTTAACAGAACTACCACCGCCTCCCATCCTAGTTTGCTTTCTATTGCTGTGATTTACAACATGATCAAAAGCAACTTCGGAATGATAATGTTTATTTGGCTTACATGTCCTGATCACAGTCTGTCAAGAAGGCCAGTCAGGGTAGAAAATCAAGGCAGGAACTGAAGCAGAAAACATAGAGAAACAGTGCTTACTGGCTTGCTCCTCATGGAGTAATCATCTTGGTTTCTTGTACAAGTCAGGACCAGTTGTGCAGAGGCAGAACCACACACAGTAAGCTGGGCCTTCCCACATCAACCTTTAGTTGGAAAAAAATGCCCCAGACACTTTCCTACAGGCCAGTCTGATGGAAGCAGTGCCTCAGTTGAGAGTCCCTCTTCCCAGATAAGCCTAGTTGTATTAAGTTCACAGAAACTAAGTGGCACATGTTCCAAACGTCTTCCAAAGGTAAACCAAGCTCATGAATGACCTGTAACTGATAATTCAAGTAAACACTCATTTTTTTCCTGATTAAATCTAAATGTAAATGTTTATGTGATTATGGAATGACAATTGAAATGACTATTGGTCTACTCTCAACCTCCATTCTGCGGTACGTGTTTATACTGTGTTCCTTTTAGCTTTAATTTCATTTTGACTGGTTATGACTTTTGTTGCCACTGTGCCTGCTAGTGTAAGAAGGCTTCTACTGCTGTGCTGTCCTGCTTTTGTAGAAGTCCTACTAGGAAGTCCTGCTGATTTCTAACTATCAGATGTGGCTTGGTTAGTTCAAGTGAAAACGTTTTCCTATGGCATAGAGTAACGGTATTTACCTTCCTAATGTACTTATACGTCTTGATATAATAATCTCGTATCATTAGCACAAGTAAATAAGAATGTTTGTTAAATTGGCTCTCCTTTCAAACTATATTTGAGCCTTTATTTGTCTTCTGGACATCTTAAATTCTTACTGGCTTATTGTTTTTTGTTATGGTGGGATCCGTATAATTTCAAATTTATGTTAATATTGCCAATCAGGTGTGTTTGTGTGTGTATGTGATGTTACATGTTTTAGTCTAGCTAAGATTGGTGAGGAAGGGCTGTTAGGGGAGTCCACTTCCTCATGTAAAGGAGCTTTTAATAAGATGTTATTGGAATTTTATTCTACATGAACAGAGAAACTTTACAAGACATCCACTAGATGGCACCTTGTTATTGTGTCCTAGACTTAGCCTGTGACATTCCTGACTAGAGGGTGTAATCTGAACAGAAATGGTTTTCTGCTCAATCCTCATTCAGAAAGGCAAGCAGGATAGACCTCGGAAAAGGGAGAAAACAGGGAACAGGACAAGAACCTACCACAGAGGGCCTCTGAAAGACTCTACCCAGCAGAGTAGCAAAGCAGATGCTGAGACTCATAACCAAACTTTGGGCAGAGTACAGGGAATCTTATGAAAGAAGGGGGAGATAGAAATATCTGGAGAGGAACTCATGAATCTTATGAAAGAAGGGGGAGATAGAAATATCTGGAGAGGACAGGAACTCCACAAGAAGAGCAACAGAACCAAAAAATTTGGGTCCGGGAGTCTTTTTGAGACTGATACACCAACCAAGGACCATTCATGGAGATAACCTAGAACCCCTGCACAGTTGTAGCCCATGGCAGCTCAGTGTCCAAGTTGGTTCCCTAGTAATGGAACAGGGGCTGTCTCTGATATGAACTCAGTGCCTGGCTCTTTGATCACCTCCCACTGAAGGGTAGGCAGCCTTACCAGGCCACAGAGGAAGACACTACAGAAAAACTTGATAGGCTAGGGTCAGCAGTAAGGGGAGGATGACCTCCCCTATTAGTGGACTTGGAGAGGGGCATGGGAGGAGAAGAGGGAGGGAGGGCAGAATTGGGAGAGGTTAAGGGGTTAAGGCAGGGGGCTACAGCTATGATACAGAGTGAATAATTGTAATAACTTAAAAAATAAATTTAAAAAGTTTAAAAAAAAGAAATAGTCTTCTCAGAAACCTTTTTTTTAATATGAAAACAATCATTTGTATAAACCTTAAAAATCCATGCTTGGTAAGCTATGATAGTATTGTGAACCTGCTTTCTGATCATTTGAACATTTGTAATATTTATGGAATCACAGAAAAAGGGGAAAAATGGGTATGGTGGCTATCACTTACACAGTCTTGGTTTCTTTCAGGTGTTGAACCTTATGCTATGGGCAGATACAGCTTTCTTTATGGTGCTGAAGTTCTTTATTATTCCCCTTTCATGTGCTCAGGCTACCCTCAAGCTCTAGGTTCTTTTGCCTCAGCCTCTGTTCAGTGATGGAATTATAGGAGTGTATAAATGTGTTCAACTAAAAGTTCTTAGGTTTTAAGTTCCACTGGCCTCATCTTCTGGAATATTTCTTATTAGTTTTCCAAATTGTTATTAACAATAGTAATAATAATTTTAAAATTATTTTAAATTTTCTCTTTGTTTACCTGTCACAATTTTTAAGTTGTAGCTGGTAGTTTTGTTGTTGTTTTGTTTTTGAGATAGCATCTTATATGCATCTTGGGCTGGCCTGTTAAAGCAATCCTACAGCCTCAGCCTCCTGAGTGCTGGGATTGCAAGCATGAGCCACCTTTCCCAAGTAAATTTTAATTAGTTTCCCACTCACTATTTCTATTTAGCTTTATCTCTTCTATTATTTCTTTCCTACAGGAGGACTTCTCTTTTTGTAGCATTCACTGATAACAGTAAAACATTAAAAACAACATAGGTGAGGCCAAGGCCATGTTGTCCTGAGTTTGATACCAGTTTGGGCTATAATGGTGAATTGCAGACCAGTTCGGGAAAGAATAAAGAAACTGCCTCAAGCAAACAAGCTGCAGAACTAAGGCTGGCACATCTAGCTGCAGTAGTGCTTAGTGATACCAAATGGATGAGCTATTGTTAATGAGGCCAATAGCTAGTAGTTGCTAATTTCAAGTTGTTTTGTATATTTACGTTTGGTCATGAATTGTAATGATAATAAGAGCTTATCTTCATATGCACTTACTCTGTGCAAGCCACAGTTTCAAGTTGGAATATAAGTAGGTGTGAATATCACTTTATAGAGTCTATTTCTTATTTCCATATTTAGGATGAGGGCCTACAGAAGGATTAGATTATCCCCTCAGAGGAACACAGTGAGCAAGTAACTTTGGGACTATGCATACAGGATTATGAATAAGAGAAACGTAAGAGAGTCAGTACTGTTAAGTTTCAGACCAAATAACATGGAATACTTAGATATAGAGAAACGGAGTTGACAAATAATTTGTGGTTCTTTCAAAGAAATTTATGAACTTGAACTTTATCTTTGTTTTCTTCCTGATCTCTTTTTGTTTTTTCCTTATTATTAATTTTTTCATACAATGTATTCTTTCCCTTCTTCCAAATCCTCCCACTTCCTTAATCACCCAGCTTCTTGTTCTTTTTCTCTCAAAAACAGACGTCAAAACAGAGACAAAAATACCAAAACAAAAAAATGAAACAAACATGCAAACATACACAAAGGGGCTCATTTTGTATTGGCCAACAAATATCCCTGGATATGGGGCCTACCCTGGACTGTGGTTGAGATACACAGCAACGCTCCTTTAGGAAGAACTGGTTTTCCTTTCCTAGGAGGTATAAACTGCCAATAGCTTTTCTGTTGGGGTGGAGATTAGTGGTGGAGTTTTGTGTCCATTTTCCTTTCTCAGTGCTGGGCTTTGTCCGATTTTGAACTTGCACAGGCTCTGTGCATGCTGTCAGTCTTTGTGAGCTCTTATGTTTTTCAGTTCTGTAGCATCTGGAAGACAGTGTCCTCATAGTCATCCACTTTCCCTGACCCTTAGAATCTTTCCATCCTCTCCCTGAGCCTTGAAATATATCTCTGTTCTAAAGATTTATGTACTGCTTTCGAATGGTATTGGTGTTACCAGATTTCTTACTGTATGTGAGGTTGTAAGGTGCGTTTCTAACATAGATAATATAGATTCCATTTATGCATGACACAACTCATGTCTTTCTTTGTGAGGTGGCATAAACAATTATAATCCTTGTACATGAACAATAAGGTAGATGTGTTGTAATTCTGGAAATTTCCACCCTGTATTTTACTAATTTAAATGATCTTGTGTATAGTTTTACGCAGTTGCTTGTCTAAGGATCAGTTTTACTCCCCTGAATCACAGCCATTCGAAGCAGTCTGAGAGAACAGATGTAAATTCCTCAAATTTTATACCTGTAAGCCATAAAAGTCAGTCCATATCCACAGAGGAGACTGTTTTCAACAGCAGTAATCTATATCTCCTGCAAACCTGGTGTAAAATGACAGTATGTACTCAAAACATTCTTCATATTCATGCAGTGTAATGAAATGCTGAGGGTAATTCTTTTTTGTGTGTGTGTATTATTTTTTAATTTTTTTCAATGCAGTTTATTCAGGAACCTTGAACAATCTTCTGACCCTGGGGAAAGCCAGCCCACAGCTTAAATAGCCTCTGGGTAGCCAACCCCAGCATGCCACGTGGTCCACATACATGGAAGCAAGCCAGATCCTCAGCCTTAGCCAAATATGGAGTTGTTTGTGACAGAGAGCACTCACCATCAGGAAGGTGGAAGGCGGAAACCAGCTCCATCTTTAAGGCATAGCATTCCGCAGCTCTCTGCAGTTCCCCCTTTTTGTTTTAGACGCATCAGGCAAGAGTAGAGGTCTGATCTCTGATATTAGAAATAAATTGGGACTTTGTACCGATGTTCATTTAGGTGTCATCCACCCAAAGAGCATCAGACCCGTCCGGTACCTTTTTCTCAGAGGCGGGGCCTGGGGCATCAACCCGCATGCAATCAGACATGCTCTTCTCTGGGTCCAAAGCGGCTGACCCTGAGTGCAGTGCTTAGCCTCGCATCCTGAGCGTAACATTTTAGCTCCCATGCTTGGGGAGACTGTCCTGCTTCAATGGCTGTAAAGACCTGAATGATCATGGCTGCATTACACTGTTGTGAGACTCTAATCTTGCATATACACCACAGGCAAACCAAGGAGACCAACACCAGAAGGCCTGCTAACGCTCCCATGCCCGCCCATTCCTTCAGATGATTCATGGCTGCAGCAATCCATGATGATAATCCTGTGGCTAGTCCTGCGTCCACTCTGGTAGAATTTACCGTGACAATGGCCACTCTCAGCTGCTCCATCGTAGTATCGAATTCTCCAGTCCAATTACCTAAAATATAGCTAGACAATTGTTTAGACAGATTTGCAGCACAGGAAAAATTCTCATATTGTATGCTAGTGACACAAAGTCCAGCATACTTCCATTGACAGCCAAGTTGAGCAATTTGCCATAGGGTATCAAGCCTCCTTTTAGTTGAGCATTAATTCCTTTTTGTACATCTAAGGCATGAGCTACATTGGCTAAAAGATTATTCAGGGTCTGAGCAGTCTGCACAGTATGACTCATGGCTAATGCCGCGGTGGTAGCTCCAACAGCCGCCAATGAGATGGCAGTAACAATGGCGGCTGTAATTCCAAGATCCCTTTTCTGTCTGAAGAGAGTGATAGCTTGAGGGGCATCAACGAGCACAGGCACCCAGCGAGGCATGCAAGTAACCAGGGCATACCTAAATTTACTAGCATTCCAGCATTGGGCAAAAAAGCAAGTATCATTACCACAATTACTTGGCTCTATCTGGCTAATAATGAATAAAAATGGGGGATATAAACAAACAGGTGTGGGCTTATAGGAAATATTATGAGAAGCCTTAACCCCCTCATTGGAACATCCTGCATCAGTTCTAGAACTAGCAGTGGTGGTGTCCGAGGTCTGAGTAGGTTCAGGAGACCATTGCCCCCAGGGGCGAGACGTGCTCCATGAAAATTGACTAACTCCATGTTTTCCTCCACTTTTGAAAGTCATTTAAGGTTCTTAAATTATCTCTTTTTTTTCCTTTTTTTTTTAAATTTTTCATCAATTACACTTTATTCATTCTGCATCCCCCCATGAGCCCCTCCCTCCTCCCCTCCCAATCCCACCCTCCCTCCTCCCTCTGCATGCATGCCACTCCCCAAGTCCACTGATAGGGGAGGTTCTCCTCTCCTTTCTGATCTTAGTCCATCAGTTCACATCAAAAGTGGCTGCATTGTCCTCTACTATGGCCTGGTAAGGCTGCTCCCCCCCCAGGGGGAGGTGATCAAAGAGCAGGCCAATCAGATTATGTCAGAGGCAGTCCCTCTTCACATTACTATGTAACCCACTTGGACTCTGAACTGCCCTGGGCTGCATCTGTGCAGGGGTTCTGGGTTATCTCCATGAGGGTAATTCTTAAAAAGGACAGGGAGGTATGTAAATGTACTACATGTAAACTGATGTTGCTCCTCCTTTTTTAAGTCAAGTATTTTGAGATGTTAGAAACAAGACTTAGGGAAAGAAAGATGATTTGAGGTGCAAATCTTTCTTAAGAATTGGATATTTCTTTCCTTCACTTTGCACATTCTTAAGGTTACACATGGTTCACTGTTTTCTTCAACCGTCAATGATAATTGTTTCAGAGCTTAGTTATTTTGAAGACAGTTCGTGTATTCATCACCCAGTGAATGCAGTCTTTATAGCATTCATTCATTCTTCCACTGAGTGGGAAAGACACACCTGCAAACAAATCCTTTTTGTCCTAGGTGATAAGATACTGTCAGGAGCTATGATACTATGGGGTATGGAATTCACTGTAGCAGTTCATCTCTGGTCTCTAATTGAGGTATGGAAATCACTAAAGTTATGGAAATGAGGCAGAGCAACATTTGTCCTATCCCACCACAGCCCAGAACATTGGCTAATAAGCTAGGACAACCATGACTTAAACACAGACAATAGAGTTTTAAAATTCACTCTTAATTAGACTGTGATATGTTGTCTTTTTAAAACATTCTCTGTATAGTCAAGTAAATGCTTCACTTTTTAATGCTCAAACTATAAACCTGCAGTAATTGAATTACAGACAAAAGGCCCATTTGCCATACTTGCAGTAATTAAGTAGTGAAGCAGTTAATTTTGAACAAGTGTGCAAAGACTTCTCATGGTTACAGAAAGGACTGAGAAGAGAAAATGACTTTCCAAGGTGGCATATTTATTTTGCACCTAAGAAACTTGATACTCTGACCTGCTAAATTACATTTAAAATAATTGTTTTTAAGTTAATTTGCTGGTTTCTCTCTTGCTTCTATGTCAGGTGAGGATCATACTCGAAAGCACAAAGGAAGCTAGGCATTGCCTTCAGGGCACTGTCTCCCCAACCCTGAGTCTTGTGAGTTTGTAGTGTTTAGTCTGTTCATATGTCCTTTAAGCATAAAAGTGCATATCTTGTTTGTTTTCTTTTAAATTGGAATTATGGTATATAAGTGTAATACAATGAATTTTGTAGAGGGGGAGAAAACCTTTTTGAGGCAGAGTTTCTTTATGTAGCCTTGGCTGTCCTGGACTTGCTTTGTTGACCAGGCTGACCACTAACTCACAGAGATGCACCTGCCTACGTGCTGGGATTACAGGGGTGTGGGACCACACTCATCTTAAAAAACAAAAACAAAACAAAAAAACAAACAACTTTTTCCCCCCATCAAATTTTGTGCTTTCTTTGGTGTCTTTGTGTTTCTCTAAGGTAGGGAGTTCAGGTTGTTTTATAAGCTAGTTTCCCATGTATTCCGTTCATTTGTAAAGTCACTGTCATTTAATAAGGACTGAAGGCAGTGCTTTCTTTTTCAGCTGAGAAGGAGATGGTATAGAATTGTATAGATTTATTATGATCACAGTTCACCATAATTTTGAACAAGTATGAAAAGACTTCTCATGGTTACAGAAAGGAATGAGAAGAGAAAATGGATCCAGTAGATGACCTTCTCAGCTTGTCATTCCTTAACTTGAACTTCCCATGCTCTTGTTTTGTTCTAGAGGCATTTTATTTCGATAACTAAAAAAACATCAGCTGTTCGGAAGCAGTCAGTGTACACTGAAAGATACCAAACCAGTTACTTTATCATGTATTTTCTCCTCACAGCTAAGCAAAGAGAGAGAGAAAAAACTTCTACGTTAAGGGAAAAGTCAGAAAAATAGGCCAGTATATTTTTGTTCTCCATATAAATGGCTACTAGGAATTTTGGTGTGAGATGGAAACTTTTTTGGGTCATAAAGGTGGAGAAGCCTTCACATGCTCTTGACCCACATACCGTGTGCTCACAGTGGGGTGGCTAGTGCTGCAGAGCTGTTACTTTGTCAGTCAGTATACTAAGTGCTGACTTTGTGGATGAGTGTCAAAAGTAAAACTTGCTTTTGAGATCATGTTCAGACGAAACTTTTTTGATGGGATGTTGTGTGTGTGCGGGAATGCAAGTATGCTTACATGTGTGTGCCTCATATGTGGTGGCCAGAGAGGACAACTTTGGGTATAGTTCTTAGAGTGTTATCTACTTTTCCTCCCATTTTGGTACAGGGCCTCTCAGGGGTCTAGCTACTTGTAAGGTAGCTAAGCTCAGTGAGTCTTAGGGATCCTCCTGTCTCTACCTCCCCAGCACAGGCGTTATAAGCAGCACCAAACGCAGCTTTAAAACAAAACAAATCTCCACCTCAAGTTCTTGTGTTTTCAAGGCAACTGCTTTATTGGTGGTCTTCCCAGCCCTGCAAAACCCATTTTGTGAGAGCAAATAATATTCTACCCACCAACTGCAGCTAAGATTTACAGTACACATAGGTCTGCCAGTTCTACACTTTGTAGGGTGTACATATACTGTTTGTGCTTCTTTATATATGTGTATATGAACTTCACAAGCATAGTTCTTTTCCTTTCAAAAGTTCTCTTCAGAAAAATTTTACTGTGGTGATGAGAAGTTTCTTTCAGCCAAGGATTACAAATTGTCCATATGATCCATTTAGAAACTACTGTTTCTCCTACTAACTGAGCTTTCAGGGTAAGATCCTCCCTGTTAGTATACAATGTTAGTGTCTTTTCTTCTCAAATTAAGAGGCCCACATATGGAAAACTGTCTTTAATTTTTACAAGCAGAGGCTTCTAGGGTAAGAAAATATTTTAATAAATGATAGTGTTATTTATAATTTCTAGTAGTTTAAAAGGGACTATGGGCATAAAGCGTATTTAGTTGTTGGAAGATAGCCTTGTTTTGTAATGGAAGTTGCATGTCATAATTAGACTTCTGCTGTAATAGAAAATGAAAGATTAGGACATATTCAACTATAAAAAGTATATTTAAATATAAGACTTTAAGGTCTTCAAAAACTTCTTTACCATTGTAGTTTGCTAGAACATTGTCCCTTGTCCCATATCTTGTAGAAGGAAAAATCTCCCTGTGATCGGATGGATGCTCTTAGTGTGGCATGCTTTTATAATATCTCCATGCAGGCAGAAACATTCAGCCTGATAAATAAAACCTGATAACTCACAGGACTGGATTTCAAGGAGCATTTGTCCTAAGCTGGGGAGTGGGGTATCTAACTAAACCGTCAGTGTCAGGAGTGAGCAGTGAGAGATGCTTTTCTAAGAACAAAGATGTAAGCATTTGGCATTTGCTCAAGAATAGCTTTTACAATTAGAATTACAGTTTTAACTGCAGTGCTTTGTTATCTCTCATCAAAGATCTCCTGTTGATAGTCTATTTTCTGCCTTTCATCTTTTTGTTTTTGTTTCATTTTATTATAGACTCTAGGGTGGGGTAATGTTATCAAGGTAGTGATCCTTGGTTTGAATTGCTTTAAAATATAAACAACTGGTTGGGTTTTTTGGAAAGTAAAGCTGGCTGTCATGGAAATGTAGTTAGGGTCACTACAAGTGGCTGTCTGATGACCTCTGACAAATCACTAGCAGAGGTCACAGTGCAAACTGGAAAGAAAATGAAGAACAGACAAAAAGAATTTATAAGCTTTTAAAAGCAGCATGCTATGTAAGTAACAAGAGACTGCCAGAGTTGAGAAGCAGGTTTTGAGGAAATGGGAAGTATGTCTGACAGGAGACAGTATCATCAGAGTAAAGACACTACTTTGTCAGCATGACAGCTTCTTATTCCTGGTCCACTTACCCTGAGGATATTTAATCAGCTGCTTTTTGAAAGAATGCTGGAGGTGGTAAAATGGGGTCAACTTTAAGCCAATTGCAAAGTCAAACTTGAACAACACAAGCACAGAGACTTTTGTAAATGAAATTGATGGAAAGAAGGGGAAATCTCAACCAGAATTGAAATTCTTGCCTGAATGAGACACCCTTTCCTTTCTGTCTTAACCCTTCTCTTCCTTCATCTGCTCTCACAAGCATTGGTATGAAATAATTCAGTTGTTCTGTCCTGATTTCCACCACTTGCTTGCTTATTGTCATGAACTGTAAGTGATGTCTCCCAAACAAACATGATGTCTCCTCATGACCGAATACATTTTGACTAATTCTCTGTTTGGGTAAAAGTCCCAGATACCATAGATTCCACCATTCAACTTTCCTGATTATTGTTTTTATAGATTTCCAGTTAAAATTCTCAATGTTGGTTTTGTTCCTAATTTTATGAACACAGGGTTTTGTTATTACTGCTATTCAGTGTCTTGTCTTTAAGATAATCTGTCATGAACAAGGAACTTTGAGGACTGTAAACTACCTTGAATGGATCATTTCTTGTCTGCTTCTCTCATTAAGATAATAGAATAAAATTGTCCTTTAGGAGCTTTCCCTATATTGATCAGCTCATTTCAGAAGCTGAATGAGAAGAAAAAAACTAAGCCATTCTTTCTGCCATTTTTTATTATCAATAAACCTGGTAATTTTAACTTTAAAACCAATACTAAAGCTGTTGTGTCTCACTAAATGGTACAAATTCAAAAAACTTTCAGGTTTATAATACAGTAAGACAAATGTGTCAATGTCTTATACATATATCCATATAATAACCATTTGTTCAAAAATGGACCCACGTTTTATACCAGTTCAGTGGTGTATGACTAAAATGCCAGAACTCAGGAGGCTTTGATATGAAAGCCAGCTTAGGGCCATGGGAAGTTTGAGACATCCCCGGGCTGTATAATGACAGCCTGTCTCAAAATATACATTCATACACACACACACTTTTTTTTTTATCAGTTACATTTTATTAACTCTCTATCCCAGCCATGTCCCGATCCCTCATTCCCTCTCAGTCCCTCCCTCCCTCCCTCCCTCATCTCCACCGTGCCCCTTTCCAAGTCCACTGATAGGGGTGGACCTCCTCCCCATTCATCTGTAACTGTTTTATCAGGTATCTTCAGGACTGGCTGCAAAGCCCTCCTCTGTGGCCTAACAGGACTGCTCCTCCCTTGGGGGTGGGGGGGCCAAAGAGCTAGTCATTGAGTTCCCTCACTTTGGGAAACCAATTGGTTACTGAGCTACCACAGTCTACATCTGAGCGGAAGTTCTAGGTTATATCCATATATCGTCCTTGGTTGAATGTCAGTCTCAGAAAAGACCCTGTGCCCAGATATATTTGGTTCTTGTGGAGCTCCTATCCTTTCCCCATCAGACTAACTCGCCTTCTTTCTTATGATTCCCTGTACTCTGCCAAAAGTTTGGTTATGAGTCTTTGCTTTGTAAACACTGTTAGTTAGAGTCTTTCAGATGCGCTCAGTAGACTCCTGTCATACATTCAATGCACATCCCATCTGTCTTTCTAAACGAGGATTGATCATCTTACCCCATGTCCGCTCTCTTGATTATCTTTTTTAGGTGTATAGATTTCATTATGTTTATCATATCTTATAGGTCTATATAAGTGAGTATATACTGTGTTTTTCTTTTTCCTTCTGGGATATTTCACTCAGAATGATCTTTTCTAGATCCCACCATTTGCCTGAAAATTTCATGATTTTCTCCTTTTTGATTGCTGAGTAGTGGGTTTATTTCTGGGTCTTCTATGCGGTTCCATTGATCCTCCTTTCTGTTTTTATGCCAATACCATGCAGTTTTTATTACTATTGCTCTGTAGTACAACTTGAGATCGGGGATGGAGATACCTCCAGATGATCTGTTGTTGTACAGGATTGTTTTGGAGATTCTGGGTTTTTACACACACACTTTTTTATGGTTAACATAAAACAGAACCAAGTTTAGAGGTCTTTTGTGGGGTTTGGGCTCTGAGTGTAGTCCTAGCACTGCATCTTTTATTTGCAAATCTCAGATATTTGTTTCCTAGGAGTCTAAATCCAGAAGTGGTCATGAGACAAACTGTTGCCTTTCCTCAATTTGAACAGTAGTGGATCCCAATTTTAATATGAGATAACTATTTGTGTTCATTTTTCTCCCTCTGTAATGGTATCAGAGGAATTTGCTCTTTTTGGTGTTAGAAACCTAAACAATCATTTCTGACTGCCTGGTTTTTCTTGGTGGCTATTCTAGCCAGGTCCTGAGAGTCACAGTTACAGGCTGGGAACAATGGCTAAGGACCCTCAGATTTCCAAGTAAAGTGCCTTTCACATTTCCATCTCGCTTTTCCCATTACATACTTTTTCTTCATGTTTTCTTGTCATGATAGTTGGAGAGGAGAAATTAGAATGAGGTTTCATATAACTATTTGGTAACATACCTTCAAAATGAACCCTAAAATTATTTTATTTTTATATGTATAAAGAATGAAAAAAAGGCCAACAAAATAACTAGATTCTTAATATTTACTTCCTTTAAAAATTATTTAATAATGCAGTTCTTAAGGCAGTGATTTAATTATCTTTAAGCTCATATGTTAATTAAGGTGAAGTTGAATTATCATGCATTCTTCACCTGTAAAAGGAAGTCTCGGGTTTAAGATGATAAAGGTAGTTACCATTTTTTTCCTTTTCTCTTCTTTGTTTTTTTTGTTTGTTTGTTTGTTTTTGTTTTGTTTTTTTTTTGTTTTGTTTTGTTTAACCTATGAGCTCCGTGATCTTTAGAGGACTTAGTAGAAACCGCCTAAATATTAACAGATAAACTTCCTTCCTTGTAAAGGTTGTTGAAGGGGCTTTGTCTCTATGTACATGTGTGTGTTTGTTGGGATGTGTGGGTGGTGGGCTTAATGTACCGGGAAGGGGCGGTGAGACTTTGGGATCAGCTAGACTAATCTTTTTTAAAAATTTATTTATTCATTATTACTCTGTGTGTGGGGGGGGGTTGCAGAGAGGACACACACCTGAAGCACAGGCTTGCAGTCATGAGAGCTAAGCTGCTCGCAAGGCTGGGGAAGCACCATTCTCTCCACTCGGGGACGAAGCTTCCCTTCCTGTTTGAGAACTGCTGCATCATATAAAATGTTTCTGATATTTGCCATTAGATTATGAAGAAGGATAGGTCAGATGTAGTTTCCCTCCTTGAATCCAGGTCGGTAAGTTTATATCAGTTATGTTCCAATTTTTTTCAAAATTTCACCCGAATTTACTTACATTTTAAATCATTTTACTAGTATACAATAGCTGCACAAATCAACCAGTTCTCTTGCAACATTTTTATACAAGAATTTAATATATTTTGATTATATTTACTTCTACCTGTATTGCCCTCTCTTGTCTTTATTCCTCTCACCTCTTGGTCCCCTTCCTATTTCCAAATAGTCTTGTTTCTACTTTCATGGTATGTTTTCTTTTTCCCTGGAGACCTTTTTCCCTTGATCTACCTAACTTATCTATCGATCTATCTAATCTCTATCTACTTAATATTTTTGGTTTTTTTGAGATAGGCTTTCTCTGTGTAGCCTTGGTTGTCCTGGGCTTTGTAGACCAGTCTGGCCTCAAATTCAAAACAGTCCACCTGCCTCTTCCTTTCTGAGTGCTGGGATTAAAGGCATGCACTACCATACCCAGCTATGGTTTGCTTTTTTAAAATCTAGATTTTTACATATGAGAGGAAAACATGTACTGTTTATCTTAATGAGTCTGACTTATTTATGTAACAGGGTGAATTTCAGTTTCCATTTATTTATCAATCACATATTCATTTTCCTCTAAAACTAGATAATACTACACACACACACATACACGTATATATACACACTTTACACTTAATCAGTATATGTTAAAATCTAGCAAATACTGAATATATGTGAGGATTTTTTTCCCCCACAAAGCATTCTCTGGGGCTTTCATAATGGCTCACACCTTTAATCTCCACAGATAATAGGCAGAGATGAGTGGATCTCTGAGGTTTATTGAGTTCCAGAGCAGCCAAGGCTGCTTATTAAGACACTGTCAAAAAAAACAACAAAACAAAAACATGCTATTGATTTTTGCTTTTATACTTAAAAGTATTTGTAGTAAACCTGTGAAGCTTCATGCTCCCCTGGGATTATATGTTAGGTTTCCCTTCCCAGCTTTGTTGCCTGTGGCAACATCAAGCTGTTGTGGAAACTTTTAAACTGTAAACTTTGTATTGTGTAGAACACTGAATTTAGTTCAAGGAATGATAACTCTGCCCCTCCTATCATAAAAATTAGATGGAGATGCATGTTCTCTCTATCAGTAAGACACTTGAAAGATTGATTGAGCATTTTGGGCTATTAGTCACAAGGACATCAATATTTATAAAATGCAGCGTGAGTGTCTGAGTCACAGATGCACTTCAGTTCTGGATTCCTTTTCCTCAGTGTATTCAGTAGGTCAAATCTATGTGAAGGACTGTCTTGAAGTATGAGTGGATGTTGGTGATCTTCTAAGTATTGAGAGACACTAATGAAATGCTCCCCAAAATTCTTTTTGAAGCAGTGATAGTCTTTTTTACAAAGCAAATACATTGATTAAACACTACAGTCCAGGATACAATTTAGATAGAAGACACTGTGAGGCTGAAAGTACAGAGCATTTATGGCTATGATAGTTAATGGCATTTGAAAGATACTGTAAATCGGTGGGTTTTTTTTCTCATATTAGAAAAATATATCTGGAACTTAATGAAGGGTACTCAAATTTCCTATTATAATGTATTTTATTAAAATTTAAACAGTTTCTAAGATATGTAATAAAATGACCTAATTCCTCCATTACAATCCTTAAGTCAACACCAGCTTGAGCCCCTTGCAGCTCTGTGGTCCCTGCTGTATTTGTCAGGTCAGGAACTCTTCGGCCTTGACAAATCAGTATCTGAGCGGACACATCCTCCTGTGGCTTCTGCACACACTGTCCTTATGGCAGTTTGGAAAAATGTGCTTACAAGACACTTTGGAGACTCCAGGTAAAAAGGAATGAGTAAGCGACTTGTTTAAGGGAGAGTGGTGTAAACTTCATCCCTGGGTTTAGCTTATTTTTGGATTGCCTGAGAGCTGCTTAAGATCTCTCTTCAGTTTGCATGGCCTCTGGGCACATAATAGGGAGCATTCACCAGGTATACTAAGAAACGTTGCTTTTCTATTCAAATACCAAGCTAGAAGGTAGAAATCTGGCCAGCAGAGGGAGCAGATTTATGAAAACTGGGCCTTGAAAAATAATCCAGTATGACTTGGTGAACAAGGGCCCTCCCAGATACGTACTCCCTGTGCTTTCATGTTGTGCCCAGAGAGAACCTACAAAGACCAAGTTCCTTGGCTTCCCTGGGCTTGTGTCCTTTTTATGCTCACTTTAAAATTGAGTTGTTGGCCCCCTTTCCCTTTTCTTTTGGCTTTTTTGTTTCTTTTGTTTTTGGTTAGTCCTGTGAAGTAAAAAATATTTTTTAAAATATGCCATAAATATTACTTAGTAAATGAAAATGAATTTTCAGTGCATAGTTTTGGAGTTTTAGGGTGTCTTCAGGTCAGAAACCTAAGATGACTTTAGCGCATGAAAGCTATCATAAATTAAGTTGTGAATGTTTACAACAGGACACTGTTAGGACCAAAATCATCATGAAGTAATTCTTGTTTCAGAATTAGGAAATAAGAATAGTTTTGTTTGTTTGTTTGTTTGTTTGTTTGTTTTAAAGCTCTGCAAATGTGACATATGAACAAATGGCCTTCTGCTGAACTCTAGCTATATAGAAGTGAACCGTAGTATCCTGTGCATCCTAACTAACTTCCTTGGCAGATGTGGTCTTATATGATATTATCAAGTTTACTCAGTTTTGTGAATAAATGCACATTCAGGGCAGTATTCTGAGCATCAGTTAATTTGAAGATAACTTGCCAAATGCGAAGGGGATAAATATGTTTAGGGGACATTTTAGAAATTGTTGGAAATTCTGTCCTTAATCTCAAGCCAATATTTATTTAAAAAAATTAAAAACTATTATATTTAGCAACATAAACAATAGTTTAAAAATCCAACATTCTAATAACATAACCCAAAGACATGCTAATTTGATACTTAAATACTGAGGAATGATAGTAAGAAAATATTGAAAGCTTTTATTTTCTGTAATTGAACCATTGTTTATATATGAATATGATACATTTTATATACAGTAAAAACACTGCAGTTCCTAGCATTGGTGCTTGAAGCAGCATATTTGTATTGCATTGTATGGCATGTGTAGCACAAAGTATGTATTCTATGTGTCCAGAACTATGGCTGCTGTGTTGAAGTCACATGGTGGGCACGTCCAGAAACAGCTTGGATTCTGTACCTGGTTGATTTTGATTCTATGTTGGTGAATCACAAAATTTGGTGATTTTATGTTGAGAAACCTTTTATTGTTGCAGGTTTTTCATAGCAAAGAAGCCTCCAGCTGTAAAAAGTAAGTAGGGACTAGGTCAAGAGGCTTTCATGTGTTATGTAAAGATAAGAGTTGGACTTCTTTAGTATTTTAAGAGGTTGTTAAAAAGGTTTCAGGGATAGATTGATTGGTATGTAGAAAGCTGATATCAGTACAGCTTTGGTGAAGTAGACCATACTGATGAAAAAGAGCGGAACAGAGGTATGAAGTAGATGGAACTGATCTTGGTAACTGATTAGAAGTTGGCTAGGTAAATAGGTATATGTAACAGTTTGAGGGAAAAAAGAAAAGACACAAATCTTACTGTAAATGCATGTGTGTATGTATGTATAAGAAAAGCAACTATAGCTTGAAAAATAATTCTGAGTATTGTATGAATGTAAGAGATAATCTAGTTCCTATTCACTAGGCTCTGGCATACTCCTCAGGGATGTGGTGGAGGCAAAGGGCGCAAAGCAACTTATTTGAGAGTCTAGAAAGCACAGATTGAAATCTGAATCAATGAAGTAGAGAGGTTAAGGGTCTGTGACATGGTAAGGAAAATCTGCATGCTCTTTGTAAGGAGTTATTGTTGAAAGTTAGTACCAAAATTAGGACTGTGTCATTTCAGCACATGTGCGCACTATGAACAAATAACTGCCGGGCAAACCAGTTATACATAGGTGCCAGCTTCATGGCCTTGGTATAGGCAGAGACCTGTTTGGGCTGGGAAAGAGCAGTTTACACAAAGAAAAACTTGGTAAAGGAGGTTAAGGATTCAGAAAGATCTTTCAAAGGGGGATTGTTATAGACCAAAGACAGAGATTTGGTTTAGCAAATCCCGACAGTTTGTCAAAGATACTAAAAGTATAATAGCCTAGTAGCCAAAAAGGAAGACTGAAGTGCATTTGGGGTACAAGGAGGAGTTGAAGTTGACTCTGCCTAAAAAGTTTTGAATTGGTAGACCAAGTGGGAATTTGGAAAGGTTCAGGAAGGCTGATATCTTTCTGTGAATCAGGAAGCAAGAACAGTCTTAGAATGTGTCACACTGTGGCAGTAAAAACAGTATGGAAGATGAATCAAAACTGAGACTCTTTTATTTTATTTTATTTTATTTTTATTTTTATTTTATTTTTTTATGTGTATCAGCATGAAGGTATCAGATCCCTTGGAGCTGGAGTTACAGACAGTTGTGAACTGCCATGTGGGTGCTGGGAATTGAACCCAGGTCCTCTAGAAGAGCAGAAAGTGCTCTTAACCACCGAACCATCTCTCCAGCTTTGAGACTCTTCGATTTCAAGATTTAGGTTTGAATTCTAGCCCCATCACAGTGGCCCTGTGACTGTGGGTGTTTTTTGCATTGGTTTTGTCATTCACAGTTGCTCTGTTTTTAAAAGGTGATGATTATAGGTAGCATCTTTTCTCTAAACTTAATATAAGAGTTGGACAGTAATTCATCTGAAGTGTTTGGTATGTAGCAATGTTCATTCAATAAAGTTTGCTGTTATTACAAAGCAGCATTGATTAATGGCCAAGAGCCAGATTCTGAATCCAGACTTACTACGTTCAAATATTGGCTTTACCAATTACGTGCTTCTGGTATGATTTATACATATACTTGTGCCTTACCAAGTGATCAATAAGTTTGTCTTCTTGGCGAGCATAATTGTGACAAGTGTCTAATGAAAACTTTTGTTAATTTATAGGAGGGACAAAATGTCCATATATTATATGTGCCTTGGTTTTCTTATGTCTAAGAAGAAGATAATACCTATCATTTAGACTTGTTGTAAGTTAAAAGTGTTACTCAGTGGAAGCTCTTAGTGTGTGGTGCTTAGGAAGCAAACATGACTAGCTGCCATTATTATCCATGTTCATAGCATTAGTAGGAACTGAGAAGAAACATTTTCTACAAAGACATTGGGGCTGTTAAGACAAGTTATTCACAGGTAATCACTGAAGACCACTTTCTGACTGCAGAGTTTTGTGGAAGTGTGAGGCCACAGGAGTAGCCAGAAACCAGAGAACTGCCCCAGAAATGAAAGGTGGTTGAGGAATTTGGATTGTAAAAGGACAGGACCAATCGTGATAGAAAAAGAGCACCAGCAAACCACATTCCTACAGTGCTGTTAATATGTTAACTAAAAGGCATTTTTATAGTCTGTTGAAGAATAGAAACTTGGAAATTAAGAACGTAAGCACATCTGCAAGTAACTAGAGAAAGTGATGGTTGCATTGTTACTGACTTCTTTGTGTAATTAGCTTCTCCTTGCCAAATCCTCTCTTGTCTCTTTCAAGGTAGCTATTGTCTTGATAACTGCAGCTTAGAGCAGCAGATTTTATCTTGTTAGGCTACACTAAGAACAAGTGTCATGAAATGCTGAAAGTATTAAAGATCTTAAAAATATACATTATATCATGAAGTATTCGAAGAGGTCACCAGCACAGTGGCCTGAGTCTTTTTTTGACTAGTTGGTACATTGTTTGTTCATGAAGAACACACAGACATCATGACAGAGCTGAAGTTTCAATTTGAAACTTTTCAGTAGGGAGTGTTTAAAGATACTTTATATGAATTGTAACAGCATTGCTTCTAAAATAAGAGTGTTTATTGAGTAAAATATTTTTTTCACTTAATCTGTCCATAGGCTAAGTTTGTCTTTATAATCCCAATAAATGATGATTGTCATTTGTTGGATTTTTATCTTCAAAGAGTTTTCATCTTATGTATTTGTCATTTGGAGTCATCAGAGACATAGTATACTCTCTGCCATGAATCCCTGACTCTGTTTACCCCTGTTGTGCCCCTTTGATTTCCCAAGACCTTTAAACTACTACTGCAGTAAATGATCAGCGTAGACAGAATAGAAGGCTTCATGTTAGTTCCTTTTTCCCTTGGTAAGCATTTTTGGTTAAGTTAGGCTTTCTAGATCATCTCCTCTCCTTGCTAATTGTGTGCCCCTGGAAGGTTCTTAACTCTCGGTTGCTTCAATTGAGATTCACAGTGTTGTTTTTGGAATACTTCTCTAAGGATGGAGAAGATAGATCTAGAAATTGAGCTCTGCCTTTTAGTTGTGTATTAGTATTGTTTTAGGAATTTTGGAGGATAGTATCCTGAGTTATATGTGGTTAAATATCAGAAAAGTCACTGATACTGTTTTCAGGACTAGGCTTTCTTTTACCCCAGGAGGTATGTTTCATGATCCTTATAGATATCTGAAATTATGAGCAAGTCCAGTATTCTCTATACTTGATTTTCACTAAATTTTTACCTGTGACAAAGTTTCATTTACATATTAGGTATGTAACAGATTATTAATGATAACGTGACCATAAAATTTAATAACTGTAATAAGACATAGAAGTATGGATATAGTTTGCACTTAAATATGTTGAATAAAACTCTTGTTGATACAATATAAATGGGTCAGTAGTCTTTTCATTGGCAGGCACTCTCTCTCCAGTAGTAGTATTTATGTTGTCATTTCTAACCTGTTTGTGCCTATTTGTACCTCCAATGTAATGTAAATAAATGATTTGGTGCCACTCTGGAGATCCATGCTAATGTCTCCAGAAACTCGAATTATTTCTGGTGCAGTGTGTTACCATGATCAGAACATGGTTTTTCACAGGTCTTTCACTTGTATATTTAATGTCTTTTCCACCTTAATTAAGCACTTATAATGCATTGTTGCCATAGCTTGCGGTTTGAAGTATGACAACAAAAGCTAGCATAAATTTCTCTTTTCATTACAATTTCATGACTAGAAAGCTCACTGTAACTACTCTAGTTACTTCTTTGTTAGATTATCTTCCCCGATAAATTGAGAATGTTTACCTTTTTCCTCAAAGGAAAAACTTTACAACTTTTCTTTGTTGTGGGCTTTGCATATTTGAATTGCATGCTCATACTCAATACTCAAGTTACTACTTATCCACTTCCTGGAGCCATTATAGAACTGAAGGTTGATTTGAAAGAGCTGGGCACTACTGAGTCTTGATGTATGTTGTCTGCAGTGGCTACCAAGTGACTAATAGATAGGTAGTGTCACTGAACCAAAACATGATTTGTTTCATTTAGGTAAGACGGAGCTAAATGACCCACTATTTCCTCATGCTACTTGGTCTTGTTTATAATTTAAAAATAACTAGTGTGTTTCTGCTATGCTTTCTGTGGTTTTTTCAGATTACAATTGATGACAAGTATCAAAAACTATGAAAGGGAAACTGATGGAAGGAGACTGCTTGCTGTGTGAGCAAAACTCAAGAGTAAAGAGTGTTGGGTTTTGATTCAGGGCTCCCACAATAAGGCCTTAGAAAGAAGGAATGTTTGACAGCTGACTTTAAGGACAGAAAATAGGATTTTAGGCTGAGGAGCAAGGCCTCAAGGTTGGGGATTTGTTAGTTCCTACAGAAGCAGGCCTCTTATGAAAGGCTGAGAGAGAATTGGTTCAGTTTCTGTCGGAGCTGCCCTCTAGCTACAGAGTAGAGAAAACTGAAGCAGTGCCATCACTAACAGCGTCCAGGAGCCTCTTTCTGTGTCTGAAGTTTGCCCTAGGATTGGGATAGGGTTTTATTAGACGTGTAGGAAAGCTTAAACTCCAAAAGAAAGTTATGCCACAGAGCTAACATTTTAAAATGGGAAGTGTACTGATTGATGGTCTGTGCTGTCAGACAAGGTGATAGAAAGACTGAGAAGATCTTCCCTCCCCACCCACAACATACTGTTTCTGATTATGTGACTGCATGTCAGTCGGACAAAGAAAGGAAACTCTTTTTTTTTTTTTTTTTTTTCTTCAGTTTTTGAGACTGGAAATACTGTCTACTGGTGAATGGGGAAAATCTCTTTCCTAAAGAGAACAGTAGATTGCTACCTGTTAAAGCTGTACTGCCTCTGTGGGACATGGAAGGAAAGGGTGTGCTGTTCTAACACTGGACAAGAGCCTCTGAGTCAGTGTGCTAGGCATTCTATTCTCTACCAGCATAGCTACTTGCTGAGTTTTCACACAGAGAAGGACCAGTATGATGACTAACTTCACAAGTAATTGGTGACAGAGGGAGACATCTATTTGAAGACTGCTCGTAGTAAATCTATTTTCCCTCCATTGCTTTCTTTGACCAGCTGTATTGTTGTTGTTGTTCTTGTTGTTGTTGAGTATTGATTGTGAGACAGGTCTTAAAAGAATGTACTTGCTAAGTTTGCAGAACAGTTAACTGAAGTTCTCTCCACCATTTAAAATTGATCGTTAGTGTGGGACTGGACAGATAGTTTAGCAGTAAGAGCCCATACTACTCTTATAAAGGTCCTAAGTTTGGTTCTTGGCACCTCACAACCTCCTACAACTCCAGTTTAGGGAATTCACTATTGTCTTCCAGATTCTGTGGGCACCTCTGGTCATGTGCGTACCACCCATCCACATATACACTTAAGTGAAAATGGCATTTTAAAAGGCTTTTGAAACAATTGGTTGATACTGAATTCAGTACAGTGAGTGTGTAATCCAGGACACTTGTGCCCATAGAAAAGGTAATCACACTGTTTCATTGCTTTTTCTTTTTTCTTTCTTTAATTTACAATTTATTTGCTTTGTATCTCAGTTGTAGCCCCCCTCATCTCCTCTCAGTCCCACCCTTCCCTTTCTCTTCCCTGTCCCTCTTCCCTAGTCCACTTGTTGGCATTGCTTTTTATACAATAAACAAATATTCACTGTTTTGAATAGATATCTTCATCACTTGGCAGCCTCAGCAACAAAGTTTGATCTCATTTATTCTTTCAAATAATGCGTGATCAAGTAATCTGATATTGGTTATCTTGCAATCACAAAGGCTAGGTTAGCCCCCATTGAATGAAGTCCGTCAGTTGCTTCATTTGTTGCTTATAGACTGCTAACTAAATTTGTTGTTCTTTGAGAAACATCAGGCAGCGTGAACTAAAATTTTACTGTCAAGGTTTAATAAAATTTTCACCTTCTTGTTGATGGTCAGGGTAGTTTCTCAGGCGTATGTATGTCTTCTTCCTTTATCTTTGCTACTTTATTTTTTTCATTTTTCCTTTGTTTCTTCTCTTGATTTCTTACTGCTTTTGAGAATTACAATCAAGAACATCATTATCCCCTACTGTTTTACCTTCTTTTCACAGTTTGAGCATAGACTGATAGGAAATTAAAATCTAGCTTGTTAGATTAGATAACTGTAAATTATTAATGTGTCCAGTTCACAGTTGGAGGTGTTTTACACCTTTAAATTACACTTTCCTGACCATTCCATCTGGGACACATTACCTACAGTTCACGTACACTGTTATTTATCTCTCAAGAATGCTAAAATTAAATGTCTTTTTTTTTTTTTTTCCTTTCTAACACTGTGCAGGGGTTGCCAGCTCTATTTCCCCCAAAATCCAGGTGGCTGTTGTTTTTCACATACCACAAGCCAGCTTGGTCTGCCTATCAGAGTCAGACAGTTTTTATTCCCCTTTCCCACCAAGAAAAGAGTATCTGAATTCGGAGAAATGAAAGAGATGGTCGTTACTTTGAAGCCACCATGGTATATAAAAATAGTGGATCATTGCCACAGTTAAGTGCTGGGGTTTGTGTAGCTGTTTGAAAATACTCACACCTCTCTGATCTCAGTACTTTGTTATGTTAGACAGATAGACAAATAAGGTCTTGAACCTTCATAAAAAAAGACTCAACAGTAGAGGAAGGATTTATCTCAACTATTATTCAAAGGAAAATGTAGTGAAATTGCCAATATAAAGTCATTATGTATACTTCTTTGTAAGGAGAATTATTTTTAAAATATCAGAAAAGATACCTAGCCATTAGTTTGTTCTTTAGATTCTATTTTATTTAAAATATTTAATTATGCATGCATAGGCATATAGTGGACCCTCTCTTTTGATTGAACCATCCTCATAAATGTTCAAGGAAAGAAAACACTTGCATCTATGCTGTACAGGCTTCTTCTCCTTGTCATTAGTATCCAAAATGTAAACGCTATACCAGTTTATAAGAGATTTTGGTATCCTAGGATTTTATTATCTGTAATAAAATACTGAACACATAGTTTTGTGTTTGTAAGAAATGCTTATTTTATGTAAAACTAATAGCATAATATAATTCACAAGTCTGGGGCCAAAATAATTTTTCTAAAGGCACTGGCAATAATTTGCCCTCTCCAATTGATAAAATGCCTAAGTGTATGATTTCCCATTGATTTTTTTTTTAACTATTAAAAATGTTATCTCATAAAATATTGGGTCCCCAATATGGATTTAATTACCCACTCAAGACAGCTTATCCTGCATGATTAATAAACCACAGAAGCAGCCATTTCCTTTGCTCTCTGTATGGCAATAGTATTTTTGGAAATTGGGCTGCCTGTGCCAAGCTTTATTTGTAGACAGAACGGAGTTGTTAAATGCCCTATCAATTCACAAGAAATCTTTGTTCTTTTATTAAGAACATGCCAGATAACTAGTTCCATTAGAGTTTTCAATAACTTCTTTTGCTCTTAAAGCAGCCACACGAGTCATATAATTACTTCATTCAGCAGAAATTCTTGCTACAAAAGCCATAGGGACGCTGTTTTATTCTTCCTCTTCTCCATCTTCTTCCCTTTACTCTTTTTTTTTTCTTTACTACTATTTCCTTCTGCCTCCTACCTTTCTCACTTTCTTCTGTTTGTTTTATTTTTGGCTTAATCATAGACAAATACACATTCAATGGAGGTTTTTATCAGTGATTTTTTTTTTATTAAAATCCACATTATTATTACTGTCTTCAATCAGAGAATTATCTCACTGTCCATCCTCAGTGAGCTGGTTGAATAGGTTGTAGTGTACTCACATTTTGATATGCTATACTTATTAAAATGAACAAGGTGTATTAATCTAAGAAGAGCATGTCCATACGCACACACACACGTGCAGAATAGGAATTTAAGAGGTACAGAATGACATAGTTCCTGAGGCAACTGAAATTGGTCAGGGATAGGTATGCAATTGGAGGAGCATTTCTTAACCTATACGCCACAAACACTCTGGGGTCAAAGGACCTTTTTACAGGTGTGACCTTAGACCACTGGAAAACACCGATATTTGCATTACGATTCATAACAGTAGCAAAATCACAGTTATGAAATAGCAACGAAAATAATTAAGGTTGGAGTCACCACAACATAAGGAACTGCATTAAAGAATTGCAGCAGTGGGAAAGTTGAGAACCGCTGAATTAAAAGGAGAAGATGATTAACATTATAGAAAAATGGACTCTGTCGGTATGGAAATTTAGCATGGATATAAGTAGTGTTCCTGGGAATGAGGTAGAAATCTGCATTCTTTGAGAAATGGGACTGGTACAGTTGGCTGACTATTCAGGATAAATGAGTAAACTAGGCTCTGATTTTACTGCTTTTATTAATGTATTTCAGTGTCTATGATGAAGTCATACAAGCTCTAAAGAAAGTACTAGTGGAATAGCTTTTGGTTTTAAAGCAAGGACAAGCTAAACATAACTCAAAATCCAGAAATAAGGATCATGTATGAGTTTGCCTGTTTTGTGTTGTTTACAAGGCCTGAGAAGAGATAAATCTTGATATTTTATATTCATGGATCCAAGGTTCTTTTAACATAGTGTTCTAAGTTTAATGACATTATATTGTCAGCATTGGATTGGTGTAGATATTCATGGAGTGAGAGAGGAAAGTGTGTGTGTTCATAATTGTCATCAGCTCTTCCTGACTCATTTAAGGCTTCATAGCATTTCACTGTACTGTTTGAGTTTTTACATGAGCATATATCAATAGTAATCCATATCTTATATAAAATGAGAAATTATAAATCAGATGAAAAATGGGACAGGATATAAAAGAGTGCTTTGTTATTCTGGACTCTAGGATTGGTTGTAATGGAGATGATGATGTGCTCTTGCAACCTATCTGATATGAATAAAACAATCCTTTTATCGTCAAGAATAACTTTTAAGTCATTAAAAAACAGTGGAGAATTGGGATTGTAT
This sequence comes from Meriones unguiculatus, assembly GCF_030254825.1. NCBI lineage: Eukaryota > Metazoa > Chordata > Mammalia > Rodentia > Muridae > Meriones > Meriones unguiculatus. Next base: position 52,652,630 of record NC_083364.1, on the reverse strand, counting down.
AAAGGATACTGACACATTTATAACCTAATTTTTTTAAGTTACTTTAGCCAATTATTCATTTAAAAAATTATAAAGGTTTAATCCCCCCTCTTTTTTAAAAAAAAAATCAGGTTACATGTATACTGGAGAGATGCAAAAATATGTTTGTTTTGTTTTGTCACATATAGGTGATGACTCATCCTGCTTCATGACCCATAATGTGTTAATGCTCCAAGTCCTTGGAAACTGCAGTTTTTGAAACATGTATTTTATTGTATGAAGTAGTTTTATTGCAAATCTAAACCAAGAAAAATCAAATGACTCTTAGAAAGCATTTAATTTATTTAATATTTAAAGCACATTTATCTTAGTATAAAATGCAAAATTGACTGGAACTGTAATAGTGAAATAGAAACCATGACAGAACATGCGGAGGGTTCCTCCTCTTGGACTCCCTCTACTCTCTGCCAAGGCGTCTTTTATCAGTCTTTAATCAATCTCTTGGGAGACACTATCCTGAATAAATACCAACAGGTGAATATAACTGGTAATCCGCTAATAGCTTATATTGGTTTTACGTTTTGAAGTTATGGAGTGGAAAGAAGTAGAATTATTAAGGGAATTTTTAAAGCTCAATTTAGCCCATTAAAATGAATGCATGATTATATACTTAGAATTCTCACTGAATCCAGTAAATGTCTGAGCTGATAGATGGTTTAGAAATTAAAATTATAATCCAATGAGAGCTAACTGGGCAAAATAAAGTAATTTTAAGCAAAGTGACTTTTGTTCATATTCACATTTTTTTTTTCATCTTTTGTCCTTTTTCCACCCCTCTAGGTCACAGTAATGAAAGGCAGTAATAGAAATAAAGATCATTCAGCAGAAGGAGAAGGGACCGGAAAACGACCAAAACGAAAGTGTCTTCAGTGGCATCCATTGTTAGCCAAGAAACTTCTGGACTTTTCAGAAGAGGAGGAGGAAGACGAGGAAGAGGAAGATATTGATAAAGTAAGCCTTCCATTCACCACAGAAATCTCACGGATATTTAGGCACTAATTTATGATAGAACATAATAAAAGTTCCTGCTTAACTCATAAATCTAACTTTGAATCCTTCTCTAGCAGTTCTGACCACTCACAGTTTGTGATAATGCTGTGCACATGGGGCTTTTCATACAGCTTGATGTGTTTACGTGTATCATTTTCCTTGCTTTCAGCCCAGCCTTGCCTCTGGCCATCAAGCCATTTCAGAGATGTGCTCAGTCTTTGAGCTGTGGCCTTTGTGGTATCTGGCTATACTCCCTCCTCTCCCCAAAGCCTCAGTAGCACATTGTCTTCAAAGTTCCTTTCTTAGACGGCACCCACCCCTCTGCCCCATGCATGAACAGTTAGCTCCAGGACTTGGTATAACTCGGTTTTCTTTATTTCAGAAAAGAAGCCGAATCAGCATATATTAAGTCAGGATTTCTTCATAGCACTCAGAACTGTTTGCCCTGTGGTTAGCTGTGCGCATGGTTTGTCTGCTTTTCAGACCTGAGAAGCTCTGAGAGAAAGGGGCCTTTGCCTCTTTTGAGCAGTCTTCTGCACCAGAACCAAGCTTGGTACCTGGACCATAGCAGACATGAAATATCTATATGCTGAATGGAGGACAAAACACCTGTATTTGTCACTACAGGTTTTACAAATACATGCTTTTCAGGCTGTTGACATTCATTCAGCCTTCTTTTAATAACAAAAATGAAACAGAACTCACCTTTTTCAGAGGAGAGAGCCCATTCCCGTAATATTGACATTATACTGTTTGTGAGGCATGTTTCAGTTTTCAGTGCACATTAAATTTCAAGATTAGGTTTGGAAGGGGAGTTTTACATCATGGCACTCTGGTTTCTGGAAACTGCTGATTCTTATGCTTTGTTTGACTTTCTGATTCATTTGCCCTGTTGATTACTTAGTCCTTGGGGTTGTCTCCTCTTTCCATGACAGCACTCTCTTCTGTTTATACAGCTTCCTTCATGTCTATTCTTTCCTGTTTTCTTTCATTTCCACGTATAACTTTGCCTGCAAATATTCATGCTTAAATGTGGATATGTAGTTTTACACCTGTAATGTCAGTACTTTGGGAAGCTGAGTCAAGAGGATTGAGAATTTGAGGCTAGCTTTGCCTCTGTAGTAAATCTAAACAAAAGTAGCTTTACTCTGAGCCTATAATTTTTATCTCTGTCTCCATCATGAATTTTTATTCTGAACTCTGGACTTATTTTTCTACTATGTCTCTTTCTCTGTCTATCATTTATTCATCCATTATCTAAGATATCTGTCTATCTATCTATATATATATATATATATGGAATTTTGGTTTGAATGTGCTGAAAATGAAGCTTTCATTTTTCTCCTCTAAAACTTCTGTATCTTCCCTTTATCAGTAAAGGTACCTACAACATATCCAGTTAATGCTTGATTTTGCTCAAGTGTCTCATCCATCCCCAGATCCTCTGAGCTATAGTTTTTAAAACATGTTCTTTATGTGACCCCTTTTTAAAACCTTGGCACAAGACACCACTATTTCTAGCAGAAATTATTTTAATCTAACCCATCTCCCTTCCTTCAGCCTTCCCTTGTACTACACAAAGTAGTCACAGGGATTCTTTTAGAATGGAAGGCCAGTAATGCAGGGATTGTGTACTCACTGCTCTGTTAAAATAGGGCCTGGACCATGGTGTTGAGTGAAAGAGTCAAGTCATTAGAAATGTCCATTTCTCCACCTTCAGTCTCTGAGATTTTTTACATTTATATTCATTTGCTCATTTACCTCATTAGACCACTGGCAGGTGTCCACCGAGCCAGCCTTAGCTGCTTCACATGCAATTTCCCTATTTGTTCTGCCCTTTGGATTGTTCTTCAGTTTTCAAATCCAGTTAAATACCAACCACTCTTGATTCTATTAGGAATTACCTCTGTTCTTATATCCTATTACTCTTGTCTAGATTTCTGTTCTCTCTTTTTTTCTGGACACTGGAAGTAAACTTTTGTTTGGCTTCTGGTTTCTTATGATTTTCTCACAAAATCCATGATCTGCAGTATCAACAACAGCTCCATCTTTAAAATACAAACTTAATAATGTCTGTTTCCTCTTTCAAAAATGTACTCATGGCTCTACATTTGTATTAGGTACTTGTCTTGTTACTGAAACAAAACACCTGACAAAAGCAACACAAGGAACTAACTATGTGTTATTACAGTTCCAGTGCATGTGCTTGATCATAGCAGGGAAAGTGTAGCAGGGCAGGAGGCAGCTGGGACATGTATTTGTAGTAAGCAGAGAGCAGGGGATTTTATTGCTCAGCTCCCTTCCTCCTCGTGGTTCAGCCTGGGACCACAGCTCATAGAATGGTTCCACCAAGATTTTACGGTGTGTCTTGCCATCTCACTTAACCTCATCTCCTTAACAGAGATGTCCAGGAATGTGTTTCTATGATGATTCTAAATCTTGTCAACATTAACCATAACACTGTTACATCTAGCTTAGCACCAGAATTTATTTCTTAGAAAGTTGCAAGAGATGATTGGTAAACAAAAATAAAATCAGCTGTTTTTAATCTTTATTTTCTTGCTTATGTATTTACTCCCTCTTCAGTTGACTGATTTAATTAAGTAACTATAGTTAAGAATTTTTGATGCACATACTTAGAACAATAATAAAAGGTTGACAGTTTGTTTCAAACCAACAACTGGTGTATGGGTTCAAATTCCTACTTTTTACCATGGCAGAGAGCACATTCCTCATGAAATGGTTCATATTTTCTACCACCTTCCCAAAACCTATTCTCATTTTTCCTATATGTGCAATAGAACTGTATGTTGATGATCAAATGAAGCTCTAAACCCCAGTTTCTGCTTCTCCACACTTCACTACTGAGGAACCAGCATGTTCTAATTCAGTTTTCAAAACCTTTTCCAGGAAGGGCTCCCATGTCCCTCTGTATTTACAAATGCTTATTAGCATATTGCTTTCTAATGCATTTGTTTATATGTAATTTCCTCCTTTGAACAGTTAATTTTTTTTCTCAGCATATAGTTTGGGTTTTATAATATTAATAATAGTTACTCATTTCTGAAAAAATATTATTATTTCTATAATTTACATAATGTATATATTCCTAGTTTTTCCATATCTTAACAGTTTCAAAATACCAAATAAATAGCCTTTGGGAATTTAGATTGCTGCTAGGGATTAGGAAATAAATCTATATTCCTTATTCTCAGTAATCATAATGTATTTCCAAGTCAGCCATAGTTTCAAGACTTTTCTTTATTATTTGTTTGAAGATAATTAATGGTTAATTTATTATATTTGCAATATTTACTTAAAAGTGTTAAAAAGTTTTAAAAAAAGAAAAAGAAAAGAAAAAAAGAAAGACAATGAAAGTGTTAAAAGGTGATAACTTGGAACTGGTAAGATGGCTCATAATGTGAAGGCACTTATGCAAACCTGGTAAACTTAGTTGAATTCCTGGAACTCACATAAAAGTTGACAAGAGGAACAACTTAATAGAGTTGTTATTTTGTGTCAAGGGCATAATATACACACATTCACACACTAAATCTAATTTTATAAAACTAGTGCATTGGAATAAACAAGTGATTCATTGTCTGAATCAACAGTGTCTGTCAACTGCTGCCTAGTAAATACTATGTAAAAGAGCACAGTTGCCTTCTAGTTGTGGTTCTAGCTTGGACACTGGTCAAGACCCACTTCAGAGCCACAGAATCAGAAACTCAGATAGAGTCTAGCAATCTTCTATTAATAAAGTCTCCAGAGAGTCCAGTCCACTTCTAAGTAAGAGGACTGCTGACTTACTGAATATTGCAGACTGATTATTACCTTGAACTTTTCTTGATTTTGACTATTGAAGAAATGAAGACCGTGAACTTAGGCAATCTGGATTTCAACACATGACTACTATTTCTAAGAAACATCACTGAATTAGTTTTAGAGATACTGTATTCCCACTATTTCTGAGAGTCTGTGATCACAGATGTGCTTCATGAAATTTAATCTGGTAGCCATATGCTGGAAGTGTTACAAGGAGGTTTAAAAAGAGAGAGAGTAGACCACAGGCCAAATTGGTACCAGGCCTGAGAATTGCACAGATTCAGAAGGGCAACGAATAGACATATTTGGTGCTTAATCGAAGTCCTCAAAGACCTTAAGATAGTGATCATCAAAGGGCTTAGGAAAGAAAAGGTTCAAAACTAAGATTGACTGCTTAAGCCTAGGGGAATTTGTACATATTGCCATAGCATCTTGGAAATAAAACTGATGTTTACTGGATTAAAGACGCACTGGAAAGTTCTTTTACATAACTATGTTAAATGTTTATACTGCTACTTTATATAAGAAGCTCTGCTTGTGGCATTTGCAAAAGCTTGAGTGTTTTATATTTGTTTTCTTATCTGCTTTCATGGTAAACATTCTCATATTATTAACTATATATGGTACTACTTTCTAAAAAGCTAATACACATGTATTTCTTGTGGCTATCATTAATCTTTAGATCCATAAACCACAAAATAATTTTTTGTTCTTTAGCAATTGGTTAAATTTTAATACTAGATAATGAGTTGGCGTCTATGGTTATAAAAATAAATAAGAGAATTTTGTCCTCAAAAGGCTCAGTGTTTAGTGAGAGAGGAAAAAAAGGTAAGCAATTACAACACAATGTAATATATGCTATAATAAAGATACTCATAGGTTACCATGGAAACTAAACAGGACACATAAGTTACCAACCACCAAGAATTGTTAATAATTTTTATAAATTACTTTTTCAGTTTGCTAGATGTTTGAATGGACCTAAGAAAAAAATAAAATTTGCAAATAAAAACTGGTCATTAAATCAAAATAGTTAGAGCTGTGTTAAGCATTTGGCTTTTGCTTTGGTTGGTGATAGGTTCAACTTCTTGAGGTGGATGGCCTAGAGCAAGATGTTGGTGAGACTGAAGATGATGAGTCACCAGAGCAGCGAGCCCGGAGACCAATGAATGCATTTCTTTTATTTTGCAAGCGCCATCGCTCCCTTGTCCGACAGGAACACCCAAGGCTTGATAACCGAGGTGCTACCAAGATACTAGCTGATTGGTGGGCTGTTCTTGATCCAAAGGAAAAGCAGAAATATACAGACATGGCCAAGGAGGTAGGTTATAAGGACAAGTTGTGATAGTAATTATGGGAACCAGTTCTATAACTCTGATTCAGGAAATATGCTGCAGCTCTTGATGACTTGTCATCTTCTATTAACATCATATTCCAAGGGAAAGATGACAACCTAAGGTTAGATTTTTCTTATGATATCACAGAAATGTATCAAGTTGATAACAGAATGATCAAGTTCTGATGCCTAACAACATGTGTGTTGGCTGTGTGCATGCATGTGTGCCTGCCTGCCTGCCTGTCTGTCTATCAGTGTGTGTTAATCCCTGGTCTCAACTTTAAAAGAAATTATTCATTGAAAATTTTGGAGAAAGATCTGTATGCCTTCTAGCTCTATCATGTTTTGAAATGTTGGTAAATGTTGGTAAGATAAAGCTTTGACTTGTTTCTGTTCTGACAGTAGTATAGCATGAAGATTTAAAAGCAACACATGAGTGAATAGCAGTATAACAGGATGTACTGTCATGTGTGCATGCTTGAGAATGCTGTGTGAACAGTAGTAGTAGGTGAGAAACATTTCTACATGGAGAGACTTCAGAAATGTTGGCATGTTAATTCCAAATGATAGCAGTGACTTAAGTTTTCAAAAATTGCTGTGCTAGACTCGTTTCTGCATTCATCTGGAGTCAATATGAGATCTTTGTACATTAAGTATGAGTGGACTTAGTTCAAAGTAAAGAATAAGTACTGTCATTGTGGTTAAGTTTGAAAAGAATAATTCTAACATTTCCATAGAGTTTCCATTTGCAAAAAAATCCTTGATTCATATAAAATCTCTGCTACCCTATTAACTCTGCTACCCTATTAACTTATGTGGGAAAAAATGAGCCAGCAGGGGATAAAATAATGTAATTTTAAGATATTTTATTAGACATCTTAGTATGAAGAAAAATAATACCTTCAGTTGATGTGGTTTTATTGTGTTTAATAAGGAAACCTGCAACATAAAAATTTTGTATAAAACGATCAGTGAAATTTGAATCCAGAGTAAATGACTAGTGTTGCTGTGTAATTGATCACACAAAGCTTTAGGAATTTACTAATTGTTAAAGATAGAATTTTAACTATGCTGGGCATCTATAAAATTTAAAATCAATTACAGCAAACTATGTGATTTTTAATGTTTCAATAGATTTCCACAAGCGTAACAGTAATTAACAATAAACCTTTCTCATTAAATAGGTTTATATCCTTTCATATACCCATGCTTATATGATAAAGTAAACAATTATCTGAAACCTCACAGGGAGCTGCATACATTTCCTATAATTAAACACTTGAGTTTGATTTTGGACAACATGCAGCATATTACCAATATAGTGTTTGCCTTTTCTTAAATACAGCTAATTTACAAACCCAATAGGTGGCCACTTTTTAGAGGAGGAACTATTATTTTTGTGCAGGAAATCCTTTATTAATTACTTAATTAGCCTCATAATATTTGGCATTGTGGTGCTATAATGAAATCTGTTTAGGTAGCCCCCTGCAGCCTACAAGTGGAAACCATAATGTCTCACATTGCATCTTGCCTTGTTTATAGTTACTCATATAAAATATTATCTCATTTCTACTCCAAAGCCTAATCGATTCAGCTACTTCCCAAATTATCACACAATTGGTCTCTGGTGGTTCTTTCTTTCAGCTTATTTACTAAATGTTTCATAGTTACATTAAAGTACATGTAATTGTTCTGAAGCCTTTTTTGTTAATATTGAAGCCTTAATTGGAATTTCAGCTCAGTAAACCAATGCTTATTAAGAAATTCCAGTATTCCAGACTGTGGTAGTAGCTACTGATACATCACCAGACACACACATGCACAAAAAGCCCAGGTCATTTTGAAAACTACTTCAGGTATAACTTTTCAACTTTGAGCCCTCAGTTTTGAATGTTTAAAGACAACGCGTTCTTTCAGCACAGTGCATGAATGCTTTACATTATTTGTCCTCTGTGTCCTTGCCTTTATTAGAGTGAGAGTAGTCTTGCTTACCCACAGGAATACAGCCTCAGAAAGTGTCCTTAGGCAGTTTGGTCATTATGCAAACAGTATAGTTTATTTACCCAACTAAGACCTTTTAAACTGCAAAGCAGTGTAAACTTAGGAGACCACTGTTGTGGTGTGTAGTTAACTAGAACATTGTTAATATAGTTTGTACTTTTCTCTTTATGATTTTAAAAGAAGCAAATCTTTAAATGAATGAGTAGCAAAATAATTCTACCTATCTGTCTATCTATCTATATCTATCTGCTATTCATGAAATTTCCTAGACTTCTTTTTTTTTTCCCCTCTTATTTGATGATCAACTGCCTATTCTAAGATTTGTTGCCTTTTTTTCATGAATTACTGCATAGCACTAACTGGTATTTAAAGATGGTTGAAATTTCTTGTTTGGCTCTTGTAATGAGAAAGTTTAAAGAATTTAAGAAAATTGTTGAACTAAGTGAACATTTCTTTAGAAAACATAAGCATTTCATAATTCAGGTTAGTCAACATGTGAGTTATAGATCAGACTTCTCAATGCATTTTCAGAATGGATCTTCAATGGATCTTGTTTTTTTTTTTTTTTTCCTTCCCAAACTGTCTTTAAAGCAATGAGGTTAAAATTTTTATTACCTTTCTGTGTGAGGTTAAATTTTTTATTACATTTCTGAGTGTGTGTGTGTGTGTGTGTGTGTGCATGAGCATGTGTGTACACTTGCATATATGTGCATTTATAAATGTGGAGACCAGAAGACAGCATTTACTATGTGTGTTTCATTGATCCAGGTCAGACCTTGAGGCTGGCATCATTAACGCAGTGAGCCACCTTGTCAGCCCACAGTTAAAAATTTTAATGAAATTATAATTATTTTAAAATTAGTGCAAACTAATGAAATGACTTTTTTCTTAACTATCTAAATTAATGAGTAAAACTATCTTAAACATTTGTATTTGAAAATGAACTGTTACTCTCACATTAACTTTGTCCTTATAGGATTTAAGTAGCCATATCCATAGCCAGTTCTTCTGTTCAGTGTTTTCCTATTGTTTTCTATACTAGAAAGCATAGTTGCTTTTTCAAGTATGTAATTACGATTGACTAGCATTGTCATGAAAATTTTTTGGGTTAATATATAACCAGAAATACTTTTCAATGAAAACCTTTCCATCAAAACCATAAAACTATGTTTTGTCGTGTGAAATGGTGCTTTGTTTCTGGTTTTAAAAACACACCAAGGAAACACACTTCGTCACAATGTCCTACTGACAAGCTTAGCCCTCTGTGAAGAAGTTTTCAAACTTAGGGCTTACACATTAGTACCACTTCTCGATTCTGCCCTGCACTCTGACCTGGGCGTATGTTGTAACTTCTGCCTGCGGATGAAGAAAGAACAGCCCTAACAGAACTAACTGTGGTGTAGGTTTCTTCAGCTCCCCATAGTAGATATGATTATAAGATAAAATGTGTGTTGGAGCTCTTTCATAAAATTTTAGATAATTTTCTGTATAATCTCTTCACTGGTCTGGTAGAGTTTCATTCATATATTTATACCAGCATTTTCTGCCTGTGGTCTTACAGTCTCTCTTTCCAGTTACCATTTCCTTTCACTCTATGTACATCTAAGCTGTAATAACAGCTAGAAATACTAATAGATGCTGAGATAGCACCCAACACTCAATTAAAATTAAATAAATGGAGAAAACCTTTCATTGATATTAAGGTACATTGTAGATCAAATTTCCATTAATGTAATGATCTGAAAAGCATTTATTGTTTGAGACCCCATTTTAAAGTATTAACATAATAGATTATTGTCTTTTGTTATATAATAACGTCATTATCAGATATAAAGGAGGTAAAATACTGTGACAGAGGGTATGTATTTAGTGACAGTACTGAATAACAAAAGAAGCAGCAATTAAATGGCTGCTTTTTTATTTTTACTAACAAAATACAATAGTGGTTAGGGCCAAAAAATAAGAGAGAGAAAGAGAGAGAGAGAGAGAGAGAGAGAGAGAGAGAGAGAGAGTCAGCATTACTGAATGCCTCCTATCAGTGAGGAATCATTTATAAGGTAAATTTAAGTTAGATTAATTAATCATCTCGAAATTTGCAGGAAAAAAAAGTTGAAGGCTATGAGGTGAATTTTGATTTTTATAGAATTTTGAAAATCAGTGTTTTATTAAAAGTCTCTCTATCTGTGAGAGTTTTTTGTAAAAACCTTAGAATCAATACTCTGTGATTGATGTTTCTGGAGGTTAAATGAGCTCCCCCCCTCACCTTCAGTTTGAACAGCATGGCCCTGAATGTCTGGATAGATGGAGCCTATTTCTTGAGTTCTTTCTGTGATGGTGGATTTTGACCACATTGTTGACCTACACAGTAATTATTACACTTGGCTATTTGCTCCAGATAGTCTCCCACATATTTTTTTTTCCCTGCCTCATCTGTAATTTCTTTTCTAGTAACCTTGTCATAACAAATGATTAAATCTTTCTGTTGTCACTTATAGCTGAATCAGATCCAATGACTGATGAAGTACTAAGTTCCAAGGACATATAGGCATCTTTATACTTTCAGACTGCTCTTTCCTGTGACCTTACTTGCTTCCCATAGCTTGTGTTGTTGGCTTGATGTTTTTTATGAATTTACTTGTTATTCTTTTCTCAGTCATTTACATTTTTAGCCCTTCTGCTCAGTGTATACTTGACTAGGGATCTAGTCTTACATCTCAGTAGAAAAATGGTTAATTTATGAGACTCTGCTTTCAATTCCAGCAACAAACAAAAACTCAAAAGTAAAAATGCTGTATGTGTGTACTGAATATTTATATTAAGAATCCGTACAATTGATATTGTGATACAGTTACAGAGTATTATGCCTCACAGTAAATTGTCAGTTACTATTTTTAAAAGACACTCTCCGTATTCTAGGCTTTTGTCTTGCAATCTTGTTATCCACTCAGAGGAAACTTGCTGTTTTATAGACCCACTGCAAAACTGTTATTCATGCTGAAGTTAGAGTGGGGACTGTCGACTATGTGTAAACAGATGCATTTATGTAGTTAATTGTGGATTGTGAGCTTTTGAAAAAGGGACTCTGCCTGTTCATGCTCTTAGTGTGTACATTGTCTAAGACGAGTCCGCTTTCTGGTCAGTGCTCACCATGAAGGTGTGTAGGCTAGAGACTAGAGAATGAGAAATGATAGTATGTGGTGATTGTTGGTGCTTTATTCTATCTTCAGCCCTGTCATAAATTAGTGTAAGCTGGCTGTCATTAGCATCATCAATTGATAACTTATTTATCAGAATTATAGTATAATTTCCATTACACTTGATTTTCACTGAGACAGATCATTAAGTGATTCTTAGCAATATGTTACTAGTGGAGAATGTATCCAAAAATTGAATGTGAGGAGGAAAAGTTCCTCTCAAGAAGCAAGAGATTCGAGTACTAATGGTATCCATCCTCTTTCACAGCTGGGGCAGTCTGCTTAGAAAAATCTTAATTACCGAAAAAGGTCATTTTATATCTGTGATAAATTTATTAATAAATTTGTTTTTAAAATCTTTGGTCATGCAAATGACTGTTCATCTGACACCCCTACTCCATGTGCCTTTACTAAGGCATGATAATAATGCATGTGTCTGCTACTTGCCTTTTCACCCCTGCCTGCCATTTATCACTTTCTACTTTCAGACAACAGGCAGTTATTTGTATGCCTCAGCTTAATATGTAAATTCTCCTTTCACAAGAATGCACTGTGCTGCTGTGTCTTTTATGGTAACTTTTATGCTTCCAAATTCATTCTGCTGTCAGTTCATTTGGCTCTGGCCTTGTGTCTCATTTCACCTCTTTATTCTCAAGAAGACAGAACTGGACACTTTGATGGTTCAGTGGTTAGAGTCCCTGGTGTTCTAGTGGAGTTCCCAGCATTCAGTTCCCAGCACTCCCATCGGGCTGCTTATAACCATCTGTAACTTCAGCTTCCTGATGCCTATGGCCTCCAAGGACAATGAGCAGATGCCCACACATACCACATAGTTCACATAAAATGAATACTTTTAATTAAAAATACTGCTCAATTTTAGTGGCTTTTGTGCCTACTTTACACAGACACATGCATACCTTTGTGTATCAATAGGTGAATTCATACCTTACACATAAAACCATGTCAGAAGGTGGGTCAATAAGATAGCGTTGGGATACATTTCATTTGTTGTCTAGTATTACTATATTATCACCTATATTATAGCTCTTATATATGTGTTAGAGTGAAACCTTATGCTTTCTCTTAAAAGGGTACCTTTTACCCATTGTCTAAAAGCTATTTAGAGCTTACATTGAACAACATTACCATTTTAAAAGGCAAGCCTGTGGGATCGAAAGAATTATGCTGGTCATGGGTATATGATATGCCTAGAACATAGGAGAATAAAGAGAATTGTGAATTCAAAACCAGACTATAACATAAAAATGTGTTAATAAAATAACCCAATTGTGATAGTTGAACACATAGAAATAGGTGGGTTTTGTTTGTTTGTTTATTTGTTTTATTACACAGGGTAGCTTAGGGAGTGTATAATGGATTTTAGAAAAGAGTTAGTGGTGTTAGGAGAAAGGATAAAGAGGAAGCCACAAGAAAAAAATGATAAAAAATATTGTCAGTAAAGATTGAAACTTGCAAACAAGAGAGAAAGTTTGTGATAGATTTATTGCAGCATGTCATATCAGAGCTTGTTCATATATGCCATCCTTTGTGCTCATTAAGAAATATTGACAGATATATTACACTTTATAGGTGGAGGGATTGGAGCTGATGCCCAAGGGTGCTCAGCAGAGGCTCATCTTGATCTCAGGTCATAAGACCACATCCATTGTTCTTTCTTCTGTTTTGCCCTGTGTCTAAAAATAATCAAAACTAGTCAGCTGGCCTGCCTTGCCCTCTTTCTAGTTCATCTTGGTTCCCTTATCTCATGCCTGAGAATTTTACTTTGTCTGCATTTGCCTTACAAGAACACTGAGGCAGATACTTTTTTTGTAAAACCATTCCTGGCAGGTTAAGTTAACCAGTGGGCAGAATTTGGTTGCTGGTCCTGGTGTTAACTCATGTTGGGAAATGTCATTTGCAGTATTCTTTGAAGTAGATGATAAGAGTTGGAGAGACAGCTTAGTGGGTAGTCAAGAACACTGGCTACTCTTAAAGAGCTGAGGTTTGATTCCCAGCATTTATAAGGAATCTTGTACAACTCTAGTTCCAGGCCATACAGTGTTCTCTTCTGGCCTCCATAGGTAACAGTCATGCAAGTAGCATACAAACATACATGCAGGCAAACACCCAAATGCAAAAGAAAAAAAAAGTTTACTACATACATACACACATAGAGACACTTCTCTATTCCCCTCACACAAAAGCTTTAAGAGAGAAAATATGTGCTCTGTACACTGTTGACAGTAACCCTAATGGTATTGTGCTATCTGTTAAGGCCGAAGAAGACTGCCCTGCACAGAGTTTTAGCTCTGCCCTTTCCATCCTCAGAGCGCTTGACCTTTCCTAATACAAAAGCCTCTTCTGCCCCAAAAGTTAGGCCTTTTTTTTTTTTTTTTTTTTTTTTTAAAGAACAGGAACAACAGAAAAAGTAGAACATCTAAAATGTTTGGTCTTTATATTCTCACCCCACAAGTTAGATAATTCTGCATTGTTTCTAGATCTCTGTGCTTGGTGCTGTCATCTGCTATAAGGGAAGCCACTGAAGTCATGGAATGTGGGTTTTCTCAGTCATTGTCTGAGTGAGGGAAAAGGGTGAAAACTGTTGAACTTAGTCTGGGTGCTAATTTTACCTGCTGTTCATTTGTTTATAGTATAAAGATGCATTTATGAAGGCAAATCCTGGCTACAGATGGTGCCCTACTACAAACAAGCCTGTAAAATCGCCAACACCTACTGTCAATCCACGGAAGAAACTTTGGGCCTTCCCATCCGATGCTTCAAGAGATTTGCCAACCCCTAAGAAGGCAAAGACAGAAGAAATTCCTCAGCTTAACTTTGGAATGGCTGGTAAGTTTACATATTTTGCAACTGTTCCTAAAGAACAGAACACACTGGACATTTTTTTAATTATATAAATTTTAGGAGACCAAAATTTTTTACCACTGTGTAGCACTTGCAAATATGTAGCATATCATGAAATATTAAAGTATGGTATACAAAGAAGGTACCTGTAACTGAAGACAGGAGATGGAGCCAAGTAGTAAATGCTGTGAGATCCCAATAGTGACAGGATGAAAATGTCAACAGCAGTTTGGAGCTTGTCAGGAGCTTAGGGAATTTTATATTAACACAATAGATTGCACACATTCACACCTTGCCCCAACATTAAGGAGAGTAATTACTGGACTTATGGGTATTTAAAATGCTACAACTATACAGCTCATCTGAGTACCTGATACACCAAGGGCAAGCATGTGAACAAATCCATCCAATGGATCAATGGAAATGTCTCAAAAAGAAAACCCACCCTACCCCTCCTCCCATCCCCATATATGTTTGCTCTGAGCAAACTTAAAATTCCAGATGGTGCCATTTGTTATGTTACTCTCTGGGTGGTAAGGAATGCTAATTCATTTATGACTATGAAATAAAACATTTACATTCTCCCCCCAAATGGCGAGATACTCCCTCCTACTCCATGTAATCGAAAGGATTTTGCCAGGAAGAAATTTAGAGGTTGAATAAAGTAAAAGCAGGGAAATTCATGCTGAGCCTACACTATATTACAAGCAAATGCTTTTCAGAGTCCTAAACTGTTTACAATTTAGAAAGGTAGGTAGGACTGAAGTTGAGCCATACTGTGAATTCTTTTAAATGGTTCAGTTTGGGCTCGTAGTATGAAAAGTATGTGAGATATTATATGAATGCTAGAAAAATGAAACTTAACACGTGGCAGTATCCTTGGGAAACAAAGTCTTCAGGTGATTGCTGAGTGCAGCTCCCAACATGTTTCCTGGAAGAACCAGAACAGTTCTGCTCCTGTGTCAGCTGTCACTTGCACAGTTTTAGCTTTAGCACGTTTGTTACTAGTCTTTGTGAACTCTCGGGACTTGCCAGATTGTGGCGTAATGAGCATTGTCTAAGACTGAGAGAAGATGTACAGACGATTGAAATCTAAAACTGAATCTCTTTGATTGTTGTTTAGCATCTATATCTAAATCTAGGTTAGTATGTATGGAGTTTTGTTGAGGTTTGTTTGTTTGTTTGTTTTAAATGAAATTGTCACAAGCCAAATGATGATTATATGTAAATTAAAGGAAGTATGTAGATAAGTCTTTTAGTAGCAATGTTTCTGATATTAATACTCTGCCTTTTACCTACGCAATAGAAGTAGAATCTAGACTTAAGAAAATACATAGGTCCACTATTGAAAACAGTATTCTTTGTAGCAAAATTCAGAGAAGCAAAAACACCTTGATGCCATTTGTCACAGTAATAATAGCCTGAGTCATGTGTTGGAACTTCATGACCAGAGCTCACTTTTATTTGTGTGCAGTATCACTTCTTTGATATTTCTAGTTATGTCCCTTTTCAACAAAATGAAAGTGAACTAAATTACCTCTGATTAAAAACTGGTGTTTAGCCATCTGAACTGAGAGAACACAAAGGGAATTTTAAAGGCCAGTTTAACATATTTGCTCAGCAGTCCTTGACACTCCACATTTTACAATTTAGAATAACGCGACTTTGTCAAATATATGATTTCCAAGGAAGGAAAAATAAGTAGAATTTGATATACTACAAACTCTTTCAATAAAGGCAATGTGTGCTATTTATGTGAATGTATTTTTGATAATTCTAAATAGCATTATGTAAGTGATAAAAAAAATGATAATTTCTTGGCTTATCCTTTAGAATGAATAGTAAACTTCTTACAAAGTAACATTTGGTTTATAACTTGAATTATTGTGTAATTGTATCCCTATTTTACTTTGTAATTTGAACTGCACATTTTTATCTCTCAAATGCTATCACCCAGCCCTACCTAGTTCCTAGGATGACAGCTACAAGAGTGCTTTACTCTGAAGCACCCTAAACGCTTACTTTGTGCTAAATTCATTTTCCCCCTGGACTGTTACTTTTAAATAAACCTAAGTACATATTTTATCAGGCACAATAGTTCTTAAACTTAATGGCTAATTGAAAGTAATATCTTGGGGAGGGAGAGGGAGGGAAGGGAGAGTTAGAAGGGGAGGAAACAAGGCAGGGGACTACAACTTGGGATACAAAGTGAATAAATTGTGAATACTAATAATAAGAAGAAGAAAAAGAATTTTAAAAAAAGAACTATGTTAAAAGTATGGCAGAGCTTTGTTTCACCACTTTAGCCATTGTTTGGGTTTGTATTTGTGTACTTCTGCATGGGACAGTGTTGGGCTTTCTTAACTCATGGTTGTATGATGACATATTTTTCTCATAGCTTCCTTTTTTTAAATTTCTTTTATATTTTTCTTTTTATCTCATCTGCTTCTTCTCTTCCTCCTCCTTTGTGTGTGTGTGTGTGTGTGTGTGTGTCTACTTCAGAAACTTTTCTCAATTAAAATAAATTATATACAACATCTGATCTAAGTTTCTTGATGAAATGCTAAGGCAGACTGTGAACAAAGCTTTATTTCAGGGCATACATTTAAACCAGAGAAGAAACAGAAAAACTGTCTCCAGGCTGTCTTATGACACCCTCGTCCTAAAGCTAAAATGTATGTCTTGAGAACTGTGTCTGTGAAAGACACACAGGTCACATGTTCTCTTTGATTGATGCTTTAAGTATTAACATTAGAGGCACCGTGGAGCAGAGATCTCTCTGCCCCCATTGACTATTGAAAGAATTAAAGCAAGAAAATCTTTAAATAATCAAAATACATTAGTTTTAAATGTTGGCGGTTATTTTAATTCGAGCCTGAGTACCCTCAAGATTTATAATGTCTAAAGCATATCTATTATTTTAAATTTATTTTGTAAGTTTTAAATAGACTATTTTCAAAATTTGGAGGATGTTTTGAAATTTCACTCTCTTGTATTTACTGATAGGCTAGTTATTTTGACCAGACCTGATTCCACATAGCAGAAATAACAACTTGAGATTAACTGTCTCAAACTTTTTAGGAGAAAAGCATAACTATACTTTGGTTAAAAAACAAACAAACAAACAAACAAAAAACACCTCATCTGAACACCCCAGTACTGGAAAGAAGCCTTTGGTTTGGGAGATGATTCATACAACAGCTGTAGCACTGGGAAAACATGTTGTGTTGGAATGGTCCTAAAGTGGTTGTAGTTAGGAGATTTAAAAGGCCAAGTGTGGTGGTTTATGCCTATTATTCCCACACTTATAAGTTAAGGCAAGGATAAGGCAAGGAGATCATGAGTTCCAGGTCAGTCTGTGCTTCATAGTGAGACATTGATTCAAAGAAAAAAAAAAAAAAAACCCTGCAAAATATAGAAAAGAAAAAAAGGCTCCTTAAGTATGTGCATTAAGTACATGTGTACCAGGTTATATAAAAAAGCATTTTGAACATTTTCCATCAAATTTATATGTGGGTAGTTTGGATTTCTGCCTGTTGAATATTCTTTCTCATACACTGTATGGTTGTATGTCTTCATGCTTTTAAGTTGGTTATTTGCTTTTGCTCTTTAGATCCTACTCAGATGGGAGGCCTGAGCATGTTGCTGCTAGCTGGAGAACATGCTCTCGGAACGCCAGAGGTAAGCAAGGCTTTAGTTTCTCGTTCTTCACACTGCTCATTCTGGGGCTTCAGCACATAGACATCTGTGTTCTGTTCACCTTGCTGCTGCAGTCCCACTTAGAGCTCACTGTGAAACGTTACCTGTTTGGCTAAAGGGTAGCAGAAGCTGTGGCTGTGGGCCAAAAGGACTGAACCACATCTGCACTGCAGAGGCTGCAGTTGTTTGAACCCAGGAGTAAGAGATACGGTAGAGTCCATTGTCATTTGTTGTGTTGTGTCATAATTATGTAGATCACATCCTAAAATAAACTCACTCTGTTCAACACATTCCCTGTTGGTATCATGTTCTCATTTAGACTTGCTAGTGGAAAGCTGACAGTAAAAATATGAGACTGTCTGTCTCTCTAGTATCTGAGTAATTCCAAACTCCTGTGTGAACATCTGGGATAACAGCATTGCAAAACTGTTTCATTTTTTAAAATAGGAAGCAAAAAGACCCAGAGCCCTCATGACTGGGTTTCTGTGATCTGGTTATAAGTCTGCTTTTGCTAAATATTTTTAGATCTAATTCTGATCAGCTATGGCAGTTAACCACACATAATTTGCGTTTGTGGTATCTTCTGTTTTCTAGACCCACTTAACAGAGGTCAGTTGAGTTAACCTTCAGGTCATGTTATTTTCCTACATTCTGGGCCTTAAGATGGAAAGTTTCCATTCAAACGAGCATAGCTGTTCAGAAGAAAATAGCAAGAGATATCAATATTGCCATGGAAAATGTATCCAATACCAAGCCTGTCCCTAATAAAATTAGCTATTAGTGCTATGGAAGCATACTGCAAACATTCTTAGTCATTTTTCTTTTTTTAATATTCTTACACTCAGTCTTTTAGGTCAGTTTTACTGCAAGCCTGTGCTGTTTACTGTTGTTTTAAACTTTGATTAGACCATATAGATTACAGTTAAAATCTATTCAACTATACAGGCTATTTATACTATGGTGCTGTTGTTATTCATAGTTTATATGTGGTATACAGAGATGTTGAGTAAATTTAACTAATTTGTTTCTTTTCATTTTAATGTAACAAAAGTATTAATTTGTGTACAGTATTTATTATGTTGTGCAAATCCTCCACTGAAAAACCTGTGCATGTGACTCTGTGCTTCTGCGGCTCATTATTGAGCATGTTTTCTAGCTTCTGACAGAAGCATTGTTGGGCATCGTTTCCACCCCTAACACATAGTATGATGCCCACAGGGTACATTAACACCTTGTGTGACCTCTTATGGGCAAAGCACACTCGTTAGCAATGATGGACCTTCATATTCTTTTGACATGGAAGCATTGTGAGAACTCTCCAGGTTAAGAGGCAAGCAGTCCAGGAGCAGGTTCCTATAGCCCAAGTTATGTCTTTAGGGGTCCTGCTGTGTTCTTATTTCCTCCCCTCATCTCCTAGACATTTAGGTCATTCTGAGAATAATTTTGTGTTATTAGAACAGTAAGATAGTAAAAACTTAAGTTAAATGTTATCTCCAAATACTATCAGAGAGCTTACTTTTAGAGACCAGTAGACTTCATTTAGCCTATCAATTTCGACCTCTCCATTTCTATTGCAAATATGTAGACTTGGTAAATAAAACTTCTGTATAGGCAGATAATTGTAAGATAAACACAGTAAATATGTACTCATTTTCAAATAAAATTAGGATAAAATGAGAGCCATTCAGAAATTTCATATTTTTTATATTGGAATAATTACTGTCAAGTCTGTTTATACAGTTTGGTTTGACTAATCAATGTAACATTTTACAAAAATCATACCACAAAAACATATGATCACAAAGGCATTTAAAGTGATGTGATATAGAGTCTTTATTTTAAAATAGTCTTGGGAAAGGGGCTTTTTTATTCACTGACCTGAGATTTCATTGCACATATGAAGTCTTAAGAAGAATGCTTTTTTTAAAGTGTAAAATTTAATATAGGAAGTAGATTTTCTTAAATAATATAGGTATCTTCTTTGCTATGACTGAAATGATAGAAGTCTGCTGAAAAGCTGCTGTCGCCTCTTACAGTGTCCTTTTTTACTTAGTATACTATTGTAGTTATGGACAGTTAAGTTTCTTGAGATGTCAATGGGCAACTTATACCTATGTTTCCCCCAGTCTTCCATGTCTCAGTCTGCTCTGTGTCACTTTGAAATGAGCATTTTCATGTACTCCCTTTTCTGAGCCAAGGAAGACCTTTGCTCTTAGCTATAGTAAGCTGGAGTCAGGGGTGAAATTTGTTTAAAATTCACACAAATAATAGTCTTCATACTCATGTTATTTGTACATATTTGAGACAAATCTTTAAATCTTTGTTTTTATAGAACTTATTGATTTGGGAAGAAAAATTGATATACTGAACAAGACAAAGAGAATGGACTGATTCCTGACTTAAAACACAGCAAGCAATGTCTTCTGATTGCTTGTAAGAGACAGCATAGGTGTCTCACTAGGAAATGACCCCATCATAGTTGCAGAAATGAAAGGATATGATACAACATTGTAGCAAATTATTTAAGCCAGAAATCAAATGAAGTTGCTTAAACAAAAACACAGATGGACCCTCCTGAGCTACAGAAGGGGACTGGTCTGAATGAAATACTTGGAGACTTAAGTGTTCTCATTGTTGTTGTTTAACTTTAAAGGAACAGGAAATAAAAAGACAAGAAACAAAAGTAATACTCTTCTCATCAGATTCTGAGTGGAAGAGGCAGTAGAGAGTTACGCTCTTAAATGTGTTATCAGTAAGTTATTGGAAGATAAAAATACAAGTAAAGTGAAATATGTGATCTGGAATTATTAAAAGTAATCTTTCAGACAAAGAATTTTTCATTATTTTCACTAGTCTAGAAAATGTAGAGCTACTTTAGAATTTAAAAATGAAAGCAGGGAGTGTTACAATGCAGAGGTTCAATGGCGAGAACAACATTTGCTGTTGTAGCAGCAGAGCCAGAAGGAGAGTAAGGGAAGCTAGAAGAGCACGCACTGCTGATGAGGGAAGGCGTGTCTTAAACACCCGAGGCGGGAAGTAGCCAGCATGGGAAGCACCTTAGTAGACACGGGGTCATGATAATACCTGCATCCTGTCACTCCCTACGCCACTGCAAAGATTAATTAAATAAAACCTGTCAGGCATTTTTACTTCCTCAAAATTCTTGTTAGTATGCAGCATAGTCTCATCACTATAAGTTATTCCAGGCATTTAATAGTTCAAAAGCTTAAATTAAATCTGTTTCTCCTGCAGGTTGTAGTGTATTTTGTCATGAACACACACACACACACAGTTCCTTGACCATTGAAACCTTGGAAGAATTTACAGTTGTAATTTATTCTTTTCACCATCGCTAGATGGTCTAGAAAAGACAACTTTTTAATTTAAATTAACTAAGTTAGCTTAGTAGAAGAGGAGCTAGTAAATGAAGGTACACCCCCCACTTGGGACTGTCCAGCGAGGCCATATTGCAGAAAAAAATGGAACCTTGTGAACTTTTTGCCGTCTTTTTTTGTACTTTAGTCAAATAGACAGTATTCATGGAATGTTTTGGACATGGAAGGCACCTCAAGAGCCTGTACACAAATACCTGCCCTTTATGCTCAAGTTCTTAAGGAATACTAATCCTTCATATGAACTTTTGCTTTCAAGGAAAATCCTTTAAATTTTAATTTTTCAAACAATAATCTGCATGTTTATAAGATAGAAAATGAATGTCTGAAATTTGAAAATGACATATAACTCATTTCTTGAAACAATATTAATCTATCACCAATATTGATGATTTCTTGAGCTAAACAATATTTCTCTTTCTAATTCTTTTTAAATACTTGCTATTACCATTATATATGTATTTTATAGCAGTTAATTGTCTTTAACTTCATCTTTTATTATAATGTTATGATAAAAGTTTCATTTTATTATTTTCTTCTACTAAGTTGTTAAATGGACTTTAAGAAACTTACAATCAGGAATAATATTTTAACTGAGTCCTACAGAGTAGGTAACTATTACAGCTCACTTTCATTCAGTAGTGCTTTCTTTCAAAGCACTGCTTGTCAGTGCCTTAGTTAAGGATAACACATCCTTAGCTGTCTCAGGAATTAAATGTTGACTATCTTATGAATAAATACTCAACCATCCAGGTGAGGGACCAGGGCACAAAGGTTTGGTAGACTACCCATTGTAGTCTAGCTTCAAAGTTGCAGAACTGAGACTGCACTCCAGAAGGACTGGCCAATTTTTGTGTAGCATCCAGGAGACTTTGTGATTCAATTCCACCTACCCATACTCAACTGGCCACTTTTCTCTCTATCTTGTGTTATAGAGCAGCAGCACCGCAGAACAGGACATTTGGAGATTTGCTTTCAGGCTAGACAGGGTTAAGCCTTTCACATTGGCTATCTCATTCTGCCTTCCTAAGAATGTATGGTGTCAGTTCCTTACTCTTTTCTCCAAGGTATAGAGTTTTGAAATTGAAAGTTTTCGCTTTTTTTTTTTTATTATTATTATTTAAATGGGTTTTCTAGACAGGGTTTCCCTGTACAACAATCTTGCCTGTCCTTGCACCCACTCTGAAGGCCATGCTGTTCTCAAACAGAGATCCTCCTGCCTCTGTCTCCCAAGTGCTTGGATTAAGGGCATGTACCACCACCGCCCGGCACTTCACTTTTATTTTTGATATCAGTGGATTATGCAAAAAATTTTTCGTACCTATCAGTACAGCTGAGTTAATTTGATATGTGCTTGTCTTTGGCTAGTATGCTTGACTATTCCAGGAGACTTAAACTAATTCCATTATTTCTGCTTCATGTCCTGGTTCTTGACTCTTGTAGTATTTATCTTTTCATAGGTTTATTGCCTCTAAATACACTTTGTTTAGGACATGTGTTATGTTTAAATTGTACAGTGAAGGGGAAGTTAGTGCCCAGAGGTTTTCGTTTTTCTCTCTCTCTTAACAAATCTCCCCCCACCCCCACCCCCTTATGTCACTTTGTAGGTAGTACTGCCCTTCATTCCAGGGAGCTGATTCTTCTATCAGTAGTGGGACTCAAAGGCCAGGCAGTCAGGTCATTTCCGTAGTCTGTGTTGGCCATCATAGATGTTTAAACAAGGAATTCAAGGCAGGAAGATGCAGTTCTTTATTTCAGCTTTTACTACAGTTATCTGTAGAAACAGCATGGAGTTTCCTGTCCTCTTGTATGAGCTCTGCTGCAGATATAGGAAACCTTTATCCATGGGGTAAAGAGAGGCTTGTGCTGGCCTGGATGCCCTGTGTAAAACTAGGGTCTCCTCCACCCTCCACTCTTTCTGCTAGATGGTACAACAGGTTCTAGGAAGCACCAGCCTTTATTTATTTGTCTCCTGCCTCCAGTCACTCCTAGCCAGGTTGTGCTGCATGCCTCTGACATAATTATCTAACTGCATTTCTCTCATCATGCTGTTCCTCTAACTTAAACCCTTGGCCAACCCTCTATGTCCAACTTAATTTCCAGACCTAACTGACTCCCAGGTTTTGTCAGCCTGATTCATCTCCTACTACACTTGCATTTCATCTTACCTTTTACCTACCCCAGGAAAGTCACCGTTTCTTGAAAACACAGCAAAGATTTGACTCTCTACATTCTCACCTGACATGACTGTCATTCTCACTTTTCCTCTGAGGGAAATTCTGCCTTTATTTCCAAGTATACCTCAGATATTATTTTCTCCATTCAAACTAAGAAAGATTTTTTTTTCCTCTGTGCTCACAGGGATCCTTCTCCTATGCTTCCACTATGCATTTCTGCAATGTAGTTCTGCCTTTGCCTTGAATTACAAACACCAAAGGTCTGGCACATTCTCTTAGCCGTCATTTTATTCTCAATTTTACAATGGATGCAAGTGGTATTTAAACTTCTTAAAGACATCAATCCTCATGGCTGGTACTTAGTGTTTTATTGAACAATTGAATGAGAAATAAATATTTGAATTAGCAAGAGTAGGAATATATGGTTGATCTACACTATCCACTTGCTCCTTGATTGTATGTTCATCACTGTGGCAACTAGTACGCAGGTCTTGCTTTGTGATTTGCAAAGTGGGAGTAGCCCTTGATAATACTTAGCTTCCTAAGCTACTTGTGGTCATAACTGGCCTAGTTATGCTTTGTATGCAAAGGCTGGACCTGGGATTTCTCCCTATCTATCTGATTTGCTCCTGTGGAAAGAAGTGTCACTTAATTTTGTCATGATTTTTAATTATACTTATCATTTCCCTTTGTTACTGAGAATCATAGCTAAATCAAAGTGGCTGGCAATTGAGTGTGTAAGAAGATTCAAATGTTTGCTTAAGCAGAAATCCCTGTAGCTGTTTTCTTTTTTGGGCATATAGCAACACCTAGTGGCTTTATGTATTATTTCAGAGACTTCCTAATAACAGGGTTGCTTATTTCTTTTCTTTTCTTTTCTTTCTTTCTTTCTTTCTTTCTTTCTTTCTTTCTTTCTTTCTTTCTTTCTTTCTTTCGCTTGTGTAACCAAGGCTTATTTTTTTCTTCTCATTATTTCATAAGAATAGATGCTGAAGAATAAATTTTTATCTATGAAAAGCATTCACCAATTAACTAAATAACTTTAATATTTTATATATTTCATAAGGTCTGGGACTCTAATAGAAGTCTTTTGTAGGAAATCCATCTTCCCTTTCATAAGTATAGAATTTTGTGTTCATACACATGTACATTTGCCATATCATAGAAACATTTTTGCATTTTGAAATCTTTAGATAAAATTACCTAACATGTATCATGTCCAATTTTACTTTGTTAAAGATAGTCATACTTACCTTGGTAACATGGAATCATAGTTACAAATGTAAATTACTGTTTTGAATACATATATATTCTGATGAAATTTTAAGAGGCAATTTACCCTGCCTTAATTTGTTCTAAATAAACATTTACATCAGCTCTTCGGTTTTCCTAAAAATTGTTATTTCCCTTCTTTGCTTATTAAAAATTACAGCTAAGTCAAAGGAAGGATTTGGGGAAACCTTTCCCTCTGTTCTGTTATGCTACTGGCATTGTTTATTTTTACAATTTTGTTTTTTTGCCTCCTTTTTTATCTCTGCTTTTGACTAATGTCATGATGCTTCTTTTCAGCTTTGGACTAGGTTCAGGTAATCAGGTCACCAAGTGAATAGTTTAGTAATATCCCAGTCCCCCAGGCTCTTAATTTTGTGTTGTTTTCTTTATACTTTACTGACTACACAAATTCATAAATACCTAGATTTTGAGAAAGGACACCCGTCTCCTATATAAAATGCAGGCTTAGTGGTCCCATTTCTGCGATTTTAGCCGCTGGGCAGCCTTTGTTGTACTTTACTGCCAAGTCATACACAAGCAAATGGAGTCAATCAATAGGTATTCATTGTGCATTTACTCTGTCTGCTGCAGTGTTAGCACAAGCACCCATACATAGACCTCCTTGTTTTGTGCCTGCTCAGACACACCTTGATAATTTTTTATGTATGAACCTTCCATTCAAGTTATTTTATTAAGATCATTCTGCTTAAAAGTTGATAAAGAAAATTGTTTAACTTTTAAACTTCATGAGTTGATGTGTGTTTATGACTAAGTCTTTTATAGTTTGTAGAGGAAAATGAGAGAGAGAGAGAGAGAGAGGTAAACATAAAGTTGAGTGTGTAGGAGGATTTGGAGGAGGGTTAGGGTTAAGGAGAAACAAGCAAATAGATGTAAACTTTTTAATTAAAAATGATACTTAAAGTTTACTTTTCTATTGTTAATATTAACTTTAAGTCATGAGGGTAACTTGACTTCTCTCTCACCTGATGGAAACCGAAGTAAGAATAGAGTGATGTGTTTATAATGCTATAACGTTACAGGCAGCAATGGGCTACATGTATAATTGCATCCTGTACAATCATGTTGCCTAATAGTATCATAGCTTTCTTTACTCTGTGATGTCACACATTTCTTAGAACCAGTTACTGTTAAATTGAGCCACATTCCAAGGCCTAGTAAGATTACAGGTCTGTGCCAGTAGACCTTCCTAAATGATAATTTATCTCATTGCAAAAATCTTTTAATATTTCTATTTCTTGTATACCTATTTTTAATCATTTTATAAAGACGCTTAGTAATATTTACTCAGTTCCTAGCTTGATTTTTAAATCAAACTTTATTTTCCCAAATATCCAGGAGGCAAATGCCTAGGATTTATTATTCCTAAATTTGGTTTAGTCATTTCATCTAAGAAAGAAAATTTCACACCTTTGTGACTACCAATTTGAGGGTTTGTTGGCTTTGTTTTTAGTGCACTTGGTGTCTTAGTGGTACATTTAGCACAGTGTGCCTAACAGTCAAGTGATGATAAAAGAGGTGGGTTACCCTAGATGGTGAACTAATTGAGGATTCTTCAGCTTTTCTATGGTTCTTATCACTGTGGTCATAGCTATTGAAAATATCCAAAGTGACCATAAGATCCTCAAATATTTGTTCCTGCTCTACAGCCTGGAACACTGCTAGAAAAACACCTTTCCCTCCTCAGCCATCAAGTGAAGTTCAGTGGGAACAGCATCAAATATATATTTGTAACTTCTGTTGCCTTTTCCTTTCAAGTGAAACAATTAACTTTCTCCCTAGTAAACCTAATTTCATTATTTAGGAATGCAGAAGAAATATCGATTTGAGATTTACAAGAATACTTTTCAAGTTTTCTTAGTTCATTCGGTATTTTTTTTTTTAAACAGGGGTGGTCTCCGTATTCAAGGGTGACCTCAAACTTCTGATTTTCCTGTCTCCACTTCCTGAGTGACACAGGCATGCGCTACCACTTGCAGTGTAATTCAGCAAATGCCTCTTAGTAGAGAATAATGCAATAATGCGTCCTGGTCATCATTAGCATGCACTACTGAGATGTGTATATTACCCAATGCAAAAATTTTTATTCCCAGCACAAAAATAAAATTGAAAGTTATATTTTTTGAAGAATCCTAGAGAGATTAATAAGCATTATTAATAATGAAAATATCAGATAGCAATAAAAGAATGTTAAATGTTTAGCAGCATAACATCTTACAAGAGAAGCATTTCTTTAGGTGGATAGTAGCCTCCTGAAGATTAGGAAATATATGAAAATGCTGGAAAAGAAGAATTTGACTTCGTTTTGTTTTCCCAGAATTATCCTGTCAAACTCATTTGTCTTTTTGTGTGGTCGTGTAACAGGAAATGTTGAGGCAACATAGTACAGGAAAGTAAGTGTTCTCTAGATTTGTGACAGAAAGCCTCCAGTAAAATTCTAATCTTTGTACACATTCTGAAAGCACCAAGCTGTCTGACTATTGATGTCATTAATTAGCACTTGAGGGGTCACTTCCATAGAACTTTACAGTGTATTAGTTATTCTTTGTTGCTATGATGAAATATCATGATCAAAAACAACTTACAGAAAAAGTTTATTTTGGCTGACAATTCCAGAGGGCTAGAGTCCATAGTGGCAGGGAAGTCATTCCATGCCAGCAGGAAGCTAGCTGATAACATCATTATCTATACATAGGAAACAGAGAGTAAGCAGGAAGTTAGTTAGGCAAAGCTATAAACCCATACCTATTCCCCAGTGACAAACTTGCTCCAGCCAAGCTATACCTCCAGAAGTTTCCATAGCCTTCCCAAACCGGACTACTAACTGGGGCCCAGTGTTCAAACACATGAGCCTATCATGAACATTTCTCATTAGGCCACACTCAGTAATTACATTTTCTTGTTGTTGACTTAGTTGTTAGACTATCAGGATAGGGATGCTTTAGGTGGCATTTGTCTGCTGTTGTCATGATGCTCAGGCCCTCTGTCTTTCTTTCAGGCATCCTCTGGGCATTGCAGGCCTGACATTTCGGAGTCTCCTGAGTTACGTCAGAAGTCACCATTGTTTCAGTTTGCTGAGGTACTGTTTGCATCTTATACCTAATTAATTGGGGAGTCATTTATAAAGTGAGCTTAGATTTGGGCTAATGACAGCAAAGGAAAACAGTAACAAACCCTACTCAGCTCAATTAGTTATAAATAGAAACATAATCAAAGGTTGTAAGAGATATGGTACTCCAAAGGCTTTTTGTCTGATTGATTAGTTTTGTGTCATGATCCTGCCTCAGTTTGCCAGCTTCAGGGATTACATACATTCAGTGCCCTGTGGTGTGCTAGAGATTTTAGTTGAGGAACAACCACAGGTTTATAGAAGCTGCTTAAGTCATCCTATTATGATTAAACTAGAATTATTATTAAAACATATGTTTTGATTGATTAACTCCAAAGATAGAATAAACTCAGAGTTGTTACCTATTCATTTGTCCTTCCTTCTTTTCCTATTTTTTTTTCTTCCTGTTTTGTAACTTGATATTGTAGCATGAAATCTGTAAGTCTTCCATCACAGGACAGAACTGTGAGCTTGACCTCAGTGTAAAAGCAGATATTAAAACTGTCTCAGTTAATCCTAGGACTCGGACTCAGTATGAACTCCCACCCCCAACCCTCACTTTAAGCTACCTGTTCTTTCCTTGATCATTTAAATTTTCTTTCTTTCTTTCCTTTTTTTTTTTTTTTTTTGTCCTGCTACAGATTGGTACAGGACAACCATATTTTTCAGATTTGGCTATCTGTTTCCACTGTTATCTCCTGCAGTGCTTTGAGAATATTTACACTATTCCTAGTTGCTTTGCTTATATCACCAGTATGTATCATAATATGTATTTGTTCATGATATGTATCTGTTTCTTTCAGTCCTTGACTTAGCACTGGCATGAGTTTGAACTGTTTTTGAATATCTATTTCCCCAAGGACTTAAGATAATGGAGAATTCATGCTGTTTGTTTGTTGTTGTTGTTGTTGTTTGTTTGTTTTCAACAGTTAGAGACATGTTGATTGAGGTTTGGCCCAGCTTCAAGCAGGGATGCTTAGTAAGTGATTCCTGAAGTCCTAATGACAGAATAAACTCTAAAAAGTATTATTTGAAATTAGAATATGTGTATATTAAGGTCTCTATAGTATATATAAGATTCCAAAGACATCTGTGACAGTATTGCTCTTATATGAAAGGTCTTGATGCTTATTTAGAAGAGCCTGTTTGCATCACTAATTGAAATCATACTTTATGTTAACATTTGTTTATGAGTATCCTTTTGTTTAGAACTCATTCAATGTTTTTCAAAAAATAGAGATGGTTTTAAGAGCAGTTCTGTTTGATTCACTATCTGATTTAATTTCTGAAGAAATATAGGTTTGGTTTTCTTTAATATGAATTAATTTTTTTTATTTTAAATTCTTTATTTTCAACCCCCAAAGCTAAAGTTGTTTTGCTGCTTTCTGTTTGTTTGTTTTTATTTTTTAATTTTTCTATAAATTTTTATTTTTTTTATATTAATTACAGCTTATTTACTTTATCCCAGCTATAGCCCCCTCCCTCATTACCTCCTAATCCCACACTTCCTCATTTCCTCTCTGCTCCACCCTTCCTACCTCATCTTCTCCCTACCCCTTTCCAATTCCATTCATAGGGGAGGTCCTCCTCCCTTTCCATCTGACCCTAGTCAGGGCTCATCAGGACTGGCTTTAATGTCCTCCTCTGTGGCTAGCAGGGCTGCTCCTCCCTCAGTAGGGGGTAGGGGTTGCCAAAGAGCCATCCACTGAGTTCATGTCAAAGACAGTCCCTGTTCCCTTTACTAGGGTACCCACTTGGATGCTAAGGTGCCACAGGCTACGTCTGAGCAGGGGTTCTAGGTTATATCCATGTATGGTCCTTGGTTGGGGAATCAGTCTCAGAAAAAACCACTGTGGCCAGATATATTTGGTCCTTGTGGAGCTCCTGTCCTCTCCAGGTCTTACTAATTCCCCTTCTTTCATATGTTTCCCTGCACTCTGCCCAAGATTTAGCTATGAGTCTCAGCATCTGCTTTGATACACTGCTAGGAAGAGTCTTTCAGAGGCCCTCTATTGTAGGCTCCTGTCCTGTTTCTTGTCTTCTCCTACTTTTTCCTAAACTTTTATGGATAGCTAATGGGAATGAAAAGTGTTATTGGAAGTAAATCCTACTAATTTTATAATTTCTAATATTCAAGGAAAATCTCCAAAGCTTTTTGTTTGTAGTTTATCACACTTGCACATAGTGTTTCCTGGAAACTTACAGAGTTGTTAGATGGACCAAGAAAAGTTACTCAATTTCAGCATGGAATATCAAGTCATTTGGTTAAATTTTATGCTTTTATGATTTTTTTCTATCTAGTTGATACTCATTTTAAAATAGCTTATCTAATTCAAAAGATATGGTAGATTTAAATTTTTCCTAATAGCTTCAGTAGTAAATAGTATCAATAGTTCAGGAAGCCTTTATGTTAATCTTGTCTCCTCTGTACATCATTTTTTATACTGTTCTACCATGTGACTATAATGTTTTCTAGATTTTCAAAAAGTCACTGTTATAGTTGAAGAATTGGGATCAAGGTATATATATGTATTACTTAGTAAGTACTCTGTGATGATTGAACACAGTCCACTATGTTCTCTTCAGAGAACTGCAAGTGGGCTGAAACTATAATATCTAAGACCCCTGCTCACTTCCACTCACTTGCATCCTGCTGTGTAACTTTAGCTTTGTCTACTCTTGAAAGAAAATTAATAACTGAGCTCGCTGTTAAAAACTTCCTGCAAGTATTTCATTCTGGTCCCCAGAGAAGTTTGAGGGTACCATGGCACTTTTACTCAGTGAAAACAAAATATTGTGTGGAATTGCAGAACCTTCTATGCGCTGTTAAGACACTGAAGTGTGTATGTATTTTGTTTGATGGGAGACTACTTGGGTTAAAACAGAAGGAAATGATGGAGGGGAAAAAATTCTACAGTAAAATGCATACTGAATAAGCATGCATACTTAAGTACGTACCAGCTGTGGGGATGCACAGCCATCCATGGGGTTTGCTGGCCAGCCATTATCCATGAAACAATGAGTTTGGGGGTTCATTTGTAGATGGTTAAAAAAATAATGTGGAAAAGAGTGATTGAGGAAGACACCCAAAGTCAACCTTTGTCTTCTACAGTAGCATGTCCATATACATAGAAGGAAATATTTTCGTATTTTGAACGGTTGTGTCCCAGTCTTTGTCAGACAATAAATTTTCAGTCTTTAGTTTCTCATCATAACTCTACAAAATAGACACTAATATCATCATTAATGTACATGGGGGGGGTGTTAGAAAGTTTAACTGAGGTCTATTGCTACTAAGTAGAGATGAGATTAAAACCCAGACGCCACTTCCACATGCAGCGCCCTTACTGTTTGACAGCTGTCTCTGTACAAAATGCTCCTTGAGAGTGTTGGGAAGAGTATGAACTTTTAATAATATGTTTCCCCACTTTTTTTTTTTTTTTGGTGAGGAGAAGGTTTAACAACAAAGTTTCTTTGTGTATCTCTGGCTGTCATGTAACTTGCTCTGAAGATCAGGCTGGCTTCAAACTAGAGATCCTCCTACCTCTGCTTCCCTAGCACTGGGGAAAAAAGGGTGTTCACCACTATGCTGAGCTTTAATACTATGTTTTTGAAAAATCCGTTGAAATAAAGAAATTCATCACAACGATTCTATTTAATAACATTGATTCAAGCCTGATATTCTTGTAAGGGGTATGGCAAATGAGCCAGAGTCCTCTTGTTCTTCACAATCATTGTCTTTCTTTATCATTTTGTGTTGTTTTTCCAAGAGGGATTAACTCACTTCTGAATCCACAAGGACATACTTGTAATGCCGTGTAGTAAAGAATTCCTCCAACATTAAACATGTCTTGTTTCCTTTCAGATCTCTTCAAGGACATCCCATCCTGATGCGTCTTCAAAACAGTGTCAAGCATCAGCGCTGTTTCAGTTTGCAGAGGTAAAGCAGATCAGAAATCACGTTCATCTTTGGAAATGCTGAAAAGGAATCTTAATATATGTAGAACTTTAGGCATGCTCTTTTTATTATCAGCATAATATACAGAATATTTACGGCCATTTGTTGCCATTAGTGTAACCATGGTCATCTCAGCTCCAGGCTTCATAACTGTTTTTTCATAAGCATTCATTAGAGTTCATTCTTAGCAGGGACTTACCAGTGATTCATTTATTTCATTTTACCTTCTTAATTTAATCTTAAAAAAAAAAAAAAAAAGAAAAACATAAACAAAAACTGCTGTCAACATGAATGCCACGAGACTCTAGTAAGTTAACTGTTTCTGGTAGTAAAATTAGATACTGTAATTGAATATCTTTCTCAAACCCAAGACAGGTAATATGACTTGTTAAGTTGTCACTATGTATCTTTCCATCAGAAGGTTAGCTGCAGCCAGTATTTTATTAGAGTCTAATCTTTGCCGCTGCTCAGGTCAGGTTTTCAGGACCTCCAGTATTGTTGGCTTGTCATGCAGATAGCACACACCAAACAGTACTGCTTGGTTTGTGTGCTTTGTTTTCCTCAACTGTGCTTCTCACTAAAGAACTATATGACAAACAGTAAGATGGACATTGGTCATAAAAAGAAAAAGAAAAAAAACTCCTGCCTGCTTTAAGTTCTTGTACTTTTCCCTTTTCATTAATTCTAAGAAAACTGCCTATCAGAATCTAAGTAATATTTTATAGAATTGAAATAAAATGACAGGCAAGACATTTCTGTTTAATATTGATGCATTGAATCACTTTTGATTCATTTGAGTAAGGAGTGCTGCCTAAAAGAAATGTAAAATGATATCCTTTTGGCAAGGGAAAACCTGGCATTTCACTTTGAAAATGAGAAAAAAATTACTTTCAACTCTTACATTTAAAAAAAAAATAAACGCTTCTTCATTCTTCATCTTGGGACCCGTCTGAGACTTGTAGTACCAGCTGGCCTGCTTGTGTCAGGAAACTCAGCTATCATAGTTGCTTTAGTTGCAGAGGACTATTGTATAAAATTAGTAACAAATACAAAAATGTTCTTTCATGAGGAACAATTTGCTTGACGAGTCTGAACACATTAATATTTCATTATAATTTTCCATTCTGATAAGCACACTGTTCTTTTCATTGTCTGGAAATAGTTTTGTTTAATATCATTTCCTCATTTTTTTTCCAGTTATTTTTTTATTTTTTTCTTTATTATTATTTATTACAATTTATTCACTCTGTATCCTGGCTGTAGTTTCCTCCCTCATCTCCTCTGTGTCTCATTCTCCCTTCCTCTTCCCCCTATGTCCCTCCCTTAGTCCACTGATAGGAGAGGTCCTCCTTACCTACCATCTGACCCTAGCCTATCAGGTCTCATCAGGACTGTCTGAATTCTTTTTCTCTGTGTCCTACTGAGTCCACCTCACCAGGGTAGACTTCAAACAGCAGGCATTCAATGTTCATGTCAGTGACTGCCCCTATTTCCCTTACTAGGGAACCCACATGGAGACTGAGCTCTTCATGGGCTACATCTGAGCAGAGTATCTAGGTCCTCTTCATATTTTCTAAGAGTTAAAAAAGAATGCTGTAATGTTGTTTGAATTTATTTTTAATGTTGACATGTAAGCCATTCTCAATCCGTTTTTCTCAAGCATTATATACAAGATAGAATTTATTTGCTATATATTCTATCTGTTTATAGTCTTTGCCCTGTAGCATGAATTAGAAAGAGATGGTGTCCCATCTTTGAAACACTTGATGTATTAATTACCAAAAGTATTCAACTTAATATAAAAATGTCAGTGTGGAATACCTTGGCCAATGTGTGTACCTAACACAGTGATTAAGCTGTACTTAAAAGATACTATCATCAGATCATTAGCTGCCCCTGAAGACCTGGATAAGGGTTGAAGGACCAAATTGATGGTATAATGGCCTCTGTCATGTGAGTCTGAAGAATGAGATCAGTGAATCTCCTAAAGGAAGCAATTTGTGTTTATTGCACTCCACCATCAAGTGGCAAATTTTGTTCCTTGCCTCTCAGTTATACTGTTTTCCCCACATTTGGACAAAAAACTTCCCAGACAGTTTTCTGGGAAACATCCACAGATGTCACACCACTGCTTAACAGCATTAATCCCCAATGTTTTTTTCTTTTCTTTTCTTTTCTTTTCTTTTCTTTTCTTTTCTTTTCTTTTCTTTTCTTTTCTTTTTTTTTTTTTTTTTGGTTGACACAAAGCATCTGTGGGATTTGAGGAAGCTTAAGATTGTTAATTTGAAAATTTAGTAGGAGCTGTTTCAAGGGATTGTAGCATAAGAAATGTATAATGTATGATAGATAGATTCCAGACTGGATAATGTGAACAAATTTTTCTATGCCCTAAAAATCTGATGCAGTCTTCTTCCCTCTGTAAGGCCATAAGAACTTCTTATATTTTGCGTAGGATGGTAATAGAAGCCTTTTAAATTTCTGAGCAAATTAAACAAAGTATGGGTTATATCTGCTTGACACAGGAGAACTCTGCTTCTTTAGAGATTCATAACTTGTCTAGTCCTTTTACTTGGGATGGATGAGAACATTAACTTTCAATGTAGTATTTTATCATCTGACCATATTGTCACCCTAATTGTGGGCCAGCAAAACAAGGCTAACCAAGAGTTAATTAAATTAACTTAATAAAAGCTGTCTGCCGAGATGCTGAGACTCGTGGCTAAACTTTGGGCAGAGTGCAGTGATTCTTGTGAAAGAAGGGGGAGATGAAAGACCTGGGGTGTGGGGGAGGACAGGAGCGCCACAAGGAGAGCAGCAGAACCAAAGGATCTGGGCACAGGGGTCTTTTCTGAGACTGATGCTTCAGCCGGGAACCATGCATGGAGATAACCTAGAACCCCTGCACAGAAGTGGACTATGGCAGCTCCGTATCCAAGTGGGTTCCCTGCTGATGGGAACAGGGGCTGTCTCTGACATGGACTCAGTGGCTGACTCTTTAATCACCTTCCCTGAGGGTGTAGCAGCCTTGCTGGTTCTGATGAGACCTGATAGGCTAGGGTCAGAGAGAAGGGGAGGAGGACCTCCCCTATCAGTGGTCTTGGGGAGAGGCATGTGAGGAGATGAGGGAGGGAGGATGGGATTGGGAGGGGATGAGGGAAGGCTAAAGCAGGGATACAAAGTGAATAAACTATAATTAATAAAAATTTAAAAAATTTAAAAATCTGCTGAAATCTATGATGAACGTGTACAATGTAGTAGTAGTTCTGAAGACTGTTATCACTAGGATGATATATTCCTCTTGTTGTTATAAATATTTCATAAAACAGCATCATCTTTGAGGAATTTTTGTCCTAATTAGTCCATAGCAAAGGTTTTAAACTTTAAAATATGTCAATGTCTCCCATAAGGCTTGTTGAACACAGGTTACCGGGCTCTTAGGATTCATGTAGGCTGGGATTAAGCCAGAAAACTTATATGCAGGAGGATTCTTTTTAGCCAACCAAAGCTTAAGGCTACTCTTCTCCAGTTGCTGCTAGCTCACAATATATTATTGTTAATTGTCAGTGCATATTCTTGTACCTATTGTTCTCATGAGGCGAGGATAGAAACAGAGGAAGGAGATAAAATGTTTCTTTGAAAATTACTGTTTTATACCTCCATCTGTTTTATAAAGGGTTCTTGGTCCTATTATTGCCTACTTAAGAAAGCAGTCAGTGTTTATATATTTAGGAAACATTTAACTCTGTAAAAGTGTTTAGTTTTGAAATATTTATAAGATAGACACATGAAATATTCTTAGAAAATATTCCTGCTAATTTCATTTATAAGCTCTTTGGAAGCA
The DNA here is from genome assembly GCF_030254825.1 of Meriones unguiculatus. Lineage (NCBI taxonomy): Eukaryota > Metazoa > Chordata > Mammalia > Rodentia > Muridae > Meriones > Meriones unguiculatus. The sequence goes on along the minus strand of NC_083364.1, from coordinate 52,616,917 downwards.
TTTGGCCATGTGTTCTCTTAGAAATGGGTTATTTATTGTGAAATATAATTGTCAAAGGAAACACTTGTTAAAGGCTCTGATTATTTTCTTAAATTGAAAATGGTTTTTGTTTTTTCATAGCAAATCCTAGGTTTCTGCCTTGAAAGTTAAGAAGGATTTTTTTTTTCTTTTCAACCAAGTTTGGTCATCTTAAAGCCTGTTGAAATTAACCTACATGGAACTATCACTCAGTAAAGTAGTTTTCTATAGGTTCCTTATGGATGTTTATATTAGAGAAGATAAAATAATATTCCTGCTTTCTAAGATCTAGAAAGAAATAGAGTTCAGAGATTATCTTCCCCTATGTCAGTCAGCCTTCCCTTTCATTTTGATACTCATATTCCATCTAGACTCATTTTAGCCCATCCAATGTGCCATCACTCTGATCCTAAGCCCTGATGTACTCAGTTGGTCAAAATGAATTTCCTGTCTGCATTGTTGTTGTTCACAGGTAGAGAGGCACATTGTTCACTTTAGATCTAGTTCCTGAAGATCGATGGCTGATAGAAGACCAGAAGGAGCTATTGTTTTCTGTTATTTAATAGGTCTAAAAGACTTGGTACAAGGGCACGTTCTCTGTCTGATGTATGGCTGCCTCTTAAACCTAGTGTATATCTTTGCATTGAAAATAACGTCCTTACTAAACAAGACATGGCTCATTTATATGACTTAGACAAAGAGATTTGGACATTCAACCTTTCTTTAGGAGATATTTACCTTGCCAATATTATTAGAACCGTAATCATACAAAATTTAAGGTTTTGTCACAATAGGATATAAGCAATTGGTACAAATTTAAGGCATTCATTTTCATGGTGGAATACTTAATATGTTACAGAATATTGCAATCCATAAAAACACTGTATACTTCACTGCAACTAATCACAGAACATATTTTGTGTTTTATTGGAAGTATTAACATTTCTCTTAAAGTAAGTGATGGCAGCTATCCTCAAATGTCCATTTGCTTTTTGATTTATTTATTTGTATGGTAGTTACTAGTCATTTTCTTCCAGACTAGTGTCTATAATGCCTTATAATTGTAAAAGATTTCTACTTGATTCTGATCTTTACTACCTGTTTTCCTTGTACACGCTTGAACCTCAAGGAGACATAAAAGAAGAGATTTAACATCCAGAGTGATAATTTTTCTTGTCTCGGATGATACCATTTTATCCACCCTCTTACTAACCTTTATGAATGGATACTGTTTATCTGTATATTAAATATAGTCCAAACAATAGAATTAACAGATTGTTAAGTACCATACAAATTAAGGAAAATAAAATTGACAGCCATGAGTATAGTATACAATACTCTATCTACCAGTGTGGCAATCACACACTGATGAGCTTGGAAGCAGCATTTAGGGCAGTCATTGGAAAACACATCAATGATATTGTTCTTATTTAAAGGGAAACATATGTCCCTTACATTGGAAATATTTGTAGGAATGATCAGGAATAAAATGACAGATTAACATTTAGATGACTTATTCTTGAAATTGAAGCTGTCATGATAGATTAAATTACCAAAAGAAAATGTGTGACATAAAAAGGGGATGGACCTTAGAAGAAAATTCTAAGGAAAACTAGTATTTATAGGATCACTGAAAGAAACAAGCAGAAAAGATTAGCAAGAAATGGCCTCAGAGATACATCTCCAGGAATTGAAGTCCAGGGAGAAGGTTCCCAACAGGGAGATCCACAGTGTCAAGTGTTTAGGAAAATAATTCCATGAAAATTTTGTCAGAATTTGGAAATGTGAACCTCTCATTCACATGCACTTTTAGAAATCAGGCTTTTAAGCCATCCTCAATGTTTTAGATATTGTCTTATAGCTGTGAATAGATAAACATCTCAGAGGTTTTTTGTTTTTGTGTTTTGTTTTTTTTTTAAATAAAAGGAATGTATCCTATTGTGTGAAAAACCGTCTCAACAGTACATTCACAGGAGGCAGGGAGCCTTCAGAGTGAACTCTACTGCATGATGCACTAGCTACTGTAGAGATGAAGTACAGTCAAGTAACAAACTGTGGAACAAAAAGAACAGCAGAGGGAGCTGAAGGAAGAAGTAGAGCTGGACCTGTGTAGTACAGCACTTCCCAGCATGCTGTCTCACAGTAATGCTTGCTTATGCATCGAAGCTGATAGTCTACGAGTTACAACATCTGCTACATTGTATCCGCAGACATTTCCTCGCTAAACTGTCCAATATCATTGTGTAACCATTTTTGGAATGGTACTAAAGTGTTTACATTTGTTAGTGGTTATGATAAATCACAACTGTTGGTTATTGTACCTTCTATTGAGATGAGATATGGCCTTAGAACTCTGCTAGTCCCTAACATGAAACATGATGTGCACAGTGCAATACCGAGCAGGCTTTCTTGTATTTTAAAGGTAAGATAATTGAGACTCAGGGTCCTGATTGTTTGAGTCTATATAGCAGAAAGTAATGAAGGCATGTCTGCCTGGCACAGAAGCCATGGCTCCTACATTGCGTATCCTTGGTTCAGGAGCCTGACATTTACTGCAGTACTTCACTCCTTAGGTTACTAGGAGTCAGTGATAATAATGTGTTCATTTTCTCTTACTCTAGTGATAGGTGGGCAATTAAACTGAACTTGTCTAGAAATAACTAACAAGTGGTGTGCATCATGAAAACTTGACTAATGGAAAATATTCCAAACTTCAGAAAGATTGAGCTCCTTAAGTTATCTCTAGTATGTGATTAGACTGACCATAAAACCTATAAAAACTATAGCATCTGAGAGGAGAAAATTTTCTTATAACTTCCTTTAGCTGGCTTTTTTTTTTTTTTTTTAATAATCCAGATAACATTAAGTATGTGTTTCTACAGAGGGCTCTTATTCCGTGGATATTCTAGAGGGAGTTCCCTCTACCAGTGATCACCCATGCATGCCATATGTCCCAGAGCTGATACTCTTCTTAGAATCGTTTGTAGTTAATAGATCACCCAGGTCACTGCAAGCTGCTGGGCCAAACTGTGAAAGCTTTATATATACTGAGAAAGAACTCAGAATCATAGAAATGGAAGATGCTTAGACCTACCTGCTCTAATGATGACTTCTCCAGGGGAAGAATTCATTGTTTATGTCCTTTTCTGTGTATCTCCTTTTAACTCTTCCTGAGACTAAAAATTGGAAATGAAGTGTTCATATAAAAGTGAGAAAGAGTAGCATGCTCATTCGTGATACCACCCCGACCCAGCTTAGCAGAGTGTGCCTAAATGTAGACAGTCAGTATAAGCCGTGCATGTTGTTATTCCTAGTGCAGCATAGTGCAGCCAGGCTCCTAACTGTGCCCCATGAGTTTAAGGTCTGTTAGCCTTGTCGTTTATGCGTGGTCTCTTAGGAGCAGTCAAGCAAGATTCTATACAAAATTCTTACCTCTTCCCACTCCTGTCGTATTGCTTACTGAGTATTGAGTTCTTTCCACAGAAATCCCAACACTTTCTTAAAAATTAATTGATTGGTAAATGCAAAATCTATATTTCTTTGTATTTGGCCAACTGATAAGTTAGTTAAGTAGAAACCAACATGCATATCATGCTAAAGTTAAATTTAGAGTCGGGAATATGAAAGATAACCTTGCCATTGTATAGCTTCCAAAGCTGTGCCTGTCTTTGAACAGCTCAAATGATTCTCAAAATGATCATTTTAGATTTGATCTCGTTGAAGCAGTTGGTAGTTGGGAGCAACATTAGTCCTATAAACTTAGTTTCTAAATGTAGGAAACTAAAGGTTCTGGCATCAAAATTAATACTGTTTATGTGGATTGTTTTCTGTGTAGATCTCTTCAAGCACTTCGCAGTTGAGTGGTGCTGAGCCTGTGAAACGCTGTGGGAATTCTGCACTCTTCCAACTGGCAGAGGCAAGTCATAAGTTAAGATCTGTAGATATGGAAATCACAAAATAATGACGATAGTATTTCTTAAACTGTGCTGTCTCACCTGTGACCATAAATATGCCATTTCTAGTTTTCAGCAGTGAAAGGGCTACCTTTCACTTACAGTAGAGAATGTTGCTACTGAAAGTCATTAAACATTGAAAAAGATTTGCCAAGGATGTCACAAAGTAAGTCTGGCCTGAGCACCAAAAATAACTTATTTTTTTCTTCTTTGATTTTCTTAAGCCACTTCTAAATCTCTAAAATGCACCAATCTTTAGTTAGCGTGATTTGTGTGTGTGCATGAAATGTTCAGATGACATACTCTGATATCTGATTTTACAGCAGTATTCGCACATTTGATGGGACATGCTACTCTTGCTCCACTGGCAAAGGAGAAAATAGTAGAAGTTGTAGCATTCCTGTCACGATGCGCCCCTTCTGTCTAAAGGGAGTGTGGGAGGATCTCATCAACACCAGCGCCCTCTCAGCTTTTATGAAGCAGATTATGAGAAGCTCTGATACTAAACTTTTTCTTTTCTTTTTCTTTCCTTCCAGTGTGTTCCCTCTGTTCTTTTGTAAGTGGCATGGTTCTTTTATAGAGGCTTGTTAATTTACTGAGCTTGATGAAATTATCCATAATTTTATCATTAAAAATTGAGCTTGAAATCTTTAAGTTATTATCTTTAAATTGGGCTTTATAAGCCAAGTGCAAATTAGGAAAAGAAGGCCCAGGAACAGTAGCAGGCACAAGCACTAGAACAAACTAATCCTTTGTATCTGATGCTCAGTGTAACATGGTTATTCGGGGGAAAAAAAAATTAGACCCAAAGGGAGGATTATAAACACACAAAACACTGCAGAAAACTCATAAGACATTAGGAACTGGTTCTAAAAGGTACTTCATGAGTTAGTAAAGGTCTCTGATGTAGCCAACAAAGAAAGTGCCTCTAGAGTTAACCTTGCAAACAACTCAGCAGACAGACTGTGAGGTTATGGATTTTCTAGACTCTAGGTTGTCAAAACAACTTATTTGAAATAACCATTTCTCTTGAATAATATGTATTGGGCCATCTGCTTTTTTCTGGTTATAATTTCTTTGTGTTTACACACGTGTATAAAACTATGAAGTACTAAACAACACCAAAATATAAAACAAACTAATTTTCTATATTGCGTTTATGTTTATTAAGCTTTTTTTGATGGTAGCATGTGAACCTTTGGGATGCTTTACTCTACAGGATACTAAAGAGGCAAATCTGCTTTGTCATTTTCTTTCAGTCATAAAAAGGATTTCTTATTAAATCAGAGCTCATTAAAAAGAAAGCATTCTCCTAATTTGTAGGGATGCATCTCAAATATGAAACAGATGCTGTGGTTTAACAGATGCTTGACTGCTGCTATCATAACTTAAAGGGGTAAAAATTACTGAAATAAGGCTATTTTAGTTACAGAAAATCAACTTTGCAACATTTGAGTAAAAATATGTGCTTCAGATGAAACTGAGTTGCTAAAAAAATCATTTACCAAGATCTTTATTATTATTTGTGCCATGTGAGTCTGATGCGCATAATGTGAGCAGTATGTTTTAGAAGAACATTCCAGTTGCTAAGTAAGCATCAAATGCACAGTGGGTGAATCTGCATGCCTGGTGATCACCAATAGTTTAATGCTTTCTCCAATTTTTATCCCGTTTGTAATTCATATTCTTTTTTTTTCTTCAAAAAATAATGTGTAATCATTTTTGATACCTCTAAAAAGTAAATATAGTGATGCATTTAAACTTAATGCATTCCAAAGGGAAAACCAGCAAGAAATTAGTTCAAATTTAGTCTGGAACCTTCTCCTTTAGCTACCTTCTATATTTCTCATGACTGCCTCAACCCCCAAATCATCCTAGCGGATGATATGTGCAACTCCTTGTGTTTTCTCTCTCTGATGATAGAAGTAGTCTCCATTTTTTTTACCCAGCTCTGTCAGGACAAGAGAAGTCAGCTCTACTGTTAAAGATTAAGGACAGATGTGCAGGCAATATATTTTTATGGTTTTGTGAGATGTAAATGTATTGTGACATCCTTTACTTAACTGACTGAGCACAAACAAAGCAAGGGAAAGGCAACAGGGAGACTTGGAGTGGCTTTCTCTATTCTTACTTTTGACATTAGAACACTATGTATTTCCCAAGGGTAAAGTAAATAAATAGAAAGTAGATTAGTTTGATCCGGCAGGCGGCTACTGGACACTAATGGGGACGGATTGGCAGATAACAGACCTGGGGCAGTCATGTCAGAGAAAGTATGATGGAGCTGTCTTTGCTCAAGGGGCTCGCAAGTACTGTGAGAGGTGGGAGTGACGGTCACCTGAATTATACCCATACAGCAGTCTTGATCAAAATATTTATCACTGTTGGTTTTAAAAAACAAAACAAAACTTGAGTCAAGTCCCCTCCTTGAACCTAAAAGGATCCAATTTCAGCCCTGAGGCGATATCCCTCCTGATCACAGACACACCTACCTGTTTAGTATTTGAAATTTTACCCTGCCTGAGGCATCCCTTTAGAACATCTGAGACCTGTCAGCAACCAACGAATGCAGAAAGGATTAATGCATGGCATATATTAGTTATTTGTTGGGCACTACAACAGAATACTTGAGAAGCAACTTATGGAACAAGGGGTTTATTTTGTTGTAGAGGACCAGCGAAGGTATTGTGGCTAGCCATGGGAGATTGAGCCTGTCTTGTTAGTAGATAAGAAGTAAGGCTTAAAACCCTCAAGGCCTATCCTCCAACAGCCTACTACCTCCAGCCGGACCACACCTCCTAAGCATTCTGTAACCTTCTGAAACTGTTCCATGTGCAAACCACAACGGGTGCTTCTCCCTCAGACACGAGAAACAAGGATCAAAGCCAAGCCCTGCCTCGTCTATGGTTGAATTCCTTACATCAGAATGGAAAGAGAAGTGGATAAGCAGATCCCCCAAAGTTAGAGTTAATGCTTACAAGAATACAGTCATGGACCTGAGTGGGTGCGTATGGTGGTTTGACTGGTAATGCCCCCATAGATTCCTGTTTTGAGTGCTTGGTCTATAATGAGTGGCACTATTAGAAGTGGTCTTGTTGGAGTAGGTGTGGCTTTATTGGAGGAAGTAGATCTCTCAGCTCTGTCTCCAGTATCATGGATGCCTGCGTGCCACCACATGCTTCGCTCCATGATGCTAATGGACTAAACCTCTGAGCTTTAAGCCAGCCCTGATTACATGTTTTCATTTATAAGAATTGCCATACTCATGGTGTCTCTTCACAGTAATAGAAACTCTAAGACCAAGGTGGTTTCAACCAAGCTTAATAACCTGAAATCCATCCCCAAAACCCACAGAGTAGAAAAAGTCCCTTTTCCCACAAGTTGTACACATAGAAATAACAACAATAACAAATTAGGAGTGTAAAAAAATTATAAGAAATAGAAGGGGCAAAAACATTTTATATCTGTGTTTATTGCTGTGCTCTATACCTACCTTAGTAGCCAAAAATAAATTCTGTGGGATGTTAGCAGAGAGCAAGAATTCTTATGCACTGTCACTTTTGGTTTTAAAAGGACAGCACCCCAAGTGAAGGTCCTGATTGGGACATATGATTTGACATTTTAGTATGTAGATTTTTTTATGTGGGAGTGGGCACAAGTTCATATGTATGCATATACACATGTGAATACATGCCTGTGGTTGGCAGATGACAGCTTGAGTTTTTAATTCCTCTTCAAGCACATGCCATCTTGTTTTCCAAGACAGGGTCTCTCATTAGAGCCAGTAGCTTTCTGTAAGGTCTCGTGTGTCCTCACCTTCCCAGCTCTGCAATTATAGGTGCTACACACCTGGTTCTTATATAGGTATGGGGATCAAGCTGAGGTCCTTGCTCGTACCACCTATCCATCCCCACAGTGGGTAGCTTTCAATGTCTGAAAGTGACCTGAAGATCCTAGGCCTTGTTCCATGTATTTTAAAGGGATCTATCCAACCAGGAAAGGGAGCTTTCTGCTGAGGTCAGAATATTGAGTACACCATAGTGCTCTTTGTTCAAGCCTCCACGAGGTTCATACTGTTCAGTTAATCAGTTCCTTATGCTGGCAAGTGCTGAAATGCATTGTTTCCAGTGATTTTGAGATTAATTAGGCTAATCATCTAAAGAGAGTAGCTTGGCATCCTCCCTAGGATGACAGTTCTGAGGATCCTCTGAAGAGAATCATAGATAGCTTTATCTGCATTTTCTTAAAATTCTAGGATTAGATATCTGTAGTACAAACACTGGTTAACAAGCAGTGTGATCACTAATTCTAACAGACGAGAGTGTTTGAGGATCTTCACCATGCCAATAATACTGGGGATGCTGAAAAGTTACCAACACATCTGTGTATATGTCTTTAGTAACAATGAGAACCAAAACCTGTAAGCACCTTAGATCAGAAGTTTTGGAATGCTTTATTTTTCTGTAAAGTGTGTTTTTGTTGTTGTTGTTGTTGTTGTTGTTTTTTCTTAGAGAGTGGCAGGGCTGAGCCTGTGTCTACAATCACTGCTGTTAGTTCTCATGGTAATTTTTATGAAATATTTTAAATGTTTGTTAAAATGGTAGATTAATTTCCTTAGGAAATTTTGTTTAACTTAAAGTAAAAAGGAGTGCCATTTATTATCTACTGTTGTTAAGCATAGTTTTCAGCACTTCATATACATTAATTTAATTCTCACACCTATGCTCTGAAGCAGGTACTTTTGTCATTCCTGTTTTTTCTATTAAGAAAATTTGCTTGGTTGCTTATGATTGCTTGGACAGTAATATCATATTAATCTATTAAGATAGTCTGTCTCCCTGAACTGTGATTTTTTTTTCCAGCATTGTGGCTGGTTGTTTTAATTGACAATATAGAGAACAAATGGTGGAATGTTTACATGAACTTGAGACATTAAGCATCACAGTACAGTGTCTATATTGAAACCAGATAGTGGGGTAGAGAAGTCAGCATTTGAATGAACAAGGGTAAATTGTATACATTCCAAAAGAACATTATACCAACATTTCCTCCTTTAAGTCCAATAAAAGGCTCCTTTTCTTTCAATAACATAATAATTATAAATTATGAAAACTATTAGGTAAAATCTACGTGTGCAATGTCCAGTCCATGTGTATTTAGAACTTAGGAGAAAGTATCTGATTATCCTATCTATCTTGCCAAATTTAGAGTTCTATACCTAAATTAACTTTTACCTTTACCTTATTAGAATTACCTATATAAAACCATTTTCTTAAATTCTAAACAACTATAGCTTAATTGTGTAACTGTAATTATTTGGCTTCAAATGTGCCAAACAAGCCACGTGGGGAAAGAAAATACCCTTGCTTTATGAACTGTGCTTTTAAAGCAGTCTTTTCAGTCTTACTTAAGACAACTACAGAACTGAATGATTGTTACAGGTATTGCACACTTTGACGACTTAAGAAGACACTTTACGTCTACCTACACATGTATGTATAACATGTATGGGATTCAGGGATGCTGTCAAAGACATGGAACTTGGGTTTCCAGTTTAGAAAATTGTGCACCTTTGAAAAGCTAGCAAGTTATGTACCACCCCTCTGTGGATATGCTTCGGTAAATATGTTAGGATTATTGGAAAAGGTATGCATTTCCTGCCCTAAAGGGAATGCTCTTTAGTTATATGAAGATCATATTAAAAGAGAAGAAAGCAAGGCAGATAGCACACTGTCTATTATATTCTTCTTTATCTCAGTTTATCAACCTGTTACATATCTGTCAGCTGAAGAAAGAGAATGTTGTCTTTCCCCAGGAAAACCTGACAGAAAATAGAAATGCTGTGGATATGCAGGTTTCAAAGAATTGGAAAGTTTGTCATTAACTGTATTTATTAAATGAGGGTATAGGCATTCTCAAAAGCTTCAGCATTTTAATTTTTCTTATATTCTTAATGGATGCAATGATGTGTTAATCAAGTAAAAGGTAGGTAAAGATAGATTTATTGTAGTATCTGTAAAAATTAAATACTTTTTGAAATTATACATTAAATGACAGGATTTATAAACAGTATTGGAAAACATAGTAAACTCCATAACTTTGCTTAGCTGTTCTCCCAACAATCCTAACACTTCTCATTACTGGTAATGGCTAGAGGTACTTGACTGAAGTGTGACTATATTTAAGTGTTCTGGTGTATCCTGAGTGTTTAATACTCCCAACCATATCTAACCCAGAACAATATCTAATTACAAAACTTAAAGCTTTACAAACGAACCTTTAACATTGGTGTTTCTTATCATTTGATTCAAGTCTCTGGTCATTTAAACACCTCCTAAAACTTTTCTTCTTTCCCCAATTTGCACACAGTGTATTTTGGGGGGAGCTAAAATATAGAAATGTTTTTTAATTTAATTTTATTTCATTAATTACACTTTATTCACTTTGTATCCCCCCATAAGCCCTTCCCTCCTCCCCTCCCAGTCCTACCCTCCCTCCTTCTTCTTCATGCATGCCCCTCCCCAAGTCCACTGGTAGGGGAGGTCCTCCTCTCCTTTCTTCTGATCTTAGTCTATCAGATCACATCAGGAGTGGCTGCATTGTCATCTTCTGTGGCCTGGTAAGGCTGCTCCCCCCTCAGAGGGAGGTGATCAAAGAGCAGGCCAATCATATTATATCAGAGGCAGTCCCTCTTCCCATTACTATGTAACCCACTTGGACACTAAACTGCCATGGGCTACATCTGTGCAGGTGTTCTAGGTTATCTCCATGCCTGGTACTTGGTTGGAGTATGAGTCTCTGGGAAGACCCCTGTGTTCAAATTTTCTGGATCTGTTGCTCTCCTTGTGGGGTTCCTGCCCTCTTCAGATCTTACTATTTCCCACTTATATAAGATTCCATGCGTTCTGCCCAACAGTTGGCCATAAGTCTCAGTGTCTGCTTTGATATTCTGCAGGGCAGAGCCTTTCAGAGGCCCTCTGTGGCAGGTTCCTAGGTTCCTAACGAAATGTTTTTAATACCTTCTGTTAACAACTTCAGGAAGACATCAGATGGGCATATGGCACCACAGCAGTTCCCACCCATCCAGAATCCACAGTGTCCAAAGAAATAGTCAGTGAAGAAAACACTTAAGTTATTAGTTCACCTGGCCTAATGATTTCAGCCAACCAGAGATAAAATTGTTTCACATGCCCAGATCTCAGTGCTCAGAAATATGTAGACCACTGTTCTCTGGCTGTTTATCCCACATGGTGCAGAGTCTGATTTTCTTCACAGCACTGAGATCGTTGTTCTCAGGAATTGTCAACTGTGTGTATTTTTTGTGGTAAAAACATTCTGATTTTAATTAATTACAGAAGAAATGCACATCTTAGAATATGCTGCTAACTGCCATCTTAGGGTTATAGCTACACTGTTTTGGCAGATAATAAGCCAGTATAAAATGATTGTAAATATACATTGGCTGCAAAACATTTGTTTTGTACTAAAAAGCAGAGATTTTGAAATTAAAACTGATTAGTGTCAGTAGGTTTGTTTGCACGTTGCCTTGTTTGTAATTTAGCTGACTACTAAGTAGTCAACAATAAAAGGCAAAGTCTAAGAGCCCGCCATTGAATTCATGTCAGAAATAGTCCCTGGTTCCCTTACTAAGACACCCACTTGAAAACTGAGCTACCATGGGCTACATCCAAGCAGGGGTTCTAGATTATATCCATACATGGTCCTTGGTTGGAGATACAGTCTCACAAAAGACCCCTGTGCCCAGATATATTTGGTCCTTGTGCAGCTCCTGTCCTCTCCAGGTCATACTTCTTTCATATGATTCTCTGTACTCTGCTGAAGGTTTTTTTATGAGCCTCAGTATCTGCTTTGATACACTGCTAGGTAGAGACTTTCAGAGGCCCTCAGTGGTAGGCTGCCGGGAGCCAAGGCCAGCTAGTGGAAAGTTACAGACAGCTGCAACAAGGTTGTAGGTGAGAGATTTACGTCTCCAGAACCTATGAGACATCTGTGTGTCAGGCTAGACATTTTGAGATATCTTAGCTGACATTCTTGTAGTATCTCTTTTAGTAAACATTCTTGTGGTGTTCTGCATTATCATTAATCACCCTGTTATGTTGTGTAAACTATATTGCTGACACATTTTCTCTTCCTGCCTTCTCCCTATAAAGTTGTGTGAAATTTTTCAAATAAATGAGAGCAAGATCAGATTATAGACTTGCTCTCATTCTTTGTGTCTCCTTGTCTCTATTTCATTCTTTTCGCCCCTCCTTAGGAACTGCTTGAACTCCCGCTGGACGGAACAGTAGGCTACTGTTCTGTTACTTGTTTTCTCCTACATCCAATGTCCATCTCATTTGTCTTTCTAAGTTGAGGGTTGATCATCTTACCAAGGGTCCTCTTTCTTGTTTATTTCCCCCACCCACCCAAGGGAGGAACAGCCCTGCTAGGTCACATAGGAGGACTTTGCAGTCAGGCCTGAAGATACCTGATAAGCTATGAAAGGGGAGGAGGTCCTCCCGTATCCGTGGACTTGGAAAGGGGTAGGGAGAAGATGAGGGAGGGAGGATAGGAATGGGAGAGATTGAGGGATTGGGATACAAAGTTAATAAACTGTAACTAATATAAAAAAATTTAAAAAAAGGTAGGTGTTTTCTGACTAGTTGTATATTAGGCCTACCAGGTTATTAAATTATCTAAAAAATAAAAAAAAAATTAGAAGTGGGGGAAAAAAAAGGCAAAGTCTAAGAGTAAGATGATGTGGCCCATCTTGAAGCTGCTTACTGAGGCATAGGACCATCCAGGAGACTGCTGCTGTGGTGTTCTTCTAAGGATTTATTAGTTTTCACTCCCTATTTCATTGTCTTTTAAGGCAGAACAATAATTGTTTTTAACGTTTGTTGAAAGAAATACATTTATCGTGTCCCCGATTCAGAGATAAAAATTTGATGTGCATAAGTTTATTATTCTCTTAAAGCCAGTCCTCCATCCACAACATACCTCAAGCCTAAAATGTGCTCTTAACTGGACCAAAACCAAAAGAGGTTTCCCTGAACTGTGGAACATGAAATAGAGTCTCTTCCCTGCATATTTTAGCACCTTCACTATTGATATTTAGTTTCTGTTAGGATTTTGAAGATGATAACCTATAAAGTGATCCAGTATGTTGTCTGTGAGGATCCAGCTCGGTATTTCAGCTCTTTCTTTCCTTTGAGGAAGGAGTTATCCCCAGTGCATCAACCTCAGGCCTTTCTCCCTTTACAGAAGTAAGGGACCGCATGTGTCTTCTATTGGCAGAGGGGACTTTAATAATTGTGTTTAACTATCACTCATACTCCTGGGTAGTGTCACTAAGAACACTGGTTTTCAGTCGATGCCTGGCTTTTCCCTAGTTTTAATCAGAATATGCTTTAGACTCATGATTAGTAACCTAAGGACTAATGATCATTCAGTTTAATACAATTATCTGTTGAAAATGTTCTTTAAACCTTTTCAAAGATATGAGCATATTCTTGGAGGAGAATACAAAGGTGAACAGCATGCGTTCTATTCCCATTGAGTTATAGCTGTTGAAAAATAGAGTAGGACCAGAGAGAACTGACAATAAGTATCAAATATTTATGTCTATCTTTGACTTAAAACATTAACATTTTAACTTCTTTGAATGGTGCCCTGGGAATTCCATCACTGGAAGGTGCCCTGATGATTGTCTGTTCTCCCTTTGAAAGAAAGTTAGTGCTCAATTTAAATTAATAATAGAAGGATAAATTGTCATTTACTATGTCAGGTACTCTTTCAAGGTCTGATTAACAACCAGCTTTCGATTAAGGGCATCTTGACTAAATTAATAATAGTTATTAATTCTGTATTTCCCACAATGCAGTTTTGTTCCCTTGAGCTCACATTGTTTTATGGTTTTTTTTTAATGCCTGTTGTGTAGCTGACTGCATGCATTTATAATATAGTTTGTGTGCATACACCCAAAGTAGATATTAGTAGATATACTAATACACAAAAGTAAAGCTGGCCACTACAGAGAAAGCTCAATAACTAAGAGCCATGCTGCTCTTGTGAGAACCTGTATTTAGTTCCCAGTACCCATAGGGTGATCCACAGCCATCTGTAATTCCAGTTCCAGGGGATCCATCACCTGGTCTCTGGGCAGTAAGTGCACATGGTACACAGACATACATGCAGGCATACACATAAAGAGAAATAAAACATTTTTTTCAAGTTTTATGTTGCATAACACATATGTTATGTTACCACAGTACATTATTTATACTCTGTTTTGGTGCCATTTTGAGTTCTGTACATTCCTAAGGCAAGAAATATTAATATCCATATGCTATAGATTGGGAACCTGAGGCACAGAATACTTATGGGAAATCCTCTGATTCTCTTATATAGCAGAGTTCTTTCCTTCATCAGCATAACCAGTCAGTGGCAAAGCCCGTCTGTAGTCCTGCAATCTGGCCCCAGAATCAGCACTTTGAAACTACCTCTCAGTATAGCACTTGCTTAGCCCCAAGCGTACATACATCTTAATGGAGTTACTACATCCACACCTGCCCCCAGGTTCTGTTTATGTCAAATGGAAATACTTGGGATGTCAAAGAAATAAGTAGTAAAAACAACAAATAATGGTGCATTGAGTGGGTTTGTATTTAATGGCCAGGAAACTTAAGTAAAAGGGAAATACAGTAGGCTAAGGATATGTTAGTCATATATATCTTTTAGACTTAAGAAAAACTGAGTTTCACAACATTTGGAAACTAAACAGCAAATAAGCTTAAAATGAAGTGAAAAGCAAAATACTGATGACAGCCAGCCTCTCCCTCTTCTCTCTCCATACTTGTTTTGTTATGTTCTAGTTTGTTTCTGCATCTGTAGATCTCATTCCTGTTCTGCTCTCCCCTCCCATATACAAACATACCAGGACATATAAATCTGAGTAAAAGAAAGCCACAAAAAAAAATTAAATTTTTTATGACTGATAATCTCTGAATTTATTTGTAACAGAATATGAACTTTGTGTAGCAATTAGTGAAGAAGTAGAAAAGAATTATATCAAATGTTAAAAGTACTCTAAAATGTAGTATGAAAGTCATTGTGAACTAGGAATGCAAAAATTGGCTAAAAAATGAAAACCTGTGCTATTTTTAATTTTTTGTAATGAAAGAAAGAAATTGGCTAGTCTAATTTAGAGGAAGCAGAACTATCAAAAAGATTCAGGAATAAGTGAAACTACATAATTATTGTTTTACACTATTGTGAAGAAGCGAGTAAGGAAAATGATGTTCAAACCAAAGCCTATGTGTGAAGAAAGGCTAGTGAGTAACTCAGATGAAAACTGGAGCAGCATGATGGGATATTAATTTGAGTTCCCTAAACAGAAAAATCCCACTGTAGGCTATGGCAAGACCTTGCAAATGAGATTTGTCTCACTTTTGGTAACCTTTGACTAGTTGTGGAAAACAGCTCAAAACAAAACGGGAAAAATCATTCTGCCTTTCAGAGAATAAGCATGATTCCTAAATGTAGGCTATTATTTCATAGAAACATTTAAGACTGTTCTGGTAATGCTGGAACTTATAGAAAAGAGGCTGAACACTGGAAATTAATAATTTCCCTGACAAAGGTTATAGTCACAGGTGCTGTCCCCAGAGTATGTTTGTTCTATTCTCTGACATCTCACTTGTTGCAATGCAACTGCCTTCCTATGTTCCTTTATGCTCAGTTTCCACCTGCATTGAGGCACTGAGAGACACTGATGGGAGACTGGGGAAGGGAAGAGAAGGAAAACTCAGTACATGGAAACAGGAAGGAGCTGTCTGTCAGTAAAGCCAAAGGCCATTCCTCCAGGAGCCAGCTGCCTCCAGTAGTTCCCTTTGTGTTTCGCTTACACTAGGGTCCTAGTCATTGGGTTTTAGGAATGTTCTGTACATACCCCTTTGCCTCTAACTCAGCTTCCTGCTGTTGTTCACCTCTGACTTTCCTTGCCAACTTAGTTGCTATAATTTTCAGTGAGCTGTTACAGTAAACCTGTATGGAAGGCATTCTGCTAGGTATGCTGTTAGTGTTTCTGCTTAGCCAGTTAAACTGACTAGTGCATAAGCCAGCTTCATTTTCTATTTGCTGTGGTTATTCTTATTTACAGTCCTTTTTATATATGAGAGAATGTTGTTCTTATTGTTGCTATGCAGCATACAGTGTCCAGAGTTCAACAAGACTTTTGATAGCTAATCATATGCCTTCTAAACAGAATATAAAAAACATTCTTAGGCAGTTAAAGTTTATTGTTGTTCAAAACAAAATAGATGAGCAGAGCCTGGGAGCTAGTTCACCATAAAGCTGTGCCCTCATCACTGTCTACTCAGCGTTGTTACAAAAGGGTTAAGCAAAGTTATCAACAACACTACTATCAAATGTGTGTCTGCCACAAAGCTGGAAGATAATTCAAACTTTGGTAGGATAAGGTTTATAGGGAGAAATTGGAAGTCATTCATGTAGGTACTAGGTACATGACATAAATTATAAAAATGTAGAATTGAAGAGATCAAGCTTCCTAACATATTATGTGGACAAAGAAATCTGTGAGTTTAATTGACTATAATCTCAATAGCAATTTAAGTGTGACACTTAGGAAAAATGAAAGATTTCCTCTCTGGGCAGCATTAAAAACTACCTAGTATTTCTAATGAGAGTTGTGTGTCTTATTTACTATGCCACAAGAAGACTAAGAGTATCTTTTAATGAGAATATTGCCACATTGAAATATTTGTTCTTCCCAGTCATGGAGTTCATATAATTTATAAATAATTTGCACTCATCAGTTTTTTGCATCATGGTACCCCAAGCAGGGATGTACTGTTGCCTACTTCTCAGCCTGTTTTTGCTCCTATGAGTTAAATCTTCTCACTGTATATATTTAGGTAAGTTCTGATATTGGTTATGAACTCAGTTTTATCCAATAAACTCTTCTTAGTTTAGGAACTATGACAAATAGGGTAATCAGTTTTTACTCAGTAAAGTTCTCAAGCAAAGCTGCCCACTCCCACAGTCTTTGTACAGAAGTCAATTAACTCTCAAGAAGACTGTGTTATGTGAAAAAAGGTTCTATTAGGCAACCCCGTGACAACAAACTCAGGGTCAGATTTGGGTTTGGTTAGTCAACAGATTTGTGAATAGTGGTTTTTAATAGAAGAATTTGTTTTACGTTTATAGTTTTACCTCTCGCAATATAATTGTTTTCCTTATGATTTAGGATTAACACACTTCATTTGGGGAGGGTGGGAGCAGCTTCTAAGAGGAAGTAAACCATGACCAGTGCTTGATGTAATTACCTACACAAGAAATATGATGCCATTTTCCAGAAATGTCCCTCTAGCTTAGAATCCTATCAAGGGTGATAAGGAGAATCGTTTTGAAATAGTGTTTTCCGACTACTGTTGGGTTTGCTAAGTTGAATCTATGCTACAAGTGCAAACTGTTGGCTTAGCACTGCAAAAGCTGGTGCGTGGTGAGAAAAGTCCCTGAGATGACCTATGAAAGACACCGAAGTGACAATGGCTAAAGAAACATAAAAATGTATCTTGAGAATGCCATTCTGGCGTACTTCTAGAACTAACATATTGAGCCTACATGAGATCATTTATAAATAATTAGGGCTAGAATAGTTGAAAAGGAAAATCATTTCAAAATTCTCATTGGAGTAAAACATGCAGGAAGAATAATTATTCAGTATTCTAACATTAGCATAAGATAGTATGTGCTTCAGGTTGTTTCTAGTTCAGCACAATCAAGGGAAGGGCTCAGTGTACATGGTTACTTGCTGAATTTCAAAAGTTCACTCGTGTGGATGTCCAGAGAAAGACAACTCTGTTGCAAAACCTTATTTCACATCTGCCCTGGGAATTGTCTGAAGCACTGGATGGTCTTCTTAGGTTGTTCATTTTTTAAGAAGTGGCAGTATCTGCCTCCCCAGCAACTCTAATTTCTTCCTAGCCTAAATACAACATACTTCTTCCAGAAAGGTTTGTGATGCATTAAAAGTACTAAAAGGGAAAAATGAGAGAAAGGATATCTGATATTTAATCCAGTATATGATTCAAAACTGAACAGTCCTAACAACTTGCCACTAGAGAAAGATGGTGGTTCTGTAAAACAGATGAGATTCCTGCTCCTGTGTTGATTTTGTGCTGAGTCAACAAGCTTCCCCCCCCACGCCCCCCATGCTCTCTCCCTTCCATGCTGCTAATGCTCAGTAAATTACATATGTTACAGCTACTTTGTCCTGTGCTGCCCTTGACCAAATCAGCATCATTGGTAAATTCCTCAAAGAGAAACCTGGCCCTGTTGTTTTTTATGTCTTTAGTATGCTCCTGGGGCCTGGTATTGGAGAGTTTACAGTTAAGTGCTTATGGGTGGAAAGTGAGGTGAGGTAGAGAAAATAGTTTACAAAAAGCTATAATTTCATCTCTTAGGACATAGCTGAAGAGTTATGTTCTCTTTCAGTGTAAGAAGAAGCTGGAGATGAAGGAAAACAGCTTTCCTTTTAAATGTCCCATACCTGACATTTGGGGTTGAAGAATTTTTAAAGTTTACCGAATTTAGAACAGATGTATTTTGACATTCATGTTTTCAAATTTCTAGAAAAATACATACATGTAATAAATATATATTGTAATATATATATGTATGTATATATATAGTATGCCAAGTACATATTCAGATGCATGAAGATTCTGGTAGCAAAAATATAGTCACAAGTAAGTATAATAAACTACTTAAGATATATGTCGTTCCATTCGGTTTGTCTCAGAATCTACAGCCAGGTTCAGATGAGATTGAGTTTGTCGCCAGATGAGATCAAAACCAAACAAATAGAGCTTCTGTGGTTTTGGAGCTGTCTGTTAGCATCTGGAGACCTATAATGTATGTTCACTAATTGAAACCTTTTGTTATTGTTTAATGAATCATCATAACATTTCTGATTTCAAGTAGATCAGTGAAGTTAATGCTGTTTTCCTTTCTCTCTGGGGTGTGGCCAAACATCGAAACAGAGTATGACTGTTATTAAATACTGACATAACTGTATTGTCTCACGGAGCCTCACAAAAATTCCCCGAGATAGATCTGTCCACTTTATAAAGGTCTCAGGGCAATAAGGAGTGAAATTTGTGCTAGACAGGTATGAAACTAAGCAAGCTCCAGAATCCATCCTCTATCAGATCTTAAGAAAAGTTTCTGATGATGCTAGAAAATGATTTTAAAATGTTTATCTATAGTTCAATGAAGTTAGTTGGGTAGAAGTGAACTGATAATTGTAAAGTTTTGGACCTTTCTTAATTTTTAAAAAATACATTTAAAAAATTAAAACTAATTTTTTTAAACTAATTTTGATTACAAAATAATGAGGATATTTGCTGTATTTTTTCTCACTTTTGTTTTAACTATTTAGATGTGTCTGGCATCAGAGGGGATGAAAATGGAAGAAACAAAACTAATAAAATCAAAAGAATCAGATGCTGGAAGAATTAAAGAAATGGAAAAAGGAAAGGAAGAGAGAGACATAAAAATGGAGAAAAACAATGAAACTGGTTTCCAGAAGGAAGCAGAATTTGAGCAGTCAGCTATGGGCCATCTAAGAGAGTCTAAGGACTTCAGAGACACTGAGCAGCTACAGGTGGATAATGTAATGGCTATCAAAATGGAAGACCCCAAAGAGATTAGAAAGGAGTCAGAGGGTGACCAGAAATACAGTCACTTCCCTGATTTTTCTTACTCTGCCAGTAGCAAGATAATAATTAGTGATGTCCCCAGTAGAAAGGATCATATGTGCCACCCTCACGGAATAATGATCATCGAGGACCCCACCACACTAAGCAAACCAGAGAAGATAAAAAAGAAAAAGAAGAAAAACAAACTGGATCGACATGGAAATGACAAATCCACACCCAAGAAGACCTGCAAGAAGAGGCAGTCATCAGAATCTGACATTGAGAGTGTCATGTACACCATTGAAGCTGTTGCAAAAGGAGACTGGGGTGTTGACAAACTCGGAGAAACCCCAAGAAAGAAAGTCCGCACTTCAAGTGGCAAGGGAGGCATTTTGGATGTCAAGCCACCAAAGAAAAAAGTGAAATCGAAAGAGAAAAAGGTTTCCAAGGAGAAGTGCTTAGACATCACCAAAGAGTCACAACCTCTGGATTTCCTTAATATTTCTGCCAGCAAGAGCATTCCTGGGGAGGTGCCAGAGAGCATAAAGGCAGAACCGTTGACCCCCACGGAGGATGCACTGCCACCACCTAGCCTACCAGGACAGACCAAGCCTGAGGACAGTGACTGTCACAGAAAAACAGAGACCTGTGGCTCCAGGAAATCTGAGAGGTCTTGCAAAGGTGCTCTTTATAAAACCTTGGTATCAGAGGGCATGCTCACCTCTCTGCGAGCTAATGTTGACAGAGGTAAGTGGACAACTACAAACCTGAAAAACTACAAGGCCTAGCAGAGTGCCCTTTTGAGGTCTATTGAAAGAAATCATCATGACTAGTTGAATATCAAATTAGTATCTTGTTTGAGTCATCCATGTGTCATATCCCTTTCACTTTATCTGCATGGTTCTTTGTACTGTTAAGGGAGAGTTTGTATTGTTTTGTAGGTAGTAATCATAGACAAATTCCAAGTAACTACATTTTTGTTTCTCTGCTGTGGGCTGGCTTCATTTTGAAGGGTCAATATTGAATGTTGCCTTTAGCTGGAGTATTTAAACTTATGGAATTCCTGAATGACACAAATGAATTTGGCAGAATCTGTTACCTGTAGGCTCCAAAAGCAAATATCCTATCTAGTATTTTTTTTTTTATGTGATCAAGTGTTGTTTAAAACATGGTAGCGTCTATAGAGTATTTTGTATGTGTTCGTTTTATGTTAAGGTACCTGACTAGGGAGCTTTTTCTTGGTAGGCTTTATGTGTGGTTCTTAGGTCAAATAATCACTGAGAGGGAAGAGTTTGGTAGTACATAGGATATCTCTTAGTGAGTCTTGAAATTTAGAATTAATTTTGTCTGTCAGCAAAAACTCTCATGCTTTAGGCTGGTTCTCAAATGGTAGCAGCATCTTGATTCTTATAGTGCCTTGAGAATTATGGCACTAAGATTCTTAGTAATAAGATAAGATTCCTCTTTTGCAGTTCCTTTCTTAAAAGTAGTCCAACCTGAATCACTCTGGGCACTGATAGCTACAAATACAGTCATGGAAGTGATAGGTAAAGGTGCCAAGAAGTTATCTGTCAAGGACCTGAGATGATCTCCGCCAGCCCTCCATAGTCTGAGAAAAGCCCTTCTCTTGGTTTTTTAGGGAAAAGAAGCTCAGGAAAAGGAAACTCCTCTGATCATGAAGGGTGTTGGAGCGAAGAGACCTGGACGTTTAACCAGAGTGGAACCAGTGGGAGTAAGAAGCTGAAGAAGAAGCTAAGGGAAGACTCATTCCTTGGGTAAGTGCCAGCAAGCACAGGTGACCCCAGGGCACACCCTGCTGTGGCAAGAGCTTTAGATAAGTATAAGGCCCTGTTTATCCTCCTTTCTCAGCCTGTCTCCATGTGAGCCCCGCCTCCGAAGACAGGCTGCTAACCAGTCATGCAGATGCTAACATTGTTTACACCTTAGGTACGGTGGAAGCAATACACAGAAGGTTGGTCCTGAGTTTGAATCAAGGTCCACCACAGTGCAGTAGTGTAATAATAGTAGATACATTATTATTAACCACTAGGACTCATTTTACCATCCGGAGCTTAGTATGTATTTAATTTTTGTATTTACAATTTGCACATGTTAGGTCATTTATATTTTAATATTGTATGTGTTCACTATTTCTAAAAATAGGTGTGCATATGTTTTTAAAATAATGATAGCTGGACAACATGAGGTAAATAAATTATGCTCATATTCTAACTTTGATATTTTTAAACAACCTCCTGTTACTCTAAGAAAAATAATTCTGATGCACATTATACATTGAATGTAGTACTGAGGAAAAATCGCACATGTAACTATAAGATCACTTAGGATTATTATTTCATGATTACTGTTATGCCAATATACTTAGTAACAATCAGTATAAAGCATTTTGTTAGTAAGTTGGTAGAGACAGTACTTTATATTGGTGAGAACAGTATCTACATTTTCACTTGTACTGTTTTGAAATTCCTTGAGCTATCACATTACCCAAATTTGAAAGGAATACATTGAATAGAAATAATTCTCCATATTTTTCATAAGTATTTTTAAAGTATGCAAATTTTATGCATTGGATATATATTTGCCTTATTCATAATATTTATGTTTGTGGAAAATATATTTTTTTACTTGGGAATAAAGTGCTTTAAAGTCTGGTTAATTCTAGGACTCCAAGATACCATAAAGTAGAAAGGTAGAACCTCATGGTACAGATACTTCAATATTATTTTAAAATATATATATTTAAAATTATACTGAAAAATATATTTAATAGTTTCATTTCTAATGTTTTTAAAACCCAAAGTACTTCAAGTTAGTTTTATTTACATTATCCTTAAGTAATGATACAAATATCCTCCATTTGTCATCGTTAAATGATACTTTCAAATGCAGGATATCTAAAAAACATCTCTAGACAATACTACGTATGTTCTAGACCTGCCAGTACTTTGTAAGTCTGAATACCAAGCCAGGGCAGGAGGCAGCTCATGACAGAAGTAGGGAAATATGTAAGCAAGTACAAGAGCACCAAATCCAATCACAGAGCCCATGTCAAAATAAATAAATAGGAATAAATATAAATAAGTAGATAAATAAATAAATAGGGCTGAGCATGGTGGCAAACCCAACTCTAAGATGTCAGAAGAATGAATCCCTGGGTACACTGTCTAGCTAGACCTAATCAGCAAGCTCCAAGCCAAGAGTCCCTGTGTCAAAAAACAAGATGGAAGCCTTCACACACATGTATGCTGTGGATACACTCACTAAAGTAGTAATCATAGGCAGCAAGCATTAAATTAGCCAGTAGCACTGATGATTCCACTCTGAGCAACTAGGTGATCTGGGCATGGAGGCACATGCCCATCCTCTTTGGAAGCAGAATCATGAAGATCATAGATTCAAGGACAGCAAGGCCAAAATAGGGAGTTTCATGTCAGTCTCAGCTACATGGCAAGACCTTGTCTCCAAACCTAACTTGTTCAGTTAGTTAAACAGTTATTAAAAGAGATATTTCACCATTTGCTGAAAAGCTGAATAAGTGAAATAGTCTTTGAAAATCTGTCCAAAGGGAATATCGTGAGGTATGGGGGTACGTGTGTGAGAAGCCCAGTATCTAAAGCTGTGTCCTCTTCCCCAGTCCCTTCCATTTCCTGTCTACCAAGCTCAGCAGGTCTGCAGCTTCACCCAGCTGTCTGCAGTGTATCTTCGTTAGTAATTCTCATTGAACAAAAGCCAACAGCCAGTCTAGGATCCAGCAGGCGTGCTGCCATTGCTACACTGGGCCTTTGGAGACAGAACCAGCCCAAGGATTCCCTGACTTTGCCAGTCATTTGTGATTTTCATTTAAAGTGGTATCACCTCTCTTGCCAGCATTCACTGAAAACTGGCTTTACTTTCCTAGTTGAGTGTCATTCCACATTGAGTCAACACTCTAGAATTTCTTTCCTAACATTCAAAATTTGTATATATATATTTTAATTGTATATGTTTTAATAAAACACTAGTCAGTAACTTTATTAAAAGCTCAACTTATAAGACAGTATATCATATTATACACTTGCTAATGTATGAAAATGCATATGAATGTTGAGAATGAGACCTGTGTACTTTGTATTCAAGGTTGAGATTAAACTATATCAGTGGAGAGAATGTCAAATTTTACACTTCAACCATTCTGTGTTTTCTAAGGTGGCTACACAACCTGTATTTGGATTTCTATTGATAAGTTTTTTTCTAGAATTTCTGAAAAGATAATTTTTTCCCCTTCACATAGGATTTTTTTAATGCCCTAATTCCTAGGGACCCTGTTTTCAAATTAAATATTTAAAATATATATGATTTATTGATTTCTGTTTAAATATTTGCTCTTTTGTTAATTGAATCCCCCCTCTCTTTTTAATAGCTCTGCAAAGCTGGATGAGGAATTTGAAAAGAAATTCAACAGCCTCCCTCAATATAGTCCTATTACATTCGACAGGAAATGTGTATCTATTCCGAGAAAAAAGAAGAAGACTGGAAACATGTCCTCAGAATCAACTAAAACCAGCAAAGGTTAGCAGTGGCCTTTCCACTCCTTGCACTGTATCAGAACCTCAACTTCAACTCCCTGTAGAGAACTACAGTGATTAGATTTAGAATCGAGGCAGTAGGAATGTACAATTACAAGCAAATGTCCAAAAGTATCTTGATCCCTGCTGCCCTTCTACTTTCTTTCTTCAAGTCTCCTTAGCTTCTGTCTTTGCGTCATGTCTACACATTGCTCGCTGAACACCGGAGTTGGTTTGCCCAGGCTTTTTCAGGTGTCACTCCTGGTCATATGGTCATGTTACTATTCCCCAGAGCTCTCTTGGAGTTTTGAGATTTTGTTGAGAAGAAATCCTCTGATGAGGTCTTCTGTTTGGTGAATTTGCAAGAGAACAGGCTTTGGGACATTTGCCTGAGAAGCAGTCACTGTTCTTTATTGTTAGTATGGACCAAAACAAAATAAAACTACCTAGAATACTCCAGTAACATACTTCATTTTGTTAAGTTTGACATAGTGCTTTGTTTACATATTTGATTTCAAGAATATCAGCTTTTAACTCTGTGTCAGGAATCATTTCAAATTATCAGTGTGACCTATATAGATCTCCGCACTCATCACAGATGACATTCCTGTTTAAATGGAATTTTCTAAGGATATTGGCATTTTCAATGATCTCAACACTGGGGACAGCTGCTGACATGCCTGCCCTATGTGACATGTCTTGGGGCATGGTCTGGGTGCCAAACATGGGCTCCACTCAGGCCATTGGCCTACCCAGAATCTTAAGGATTACCGCCACAAGAAAAAAAAAGAAGAAGAAGGAAGGAAGGAAAAAAAAAAAGACCTTTGTCTTTTGATTTCTTTTTAGGCCTAAGATTGGTTAGGAAAACTTTCCTCTAGTTTTCCACACAGATATGAGAGACTTCATTCAGTGAGCTGTTCTGCCATGAACAGGAACTGGAGAGATGAAGGATGGGTGTGGCTGAGCCATAGAATATGATCTGCTTAAGGATCATATTCTGAGCAGAGTTTGTTAGATGAGTTCTTTGTAGTTATCTTGCAAAAGTGGCTACCTATTCACTGCTTGTGTCAAATCATATTGATTGCCTGATGTGGATTTTGAAGGGACTATTTAAGATACATGAACTAAGGAAAAACTAAACCTAAACTATTCTCCATTCTATGAACCCTTTGCAAACTGTAATTGCTACAACCAAAGAAGCTATCACTTTGAGATATACTTCTCAGGATATTGATGAAAAGCCTACTTTTCATATTATTGAAAATCTCTACTTCATGTTTGAAGGCTGGAAGGGGCATAAAAATAATTGTAGAACTAGCTATCTCCTCTGTGGCTACTAAGAAGCCTAAAGAATAATGAATTAAACAAGAAATGCTTTTCTCATCTGGGAAAATCAAATATTGTTCTATGGAGATCTTTCAAGATGGATAGAGCTGAGATAGACCTGTTGACAGGCAGCTGAACACCGAAGTTGGTTACCACATAAAATGTCAGTCTCTGCCCTGGAGATATTTAGAAATAGGCAACGTAGTCCATGAGCCCAAGGATGCAAGCTGTCTTGAGCTCCCACATTTCTTGCTGACAAATACTTGACACGTCGGTAAAATGTCACTTAATTGATTGATGTTCAAGACGCATTCCTTATCCCACGCCATACAGTTCAAGACATTCATTTAACAGCTGTGAAATAGGTGGCATTATCTATCAAGAAAAGTACTGATAGATTATTTTTTCTAAAGCTAAAACCCTGCAGTTAGGATCTATTTTCATGAAACTTTTTTTTTTATTTGTCTATTACATGCTTTCCTCACCAGCTAAGATTAATACTATTTCTTTGATGTGAAATCACTTTTTGTAGTTTTGCATTGTGCTTCATATAACATTATCTTAACTTGTTCATTATATTTCATACAGCATCATCTTAACTTGTTCATTATACTTCTCAAGCCATAGAGCCACTAGTTCTTTAGTGGTATGTCAGTAATTACATATGTGGGAAGTCTTCTAACATTTAAGTTTTTGTTCTTTGTTGTTTCATAAAATAAAATGGAATTAAAATGAAACAAATTAAATAATATATTCTATTTAGCAAACTAGGGAAATAGTATTCATAACCAATTTGCAATTTGGCATTAGCATTGTACTAGACTTCAGGTTATTAATGAAATTATCATACCAGCTGTGCTATAATTGCCTGATCTTTAGGGGATAGAGAGATTGTTTTCTTACATTCTAGACCCTTTGCACCTTTGTATAATGAGTCATTCCAAACAAACACTGTGTATGAGATCATTAGTTCCTTTGTAGAAGAGCATGTGTCCATAGGAAACTCATTTTTATTCCAACAATTTCCCATTCGTCTGTATTATTTTCTCCTGAATTCATTGTCATTCAGCGTTATTTTTTTTCTCACATATACTTGGTTCCCTTTTGGGTATTTGTGGATATATGAAGTGTATAGAAATTTTCTGAAATACCATTTAAAGAAGAAATTACTATTTATGATTTCATACAGATGTGTATCTCATTATCATAGTACTTGCTTGGGTTTACTCCTCTATTTTCCGTTGATCTCATTGGTTTTTACTTTTTCTTACACACCCTTATTTCTTCCCATTATTTCTGCCCCATCCCTCATGCCAAAAAGCTTATTGTGAAAGGGACAACGGTGACTAAATACCACCTCTTGCAAGTGGGTTTAATCTGTTTTGTCATAGGGGAACATATAATGATGATTTAGCAATAGAATTTCCCTTTGCTTCCAAGAACAACTGTCTAATTCATTGTGATCCATCTGGCTCACAGTGAGGGTCAGCTGCAGAAGCCCAGCCTTACCTTGTTTTCCAGGTTATCTCCATTCTTTCTGATTTTTGAATGAAAGCTTTAAATCATAAATCTAAGTTGAACCGCTGCTTCTAAGAGGTTTCCTTTTGAAACATTTTTATATGTACTGATAATATATGAAGTGTTGTTTACAAAAAGCCTCAGAAGTCAGAGTGCTAGGAAAATAGTAATTTTCAAACAGAAGTAGGGTCTTGTAGAAAACAGATTAAGCTCCTGTTGAATCTTGACTTTTCCTTATTCTTTATATCTTTACATATTTCTTCCCTTCTCAAATGTTTTCTCTCTCTCTCTCTCTCTCTCTCTCTCTCTCTCTCTCTCTCTCTTTACCAATACACATTTTAACATTAGAGTTAAAAATGGTTACATAGGGAGCTAGAGAGATGGCTCAACAGTTAAAAGCACTAGCTGCTCTTTTAAGAGGTCCATGGTTCTCAGAACACACATGGCAGCTCACAACCGTCTGTAATTCCAGTCCCAGCATATCTGACACCCTCTTCAGGCTTCCACGGGGATTACTTGAATGTGGTACTCAGACATAAAATGTCGGCAAAGCATCCATACATATAAAATTTAAAAATGGGAAAAGAAAATAAGTGGCTTAGCAGGAGCTAGCTAGGTACAACATGTGCTTAACATATAAAGCCCTAATGTGAAGTCCAATCCAGCTGTTATCCCCTCCCCATAAAATGGCAAAGAATTGGGTTTTATTTTTAAATCATGGTGGTAATAAGCAGTTTCACAACATAGAAGCTAGAATCTGCTGTTTGAAGTTGAGGCTACTCTCAGTCTGTGAGACTGAGGTCTGAGGCTAGCAAAGTTAGCCTCTCCCGGTTAGGAAGCTATAGTTCCCAGTTTAGGCAGAACTTTGTCATTTTCCCTTAAACTATTTGAGCGTTTTCATTGCCACCAAACTTTCTCGGAAAGACAGTGACAGTAAATTTGCAGCCATAAAATGTACATTATTAACTTTTTTTCTAATTCTTATTATGTTTATTTTGGTAAATTATAATCTGGCAAGAATATACCCATTTTTACTTACTTTACTTCTGTTTTTAATTCTCATTCAAAGTAGTGAGTTTTATAATGGTATTCTCACACATACTTTGTGGAATCTCTTCCCCAACTCTACTTTCCCTACCTGACACAGTCAAGAAACAGTCTCAAGTTCTTAATAATGGACATCTAGTAGCTTCATCCCATTCATGAGTCCTAATTTAATAATGGCTGATATACTTACCATCTTACTCAGATCAGTTGATCTTTCCAACTTAAATCAATGCCTAAAAACTGGGTGCAATTTGCTACAAATTATTGCAAAGTAACTTATTGATTTATTACTTATGCTACCAATATAGAAATGCCCGCCTAGTCTTAGAACACCTGAAATTATAGAACCTGGGGAAAGTTCCTGGCAATAGAGTTAACCTGGCATTTATGACACAACAGTTCAGAAGAGCAGGGTCACCTAAGAGCAGGTTACCTGATCTTGAAAAACTACCATGCCATGCTAACACTGAAGTGGCTCCTGTGTCACTGCAGAATTATCCCCAAAATGTTTGTTTTCCAGGAAACCCTCAACATTAACACTTTGGAAAGGTTATTAAGATCTCAGTGTCAGTCTTCCTCACTCCTTGGCTTGTGGCAAGGCTCCCCTGTCTTTACCCACATGTTAGTTGGAGTGTAGTACAAAGGAGACTGATACTTCAGAGTTGAGGACATTCTTCCCAAGTTACAAGTGGTGACCTGAGCAGTGCCACACACCAGCACTGTGCAGTGTTGCTGTAAGGAGGCTGCGGTTGAGACCAGTATTCTCTGAAACAGTTTGGTAGGGAAGGAGATGGAATTAGAAGGCTGAAGTGTAGTGTGAGTGAAGAACGATTCTTTTTCTGTTTTCTAAATTATTCTTTCTAGAACATTTTTTTCTGCTTTTCATTTCCTTCCTTTTTGCCCTTTCGTGGAACCCTTCTATGATAATATTACAAAGAAAAAAAGGTAGTACTTAATTTCCTTGTATTTCCTATTTTCTATCATTTTTTAACTTTATTTTCTTTAGACAGCTTGTCAAACGTGTGCCATACAAAAATGAAATTGTTCATTTATTGACTTCTAAAATCACTGCTTTTCTGTGACTGTGATTAGATCTTACTCATTACTTTCCTTTCATGTTTTTGTCACTATCTTTGAAGAAGCCATCATTTGTTTACAGTATTTATAGTCGTCTTCTGGGGGATGGTTCAGAGCAAGGAGTTTTTAAAACCTAAGCGTATAAAAGCTCTTGTTTAAACTCACTCTGTGAGTTTGCCTTTTTGTGTAAATATGGAACAGGTTGGTCTTTAGCTCTGTCACTGATGTACACTTCTCAGAGTTCTCTAATCTGTGTCCTTTTCTTCTTTTTCTAAGCCAGTCCAAATCTGTCTGTGCTTACATCACTTTCCATGTGAGCCAGTATCTTACACTTCCTACGGGTCAATCAGTAGGGTCTCCTCCTCAAGCCTCAGACAGCTGTCTCAGAATGTTCCTTCTACTTTTTCCTACTTAGTTTCCATGACTGCCTACATGACATTCAGGTGAACCAGGTGCCTGGATTTTGTAAAATATAGGAAGTGGTGGTTGCAAACAGATAATGGAGAATATTGCTAATATCAATGTAGTATGTGCACATGACAGGTTTACTTTATGCTTGTTCATTTGTTTTCTCTTAATACTTCTTTTTTTCTTAAAAAAAAAAAATAGAAACATTTTCTGCTTCCATTTCAAACTACTCCAACTAATGAAATGTTTGCTATTTTGTTATTTAGAAGAATGACTTGTGGTCATAACACTTGCAGAGATTTATGGTATCATTGGTAACTTAAAAATGCATTTCTCAAACATTTTGTGCCAATTAGTGCTGCGGGATCTTTGTTATTTATGAAGGGAGTCTGTTTTGAGAATCTGCCCTATACTAAGCTCTCTTCTGGGCACTCTGATTATTACTGTGAATAAATTCAAAATACCTGCTTCTATACCTGTTTCATTATGCTGAGAACAGATAAATAAACAATCCCCAAATAATCAAAGTATATTATATGTTTGAAGGTGAAAAATGCTATGAACAATAAAAGGACAGATTGATAGAACAACAACTAGATAAATGATCAACAAGGAAAATGAGCCCTTGAACAACATTCAAAAACAGCTAGAACTAACAGGCACAACCCAGCACTTGCAGAATTGTATCTCAAGTATGTGGAACAATCTCCATAATTATATATATCCTGCCTATAAAACCAACTGATCAGCTTAAAGTTAAATGAACAAAGAATTTTCTCTAGCCATAGTAGAAAAAGGTAAAAATTAGTAGTAGAAGAAAACTTAAATGATGAGATAAATGCAAATGAAGGCAGACTATCAAAATGGGAGAGATGGGGCTTAAGCTAGGCTTAGAAAGAAATTTACTCCCCTTCTAAGAAAGATCTGAAGTAGGTACTCTAGCCTTCTTAAGATACTGAGAAAAGAAAGGCAAGCCCCAGTCAAACTAAGGAGGGAAATAGTAAACATTAAAAAAATTAATAATATGAAATGTAATAAAGAAACAATATCAGAGAAACAACAACAAAACCACTTCCTTGAAAATAGCAACAAACATTTAACTGGATTGTGATTAAGAAAAACAGATTTATATTATTTTAAGCTGAAATGAAACAGAGGACACAACTATCAACTGTACCTAAATGGAAAGACGTGTGTAAATACCATGAACAGAATACTATACAGCAGTAAATTAAATAATCTTGATAAGATGAACATTTTTTCGGAAGACACAAACTACTGAAGCCAACCTAAGAATGACCTCTGTGACTTGTCAAGAGGTTCAATCAGCAATCAGAATGTGCGCAGGATGCAGGGATCCTAAGCCCAGATACTGCCACCACTAGATTCTGCCAGACTTGCAGGAGGAATTACCTGCATTCGTGTAGAGTACATACATACACTCATAAAAAATAAATATGGGATTAGTACCATTTCTTTTCAAGATTAAACATTGAGAGATGTCAATGCCTACGATTCATTCGAATGTCAAAGACATCACAATATTCGGAAACTATAGCCAGTACCTTATACAAATGTGGATGTAAAAATCCTCAACAAATAGTAGCATGAAAAAATAAATAGTTCATGCAATAAGTTAGATATTTTTCACTCTAGTATTGCAAGGTTAGTTTACCGCTCGAAAGTTAGTTTACCTAATTTTAGTCTAGTAGCAATACATCAAAACCCAAAACTACACAAACATCTCAATAGATGCGGTAACAGTATTTGACAGAACCCCACACTCTTTCATTATAAAGACATTCAACAAAACAGGGAAAGAAAGAATTGCCTAATCCTGATCAGTGGCATCCATGTTAGTGGTAAAAGAGTAAATGCTCTCTCCCCTACATATCCAAACAAGGCCACAATATTCATTCTCACCGTTTCTGGTCAACACTGTCGTTAAATTTTTATGGCCTCACATTAGTAATGAATCATTAAATAAGATATCAAATCTCAAATACCAAAAGACAACACAGATAAATTAGACTGTATCAAATTAAATTTTTTTGTAATTTGAAGGACACTGTCAGGAAAAATTAAAAGATATCTCACAGAATGAGAGAAAGCATTTGTAACTCATACACCTGAAAAACTATTTTTTAAATCTTAATCAAAAATAAAAATAACAAAAATAGGCAACTGATTAAAATAAGTATTTCTGCAGAGATATACTAATCACCATTAAGAGAAAAATTTGCTTGATACCAACTCTCATGAAAATACACATTAATGTCACAATGAGAATGATACCACTTCAAGTCCTTGGAATGATTTTAACCATGAAGACTAAAATAACGTGTTAGAAATGATGAAGAACCTGAAATCCATATGTACTGCCAGCAGGAATAGAAACTACCGCAGGTGTTTCAGTGAGCAATGCACACTGACCTTGTAACCTAGCAATTCTACCCCTAAATACCTAAGAGTACATACATCTACAAAACTACATCAGTGTTTATACCAACTGTATTCATGAGAGCCGTAACGTGGAAACAGTCCATAAATCTATCAATCCCTAAACTCATCAAATACAGCATATCCATAGCATCCTGATCATTCTGCTTCCTGCAGTACACATGAG
Organism: Meriones unguiculatus; assembly: GCF_030254825.1. Taxonomy (NCBI): domain Eukaryota; kingdom Metazoa; phylum Chordata; class Mammalia; order Rodentia; family Muridae; genus Meriones; species Meriones unguiculatus. The sequence continues at coordinate 52,584,657 of NC_083364.1, read as the reverse complement.
CCCTAGACATGTTTTGCTAAATCCAAAAACAATCTATACTACTTATTATATTTACTGCTTATGTGAGGTTTTTAAAAAGACAAACCTGTGGAGATAGAAAACAGTTCACTGGAGGCTTAGGGGCGGGGAAGTGCGGGATGAGAAGGATAGTTGCTAGCAGGTCTGACATTTATTTTTGAAGTGATAAAATGTTATGTAGTTGGTTGATATCACTAGAGTGGAAAATATTAACTATTTTAACTTTGTGATTCATTTTGCATGTGAATTCTATTTCAATTGATCTTTTTCTTTGTGCTTTTTTTGTTTTGTGTGTGTGCTTGCTTTTTAATGATGTTAAATAAAAGTTGTTGGGAAAGTGAGATCAAGTGATGGGCATGAGGTTGGGGTGAACTTTTGGATGGGATAGTCTGAAAGAGTAAACAAGTTAGCCTTGTTGATATTTGGATACAGGCAGAGCATTTTTAAACAGATAACAGCTGACACAAAGATCCTTCAAGTAGGATTGAGACTACATGTACTGTTAGGGAGCAGTGTAAACAGATATGAGGTTGTAGACATGACAGTTCTCTGACTCTCATAGTTCCCTGTTTGACGGTGTGAGGTCACATTTTAAGTACACAGAAATCTGTCTAGAGTGATGCATTTGTGAGTCATCAGCCTGTAGCTGATATTTAAGGCGGATACTATAAATGCTCTCCAAAGAAGTGAGAGAGAGGACAAGGAGCAAATCTGCGTTGTCTCCAGCTTGGGATGCCTAGAAGAGAAGGGAGCAAAGGAAACAAAGAAGCAAAAATTCACAGGGGAAGAGACAAAGCAAAATGCTTGATCCTAGGAACCTGGTTCAAGGTAGAGGGTATAATCCGGGTGGGCAGTCACTGTGGGAGCTCCTGAACAGCCCTGTTCATTGAGACTCATCATTTGGCTTTCATTGTTTTGGATTGTAGGTTTTTCTTAAGCATCAGGAAAGATGCCTAGTTGGGGTGGGTTTCACACACAACAGAAAAATAAGGTTGTAGGCAGCCCTTCTGAGGACAGCTTTGCTACAGAGGATTTTGGGGGAGGAGGCAGTAACTAATGTGAGAAGTTTGAGCAAATGCCAATACTTTTGTTTTTTAATTGGGTGGAATAATGTTTGTATGCTGATGCTCAAGAGGGAGGTTGGCCTAGTGAGCAGGTGGAAGAACTAAGCATGTGGGACCACTGGTGATTTGCCACCATCCAGAATGCAGAACCTCTTTCAGATGCTAATAAGTGGGAGATGCAGCAGGGGGAGCCTGTGACACTTAGTGCTTTTTGATCCTCACACCAACCCTGTGAGCTAGGCACTGTGATGATCCCCATTTATAGGTGAGGTAACAGAAGCCATGTAAAATTATTCAGACATGAAGATCTGCAGTGTATAGAAAGCAACCTGCTGCAGAACTGGAAAACAATAGTTCTGTTTCGTCCAAAAGGACTAAGACTCTGAGCTGTCTCTTTAAGCAAATCACCTCCCAGCCCCACCACTTCCTAACCTCAGATAGAGCCAAAAAGCTGTCTCATATTCTCAGGTCAATGGTTATCCTGAAAGTGCTGTCTTTATAAATCAGTTTCTTAGAAGTGAGACATGCTTCCTGTCCTTTCCTTCATGGCATTTAGGAGTCTAAAGTGAAAACCTTCTCTGTTTCAAATTGTCACCTCTCTGCTGTTAGCTGATTATAGTCTGTTTCTATCCACTAAATCTGCGCCTTCCTCTCAGGGAGTTCTAGCCGTAATGGAGGCTTTTGCCCAACAACACATTTCCTAGGAAAATCTTATGGAGTTTTAAATAAGCCTAACAAATGGGCTGAGCACTTGCTGGCTGAGTGAATCTGTAAGAGAGCAGTTCTTGCAACTCAGTTTACTAACTCCACAGAAGGGAGAAGGGCATGACAATCAAGAACAACAAAACAAAACCCACAATATTGTTTGGTGCAACATTGTGAACTTAAAATATATTTATAATATTGTCTGTAGGTCCTTTCCAGTCTCAGAAAAAGAACTTATTCCACAAAATTGTCAGCAAATATAAGCACAAAAAGGAGAAGCCTAATGTTCCAGAAAAAGGTATTGGTGCCTTCTGTCCTCCATTAAGGTTCCTTGGTCACCTCCATTCCAGACTCATCCTTGAGCAAAGCTTCTGCACACCTCCTTTTCTCCCCTTTGCTTGCTTCTGTGCTGTAGCTCTTGATGTGGTGCCTTCATCTTTTCTAGACTCTGCAGCTATGCAAATCTCCTTCATTTAGATTCCTGCTCAAACCCATTACTTGTCTCTTTGATCACAGTTCCATGTGAATCCTAAAATTGCTGTTTCTCATTACATTTGGTGTATTTTATAATTTAGACTTCCAGACCTCTTATCCATTTATTTTTTTTGGCTATTCTTATTTTTCTCATATCTGGCAGCCTTTCATACAGTGACCACATTTTCCTACCTCCTGAAAATCCTCCAGTTTTAAAGGCTTTTGAAAGTCCAGCCATTTCTGTACTTTGTTAATTAAAAATTCTCACAAACCTTTTTCTATTTTTCTACTCTAAATTGTAACCTCTTTCCCCATCTATGCTTCATTGTTGTATGGACTCTTCAGTCTCCTTCGGCCACAGAACTGTTATTTCCAGATGGCTCTAGGAACTTGGGCACTCTACTGCCTTGCCCTTCTGTGAACATCCATTGCTATTGTGGTCTTGAAGGACCCCTGAATCTCCTTGGGTTCATCTTAAGATTTCTGTTCTCATAGCTCAAGATTTTCATTCTTGCACATAAAAGATAAGTCCTCACTTCTCTCTCAGGACAGCCAGGTGACCTTGGAGGCTGGGTTTTCCTCAGTGCCCTGCATGTCAGTGTCACAGCTACTATAAACCTGCTCATGTGAGGCTTATTTGCACCCAACTTGCATGGCAAGTGCAGCATGTCCGCATTCTGTATTGAGGCTTTCATGCATTGTGTGTGGATGTATGTGCCCTGTATGTTTCTGTACTGCAGCTTTGACTTAATTTCGGTTTAATACCAACTTCTGGCATTACATATTGATGATCTGCTTTCTTCTGCTTCCAGTGAGTAAATATAATGTAGATAAAATGTCAGCTTTTGTTATTTCCTTTTACTGACCTTCAAATTGTCTTGATTAAAGCCAAGATATTGTCTAACATATTTCACAAAGAACAGAGTACACTTATTTTTATCCATATCTTACGTAGTCTCATTTGTTTAACTGGCAAATAGTTTTGAGAATAAAATAATTGAAATTATGTTCTGTTTGATGTGCATGTTGTTTCATGTTCAAGTCATTTGCACACACCTTGTTTAGTGCTGGGTATATCTGTGTGTCGAGTTTCACTGTCCTTTTCTGTCCTTGTTTTTAGGAAGTGGGGATAAATGGTCACACAAGCAATTCTTTTTGGATGCCATTCACCCTACAGAAGGTAAAAAAAAATAGTATGTTATTTACTTATATGTGGTCTAAGCCAAAAGTGGAATAATTTTATAGTCTTTTAAAATGTATGTAGGTTCAACCAGCATTAGACATACATGTTCACATTTAGATTATTTTTCACTTTAAGTCAAAATTGTTTGTGGTTTGCTGCTAACCATCAGACAGTATGTCATGTGGTATTTAGTTTGATAAAAGGAGATTTGCAACCTTCAACTCACACCCTAGACTCTTGTTCTTAACTGAAAGTCCGTGGTGCTGGAACACTGGCGTCAAGACTGAAAGTAAGGGCCCCACCTGGCTAGCTGGCATGCAGGCTAATAGACATTGATTTCTGACATGACTGTTGTCCCTTGCCCATTTCCCAGTATCTCCAAGTATGTTGAAACAGAATTCACCTGAGGCATATGTGTAGCCAAACTAGTCATAATTTCTAGTATAGATGTGATTTTTAAGTTTTTCATACCTACTTATATATAATTACTGTCATATATTGAACCCTTAGGTGGGTGTGAATTTCTTCAAGTTAAGGTGCCTCTTTCTCCACCTGACTTCTCCCCACAACATGCTCATTATAGATATTTAAAAAGACTTAGCATTGTAGTGAATAATTATAAGTTACTTCATTAATGCTGAGTGTGGTTGTGCATCCCTGCACTCGGGAGGCATAGATTAGGAGGGAGTTAAATGTTATCCTCAGTTGCACAGTGAGTTTGAGGCACATTTGGGCTACATGAGAGTTTGTCTCTAAAAACAAGAAGAAATTTACTTCATTTGGTCAGTGGTATCTTTGAATATTCCAGTTTACAACTCTATATGAAAGTTTTGTTCTCTTTGTATCAACAAAATTGAACCTATACATAATGAGCCATCTGCTGTAAATGAATAAATTGGGTCAAGTGTAGTGGTGCACCTCTGTAATCCCAACACTCAGGAAGCAGAAGTAGGAGTACTACAAGTTTAAGGTTAGCCTGGGGACACACTGTGTTCTAGGCTAGCCGGGAATTTGCTTAAGTCTAGATTGGGCACTTGATGATTGACACCAACCCCTCCCCCATCCAGCAGTGTGTTTGTTCACCTGTGGAGGGTGGGGCATATGCACCTGTGCCTGCATGTGCTCTGTCAGAGGACAGCAGGTGTCCTACTCTATCACCCTTCACCTTATGCCCGTTAGACAGCATCTCTCACAGAATCTGGAGCTAGATTGATAGGCATCCAATCCCTGCTACCATCATGTCTGCAAGCCAACCATTTTTTTTTTCCTGATAGGAACAGTATTAAGTAAGTTATACCTGCTTTTGTCATTTTTTCCCAAAAATCCAGCATGCTGTTTGCTTTCTGACCCATTATTTCACATTCACAATTTCCATGGACTATTATTTCTGCCTAAGTGCAAGTAAAATAAAATGAATTGTACTGTTTCCAACATTAAATCCTAATACTCGTTAACTGAAACATCTCTTCTTGTGTATTTTTTTTCTTCTTGTGTATTTTAAAAATATCTTCTACATAAGTTTCATAATGGCAAGGTCAGAGGAATCTGAAGGTATCTGAGCTCATGTTATTCATCACTTGAAGTGCTGTTGTTTTAAATATGTTTTGACCCTGCAGAAGTGCAGAGTGTGTGTATAGAGTGATGTAGAAAATTCTGCATTCTCAGACCTGCCACTAATTAGCACCTTTTGGTAGGATAAAATACTTGATCTCACTATAATTTACTCTGTATTTTTACTACTAAACACATAAGTAATTCATGTACAGTGCTTGGGAATAACATGCATAAACATTAAGTTCCATGTTCTTCTTAACACATGACAATTTTCCTTTGGTGTCTGATGGGTACTATGATGCTAGAAGTAGCAGCAAGCCAGCAATTCGAATGTTTTGCCTTGGGTGGAAGTAGAAATGACAATTGGTTTAGTATAAGTAGAGTTGTTGGTGATGCTTAACTACTTATGTATTATTGATGTATATCAAGCAAAATTTTGGAGACCGTCTCTGAATGGCATACATTTTTTTTTACTTAAAATTGAGTGCAAATTCATTTTAAGTGGCCAGAAAAACAGAAATCAATTTGAGCATCAGAAAATCACTAGTAACTTAAAGTAACTTGTTTTGGTTATTTACTTTCATGTCATCCCTAATACTTGTTCAGGTGGTAACATTGTGAACTAACTAGATCCCTGTCTCATCCTTTCTTACATCTATGGCCATATCACTGCTTATTAAAGTTTGCTGTGCAGGGTATAAATATAGAAAGACATAGAATGAAACCATTGTGCAGGGTACTTTTAGCATGTGACAAAAAAGATGGGGGAAATTGCCCATGGCCTAGAATTGGCAAAATTTTTCTGGTCAACTGAGAAGACCTACCCTAGCCACTGTTTGTCTTTCCATGGAATGTGGTGACTAAAGATTTCTAATTCCACAGTGGTGGTATAGTGATAGTTAATACTTAATGACACATAGAGGGCTTTTTTCCTTTTCTTTTTTTTTTTTTTTTTGAGTATTTTAATTTTGATAATTACCCCATTAAGTTAAGGAGGGTTTATCAGCCCCAAACATCTGATTTAAAAAAAAAAATTATGTAAAGGGGGAAGAAACCAGAATTCTCTCTAGTTAAGCACTTTGGCCATTACTGTTTCATTTTTCTAAAATCTGTCAACTTTTAGCCCTCATTTGGTTTGCTGTAAGCCCAGCACCCTGGAGACTAAAATGGGAGGATGGCCTCGAACTTTAGGGCATCCTGGACTATGTAATAAGTACCACGCCAGTCAGGGCTATGTTGCAAAATCCCTACCAGAGTAGTTTCTTTGCATTGCATAATATAATTCCAGGAGTTAGAGGGTGGCCTGTTTTTACAGGTAGATCTTTAGACATGATCCGTGCACCCAGGCTAACTTGATCTTTTTCCCTAAGTTTGGAACTGTTGCTCTGTAACTCCAGCAAAGTCTCCAAGGATCATATATCTGGTCCTTCATTCTGATCTCTTTTAGTTCATTTGGCATCTGACTTGTTTCAGTTCATGAGAGACCAACCAAAGGCAATGAGATTTCAAATACAGCCATAATGATTTTAATGCAACTTTGAATTTCCCAGTTGGAATGTAAATTCCTGATTCTAGTAGCCTCCTGGGGTCCAGTCCAAGTACAGCACTGTTTTCCCAAAGACTACGCTTCACATTTGGGGAGTAGTTTGGAAAACAAAGCAGTCTCTTACTGCCACGGTCCTAATGTGGTTCCAGGAGTGAGCTGCATTATCACCCTCAGATGATGCACTCCACATGTGCTGTGGTTATTGTCAAGTGTGAAAACTAGCCCTGTGGACTTGTTCCAGTGTATTTGAGTAATTTTGTGTGTTCAATTAAAAGCCCAAAGAGAAATGACTAACGTGCTTTTGGATGGCAAAGTCTTTCTTTTCTCACATTTCCGTTTGTTTGAATAAGGAAAAGGGGGCTTGGTTTCCTCCCTGAGCTGTTTCACTTTGTGCCCCACATGCCCTGTCTCTCACTTGTTTTGCTTTGAGTTGGTGTGGCTGAATACTGTTTTTTTTCATAGGTGACTACTTATTTGACTCACTGTTACCTTCCTCAGTTTTTCTGTTTTAGGAGATTCTAGCTGAAGGCTGACCCTTTGCATCTGCCACTGCACATGGCTTTATTTTCTGGATTTAATCTCAGGTTAAAGCATGGGGCAAAACCTTTAACTCTCCACTCTCTTAACTGTCTAGCACGATCTTATTCCATACCTTTTTCGTGTGAATCATCCACAAGGTCCATGATTACTTCTAGATCTGATCATGGTTTAGATGAAACTTTTGGGTAAGCAGTGTGAATACATTCTGAGGCGCTGACACAAAATCCCAATGGATGCTTTCTTGCCTGTCTGTAACGTGTTACTACTTTGCCTTCTCCTAATTAGCTGACATCTAGAACTTGACTGTTGTTTTTGTCCTTTGTTTGATGTACTCCTCCTGTGTGCCTGTGGACCTGAATTCTCTTTCCATTCCCAGTCCTTTAGCAGCCTTTGGTCTCTAATGTGTCTCTATCAGGTCATCTTGAAGAGACTTTAAAAAGAGCAAGTACTTAGTAGAATGCAATTACTTTAGGTCTCACTTGTGAAAATCAACAAAAACAATGCTAATCCGCAGGTGTCCTTCCCACTTGGGACCCTGGAGCTGGCTTAGAGGCTGATTTTTCCCTGATAGGACCCTTATTGCAAACCATGTGGCAAATCCACCCTCTTAGGTCTAAGTGTCTTCCTAAAAGCTAATCTAGCCCAGTTCAGTCTTACATGGAGAGACCAATGATCCCACAGTTAGTAAACTGCAGTTCAAGAGGAGAATCCTGCTGTGTGGCTGCTGACTCTGATCCTGTCATCTCTGGAAGTCAGATGACCTATCACAAATTGCTGGGCCTTTTCTCTTCCTTGGCTCTTTTCCGGATACAATGTACTTTTCACCTTTGGAACTGTTGCTTTGCCCTTCTTAACACAGGTTCTAGTTTGTTTGTTTGTTTTTGGCCAGTGGTTTTGTGTTTTAAGGCTATATAGTCATTAAACTTCTTTGAGATATTTCTAATCAAATTGTAGTGTTTTCTTAATTAGAGCTTTTTTTTTTTTAATTACACATATACTTCTATTGGCCTATGCTAAGCTAAGAAGCAAATTACAAATAGTCTGAGCCTGAGTACCTACCAATGAAAACTATTCAATCCTTGAAATTGCGACTAGGTCTAAAATTTTAAGAAGGGTTTTGTTTTGTTTTGTTTTTCTGATTGTGGATTCAGTACTTAGAAGTACTGTTTAACAGGTGTTTGGGGGTAATGTTGTTAAATGAGTAATTGCTGCCTTAAGCCTGCCCCTATGTGTTGTAGCACTGAGATACTGATACAAGGGCAAAAAGAAATCCGTACTCTATTTTGGTGGAATTGGAGTGATTTTTCCACGTTTGGAGTGTAAATAAACCTCCTCATTTCAGAGATCTATCACAATAATTTCCAGGCCAAAACATCTTAATAATTTGCAGTCCTCCTTTCACAAGGCTCCTTCTAAAACTTGCTAAAGAGCTAGATCAACATGTTCAATTCAAGTTAGAGGAGTATTTATATCAGCAAGTATATTTCTCATACCTAGAGCTATTATTTCTGGATTTTCCTTTTGCTCTCTTTTTATACTATACATAGAAGATTTTTGGTTGGTTGGTTGGCTGATTGGTTGCTTGGTCGGTTTTTCAAGACAGGGTCTCTCTGTATTGCCCTGGTTGTCCTGGAGCTTACTCTGTAGATCAGGCTGGCTCAAACTCAAAATTACACCTGCCTCTGCCTCCCAAATGCTGGGACTAAAGGTGTGCACCACTATTGCCACTATATATTGTGTATACTATACACTATTGGTGTATAGTATACACAATATATACTATATATATATATATAATATATACATATATATAACAAAGTCAGTGCCTACCCTCAGTTCCATCATCCAATTTATACTTTTTTTGCTTTTTGTTTTTAGACTTTTTCGTGTCAAATATTGATATCCTGACCTAGTCTTCCCTTTTCTTTGAAAAAATAAAATTACATGTCTACCTATATGAGATTGAATGGCCACTAAGATTGACAGAAAAAATGCTTACCTTTTTTTTTTTTTTTTTAATCCACAGACTTTAAACCACTGGCATTTAAAAAGAGAGTAAGAGTCCCAATCATGAAACTTGATTGCCTTGTTTTTTAAAATCTATTTGTTTTCATGGGTGTTTTAGCTGCATGTATGTCAGTGATTCACATGTGTGCCTCATGCATACCAAGATCCAAAGGCAGTATTAAATTTCCTGAGGTTGTAATTACTGAGGGCTATTCTGCCACATGGGTGCTGGGAACCAAACCCAGGTCCTCAAGGAGAACAGCCATTGAGCTTAAGTGCTGAGCCATCTCTCCAGTCCCACATTATATTTACTTTTTAATGTTTACTGCACTAATAAATATGTTTTTCTTTTTTTATTTCAAAGTAAGAGGATGGGAAAGAGGAATGCCTAAGGAAATAAGTGTGTAAGACAAGTATTCTCATGTAATCAAAATCAAAGAAGAAAGCTTTATGGCTTGCCCCTTCTTTACTTTCAATGAGAGTCACTGAGAATTCAGTCCTGTGTTATTAAATGATTTATTGGTTTTGCAATTACAGTACCAAAACCCAATCTCTCCATGAACTGTTTCATTCAATTATCTCATTAAGCCCGTTCACTGTGTCTTAGAATTCAAAGTTTCATTTGAAAAAAAATGAAAAAAAAAAAAAAAAGAAAGAAAGAAACTACCAAGGTTTGTCCTAACCTTACTGAAAAGTTTAAGCGTCACCATTTTCTTTTTTGCTCATTCTAGTCTGGGACTTAAAGGTAAATGTCCCAGCTGTGAATGTGAGTTTAAGAAATGCATATTTAGTCTCTGTGTCTTCACAAGACTACTGTAGTGATGCAGAAGATCTCAGAAAGGTGCTCTGATCACACCTAGAACTTGTGATCTCTTAGGATACAGGTGGAAGGTTTGCATGTGTTAACACCTTCACCCCACCCAAGCTTACCAGATCCAAGGATTGATAAAAGGGAAATCAGGAGCTGGGGATGTAGATCATTGGTGGGATGAGACTATCTGAATCCTGTGCAGGTTTAAGGAAAATTAAATAAATAGTAAACAAATTGTGGAAATATTTCTTTTTTTCTTCTGTCAATGTTTTGAAAACTCTTGGGTATAAATTCCCCATTCAGATGGGTCAGCCATGTAGAAAAAATGTCTTTTCCAGAATGGTGCCGATACCTTGTGTATAACTATGTTTTATCCTATTTCAGCCATATTTTCAGAAGATAAAAACACCACAGAGCCTGCTTATAAGGTTAAAAATGCCCTATCCATTCCCAACACTCCAGAGCCAACAGCAATGCAAGAACCTTTGGTGGGCAGCCAAAAGAGAAAAGCAAGAAAAACTAAGATCACACACCTTGTCAGGACTGCAGATGGCCGTGTATCACCAGCAGGAGGTACTTTGGGTAAGAAGTAAGATCTTTACGTCAAGGTTGTAAGAGCCAGCAAGGTGTCCACCATGGCTGTGCATTGGCCAACAAGTGACTATAATAAGCCAGGTGTCGTTTTCCAACAAAAATCTGGTGTGTTCTGCAACTTTCTCCTCCACACATGTTAACTTTCATGGTCTGAAGCCATAGCTGTTTCTGCAAGTGTGTGTCAAAGGTAGAAAGCAAAGGTAGTCTTTATGGTTGTTGCCGCTTTTCATCAACATCCCCCAAAACAGTCCTTAAGTAAATTCCAGAAGAGCCTAGACTTTGAAAGCTACTAGATGGGTCTGTGTGACATTGTGTTCTATTCATGTCACTACAAGCCAGATTATTAGTAGTCAAAGCAATGAATTAGAGAAACTAAATATATATCTAGCACTTTCTACAAGGCTAATTCAAGCCACCAGGTGATTTATTACATTGGAGGAAGAGACTCTGTATACACTTATTTTTGAAGGTAGCAGACATGGACAGGAAAGATGGCTCGCCACACTGTCTGGCATGGTGCTTCCTCAGTGTCCTCTGAAGGATCCCCCCATGATAGATTTCTGTTTTGTTTCAGATGACAAACCAAAGGAGCAACTGCAGAGAAGTCTCCCTAAAGTAACCGAGACATACTGTGGTGATGATTGCTCACACAATGTGGTTGAGGAGCCGCGGAGCACTACTCCAGAAATGCCTGCTGTGTCTGCATTCTTTAGCCTCGCTGCACTGGCTGAGGTTGCAGCCATGGAGAATGTGCACAGGTGAGTGATCAAATGTGAGTGGAGGAAGTAGTGTGGAAATCAAGCACTTCTGACCAGTTCAGAAGTGATTAGCATTGTTCACAATGTTTTGGGTTTCCTACTCAGTTCAAGGGCACAGTTACTTATGAGTTGTTGCAAAGTATACATGTGAATTAGCAATATGGGAAACTTTAGCAAACATGGAAACTAGGTATTTTTTCTGAATATTGTAATGTCCTATGACCAAACTTTATTTCCATAAGTGAAGAAGCAGTAATATCTAAACCTTGAAGCCGAGGTGTGAGGGGAGAACAACACAGTATCCTGTGTTGTAATCCATGATGATTACCCTCTCTCATTCCCAGCATTTGTTTTGTATAAATTGGGAGTGATTGTATTTGTTAACTCTCTGTTCCTGTGATAAAACTCCATGACGAAAGCAACTTCTAAAAAGAAAGGGCTTTACAGTACTAGAGGGATGAGAGTCCATCATGGTGGGGAATCATGGAACAGAAAGCAGCTATGATGGCAGGAGCAGTTAACTGAGTACTCCATCTCAACCATGAGAACAAAGCAGAGAGGAAACGAAGTAGGGAAAGACTAAACAGTCAAAGCACCCTCCCCCATCACATGCTTTCTCTGGCAAGGCTCTATCTCTCAAAGATGATTCCACAACCTCCCCAAGTTGCACGGGGACCATTTTTCACTTAGAACACTACAGTGGCACTCATCTCATGGAGCTGTTATATAGATGACTGACAGCACAGTGCTAAGGATGGTGTTGGTAGCCATGAGAGTACTCCACTGAAACACTATGTGTTCAAGGCAGGGTCCATCTCGACATCTGACTCATGGCTGACAGAAACCCATTATTTTTCTTCAACCGTATGATCTGTACCTCAGTTTCCTCACCTTATGTTGAACATGATGATATCCCCAAAGAATCAAAAGTTGTAAGGATCTGAGCCAAGATCAGTCATGATAACTGTTAGAACTCTGTAAAGCACCCATAGAGAGGACATTAGGTTCTGAGTTTATAATTGGATCTTCTGCTATTCAGTGGATCCTTTCGGAAAGAAAGAAGGGCTTCTTGTGAACCCAGGTGTTTTACTTTTTTATTCAAAATGGATTACCCACCGACAAGTAACTATACAGATCTGCAGTGTGCTGAAGCTTTGTGCCCCTCTTAATTTCAGGTGAACCTGAAGGCCTTAGTAATAGCTCTATCTCTTTCTGGTCCTTTAACTGTCAATTCCATTGCTCCTTCACATCAGCCTCCAGATATCTCCAGAAGTCACATTCCTATTCACTAGTGCACTGAGACTTCCCACTGGTGAGTGAGCGCTGACAGACATTGCTGGGATCTGCTAAGTCTGTGAGAGAGATGATGCTTCTCCACTTGCATACTCAGCTAGAATCATGATAAAGCGCTCAGGAACAGCCTTAGTCCCCTCACTGCTGCAACACAGCAGTTCTCATGTCCACACAACTGTGGTTGCATCCTTGTCTGTCAGCTAGCTTTATATGACCTCTTGCTTACAACAGCAGAAAACCCACATAAGCATTTCCACTCTCAGCAAACCTACCCCTGCCCTCCACAGCCCTGCTGTACACTCATGGAAATACTGGCCCCATCCTAATTAGGACATGCTTGCCTTTGTACATCCGCACAGGTGAGTTGCTGTTCGGCCTCCTGGCCCTGTGTTTCGTCCCCTTTTCTCAAACACCCTGCTGCTGCTGCAACATGCCCCATGCAAAGTGTAGGCATAGAAAAATGCTATGTTAATTCTTTCCTATCACTTCCTATTAGAAAGACCAGCATTGATCCTACCTTTAAATATAACTAGACAATCATAAAGTTCACAAACCAGCATCTTCAAACCATTTTTCTTGAAGAAAGAGTTGAACATACTGGACAATTAGTATTCAACAGCAGCCACACATGAATGAATAAATTAATAGATATTTGTTCCTAGTATCTTTAGTGTCTTGTATACTCCAAGTATTGTATATATCAGTATTCTTTTTCCTTTTTACAGCGTATAGTTTGCTGCATTTTAATATCAACCGCTTTTGTTCTGTGTATTCTGAAGAAGAGCTTGTTAGAGGATGAAACCTGTGCTGTGCTATGCACCACAGGCCAGAGCAGTGGCAGCCTCAGTGTGCTTGTCTGGGCCGGCTTGTGGGTTCACCCATGTTGCCTTAGGATGAGAAAGTTGGCTGAAATTAGTAATATTTTTAAATAGGACTTTAATAACCATGAGGTATACTTTTTATATAAACATACAAAGTAGTGAAAAATCAGCTGTGTTTTGGCACAAATTCAATCCAAATGAGAGAAGCCTCCATGAGTTCTCTATTTCTGTCAGAAAATTTCCCTCTGTGTATACTGACTTTGGCCCAACTATTGGACTGGATGTGCTTCCCATTTAAAATTCAGTGTCAGTACTTAATTTTGTCTTTAACATATGGAAGGAATTTTGTCATATGGAAGGTTCATGCTGCCTCTTTGTTGTTGTTGTTCTTTTTATTTTAATTTTTATTAATTACACTTTATTCACTTTGTATCCCCCCCCCCATAGCTCCTTCCCTTCTCTCCTCCCAATCCCACCCTCCTTCCCCCTTCTCCATGCATACCCCCTCCCCAAGTCCACTGATAGGGGAGGTCCTCCTTTCTTTTCTTCTGATCCTAGTCTATCATGTCTCATCAGGAATGGCTGCATTGTCTTCCCCTGTACCCTGGTAAGGCTGCTTCCCCCTCAGGGGGAGGTGGTCAAAGAGGAGGCCAATCAGTTCATGTCAGAGACAGTCCCTGTTCCTATTACTGTGGAACCCACTTGGACACTGAACTTCCATGGGCTACATCTGTGCAGGGGTTTTAGGTTATCTTCAAGCATGGTTCTTGGAGGTCTCAGGAAAGACCTCTGTATACAGATTTTTTGATTCTGTTGCTCTCCTTGTAGAGTTCCTGTCCTGTCCAGGTCTTACTATTTCCCCCTTCTTTCATAAGATTCCCTGCACTCTGCCCAAAGGTTGGCCATAAGTCTCAGCATCTGCTTTGATACCCTGCAGGTTAGAGTCTTTCAGAGGTCCTCTGTGGCAGGCTCCTGTCCTGTTCCCTGTTTTCTCCTTCTGATGTCCATCTTCTTTGCCTTTCTGAATGGGGATTGAGCATTTTAGCCAGAGTCCTCCTCCTTGATTAGTTTCTTTAGGTGTACAGATTTTAATAGGTTTATCCTATATTAAATGTCTAATCGCCACTTACGAGTGAGTATATACCCTGTGTGTTTTTCTGCTTCTTTGATACCTCACTCAGGATGATCTTTTCTAGTTCCCACCACTTACCTGCACATTTCTTGATTTCCTTGTTTTTTATTGCTGAGTAATATTCCACTGTGTAGATATACCACAATTTCTGTATCCATTCCTCAACTGAGGGGCATCTGGGCTGTTTCCAGCTTCTGGCTATTTCAAATAAAGCTGCTACAAACATGGTTGAGCAGATGTCCTTATTGTATACTTGAGCATCTTTTGGATATATGCCTAGGAGTGGTATAACTGAATCTTGAGGAAGCGCTATTCCTAATTGTCTGAGAAATTACCAGATTGCTTTCCAGAGTGCTTGTACAAGTTTACATTCCCACCTCATGCTGCCTCTTTACTTGTTTATTTTTGCTCTTTTTGTTTTGTTTGAGTCTCGGGCTCTTTTTTTTTTTTAAGAGAACTTAAGTTTTAAATTAGGTATATTATCCACCTTAAAAAAAAATGAACCTGGGTATTTTCCCATCAAAATAGAAGAGTTTCCTCTTTGGACACATTGAACACCAAAAAGTGTTGTTTAGAAATATCCATGCATTAAGTAGAAGATGTTACCATAGAATATCACTCTTTGCTGAAAGGTTTCCATTTTCTTAAGCAACTACTCAGATCTGTGGGTATTTCAGGTTTTTATCTCTACAGAGTGGAAGGCCTTAGCTTTGAATGGTAACAAGAAAATACTTTGTAGGAAAAGGGGAGGTGACAGGACTGTTCAGAAAAGAAAGAAAAGGAGAAGGAAGGAACAAAGTAACATTCTAAGGACAAAACGAGCTTTAATTAAATGACTAAGTAGCAATTAATTATTGTTGAGTGAGACAATGGAAAGTTCTTATCATTTCTTGTTCTTGCCTATCTCAGACTACATGCCCTAAGTAAATGACTTTTTTCCCCTCTTGTTTTACAGAGGTCAGAGACCAACTCCTCTCACCCATGATGGACAGCCAAAAGAAATGTCGCAGGCTCCTGTACTTATTTCTTGCGCTGACCAGTGACACGCTCTTTAATTGTAAAACATTGTGCTTTACCTTCTACCCTAGCCTTGTCTTTACAGGGATGCTAGCGAGTCCATGTGGTGGGAAGTACAGACTGCAGACAAGTGCTTGTTGCCCCACACGGCCCAGAATCACTTGAAGCCGAATTTAGCATTTTGGGCCCATTTGTTGTTTCAGAAGCCACAATTTTGAGGGCAGTGTTACTGTGTGATACTGAGCAAAAGCAAAGTGATTCTGGACCTTTGCTTACATGGAAGGGAAGCTTTTGATGGTGAACAGTGGTGACTTGGTAAAAGGCTGCCTTTGCTGTAGCTCATCCAGCATCTCTTTTACCAACCAGAGAGTGTGAAACTAGTTTCATATATTACCTAGTTATTCTTTCAAAACAAACAAAAAAACCCTGACGCACTGCACTAGTTATTATTAGATATTCTTAGTCTTTTGTACATGAAGATTTAAGTTCTAAGATGGTTTATATAATAGGTTATACCTACATTTATATTGTAGAATAAATATTAAAAAGCCTGTACCAGAGACTCCCAAGCAGCATGGGCAGGCAGACGTACCATTGTTAGCGGTGTATGCTCGGCCTCGTGGTCCATATATTCTGCACTTTTATATTTGCCACCAGAGTGGTAGTGGTAGTTTGCTGGCAGAGAGAGAGAGAGAGAGAGAGAGAGAGAGAGAGAGAGAGAGAGATTGATTTTGAGATTGAGAAAGAATGTTACAATTCTTACAATCTGAATTCTTTTCTTAGCCTTGAGTGACCAAGAAGAATTTGCTTGGGGCAAATTGTGGCAAATATTTTCCCAGACAGGGGAAGCATCCTGCAGATTACAGATTACTGATGTTTTCATGCCTTGAGGATTCTTTTATTTTTACACAGCGGTCTAAGTGACCAATGAATCGTTCATACAAACAAACAAAAAAAAAAAGACAAAAATATTATTCAGAAGTGACCTTAGTATTACTTCATTATTCTAAACACATTGAAGATGCTCACTTCATATGGACTTGGAGCTTCAGACCTTTTACATCCATGACAGACAGACTTGACGGGTTGCGATTGCTATGCACGGCCTCATAGGCACTGCAGATTTTAGAAGCCATTTGGAGTTTGTATTGTTGAGGAGGTATTGAGTAAACGAAGGGGGGGAGGTGTGTGTGAAGTGCGCCTCTCAGTCAGATCCACCTACAAGTTTCTGTTTCCTCTTTATGTTTTGTTGCTTTTAAGCATAAAACCAACCATATGCCAGTGCCAAGTGGATTAACTGGCTTACAACATTCAACATATTGACTTAACCACCTGACGTTCACAGTGTCTTGTTTCCTAGCAACAGATGCAAAGTGATACATCAAAATTAATCTGAGGCTACAGATTTTACAGGGTATTTGTTCCACAGCACAAAGTATTTCCCCACTCTTGCAGCACAGCACAAACTACCCAAATTTTAATTTTTGGATCCCAGCAATAATTTTTAATAGTTTTCAAACTGGTGGAGTTTTGATAGTGCTAGCTGGAGTTTGAAGCTTTTGAATTAGATCTCTAAATGGTGACAGTTTACATGGTTTTATCTAGCTTTCTTATTTATACTTGACTGAATTGTAATGATGATTTTTTTTCTAATTGTAATTTGACCTAATAGCCATATAAAATGACTATATTAATACTGTCTAGGTCTAGCTTCTTGTGGTTGTAGATATTACTTCAGTTCCGGTGCTGGAAAATATGTACAACAATACTAACAGGATTGAAAAAGATAGAGGTTTGTTTTGTTTGTTGTTCTTTTTCCAAAGCAGGTAGGGAGGGCAGCAGAGTATTAGAATTGTGCCCTCAAAAATTCATGTCATTTTGGGAATGGAGGAAGCAGGAATTATAAAAGGTAAATCAGTAGGTATAGCTTAACCCCATTCACCTAGAAATAAATCAAGTGAACAGCCCCAGATTTTAACATACTCTTTTTTACTATGATAACTTTTAATAATATTTTCTAAATTTCAAAACAAAAAAAAAGTGAATGTTTGGAAATTGCTGGGTCCTGATGTTGGTGGCTGTTGGAGTTTTGGACCACTTGCTAGCAGTGATTTAAACATGATAATTAGCTAAAACCCAAAAAAATTATAACAAAAGTAGGAAACCAACAATTGCATTGGTGCAGAACATGCATCTTGACAATGGTACTAACTTGTTATTCTCTAGAACACAGTAGATTAGATCTATTTTTGCCAGAGCACCCTCCTTCAGTCCTCCGAATACATTTCACTAGAGTCCTTTAAGAGATTGCTGTATATTCCAGAGACCTTTTTTTTAAAAAAAAAAAAAAAAAAAAAGAAGAAGAAGAAGAAGCAAACAAGAAATGACTTTTTTCTACGTGGTTAATATCTTACCTGGTCTGCTTTTCCTAAAACCCAGTGGCTTTTCCCTTAGGGAGGGTGGGGATGGGAGGGGCTTACTGGATATGACTGTTTTCAGATACTTTAAAAACAAACCTTTTTGTAGAAATGCTTAATTTTTAAGCGGTTAGGCACTGAGAGTAGCAGAAATCCTGCAAAGCTTTATAGTTCTACAAGTGAGGTCTTGATTTCAGTAGCTGTGCTCTCATGCCCCGAATCTGCTGGAGAGGGGTGTTGGTATTTTCAGGTAACATTTGTTAGCACAAATCCTTCAGTCCATTATGTTGTACTCTGTTCTTTTAGTGTTGTCATCTCCATTTCACTTCTCTCCTGGAAAACGGTGTTGCTGTATTGCTCTGATGTGTACTTTTGATCTGCTGGCAAGCACCGTCTACACTAACATTTGTCTCACCGCATCCTCAAGAAAACAAGTCGTTGCACCTTATGTATATCTCAAGTAAACCAAAATACAATGTTGTTCTGCTTTGTTCTATTCTAAATCATTGTAGCATATCTTTTTGAAACCACTTTGCATTTAGTTGAAATTGTCAATATTTATGCTTTTAAGCTTAATTTCTGGATTCAAACCTGTATATAAAACTTTTGAAAGTTGTCCTTGCCCTTCTCTACAGTGCTGGAAGTGGAAGGTCCTGTCTCAGGTGCCAGCGTAGAACTCTTCCAGCGTTCTCTAGTCTTTTATTTATTTTAGTTGTTCTGGTATTTCCAATGTAATTTTGAAGTGTCTAGAATATATTATAGTAACTAAAACTGCAGCTCTTAAGCTGAGTGAAAGAAAATACTGTAAGACATCCTTGAAGTTTTGTTTGGGTACTGTAAATGAATGAGGCAAAGGAAAACATCCCACAGTTACATTGGAAACTACATGTTCTTGTCCCTAAATTAGGTTAGTCTCAGGTGGTGAATCAAAATTCCTAATTCATTCAGCCTCCTCTTGATTGATCTTGTCATTCTGGCAGCCTTTTCCCCACAAGTATCAGGAATTATTTAATTTTGTCAGATGTTGCTCAGAAGCCATGTTGAAATAATTCCCATAATATCATTGTTCTACTTCCTGCTTTTACAGTTACTAGAGAAAAATGATGGCAACACTATGAGTGGAAAGGAGCATCTGAACCCGCCTGGGGGTTGGAGTTTGATGTATTTGAATCCCTATTGTTTTCTTACTAGTCAGATGTTTTGCTAAGTCATAAATGTGTTTGCACTCTGCAGTCTTTGGCTCAGCATACGGAAGTGTTTGCACCAATGTAAACTCTCAAGCAAATTATAAATTGCTATGGAACAGACATTAGCTGAAAACTGAATGACACGTTTTGTTTATAGGGTGGGGTGGGGAATACTGCAAAGCTCTGTTCCAAGCTTGGCATTTGATATTAATGTGAAGCAGTGGGACCATGCTGCCTGCTAAACTACTGTATGCGTCCTAAGTGTTCTGAAGACCAGCAGCTGAAGGTTGGAGGACAGCACCCATTCAACAGAGGAGAAGCACCACCTGTTCATCAGGGGAGGCCTGGAGTCATCGTTTCTAAGGGAAATGTTTGGGTGGACATGAATCTGTTGAGATTCACTTTTGATTGCACTGCTCCACAGAGCCCTCAGTTAAGGCCAATCCTCATGGGCTACCTCGGCTTTCAAAGTTAATTTCATAAGTCTGTCTCTCACCTCTACCTTCAGTGCCACAATTTATCACTACAGTGTTTTGACTTCACAAAACCGGCTTCTCCAGAAAGAACAACGCCTTGCTGCAATGGGCAGTAGAAGCAAGTGCTTATCACATTTGACCTGTAAAGTGTTTGGAGTGACTGCTAGGTGGAAATTGAATTTAGATTCTCCCCACACATCCTTGTTTTTGCACTTTATGCAAAGTGTACTAATTGCTAATTAGATGTTGTTTCTGTTTATACAGGCATTCCCAAAGAGTTAGACTGGACTTGGTTTTATTTGAGTTTGGGGATTGTTAAAGTCTTACTTAGATTAACTAACAGCGTGTATAATGAAGCAAGCAGCTGTGTAGTTCATGGAACCATGTGTCTGGAGAAGCGTCAGGGTTTGATGGACTACTTTGCTTGTGTTTGCAAGTGAGAGCTAAGTTGGTTGTACCCCATGCTGAATGACTGTCCTTTTCTGTGGGGACAGTGTTACCTTCTTACATTTCAGAACAAAGAAGCAACAGAAGTAAATGACATACGTTTGACTTCTTTGTATATCTGCACCTATCTGTGCTACCCTTTCCTTCAGATATATAAATATACATTTATGAGGGAGGAAATTTTTCCTCTTTTGACCAAATTTTATATGTGGTGATGTGATTTTTACTGATAAATTTGCAAGAGGAACTTTGTAGAGTTAAAAGTTCTGTGGCCACTGTTTTGTTTTGCTTTGTTGTTTTTTGTTTTGTTGGTTTTCTTTGTTTCTTTCTTGGCAGCCAGTGGTCAAACTGATCATGCCTTTGATTTTATTTTCATGCACAGAACTAGTTTTTTGTGAACATTACTACTACTTCCAAAGATTTTCTGATAACTTGGGCCAGAACTGGTGACTGAGTAAAAAGGGTCTGATTGAATGCCTCCAAACCCACCCACAACACGAATCTTACCTCACAAGCTCTAACCTAAATCATAGAGACACTCATGTTCCATGCAACGTCACTGACTTCTCTGTTGCTTGCCAGAAGGTGTTTGCTCTTGTCTCCTGACACCTCACGTTAGTGCCTGGGCTCTCGGAGCAACAGAACCTAGGGTTGGGAAGGCTCAGGACCTTGAGCTTAGCAATTGTTCAGCCACATTTTCATGTCATTAGTACTAAGCAAAAGCCTCTGGCTCTCAGGAATTTGTCAAAGATTGATGAAACCTGAGGTTCCACACACCAGGTTAAAAACTGGTTCTCATAGGTTTGAACTGCTTACATACGTGTCATTAATTAACCATAGTTTCATTTGACCCCAGGTCTTAAAGTCTGTTGACAGTCTCAGCATGACCGATTCGCTCATTTTTATTTTTATTTCATTTTGCTTTGGAAATTGGCTTGGTTCTCTTTAGAGTTGGTGTAAACATGCCATGTAATAAATGATTTCCAGTTAATGGTACAACAGAATTATTGCTTTCTTAGATGTATGTGTAGTAAAAGTCAATATACACATTTATATAATTTCTTCAAAATCTTATATCTAATTTGATATTTCTAAAAATTGCACATGTAAGTCATGTGTATAACATGCTAAAGTACTTTAACTGTGATCTTAAAACTGAATAAAAATATTTAATAAAAATTTGAAATATTTTAAAGATACTATTCAAATACATTTCTTTATGTTCACACTACCAACCATAGACTGTGTGCCTTCAGTGTACCATGTCCACTAAAAACAATAGAGAAAATAATAAAGGATTCTTCAATATTTCAGAACATCAGTTAATGGTTTCCCCTTGCACTATGTTCACCTGAGCCTGACCATTGTCTGAGGAATACATTAGGAGACTCTTCCCTAATGTAAGAGTTGTCCAACAGAAGAAGGTTCACCACAGGCAGCCACGTGGCATGAGAGCTTTAGGAAAGCGAGTTTGACATCCTCTTACCTTGTATAATAATAAAACTGTCTAGTTACATCATGTAGGTCATGGCCCAACAGTAAAAGCCCAGACCTCAAGCTGAATGCACAGAGCATTCCTGAACCTTATTTTAAGAGCTGGATGTGGTGGAGCTCACCTTTATCTCATCACTTAGGGAAGTAAAATCAGGCGATCTGAGTTTGAAGCCAGCTCCAGAAAAGCTAGGGCTATGTAATGAGACCCTGTCTCAAATATAAAATCCAAAGCAAAACAGTTCTCTGGAAACCATGTGGATATCATTGATTTGGTCCCAAGTGCTGGACAATCACCCACTTACTATTGGGTTTTGAGCATCCCTGAATCACTTACTGAAAGTGATGGGGCCTGGAGACATGGCCCAGAGGTTAAGAGCACTGGCTGTTCTTCCAAAGGCCCTGAGTTTGAGTCCCAGCAACCACATGGTGGCTCATAACCATCTGTAATGAGATCTGGTGCCCGCTTCTGGCCTGCAGACACACATGCAGGAAGAATACTGTAAATATCTTTTTATTTTTTTAAGTGGTAAGTAGTTGTGATACTACCTAAATTGCTGTGAGGATAAAAACAATGTTGGCATGGTGCCTTTAAAGTAAATGTACATTAAGTGCTAGTTATTCCATGTCCAAGTTGGCTTCTTGAGTATATTCAAAGGACGCAGAATGGCCACACACGGTTGCATACAATGTGATTCTCCACAATCTGAGGCAGGAAAATTGCCTGGTTAGCGTCAAAGTGTGCAGTATTCTAGTTAGGTTGCTTTGGGAAATGTGATGATGTGAAAACACTTAATGGGTTAAGTTTCTATGTCTTCATACTTAGGTATGTGAACGTAAAATTGATCTACTTCATAATTCCCATTACTGAAAATAAAATCAAGAGAGGAAGGCTGCTAGAAGGGGGTGGGGGGGGATCCTTGCTAAAGATATAAATTCTGTTAGAAAAAGTGACAGTGTATGCATATGTGTAATTATACAGTGTTATATGTATCAATACTGCTGCATCCTTTTAAATAGAACATGAAATCTCTTGCAAGGAAAAAGAAAGTTATTAACAGTTAAGTGAGGTGTAAAGCCCAATATGACTGACTTCGTACACTAAAAATATGCTGGAAAAAAAATTATTTATCATAATCTACTGCAAACCCTTTTGTTGGAATTATAGAATTTCAATACATGCAAAAGAGTTTATATTTTTAATATATGTACCCATCACCCTTTAGCCAACAGATACTAGTATTTCCTGTTTTACCTGTGATCCACCCCTTGTCTCCATTTCATATTCCAGCACCAAGTGACTTATGTATTCTAGAAATATCTGAACATTTCAGGCAAAGCCTTTGAAATTGGCTGTTGGTGTTCTTTCATTTTGTTTTGTTATTTCTCAACAATTCCAAAACTTGTCCAAGTAAAATCCACAAGGCCAAAGCATAGCTATGCTGGGGTGGAGTTCATTTGGAATTAGAGCAAAACCGTTAAGCTTGGATATAGCTATTTACCTCTTTTAACTTACCTGATGAAAGACAGTCCTTTCTAAGAAGTCTGTGTGTGTGTGTGTGTGTGTGTGTGTGTGTGTGTGTGTGTAGGCAGGAGGTGGAGAGTCTTATGTGCTTTTCTTGAGATTAAGTGACTCGGAAAGCCCAAGGGCTAAAACTTTATCCTGTGTGTGTGTGTGTTAACCGTATGTCTAAGCCTGATTCCTACTGTCGTCTTCTTACTCTGCCCTCCAGGCTTCCAGGGGATGTAGGAGTTATTTCAGGTGAGCTCTGAAAGACAAATTGCCAGAGATTCAAAGACTGAAATCCTGGCCAGCATGCTAGAAATTAAAGCACAGAATGAAATACCACTCTTAAAAAAAAAAAAAAAAAAGTTGTAAATTTGTGTGTGACTCACCCAGCTAGGAGATTCTTTTCTTTACCTTAAAGTATTTTGCAACAGGTATTACTGCAGGGTTGCATACATGAAAAAAATGTGAGGGTTGAAAATCTCCAAAATGTGATGGAGGTTAAAGGAAAAAAATATGTAAACAGGTTTTGGATTCTTTACATAAAAAAAAAAAAATTTGTTCTAAAGGCAGCATAAAATGTGGTCAAGAAATATTCTCAGATGAGTATTTTTCTGATGGTATCAGTGGAGCATATATGAATGGCCAATTAAACAAGCATGAGCTCCTCCAGAAATAAGCATAGAAAAGCACTGAGAGATACACAAGCAATAGATACAAAATTAGGTAATGATTGGCCATAGAATTTGAAGCTCTTACTAGAATGCATTTAATAGAAAAAGTAGTATTGATAACAATTTTCCCAAATATATATATATAATTCTGGAAATTTTTAGTCAATTGTTTAAAGTCTCTTATATTCTGCCTTGACTTAGTTGCATGTTAAAAATAGAGCAGTGGTCTTCACATAATTCCCTAAATATGCAAAGCCTGTTAAAGTAGAATCTGAAGTGTTTTGCATATTGATGTTAACCCCACCATATTCTTACATTACATTCAAAATCAAAGCTGTCCTTAGATAAAAGTATAGTTTTGCTTTTTCCACTGTTCACAAAGCTCATAGAAAACTTCCAGTTTGCGTGCCTTATCTCCAGAAAGCTCTCAGCTGCCCACAGTTCATACCCACCAAATTGCTACGTCGTACTTCCTTTTATTTTCTTTAATTTCTATTGTTTCTTTGTAAATTTCACATCATAATCCCCAGTCTCACTCATCTCCCCATCCCTTTGTACCTGCCTTCCCCCCTTGCAACCTCCTCCCCCAAAAGGGGAAAAAAAATTTGTGGAAGCTACAGTGTGTCCACAAGATACTGTTTTGTTCACCATTTACTTGAAAATACTGCAACAAGTTCTTGGTCTGTGTCTGCGCCTCTGGCTTCTGCTACACTATCAGTACTAGGACTCTTCTTGATTTCCTGTTTTTGCCCTGTTTCTGCGCCTCTGGCTTCTGCTACACTATCAATACTAGGACTCTTCTTGATTTCCTGTTTTTGCCCTGTGCCATGGAGATCCTGCAGCTTTGAATCTCCAGGATCCTGCAGCTTTTGGGTCTGTGCTCCAGGCTCCAGCAGCTCATAGGTGGGTTAGATATTAGGATGGACCAACCCTGGATCTGGGCCTGGGTGGTAGCTGAGCTGGTCAGACCCAAGTTTTTTCGGCACTACATGACCAGGCTGAGCGCTCCAGCACTGCCGCAGCTACCTCACCCAATGCTGCAGTCTGCTTATACCCTCAGGCTCAGCTTACTCCAAGAGCCCATATCAGTAGGGCCAGCTCTACTGTGCTGCCCAGACAAGGTGCAGGGGCTCACTTTCCTGATTGCTGCAGCCACAGAGGGGCAGGGCCAGCTCTCCTGCTCTCATGACCCCGGGGCCAGCTCTCCTGTCTGCTACAAGACTCAAGGGGTGAAGGGAGGGATACATTATGCTTCCTTGATGTCTGTCCTTTCTTCATTTAGCAACTCTGCACCAGGAGCTCTGTGTGTAAATGCCAAAATTTGATATCTATGAGATGTTGAAATATTTTGATAAGGCCTGGAAAATAGCTCAGTGTATAAGCCAAGTAAATCCCTTGCTGCAAACCTGAGGACCGCAGTTTGGAGTTCCAGCATCAACATAAGGCAGGGTGGACAATGAATAGGGGGGAAGGATGACAAGAACCCTGGGGTGAGCTGTAGTTCAAATGAGAGACTGCCTTAGCGTATAAAGAAACTGATATGAGAGAAAGACAACCAAAGTCCTGGGCCTCCCTATGAGCATGCTTACTACCCGCACATGCAGACGTTAGCAGATACCAAGTGCTGGAATGTAGGACCAATAAGAACAGGGATGGGAGCCCAACGCTTTAAGGAGGCAGAGCCAGAGCTTATGGGAAGTCTGGTAATCTGTACTTTGAAGACTCTTAATGTGATACTGTTCTACTTTTAGAAGTATTGTTTTTAAATTTTTTTTTCACAGAAGAGATGCATAAGGGAAATTACTATGAAAGATACTAATATAATTTGTACTATGCATACAAATTACTATGAAAAGGCTACCAATCTTTACGACTGGCAAATGTGTGATACAAGACTTGGGATGAGGCCTGTGATAACTACCCCAGTTCATGGAGTGTCTCTCCTGACAGTCCAGACTGACAGTGTTGTAGGGTGATGCCCCTTACTTTCTACCTTGATCCTGGGTCACAGATACTACTGGAACTGAAGTACTTTAGTCATTAAATTACTCTTGAAATAATGAAGTACTTTAGTCATTAAATTACTCTTGAAATAAGTTATTGTAAAAATGTCTCTTTCTGTTTACTTGTTTTTCCTGAAAGAACATGTAAGATTTATTTTTTTAATGCGGATGAAAGACTCAGAAATTGCTGCTGAGAAGGATTCCTAAAGCAGAGGACTCTGTGAGAGTCCACCTGTTGGTGTGTGCTATCTACACTACATTTTGGTTCTACTCAGAGTGGGATGCTCTTAGCCTTAAAAGAGTCTGCCAAAGAAAGTGCCTACTTCATTGGACTCTGTGGGATTTTTTTCTCTTATGCAAACTGTGCTGTAATTTATGGATAACTTCATAAAAATTATAGAAATTTAAAGAGCCTAATTGGAAGTTCATCAGGCACACCTATATGTGTCACCTTCTTATAAGACAGTTAAGCCTTTACTTCCTCTCTCCACTTTCCAAAGATCTGGAGAATAGATGAACTCTGAGTGAATATGGATTGTTGACATGTGTGAAGCCATGTCAAGTACGTCACTTCAGGCTGCCAAAGACTTCTCTGGTCCACGCTCAGGGGAATGGCAACACTTCGCACCCTTTCATAGTACAGATGTTGATCAAGAGTTGACCTTTAACTAAAACTGGTAAATTAAAAAAGTACAACCAAAGCCTCCTCATCCTGCAGTCTGAGACTTCTCCCCTTCAGCAACCCCCTACTGTGATTAACATCCCCCACTCCTTTTTTTTTTTTTGTGGGGAAGGTCAAAACAGGGTTTCTCTGTGTAGCCTTGGGTGTCCTGGACTTGTTTGTAGACCAGGCTGGCCTTGAACTCACAGAGATCCACCTGCTTCTGCCTTCCTGAGTGCTGGGATCAAAGGCATGCTTCACCACAACACGCTAACTCCACCCTTCCTACACCTGCTGTATAGAATTAACATTGACTCTCCCTGCCTCGCCTCTGCTGCTGAGGAATTTGCATCAGTCCAGGGAACATGGGAAAGGTCACAAAGGTAAAGGGAAGCACATTTCTATCCATCTGGTATAAAATAAGTGCCCATCTAGAGATGGGCAGTTTTTAAAGGAGATTTTGAGGAAAGGAAGTAAGGGTCTTTGTTTTTTGTTGCTGTTGTTTTTTAAGAATCTAGCCTCATCAATTCTTAGCCTGTGTTTCAGAAAACAATCCCCTGGTTTCTAGGAAAAGGGGCAGTAAATTTGGCTATTTGGGGAAAAAAACATAAAAATTAAGATATAGGTATACCACTGAAGCATCCAAATGTCTGCCCATTTTTACTCTGTTTATAGAGCCTTCCACATGATTTTATAGATCAGAGGCCATTTCCTCATGAAAGGACAGGGGCATCCAGCCTTGTCCTTGCTCCTCTCCTTATGTCCCCTAGAGACAGCCATAGGCAGTGATGAGGACCACAGCTTCGGCTCCAGAAGCCACCCCTGGGACCTGCAGAGACAGCCCAATTTGATTCATGTGTCTTGTAAGTTCTGAGCAGCTTGACACCTTGGCTGCTGATACTGAGTAAAGTGGTTACAAGGATGTGGTCACCCCACCTGCGATGAGATTGCACCATGGATCTGAGCCGCTGTGACATTTTAGGTGACCTAAACTCACTCCTTTGCAACAAACCTTGTTTAGAGCAACAGATTTTGGGGAAAGACAGTAATGGCCTTTAACTGCTTTCCTGTGTTAGAGCGCTCCAATCCAGACTCCAAACCAAATGGGCTCTGCTCAGCTACTAGGGGCAGTTAATCATATGCCTCTCTTCTTTATAAGCCCCTTGGTGCATTTCTCTTAAGATGTGTAAAGTGGCCTTGCTGTGGAATGGCATCTATGTAAAAGATTAAAAGACTATGAGTCTCCGCATCCACTTTAATCATGAACTCAGTGGCTGTCTCTTTGATCACCTCCCCCCCATCAGGCCATAGAGAAAGACTATGAAAGACAGTTCTGATGAGACCTGATAGGCTAGGGTCAGACGGAAGGGGAGGAGGTCCTTTCCTATCAGTGGACTGGGGGAGGGGCATGGGAGGAGATGAGGGAGGGAGGGTGAGATTTGGAGGGGAGGAGGGTGGGGGCTACAGCTGGAATACAAAGTAAATGTAATAAATAAAAATAAATATATTTAAAAAGATGATTAAAAGTCAAAATTTTTCATCCATAGTAAAAAAAAAAAAAAAAGATTAAAAGACAGCAACAACAACAGCTAATAGGATTTGAGGCCTCCAGAGTGCACAATGCATCCCACCTCCAAGGGGAAAATATAGAGCACGTAAGGTTGAATGAGTCCCTGGAGACGTCGCTTGTTTGACACCGCTCATCCCTACAGTGTTAGCACCACGAACATTGTAAGATTTATTTTTTAATGCGGATGAAAGACTCAGGAATTGCTGCTGAGAAGGATTCCTAAAGCAGAGGACTCTGTGAGAGTCCACCTGTTGGTGTGTGCTATCTACACTACATTTTGGTTCTACTCAGAGTGAGATTTGGCTCCACCAATGGCTCACAGAAGGTAATAATACAAGCATTTGGTATGAGCCTGAGGTCCAGCTAGCCAAAGGAGCTTAGCATAAGAACCTGGAGTTAACAGCTGCAACCAACCTTTTACTATCAGTTGGTCAAGTGCAATCAGCGTGGATAAAGGAGGATTGCAGGGCCTGTATGCAACACTGCAACGCTCTCTTCAATGACTCCATGAATATCAGAAAAACCCCCAATCTTCTCCATTACCTAATGAAACTGTAAACCTGCTGCCTGGGTTACTTCTACCAGTAAGCAGAAGGATTCCTATATTCTACCAGCCAGCTTTCCTTTCAGTATCTGTTACTATTTCTGGGCCATGGTACCAGACCAAAGCCTCCACGTAACCCAAGAAATAAGGGATCTGTTAATCCAGCCTAACAGAAGGGAGAGGAATGATTATAGCTAGAGTAGTAGCAATAATTTTATTAGTGACCACTACAGCCAGAGCTGTCATCTTAACCCAGACCACAGTCCACAATGCCAGTGAAGTAATTTCTCTCTCTCTCTCTCTCTCTCTCTCTCTCTCTCTCTCTCTCTCTCTCTCTCTCACACACACACACACACACACACACACACACACACACACAAACCACCACTTACACTCTCAAGGATCAGTTAGACATTGACCAAAATATAGATGCACGCAGTGCTCTCAAAGCCACAGTGCTGCTGCTGGGTGAGGAGATCCAGGTCCTACAAATTAGACAGGATTTAGCAAGTCAAAAACCATGCAGGTCATTGCAGTCTGCCTTGAAATGAGCAGGCGGCACTGGAACAATGCTCTTCTAGGATCCTGTGTGTGTGTAAGACTGGGGCTGATGTAACAGAGAAGACTGCTGTCATCAAACATGTCCACAAGTCTTGACCTCCAAGCCTCTGACCTGCAGGCAGAGCAGTTGACCCTTGGGCAAGCTTCGTTTCCTTGTAGGATA
Source organism: Meriones unguiculatus (assembly GCF_030254825.1). NCBI lineage: Eukaryota > Metazoa > Chordata > Mammalia > Rodentia > Muridae > Meriones > Meriones unguiculatus. The sequence goes on along the minus strand of NC_083364.1, from coordinate 52,555,439 downwards.
CTTTGAAACTGGAATCAGATCAAGAATTTTTGTTCTGTATATGGGCATTTATCCATGCGAATTACTTTTTTTGGGTTCCTCTTTCACTCCTACCCACACATCCAATATTCCATATGTCTCCTTTTAAAAAGCAAATGGTTTTCTGGTCTGGGTGTGCACTTTTCCCTTTCTGAGTTGCCTTTGTGTGACATTCTAGCCTGCTACCACCAACACCTGCTCTTCAGCCAAAGATCTATTTTAGCTAGAATCTGTCCCAGCTTTTGAGCCTACTGCAGAAAACAGCAGCAGCACAGATTGGTGGTGACATTACAGTCTCTGATGGATAATGTTCCCAGGGGAGTGGCTGGGCTTGGCTGGCATTCAGAAACAAGGAAGGCAGGCCACACCCCGTAGGGAGCTCCACCTGCTGACCGGACTTGGAAGAGGCAGATCACTCAACAGAAGAACCCTGGCTCCCTGTACAGCCCTTGAGAAAAAGAACAGGCAGCGCCCAGGTTTGGCTACACAGTATTCAGGTCCTAGGCTCTTGTAGTCCCCCCCACCCCACACACACACATGCCATAAATTTTATCATGGGGTTAAAAGTTTTTCATTTGAGTGTTAACTTTCTTTAGCTCTTCTTAAGCCATTTTACCTTCGAAAACTGAGTTTGAGAATCAGGCAGAAGGGAAATTGGCTTTCATGTGGACAGTGGCCTCCCTTTGTCCCCAGAAGCATGGTTCTCTCTTATTCTGGTTTTAGTTTCTGCACTCACAGTTACTGGAGGTTACCCAAGGTCTGAAGAAATTAATTTGAGGAATTCCAGAAATAAATTCATACATCTTAAGTAAACTTTATCACAGTACATGTGTGTGTTAGCATAAAGCACAGCTCTCTTACTCAAGAAAAGACAGGAGATAGTTCATTCTGAACAGGAAATGAGGGGCCTAGGAACATGGATGTTCAGAATGGCAGGTTCACTGTGGAAGCAATTACATGAACTTCTTATTGTCACAGAACAAAAGAAAATCATAAATTAAGGTATTATTCAAATACATTGGTGGGACAATTGGGGAGAAATCTATGCTGTAAGTCTCAGATACTATTGGATGGCACTCTTAGATTATGGATTTAGAGAAACTAATAGTCTGTTATTAACCTAGTTTCTTAATATATTCCATAATTTTACATGCTAGTCAAAGGGATGAGTGATAAATGGTTATTTAAAAGATTAAAAATCACCCAACATAATTTTGGATCTTGATATGAAATCTTCCAACTTTCACAATCACGGAACTTCTAATCAGTCTGTAAAAGCTTCTACGTAAATGCAGCTTCTTTTATTTTTTAAAAAAGTTCAATTTACAGTATAATTATATTTTGTTAATTATTAATCTCTCAGTATGGCTTATAGTCATAATGTGTGTATATAGGAAAAATTATACAGTATTCTGGGTTCCAAGCATTTGTGGGCCATGTCCCCTGTGGAAGAGAGGAAAGGGGCCACTGTATACAAGGTAAGAGCTGAGGGATGCTCCTGCCTCTTCTCCTGCTGACTGCTGCTTTTTGCTCCGGCAATGCTGGGGACCAAACATGGAGCCGCCTACATGCTAGTAAGGCCTGCTACCATGGGGCTGCATCCCAAGCCCTTCTCTGTTTTTCTCATCAAGCTGCTCTTCTTAAGCCCCTTTGCTGCACTAATGACCCAGGGTGTTTAAGCAGGATTACAAGTGTTTCAGTTTCACCCACCAGCCTCATCCACTTTCTCCAATTTGAAAACAATCTACTCTTCTCCCTCCATTGGCCAGGAGCTGCCAGTTTACTTGAGCAATCGCCGCTGCGAGGCTGAGTAAACCTAATGCTGTTTACTCCTGAAAAGCCGCCTCTGTGATATCCAGGCAAGGTAAATGTGGCTCTGTTTATAAACCACCGAAGACTCGGCATCCTCAACCTCATTGCCCTTCCTACAGCTGACTCGGGACTCTTAGGCCCTCAGAGGCTCATGAATGGTTTTCCCGGAGAGCACTAGGAGCAGTGTTGCCCTGCAATAAGGCCTCTGGGGAACCAGAGAAAGGAGGCAAGCCCAGGACGGCTTCCGTTCATTTGAACATTGCATTTGGCTGCAATTATCATCCCGAGAGTATTCTCCTGAGAGTGCTGAGACCAGGTCTGTTTCAAACGGCTTCAAAAGGACAGTGCTCTCATCCCTCACTTGAGGAAATTGCTGGCTGCACAGAGGAAAAGAAGTCGCATTCGGAAACGTGATGGTGAGCGTAACTCTAGAGTGGAAAGCAATTTAAATGTATTACTGGACAAAACCCATTAGCTCAATGAATGTAAATAAGCTTCTGAAGGGCGGCTCTGTTCCCAGAGAACTTCCCCTGAGTGTGGAGTGTGGAGGAGATGTCTCTCCTGGAAGGTTCTTGAGCGTCAGCGGAGGCTGTGCAGCCCCAGCTTGTTACCGAGGAGTCAGCTTGCTCGACTTGTGTCAACAGCCCCATTGGAGTCACTGTTACACTCCCTTAGGCGGGGGAGCCAGAAACTACACAGCACCAGAACCAGGCAATTTTGCCGTGAAAGAAAAGCTGTCAACTTGACTCTTTCTCTCAAATTATCTTCAGCAAATGCTGCCAAGTCCTGTGGATGTCACCCACACCAATTGCCACTCCATTCGAATCTTTGTATCCTTAATGCTGAGGTGGAAGCTCAGAGTCAGCGAGTGCCCGGCTTCCAGCAAGCCCTGCTTGGCAGAACCGGGCCTCTCTGCTGCAGCCTCCCAAGGGGCCCGGTGGGGCTCGAGGGATCTGCCACGCCCTCCTCCAGAGAACCGAGAGAGAGCCGGGGGAAATGCTGTCCACTGAGCCCAAAGGCAGAACTCTTCCTCTCCTCCTCCCCTCCCCCACCCTTCTGTTCAGTTTAGTGTCTGTGATTGCCAAAAAGCGCATGAGGAGTCGGGGAAAACTGTGGAGTTGGTGGTGGTAGGGTTTTTGTTTGCTTTTGTAGCGTTCCCCGCCACCCCCAAACAGGGTCTTTTTGCCAACAGGGTCTTGCTCTATAGCCCAGGCTGTCCTAGACCTCAATACGTAGCCCAGAATTCTTGGCAGTCGTTCTGCTTCTGCCTCCCTTGTGCTAAGATTACAAATATGTTAAGGTTACGGTTGTGAGGCACCATGCATAGCTGGATTTTTTTTTCTCGAGCTTTTTAATTTTAATTTTAACTTGTCATTTAAAAATTGTGCTTTTTTGTGGGGGTGGGGGTGAAAGTCACGTGCTATTTCATGTAGATGAGCACCTGCTTAGACAGTCTACCTCTCTGCCAGAGGCCCTTCACTGGGCCTTCCCTAGGCAGAAGGGTCCCCTGGCCTAGCCCTTGTGCCTGTCCCTGTTGGTCTAGTGGTTAGGATTCAGTGCTCTCACCGCTGCAGCCCGGGTTCGAATCCATGTCAGGGAACCAAAATGTCTGGATTACATAGTGAAGGGCCTCTGGGAGAGGGGAAGCCCTGCCCCCAGGCAGGGGGAGGGTATGCCAGCATACCCTACAGGAGGTAGGATCCTAACAGAGTAATAAGAAAACAAATCACCTTAAGTCCCCGTAGTTTTGTCTTAAGTACATTAGACGTTGCTTTTCCTGTCCATCTGCACCCCCCCATCATCTATTTCTTAAATTTCACCAAAGAGGAACAAGCAAGCGACCATTTACCCTTGTCCACTGAGGGTGGTGCCTCTTTCCCCATTCTCTGACCACTTACTGGTGCTGATTTTGGCTTCGCATTCACCAAGATATAAGCCAGTTCATTTGGACATATTATGACACTTACAGGGACCTAGAGAGAATACCTGAGAAGCACGGGTTATGTGACGCAGGCTAGCTGCAAACGCCCCAAGTAGTTAGGCGGATCTGATCTTAAATTCTTGACCTCCTGCCTTCCCTCCCTGCAGGCTGAGGTTACAGCCATGGACCCCCAGGCCTGGCTTTTTACCCCGAGTCTATTTTGAGCACTGGTATACTTTCCCTCTGTGCTGACCAGTTTAAGGACAAGTTAACACGAGCTGGAGTCTTTTCAGAAGAGGGAACCTCAACTGAGAAAATACCCCTACCAGACTCCACGGTGGACAAGCCCGTGGCGCAGTTTCATCACTGGTGACTGGTGCGGAACGGCCCAGCTCACTCTGGGCTGCCATGTGAAGGTGTGATCTAGACTTCTGGTTAAGTCTTCCCACTTCGAATGATTCACTCAAGAAAATCTCCCTCTGCTGCTTGGGTGAGATGGTTCCCGTGACAATACTGAAATCCAAATATTTTTCATTCAATTAGAGGTTTTTTTTTTTGTTGTTGTTTGTTTTGTTTTGTTTTGTTTTAAATGTATGGTCTTCAGTCACACTCCAGGAGAAATGGTAATTACTCTTTGAATTTTGGTGTGGAAAGTGGTGACTGCCTTGGTTTCTACTCTTGTCCGGGCCTGCCTGTGGGTCAGCAGCAGCTTCTGCCTCCATGTAAGGATGTGGCACAGATACCCTTGCTTACAAAAATCCTCTGCCTGTTCCTTGCAGTACCAACTGGCCCTTTCCGAGAGAGACTAGATTACTGAGGAAAAACTCAGACTACTGTTAAAGCGGCCACAAAGCTGAGGCATCAAAAGAAAAGGGTTGGATACAATTCAATATTGGATATTGCAGAGGAGGAAAATATTTCTGCACTAGACACTCTAGGTTCATGGCCATGGTCCCTCATAAGAAATGACAGAGTATCGAAGAAAAGCACACAGATTCACTGAATATTAAGGCTTATGTAACAGGAGAACCTTCATTTAAAAAACAAAGGGTGAAAGAAATAGTTAAACCTGTGTGGTTTTTTATCTAGGTGTGATGGAGAGGGACCACCATGAAGGCATTTTGAGGCAGGAAATCATGAGACATAGATTGCTACACTTGGAACCCCCCTTGGTGGGAATGTACTATGAACACATATACCCCTCTCATAATGCCTCCTTCCTTCACCTTCATGTACGATACACATATATACAGCCACCCCAGAACCCTCCAATCAACCCATGCGTTGCATCAGGCTATACACACTCCCGTCTCTGAACAATTATGCTAGTCTCCCTGCTACTGCTATCAATCAAATAGAGACACTATTTAAGATTATTACCAACTCTAAGAATGAAGAATAGAAGGGACAATCTGGCTCGGACTGATTTGTGGTGCACCGACAGTAAGTGAAACAGTGTCGCCTATTCTTTTTTTATTAGATTTTTTATTATCATTTATTATAATTTATTCAATTTGTATCCTGGCTATGGCCCCCTCCCTCATCTCCTCTCAATCCCACCCTCCTCCCCCCATGCCCTTCCCCTAGTCCACTGATAGGGGAGGTTCTCCTCCCCTTCCATCTGACCCTAGACTATCAGGTCTCATTAGGACTGGCTGCATTGTCTTTCTCTGTGGCCTGGCAAGGCTGCACCCCCTCCAGAGGGAGGGGATCAGAGAGCCTGCCACTGAGTTCATGCCAGAGAAAGTCCCTGCTCCTCTTACTGTGGACCCTACTTGGAGACTGAGTCTATAGGCTACATCTGAGCCTGGGTTTTAGGTCCTCTGCATGCATTGTCCTTGGTTGGGGTCTACAAACTTCTTAAGGAGACTCCTCTTATACCTAACCATGATTGGGCATACATATAATTACAATCAGATGCATTATGGGAATGTGCATGCACAGAAGGGAAATAATTATGTAACCCTCACATCAGTTAAAATAGAGACACTCCTAATCTATGCCCCTAACTAATAAACTCCTTCTTTGAATCCCATAAGAAAAAGCCCTGAACAATCATCTGGGCCTTTGAGTACTGTCACTCATGTGGCCCTCTGTCAGTCTTGACATATTCTCTCTTTGATTGGCAATACCCTTTTGCTCCAAATTCAATCACCTTGCTTCTTTTGCAAATCTCAGTGAGCCCATATTTTCAAATCTTTAGACAAGAGGCCAAGAACTGCACATACTGGGTCCTAGACCCCAGCCTCCAGGAACATTTTGACAGGTCAGAAAGGATTTGATCTAATGGCAGTACACTCAGACAAGGGGTTCTCCGGGAGGCCTGCTGGCTCATATTCTCTGGCATCTGAGATATACCTGAGATAAAGATATCTCTCACCTTTAGAGATAAAGTTGTGCTTCCCCCTCTCCCCGCCAGCAAACGAATGACTTCTTCCAGGTGAGGGCCTGATGACCTGCTTCAGGAAGAGGCCAGGAAATTGTCTTCATATCTTGCAACTGCTTCAAGAGAGAAGACAAAGAGAAGGATGAGGAGGAGTAACATCCCTGTTTTTCTAAACTCTCTTAAGCTTAAAATATTTTATTATGCAAAGATGCCCCATTTTGGGGATAGTGTGTCCTGAACCTTATCCATACAGTATTAGTCAAGTTGCAGCAGGAGGTGGGTGATTCCGTTAAATAGAGTAAATGGGAAGTCTGTAATGGCATTATTTACCAAGCTGAAGTGGGAAACCATAAAAGCAAACACTGTGTCTAGAACCCCAGATCTTTCAACCCCAGACAGGAAGAATGAGGTCCTGAAAGGGTGACAAGAGCCTGGAAAATCATAGCAGCCTCCCCTACCCCCACGACACTGACTCTCTCTCTCTCTCTCTGCCCCCTGTCCCAGTCCCTCTGGAAGTCAGACAGCAGCAGAATACACTGAACTATTCCATCAGTGCAGGGATCTCCAGAACAGCAGAACAGAGAGAAGTGGAGACCAGGGCAGGAAGGCAAATAGAAGACACATTGCTTGATGACATCAAAAGAAGCTGGAGTGGTTTTGCATATCAACATGTTGTTTTGAAATATAGAATGGGAGTAAAACCATGATTCTTTCATGCCTCCAAGAGTCTTCATTTGGCCTTTGGTGTATCTGGCTTGGGCTAGGGCTGCTATAAATTATGTGTCATTTAGTTCTATCCCAGAAGACTCCAGGAGAAAGGATCGATCACATGATCTGTTACCCTGACAACACTGGGTTCTGACTTGGCCTCACAGAGGTGCTATCTCTAGCACCCATCACATCTACCTGTTCAGCCTCCTAGATGGGAGGGAGATTCATACTTCAGGAGATGAGCTATCTCACTGAATTGGGGGAGGGGGAGATAGCCCAGTGGAGGAAGCAGGAAGGAGTCAGCACACAGCCCATTTCAAAAATAATTGAGGTCAGTATGTAGAGCTCTGATGGAATTTTCTAGGGGAAAAATGTTTGTGTTTTACTTAATACTGTTGATAACGTTTACTTGCTCTTACCCCCGACAGGCAGCAAAGCATTTTCATCTGCACTCAGCACCAAAACAGAGCGTCTGAATTTAAATATTTGAGTTAAACATATCTTGTGTTTGCAGAGCATAATGCTGTTGACATTGTTCCACAGCTACACTCTTTAGGGAGTTGAAATCTGTCTTCAATATTAGTCATCAAGCCAGATAAAACATTTTAATGGGACTCAAGATAGTGAAGCTGCTCTAAGGACCCTTGAACTGGACAAAGGAGGTTGGTTCAGGGAGGGATAGATGGAGGAGCAATGGCTGCTCTTATTGCAGCTCATTTCACAGAGGGAAAAGGCATTCACCCTGGGAACCCACGTACGTGTGGCATCCAGAGAACAACTGGGCTCTTTTGTGAGTGACAGAACTCCCTTTCCCTGACAGCTGTGGACCTGCCTTGACATCCCAGAAACTTGTGACTATGGGCTAAGGATGTTGGTCAGTGGCAGAGTGCTTGCTTAATATGCATGTGTCCCAGGGTTTTAATCTTCAATACTGAGAAGAAAGGCAGAAAGGTTGGGAAAGAGGGAGGTAGGGGTGGAGGAAGGAAGGGAGGGAGAGAGATGGAGAAAGGAAGGGAGAAAGGGAGAGAGAAAAGAAGGGAAGAAGGGAGAAAGGAAAAAAGGGAGGAAGGACGGAAGGAAAGAAGGAAGGAAGAAAAGAAGGGATGGAGGAAGAAAAGGAGAGAAAGAGGAAGAAAAGAGGAAAGAAGGGAAGAAAGAGGGGAAGAGGAAAGAAAAATGGGGAAGAAAGGAAAGGATGGAAGGAGGAGGCAGGGAAGAAAGGAAAGGATGGAAGGAGGAGACAGGGAAGGAATGAGGGAGAGAGGGAAGGAAAAAAAACCCTCATCTTTAACATACCAGTACTGCCTCACACACAGCCTACTATCCTCTACTCAACCTGGCTGCCCAGTCCAGAAATGATACATCCATGTAGAGAACAGGAGGTAGGTGTGACCCTGGAGCTGGGCTGCTGAGCAGATCAAAGCTGGAAACACCTGCAGGGGTGTTACCTGCTGTGTCCCACATCCCTCCGCTCCCTCTGCGGCTCCATCTCACTAGTCCTTATTTGACCCCCAGGAGGCTCATAGTTAACTGGCTTCCGTTGCCAGGAGAATGGAAGGAGAGAAGTGAGCACCCTCTTTCCTATTCCGACCACGCAGCCCTACGAATCGTTTCTGTTTCAAGAGCCCAAGTTTCAAGAGTGCTTAATTTAATAGGCCTCATGTGGGTTAAGAAGGAAATTAGAGAGCCAACTGAGAGCTGTAAGTTTCCATCAGAGACTGGAGCCTGGCCTGAGGCTTCTGATTTGAAGAAATAGGACTAGCAAGGTCAGATCTGTGGTGTGGAGAAGGCCGGAGTGACACGTGGTGCTGGCAGTGATGGTGTCGGGGTAGATGGCACTTGACACCCAATGAGAACTATCAGTCACAGAATGCATCCCGCTCTCCCGGGCTTTTCTCTGTGTCCCTCCTTTTTCTACCTCCCACTAAACCAGACCCTACCTCCGTGGATCACACAGCTCTATGCGGTGGAATCTACCTGGCACTGCAGTTTGACACCTGGACCAGAGGGAAGGTCAGGTCATCCCTCCCTATGTATATGACTGACCGAAACAGGACAAGCCACCGTGATACCCTGGTTCTCGGGTGAGGACACACATGCTTATATCACTCACTAAAAGTCAGAGGCGCTCCCTATACATCATAGCCTATTTCCACCAGAGAAGAGGGTGTTTGGTCTGAGTCCCAACCAGTCCCCCTCTGCAGCGTTGTGCAGGGCACACAGTTCCTTCCCAGCTACAGAAGCCTCCAGTATAACCATTGGGTGCTTTTTATATTGGACTTTCTCTTATAAAAGAAGAGACTTTTTATATTTATTATGAACGCTTGGCCTTAGCTTAGGCTTGTTCCCCAACTATCTCTTATTTTAAATTAACCCCTTTCTTCCTCCGTATCTGGCTTGTGACTCTCCCCATCTCAATTCCTTCCCAGAGTTCCTTTCTCTCCCGGAAGTCCTGCCTCCTCTCCGGCCTTTGCTATTGGCCACTCGAGCTCTTCATTAAACCAATCAGAAGGTGTTGCAGGAACTGTGTACAAACTAAAGATGCAGCCGAAGAATAACAATAACAAAGTCTGGCCTGTACTCAGGGATCTGCTGGCACAGAAATCAGCATCTGAATAACACAAAGATAACCTTTACACAGCGCACAAAAGATCACCCCAGCACTCCAGGGACACCAATATCCGACATCCTCTTCAGCAGTCACCCAGCAAGCCTTGCTGCTCCTAACACCAACACTTGAGGTGTCCTCCTCACCTACTAGCCTTGCTGTTCCACCCGTGGACCCCTCAGCTTTCACAGCCTTCTCTTCCTGAAATATTCTTGGCCTCCTTCTCTGCCTCCCTGATGCCTAAGCCACGCTGTCACCTTCACTATCCCCACCAAGTTATTGAGGCCTGGTGGTCACGAGCTCCTGCCACCGAATCAGTGCCTCAGGCTGCTGCATAATAATCTTCCTCCTTGATTAGGGCATCTTAATTATGCTCAAGGAATTTGCTTAAACACATTAATCATTCTTGAGCACAAATTTAGAAGCTGTGCTTGCTGAGGGATCTGCTCTGATGTCTCCCGAGAAATTTGCTGATTACACCTGCCTGTTGGGCTCTTACCCGGAGCTGGGTTCATCACAGGCGCAGGCCCTGGCTGGAAGCTATCTGCCACCCCAGAACTCTTAGTTTTATTCCTTCTGATCTCCTCCCTGAAGGTTGGAGCTGTGACCCGTAGCTTTGAAATGAGTCTGGGGTATAAAAGTGGACATCCCAGGGGTCTCTTCCTTCTTAGGGTTCTCTCTACCCTGAGGAGTCGCTATGTGGGCCAGCTTCTCAGTGCAGGCCAAACCCAAGCTGTTCACTGAATTGTGGCAACCTGGCTCCCCCGGCGGTTCTTAGCAGAATCCCCACTTTCCCCAACTGCTGGCATTGGGAGCCTCATCCCAGGAGATCAGGCATCTTGAGGATACAGAGCTGGTAAAAAAGGAACCTGGAATGTGATCTAATCTGCAGGAAGTGAGGTGGTTGTTCAAAAGCCCTTGAGGCTGGGAGGCAATGATTCCTGGCACTTCAGCCTGCTTATGGAGATGTACCCACTTCATAGAGTGGCAGAAGGGAGGTTAACCAGAGCTTTTGTCTGCGAAGATTTTAGCACAGGACCAGTCTTGCAGGAAGCCCTCAGTAAGCACTGACTTAGTACTATCCTTATATTCCACCAACTATACCTCAAGGTGAAACAGTCTTTGTAGAGGAAGCTGAATATATAAAGACGATGTAAGGAAGTGTTCATCATGGACTTTTACTCCGCCATGAAGAATAAAGCTATGTTTTGTACAAGAAGATGTATGAATGCTAATTAATTTTTTACTTAAAGAAAGAAAAAAAAAACCAAAAAAAACAAAGACTTAAAGTCAGGAGACTTTTCCTAGTGGCAGTTGATGAGGCCCAGCCTGGAACATACCAAAGATACTGTCTCCTTTGTTCATGCTCAAGGAATAAACAGAAGTCAGTATGTCCTTCCGCTGGTCTAAACGTGATAGAACAGAAACAGGTGTGTCTGTTGTTTTATGATTAGCTTGGGGGGAGGGAATTAAGAGTTTGGAAGAGAATAAAAATCAAAAGAACAAAGCTAACTTAACTTACTGAAAATGTGAATTCAAGAAACGAATGTAAATAATGACTCTACCCGTCACACAGCTGCTTTTCAGGTCATGTCCTATTCAGACTGTGCTTCACCTTTTAAATCTGGTCCTCCTGGAAACTGCTAGAAGTTCACAGTTTCACAAGCTGTTGAGAGAGGCTGGGAAGCAGGAACTGGCAGAGCTCAGCCTGGTCCGGAGACGGCATGTGGCTCAGTGTGGCTGGCTACCATAGTGTCCACAAAGGGGACACAGGCCGGCAAGACGCCGAGCTTCAGCTACACGCTGCTGCCTGGAGCCCGCGGGACGCCTTTTGTTAGACAGCAAGAGGACTGTGTGAAGGGCTTGTAAATATTTGGAGGAAAGAAAGACTGGAAACATAAACCTGATCAGGAAACGTGCTGAATCAAAGAAACAGACAGATGCGAGCTATTTAAGGTACTTGTCAGCGTTGTTCTTAACACATTCGTGTCTTTGGGGAGAAAGCATAAGCAGTGAGTTTTTAACCCACCAAAATATCTTTGGCACCAGCAGCCATGTTAAATAAGACTATATTTAAAAAAGGAAAATAATGAGTACTTTTTCTTTCCTTTTCTCCTTGGTGTTGGGGGTGGCATCCAAGACCTTGCCCAGGCTAGCCAATTGCTCTACCCCTAAGATATACCCCCATCCCAGAAACTACAACTGTAGGCTAAATCATTTCTCTTTTTATATTAATTTTACTTCTTTGATAGGCAGTAAGTTATCAATAGAAAGGCTTTTTATTTCACGTTAGTAAAATAAAATCAGTGAATAATTTCACTTTTGTGCTCTTAATATAAATACTACTGTAGAAAACTGTAGGCTAAGTGAAACATCCTAGTAAGGACAGAAGGGAAAGCAGGTAGGTAGTTTACCATGAAGGGAGTACTGTCATGGAACAAAAGATCACTGGAAACTAACTTGTTAACCCTGAAAGTTCTTAACAGACTAGAGGTGAGATTTGACGTACGGGTCAAGCCTACCCCTGTCAAGACTGCCAAGGTCAGCTCTGACCTAGATGGTGGTTTTCAGCCTCAATCTCTGTCCAAATACACTGCAGCTGAAGCACGTGGGGGCGGATCGCACTGTTCCATTCTTGTCCTTATGCAGTTCAGTTCATCTCTTAGGCCCCTGCAGAAAACTTCACTCACGTCTCCATCAAATTTCATCTCAGCAGCAATTTTCAAATAGGTGAAAGTTCACATACCTGTGAAGGATTAGCCATGGTCCACATCATCAAGATTGAGATCGGAGCAATAGAAAGATGGATAAAGAGCCAATATGGAAAAGTAATTTTCTAACCTTCAGAACAAAAATAGATGGTGTCCTTAGTATCAAGAGGAACGGATTCATGTCACCTGAGGTGACCCTCCATGAGCTGGAGGCAACTGGAAAGGGGCAGCTGAGAGGAACCAAGTATCAGATGAGATCTTTGCCAAAGAATTCATCATGGCATCAGATAAAATCCCATGGTAGTCTAATTCCTTTTGCTTTTCTTTCTCTTCTCTCAGATAATTGTATTCTGATTAAGTTTTGAAATGTGTGTGTGTGTGTGTTTCCCTTGGGTTCACATATCAGGACTCTTTTCTTCTTGAACACAGAAAGTTATTTACCTTTAAATGACCAAAGCAAACTTCCACATAATAAACAATTTAAAAATAAGTTTCTTTTGATCTCAGGGAAGACATATATAGATGATAGACATATTTTTCATTCATTTTTACCTTTAGGACACTTGAATTTTATCTTTCATTTGTTAAAACAACTGAATGATAGGAAAATAATGTTTATATATATTTTTATGTGTGTGAATATTTTGCCTGAGTGTATTTATGTGCATCGCATGTGTGCAGTGACCACAGAGGTCAGAAGAGGGCATTGGAGCCCCTAGAACTGGAGTTACAGATGGATGTGAACCCCTATGTGAATGGATGTGAACTTAACCCAGATCCTCTGCAAGAGCAAGTGTTCTTAACTGCTGTGCCATCTTTCCAGTCCATTTTCCCCCTCACTTTCTTAATGCACTAAATTTCCATTACTATAGCAAAAGGAATTAATTGTAGACAATTTAAGCTGTCTTATTTTTCTCTTACACCCCTCTAATCAGCCTCTTGGAGATGAGTTTTCTTGGCAATGAGTTTTGAAACAATGGTTGAAAATGACTTGCTGTGTTGCATCCGAACACTCAGTGAAGTGGACGAATCTGTTACTGTCATGATTCCAAGAATCTGTCTGTGTGCGTGTTCTTAGAGACGATCACATGGACTATTTATGTCAATGAAACTAATTAAGAAAAAGCTCATAAAACACTATGTACATGAGATGCCAAATTTATCTCAGGAATGAAATCTCTCTATAGAGGTCAGACTTGTTATGTCTAGCCTACAGCTTAGCTCTGAACTGTCCAACCAGTCCTTCATATCATCCTGCAGAGATGTCCACCTCTGTCCCAAGTCTGCAAGAGTGTCTTTAGTCAGCTACCATGACTAGCCTTGGTTGGAGGGACATCTCTCCCATAGATGGAAACTTTGTGTACTTTTCTGTTCTAAAATGGTCTTTCTTTTTTTATGTCCCAGAAGTCACATGGTAGTGCTAGCCCAGTGATGACACCTATTTCAGTCTCTGGAAATTTTAACAAGTGCACACATGGAACCGGAGTCCTTTGCTCTCAGCATCACCCAGAGAGCTGGATCCCTGTCTGTGGTGGTCTAAAGAAGAATGCCCCCATAGGCTCTGACACTTGGACATTTGGTTCCCAGTTGTTGGTGGTGTTTGGGGGAGTGCTGGGTGAGATGGCCTTGCTGGAGGAAATATGTCCCTGGTGGCAGAGACTCCAGAACCTTGCACCGTTCCCAGTTCACTCTCTCTTCTTGCTTGCAGATCAAGGTGTGATGGAGTCTCATTTCTCTGGACCCCATCACAGCGGGGAAAGTGGCATCATGGTGGTGTAGGAAACTGAATGCCCAGTTTCCTCAGTAGAATTCTTCCTTCTACCAGTTGCCTTGCTCACAGTGCTGTATCACAGCAACAGAAAGAAACTAAAACATCACCTAAATCCTAGCCTGAGGAGAACCCCAAGCACTGCACTCACTTGTACACACATGCACACATCAATGATATATGTATATTTTTTCTGAGACAGGGTTTCCCTGTGTAGCTCTGGCTGTCTTCAAACTAGCTCTGTGGGTAAGGCTATACTTGACCTTAGAGATCCCTGTGTCTCTCCCTTGCCTCTGCTGAGATTAAAGGCATGGGCCACCACACCAGCTAATAAAATAAATCTTAAAAAAAATTAAGGTTTTTCATTTAAACCATTAGGATTCAAGAAGAATTTGGAAAGTGGCTGTATTAGAAGAAGTGAAGATTTAAATTCTCTGATATGTCAGCCAGCCCACAGGTGAGGGGAGACAAGAATTTCTTGAGATCAGGGACTTTAAAAACCACTGTCTTGGGCTGGAGAGATGGCTCCTCTCTTAAAAGCAAAGTTCACAAGCATAAACCACTGTCTCGTGCCAAATCAGCACGATGGCTATTTTTGTTTGTTTGTTCTCTATTCTGGTGTCCGTTCTACAAAATGATATATTAAAAACTGTTTCTCTTTTAATAGTCTTGACTTTGTTATTACAGAGTAAGGCTCTTATTTCTCGCAATGTCAACAAAGAATTGAGTCCAGAACTTTCGTGTTGGCCCAGGACCTCAATATTTATAGATATTCAAGTGCCTTATGTAAAATGGCACTGAATTTGCTTAGGAGTTATACATATCTTTCTGTTTACTCTAAATCATTTCTACATTACGAAATACCCAATTCACTATGAGAGCTATGTGAATAGATGCTTTATTTTATTGTTTGGAATAATGACGGGGAAATAAAATTTAGACATGCTCAGTATAGATGCAGCCACTTTTTCTTTCTAAATTGTGTGTACATGTGTTCATTAGATGTGCTTATGTGTGCCTGCACATGTGTGTAGAGGCAATAGGGCTTTCCCTATTGTTCTGCTCCTAAGTTTTTGGGACATGGTATGTCAGTGAACACAGAGTTCACTTGGCTGGGAAGACAGACCATTAAGGCCCCAGAATCTATTCCCTCCCGGTGCTGGGGTTCCATAAGCACAGGCAGGGGCAGGATGAGGCCTGGGCAGGAATTTGAACTCTGAACCTCTTGCTTAGAGAGCAGATGCTTCATCAAATGAACCAACTCCTCAGTATTTCTCAACCCGAGATTGCTTGAATCTACTAGTGCAGAATTTTCGGGCTTGGGGAACACTGACTGGTCTGGGATGAGGCCAAGGCAGCTATAGTTTTGAAACTAGTGGTTGTAGTGCACAAGTAGGACTGAGAGTGGCAGCTCACTCTGGTGGTTGTTTCTTAGTGGGTGTCTCTTTATTATTGCATGAAGGTTAAGTGCAGTGAGAAAAATCTCGAGCTAAATGCAAAAGCAGCCTAACTCCAGCTGCTGCGCTCTGTGTGACCTAATTTCAGATTGACTCATTGGCTTCCCTGTTACACCAATGGTATCCATGAGTGTTAGCACACAGCCCTTATGAGGTGCTGACTACCTTCTTAAAATAATTCTTAGTGTATATCAAAAAGGGGGTAAGAAGTGGGTTCACCACAGACGATTTTAATCTGTCCTACTCAGTCCTCAACAGGTGCTTACAAAAAGCTAGTCACGTTGAGCAAACAGAGGGAAGCCGAATAAACAAATGCGCTATTGACGGGAGCACGGGAGCAATATAAAACAGTTCAGGCAAACCGGTCTCCTCTCAAATCAATGCCATCCTCCAAGAGCCCATCAAACTGGGGCTCTGAATTAGGTAGGATGTCATTATCATTCATCATACTGCATCGATAATGACAGGATAAGCACAAGGATTTGGGCAATTAAAAAACAAACAGACATGCTTTCGACAAACAACTGACTGAAATCAAACGCAGGGTGGGTATCCTTAAAGGTCCACAGGGTGGTTCTCTGTGTCCATGCCCTGAAACTCTCCTTTAGAGCTCCTTGGGGGGATAGAAGTGATGGGAGGGAAGCTGTTCTTGTTCTTGTTTTGTTTTTCCTGCACTGAGGACAGAGCCCAAGGCCTCATGCATGCTAGACAAGTGCTGTACTTAGCTATCGCCCTAGCCCTAGGGAGGTGTTTTGTTTTGCATTCTCATTCTCTTTTAACCAAAGAGCTGAGAAGTTCTGGCTAGCACATAGACTACCCTGCCAGGGATGGTGACTCACTTGTTTTCATCTAATAGTTACATATTCCCATACTGGAGTTCTCTCAGGCAGATATGAACATGTGGGGGAGGGGACTTTCAAGCATTATGTGACATTTCAATTTTAACAATATTATTATAAACCAAAAACCTAATGTGTGTGTAGATATTGCCCCGGTGAAGCCTTGACACCACAGATGCTTCCTGCAGCTGGAATGTAGCAGCTGGTGTGCGACACAGCCTCGAGTTAGAGCAGGTGCCCCGTGCACTACTCAGAGGTCCCACACGTAATAAAACAGCTAGAGAAACTACCCTGGGTATGAAGAAAATAAGTTGTTTTGCTTGTATGCAATGACATTTTCCATGGGGTGGTTTCGTTTGACAGCAGCTGAACTCAAGCTGGGGTTCCCAAGCCCCGAGAAGCAAGTTGAATGGGATGTGCATCAGGGGAACTATTTGCAGGTAAGACAGGAGAGAAGCCTTGACCCAGGGCAGAGCTGCCTGGGAGGCTCCGCTCCCCAGCTGGTGAATTTGGAGGCCACGGGTGAGCGCCCTGCTGAATGCAGAACAACAGCAGAGAAATCCCAGGCAATATGAGCATCCAAAAGGATGCTAAAGCCAGACAGGTGAAACTGGATATGAAGAGATTCAAGATCAAAGACAAAATAAGCAGAAAGAGCGTGCGAGTATACACACACACACACACACACACACACACACACATCATCATCACATGTATCAAGAGGACAAAAGAATTTAGAACGAGGACATCCCAGGTGTCTGGATGCTAAAACCCTAGCCGGGTGGCCTGACCAGGTGTGACTGCCTATGTGATTCTGTGACTCTGTCTTCTTTTCTCCTGTGAAAAGCCCAAGGTCATACTCAGCATCTTCCTCACTATGGAGAAATGAACACCACGGTGCAAAGCTTAAACACTGGGAATGTTGGTTCTGGTCATGATTTTACGAGTGAAGCCTTTCTCTGGTTAAGTTTCTTTAAAGGAGTCTGCTGCATACTTTAATGTCTTCTGCTAAAATAATAGGCTGGCATCTCAGATTATTGTAATGCGCCTAAATCACATCAACTCATAAAATTCAGACATTTTAAACCATAGTTTTTATATGGCTTGTAGATAGGTCCAGGTTAATCTACATCCATTCCTGAGTCCTTCGAAGCAGTCTGATAGCGTATTTCAATCTCCTTCATTACCAAACCAGAAAGGGTATTAGTTTTATTTATCCTAAACACACGCCAATGAGTCCTCGGGATGAGCCCTTATCATCCATCCTCATTCCCAAGCACGAAAGGGGCTTATGAAGATGGATCCTTGGCCCACGATACTTCGTGCTCCGTCCACAGAAGAAACGTCTCACAGACTTATTTGCAAGCCTGGCTCCTTTCACCTTCCGAGTCACATTTGTTATCTCTCTTGTCACAGGAGCTGATTCGACACATGCTGGGTTATACCCTGCCTCCATCTAACGCAGCAGCAGGAAGGCAGCATTTAAATTTGGGTGCGGAAATGACTTTGCACGTGGCTTTGGGGGCTCGCTGCATATCCATCATCCTGACTACAACTACCTGCTGTATGAATGAGGCCCTGGTGTTTCCTGAACACACAGGCTGGCGGTTCCCCTGCAGCCACATTCTCATTGTGAAAGCCCTCATGTCTGAGAACTCCCCTTGAGCGGCGCTTGCTTACAGGAATATGCGCCTAGTAGGTTCTGAAAACAAGCAAACATCAGCGTCACTCCTGTCCATAGACCTAATCCTGAGAGCAAAACTGAGGCGGGAAGGGCAAGGGGAATGTGGGTGTGAGAGGCTCCTGTGGGAGCGGACAGTGAAGCTCAGGGGCAGAACGCTTAGCATGTGCAGGCTCTAGGTTTATTCTCGGTACCCAGTGGGGGAGGGCAGTTCTGGTCCTTGGAATGGGTACTAAGCTGTGGCCCTTGCTTCCAAAGGAGGGCCTGGGAGGCTGGATTGGATAAACAGAACGGGCTCAGGCAAAAGGCTGGGAAGGCAAAAGGAAGCCTCCGTCACGGTTTCAGCTGCAAGAAACACTCAAGCATCCTGGGAGTTGAGCTGCGGCAACCAAAGGACCCGAAGTGCGGGGGGGGGGGGGGGCGCAAATGCATGCAGATGTGACAGGACAGCCTCCTAGGTGTGGCTGAGCAGCCACACAGACCCTTCAACTGGCTTAAGGCTCAGCTGTCGCCTTCTTGACGCTCTTTCCAGTTACCGAACACAGGCATGGTTTCTCCATTTACACTCGTACAGAATCCTGGGGGAATGATTGAAGGCAGGAGGGGCAATAGCTCTTTTTAGGTTGCCAGCCAGAAACAGATACAGGGCAAAACTCCATTCCGTTCCATGACCTCTACGCTGTACCTCCTCACCCTGATTGATGTTTGCTTGAAGCAGCCCTTGCTACCCAACATTAGAAACTTACTGTTTTTTTGAATGGGTCCTTCGAAATAAATGTTGGAAATTTATTTCTCATTGGGTAGGTATCAGGTCTCTGATGTCATGGGTGGACTAATGTTAGCTCAGAAGATGGTTTGTTGTAACAGTATGGGTATACATATACATACTCTCTTTCTGTATCTATCTGTCTGTCTGTCTGTCTGTCTGCCTGTCTGCCTGTTTATCTACTATCTACCTGTATACTGTCTGTCTGTCTACTACCTATCTGTATGTTTACTGCCTGTCTGTCTGTCCATCTCTCTCCTCCCTACCCCTCTCATGTAATTCCTTCTGCCAAGGAACACAGCCCTTATAAATGTAGCCCCTTAGACTTGGACTTTTTAACCTTGAAAACCATGAGCCAAATTTTTGATCCTTATGAATTTCTGTCTACGATATTGCTACAGCAGCATCAAGGAGAAGAAGCCATGGCCATCTCCCCTTTACTCTCCTAAGGCAAGGACTTTGTTTATTCTATTTAATCCAGTGTCTTCAACATCACTGGCACCTATGTATCTGAACCAAGTGAATGGGGTGGGGGAGAGGAGAGCGGACCTCTAGGCCTAGGAAGAGACAAGGTCTTAGGGATCTCAGAGGAACTGCTGTGCTCAAAGGAACGTGTGCAGGGTTAGGAAGGTACTTGGGTGTCTGCATGAAGCTCAAGCAACTTTCGGGAAGAGTTCTGCATAGATGAAGGAGTTGCCCTGTGTCTCGAGGGGGCGTTGCCAAGAGTGCAGGCTTGGTGTTCCGGCTGTTCATCTATCAGTCTGTCAGGGAACTGGGAGGCAGGGCTGAGGCTGCGTGCGGGAGACTCTCTGGGGAAGCTGAGGCAGGTGAAGAAAGCTTAAATAAAATTGGAGTTTGATGATACGAAATTCTTTCGAAACTGCCTAAGGGGAATGTCCAAATTGGCACATGATATGCCATTCTGAGCTGGCTGCGGTTCCAAAGGCAAAACTGAAATAAAAATGTGCTGAATTGTTCTCACCCAAGGCAAGGGAAGAAACTTCAAGAGATTTACAGAACCACACACTGATTGAAACTGCCCATCAGGCTTGATTCAAGATCTCCCCCTAACATATCAGGATGATCACACAATAACTCCTACTATCAATAAATGCACCGTGTTCACAGTACCTTATACACATGGCTTCATGCATATAGGTAGGGGTGTCCTGACCCTGGTTTGACAGATTCCTAATAGCAGCTAGGTCCTTTGGAACTGTTTGCAAAATGTTCCAAAATGAAATAACCTTCCCCAACTTGCACAGTGAACACACTCAGGTTCCCTAACCTCACCTCAGAACTTGGTGACAGTGCTTGTGTCCATTTGAGCAAATCATGGTACCTTTAAAGAGATTAAAAAAAAAAAGTGATGTTGACCTTCCACCGGCCTGAGGGACACCTTAAGAAACCAGTTAATGACAGCAAGCCATATTGCTGAAGACAGTACCTACAACCCTTTGAACACAGGAAGGTCCTAGCGGTGCCACCTAGAGCCTTCATCCTTGTGGGATGATATTCACAGCCCTGGAAGGTACTTTCTACCAAAGGACAAAAGTAAATACCAACTCAGCTCCAAACCTTTTACAATGGTGACCTGCCTGCAAGATATGCTGGTACAAAAGTGACAGCAAGATCTGATTTGATTTAAGGCCCACTTCATGAGATGGAACCCACACCTGACTCTGAATGCAGTAATAAAACGACTCCTGGTGACACTCCACTATATTCCGTGATTTACAGATCAGCCGCCATCAGGGAAGCTTCCTCCCACAATAGCTGGGAACAAATACAGAGACCCACAGCCAGACAATGTGCAGAGAGTGAGAGATCCTGGAACATTCAGTCCCAAGTGGCTTTAGCAAATCCCTCCCTCTCGTGGCTCCAGGAACTCTGTGGAAGAGAAGGCAGAAAAAGCATAAGAGCCAGAGGTGATGGAGGATCCCAAGGAAACAAGGTCATCTAAACACAGCACAGCTGATGCACCTACAAACTCACAAAGGTTAAGGAGCGTGCACAGGGCATGCAGGAGTCTGCTCCAGGTAGGAACCTAGAGCTGAGAGAAGAGGACACATGCCCCCATCCCTAACTTAGAAGCTATCTCTGATTGGAAACCACTTGCCAATGAAAGGTTAGTTTTCTCTTCTTTCCAAGGTAACATCATTGGATCAATAAATCACTTTTAGGGCAGGTCCCATGCCCAGCAATAGATGCCAACACTGTGGCATCTTTGGAGTTCATTGTCTCATGGCTTTGTGTCAGGTGTTGTTTTCTCTTTGTTTGTTTGTTTTTTCTTAACTTTACAGGTCCATTGTGTATATAATACAAGTTCTAGTTATGTTTAATGGGATTCCTGTTTGTGTTTCTTCATCTATATATGTTTCTTGTGGGTTTTTTCTCCCTCATTGGTTCGTTTTCTTCTGCTTGTTTTTGTCCTATTCTAGGTTGTCTTATCTTAGTTTTTATTATTGTTATTCCTTAGATGCCTGTTTGCTTTCTAAGAAGAGACAGAAAAGGTGTGAGAAGGGAGGTGGGGAGGAATTAGGAAAGGGGAACCATAATCAGAATATAGTATATGGGAGGGGAATCTAATTTTCAATTAAAAAATATACAAAAAGAAAGAGAGAGAGAGAAACAAAGAAAGAAAAGAAAAGAAAAGCCAAGAAAACCCTTGACTCCCTCCAAAGCTGCTTACTGGGCCCAGTGTCCTTACTCAGCTTTAGGTTAGAGCTGAAACTTCAGTAGTCACCTGTTTACAGCTCTTAGTGCGTGAGGGATCCATCTAGGGAAGAGGTGAGTGGTCTCATCATTTACAGGATGCAAGTTTCACTTAATAAGGAGGAAATTATTTTCTTAAGTGTTACTTCCCAGTGTTCTTGAGGTACAATTTACTAATACTGATTATATATATGTGTATATATATATTTCAGCAATGTGATGTTTTGATATATGTACATATTGTGAAATGATTATCACAGCCAAGCTAATTAACATTCCCGTTGCCTCTCTCTCTCTCTCCCCGTGTGCATGTGTGTGTGTGTGCGCGTGTGTATTAAGAACACTAATGACTTACTCTCAACAAATTGCAAGATTGCAGTATAGCATCAGTCCTGATAATCTCCATGGTGCTGAGAACCCTTCGGCCTACCCGCGCCTTTGTGTTCCTGGCCTAACTTCTCATTCCTGCCCCTACCCCTGAGCCCCACAGCCCCCAGGAAACACCAGTTAACTTTTTCAGTCTATGAGTTCTACTTTCTTTTCATTGTGCTATTGGTTTCGTTGTTGCCGTTGTTGTTTTTCTTTTCTCTCTGAGGTGAAGAACTCTTGCCTCAGCCTCCGGTGAGTAGGTGGCGCTATAACCAGTAATGATGTAGAGCTGCGCCTGGCTAGGTTTGACTTTCTTACTCTACATATAAGCATACGGCATATTCTCCGCCCCGCGTTGCTTCTGCTTGCGTTTTAATACTGCCCACAGTTCTCACGTGGAGCGCTTCGCCCCCACGTCCCCAACCCCAGCTGAAAACTTTAGGAGTTGGGGCCTAGTGGGACGACGTTCACTCAGCTTACGCCCTCGTTGGGCATTTTGGGATACTGCCCCCACCCCTTCTCTCTTCGTCTCCTGTCAGTCAGCTGTATGAACACTTTCCCTCTGCCACATGCTCTCATCGTGTTGTATGGCCTTGCCACACGCTAAAAAGTGACCAGGCCCAGTGCCTATGAACTAAAGCCCCTGAGACGGAGAAAAGAAGCAAACCCTCCAGTAGGCAAATAGTTCTTACCTCACATGATAAGAATATGACACACGGCTTGCTTATTTGACTCAGTAAATACCATCTGGGTTCGTCCACAATGTCTCAAGCGACACAATTTCCTCGTCTATTGGAGCTAACTAGTATTCCACTGGATATATGGCACGTTTTCTTACTCGTTCCCCATCCGTGGATGCTTAGCTTGTTTTCAGATCTTGGCTGTCGTGAGTAGTGGTGCAGTCAACGTGAGAATGCAGATGTCTTTCCCAGGTACTAATTCATCTCCCTCGGATGTACACGTAGATGTGAAATTGCTGGGCTACTGAATGTTCCCCGTTTGCCCTGCCGGCAGCACCCTGGGAAAGCCTGAGGTCTTAGAAGCCATCTCTGATTCTTGTCAGTTCTGTAGCGTTCATCAGGTTATTTTACGTTTCCACATCTGTTTCTTCCCTTGAAAGAACTGAATTCCCCACTTATTGGTAAAGATTTAATAACTCATTCTCTCTCTCCTTCTCACTTCCTCTCTCTTACACACAGACAAACACACACACACACACACACTCACAAGTATATTATTTAGAATGGAGGGGTCCTAAAATTCAGTCTGTGCTTGCTATTTTTGTTATTGTCTTTCCTTTTACCATCTTCATCAGCTCATTTCTTCCCACAGGGAATACATTTCGCTTCTCTCATTTAACTTCTCCAAGGCCAGAGTGCGAGCTGCATTATGCCATTTTTCACTTATGAATCCAGTGCGTGATCAGTCCATAGTTCACAAAAGGCACACTGAGCGTGCTTAGTGTGGTGGATACAAGGGAAGCTGCTTCTGACTGCGGGAGCTCTGGCCTACGGACAGGTGGCCATTCCTGTTGAGTGTCCTGCCTTCTGGGCACATGATTTCCACATGACAGCAGATAGAGGTTGAATGTTGGTATGGAGAACACACGTTGCGGTTTTTTGTTTTGTTTTGTTTTTCACTTAGGGCTCTCTAGAGTCACACCAAGCTTTAAGACCCACTAGAAAGAATAGGAGGCAAATACAACCCATTATCATAGTAGAGCGTCTCTTTCGAGGCCCCTCAGAAGCAGGCACCCCTCCAAGTCATGGAATGTGCAAAGCCAGAGATGCTCACACCTGCCTGCTTGTTCTGCCCAGAGACAGTGTGGGATTAATTAAATAATGACTGCCAAGAACACCAGGCTCCTTGGAGATGAACGATCTGAAAATGCAATCTTAGATGATTATTCGGAATTGTGTTCTGTAAATATCAGGACAGACTTTCAGCTCATGAGGACAGGTTCACAAAGCCCACAGCTGTGATTCTTCTGTTCCTCTGGAGGATGCAAAGCCTGCCTGGAAGACTCCAGACCACAGAACCAGAACCGTGCTAGAGGTCACACAGATGCACCAAACCAACGGGTGCTCACACCTGGCGTGCCTGTCCCGGCAGTGCTCAGGGCAGCTTCCAAATGAGCGTCTCCTCTACAGTAAGAACCTGGCTCTGTTGATGACGCTCACGTGACTGCATCTTCATCACGGTGATCAAATGTCACCTAATTTGACTGCATGTAGGACCTCCGGTGACAGAACTAGGGTAGTCCTGGACCAGCTGGTGACTCACTTCCTGTTGAAGTGCTGGGGATTGAACCCAGTGACTCATATAAGGTAGTCAAGCCCTCCACTACTGAGCTATTCATAGGCTTCTCCACAGTAATAGGACCAAGTTGTTTTGTGATCTCAGAAATGTACTTGTGAGTCTTTGGGATAATAATAAACTATTTTTGCAGACACACACAAGTTCTTTATACATAATACCATTGCTCCTGAAGAAAGTCACTGCAGTTGCATACATGTGATAAATGAGGCTGACAGAGAGAGAGAAAGAGAGAGAGAGAGAGAGAGAGAGAGAGAGAGAGAGAGAGAGAGAGAGGAGAGTTTGCTTATAACATGGCACAGCAGGAGTCTGAATCTAGGTGATGAGGTACCAGGCCCATAGGTCTGTGTTCCTAGGCATTGTGCAGTACTGCCTTTGTATGGAATTTCCAGATCTCAATGTTGAACACTATTATGTTATTATGACAAAAGAAGTCATGTTTCTATTTCTTTCACAACCTCTGAGTAAGAGTACAAACCTGGGAACATATCTTCTCTTTTACTCCAAGGGGAAGCTACAAAGCAGCCTAGCAATGCCGATGCCAGATGAGCAACAAATCTATTACCTCCCTTTAGACTTCTCTGACATTGAATTGTCTCGTGCTTCGGGCAACACTGGACATGTGAGGAGCCAGGCACATCTAATTGTAAATGACCTGGCTGTCCTCTATTACCACAGTGCCAAGGGCTTTGCTGCTGACTGCGGGCACTTTTGAATGTCGGGCTCCAGGCTGACCCACTCCTACCAGGATAAGCCACCACTCTTCCAGCGTGCATCTTTCCGAAGTGGACCAATTGCTTTCACGGTACCTGTGGTCATGAGAGATGGCCCCAATTACTTGACTTGCTGGAGTTCCGCTTTACGTGCACTGGGCCAGGATCTGGCTGGTGTCTACTCCAGTATGGCTTGCTTCCCGCCTTGTTCTCCAAAGACTGAAATATCCCAGGGTCCCTTGCTCACTGCCTTTGAAACAGCAAACAAAAAGTCCTAGTTACAAGCGCTTTCCATTGAAAGGGAGCAATCTCCTCACAGGCAGAAAAGCAGCTGTATGACTCAGCCTCAGCTCTGGCTGCTGTAACAAAATTGCCATGAGCTGAGGGGTTTATTTTCAAGGGCTTGAATTCTAAGATGAGGTGCCGGCATGATTAGTTTCTGAGGTGGCCACACTTCCTGGCTTAAAGACAATCTCAGTGTGTGTGTGTGTGTGTGTGTGTGTGTGAGAGAGAGAGAGAGAGAGAGAGAGAGAGAGAGAGAGAGAGAGAGGAGAAAGAATTGTAGTAGCTCTTTTCTTTGTAGCACCATGCTCTAACCAACTGAGCTAACTGGCTACCACTTGTACCTCTTTTCTTATGAACACACTAATCCTCTCCAGGGCCCCACTCTCATGTTCTTTTCTAAATATGATAGTTCCCCCAAGGGTCCCATCTTCAAACACCGCTGCAGGATTAAGGCCTGTGCATTCTGAGGGGGACACACTTCATAACTCGCTAACTGGTTTTCTCTGGGGACCCTATAACCTATGCTATTCCCACAAAAGCAAAACCACCTCTGGTAACTCAAAAAGTGATTTAATTTCCTCATTGTATTCGAGTCAAAGTGACTTACTTATTCCTCTGTCCATTACTACTATAAGAGAAAATGATTTTAATCTCTAGGAGGGTATCTTGTGCTGTCTGTGAAAAATAGCATCCAAATGATAACGTCACCTACCCAGCTTAGGGTTCAGATTCAAGGCCTGTAATTTCAAATAGGCCTAGGGTATAACTATCCCTTACCCTTGATTTAGAATTCAAAATGAAGGCTAAAGTATTTCAATCAAAAGCAAAGTATTTTTTTTCCCATTCTGTGATTATCCGTCATCGTCATCGCAATGCTGATTCCTGTTTCCACACTATTTTGTTCTCTGGCATATGCAGAACCCACTCTTACAGATCACAAGCATGACACAGATACCATGTGAAAGGTGGGGGGAGGAGGCTGGATTGTTGAGCTGGGAAGACTGGGCCAGTTGGACAAATGGTCTCTGATTAACTCTGAATACCGCCTGATTGAGGTGCTCTGCACATCTCAAAATCCCCTCGGTGCTTCTGACATCTACTTGATGTGCCGATTTGTTTGTTTGCATCACCATGCCCCAGCCAGCTACTGCTCTAGCCCAGGTTCCCTGAAAAAAAAAAAAAAAAAAAAAAGGCATTAAAGGGGTAAACGTTTTTCTGCATGGAACCTCCCTGGGAACACCATTGATCCATTGGTTTTCTTGGGAGGGTGTGGTGGTTTGAACGAGAGCGGCCCCTCTAGGCTCATATATTTTGCATTTCAGTTGGTAGAAGTATTAGGCAAGAATTAGGGGGTGTGGCCTTGTGGAAGAGGTGTGTCACAGGTTGTAGGCTTTGAGGTTTCAGAAGCCTCTGTCAGGCCCAATCTTTTCTCTCTTTCTGCCTCTTGCTTGCAGATCAGAGGAGGTAAACTCTCAGCGACTGGGAGTTACATCTGCCTGGTACCCTGCCCCTGCCATGATGGTCATGGGCTCTAAGCCTTTGGAATTGTGAGCTCCCACATAAAGTGCTTTCTTTTATAAATTACTTTGGTCACAGTGATTAGTCACAGCAGTAGAAAAGTAACTAAGGCACAGGTTAAAACGAAAACAAAACAAAACAAAGCCAACCAAACAAGTTACTTGTATGACCCCCACAGGTCAGCACAGGAGACAGCTTGATACCCTGGAACTACCATTTGGTTTTGAATCATTCATGTTTCCCTTCCTCTTAATGCAATGCACTAGTTCTTTCACTGACCCATGGTATGCACCTTCATTCCTCCTCACCCAGCCACCCAGCAACCTCAGAGGCGCCCAAGCCCCAACTTCCGTCTCAGAATATTTACTGAAGACTACCAGCTCCTGGTAACAAATTTACACAGCTTCTATGTAAATATACCCCCAGTATACCTAAGTAAGGAAATAAAAGGGCCAATATATCCTGACAAAATTTGAGTGCATCTCAGTAGGCAAAACTGTCTTCGTTAGCAACCTTTTACAGAATCCTCTATTTATCACCTCATGCCTATGGATAACTGGGTGATTAAAATCAGATTCAGTGTGGGAATGGGCAGGCCCAGTATGAAAAAAAAAATGAATGTATGACTTAATGTATCAATCAAAACCACTCCTCAATCTCAAACCACACCTGAGTGACCAACTCCTTCTTCACTTGAACCCCATAAAAACAAAACAAAACAAAACAAAACAAAACAAAACAAAACTGTGAACAGCCAAGGCCCTGTATGCTCTTACTTATAAAACCCTTTGTCAATATTGACAACCTTGACAACTGGCTACAACCTACACTGTTGTTTTGTTTCAAGTATGTTACCTTGTTTCTTTTGCAAATCTGTGTGAGTCCAAGAACCTGGAAACACCTGGCCAGGATCCCAACAACTGGAAACACTCTCTACTGTAGTTGGGCATCTTTGTCTTAGAGTTGTTGCAAAAAATAAAATCAAATGCTTCATACATATAATCCATTAGCATAGTGTGAATTACAATGAATTTTAGTTGATCTTTTATCTTCCTTAGCCTGTAGGGAAAGTCATTATTTCTTTATGTGACCTAAGGACAGGCAGCTGAATGAAGATTAT
Organism: Meriones unguiculatus; assembly: GCF_030254825.1. Lineage (NCBI taxonomy): Eukaryota > Metazoa > Chordata > Mammalia > Rodentia > Muridae > Meriones > Meriones unguiculatus. The sequence continues at coordinate 52,527,725 of NC_083364.1, read as the reverse complement.
CTAGACCAATGGTTCCCAGAATTTTAGATTTCAAGGCCCATTAAAACTTTTAAAAAGAAATTAAGATTGATAATGGGACACTAATTCTTTTTCAAGTTAAAACAAGTGAAAATAAATTTCTAGCTACCAGCAAGAACGTGGGGGTACAAATAAAGGAAGATGCACTGCAGATAAAACATATAAAATGGAATCAATTTAAATTATGGAAAATCATGTCTGTCGCTTATGCTCTCCTCATACTGTTAAGGAACAGAAGAAGCATGGCAGCCTGGCATGAGGTAGAAGTTCTCGTTTAGAAATCACTAAACTCGCTAAGCCTTTGCCTTCATAAGCCACCCTCCTTCACATGGCTGTCTCTCCTGGTTTGGGGATTTGGGAGCAGGAGGATTTCACAGCCCTCCTGGCAGCCTGTTCTGAAGTTCATCAAGCATAAGGCATATTTGAGCGTCCTGAGCCACCAACTCCAACCAGCAAAAATACCCAGCCTGACCAGTCTGCTTTCTGGGTGGGCTGCTCCTTATTGGGTATTTAATAATGTACAATCAAATCTCTTTGGGGCCGTCTGGATTTGAAGAAGAGCCTCACTCAGAGCGAGTGTCCTCTGAGTGCTAAGAAAGGAATAAAAGAGGGGAGATCTGTGTGTCTCACACTGAAGGGTTTTTGCTCATTCTCTGTAGCAACGCTCAGCTGGTCCTCTGTATCTCAAGGTCCTAAATTTCTTTATTTGACTGACTAAAGATCAAATATATTTAGAAAAAACAAACAAACTTTTATGTGGTGAGCATACATAGGTGTTCTTTCTTTCCTTTTTGGCTTTTTTTTTTTTTTAATTGCATAGGTTCTCACTCTGTAGCCCGCTGGCCTGAAACAATACTCTTGCCTCAGCCTCCCAGCACTGACACTTTTTTTTTCATCCTGTTATTCTCTAAACAACACAGTGTAACAACCAGCAACTATTACAAAGCACTTGCCTTGGGTTTAGTATTGTAATCTACAGTGGATTTTGAGTATCCAGGAAGGTAGATGGAGGTTACCCACAAACCTTTCTTCATTTTGGAGACTTGAACTCTTGCAGCCTTGGTGTTCAGGAAGAGCCCTGTGAACAGTTTTCTACGGGACGGACAACACGGTCAATAACAACCAAATGGAAGACGTCCTTTATCCCCACGTCAACTCTCAATGCCTTCAGCTGGAATAAGCGTCAAATTAGTATTCACTAATTAGTATCCACTGCTGTGACCTGGTGTTGGGAACCCCTCCACATAAACCCCAAGCAGCCACTGAGACCCCAGAAATTACTTACTTTTCATGCAAGTCCCAAGGCTCCATAGAAAGCCTTTGTATACTTTAGGTAGCTTCCAGGGGGAAAAATCAGATCTTTCTACTTGACAATTTGTAACAATCAGTGAAAGAACCTGCAGTTTACTGTACTTGAAAATGCTCAGTGGTAACCTAGAAGATTCTATATTCCCCACAGGGCCAAGTAAAGTGGGATGATTGATTTTATTTGTTAAGAAGATTAACGCAGGCTGCAAGTAAGCTCCACAATGGGGAAGAATTTTCCTTATCCTTTTAAAATAAAACCGCAAATACCAAATATCCACGAGTCCTTTCGTTTCTTACACCACGTCTACACAGGCAGCCGGATGATGGAGATGCCTCATTATTTGCATGCAGTTGATGTCTACAAACAGCCCCAGGATGGCGAGATGGTCAGGCAGAACACACATTTAACTGGCAATAAATTCGGAGGTTAATCAAAGGACCGATTTGCTCAGAACGTCCTTTTGGTATGAGAAATGAGATGAAGATGAGCTGCAGTGGTGGGTTTGGAAGGGGAGGTGACAAGCTTCCTCCAGCGAGGCTTGTAAGGATGAATGGGCCTCACGGCCACAGCTGGGCCACGAGGTGTGTTGGGGAGCACTTAGACAGAAACACGTGTGTGTGTGTGTGTGTGTGTGTGTGTGTGTATAGATCTGAACACGATGGGCTCTGAAAGTGGGGGAGAGGTGGCTTTCCCTCAAAGCCTGGAGAGAATCTTCATTAAAAATAAGAATGAGCGAACAAGGTAAACAGATGAGAGGGTGAGGTTCTTCCCTTCAGAACAACTTCCTCACAAGTTCCTCTCAGGAGTCTTGGAACAACCCCTGGAGCAAGGAAAAAAAATCTGATTTTTAATATCGTTTTAGGGCCATGGGAAGTGTCTCATCATAAGACATAGTTTTGCATAGTGTGTGTGTGACAAGGAATATGGCACTATAAATTGAGAGCTGTCAAGTCACAGTGCTTCTTAACTCTCTGGTCCCAGAAAGATCTGCAGGGGCATGAGTCCTGACTCATGGTGTGGGATCTGGACTAACGGTTCAGGCTACTGTTCTAACAACAAGTAAATACTTTGAAGTAATGGTTGGCAGAAGATCTTTGTTGATCCCGTCTTTTTATCTTCATTTAAGATCATCTGCTCTTCAGTCTTAAGGTAACACACACACACACACACACACACACACACACACACGGATATTATCCCCAAGAGAAGTGGATCAATAGAACAGAATTTTGATTATCCTGAAAAATTCAGGTTGAAGGGAGTTACCACGTGAGCAGAAAAAACGGTATCAGGAAAGAATTATACCAAGACCTCAACAGTCATACGTTAATTGTTAATTTATTACTTTAGTTAAAAAAAAAATTCCCTTTGCGGTAAATCAAGTGAATTTTAATCCGA